>NC_138550.1:27166823-28409323 GCF_964273705.1 Natrix helvetica | reverse complement strand
GGTCTTAGGGAAGTCCACATACCTCATTTAAACATCTGCAATATTGGAAATATGACAATATTGTAATTAATGTTACTGGGATAATGCATATTTCCTAACTATTACTTGTTTTAGCTTAGCTTTAACCTAGCCTGGTGCTCTTCAGTTGTGTTAAATTAAACTTCCATAAACCATAGGTGCCTAGCATTAGGCTAAGGAAGACCAGAATTAAAAAAAATGACTAGCAGAAACATTTGAAGTTTCAAGAATATAGTATGACTGCATTGACAAAATGAGAGTCATGCATTGCTTTCTGAAGATGCTTTGATATATCAGCTTCTCATTTAAAAAATAAACAAAAATAAAATCAGGTGAAGTGGTGTTAGCCCTGCCAGATAGACTAAACTAAGAAAGCAATGCCCTTAGGTAGGATCTACTTTTATTGTAACAGCTACATCAGGGATGTCAAACTCATGTCGTCACAGCAGTGTCACATGACATATCAGGACTTTGCCCCCCCCCTTCGCTAAACTGGGCATGGCCAACATGTGACATATCTGGGCCACAGGCTAGGAGCTTGTCAGCCGTGAGCTACAGTATTATAATCTTGCCCACCTAAATGTGTTTCCCATCTTCCTCACTTTGTCTTCATGTAAACTAAGGAAGAGGTCACGTGAGATGTCTTCTCAAATTAGTTCTTTGCTCTGGACTGAGGGCTCACTTATGTGACCACCCATTGGTAGCAGTTCTGCAGTTTGTCTTTCAAAGCCATTCCTATATCCTGGTCTATGACTGTAATAACTATCTCATTTGATCTGTTTTGAAACCATTCCTTGAGTCCTCTACAAATAGTGGGTGTTCTGTAGGGAGAACGAGGCAGACAGGAACTGAGGCAAGGCAGGTTGAAGCTAACACAACCTTTATTAACAGTATAACACGGCAAAATGTAAGGCAAACCTCGACCCGGCAAACGGCAACATTTGACAGCTGACAGCCCTTTCTATACTAGAGCTGTCAGACGCTGAACCAATAGAATGGCTGCATTCTCCCACCAGCTGGCTGCTCGCGTCTCAACCAATCAGGGGCTGGCAATGATAGTCAATGGTGTCATAGCCTCGAGGACTTAGCACCGTGTAATGTCTATTCCTAGAGAAACAATACTAGGGGAGTTGGACAGAAAAATTAAGATAAGGTAAGGTAAAGTAAGGTAGTTTTTATTGTCACTTTTTTCTGTGAACACACTAGCCCACATTAAAAATACAATACTGATGCCTGCTCACAAAAGTATGTATGTATGTATGTATGTACGGAGAGAGGGAGGGAGGGAGGGAGGGAGGGAGGGGGAGAGAAAGAGAGAGAGAGAATTATTATTTTTTGCTGATAAATAAATGAAGGGGGACTAGTATAGATCTATTTCAAGCTATTTAGCTCTCATCAGCTAGCCATACCGTTACTGGGATTTGAACTTGGGGTATTTTACATGTTAGGCAGTTATAATAACCTCTATGCTGCAAGCTCTCCTCCCTTATCAGCTGAGCTAGGGGAATGATTAGATGTTTTGTCAAGGCACTTGGTATGTCCCAAATATGGGAGGGAGCATACTGCATATCCATACACATATATGCACACACACATATTCTAGATAGATAGATAGATTGATTGATTGATTGATAGATAGATGGATGGATGGATGGATGGATGGATGGATGGATGGATGGATGGATGGATGGATGGACACACACACACACACACATCACAGTCCATTTTTAATACATATTGGGGAAAAATGTCTTGAGAATTAACAAGATTGATACTGTGACACTGTATGATACAGAATCTACTTGTTCTGCTTCAGATAACAGAAAGCCTCCTCCCGAAAGGTAACAAAGAAAAAATCGGTCATGGAGAGTATGTATAGCATCCCAAACAGTACTGTGGACCCTGGTCCAGCATCGCTTTTATATGCTGTGTTTTGGATAGAAGGAAGTGAACCTCTAATAATCTTTTCCGCCATCCTTATCACTCTGCACAGCCTTCCTGTTCAAAACAGTAATGCTTTCAAACCACACAGTAATACAATACGACAGGATGCTTTCAATTGTTCCTCTATAGAAAGTGGTAAAAATAGGAGGAGGAAGATGTGCTCTTGTCGTGCGATGCAGAAAATGTAGATGCTACTTGCCTGCTTCACCAGAGTCTCATTTTTGAATGACCAAGCTAACCTGCTTCATTCAATTAGTGATGGTTTATAGTTTATCTATTGATAGTGGCTTTTAAGATTTTTAGTTTTTGCAGCCTAGATCTGGTAGTCCTAATTAGTTTCATGAATTTAAATTAGCTAAACCCACCAAAGTTTATCAGGCAACCTAGGTATCTGTAACAAACCTAGAACAACAACAAAATAACAATACTCGCCATTCAGGCAAATCAAAACATTACTATAACACAAATTTTACTGCATCATAGAATCACAGTGTTTAGAAGAGAAGAGAATTCTTTATTGTTATTGAACATATATACACAGTATACCTAGCAGACATCTAAACAAATTTCCTTCTTAGTATAGCATATATTATTATTTTTAAAAGGTAGAACTGATCTTGGGGATAGAGAATTAAGAATGAATAAATGAATGAATGAAGGACAGAGTTTCAGAAAAGATTACACAGTTCTAAGAAAGGAAAATAACCTGGCCTTGATTTTGTTTAGTATAACGTGTAACAGAAAAAAACTTGGATAGGCTTTCAAGATTCTATTACTCTATTTTACTACAATAAAGACCATTTCTGAAATCCTTGCCATGATGCTTCTTGACCTGGCTACCTTGAAGGATTGACAATTCGACCATTCCTGGCAAATTATTATCAGTCTCTGGAGAACTGAAGATGACATGGGCCATCCTCAGCTGGCATTTATCCTAGCCACCTGCCCTCTAAAACAACAGAGACTAAAGCCACACCATGTGAAGCCCTCAAATATTTGCAACATTTAAGAAAACCGAAATGCTATTATTCTTCATGAAGTGAAAATCTGAAGCTAAGCCAACATCATTTCTATATCAAAAAATCAAAGAATTTCATTACCCAAACTAGGTAAGATGATGTTTACAGAATTATTTTGAGAAATTGAAAAAAATAGAAGTATTCCTGATATTAAGTATTGGATTCAAGAGGTATAATATTTTTATTTTTGAAAAGGCAATTTTATCTATAAATCAAAAAATTACTGAATATATTCTTCTTTGGTACATATTTAATAATATTCTAAAATGTTAGCGACTGATCTTTTTCAATGTTGATAAAATGGTTTGAAGTTTGATGTTCTATCATCTATCTATCTTCTATCTATCATCTATCTATCTATCTATCTATCTATCTATCTATCTATCTATCATCTATCTATTTAGTTCTCCTTTTGTTTTGTGTGTGTGTTTTGCTAAGTTGGATGTTGGTTTTTGTTGATTTTCTTATATTCCTCTTTTTGTTTTGTTTTTCTGCTTTGTACTTCTTTCTGTAAAATATATGAAATAAATAAATGCCCCTCAGATATTTGAAGAACTGTTATTATATCTCTCCATAGCTAACTGTAGATTAAACATACACATATTCTTTAACTGTTCCGCATAGTGCTTCATTTTCAGATCATTTTGGTAGCCCTTCCTACTCACTTCAGTTTTTCAATGTCCTTCTTTGCAATAACTAGTCACAGTATTATCAGTGTGGTAATTACAGTAAAACTATTTTCCCTGGTTTTAATTTAATGCAACCCAGCTCATGTTTTACTTGTGATTTGTGAGCATAACCAGATTTCTTTCTACTGCTAAGTTAGGTGTTCCCATCTATACTTATGTCTTTTACTTTTTTCCCATCAAGATGCTGAACTTTGTATTTCTCCATTTCAATCCCCTCTTATTCACTTCAGCCCAGTTCTCAAGCTTGTCTAGAAACTTCACTCTCCTTTAAAATGCCACCATCACTGGGAGAACAAATTATGTTTAAACCAGAAACTTTTCTCCTAGGCATAATACCGGAAGGGTTTAAGAAAGATACACTCTATCTAATTATACATATACTGACTGCAGCGCGCATAACCTATGCACAGCATTGGAAAAAAGAAAATACACCATCAGAGCTAGATATAATCAGAAAAGTGTTGGCCTGTGCAGAAGCAGATAGGCTCACTTTGGAACTTAAAAATAAAGGGAATCAGAATATTTTGAGGTATGGAATAGATTTTATGATTGGTATAAGTTAAGATGACAAGACTGGAACAAATGTATATATTGGGATCGAAAAGAAGGACAGACAATGTATTAAGTAGATTAACTGTTAATGGTTGAAACTAGCTGTACATAATGTGAATTATGTAGCTGTACATAATGTGAATTGAATACAATGTATTAAGTAGATTAACTGTTAATGGTTGAAACTAGCTGTACATAATGTGAATTATGTACTAGCTGTACACAATGTGAACTAGCTGTACATAATGTGACTCTGCGGCATTGCATTGTTTTAAATGTAAAAACTATATACATATATATATATATATATATATATATATATATATATATATATATATATATATATATATATATATATATATATATATATATATATATATATATATATATATATATATATATATATATATATATATATATATATATAGAAAAAAATGCCACCATCACCACTACCACCACCATCTGCAAGTCTAAGAGGCATCCCCTTAGTTACCTCTTCCAAGCCATTTATAAAAATACTAGCTGATAACTTGGCATTGCCCAGGTATTTATTTATCCCAATCCTGTGTTAGATAGGAAAAGGAATGAATTATATGCATTGCGTCAAATCAAAGTAATTTTATTTACAGGCGTTTAGAATAATCAAAGCCTTATTGAAAATGTCCGGACCAAACAAAATTTCTAATGTTGGATTTTCTCCCTTATCAGAGGGAGTACTGTGGAGTACTGTGAAGCCGTTACCATGGCAACTCCACTGCAGTAGAAGCCATTTTAAGGAACAACAGGCTGTATCTTAACAGAACACACACCCTAAAGGTGTAAGGGGTGTCTTACCCCCCCATAGTATTTTTTTCCAGAGGTAAGTGCATGGTTGGCTTTCAAGAGGAAGCTGCGAAGGAACTGACATCACAAACAATTGCCACTCTAGGATGCCACACTTGCTCTCCTTAATAGCCCAGGCTCTCCCTTCTCTCTCTCATGACATCACAAACAATTGCCACTCTAGGATGCTGTACTCACTCTCCTTAATGGACAGGTGTTCCAGAATTTTGCTGGAACACACAGACACAAACACCCCAGGGGTGTCTCCCCCCTGTATTTGTTTCAAGAGGTTAAGTCATCTGTGTACCAAGTTTGGTTGAAATGGCTCAAGGCATTCCAGATTTATGCCTGAACATACACACTCGAACATACACATGGCCATTTATATATACATAGATAGATTGAATGGTAGAAGACGTAGGATAGAGATTTAAGGAACTCCATATTATATTTGATGCTTGATAATCAAATTGAACCATTAACCATTGGGGGCACAGTCATTTAGCCAAATGTGATTCCACCTAACAATCTAGATCACATTTCACTTTTTATTATGGAGAATATAGTAAGAAAGATTCTGCCAACCATTTGCTGAGGTGCAGGTAAATATTGTATATCCATGGTGTTTCTCTGATTTATTAAGCTACTAAATCTGTTAAAATTGGCACAAATTCAATTGTTTGATAATCTGTTTAAGAATCTACCCCATATTAATTTTTAAAAATTGTAATTTCCCAGATCCTCCATTTCCCTCTCACTTTGTCCTTAGATACATGTGTCCCAATATGTAGTGCAAGTACATACATTTTGTTTTTTGCAATATGATATTATAACACACATTTTATTTTTTGCCCTTCTACCATGGACAGCTTAGGTGTGTATTCTGGTACAGGCACTTTGACATTGAAAGAAGCTATCAATGCTAATGGAAATATATCTCATAATTATTAGTCATTCACAAAATGCCTTTTATCACTTTTCAAAATGTAGTCACATTCTATGGCAAACTTAGTTTTGGGAGAGAAAGAACAGTATACTCTTCCATGACTTGTAAATAGCACAACATTCTTCAGTACCTTTTAAGGTATAATAAAGTACGCCATGAAATTTGAAAACTAATGCAGGACAGAAAGTTATTACATTTGTTTGTGGTGTACCCCCTGGAAATAGGAGGCAGATAATTAGTTTACTGAGAATCAGATGTAATGAAGGAAGAGGATATATAACAACAAGCTATAATGACAGCAGTAATTGTGTAACAGGAACTCTATTCTGCTTTTCTCTGTATTATTGTGACTTCTTGATCCATCAAAAACACAGTATTCAGTACTGTAACTATTTATATCTTATTATTTCTAAAGTCTTTGTAGGCTTATATAGGCAGACTTGGTTTATTAAAATCATTCACCCTCACTGCTCTGGGGAAAGTTTCCAATTTGTTGGAGACTTTGTTAATTTTTATATCATTATTTTGAAAAGTTGGGAAGATATAGCAACATGAAACCATTTGAAGTTGAAAACTATTTTAAAGATTAGGCTGGGGAAAAGAAGGAAAAATTACTATTGTGCAAAATATCAGAAATTCCAGGACTGCAGTCCAAAAGAATAGCCCACATGATTGCTAAACTTCCAGGAAGGCAATGAAATGATGGCAACCAGTGACTTGACACAGCTGTGATATGCAGCTGGAATCCTTGGAAGTCTTCTTTATGGTCAACCCACCCCAACTTCTCTCTGCTCCTAGGATGTGCCCTAAGAATTCAGCATGTGAAATTCATTTTTTTTAAAAAAAAAAAAATTAGGGACACTCAATTCTGGACATCCCTTTTGATGATGGAAACCTTGATGAAAATTAAATCATGCACAGATATGCCCTGTTACCAAATATAATCTGTGGCTTTATATATGTGGGGAAAATAATTCAGTGGGACCAGCCTCTTTATAAATCTGAGTAAGATTGCTCTGTCACCTGGTATTCCTTGAAAGGTTCATGGGAATAAATACGTTTAAAGAAATCATTGCAAAACTGGTATTTCCTCTATAAAATGAGCTCTAATATAATCCAACTATCTGTGAGTAATCCATTCATATATCTCCTCAGAACAACTTGGGTAACATAATTGACCAGGTATACAATTAGTCAGGATGAAGTAGCTCTCCGTGGAAAAATCAGACAGGGATCAAAGAAGATAATATAGGTTTCGAGCACTTTCTTGTGTGCCAATAAAACAAATGCTTTGTACCTCTAACCTAATTTATTGCCCTTCGGCATGGTATTGGATTTTAGGTAATTAATACCGTAATGCAATCTCTCTCCTAATTTCTCAGAAGTCTTCTCATCCTTGTGGAAAAAACCCTGTTTAATCACCTTATCCTCAGAGTGCTTTAAAAGTTCATGAGTATATTTTTACTGTGTGCAGAGTAGTTAATTGTGAACATCTGAGCATGCTGTAGCCATCTCTATCATTTTCTAGCCTCTCTGGTTGCTCCTATTCTTTGTGTTGTATTCTCGGAGCGTCCACCAGCAGGTGGCGCTAGAGGAGGCCTGTCCACGCGCGCCCAGGATTGGTCGTTTTAAACAGGTTCCAGGGCGGCACGAGCATCAAGCCCCTATTGGCTACCGGCTTGACAGCTGGAGAATATGAATAGCTGTCAACCGGCTTTCAGTTCAGTTCAGTTACTAAGTTGAATAAATCAGTTACTGTTACTGGTTGTCTGTCAGTTATTACTGATACTTAATACTGGCGACGAGGACGGGCGGATCCAACCCAGCAAAACAAGTTACAATGACAACTTCATCGATGTTCGCCCCATTTCGTGTGGAGGCAGAAACCTGGGAGGCGTTTGTGGAAAGGTTTGAATGTTTCCTCCTGGCACACGACTTAACAAGCCTTTCCCTGGAGAGGAAAAGAGGCATATTTTTAAACTACTGTGGACCAGAAATGTTCGCAACTGCCAGAGCTCTCTCAGCTCCCACCCCTGTACACACGGTGCCTTGGGAAACATTAATGGCAAAATTAAAAACACATTATGAACCGGCACCTTCACGTTTTGCAAGGCGACAAGATTTTCGCCACTGCATTCAAGGAGAGGGGCAATCCATAAGCCACTACGTGGCTGCGCTCCGTGCGGCTGCTATTCCTTGTGAATTTGCTGATTTGGACGAAGCCCTGTTGGAACAATTTATTTATGGTCTGAAAGACGTTAAATTACATCGCCGAATTCTATCCCGGTCAGACCTCACTTTGAAAATTGCCATTGATGAGGCTCGCGCAGCGGAGATGGCCGAACAGTCAACCCCTGACCGTAGACGGTTGCCACAGCCGTTGCCAACGGGACAACAGTTTCCATCGCCTCAAGTAAATCATCAACAACTAGCCTCCTCTATACAATCAGAAATTGACTTAGCAATAGATCGTCTGCAATCATTAAATTTTAGAGACAGTCGCGCCTGCATGAGCTGCGGCGGCAAGCACGCACGCTCAACCTGCCGATTTAGGGCAGCTATTTGCCGGAAATGCGGGAAAAAAGGACACTTAGCAGCAATATGCCGCTCATCCGCTCCTGACAACCGGCCACAAAATCAAAATGCTGCCTACCGTTTTTCTGCACCTGCCCCACCAAATCGCCGCCTAAATTCTCTATCCCTGGGAGACATCCAAGAATACAACCCCGAGTGGGTTGTCGACTCAGCATCCGCATCTGCAGGAGGTCGCGGTAAGATGCACCTGACTATCTTCCTCGAAGGCCGGCCTTGCTCTATGGAGCTAGATACAGGCTCAGCTCGCTCAATTATTTCTTGGCAAACATTATCATCTATTCTACCCCACTACAAAGTAAAGCAACTCAGCCCTGCAAACTGCCGCCTGAAAGACTACCAGGGAAACTCCATCAAGCTCCTAGGCTGCGCTAAGCTACTAGTTACTTATGGCTCCTTCACAGGCCACCTACCATTATTAGTGGTACAGGATCCCCTGGCCTCTTTATTGGGGCTCAATTGGTTCAGTGCTCTGGGTTTGTCAATAACTGGCATCCATGCAACGCAATACTCTTCCTTACCTACTAACAATTTCACCTCACTAATTGCGGAATTCAAAGATGTTTTTTCACCATCATTAGGCTGCTACAAGGGATCCCCAATATCTTTAAACCTCGACCCTTCAATAGCTCCCATCAGGCTTAAGGCCAGACGTCTACCATTCGCCTTAAAGGCGAAAGTAGACGCGGAAATTGACAAACTCCTGGAACAAGGAGTTCTACAACCAGTTGATTTTTCCCCTTGGGAAACTCCAATTGTTGTTCCCCTAAAATCTGACGGTTCTGTAAGAATATGCGCAGATTTTAAAACAACAATTAATAAAGCCCTCCAAGCACATCCCCACCCAGTACCGGTAGTCCAGCACGTACTACACACATTAGGACGAGGTAAGATATTCGCAAAATTGGATCTAGCTCAGGCCTATCAACAGCTACCTGTTGATGAAGCCACAGCACTGGCACAGACAATAGTCACCCACCGCGGGGCTTTTAAATGTCGTAGGCTGCAATTCGGCGTCAGTGTGGCCCCAGGAATATTCCAGGGATTGATGGAGCGGTTGCTCCATGGCATTCCTGGGGTCACACCCTATTTCGATGATGTGCTCATCGCAGCCAAAGACGCCCCCACGTTAATAAAATCCCTACGTGCGGTCCTCCAAAAATTCCGGGCTGCAGGCCTCCATCTTAAGGCATCAAAGTGTAAATTGGGAGTCCCTGCCGTAGAATTCCTGGGATTCCTAATAAATAAAGATGGAATCCACCCATCACCAAAAAAAGTGGAGGCAATCCTTTCCGCACCAACCCCAACCAATAAGGTTGAGTTGCAGGCTTTCCTAGGCCTCCTCAATTTTTATTCGTCGTTCATTCCACACAAAGCGTCGTTAGCAGAGCCCCTCCACCGACTTTTAGACACTTCAGCACCATGGCTCTGGACCAGCCGCGAGGCGCAGGCGCTCGCGGCTGTCAAAAAGGCTTTGACAGCTCCACCAGTGCTAGCGCAATACGACGAGAAGTGGCCCCTGCAGCTAGCTTGCGACGCCTCTCCATTTGGAGTTGGCGCAGTGCTGAGCCATGTATATCCTGACGGCTCAGAGGCCCCCATAGCGTTCTACTCCCGCACCTTGTCCAAGCCTGAGCGTAATTATAGCCAGCTGGACAAGGAGGCGCTGGCCGCCGTTGCGGGAGTAAAACGTTTCCACCATTACCTGTATGGCCGGCCATTTACCCTCCTAACGGACCACAAACCACTTCTAGGCATTGTAGCTGGCGACCGCCCCACTCCAGAAATTTTATCTCCCCGCATGTCCCGTTGGGCGGAATTCTTATCAGCCTATAACTACACGCTGATCCATAAGCCAGGCATAACAATGGGCAATGCAGATGCTTTGAGCCGCTGCCCTTTACCGATTCCGGTATTGGACCCAGCTCCTACAGAAACAATCTGCCTTTTAGATGAATTGCAACTTCCACTGTCTGCATCAGACATAGCAATACATTCCAAAGCAGACCCCATCATCTCAAAAATAATTCATTTCGTCCGCAGTGGATGGCCTAATTCTGATATAGACCAGCCACTACTGCCATTCTATCGCCGCCGAACGGAACTGTCATCTCTCCAAGGCTGCCTCCTCTGGGGACACAGAATAGTAATCCCAAGCAAATTGCGCCAGGCACTGCTATCTCGTCTCCATGAGGGCCACCCTGGCATTGTCCGTATGAAGTGCCTGGGGCGCAGCTACATATGGTGGCCCTCCATGGATGCGGACATTGCAGCGTGGGTACAGGAATGCCCCCAATGCCAGCAGGTCCGCCCCGCACCACCAGCAGCCCCATCCAGAGAATGGGAACAACCCAGATCGCCGTGGAGCAGACTCCACGTGGATTTTTTAGGACCAATAGAGGGAACCACCTTCTTCTTGGTAATTGACGCGTGGTCAAAATGGGTAGAAATGTTCCCTATGCATTCCACTACGTCTGCAGCCACTATAAAAATCTTAGACAACTTATTCACAACACATGGGTTACCTGACATCATAGTGTCGGATAACGGGCCCCAATTTACTTCACAAGAATTTCAGACATTTCTCCAACGCCAAGGCATTCGCCACGCTCCCGTGGCTCCCTTCCACCCGGCGGCTAATGGAATGGCAGAGCGCGCGGTGCGCACGGCCAAGGAATCACTGGCACGCATGGCTCATTTGCCAATGCAGCAACGAGTAGCCACATTTTTAAGATGCCAGCACACCACCCCTTGCCCAATAACTGGCAAAGCCCCTTCCGAGTTGTTAATGGGAAGGAAACTACGTACGACGTTAGACAGATTACATCCCTTTTACGCTACCCCTTCCTACCCATCCTCTCCCCCCCCTAGGGTTTTCATGGTAGGGGAAAGAGTGTTCGCTAAAAACTTTGCAGGGGATCCTAAATGGGTGCCTGGTGTTGTATCGGAGCTAACGGGGCCCTGTTCCTATAGGGTCCTCCTTGGAGATGGAAGAGTGTGGAGGAGGCACATAGATCAGCTGAGGCGAAGAGACACCGGTGCAGCGTCAAACAACTCAAATGTTCCAAATGTTATTCCAAGTTCACAAAGACCTGTTGACGCCGCCCATCAGCCCAGATCTGAGCGAACAACTAGCTCCGGCGGCCAAATCAATGATCCGATACCGGCAAGCTATCTACCTGGTGAGTTGGGAGGAGTTCCACGGTTTGGCCCTTCATGGACACTTCCTCGAAGCGATCCTCCCTCTACGGCGGCAGTCACTCCACAGCTAAGAAGATCGCAGCGCGTGCGCAGAAGGCCAACCAGGTTCCAGGATTACGCATGCGCGGACAAGGGGGAAGGAGTGTTGTATTCTCGGAGCGTCCACCAGCAGGTGGCGCTAGAGGAGGCCTGTCCACGCGCGCCCAGGATTGGTCGTTTTAAACAGGTTCCAGGGCGGCACGAGCATCAAGCCCCTATTGGCTACCGGCTTGACAGCTGGAGAATATGAATAGCTGTCAACCGGCTTTCAGTTCAGTTCAGTTACTAAGTTGAATAAATCAGTTACTGTTACTGGTTGTCTGTCAGTTATTACTGATACTTAATACTTTGATCAAAAACAAACTTATTAAAGGATCATAAATCATACCATAAAAAACATAAAATATTATAATTGGAAAGTACCAATTAGTCTATCAAATCCAACCTGATGCATAGTCCACCGGAACCCAAAATGCACATCTCACATAGTTGGCTGCTGAGATTCAAGGTGAATCTGTTGAAGCAGCTGAATCCATTTCCTACCATGAAAAGAAAGTTGCCACCTCTGTGTTTCCATTGGTCAAATGACATTTGTTCCAACATGAGGATTCCTTCATTATAAGGGCCAAGATGCTGCAGTGGTTAGAGTGCAATACTGCAGGCTACTCTGCTGATCACTGCCAGTTTTGCAGATCGAATCTCACCAAGCTCAAGGTTGATTCAGCCTTTCAGCCTTCCGAGGTGAGTAAAGTGAGGGCCCAGATTGTCAGGGACAATATGCTGAGTCTGTAAACTGCTTAGAGAGCACTGTAAAGCACTGTGAAGTGGTATATAAGTCTAAGTGCTATTGCTATATCTTTTTTCAGTGTTTAATTGTATGAACTATCAGTGGGCACTTTTGGTTCCTGTCATTCCTTCTCTCTGAATCCCTCTGTCCCCTCTCCCCATACTTTATGGCAGGCTGCCATCAAAGCGAAGCAAGGATGAAGCAGTGTAAAGGCAGATCTGACAGGCAAGCAGTTTCATCACTATTTGTTAGCCATGTAGACTGGATCTTAAGACCTCTTGTTAGGGTCAAGGCAGGTGCCAGTGTTTCTCAGGTCACAAATGGCCAACCTTCCATCTATAGCACCATTACATGCTGTGCTATGTAATGAGTAATTCAAAAGAATCCACCAATTTAAACCCCGGAAGGCATAAAATTCACCTTTTATAACTAAAGTCTTTTGCTCGCAATACAGATCTTAAGCAAGTGAACTATCTCTTTAAATCTTCTGCCAACAGGGCCTTAATGTCAGGCAATCTGAGATTTCCTACCATGTCCAGGCTGGAAATGCTCCCATCATCGACTGAGATTTAGAAAGCCATAAGTTTACTACTGCTGGCCTAAACCATGTGAGGTTTTACTGGTTAAAAAAAGGTCTACTTTGGTTATCACAGCATTGAAATAAAGTATTTCAAGATAATCAAAAGCACATACCCCCCCCAAGTTCTATGAGTTCATTCTTTCACCTGTAACCCAACTTCAACTACCACTTTCATCTACAACCCAAGTTACCTACAGAATTATATTTGCTTCATCACATCAGCCCCAGGGTGGGCTGCTACAGGTTTGCCAAGGTTTGGGAGAACCCATAGCTAACCTTATGGCTGGTTTGGAAAACCTCCAAATGCCATCCCTGACTGGCCCTGCCCACCCAACCCTGCCCCTCCCACCTTACCCCACACCTCTCAGGAGACTCCCACGTGGCCCGTTTTGGAGGCGAGGTAAGTGCAGGGCCCATGTGGTGGCTCAGGGAGGGGGGAAAACGGGGCTCCTGGAAGTTCCAGAAGGACAGAAATGGACCTGTTTCTGGCCTCTGGAGGGCCTCCAGAGCCCAGGAAAGGCACTTTTCGCCCTCCCAGAGATTTGAGGAAAGCTCCTGGAGCCTGGGGAAGGCAAAAACTCCCCACCACCACCATGGTGCAGGATGTCACTACGTTAATTTGTTTGTCTAACTTGAGCTTCTATTCTGAGTTATACTGTAGAAATGTTTTTCTTATCTGACAATGATTTACTGCGCATGTCTCCTAACACATTTCATAATACGCCATCACATTCTTGTACTTCCCTTCTGATCTTCGTTTTGCCTGCTGGAGGAGGTGGGCAACAATTACTCTTGCCAGAATGTAACAATTAGATAGTAAGATTTTGTTTTATTTTCATATTAAAATTTGTTTTCATTAGAACATGTTCTCGGGTTTTATTTACTGCTTATTCAGAGATATGCTACTTGGAAGGGCTGCGATCCGCACCTCAATCGAAGGTGGGGGGGGAGAAACTTCCCTCCTTCACAAATGAGGCTGACTAGGTCACACTCAACATGGCCACGCCCACCCAAAGCAGAGAACTCGTTGCTGAAATTTTTGAAGCCCATCCCTGATCAATCCATCCCTCCCAGTCCAACAGGGAAGGTATGTTACATACTCTGTCAGTTAAAGAATTCTGACTGCTGGGTCCAGGAAGACACACTCCTCCCCTATCCTTTGGAACATTCTTCCTCCAGAGACGAGAGGGGTCTCCATACTCCTGGCCGGCCTCTATACACCTGGCCTTTTGAAAATATCTAAAGTCGTGGCTCTACATCTCACTTAAGGCTCACAAAAAGGCATACACCCTAGGGATGGTTAATGCCTTGAAGACCTCCCCCACCTTTTAATTAACATTTAATGTTGAATTTTAACTAGCCTTGTCACTGTGTTAAATTTCTACATTGTTCTTGTTTCTAGTATTTTATTGTACACTGCTCAGAGACCCTCTCTGAGGAAGATGGGTGGTTTCTAAATTTGATAAAATAAATAAATAAGCTTTGTAACTGCTTCCATGTGGATTCCTATTTCTGGCTAGCAATACAATAATTCAGAAGAAAAGCCAAACCTTGAGCCATATAATTCGAGGAGTTCTAATACAGTTAAAATATGTTAGCACCAAATTAATTTTTAAAGCCCTCAATATGGAAAATGACCTCTGGGCGAAGAACTAACATTTGAAAGGTATTTAAGTCAGGATAACTACAAATGGAGCCATTCTGCTTCATATGATGTCCTTTTCCCCCTAACCAAGACTTAGAAAATTCTCACAAAACCACCTTATGGAAAAGTGGGTAGCATATGAATGGCTTCACAGTCTCTGTAGGCTCTAAATGATAATTCATTAGACACACTTTTGGATAACCTTCTGCAGCGATTGTTCATCATTTGTACAAATTTGCCTCATTGCAATTTTTATTTCCTCCCAACTTTTGCTTTTAGCCTTTGGATCTCGTATGCATTTGGAAAATTAAAGGCTGTTTTATGACTCCCTTTCTATTCCGTTGCTTCCCTATGGCAACTACAGAATTTCATTTGATTGCAAAAAAAAGGGGGGGGGAACAGAACCAGATTAAAAAGACACAAAATAAAAATTCTCTTTGAACCAGTGTGAGGCAGTTAACTGCTTAATCCCCCGAACCCTTCAATTTATACTTTACACATTTTCTTTTTCTTCTTGAACAAGAGAGCTTTACATTCATTATCTCTTTACAGGCAGCTGTCCAGTATCACACTCTCTCTCAGATTGCCTACAGTTTGGTTCTGAGACACTGGAAATTGGGAAAGTTAGTAGACTTTGCAAAAGAGAGAAAGGGAAGATCTTTTTTCTTCTGTTTGATTAATACTGCAGCGTGGATATCAGTTGTTTAAGTTTATTCTTATTTAATTGATTTTTTCTCTTGTTCTGGCAAACATTCCAAAAAGCTAACAAAATGTATAAATGAAACAAAAACAAAAAGAATTAAAGAATTTAAAAGATCAATAAAATAGATTATCTTTAATAAAGAAGTACGGTAATGTTAAGTGGGGAACTGACCTTCCCCTACCGATAGATATGAAATCCTGTAACTTTTTTCTCTCCTTCACTGTCTTGTTTCTCTCATACTACAGCTGCTTGCTGATTGGTTTTAACAATGTATGGAGTTTCTCAGTCATCTGGGTCATGGTTGTCCCAAAGGTCCTTTTTCAAAGGCAACTGAACCTGTGGTGGAATTCAAATTTTTATACTACCGGTTCTGTGGGTGTTGCTTGGTGGGCTTGGCATGGCGAGCACAGCAGAGGAAGGTTACTGTAAAATCCCCATTTCCTCCCAATCAGCTGGGATTCGGAAGGCAGAGAATACATGGGGGCAGGGGCAGTCAGAGGTGGTATTTATACCGGTTCTCCGAACTACTCAAAATTTCTGCTACCGGTTCTCCAGAACTGGTCAGAACCTGCTGAATACCACCTCTGAACTAAACTGTCTTTCATTTTCCTTGAAGATGTTTCGTTTATCATCCAAGAAGCTGGATGTCAAAATTTCAGTCAGAACTGGAGAAGCTTCTTCGATGTTTAGTTAAATGTCTTCAAGGAAAAACAAAGAAATCTAGTTGCCTTTTGTAAAAGCAGCTTTGGAACTTGGTTTGAATCAAATTCCTCAGGAAGAGTTTAGGCGCTAATGTTGTGAAAGAGAGAACAGGAAAGGGAAATGGCAGAATCTCAAAATGTTGTTCAATGTCACCATTTATTCTTTTAAAGCCTTGTATAACTTGTTTGAGAGCAATATACTTTGGTAATGCAAGGAGACTTTAATAACTATGAAATTATTTGTCCACCCTCTTTGACTTCCTTGACCTGTCTGCAGTTCCTAAAGTCACTTTGATTTAGATTTTGCCTGCTTCTCACCTTGCTATGATACACCATTGGAAGACTGTGTTAAAATATTATATATTCATTCATTCATCTATTCAATCCATATACTGTCCATCTCAGCTGATGGTGGCTTACAATCATTAAAACCAATAAAAACTTTAAACTAATAAACAATAATATTAAATTCAGCTTAAAATGATCAAAGATGGGAAGGAAGGGTGCAAGAGGCACATGTGGGTGAGGTGACATCTTATACAGTCAATTATATCTGTCCTGAGTCAGACAGAGATGATCTGGGAGATGCCCATGGCTGCCATGGTGCCCATGAGCTCCTGGTACACTTCCAAGAACAAACCCAAGGATGGCAGATTAAAGCTCCCAAGGAACATGGGGAGCCTGGGAAACTTCACTGTGAAGCCTGAGATGGCCAGCAGCAGCAGGTAGGTTGCTACACAGCAGGGAGGCTTGTAGAGGAGCAATTGATCCCATGGCAGGGACAGGGTCCCACAAAAATATTTCTAAACTAAACCATAAAATTATAAAATAATGTTATAAAATAACATTAAAATATTCATAAAGATATCCTTCCTCCTCCACATGTGGTTAGCTTGAAGAGAAACATGCCAAGTTTTGCAGACTCACTATCTGTGTTTCTATGGCTTTATAAATTCCCCAAATTCTAGAACACCCAAGATCAATAATTTTGTGTCTTATGATACCATTTAAGGACAAGCATTCATGTATACAACAGTGATCTCCATACTGAAGAAATCTTCACAAATTATTTATGTATGCATTGATTTCTCTGTAACTCAAACACTACTTGTGTCGTTTGAGGCCTGTGCCCTCAGTAGTGACATCCTGTACAGATAAACACTTGTTGCTAAACCACAGTATAGGTACTATGATGAGTTTATCAGTTTTTATAAAGGTCTAAATACACCCTATAAAAGCTTCAGAGACATTCAGTTTTGGATTCAGGTCAATTCTGATGAACCCTGGTTTGATTTTTACAACTTCTAAATCTTTGCAACTGAATTCAGTTCTGGATTCAGTTGCACACAGCCAATGATATCCTATCATATAATTGTCAATATAATATTCTTTTTTAAAAAGAGAATTATCCACTAATGTTGTTTTTATGATCTCAGGGATTACAAGTCTGTTCACTAGGCTATATTTTAAAGATCAACATCAGTGTAAACGATGCTTTTCCTCTAATAGAAATAGCACATGGAATAATGAACATATGGCATGATTGTAGCTTTTAAAGGACTGTTCAGTGCATGGTGAGAAAGGACTGGTATGCATACCAAAATAGTCAGAAAACTGTTAAGGATCATAACACTTTACAATAATTTCAGAGTTGGTGTGATAACTCCCATTTTATTGCATGAATCTGATCTCTCTGCCTTCAGCAGGAAAGCTTTTACCCAAAACTAGAAGTAATATTCCAATAGAAGGGAGCACCAAGCTCAAGCCTCAGAGATCTAAGCACCAAGTTCCAAAAGCACCAATAAAACCAATAACAATTTTAAACTAATACATAAGGACATTAAATTAAACTTAAAATTGACAAAGGTGGGAAGGAAGGGTGCAACACTAAGGACTCCACAGAAGTCTATATATTCTATATTAGCTGATAGCCTGGTGTTGCCTGGATATTTATAGATGTCAAAGTGTTTGTCTCACAGGGAGCCATTGAGAAGGGCCTTTCTTCCCCCTGCCTACTCCCATGCCTATCATCCCTGCCCTCTCCCTTCCCCCTCCCATGTGTTTCTCTTTCCGCCTTGTCTACAATCCTGGCATTTTGCCACAAATCCATCAGGTGCTTCCCCATTGGTCCACTGGAGGACAAATGTCATGGTTGGCTTTCAAGAAGAAGCTGCGAAGGAACTGACATCACAAACAATTGCCACTCTAGGATGCCACACTTGCTCTCCTTAATAGCCCAGGCTCTCCCTTCTCCCTCTCATGACATCACAACAATTGCCGCTCTAGGATGCTGTACTCACTCTCCTTAATGGCCAGGTGTTCCAGAATTTTGCTGGAACACACAGACATAAGCAACCCAGGGGTGTCTCCCCCGCTGTATTTGTTTCAAGAGGTTAAGTCAGCTGTGTACCAAGTTTGATTGAAATTGCTCAAGGCACTCCAGAGTTATGCTGGAACATACATACAGTATATATATATATATATATATATATATATATATATATATATATATATATATATATATATATATATATATATATATATATACATATACATATACATATACATATACATATACATATACATATACATATACATATACATATACATATACATATACATATACATATACATATACATATACATATACATATATATATATATATATATATATATATATATATATATATATATTTGTTATTATTCCCCGCTGCCTATTTGCCAGATTTAAAACATGGCTACTTACTATACCTGTAGGAACGTGTTACTCTTTTCTATATAAGTGCTGTTTTCTTTCATTATTGAAGAAAATGCAGAATGATTTCTTTGTATCTCAAGAATGAGATGAATGAAGTTATGGGAGTACAAAAAGAGCAATTGTTCTTTACAATGCTACAAAAAATTACCTAATTTCCAAAGAGTGACCAGAAGATATATGCGAGCCAAATCTTACCATCAAATGCAGAATTCATGACAACTAAAATAGCAGAATGGAAAACAATGAACCATATAGCAGGCAACAAAGGGATATAGTATCTCAAAGAGGATTTTATTCCCTGGACCATTCGTCCTTCAAAAGCTTCTTTTTGAACTTGTTTCCTTGAAACATTGGACGAATATGTCTGGAATGTCAAATTAGGTTGATAAGAGACTAAGAAATATGACTTGAAAGACATTAATGAGAGAAGGTTGAGTTAATCCCCTTCTTAGCTAATCAGCTTCTTTTATCCAGCTGTTATTAAGTGTAAGCTGATGCAGAGTCATTTAGATTTCTGTTACTATATTAGCTCTTTGTAGCATTGGATTGGAAGATTTTTAAAAAAACCTTTGGAATTGTGCAAATATAGAATCAACTTTCTAATACTAACTCTCAGGTGTGTGAGCCACTAAAACATAAGATCCTCAATCCACTTTAAAAATGGCACTACATCTGCATTTTTGGCAAATTTGGTGCAGGAAACAGTTTTGAATTTTTAAGTTGGGAATAAAAATTCAGTGAGGTTTTAACCGGTTGAATGCAGGCTTCTGGTATTTAGTTTGTTAAGGGGTGGTAAAGAAGCAATCTCTAACTGTTCAGTCGTCTCTCCGGTAGTCCCATGTTTCAATTAAATCTTAAGAGAATTCTTTGCATAATCAGAAAAGAATTTAATTCTTCCATAGAGGATGGCAGGGGGGGGGGAGCAATGACAGCAGGAGGGTTGAAAAATAATGCAGAAATACCTAAAAAGAAAAGGCAATAAACCAGCACCTTCTGTCACTTTGCAAGAGTCAAGTAAGCTCAAGAACTAGCAACAAAAGAAATTCTAAAGAAAAAAAAGTACCTTTAGATAAGGAATGAGGACAACTCCCATAGGAGTTGAACATCACCAAGCACCAACTTATGAAATGTCTCAGGAATTGTGGTAGTATCTTGATTAATGGTATCAAATTTCCCTAAAAATCCAAAAGAATGGGACCCCTGTCCCATTTCTCTTTTGGAAGCCATAAATCATAACAATAAAAATATTTGAGCTCACTTCCGGTTCCGGCGGCTACGGCGACGGGCAAGGACTTTGCCCGCTCCCGCTCTTCGGTGGGCTTCCCCCGTCTTCGGGGGGGCACAGGACGCCCCGAAGAGGCGCCCTGCCGAAGGAGCGGCTCGCGGAAGGCTCTGGCACCGGCGGCGGCTGGTGGGGGCTTTTCCGCTTTGCTCCAGGCACCGGGGAGCAGTTTTGGAGGACACGCCTGCGTCTCGCCCCATGCCGATCGGAGAATGCAAAACTGAAGGAAGCAGCGGCGGTGCGGTGAGATGCTTCCTCTCTTCATCCCCTTACTTTTGAATGGATAGACTTTTCAGTAATTTAAAAAGTTAACCTTTCGGATTCACTCTTTGAGGAGTGGCTAGAGGGGAGGGGGATTCCCCCCCCCTTGGACAAGCGGCTTGTTAAAATTCTGCTCTCGCCCCCAGGGGAAGGAGGAGGGGGGAGAGCCAACTAACAATGCCTCACCCCAGCAAAAGTGCTTTTCATGGGACTTAGATCCAGAACTTATTGATGATCTGAGAACTTTTTGAACTTTTAAACTTTTTTTTATGCCTCTGAGCCCAAAGCTGGCAGGGCAAGATGGCACACTTCCGTTGTCTTCATGAACTGTGAAACCTGACTCCACCTTTAAAATTCAGGCTTCCGGTCTTTGTCTCCGAGTCGCCCAGAGGAATCTCTTGTGGATTGTGATTTTCTGAACTCTTTGGAGAAAAAACTTTTATCTATTGCTAGAGTGACTAAAGAAACTCCCACCTGTTTGGATCCTCTGCCTTCTGGACTCGCCTGCCTGCTCTACTTCTCCAGCTGCCCAGTTTCTACACTGACTGATCTCTTTGCTTTTTAAACCATGTCTCCAAAAAGACCACCTCCTGGAAAACCTGGCTTTGCCACTTCTGCTCCAACATCTGCAACATCCAGTCCAGCCACACAGTCAAAGATAACAGAACTGATGCAACCTAAGACTACAGAGACAGACCTTCAACAAATGCTTCAACAAATTTTACAGGGCCAGGAGGAAATCAAGAAACAGCTAAGGGAAATGAAAGATGAAATTAAAGAAAATCAAGTTCAAATTTATAAGAACTCACAGAGACTGGACCTTGTGGAGGGTGGGGTGGCGGAGGCGAGAGGGGGGGTAGAGGCTTTACAGAAGGGAAACAAAGAACTTGATATACAACAAATGAAAACAGAGTTTGAGAGAATGTCCTTTTATCTTAGATTTCAAAATGTAATAGAAATAGATGGGGAAAACATACGGGACATTATGACTAATATTTCAGCTGAATACATACACAAAGATAAACAGCAGATGGAATGGGAGATAGATCTGGTCTATAGAGTGAATTCAGCATATGCCAGAACACACAATGTACCCAGGGAGGTTCATATTAAATTCCTTAGGAAAAGCACAAGAGATGAAATTCTGGGTGTACAAAGGGGGCAAACACTGACATATCATGACAGGGAGATAACCATTCTGAAGCAGATTCCCAAAAAAATTAGGGAGAAAAGGAAAAACTATTCGCAATTGGCGAATAAACTATACCAGAAGGGGGTGTGGTTTAGATGGTTGATGCCTGAAGGTATGCGGATATTCTGGGAGGAGACAAGAATCAGAATCAACACACCCATAGAGGCACAGGCCTTTATGGAAAAAAATTAAGCGAACCTAGAAAAAACAGAAGATACCAGAATGGTCACACAGGACACGGGAGGGGCCGGAGCTCTGCCAGCGGGGGGTGAAGGGGCAACACCAAGAAAGCTCAGATCACAAAAATGAATAAGAAAACCACAATGTTATAAATAGACCGAAAGTAATAATGAAATTATATCTAGACTATATATCATAACTATATAAACCGATTGAAAATTATTTTTTCTAGAATTAATATGCTGATTTTTTATGATTATGTATTAATGTTTGATATTTAGATGTAACCTATGAGTTTGGAGGGAGGGGGCGTCTGCCACACTTGCAACTGCCAAAATTTGTAACCATTCCACTTACCCTTTTCCTTATAAATGTTTTAAAAAACCAATAAAACTTTTTGGAAAAAAAAATATTTGAGCTGATCACTCCATCATCTAAGTTAGAAAGGAAAGTTTGGAAATTTATTTTACTAATGTTTGCCGCTGCAAAGTTAATACTTTAATCACATGAGCCATCGCAACATTTGGGTTCCTTTGTCTGTGAGATGTTTGCTTTTACTTTTGCCTTTGCTTATCCTGCTAAAGGAAAAGCAGAGAGGGACAGACACAATTCCGATATAATTCATTCCTGATGTTCCATTCCATTGCTGATAAAGATATTGGAGCAGGGGTGGGCTTCAAAAATGTCAGCAATGGGTTCTCTGCCCAGTTGCTGGGTGGGCGTGGCCATGGTGGGCATGGCCTAGTTGGCCTCCTGCACCATGGCAGGGGTGGGGGGCTTTTCACCTTCCCCAGGCTCCAGAGGCTTTCCTTAAGCCTCTGGGAGGGTGAAAACTGCCTCCTCCGAGCTCGGGAGGTCCAGAGGCCGGAAATAGGCCCGTTTCTTGCCTTCTGGAACTTCCATTCCCCCCCCCTCCCTGGGCCTACATACAGGCCCTGCACTTACCTTGCATCCAAAATGTGTCACATGGAGACTCTTGGGCAGGGTGGGTGGGGCCAGCCAGGATGGGATTTGGAGAGTCTCTGAACCAGCTATAACATTAGCTACAGGTTCTCCCAAACCTGGGAGAACCCGTAGCAGCCCACCCCTGTATTGGAGGAATTCCAGATGCTATGTTTCCCCTACCTAGTTTATTCAAAATAAAGAATACTTTGAACAAAGAGTGGTTTGTGATAAACAAAGGGACATATCTATGTTGTCTTCTTAGCAGCAATATGGAAATGATTTATGATTGCTTCTGAGATGGGTTTTTTTTCCTTTAAATTCCCAAATACTGCCACCAATATTGATTTGGTTTTAATTAATTAAGTTTGTTCATAATCATCCTAATGTTTTTCAGGGAAATAAATAAAAGGGTTTGAGACATTTGGAAAATATCTGGGCCATTAATGCTTAAAATTTTGTGGTTTAGATCCCCTTTATCAAAAGCATTGAAAGCAAGAACCACCAATCATTTGGGGTTGACTGACCTCAGGCTCCAATATCCGAAATGTTTGGAATATATTCTAGGCACTTTGGAAGAATGGCTCCTGAGACATTGCATTAATATATTCATTTTTTGCCATTTTGGAAGCTTTATGGTACTGCTTTTCTAATGTAGTTAATCTTTCTCTTTGTCTCTTTTTTTTTCAATTTTATAAAGTTGAATATCCCCAGAAAAGGGGTTTGATTAGATGTGAATAAACTCTTGAGTTTTATAAATATACATATTGTTAATCTTACTTACCTCTCCTACTGGAGAGGTGAACTATGCCCTGCGAACTTCAAAAGGAGAAGTCTGTGCAATCCATGACATTAGCTCCACTTGAAGGATGCTGTGAACATGTTATTCAGATCTATTTAATAGCACAGTATGTGAGAGCCACCACCTTTCTTATTGCTAGAAATTGAATTGAGCTTCAGAGCTGAAAAGTATTATGTAAGGAGCCCAGACAGAATCTTACACTTAAAGCTCTAAAAGATCAGAACTATATACACATGATTAAAATGTTTTATGCTGAAGAATATGCAGGGGGAAAAAATCTCATGCTCCCAATTGCCAGCATTCAAAGAGTTCATGTTTGTCTCTGAATATTATATATTTGGGACAAGCAAGAGGGAAATAGTATTGTATTCTTTATCACCCTTGCCTATACTAGAGATGGGGCTTGTGTTTTTACAGATATTAAACTGTGATTGTATGTCCCAACAAGCATAATAATGATTACATCTGTGGAACAGCAACATCTGCAGGGTCATAATTTAGTGGCATTTGTAGCAGAGACGTTTATCTATTTATTTATCAAATGTATATGCCATCTTTTACACAAACGCAACTCTGAGCAGTGTACAGTAAAACCAACAAGTAAAATATTCTCCAAAACCCATTAAAACAATTAAACATAAATAGAAATAAGAGTATCACAGAATTCATCAGAATCCTAAGCAATGCCTACCAATGAAGTCATTAATTTGAACATTATTGGTGTGGTGTGGATGTTATTCAGGTGTGTGTGCTTGGTTTTCTCACTGTTCAATGTAAATTGTTCTTCACACATGTGTAGAATAATTTACAGTGAACTGCGCATGCGCAGTCACTAAAAGCCAAAATGGTGACAGCCCAGCAGTGGAGAGAGAACTGGTTCGTGGGCATGGCAGGCCTCAGTTGCTGTCAGTTCTGCGATCCAAGCCTGAATTCCACTACCAGTTTGGCTGAACTGGGCTGAAGGGGGAACAACCCATCTCTGATGCTATTTCTATCCATATAATCTTATATCGCAGTTTATGCTGATCTACCAACTGCATACATTCCATCTTTCGACCTCAGATGGGCTGCTCAGGTCCCTTCCCAGTGTGTGTGTGTTTGTGTATGCAAACATACAAAGACAAACTGTAAGAAAATTTCTGAAGGATTTATCATTTGTTGGGAGTATTTCCCAAAATTACCAGGAAGGAGATTTGACTAGATTACTGATTGAGTAAAGTAAGCAAGTTGTGGAAACAAGACAAAATTCCAGTTTTTAATAGCTAACCTCCCAGAAAGGCTATTGATGAACAACATTTTGTTCTCTGATTATTCTTAAATCCTTTATTGGAGACTGTCCCTTTTGTGTATATGATCATGTTACAGATAGCCTGCACTCCCTGAACTTATTACCCACTTTTTTTCTGCATGCTATTCAAGTTTCAACTTGTAAGACCTCATATGGCTTGGCATCTGACGTTCTTCAGAACTTCTTTAGATTTTCTTTTGAGAGAAGCTCCCCAAGGTGAATGAACCTCTTCCGCTTGCTTCCAGCTAATACGGTCCTGAGCTTTCTTTTGCCAATTGAGCCCACGATACTTGTTGATGTCATCGATCCATCTTGCTTTAGGTCTCTTCCATGGACACTTTTTATCAAGTGGGATCCATTCTATGACTTCCTTGGTCCACCTGCCATCAGTTCTTCTTGCTATATGACCAGCCCATTTCCATTTCAGTTCTTGATAATATCATATACTTTCGTTTGTTCTCTAATCCATGTGCAGGTCTTTCTATCTTGTCTTGTCATGCTGAGCGTGTATCTTTCCATGGCTCTTTGCGCCACTCTTTTGTATCAACTGTGAGATTAGAAGCAGGGGAAATATTTGGCTTAAAAATAAACCTAAAAAAGAGTCAGGGTAAGTTTAATAAATCCACTAAGGAAAGAAAAAATATTATATCTGAAGAAGAACTAGATGTAGTAGACCATTACATATACCTTGGTCAATGGATCTCAATGGAAGGTGATACAATAAAAGAAATTGAACAGCATGTTAAATGTGGTTGGCAGGAATTCAGCAAGCTAATATACCTATAATCACGTTTAATCAGTAACATTATACTATTTATTATGGAGTTTATAATCTGTACTGAGAAGTGAGATGAGCCTATAAACTGCCAAATTCTGAGACTTTTTACCTTATTTAAGGATCCAAATGATCTTAGATTGTTTCCAGGATTTTGGTAAAGTTTCCCCTGGTGGAATAGGTTGCATAAAAGCAAAAATTCAGGAATTAAGAGCTCTTTAAATTATTTATAAAATTCTCCTAATAATCCACCAGGGCTAGAAGATTTTCAGTTTGAATACCATTAAAACAGAAAATGGATGTTCCTGAATTTTATATAATCTGAAGCCAATTTTGGGAATGTTAATCTATTTAAATATTGATTTATTTTTATTTTTGAAAAAATCAGTTTTTAAAATACACCTTTAGTTTTGACCACAATTTGATTCTCACTATTTTTAATTTAATAACATGTGTATATCTATAGCTTCTTTGCCAGGATTCTAGATTTTTTTTTATCATGTTCAGAATATCTTTGCTTGGCAAAAAAAATATTCGGAGAGTAGATCTATCCACATCATCCAACTCTCCTTTTATTTAGCAGCTGTTTATAAATACTCTCTAATCCAGTTCTATTATAATTTGCAAATAAAACATTAGTTTTAAATAAAGCTTACTTGTCTTTGTGCTGATATTTTTAATCATAATGATTTATACACTCTCTTCTTAATACCTTCATAGCATCCCAATGTAATCTTATTGATGTTTCATTTGTATGATACTCTTGGAAAAAGTTTTTTTCAAAGTTTGAATTAGTCTTTGCTTTGCTACTAAATTTTATACTATTACCAATTGTACCAATTACCAATTATAAGTGAACGCTTTCTTAAATCACATGACATTTAAATCATTTAACATAATTAAATCTTTTTCTTCTTAATAGAATCTTCCAGACCTCTAACATTTAAAGAAATAATTTTACATTGTTCTCCTATCACCCACATTTCTAGAATGTCTCTATCTAATTTCTCTATGTAGTTAAGATAATCTTACAACTGAAAAGTTATTAAAAGCTTACTACTTACAAAATCTATTAAAAAGTTGCCTGATATTATGGAAACCATGTATAAAATTAATATTTTTCTGCTGCCTTAATACCATACACCCTCTCAGAAAATCACCTTTGTCTCTCCCTTCCTCCCATCCACCACCTATGCAATTCCTCCATGTCCAACCTCCTTACCCATCTATCTAGTGGTGGGATTTAGCCAGTTCACACCTATTCAGGAGAACCAATTGTTAACTTTCTAAGCAGTTCGGAGAACGGGTTGTTGGAAGAAATCTCATTTTTTTCTCCCCACTTTACAGGGCTAATCAGGAAGGAAACATTCTGGTGTTGTTTCTAACCTAATCTTTATTGCCCTGATTACAGAAACTGCCTCTCTGGTTAACCCTTATTAGATTGTAACAGTGAAGGTGAAGCACACATTGACCTGAGTGACATTGAGTTGGCCACTGCCACATGGTCACATGCCCACCGAGCCATGCCTACCCAGCTGATCATTAGGGCAGAAAACCAGTTGTTAAACTATTCGAATCTCACCACTGCACCTGTCCCACTTAGGCTCATAGCAAAAGACTTTCAGAGGATTCCAACTTCTCTTCACTAGCCAATAAACTCCAAAATATAATTACAAAAATTCCTTAGCCACAGTTTTGATGTATGCAATGAACATTTTTGTCAATGTTTTAGCAAAGTCCATCTAAGATCCCATCTTGTTTTGTTGTGAACTGTATTTTTTATTAGTTAGTATACTGTGACCTGCCAAGAATCAATTTGAATTCAGGTAACCCATGAATTGAATAAATACCATATTTTTCGGAGTATAAGGCATACCGGAGTATAAGATGCACCAAGATTTTGAAGAGGCAAATTTTTAAAAAAGGTTTTGCACTCTGCAGACCTCCCAAAAACAGCCAGTTTTTCATGAAAATGGGCCCAGTTTTTTTTAAAGGGCACGAATAGCCTTTAGGAGGCTTGTAGAGTGCTCCTGGGGAGGCGTGGGGCCAAAAACGAGCACAAAATGGCCCATTTTTCCTGAAATGGGCCCATTTTTTCTCAAAAAAAGTCATGCATAGCCTTTAGGAGGCTTGTAGAGTGCTCCTGGGGGCAGGGGAAAAATTAACCAAAAAACAGCCCATTTTTCACTCATTTCTGCCTTCCCCAGCTCCCAGGAGCACTCTACAAGCCTCCTAAAGGCTATGCACGGTCATTTTGGTGAAGGGCTTGGGGTTTTGGGAGGCAAAAAATGCTGTATTCACTGTATAAGACGCACCCAGATTTTCAGCCTCTCTTTTGAGGGAAAAAGGTGCATCTTATACTCCGAAAAATACAGTAAATATTTTTTTTCAAAGAAAAAATACATCTTGAGTTGAGTGGAGTTGTAATTTAAAAAAGGAAACCTGAAAGGCATCACATTTTCTACCACAACTGTTCCCATTTATTCTGATCCAGAGACATATCTGTTTTACTAAGCCTTCTGTGCAAGAAAGTTGAAGGTATCAGATGGAACTATATAAAAGTATCTGCTCCCCCATACTTGTCATGCTTTAGTTCTGCAAGTATTTGACTCAAAAATGAACAAAAGCTGGGTGAATGCCAATTAACCAAGGTGAAGAGATTCTATTTGCTCCTGAGCATGAATTCATACCCTGAAGGGTAATGCATCTGGAGGTTGGATTATTCATATTCATATTTTAACATTCAAACTTATTTCCCTCATTGAGCTTAACTCAGTTAATCAGTATTGATTTCAGAAATGTTAAGCATGACTGACTTTATTCCAATTAAGTTCTTACACACTGAGGAGGAATCAGGTTTTTGCATTTGGTGGAATAGGAGACACATTTTTTCTTCTGTCCCACAGGGGAGAATTAAATGTGCACACTCTATTATTATTATTTTCAGTTTTAAATTTATTTATTTTTTGGTATTTTTACCAAAATACAAACATAAAACTTTCTTCGTTCTGAATGCTCGTATACACATTGATAAAATACTTCGGAGAAAACAGTCTTGATGTAATCATATCTACGAGTGATTGCTTTTTCTGCTGAGTTTTACTGATGTACACGCATGCTTGTTCATTGGCAGAATTCCACAAGAAAAGCATCAGGACTAATAACTGAAAAGCAGGCCTGTTTTATCTCCATCTCAAGTTGCTTCAGTCATATTATTGAGGATGATCAGCAAGTCAAGATTGAACAAATAGCATTTCTTCATTTATCAGAAGAATAGACTAAGTAGAGGCAGGTGACAGAATAATTAAATATGCTATAAAATAGTAATAAACCTTTATGTAAAATATTCATAAAATATGATATTAAAACATATAAAAGGAGCATAAAATATTTAAAGCATAGTAAATGAATCATATAAAATGATTAATAAAATGATGGATGAAATGAAGCAATTGCAATACAATTAACTAAAATGTTTAAATTAGAATAAATGATAAATCAGAAACTAATCAAAGTATCATCAGTGGCACAAGGCATTTAAATCTAATAGGAAAATAATACATAAAATTTTAAATTTTGCTAGTCCTACTTAAGAATCCTATTCATTATTTTAAAAATAATAATAATAAAATGACATATTTCCATTCCAATTGAAGGCTGGATATCTTTAATGTGGCTAGATCAGTCTGCATAGACTCTACTGTATTCTAGGAAGGTCCAATTCACATGGGACAGAAGAGAAGACGCTTCTGAGGTGCAATGAAGGAGGGAATAGTTCTCAAAGGAGCACCACAGCACCATACTCAAGTTCTCTGGTAGCAATTAGGGCAACGATGGAGTTGCTGAATGGAGTTGCAAAGGGGTAAGGAATTCAGTTAAGCAGAGAAATAAGAGAGGCATGCAAACCCTGCTTGCCAGCTGTACATCACAAAATCTGTGTGCTGTGGTGACGCAATGGCTAAGAGGCTGAGTTTGTCGATCAGAAAGGTCGGCAGTTTGGCAATTTGAAACCCTATCACCACATAACGGAGTGAGCACCTGTTACTTGTCCCAGCTTCTGCCAACCTAGCAGTTCGAAAGCACGTAAAAAATGCAAGTAGAAAAATAGGGACCACCTTTGGTGGGAAGGTAACAACAATCCGTGTGCCTTCAGCATTTAGTCATGCTGGCCACATGACCACGGAGACGTCTTCGGACAGCGCTGGCCCTTCGGCTTTGAAACGAAGATGAGCACCGCCCCCTAGAGTCAGGAACGACTAGCACATATGTGCGAGGGGGAACCTGTCCTGAAAGATCACTTTTCAGAATCCACATCCAGAGCTTGGAGAAGATATTTATCTAAGTTAAGGCAGACTTGGAATTAGGAAGTGGTGCAATGAGTACAGGGTTTAAAGTCTCCGTAGAATCTGCACACTGTTAGTTCTTTTCCAACTTTACCAAGCTGAAATCTCACAATACATGAGCATTTCTCCCTCTTGTCTTGTATATCACTGTGTTGCAAGCCTTAATATCTCACTCCTGCATGTCTGGTACTGTTCTGGCTTATTGAGTTCAGCAATGTGTAAAAAATATTTGTTCTCTATACTCTTCGGGTTTATTTATTTAGCAGTTTTGTTTGCACAGGATGGGGAGATTATCATATACAAAAATGTATATACCACATGTGGCTCCCCGAAGCCATTAATCCAGCCCACGCTGGTCCACGAGGCTTCTCCTCTCCCCACATCGCCCTGCCCACCCTTTTGCCCACTGCAGGACTTACCTTTGCAAGCTCCACAGACTGGAACTGAAAGGTAAGGCCAACAATTTTGGCCTGCAAAGACATTTTGGAGGTGGTGGAGGTGAAAAACAGGGTGCACAGACACCCCAGGAGGCCAAAAAATGGGGCGTTTTTGCCTGATTTTGGTCTGCAGCAGGAGAAAAATATAGAAAGAGAGAGAGGAGAGAGAGAAAGGGAGGGAGGGAGGGAGGGAGGGAGGGAGGCAGGGAGAGATATCTCAAGCTCCTTGGGGCTGAGAAGAATTGATGCAAACTGAATTTCCTGAAGTGGACTACTAGACTCCTAAACAATTGAAAAAAATGATCTAGTAAAAAGAAAAGGCAATCAAAAGAGAATAATGCAAACAAAAGCAAATAAAACAACCTCAGGAGCAAAACAAATTACAGTTTAATTTGTGTGCATCATTCAATGGACTATTTAATTGGCCACTCCCACCTAGTCACATGATCTAATCATGACCACCCAGTCACATGACCACCTACACACACACACACACAGCTGATCCATCCCCCCAATAGTCTGAGGGACTGTGAATTCCCCCCCCCCTGTTTAAACAGTTTGAGGACCCCTGATTTACAGAAACCCATAGCAAATCAGTTGTCATCTGGATCAGCAAGGACCATACTAGATATTAGAGTTCCTGGATATCTCCTGACAAATGGGGTCAGGCATCAGGACTGTAGACTGGGCACTGAGGGTCAGCAGTACAGGACTACTGGAAGAAAAGTGGTTTACCAATTGCAAATAAATGAAGACTGGGGGGAGAGAGAGAGAATAATGATCTGTTATTACAAATCAAATCCATAAGAAGAGGATATCTGAAATGAATGCACCAGTTCGGGGGGCAGGGGTGGGGGGAAACCATCCAGAATCAAAAATAACAGAACAGAAGCTGGCCGATCAACTGTGATTTATAATACATAAAAAAGGGAATTCACAGAAGTTGAACTTGAAGAACTGCAAAGATATACCTAAGGCAAAGAATGTGAAGCCTTGCCAGAAATAGCTTAGATTGTTAGAAGGAAACCAGGGGGAGTTGGTAGTAAAAATAATGAAAAATAATGACAACGAATCATGCCTTCAACCATACAGTGATGTTGACAGACTCTATTTACCGAGGAAAATAGGTGGGTGTGGAATGTTGCAACTACACCAGATATTTGTGGAAGAAAAAAAGGGCATTGGAATAATATCTGGAGGAGAATGAGGAAGATACACTGAAGCTAGTATGCCATGAAGGGCGTACTGAGTACTGGAGAGGCCAAACGGCCTACAAATGAAGACTGCAAAAGAGATATAGCAAGCCAAATTATTACGTGGTGCATAACAAGAATAACAACAAAAAACAGCAGGGGAAGCAGATCATAACAAAACCTGGCAGTGGCTGAGAGCAGGAAAGTTGAAGAAAGAGTCAGAGGGGCTAATTATGGCTGCGCAAGACCAAGCCTTAAAAACATACAAAGACAGTATTGAGAAGACGGCAACTGAGCAAATGTTGCCTCTGCAAAGAAACTGAAGAAAGAGTGGACCACTGTGTTAGCTGCTACACCAAGATCGCACAGACTGATTTGCAAACAATGGCACGGCAAACAGCAGCAATGGTACATTGGATTGTCTGCAAGAAGCACCACTTTCCTTCAAGCAAGAACTGGTGGGACCACAAACATAGCCAAAATGAAATGAAAATGAAGAAGCTCAATGCTCTGGGCTTTGAAAATTCAAACAAACAACAATGTGCCACATAGCACCCCAGATTTAACAATATTGATAAGAAAGACAAAATAAAAATTCTGGGTAGTAGCCATTGTAGTAGCTGGAGACAAGCAGAGTAGGGAGGGGGGAAAGAACTGGAGGAAATGACAAAATGCAAAGACCTGAAAATAGTACAACTGTAAAAAAAGAAAGCAAGGATGAAACCAATAGCAATAGGCACCATGGGTGCAATCCCAAAACATCTGGCAAACCACTTGAAAATCATCACTATTGACAAAATCATCCTCAGTCAACTGCAAAAAGCAGCTTTGTTTGGAAGTGCAAATATCCTGCCACTATACTTCCAACAGCACCAAACAATGGCATCTCCCTATCCGAGGGAGAGTGAGACTTGGATACAAATGACAAATCAAGCCTTAAAAAATAGATCAGAATATTTGAAAGCAGTGTTGTTTTGGATAGCAAGATGGGTGTCATATAAATTTAATTAATAAACAGAACTTAGAAATACCACTTCGATTTCTATACTGCTTCACAGTGCTTTATAGCCCTCTCTAAGTGGTTTACAGAGTCAGCCTATTGCTCCCAACAATCTGGGTTCTCATTTTACTGACCTCGGAAGGTTGGAAGGCTGAGTCAACCTTGAGCCTGGTGAGATTCAAACAGCCAAATTGCCGGCAGCTGGCAGTCAACAGAAGTATCTACAATACTGCATTCTAACCACTGCACCACCACAGCTCTCACAGTTATAAAACATAATTGTGTACTGATCTACCATGCTATCAATATGAAATTACAGTATGTCATCATGATTTTTCACAATTCTGTGACATTCAGTTAAAATAACAAATGGGGATCTAATGTTAAGACTTAAAGTAAAGGTAAAGATTCCCCTGGCACATATATGCTAGTCATTTCTGACTCTAGGGGGCGGTACTCATCTCCGTTTCAAAGCCGAAGAGCTAGCGTTGTCCAAAGACATCTCCGTGGTCATGTGCCCTGCATGACTAAACACCGAAGGCATATGGGGAACACTGTTACCTTCCCACCAAAGGTGGTCCCTATTTTTCTACTTGCATTTTATATGCTTTTGAACTGCTAGATTGGCAGAAGTTGGGACAAGTAACGGGAGCTCACTCCATTACGCGGCGCTAGGGATTTGAACCACTGAACCACTCATCGACAAGCTCAGTGTCTTAGCCACTGAGCCACCGTGTCATTAAGTAATTTAAAACCTTGCCGTTAAGTAATGTTAAGACTTACCTGGCCTTATTTAGAGGAAAATTATGTGTCCCTTCTTGGTTGAAGTGGTACTGAAATAGTCTTCATTCTTTAATGGTATGCATTTCTGGACAAGGAGAAGGAAATGGATGTGGATGGTGAAGAGTCTGATCATCTCACAAAGTATATAGTAAGACAAGATGCCAAGATCTTTGTAATCTTCTATCTCTTTATCTATATGTTACACAATGGAAATTTTGCTTGCAAATTATCAGCTGAGTGATGGCTGCTATCTCAATGGTAGCAGGGAAGATCAAAGATAAATGACAGAAAGCAAAGGAGCAGTTACACATGATATTCGCATACTCTATGTTCCTCTGCCTTTAGATATAATTCAAAATAAAGATTAAATAATACATTTGTGATGTATAACATTTGGTACTCACAACATAATTTATTTAACATATACCTATCCAACCATATAACATTTGGGAAAGCTAACTTAAGAATTATTCCTCTATGGATTCTTTTTTCTAGAAATTCATCATGTATATGATTAGCGAAACTTTCTTTACTGAATCACCTTTTCCATATGTCTATGATTATTTCAGAAGGGCATTCCTTGATCCTTACATCTGATTCCATCACCTGGTAGTCCCAAACTTGTTTACTATATATGAAACTAGAGAAAGATAAATTATTCAGCATTCATGGCTAATGTTTGAAATTGGCCAGCGGGGGTTCTTCATCCTGAATTTGTGATGTCTTGCATTATGCTCTACTGCAAACATATTAGATTATAACGGAACAAGGGTCCTATAGGGTGCAAATCCTCACCATGGCACTGTATATCAGCGCCTTGCCTAATTGCTATTCTCAGAAGAATGAACCCATTAATAAGCTAAGTTGAAATCAGATCTGCATGCTAATTAGGGAGCTGCCTCAGAGGATATTAATTAGGGGTGACCCTTTTGAGGGCAACATCTATTTTTCTTCTGTATGTCCCTTTTAAGACGTGCTCACAATGAAAGCAGGATATGAAAAGCAGAGGATCAAAAAGAAAGGAACAGCGAATGGAAATAGAGAGAGGGAAAGAGAGAACATTGCAATACTGAGCATGTGTCTTTGAAGTTTTCAGAGAAATATGTTTACACTGAGGTTATGGAACAGGTTTTCTATTGGTTTCTCCACAGAAGCAGAGTATATTTTTCTGCTTCTGCTGCAAAGACTCCCCTTGAATGATTACCCACTTTCATATTGAAAAAGAATTGTGGAAAATTCTCCAAAATGCTTCACCTTTCTTTCAGAAATTTTAAAATTTACACTCAGGAAAGAAGAGAAATAAGTAAAAGGAAGAGAGTGTATGTGTGAGAGAAATTATAAAAAGTGTTTGGAAAATCCTGAAGCCTAGAAAACCTTATTCTCTGTTAATGAGAAAAGAACATCTTTCTGTAAGCAGAGAACTGGATCCTGGTTACAACTAAAGTGAGGAGAGAGAGAGAGAGAAAGAAAAAGAGAGAGACAAAGAAGGGAGACTGAAAGATCTCTTTGTCCATTGGCAGAAGTTACATTTGGTTTCATTCAGGCCCAGCCTTGGCACTATCACTGAGTGTCATTGTTTAGGATGGCCTAGAGGGGGCAGTGGTGTCCAACGTTCAAATTCCCACCCTATCATGTTTTTTTTCTAAAGAAGTCAAAAATCAGCATTTTCCCATTGGAAGGATTCTGGCAATCAATTTCAAAATCTTATTTCAAATCCAGATGGACGTTACTACTAGGTCAGTTCTGCAAACTAAAAGGAAGGTCCTCTTTTCTCTCCTATCTCCATTTCTTCTTTTCTTTTTCCTGTGCTTTCTCTCTTTCCCTCTCTTCTCCCCCCTCTCTCCCCTCTTTCCTGGTTTCTCTTCTTTGATCAAAATGAAATTACCGATTCACAGTATCCAAGCTTGGTCATTTAGGTACAACTGTTTTTTTTTTAAAAAAACCTTGCCTGATATCAACGGCTGCTTGATTTACAAAATCAGCTTTTATAATCCCTTGATACTTTCATTTGCTAGGTTGAAGTGAGCATATGCCTGAGAAGCCTCCACTAACCTGACCTGTCAAGCACCAGAATTTTTATCAGCTCTTAGCTGAGTATTCTGAATTTCTGGGAAGCTTGGAGGTTTTTTAGCCATTTCCTAAAAGGGCTTGTAATGATTTAGTAAGTGTCCAATTGTATGTCGCCCAATGGTCACCTGTACTATAATCCCATTGGGGATCTAATCGAGGTCAACCCACTTTTGGTTTTGGGGCTAATTATCACAGTCATGACTGGTCGATGAACTATTTTTATACATTTTTCCAAGTATTTTTTATCTCTTATCTTATCTTATCTTATCGCACCACAGAATATGCACTAAATTCTGGACATCAGCACAATTGATGAATGAGACTTTAAAATAGTATCATACCTTTGTGTGGCAACTGTTGGATTCTTTCAGAATGAAGGGATCTGCTGTGGCCATCTCACCAAAGGTACGTGGATTTGTAACAGTAGCAACTTGTCACTTCCCTCCCTTGCAGTTCCAGTTGGCAGCATTCAAAGGGGTGCTACCACCAGGATTTTTGCAGAGTGATAGAAGGTTTTGTAAGGTGAAGGTTATAAGGGACGTGGTGGTTCAATGGCTAAGATGCTGAGCTTGTCGATCAGAAAGGTTGGCAGTTCGGCGGTTCGAATCCCTAGTAACAGAGTGAGCACCCATTATTTGTCCCAGCTTCTGCCAACCTAGCAGTTCGAAAGCATATAAAAATGCAAGTAGAAAAATAGGAACCACTTTTGGTGGGAAGGAAACAGCGTTCCCTGCACCTTCATCATTTAGTCATGCTGGCCACATGACCACAGAAATATCTTCGGATAGCGCTGGCTCTTGTGCTTTGAAACTGAGATGAGCACACCCCATAGAGCAGTGGGCCTCAACCTTCCTAGTGCCACGACCTTTTAATACAGTTCCTCATGTTGTGGTGACCCCCAACCATAAAATTATTTTATGTTTTCCATATTTTTTCGAAAATATGTGTTTTCCGACGGTCTTAGGCGACCCCTGTGAAAGGGTCATTCGACCCCCAAAGGGGTTCCAACCCACAGGTTGAGAACCACTGCCTTAGAGTCAGGAACGACTAGCACACATGTGCAAGGCTAACCTTTACCTTTACCTATGGTGAAGGGTTGACCAAGATTTCTTCTGGTGGAGAATGACAAAGATCCTCAGGAATGTATTGGCAATTCCAATTTGAAAAATTATCTGGCAGATAATATCTGATCTGCTGAGGCACCAAGTTCTCCAGAAGTTGCCAAAACAGTTTGAACTACTGGGTCCTCTTTTTACCCACCTCTGAAGGATGGAAGGCTGAGTCAACCTTGAGCCTGGTGAGATTTGAACTGCCAAATTGCAGGCAGCTGGAAGTCAGCAGAAGTAGCCTGCAGTACTGCACTCTAACACTGCACCACCGCAGCTCCTATATAAGGAAGATATTCCAAGAGTTTGTGAAAGAAGATTTAGAAAAACATTGAAAGGAAAGGATCGGACTGGTTGGAAGCTGCAAGTGGCTGTAAGCAAGTAACACAACAGCTTCTAAATGAAAACAAAAACAAAAACCAATTCCAGGAAAGGACTTGATCCTCCCTGAACTCTATTTTTTTTCTGTAACAATGCAAACAATGAAAATGGCTTTATTGTTTCAATAGGAGAAAAGGAGACAACCAATGTGCTGTGCAAAAGAAAATGTCCTTGGAGTTAAAAGCACTTTGCAGATTGCTGAGTGTTACTGTAAGAGCCTGAAGAATAATGTTGAAGAAGAAGGAAGTGGCAAGAAGAAATGAACTCTGTAGAAATGATTAACCTATTTACGCATTAATATAATCCTTGTAAAGAACCTGAAGATCATTGTGTGGGAGTAAATATGAGCCTTGTTTACATACACTGCCACAAAGATCATCATCTCTGTGTTAATAACTTCAGCTACCACTGAACAAGTCTGGTACCCTTATTTAATATAATATGCACATAGGTGCACCTGTTCTGTCCCGTGATTCTAAAGAATATGCAGACATAGGCTTGGCTGTCTGCCACAACTAATTACAGAGATAAAGCCACCCCTTGGCTAGGAGCCTAGAACGCTATCTTCAAGAAACCAAGATTAGACTTACGGAATGCTTTCTCAACGGCTAGTAAAATGGACTGTTGTTTCCTGCAAAGATTCCCCTCCCGTCGCTCCAACCATAAACTCTTTGGGAGGGGCCACAATCATAGCCAGCTGTCCCTATTTCTTTCTATGATGTCTTCTCCACAGCTGCTCCCTTCTCCTTTCAGCTCTACACACATGCACATCAGGGACAACCTCCCTCTGTTCCTCCTCACTGCTCCCTGACTCAGATGCCACCTGGTGGCCAACAGGCCTCTCTAGCTTCTGCTCTGACTCCAAACACCCTCCAGAGTCTTCCTCATCCTCCAGAGCAGTCCCATAATGATCATCGCTGTCAGAGTCCACCAACAGCTCAGCCGGCTGCTGCTGGGCCACAACAGCACCCATATACGTGCCTCTGAATGAGGAGATAGATAAAATTGGGCTAAAAGAAAACAAGCTGTATTATTGTCTATTAATAACAAAGTCTGTCAAGGGGCGTGCAAAAGTGCACCAACGTGCCTATCTTACAAGTCCATTTATTCATATCCATTTCATGTATTCATAATCTTGCATATACTTATATTTATTATCTTATACATGCTTGACAAAACAAATAAAAGAAAGATAGCAAGTAAATGAAGAGAGATCTCCATCAAACTACAAAACTCATCAAGGTACACAACAAACCAATTGCAATGTAATAATGATAGCACTGAAGAGTAATGAAAAGGCCATTTTCATCTTTTGTTTGGGAATGAAGAAACAATCTAGAAAGACTGTGGCATAATCAAATATGATGTTTGAGGAGACCTCATCCAGAATTTGCCCATTTTAGAACATGAACATTCCATATACCAAACCTTAAAATGAGGTTATTTAGTTTTATTTATCAACTTTGTAAGGCTGCCCATCTATTCAACAAAGCTCTGGGTGGCAAACATGCCATATAAAAAGCCAGCATCCTATTAGGTGACATTGTTTCATTGAGGGGACCTGGAGCATGCCTACGCTGCCAGATTTGGTGGAATGGGTAGAAACCATTGGCTATATGCAGTCCTACAAGTAACCTGGCTCCAGGCCATGCAGAGTTTTAAAGGTGACAACCAGAACTTTAAATTGCACCTGGAAGTCTACTGGGCTGTCAATGTAGCTCACTGGAAGTCAAAGTAGCTCACTCACACCATAATAGTATTATGTGACTATATCGTGGTGTACCCCATACTGCACGTCCCATCACATTCTAAATAAGCTGAAATTTCTGAAGCTTCTCAAAGGCAGTCCAGAGGTGATATTCAGCAGGTTCTGACCAGTTCTGGAGAACTGGTAGCGGAAATTGTGAGTAGTTCGGAGAACAAGAAAATACAACCTCTGACTGGCCCCGCCCCCATCTATTCTCTGCCTCCTGAGTCCCAGCTGATCTGGAGGAAATGGGGATTTTGCAATAATCTTCTCCTGGAGTGGGAGGGAATGAGATTTTATAGTATCCTTCCACTGCCACACCCACCAGGCCATACCCATCAAGCCATGACATGCCCACCAAGCCACGCCCACAGAACCAGTAGTAAAAAATTTGAATCTCACCACTGGGGCAGCCCATATGGAACACATTGCAATCGTTTAAAAGGGAACTGTGGAGAACTTCAAGGGAGTGATCTGTCCAGGATAAGAGACAGTTAACAATTTTTCCCAAACACCAAATCATTACTAGCACAAGATAAAAAAGTGGAGTCAACACATAATTCCCATTGTGAGTTGGGCCATCAGTAAGGTGGAGAAGTCCTTGGTTTCCATGATGTCCATAATGCCTGTGCCACTTCTGCCTCTGTATCACGGGAGATCGGATTGAAATCTTCCAGCATGAAATATTCCAGCTAGGGATTCCACCACCTACATCAGGGGTGTCCAAACTTGGCAACTTTAAGACTTGTGGACTTCAACTCCCAGAATTCCCCAGACAGCTGGGGAATTCTGGGAGTTGAAGTCCACAAGTCTTAAAGTTGCCAAGTTTGGACACCCCTGACCTACATGGTCACAGAGTCAGTTGAGTCAGGAAAGTTGCTGTTTAACAGAGAGAATGGGACATAAACATGGTGTCATGACCTGATGAGGCCATGACATCCACCTTTCAGTGGGACATTGTCCCAGGAGGTCTCCAGAGTCTTCTGGATAATGGCTGCTCTCCCACCTCTATTCTAGAGTCTCTGCTGATGCCACATCTGATCCCCAGTCAAGTATATTTCAGAGAGAAGAGCAATACCTTTTAATCCCAACCAACTAAGTCTCAGTGATGCATGCCAACTTAGCCTGCTCATCCATAGTTATATCACGGATGAAAGAACCCTTATTATAGATTGACCTGGCAGTCAGTAATAACAGAGCAAAACTCTCATATATTGCTTTACCCTCCACAACTTTCCCCATTCTCTCCCCACAAGGTGAGAATGGCCCTGATTCCCTCCTAATAAATCAGTTATAGAACCATTTCATTGAATATAAAACATTTTCATGAGAGATAATCTATCAATTAAATTTAACCCATATTTTAAAAAGGGAAATTAAGTTTTACACAATTATTAAAAGCTAGCTTTTATTTTTCAGATAGCCATTCTAATTTCTCTAGCTACATTTATATTAAATTTTTTATTTGCTCTTTCTCACAAGAAGTATAGAAAATTCTAACTTTGCTCCTAGCTTCTCCAGGTAGTGCAGGAACAAAATTCTGACAGCAATCTAAATTAGGATACGTGAGCTACAGAGATTGTTCACAACAAGCCAGAGTTCTGTCAGGCTGTGCTCCAGGCTTTCCCTCCCATTTTGCTTGAGAAAACCAATTGCCAGCTTGTCTGGTTAGAACAGGAGGAAGATCTGACAGCACCCCGGCTTTGTACACGCAAACCATAAGGCTCGCATATGCAAGAGTTAGAGACTTGTTCAGAACTTGCTCCAGAGTGAGCTTGGATGAGCCGTTTTCTGGCTTGTCCAAGCAAAGTGGAGGGAATTCTGAGAGAAATGGGTTCTCAAGTTATTTGGCAAATGAACACAGACTTGGAGCCTTGCAAGACAATGCTCTGGGCTTTGATCTCTGCTTTGATTGGACAAGCTGACAGATGGCTTGTCAAAGAGTCCCTTCGGGGAGAGGGGGCGGTCTAGAAATCAAATCAAATAAAATAAATTAAATAACAAATAAAATAAAATAAAATAAAATAAAAAATAAAATAAAAAATAAAATAAAATAAAATAAAATAAAATAATAAAATAAAATAAAATAAAATAAAAATAATAAATAAATAAGGATGAACAGGAGCACATTTTGATAAGGTTTCTGCTTTGTGGGTGCACAGCCCTCTCCCAATTGCAACTCCCTTCAAATTTGCTAACAATCCCCAGAGGCTCGTGACCTATGCTTGAGAATCTCTGTCTTAAAAGATGTTGAAAGTGTGACAGCAGGTGGAAAGCATTTAAAGCTTTAAAACTTAAGCTAATAATGTGGAGTGTGTCCAAAATCAAAGATGCAAGGTGTCAGGGTTCCAAATAGCATCCAAAATTAAATCAGACTCCAAGGCAAAGTATTGCTCTAAGTTCCAATTTTTTAAGAGAGTCATGTTGGCACATCTGGAAAAACCCGAATCTGAACTTCCTGGGTTTCCCCCACCCATTGATCTTGCCCCCACACCCACAAGTCCATCACATGGTCCAATCTTCCACTGCCATACTGGCAGTTCCACCCATCCAGTTCCGGTCAGGTGCAGAGGTGTAGAGACAAAGGAGGACCTTGGATTCTAGAAAGGAATTTTATTTTGACAACATCACATTCTACTCCTTACTATTCCCCCTCCCAATCCCCCACTAATGAAACAGCATAGTAGAACAGAATATTAGTGTGGCAGGCCAAAGATCCCAAAAAGGAACTGGCTGCAGGCCTGACACAAGGGTCTTGGCCAGCTCCACTATGAATCTCCCCCCCCACCTCCTCCCCGAATTACTGTTGCTGCTTGGTGGTAATTTTACAACAAAGTAGTAAAGTACATATACAATATTTGCCCTTACATATGTCCCACAGCACTGTAGCATTTGGTTCTCACTGCTACCTTGTTACTACTATTGGCTGCCTTAGTACACACTGGCATGTGCTTCCCAAGATATCCCAAATTTAGACGTTTTGGGGTGAAGTCTATAATAAAACATTTCCTGCAATAATTCAAGCTGCTGACAGCAGTTCGTGAACTAGTGTAAAATACCTGAGGGAGTACTTGCAGAAAGACGTATCTAAGGAACAGCTTTACAACAGACACTCCTGGATCAGATATTGGCAGTAAAAAGGCACCTGTTGAATGTATTACTTCCTTTCTAATCCCAAAGGTGCTTTTTCAAGAGGCAACTGGACTTTCTGATTTTTCTTTGAAGACATTTCTGTTCTCACCCAAGAAGCTTCTTCAGCTCTGGCTGGATGGTGGGGAATGGGAGGATTTATATTTGCCTTCTTTTGGAGAGTCATTGAGGCCATCTGGAGGTTGATCTGTGTCATTAGGGTCACCTGAGTAGTGCAAATGGGTGTTGAGCCTTCTGGGAAGTATTGAAACTGTTGCCTCAACAACTCTCTAAAATAATGCAAATAACCAGCTATTTGCGAAGAGTATTAACTCCCATTTCCCACCATCCAGCTAGAGCTGAAGAAGCTTCTTGGGTGAGAAATGAAACTTCTTCAAAGAAAAACAAGATAGTCCAGTTGCCTGTTGAAAAAGCACCTTTGAGACAACCATGACCTGAATGACTGGGAATCTCCTTAGATTTCCTTTCTAATATGTTTTCTACTTTAAGAAGGCAAGTTATATACCTTTGTACAATACAAAAAACTGGTGTAACAATATTAATGTTGTAAGTTGCAATCACATAGCCCACGGGATGCTACAATTGTTATAAATACATGCTGGTTGCTAAGCACCAGAATTTTGGTCGTGTGTCTATGAGGATGTTGCAACAGTTGTAAGTGTGAGGACCTGTCATAAGCCACTTTTTTTCAGCTCTGTTGTAACTTTGAATGGTTGCTAAAAATGGTTGTAAATTGAGTGCTACGTTTAATTCCAATCCAAAGACTGGGCACCAGCCTACCATTGTTTTCTAAGAAAGTTTAGGAAAAGATTCTGAGGCCTAGAGGCATTCTGGATAAGAAAAAACGTACCTTCTCCTGGAATGGAAAGCCCTACAGACAATCACTCCTACACTGATGATCCTGTATATAGATTATTGCAATATATGAGCTGAACTTGGGAACAACATGAAAATTTCAGCTGGTCCCCAATAAACTGGCAGAGACATTAATGATAATACTTCTGACTCAAACTATGCTTATTGCTAGTTAGCTTCTTATGCAATTAGAGGCATTGGCTATGACCTATAACTGTGAGGGCGAACCTATGTCACTTATGCCACAGGTGGCATGCAGAGCGCTCTCTGCGTGCATACAAGCCGTCGCCCCAGCTCAGCTCCACCACACATGTGCATGTGCCTCCTACAAGCCAGCTGGTTTTTGGGTCTCTGCCACGCATGTGAGAGAGGGGTGCATGCGGGAGACATGCGCACATGCGCAGGGGGCATGCGGGGGGGGTTGCACATGCATTGCATTATAGGTGCATGCACGGGGGTGCTTTCGGCATGTAGCTATGAAAAGGCTAGTCACTGACCTATGAGGTCTTTCATAAGGAATAGCACCAGCTCTCTGAGGAGCCATCTCTCTCCAGTATTTTCTGCCCATCCTATTTGATCAGACTGAGCTGACATGCTCCAAGTCATATCAATCAACAATACCATCAGGTGATACCTCCAGAGATGTGTATCGCTTGCCCCTGTCCTCCTTCAAAAAGGTGTCACATGGCTTTTACCCCAGGCCCTTCAGTTATAGTGGAGGCTATGTTTCTCATATGATTTTCTCTACTGAATTGAATGGCTGCTTCTTCCAAAGATCTTTTGTTTCCTTTCTGATTCATTTGTGGTTCTGGAATTCCAAACTAACAAGCAGTTTTGGTTTGCAATATGTAAGCTTCTGCTTTTAAAAATATATACTATTTTTTTTTTTGATGCTTGGTGTATTTTGGGACCCCAAAAATATAGCTTTAATAAGGATTTTGGAGGGATCAAGAAACAAGTCCTTGCTTAATGCAGGGACTTGCAATATAGATGCAACCATTGTCCCTGAAAGATGATAGCCCAGTCAGTCTTTAAGCCAGGGATTTCCCAGCCTTTGAAAGGTTGGAGACTCTAGAAAGAGGGCAGAGAAGAGCAACAAAGATGATTAGGGGACTGGAGACTAAAACATATGAAGAACGGTTGCAGGAACTGGGTATGTTTAGCTTAAGAGAAAGAAGGACTAGAGGAGACATGATAGCATTGTTCCAATATCTCAGGGGTTGCCACAAAGAAGAGGGAGTCAAGCTATTCTCCAAAGCACCTGAGGGTATAACAAGAAGCAATGGGTGGAAACTAATCAAGGAGAGAAGCAACTTAGAACTGAGGAGGAATTTCCTGACAGTTAGAACAATTAATCAGTGGAACAGCTTGCCTCCAGAAGTTGTGAATGCCCCAACACTGGAAGTCTTTAAGAAGATGTTGGATAGCTATTTGTCTGAAACGGTATAGGGTTTCCTGCCTAGGCAGGGGGTTGGACTAGAAGACCTCCAAGGTCCCTTCCAACTCTACTATTGTATTATTGTATATTGTATATTATTGAAATAAATTATTCCACTGTAAAAGATATTTTTACCTGTAGTACTGGAGAGAGATGGTTCCTCCGAGAACTGGTGTTATCCTACATGAATCACTTTATCCATGATATCCCATATCTTGAATTGCACAAGAAGCTAACTGGTAACCAGCATAGTTTGTGACTGCTCTAGTTCAATTTGCACTGTTGTATGTGTGCCCTACTAACTGATCTTGAATGCCTCGTATCATTGTTTCCAAATTTATGAATGTTGATTAGAATCCAGACTAGTTCTGTAAGCTTGGAAGAATTAAAATGTCTATCATGGAATTTTGCCTGCAATAGTAACAAATGTGTGGGAAAGCCTCATCCAGGCTTCAGTCAGTGCTTGGATCAATTGTTTCCCGACATGGCTTAGAGAAGATAGTTCATCTCCTTTGTTGTCTTTTCCAACTATTGCTACTAGTGTAGCACTGTCTTCACAGGTAATAGAACTGTATTTTATTCAGAAGAATAATAGGCAGCCGACCTTATATCATCAAACAATTAGAACAGCTTAATAACTAAATTGTATAAAAAAGAAAACAAAATCTAATAGCTTAGGCAGAAACCATGTTAGTCTGTAACTGACTAACCCTCTGCACCAGTGGTGGGATTCAAATATTTTTACTACCGGTTCTGTGGACGTGGCTTGGTGGGCATGGTGTGGCTTGGTGGGAGTGGCAGGGGAAGGACACTGTAAAATCCCACCCCACTCCAGGGGAAGGTTACTGCAAAATCCCCATTCCCTCCCTATCAGCTGGGACTCAGGAGACAGAGAATAGATGGGAGGGCAGTCAGAGATGGCATTTACCGGTTCTCCTAACTACTCAAAATTCCCCCTACTGGTTCTCCAGAACTGGTCAAAACCTGAATACCACCTCTGCTCTGCACCTCTTAGCTAGCTTGTGTATAGGGAGAACAAATTGCTGAAAGTTACAATGATAGCAACCTACAACTACAAGAAGTCCTTCCCTTACAAGTGTAATTGAACCCATAATAATGGTCATAAGTTGTTGTGATCATAAGTTGGGGTATCAGGTGACTTGATTCAAAGCTGCAATCCTTTTTGTGATGGCCATTAGGTGAATGCAGCAATTATTAAGCAAATCCATTTTGCCCAATTGGTGTTTTTACTGGAAGCTGGAAGAAAATGCCTGAAAATAGCAAAACAACCCACACGGATCACAATCAGAAACCTGCAAATGGCCTTAAAAGGGAATTGGTTACCAAGCACCCAAAATGTGATCACCTGACCACAGAGATGTGTGCAGCCCTCATCACTCCAAAATCGGTTATAAGAAGCTCTGGAAAGGTTTGGCATAACTTTGAATAGCCATTAAGCAACCAGTCATAAGTTGAGGACTATCTGCATGAGCTGCTCAGGAAAGGCATGCCTGGTGTCTATTATGGTTGTTTCAATATATTTTGAATACATGATGATGATGATGATGCTTGGTTGTACAGTCAGCCAGATGTTTAGACTGGATTTGGTGTTAGGTCAACCAGTGAGTCCTCTCCATGGACCTGGGAGTGGGATAGTCAGCTGCTGTTCTTTGATGGCGTTAAAAGTATCATCTCAAGATGTAAGCTGCATCCTAGTAAAGCTTCCTCTGGCAAGTCAGCTGATGATTTTGTCAATGCCAACAGTAGTTAAGTGGTGTTCCAGATGTTTTGGGATTGTACCCAATATATCTATTACTACTGCTATACTATCTTTGTTTTCTTTTGCAATTGTTCTTTTACTTCTATTTGCAGGTCTTTGTATTTTGCAATTTTCTCCTGTTCTTTTTCTGCTGTCTCCAGGCATTGCAATGTCCACAATAGAGACTCTTTTTTTTGTCTTTCTTATCAACAAATGTTAAGTCTGGCATATTGTGTGGCAGATGCTTGTCTGTTTGAATTTTCAAGACCCAAAGCATTTCAGCTTCTTTATTTCTTATTTGCCTATTTTGTGATCCCACCCATTCTTGCTGTATTTCTTGCAGATATTCCAATGTACCATTGTTGCTATTTTGTCATGCCCTTATTTATAATCTGTGCAATCTACTTGCAGCAACTGAATAGCTTTATTATCTCTTACATATATAAGTAACTCAAGACAGTGAACAAGCCTAATACTCCTGCCTATCTTCCCCACATCAGCAATCCTGTGAGGTAAGTTGGGATGGAGACAGTGACTGGTCCAAAGTTATCCAGTCAGCTTTCATGTATAAGGGAGGTCAAGAATTCATAGGCCCCTCATTCTAGGCCAGCACCTTAATCTACTTATCACCTATTGTATTTATAGGTAAAGGTAAAGGTTCCCTCGCATATATGTGCTAGTCGTTCCCAACTCTAGGGGGCGGTGCTCATCTCCGTTTCAAAGCTGAAGAGCCAGCGCTGTCCAAAGACATTTCCGTGGTCATGTGACCTGCATGACTAAACGTTGAAGGTGTGCGGAACGCTGTTATCTTCCCACCAAAGGTGGTTCCTATTTTTTTCTACTTGTATCTTTACATGCTTTCAAACTGCTAGGTTGGCAGAAGCTGGGACAAGTAACAGGAGCTCACTCGGTTACCCAGCGCTGGGATTCAAACCACTAAACTGCTGACCTTCTGATCTATAAGTTCAGCATCTTAGCCACTGAGCCACCACGTCTCTCTTAAATTGTATAAATTGTATTTATACTCTTGGTCGTAAGAATGGAGAATCACTCATTATGTAGATCTATCTTTTCTTAAATTATGCAACTGGTCTTGAGCAATCCCTACCACCAACACAGTGGTGGGATACGACTGGTACGCCTGCTGGGAGCACAAGGTACCGTTCTGGTACGGTACTCCAGAGGGCCCACCCGCCCGCCTGACCTTACCTGTATTTGAGCCAATCGGGGCTTTCGCGCACGCACACTGAGCGTACGGCACCTGTGCAACGCTTCGCTGAGCAGTTGGAGCATCGTGGGAGGGAGAGTAAGTACACATGCGCATGCTGCACTCGTGTACACGGTAAACGCCCAGCCCCGTTGCAGCGTACCAGTTGCAACGGGTCCGGAACCCACCACTGCACCAACACGTTTTTCTTTCTATCTTTGCCTTAATTCCACGGCTACACAAATAGTCCTTAACGTATGACTGCCATACAATATAACCAGTGGTAGGTTTCAAATTTTTTTAGAACCTCTTCTGTAGGTGTGGCCTGCTTTATGGGAGTGGCTTGCTGGCCATGTGACCAGGTAGGAGTGGCTTGCCAGCCATGTGACATGCGAGCGGCTTGCCAGCCATGTGACTGGGTGGGCGTGGCCAACTTGTAAAATGTGATGAAACTCATTTAACAACGCTCTTGCTTAGCAACCAAAATGTTGGGTCAGAAACTCTGGCATTTGAAGCACGCAAGTCTTAAAGCTGTCAAGTTACAAGACCCTTGCACCCCTAACCCTTTAGAAAAAAATCCCTCAGGGGTGTTCAAACTTGACAGCTTTAAGACTTGTGGACTTCAACTCCAGAATTCTGCCTCTTGCTCTTCATCTTGATGATGTGCGGATGGGTGGGGAAAGGGAGCTGGAACCGGTTCTAAACGGCACTGTAGATTTGTGGAACCTTTTCTATAGAAGAGGTTAGAACTGGCAGGGACCCACCCCTGGATCTAACCCAAAATTTCTGCTTGCTAAGTGAGAGAGATATTAAGTGAGTTTTGACCCATTTCATGATTTTTTCTTGCCACATTTGTTAAGTGAGTCACTGCAGTTGTTAAATTAGTAACCCGGTTGTTAAGTGAATCTGGCTTTCCCATTGACTTTGCTTGTCAGAAGGTCACAAAAGGTGATCACATGACCCTCGGGACACAGCAACCATGATAAATGGTTGCCAGATGCCAAAGCCTCTGAATGTTGATCATGTGGCCAGGGAGAGGCTGCAACAGACATAACTCTCAAAACTGGCCATGTAGTTTTTTTCAGTGCTGTTGTAACTTTGAATAACAAACTGTTGTAAAGTTGAGGGCTACCTATATATGGGAACCTGTCATTAACACAAGAGTTCAGCAAAGAAATTTGCAAACTGAAAGATCAACTTGAAATATAGGATTATGTGCACCATCACTAACTTAGCGTCTCTCAGTTGGTACAATACAAATTACCTTTTTTTCCTGTCTGAAGGATGGGAAAGAATACTTCTTTACAGAGGAAGAGGATTCCTTTTTTCACTGTGTTATCGCTGTGGAGGTCACTATGAAACCTTTTTGTCCTGTGTCATTTAGAAGAAATCTCCTTTGAGGTTGAGTCAGTTCCCCTCCCCACTCCAAGATATATTCTGAAGGGAAATAAGAGGCTCTTCACAGTTCCCATAACTCCAAAATTACATCAGCTAACCCATGTGTAATGTGATCCATGCACTCAGCACTTTTTGTCAGGAAAAAAGAATAAATATTTCCAGCAAATGCTCTTAGCAAGGGTTTGTTTGCCAAGTGATGTTACCTACTGACTTGCTTACCAGAACACATCTTTGTCTTTATAAGTGGGAAAGCCTTGAATATTAGTTTGCAATATTTCACCCATCTGAAGATCAGTTTGTCTGCCCTCTGGGAATGGAAAATGCCTATTCATTGCAGACACACTACATGAATTGTCTTATAACTTGCTTTAAAAAAGGGTGCATTTTCCCCCGTTCCTCCTCTCTTACCTCCAGCACAATGAAAGCGGTGGAAATGCGAGAGGTATGCTCCTTAATTTACCCACCCAAATAATTAACATTTGTTCATAATTAGCTTGAAATAGGACTCGAGCTCTTTACTATTCAGAAAATTCTTCAGTCTGGGTCCACAATTGAATGTCAAGTCGGTAAATGTAACTGAAATATGTATGCATATGAAAGTTTTCTCACTGCCAAGGCTCATGCTGTATATGTGCATATGTTTAATAATTTCATGAGCGCAGTATTGGATTTTTCTAATTGCATAATTTTCCTATTTTAAAATGCCATAAAAAGGCTGTGGCTGGTACTGTTTGATTTAAATCAACCTGACTGTTAGTGAAAGCCACCTTTTCAGTTTGAAATTCATCCTAGGAAAGCTATAGACTCATAGCACAACAATTTTGGGAAAGAGGTGACAGGTTTTGAGGTACCTTTGGTTTTTTATAGAGGCTCAAAACACTCATTTAAACCACTGGTTAAACAAAAGAAAAAGGGAGGGGGTCATTGGAAAACCAAAAATCAGGATTTTTGCAAGTGGTACATTCTGGAAATAATCGGGAGGCTGAAAATGAGTGTTGGGAAATTGCATGTGAGTTATAGATTGTCCATCCTGACTCAGGTTAAGACTGGGGTTTGTTCAGTTGGATGTATTATACCATATAGAGAAAGCAAGTTCACTATATAGGAAAACAAATTCTAGTTAAATACTTTGATTGTGGTAGGATAGAAATGTAAAAAGTAATTAAATAAAGAATCTAAATGGTACAGGATGTTTAGTAGTGGAATCAGTTATCTTCATGGTAGTCTACACTTCCTTGTATGTTTCTAAACATTTAAAATTAAATAGCTGTCTATCAGGGACACTTTCATGTGGATGACTAAAATGACCTTTCTATATTTATGTTTCTTTGACTCCTCCCCCTCCCATTTACTATATAATATCAAACTGTCAGTATGGGTGATCCAGAAATTATTGTCTTTCCTTCCATTATATTTCCTGCCCCATACATCCCTGCGACCAATCCGCTCGCACAGAGAGGGACTCCTCCAGGTGCCGTCCGCCAGACAATGTCAGGGGGCGGTGTCTAGGAGTAGAGCCTTCTCTGTAGCGGGCCCAGCCCTGTGGAATGACCTTCCCCCGGATATTAGGACTACCTCTGACCTCCGCGCCTTTCAGATAAAGCTCAAGACCCACCTATTCCAAATAGCTGGCCTGGCTCAACCATAGTTCGCTCACTCTGCTCCTGACGGGTTTTTTAATTTTAATTCTGGGGTTTTTAGATTTTACTGTGTTTTAATTGTCTCTATTTATCTGCCTCCCTTCTCCATGTCCATGTCCATGTATTTGTTTATTGTGTATGTGTTGTCTATTTTATATTTTATCTGTTTTCTTGTACGCCGCCCCGAGTCCTTCGGGAGAGGGTGCGGCTAAGAAATAAATTTTATTATTTTATTATTTTATTATTATGCTTTATTAATCAGTAACATTGTCACACAACCATATGGTCCTCTTGCAAATACTGCATATAACCAGAAAAATCACTGCTATTCATTAGTAGAGTACATGCTTCCAAAGAAAAATCCCGCAGAGTCCCATATATTTCTAAGAATCATTGCAATATCCCACCTCAATATAAGGCATCTTCCTTCATTCCTATTTTAATTTGCTATGCCCTATTTTAGTAGCATCTCATGTTTTTGATCCACTGCAAATACTAGAAATATTGCTCTACAACAGGAATTTTGCTTCAGAAGGTATTGGCAAGGATAAATGGTTGAGATGCCATTTAATTTTTGCAAAGACAAAATGTGAGGTTGGGATATGGTGATAATACTCCTTCTCTTAATTATTTCAGCAACAGGTATTTTGTATCACACAATGAATACTTCAGCGAAGTGCTTAGAAAGGTACTGAGATCATAAAGTGCCTTGCTTTGATATCTGCATTAGCAAAGTTAAGAAATGAAAGCAATTAAATGAACTTTGCTCGAGGGCAAAGTCAGTTTCAAGTAATTATCCCAGTCTAATCCTGTCATTTAAATTTATTTCAGACCCAGTCTTAATTGGGAGAAAACAACTGTTTATGGCAATGACAAAAGTCAGTATCTAGTCTGTGCAGTGGGCAGAGCGCTTTGTGGGCAGAGAAAGAAGAAGAAAAGATGACTTGGTATATTAAAAAGGAGACCTAACTTCTGAATTGACGGAGCTAGTTCCCAAAGAGTGAAGCATGGGTCATCAAGTAGTCAATTTAAAAACCTTTGGTAGATTGTGCCTCTTTCACCATTAAAAGAAAAATCAGCCATAAGGCAGGATTAATAGGTATTGCTACAAAACTGTATGTGCGTATGGATGGGTGTGTGTGTGTGTACAGAGGTGGTATTCTGACAGGTTCTGGAGAACCGGTAGCAGAAATTTTGAGTAGTTCGGAGAACCGGCAAATAGGCTGGCCACACCCATGCTGCCTCCCAGCTGAACTTCTTTTGCTGCACTGAGCAGGAGAAAGGAGCTAGAAAGCAGGTTAATGGGGTGGGGTGGGAATAGGGATTTTGGAGTATCCTTCCTCTGCCACACCATGCCCACAGAACTGGTAGTAAAAAATTTTGAATCCTCTGTGTGTGTTTGTGTGTGTGTGTGTGTGTGTGCACAAACTCCACACACACAAACATAGTCTGGAACAGTAGGTCTGAAGGGTTTGAAAAGGACATTCAGATTCCATAATATGTCTCTACCTACAAAAATTAGAATCATCCAGACAATAGTGTCCCTTGTGACATTATATAGTTGGCCTTTCAAGAAGCAGGATAAAAGAAGTATTGACGGTTTTGAAATTTAGCATTGGTGAAGATTCTTGAATGTACCATGGTTAGCATATGACACAAGCAAATGGATACTGAATAAATTAACTTAAGAGTTCTCAGTCAAGGCTTAATCATATTTCAGCTACATTCTGGGAAGAGGAGTCCATAATGCTGGGGAAAATGAAGAGGATAACCAGTAGCAAGGTGGATAGATCTGATTGCAACAGTAATGAATACACTATTAGACTTAAAAGGCCAAGTTGAGGATAGATTATCATGGGAAGCGTCTATGTCATTATTAAGAGTCAATGCCAACTTGATGGAATTTAATTAAGCAATGTAATAGAAAAGGAAATCTAATTCCTAATTTATACCTCATCGTTCCCTTTATCTCTTCATATGTCTATAGTCTTTATGACATATATCTGCAAATTAAAGGACATGAAAATCCAAGAGAGGTACCTATGGGAGAAAGATAGAAGCCATTTGCCTGACTTGTCTTTCCACAGAAGCCCCTTCCCCCCCTTATGTCTCTCCCTTTGGTTTTTTATTATGAGATACAGATGTTGCAATGGAGAAAAGAAAAATAAATAAATAAACATTTAGTCTCTGAACGCCTCACTTAAGAACTGGGGGTGGAAGCAAGAGACAGCATTTAAATTTTTCCCCAACACAACAATCTATATAGCAAGCATATCTTGTGCGCCTCTTTGACCCTAAAAACTATCAGAAGCTTCTAAATTCCTTCACGTAAATGTCATTACAAGCCTTCTTCAGTCAAAGAACCGGCCTTATTATTTTTTTCTTTTGTTCAATCATGTCTGATTCTTAAAGTATGCCAGGTCAAAGCCCTGAAATTTTCTTAGCAAGGATTTTTTTTCAGAAATGGTTAGCCATTGCCTCTTTCCTAGGAGTGAGAGAGAGTGACCAGTCACTAGACCAGGGGTGTCCAAACTTGGGAACTTTAAGACTTGTGGGAGTTGAAGCCCACAAGTCTTAAAGTTCCCAAGTTTGGACACCCCTGCACTAGACCACTGATGGCTAACCTTTTCCCGACAAAGTGCATGTATGTGAATGTGCGCATGCAGGCCCAAACTCCCAAAGTGCAATATATGTGAGTGGCCCCGTGCATGCACCCCGCCCCGCACGCATCCCCCCATGCACCCTCCCCCCCATGCATGTGCGGCAGAGACCTGAAGACCAGCTGGCTGCAGTACTGCCTAAAACAGTACTACAAGGCAGTCTGATGCTTTCTAGTCCGATGCTTTAGCCACCACATCAACTGCCTCTCACTTTATTCATATCTCAAACCAATTCCGTTATAAGAGCTGGCACTCCCAATGTATTAATATTCCCAAGGAATTAGGTGTATGAGATGAGTCCTGAATTATCCCCTTTTCCACTTAAACACATGTTGTAAATGCCTGCATCAAATGGGGGAATAGATTTAAAAGGGAGATAGACAACTTCATAGCAGTGTTTTGCAAAATGCCACTGGAAAACAACAATTAAAGATTATTCCCCCTATGCTCCCACCTCTCAAAGACATCTTGCTGGTAATCCTGAGGAGCAAGACACTTCACTAAGTAGACAGTTGGACATTCTTATGATTTTGAAACTTAATACAATAGTAGAGTTGGAAGGGACCTTGGAGGTCTTCTAGTCCACCCCCCTGCCCAGGCAGGAAACCCTATACCGTTTCAGACAGATGGCTATCCAACATCTTCTTAAAGACTTCCAGGGTTGGGGCATTCACAACTTCTGGAGGCAAGCTGTTCCACTGATTAATTGTTCTAACTGTCAGGAAGTTTCTCCTCAGTTCTAAGTTGCTTCTCTCCTTGATTAGTTTCCACCCATTGCCTCTTGTTCTACCCTCAGGTGCCTTGGAGAATAGTTTGACTCCCTCTTCTTTGTGGCAACCCCTGAGATATTGGAACACTGCTATCATGTCTCCCCTAGTCCTTCTTTCTCTTAAGCTAAACATACCCAGTTCCTGCAACCGTTCTTCATATGTTTTAGTCTCCAGTCCCCTAATCATCTTTGTTGCTCTTCTCTGCACTCTTTCTAGAGTCTCCACATCTTTGTCTGTCTGGAGCTAAACCATGCCAAGGTGGCTTCAGTTTTGTCCTGAAATTGTAGAAGTGAAATTGGATATGCACATTTGGTCTGTTCTGGACAACATGACACCATTGTGCTTTGTGGCACATCCTTCCTGAATCATGAATATCTCTTGGCTTCCACCAAGCTTGAGCTAAACAAACCTTCTTATGTATCGCCCAGCATTATCTCTGAAATATATTCTCCTTGATATACCTGCCGAGATTTTGGTTTTTGTGGCATTTCATAAGCAACAGCACCCCCTAGTGTTTTGTTGTTTGAGTACTTGTGCCATTGTAGACTTGCGGGTCATAATGTTGACCAAGCAGTATCTCAAGGACATGACTTAGAAAACTCTTGATTGCAGGAAAAGCTTCCGCATTTTAATGTGCAGGAAAATCTGAGAACCGAAAGCTTAGCACTTTTACAGTTGAGGGAGAAATTGTTTACTACTGTCAACACGTCCCTTCCTTTGGAGCTTCCCACAGTAATAAGTGTTTTGAAAGTTTTTAATTTAAATTAGGTTTACAAGTAGCTAAATAAATAGGGAAATGAGATGCATATGCTGCATGCTAAGGGATCACAGACACGCAGCTTGATGGACTGGGATTTGAACTGTAGCCATGTCCCCAAAATTAAATTCAAAAGGCTGCTTTCAGACTCTGGTTGCAATTTACATCTGATCACTTAAGAGCATGACTGAACATCTCATGGTGAGAGTGACCTCTAGCGGGAATATCTAATATTTCTGTCCTTCACTTTAAATCAGAGAGCAAGGAAAAAATGACTTGCAAACGATGGAACATTTATCATCTATAACCCTGAGTCTGCTAGCTAGCACCAGCAGGCTTGCTATAAGAGCATGGAATTAGGACAAAGGCATGTGCTCAGTGACCATAAAAGAAAGCAGTGACCAGCAGAGTTTAAGGCATAATTTATGTCTGGGAGAACAAGCTATTGAATGCTATTCACACTTGGGAAGATGAAACCTTCACAGCATAAGAAAATCATTTCCAACCTGTGTTCTAACAGATGTTCTGGTTTCCTAGTAGAGATGTGCTATGGGATACATACATTCACAACTCATCACCTCCCATCATGGCTGCAGAGATCATTTGGTTCTGGTATCATTTAATGGCTCTTTTATTTTATTAGTTCCGAGAGCAACAATTGCCTATTGCTTTCATCCACTCAAGACTCCCGCACACATACGACTTGTTCTGGGCAGCCGTGTTTTCTTTTAGCTTAAAACTTCAACCTGCAGTTCCACGAGCACACAAAAGAGCTTGGTCCAGCATTTCCAGTAATTTCACATCACTTTTAAATTGGAGGGATTAAAAGCCATGGTTTTTCAATGTCACCTTGCAATGCTTTGCATAAAACCTATTGAAGCAAAATGCCCCTTCAAAGTTCTGACAGGCCTTATCTCTACATTCAGGCTGGATTTAACTACAACACTAAATCCTAACGTGGACTATCAGTTTAATGAATTATACTAATTGTGGTTTAAAAAGAGTTTTAGAGCTTACTATGGCTTGTTCAATAAACCATGTTTTCTGCTTTGCAGTCTCAGGCAGGAATAAATCTAAGCAGACCTCTGTCTTCCATATATTTATCAGGGAAAAAAAGACAATAAATATCATTTCCTTCCTCTATTTCTGTCCAATTTTTTTCTCAGAGAAATCAACAAAATTTACTAGTAAGAGAGGAGAATTCTCAACTTCTTATTTACTATATCTTTTAAAATGTTCAGCTCCACTACCCACCAGCAGTTTCCATGAGAGAGTTGGGGAGAATGTTTACCTACATTTTCAGAGGGAAAAAGGAGGAATTAAAAAAAAAAAAACTCTCTGACACCATTACATGCATCCTGCACTCTCCCAAAAGCTTTTGGGAAAAGGAGGGACACCAGGAGTCCTGCCATCCAGGGTGGGATCCTACCAGTTTAACAACAGGTTTTCTGAGTGCGTGCTTTGCGCACATGCACAATTTACATAAAACTCACCTTCTACATTACTGCAGGCGAGGAAAACAACTGAGGCGCAGCAATTCACTTTGCCACACCGATCAGCTGGGATACAGAAAAGGAAATATAGGTGAGCATAAGACAGGGGCGGGCAGGCAAGCCCACTTGGGTTGGAGCAAACTGGTTCGCTCCCAGCTGACAGTCGGAGCTACCGGTTCACCCATACCGGTCTGAACCAGTAGAATCATACCCCTGCTGCCGTCCCAGAATATTTCTTCCTGGTTCTGAATTCATTCATAAGGTCCTTCTCTTAAATCCAATAAAGCCCAAAATGAGATGAAAAGTGGATTACCTTTACAGGAAATGCTACATTCACCCTTCAAAGGATGACTTCTTTGTATATGCTCTAATGGACAAAATCCATAGGAGCTTGCAGCATGGGCTTTTTCCAGCATTGCTCCTATCAAAAGCTCCCTCTGTGCAAGGGGAACATAAATAGAAATTCTTCTTGAGTCATATTGAGGAATACGTCACCGGAGTAGACTGGAAACTGTCTTACAGCATCCTTCTTTCCTCTGTCTTCTTTAAAGGAGCTCTTTGCTCTGATCTCATTCAGTCAGGCTTACTTTCCTGATGGCATGGGAGCTGTGATAAAATTATTCAACTTTTTAAGCTGCCTCATCTTAAAGCCAGTCTCTGGACTGGTGTTTGTCAACTTTAGCAACTTTAAGATATGTGGAATCCAACTCCCAGAATTCCTCAGGCTTTTAATCCAAAAGTGTAAAGGCGCATCAGTTATCTTTCTTTCTTGCTTTGCAAGATTTAGCAAGGCATAACCAATCAATTGACACAGACAATTCTGCAGTTCTAGGGGTTCCCAGCAGATGTCAGACCACCAATGTTTGAACAAAAAGAACTTATTGCCTGTATCCAGAGGGCAAATCTCAATGACACCTTGTGTTTTTAAGGACACAGAAATATTTCCCAATGAATCAAAGAATGTCCACTACATACAAAGAGGCATGCTGAATATGGGAATTTGGTAGGAGGAAACTGTCCATTTATCATGACTACAGAACTGTGTTAGGTAACTAAGACAAATAAATGGTTCTTGTTCACATGCAAATTCTTAGCCAAGTTTTTTTTTTAAGTTGTAAGGCTGTTTCTTTCCAGCTGTGTGTGAACTTACTTTTTCAAACCAAATCAACAATGTAGAATGTGATTTTAGTTCTATAATCAGATCAAAAGTGTAGCAAGCCCTAAACAGAAATCCCCAACTTTTCCAGCTCCACGGACTGGCAGCTGTAGCAGTGGCAGTGATGGTGGTGTTGATGGGCACAATCGAACTCCTGCATGCCCAAATAAAGTTTGTATATCACTTGTGCAGCCTGGTTCCTAATGGACCAGAGACTGGGATCAGTCTGTGGCCCGGGGTTGAGGATTCTACTATGGAGTTCATATATTATGTCTATCTATAACTTAATGTTAAATATGTCCAAGGCAGTATCTTAATATCCAGCATTAATTTACAACAAATGAAATCAAAGAAAAAGTGTAGGCACTGTTCCAATATTGAATGATAAATTTATCTGAATGTTCTGACCGAGGCTTCCCAAGAGCATGAAGCAAACTCCTTGTTCTGACAAAAAAACCCTTTTATTAATTGACTCTGAATTCTGCTCATTCACATCCAGCAAAGTCTTTCACAGGAGGATTTACAGTCACAGACATTATCTGGCTTGAAGCTGCCAGACCGATATCTGCAAAACCTGGCAAGGAATCTTGGTGGGTCATGAACCAATTAAGCGAACTAATTGTCTCCTGAAAACTCCACTCCCCTTTTGCTCCTCTTCCTTTATGAGGGGCCATTCATCATCCACCTATGCCCTTACTCTCAAGTCGATCCCTGTTCTTTAGCTGTTTCCTTCGGCTGGCAACTGTGCATGCGCACATTGGAAACAGGCTCGTTGTTCGTCTGCCTCACTGATGTCTGACTCTGAAGGCAGCTGATAACTGGCATATGGCTCTGGTCTCCACTGCCTCTAACACAGTGCCCTCATCAGAGCCTTCCTTGGACTCCAGGACTGGCCCATATTCCTCCCCAACCTCCTCACTGTTCGAATTTGCTGCCAACTTCGCAGGCGCTGTTGGGCCACAACACCAAATTGCTTCTACATGTTAGTTCAATGGCCCTATATGCTAATTAAATGCATGGAGGAAACATTTAGATAATAGACAACTGGTCATTACTTTCTTTTATGTTTTCCAAAATATTTGAAAATTCTTATCATACTGTATCTTAGTTCAGTCAACCTGGCTTTGTTTTCAACAAATCTATTCTTCCTCTATGATGAAAATGTTCATTGCTGTTACTTGTGCATCTTTAGAATTGCATATATTCTTGAGATGCTCTGTATTCTTGAGAGTTTACAAATCCCACTTTTTCCCTTCTGCCAATGCAACATCTCAGAATTTTTCGTTAGCAGGTGAGCTGTTCTAGGGTGTGGCACATCAAGGGAAGCTTATCATGCCTGGAGATAATGACTAAATGTATGTTCTGCTTTGACAATACATATTCCTAGACCAGGGGTGTCAAACTGGCTGCATCACGTACAGGCCACGCTCACCCCAGCTTCACGAAGGGAAAAAAATGACATGTAACATGATGGCAATATGACGCGATGAGTTTGACACCCATGTCCTAGATCAGTGGTGGGCAACCCGCGGCTCGCGAGCCACATGCGGCTCTTTACATCCTTTAATGCGGCTCTTCTGTGTGCCGGGTGCCCGCTCCCCTCCCTCCTCTCAGGCTTCGGAGGGAAGCTTCTGCAAAAGCCTGGGCGAGTGACAACCAATTTTGGTCCTATGACTGCAGAATGCTGCAAAATACTATAAATGCAGGCCAGTTGTTGAGTGTTTCAAATGTGATTGGAACACTCAACAAGGTGACCACAGTGTGTGTGTGTGTGTGTGTGAGTGAGACAGACAGACAGAGAGAGGAACAGAGAGAGGGAGTGAGGGGGGGAATCAGAGAGAGACTGACAGACAGACACACACACACACAGACAGACAGAGAGAGACAGAGAGGGGGAGGGAGGGAGAGAAAGATAGACAGACAGAGAGAGACACACACAGAGTGAGTGATTAAGTGAATGAGTGAGAGACAGACACACCCACATACACAGAGTGACAGAGAGAGAGGAAGGGAGGGGAGAGAGACAGAGGGAGAGACAGAGACAGACACACACACACACACAGAGTGAGTGAGAGACAGATAGACACACACACACAAACACAGAGTGACAGAGATGGGGGAGGGAGGGAGAGAGAGACAGAGCCAGAGAGAGAGAGAGAAAGAAAAAGAAAAAAAGAAAGAAAGTGGGAGAGAGAGATGAAATTAAAAACAACAACATACAAACCTGACTTACTCAAACTATCCAAGGAAATGCAAGGCCAATGTTCACATTAGTGGTTGTGACTTTGTCAGTCAATGTCAGGATGTAATTTTCTCTACATTGTAAGGCAAATTTTACGGAATTTAACGTTATCGATAAATAATATCGTTCTAAAGTTTTTGTTTTATTAGTTGTGTTATTTGTATCCTCCCGACCTATGTGGATACTTGCATGCAGAATATTCTCAATAAAAACTTATTGAAACTAAAAACAGTGTACCATCCTATGTATTTTCGGTTTTAAAAATGTGGCTCTCAAAGTAAATTTCAATCGTGGTTTTGGCGAGATTTGGCTCAGTTGAAAAAAAAGGTTGCCCACCACTGTCCTAGATCAACGTGATCGGGGAAATCCATTGAGAAAACAATGGGCTATGGGATAAAAAAAAACAATCAAGTTTCAGCTTTGGTAAGTTTTTTTTAATGACAATCATTTGCTTGGGATTGCTTATATTAAACTGAAAAAGAAATTCATTCAATAAGATTTGTCACAACTCCATAAAGAGCGCCATTACCTTGACATACAAGTAGTCCTCATTTAACAACTACAGGGTTGAACAAGAGGTACTTACAACTAGTCCTCAAAGTTCCAGATATCCCAGCAGTCATGTGATTACAATCTGGGTGCTTAGCAACTGGCTTTCATTTACAATGGTTGCAGCTGCTAGAGTCATGTGATCACCATTTAAAATCTTCTTGCTGGCTCCCTTCAGGAAAAATCAATGGGGAAGCCAGCAGACAAAGGTCACAAATCACTCCGGGAGAGCTCACACTTCCCCTTGCCTGGCAGCAGTGACCCCTGGCCTTGCTGTGCTCCCACTGCACTGGCTACCCATACGCCCCACCCAGCAGCTGCCACTTACCTGCTTGCCAGCCTGCTTGCAAATCCCTGGGACTTCCTTAATAACCTGAAATCCTCACTTTAAGGACAGCAATGGGGAATGTCAGGATTGCCATCTCTAAACAAAACATTCACACTGTCACTTTGCTACCATATGACTTGGCGATGCCTATTCCAGTCCCCATTACAATTGTTATACCAGACAATCTGTATAAGCTATGTAGTGGTAGCATAGATATAATCAATCAATCAATCAATCAATCAATCAATCAATCTATCTATCTATCATCTATCTATCTATCTATCTATCTATCTATCTATCTATCTATCTATCTATCTATCTATCTATATATCTATATATATATAACACACACACACACACACACACACACACACAGAATAATTGGCAACCTGACCGGAAGAACTTGGGATCTGGATTTCTGTAAACAATTGTCCAAGCCATTCTTAAAGAATATTTGATACTTTTCAGGATTCCGGCTTATTCTCTGTCTCTTCAGAGACTGGGTGTAGAAAGAATTGCTGGAAACTGCAGGTAAATACATCTCAGATAAATATGCAGCAAAATTTCCTAGCAGAAAGTGATGCTTGTCAGTGGAATAGACAGCCTCAGGAAGTGAACTCAGCTTTACTTGAGACATTTAAATCACCGTGTTATTGCATTCTGCATTTAGGTTCTATGCAGAACAGGGAATCATTTCCCACTCGGAATTTTACAACTATGCCAATTTGTGAGTTCAAAGAAAACAGGATTAAGCAACTACTTAGGTAGAACCTATCCTGTCTTCCACCTGCATGCATGCCAAAGATGTGTGATGCACATATGCACAAAGACTTTTTCACATCTATCCATAAATTCCTAAATGTGGGTTGATTTAAACCTTTGATAGTGACTGACTGAAGTTGAAGATCTTTTTAAAATATAGTTCCAGGTCACAGATTAGATATACCATCTGCCCTACCAAGGCTCCTTTTGCCTGGGAGAGACTCAGCTGGGAACAAGAGGTCTTTTATCTACATTATTTCACCTGTAATTTGCTTTCCTCCCGTTTCCTTTCCAAGGGGAAAGCAATTCAAGGAGAGAATGCTATTGTGCCAGCAAGGTGGGCAGGAATGCCTTCACGTTTTTCAAAAACCAGATTTAAGTGATGCTAAATTTGGGGCAAGTCCCTTGGACTGCAAGGCAATCAACCCTGACTGCTCTTTAGAAGGACAAGATACTGAAGATGAAACTCAAATACTTTGGCTACCTAATGAGAAGGAAAGGCTGGATGGAATCACTGAAGCAATCGGTGTGAGCTTAAATGGGGATGATAGAGGACAGGGAGGCCTGGAGGAACATTGTCGATGGGGTCATGATGGATTGGACATGACTTCGCGACTAACAACAAATTTGGAGCTTCCAAGTGGTGACACTTCCACTAGTGTCCTACACTAGTGTTTAATAGCATTACCTTAAATGAACCACTTTGCCTTACAGCTCTCTTTCTATGGTTGGGATTGCTGTGTGTTATCATCAGCAACAGGACAGCGGTTACCTTGGCTGTCCTGGGATTGCGGGTGGGGGATAGGTTTAAAGGCTCTGCTATTTTATTACACAGAGAAATGATGATGATGACCACAAAAGTCATAGGACTAAAATCTTTCTTCATCCCAGGACTCATTTAGTATCCCTGTTAAAATTAGAAATGGAGAATCAATTGCCTCATCTTCAGGGACTGTAAGGAGATCATATCTTCCAATAACCTTGTTCAAAATCAGTGTCCACATTGTGACATTCAACAAAAAAAACCAAACAATTATGTTCTGCAAATAGGGTGAAAACTTAGGAAAATGGATGGCTTTTATCCAGATTCCTTATGGAAAACAAACATTGTGCATAAATATTTCTACTCCCTGATCTTTTTTTTAACAGATCATACTGTTTTAATCCCAATTATGTACTGGGAAATTCATATGCTCTTCAGAGTTGGCACACTGGAGTGAAAATAAAGTAATTGAAAGCTCCACGAGGTTGGTAGACTGTGATTGCCAACAAATTGTGCTTAGTCCATTTCTTAGTTGTATATAAACATTGCTTCAGCCCAATTTTAATCATAATTAAGTCCAAATGTAAGCCTCTGAGGAAACAACAGCTAGTCTCTTTTCAATGCAACTTGTATTCTCCCCCTTTTTCTAATTCCATTAAAAAAATCCAATCCCCCCCCCCCCCAAAAAAAAAATCTTTTTTACCAGACGTTCTGTATAGGGTTATGTTTTTACTCATACCAGTTCAAATCTGGGATTCACATAACTAAGGAATACACAGACTGCAAGTAATTCTTTTGTGTAAAGATAAATGCATAAATGTCCATACAAAAGATGTGAAAACACCATGGGACAACAACACTCCCCCCCCCCCACCTAGCTGCCTGATTTCCATCTTGATTGTAATAGCTTATAGCACTGGTTACAAAATTCAACTTCCTGACAATGGTGAGTAGGTGTGCTGCATTTGAAAAAAGAGCAATATGATTATAGCTTTTCAGCGCTCTAAATCTCTGCTCCTTTTTGGTGGCTTTCCATTTTTACTTGTCCTTGTGACTGACAACAATTCTTTGGCAGCTTCTGGCAGAGTCCCCCCCTCCCCTAATTTCCAATCTGATTCTTTTAATCAAAGATGGTCTAGCTGGAAGCCAGGGCTTCGTGTTACACAAAGTATGCCTTTTAAAACAGATGTAGAATTATTAGAATGACGATATGTGGCCCACACAGGGCCAAATGGAGTGGGATAAAGCGAGAAGGATCGTGTAACATAGGTGGGCAGGTTGAGGGTTTTTATTTAGTTTGTGGTGTCAGGACTGTGGTTCTTTAAAAAAAATCTTAACTATTTTAGAACTTAATTACAGTTTTCTTGTTTCTCTCTCAGAATAATGGGAAACCGTAGTGCCCATTTTCAGCAACTGTAGTCAGAGAAAGGCCTTGCAAACAAAGGCTGATATGATCCTTGTACCTTAAGTGTGTGTGTGTGTCTGTATGTGTATGTATTGTGTCACAACCCCTGGTATGCCCAAATATGGGAGGGAACACTCTGCTTCCCTTTTCTGTCCTTTGGCTCACTCCAGGAGACCATCCAGGCAGAAAACCAAATTTTTAATGTTGCCTTTGGTACATTTGTGTTGTGATCTATACTAGTCTCCCTTTATTTATTTATCAGCACAAACACAACATACACACATACACACACATATATAATATGTTTTTGTAGATTTTCACGGGTGTAGGTATGCTGGTTTTGTTGTATTCGGGTCTTTTCCCGTGTAGGACAATCCTACAAGGGAACAGACCTGAATACAACAAAACATATATATATAATTTATTTTATACACACACACACACACACACAAACATATATACATAACATAGAAAAGCAAATAAGTAACCAAATTCAGAGACAACCATTTCCTCTTTTATATGAATAAAAGTTTTATTGTTTTTTTAGACAATTAGAAAGAAGAAAGAGGAGAGTGAACAGTAGAACCAGGAAGAGCTTTCTGAGCACTAGTTATAGGCTGCTGTAAGCAGCATCTCTTGGAAACGCCTCTTGTGTTTCCCGTTGTTAGAAAAGCAGAGAGGGAGAAACCGTGTTTAGGGGGGGGTGTTGCGCACTACCTTTAAAAAAAAGCCACTCTTCTTTCTTCTAAGCTATCCCCACTCCAGCAATGCCATCACGCAACTTCCAAATAACAAAAAAGGAGAAACTGGCAGTGAATAGGGGAGGAGAGATACTGCTCCCTAGGAAACATGTATGAGTACAGCAGCCACCTGTCTTCCTGGTGTGCTCTGAGGCTGACGGAGGCAAGTCCATTAGCAGTATTTTGGGGTGAGTGGAGGAGAAGGAAAGTAAGTGGGAAGGAGAGGTGTTTTTTTTTTTAAAAAAAACCAAGCAAAAAAGGCACGGCTAAGCTTTAAACCTAATTCAATCTAGAGGACTCTCTTCACAATGGCATCGTGTAGATGGTATATATGGCCTATGCAGAGAGCTCTCCCTAATGGTCTTAACACCTATTTGGAAAGGGGGGGGGGAATGAAATTAGAGTTGAAGCAGAATGAGAGGTGAAAGAGCAGTTGAGAGATTCTCTACGAACCTCATTTCCAGTGCAGTTTGGAAGGGAGCCAGTGGAAGAAGGCCTACCTAATTCCAGGCTTTGATCAGAAGGATATATTTCGTCAGTGCAGAGAAGGAAATCCTGTTAGGAACTCCCAAAGGAAGTTTATTTAAGACCAGTGTGTCAGTGATCAATGAGGCAAATGCGGACAGCGGGACTCAAGAGACGCGTCCCTGGCTGTGCCTCCTCGAGGTATTCAGAAATGTATTCCCTTCCCACCTGATCCCAAGCTCCGTGTGAAGCATGGAAGACTTTCTTTCCTTCCGAATTCTCTGTTGTTGTTAGTCAATTAAGGCTAATGAAATTACAAGAGTGACAAATGTCACCATGGGGCTACTATTTAGAGCAGACCACACGTCAACAAAAGAGAAAGGAGGGGCAATGTAGCCACAATCCATCTTTCTGCTGCTCTTAGATTTTTTGCTTTATTCCTCCCTCTATTCCTTCCTTCCCTCCCTCCCTAATATAATAAGTCAAAGGTATCCTGTAAAGGAAGGGCTAAAATGAATGCTTTGAATGTGTGAATGGTCAAACTTAATCAACCTGACCATGCAGGCCAGCCCCACACAGCCATATATGAGGACATGCCATGCAGATGCCGAAAGCTTTGGAAATCTAGCTCTTTTGAGAAATGCCAGCCACACATCCTAGAAAATACACAGCCAGTTCGGTTAAGCAACGGAGGCTTTAGCTTTCAACCCCACACCATGCCCTCCCCAAATCCCTCCTTTCAACAACAGCCAAACAACAGCAACAACAGCAGCAGCAGGCCAATCAGATGCCAAGCAGCCCTTCGGGGAACAAGGCCAAAATGACCAGAGTTGCCATGGAAGTGGCAAGGGATGTGAGAAGCATCCAGAAAACTAGTGCAAGGGGAGAGAAAAATTCAATTTGGAGAATGACGGGAAGCAGGAGAAGGGAGGAAGATAGAAATAAAGAACTCCTGAAAAAGAATTAAATAAAATATAACTCTCAAGTCAATTGCCCTCCCTCCCACTTCTTTTGCCCCAGCTTATTTTTTTTCCCTCTGCTTTTTTACTCTGAGATCAGTAGTCACAGACAGAATGTCACCAGCTCCCCCTCAGCATCATCATGTTTCGAGCCAAGCAGCAATGGGCTAACCCCAGGGCAGCTGAGCCGCTCTACTGACCTCTGGACTTCATAAATTCCATAATAGAAATTTCGTATAGCAGACCTTAGAAAGCAAGTATGGTCTGCTTCCCCTGATGCCTGAAATGGCCTCCTTGTGACCTTGGCACATACAGCCATAGCTGAGGAGCCCCTGAGATCATGAGGGTGGGGTAATAAAGGAGGGTCAGCATCACATCAGTTGGGTTCAGTTGACTGGGGTAAGGGAAGAACACAGATCTTCCCCTCCATCTGAGGGAGGAAGAGGAGAGTCTGTTATTGGGCCCATCTTCACTCCCACTTACTGTAACAAATTCGCAGAACCCACAACCCTTTTTTTACACCAAAGAACCTGCTCGGCTCTGTGCCGGTACCATTACAGGCACAGCACCTATCCTCTCCAGCGTTGCTTGGCTTACGGCGTAGGACCATGTGTGTTGGGGCCGTGGCTTCCGACTCACAGATCCATTACTCCTGGCCATCTCTTGTGGAGATGGAGCTGTATTGGTTGTCACTACCAATGTCTTCGGTGGAGGAGGTGCTGGGTGGCCTCCATTAGCATATATAGAACGGGCATTGGTGCTTCCAGAACGAGAGAAGGCCTGCCGTGCCTCATTGTTGAGGTGAGTGAAAGAGTCTGTAGCATGGTTGGCTTTGGGGTCATTCCAGTATCGGCTGTTGTAGGTATTGGAAGAGGTGAGAGTGTCATTTTCAGATGAGGAAGCATCACCGTGGAAGGCTTTTGTGGACGAAGAACATTTGGGTGGCAAATCATCCTCCCTAAGAAAAAGAAAGACATAGCTACAATATCCCTTCACACCATTTCCTCAATAGTCACTCTTTTCTAAGACAAACAAGAACACTTCCTCGCTTACTGACAAGCACACATGAAATAATTAACACTGAACAGCAAAACAAAACAAACAAACACCCAATCATTTCACTTCACATCTTAATTCTTGCTCAAATATACAAGCACGGACACCACAACTAAGTTTTGCATTCTAATTTTTCGGGCCAATATCCTGGTTTCATTCTGTCAAAGCCGATATACAGTGATAATGGACAAAAAGGCGGAAATTTGCCATGGTTACTATTTCTTATGTTACTGCCATTAACTAGCATTAAAAGGAATTATTTTCTCTTAAAGAATGTATTGCTTGTTTTGACTGCCATGACTAATTAACAAACTATACTTCTCTTACCAGGAATATTGCATGTAACCCTCTTGCTAACTTGTCAGAAAAGATGATGGATGAGACTTGCACTGCACTTATGCCTACTCCATTAATAACTGGCACTGCATTATAGCATTATAGGAATTAGGAATGAGAATCTTGTATGCTAACATCTAATTTGGATTCATTACACTCAAATGAGAAGTTACTGTAATGTCTTTCTCTTGAAACCTGGAGACAATCTTGCTTGGAAGAAAGGGAAGAAATTTGGAAGGGCAGACAAAGTATTTTCCAAGGCCAAACCTTATCTCATTGGGAATCTCCTCTTCCTCTTCCTCCTTGTGTTTGTTTTTCCAATAAAAGAGTGTAACAGCCACCAAGACAATGCAGACAATAAGCACAACTGCCCCCGCTGCTGCAGCTCCGGCAATCAGACCAATATTCCGAGGATTAGCTGTGTGGGACATGGAACACATGCAAAATCTGAGTAGAAAGAACACATGAGCATGTTCAAAGAACCACAGCAGGCAGCAGGAAAGACCAGCTGTATTCCTAAGAGTAACCAAAAATCACTTACAAAAAAGCATCCATGAATGAAAAGTTCGGTGTAAGAAATCTGGCGCAGGATGAGTTTGTGCTGGATGTTGTCTTACATATTCTTGTAACTTGCGATATAACACTAGAGGTTATTAACACCTTCCCAACCTTTTGTCACACTAGAAATGTTTCCATATGCACATTTTGGAGTGGATTCTGGCATTCATCCAAACAAGAGAGCTTTTAGCAAAGTGAAATTATTCCATGCAATCTGCACATAGCCAAAAAACAGCTTTAAACCCATTATGAATGTCTGAAGTCCTGGGACAAGGTGATATGGCAAATTATTAATTATACAGAGAATCTAACGTAGGATTGTTGTTGTATCTATGTGTTTGTGTGAATTTTATTTTTTGCTCTCTTTTTTTTTAGAAAAGCAAACAACTTCACAAGCTTTGCTAATTTCTTCCTAAAGTGATAGAGGTTTAAAAAGCATAAATGCTCTGTATATCCACTCAGACAGCCTTAACTTCTTTTGTGTTCAACTGAATGACTGAATTTTGGGATACCTCCATGTATTTGACTATATTTGAGTTCAGCCATGGTAATGAGCATCCTCTCTATTGCCAATATAGAATAGAGACAAAGTGTTATATGAACATCTTCACACCAAGGCCCTCCTTGGACTCTATTTCTATCACAATTCTTGTTCTAACACGTCAGATGCAATCAGGCACAGTGTGAATGAGGCTACCATAACTTTAATAGTTATTCAGTGATTACTGACAGACATCTCTCCTTCAGTAGTGATGCATTCAAGAGGCATGAAAGGATCTTTCCTTTGCTGGAAACAGCCATATCTGTTGACTTTATGACAATGCAAGTATTTATTTTGTTTCCTAGAACAAAATGTTTCAGTTTCTTTAAAACGTGACAGAAAAAAGCATTTGATTTTGAAACAACGAAATGAGGCAAAACAGACATAGTTTTAGTAAGCTAACATTTCCCCGAGTGCTTTTACTTTCCCCAAGACTTCCCGATATGGATTAGAGCCAAAACACAGGAACGAGAATTTACCCTTTTCTATCATGCTGCAGTTACAATTTAGCATCCCAATAATATTGCCTTGGTGGTACAGTTATTATGTTTCTTTTTCTAAAATAACAGCTCTAAGATGCAATTTAGACTAGAGATGTGTGCAGAAAATAGATCTTCCTTGAAAAACTAAATCACATATAGCTATTTGTAGAAAAAAAATAAAATTGTACAAGAAAATTCAATTATCATTCAGTCACATAATAGATCATTTGTTCTAAATGTCTGGTGCAGTAAGAGAAAACCTTTCTTTAATGCTGACCTTCCAGTAAGAAAGGGCAGAGATGATCAGAATCAGCAAGATTAGGGATGTTAAAGAAATTTCCCACAGAAGTTCTGTGAATTGGTAGAATCTACAAAAATAAGCTTTGCAGTAATATAGGCAGCAGCAGCGGACAGCAGAATCCAGTAGCATCCATCACTTAGGCGAAACAAGAAAAAATCAATAACCCCAAACAAGAACTTATATTTGGGGAAGTCTATGCAAAACAGTGCATAAATACATATTTTTAATGAACATAAGGGACATTCATATTAAAAATCATATTACAGAAATGTAAGTTCATATATGAGATATACAGTACATATTAGAGAAAGTTTATTTATATATGTTACCGTCAATGTGAGATATTAGTCATTTTATAGAATGTCTGGGTCAGTGATGGCTAACCTTTTTGTTGTCACGTGCCAAAAGCACTTGCTCGTGTGCTCGACAGCACCCATAATGCAATACGCCACACACCCCTACCTCGTTTTGGGCCTAGTAGGCTTCCCTGCAGCCTCTTGGGAGAAAAAACGAGCCATGGGGGCGCGCCATATCCCCGGCGCCCCTTTTTAGGCTCACTAGGCCTCACTTCAGCCTCCAGAGAGCAAAAACGGTCTACTGGGGGGGGGATGTGCTGCACCTCCCCACACCCCCTTTTGGGCCTAGTAGGCCTTCCTAGAGCAAAAATGGCTTATGGGGATGGTGCTGCACCCCCCTTCCCCCATGCATGCATGGTCTCCCATGCATGCATGCGTGTCTCCCGCATGTGCCCCTGTACACGCGTGGCAGAAACCTGAAAATCAGCTAGATGGCGGGAGGTGTGCGTGCATGCATAGTGGGGCTGAGCTGGGGCGATGGCTCGCGTGCCCACAGAGAAGACTCTGAGTGCCACCTGTGGCATACGTGCCATAGGTTCACCATCACGGGTCTAGGAAATCTATGGAATCACAAAAATGGGAAAATGGGAAATACTTAATATTTCACACATTTCCTAGACATTCTATGCAATGCCAAAAGGCAAACCGGCAAAGTATAAAATACTGCCGCTGAAATGCCATTCTAGCCTGCAACAAGTAGGTCAATACTGGACTTTTTCGCTTGTTTTTTTACGGTAAGAAAATCCTTTATTTTTTCATTTACTTTTGATTTTCATATATGTCTTCTCAATAAAGAGTTGGGGATAGGATTAACTCTAATCCTAAACCTTTTCATGACTCTCATTTCATACTTTGCCTAAATAGTTCCTGTACTTCTGCATAAGGTCAGGGGTGTCAAACTCAAGGCCCGTGGGCCGAATCCAGCCCATTGAGTTCTTAGATCTGTCTTGCGGGACTGCTCTGGAAACAGCTAAGGACCAGCCCACCGTGCCTCTGCCAGCAAAAACAAAGCTTGGGAGCCCGTTTTCGCTGGCAAAGCACTCAGGCCTCCATAGGCACCCCTGAGATGATTGGCGTTGAGCTGGCCACTTACCCTGACCATGCCCACCCTGGCTCTCTGAGGTCAAACACAACCCTGATACTGTCCTCAATGAAAGCATATTAAAATAACAGAGATTTCATACTTTACCTAAAATCATCGTGCATTTTATAGATTTCCTAGGCATTCTATACAATGCCAGCTTTTCACACACTGCTGGTAACATAAATAAGGTTTGCTGGATTTTTTTAAGTATAAAAAAGCAATGGAAAGGATTATTACCTGAAATTCTTCAACAGTAATATAGACAGAGTTACAAAGCTTCACAGATTCCAATACAAAACAACAAGTTCTGAATACTAAATCTAACTCACGTGTAATCACTTGAACTTCAAGAGAACAGGTGCTGCTTCCAATGACATTGGATGCCATACATTGGTAACGTCCTGATGACAAAGAGCTAATATTGCGCAGAAGAAGAGTACCCTGAACTAAATCTAGACAGGAAAGACCAAAAACAAAATAAATAAAATCTTATCAATTAAAGTGCAATTTATATAAAAGAGAAGAACCATTTTACCTGAATTTTGAAAATGAAAATCCAACAAAATCTAAGTTATAATGTAAGGCTCTTAAAAGACATATTACAAAATAACCTTCAGATGAAAGCATCTTTTACAAATGAGACTAGTGTTTAAGAAGCTTATAGTGGTCATTTTTTTCTGAAAAATTGTTCTTATAATTTGAAAGCCTAAGACCAAAGGAACAAAGGAACTTCCTTTCACCAATCTATCACTTTAACAAGGAAACTGACAATGTTTGAATGAGTCAGCTTTTTTCTTTTTTCTTTCCTGTTTTGTCTTGTCTTTGCATTGTTTTTCTTTTCTTTTCTTTTTCTTCTTCCAGTATAGAAAACATTTCAGCCTGTGAAACAAGACTCACCAATGAATTTAAGAAAACCAACCACAGATCACATTACGCAATACCTTTTTTCCATCTAATCAAGCCTCCCCAGCAAATATACTCTGACTCCAACTTCCAGAAAATATCAGATTTTAGAAGGCTGTTCTGAATTTTTCTAATAAAAATTAAGTTTTGCAAATCAATAAATACATGAATATTAAGTAAATTTTGAGGTGCAAAATAAACATATTTGTTATACTGCATGAAATATTTAGTAGGAGGAAAGTAACATAGCTTTTAAAATGCTTCAGGCAATCTGTCTCTCAATCTGGGACCGTAGGAAGTTTTAGATAATGTTTCCAGGAAGATTATTTTCACTCCAATCCTAGCTACAACCCTCTTGATCTAATCCTGCGTTTTAAGTGCTTAGCTAAACATGCCAATCAATTTTATAAGTACTATACATATAATGTACTATGGAGAAATCTTTAGAAAAAAATAATGAACCTAGGCTATTAACTTTGGTTCCGGGAAAAACAGTTTCCCATGTAGGGAGCACTACTGACATATCAATAAGATTACCACCATCGCCATCACTGTGACAGATATTTCCCATGCTTTATTGACCCAAAGTCTATGTTCACAATCAGTTCCACTATACTGGAATAGCTATTTGTGATTTTGAGCCAAAGACACTATAATTGGAAGTAACTGTTTGCTACGACTTCGCTAAAATCTTTTTGTGGTGGTTGTTGTGGCTACAAATTGCTGAAGACACCTTCTAGCAAAAAAATCAGTTTATTTTTATTTGTATTGATTTCCTATATTTGTTTTGTATATTTTTAGAGTTTTTTTCCAAGGATGCTTTCTAAGATGTGATGAAACACTGCATAATCAATGAAAAAATTGTGGCATAATTTTAAAAATTAAAGCTAAAAAGAAAAACTAAATTCCAAGTGTATTGTTAAGCACTGCTGCCTTTATACTTAATAACCAATAGCCTGCTATCAATGCTACCAATGGTTGGCTTATCACCCAACTTGGTGATACAATATACATAGGTTCTGCAAGAAGCATTTAAGAGAAGCTTATGATTGCATGTTTAACAGAAACCTTCCGTCTGACTTCTGATCTATCTTATTATATGAACATTAGCAAACTTAAACAACTTTTATCATTTCCCAAAGTGTGTTTTGTTCAACAAAATATTACTTCTTTCCCATTGAAACAATATTAGTTTCAAACTGACTTTTTTCTCTTTTAGTCAGAAAAAGGGGTGCAGGAAATGTTGCTGATTAATCTGACAGAAACTGGGGATTTTGTCCAATCTGGAATGCACTCAACAATGTTCCAAAAGAACAGACACATGGGTGTTAACAGTCAAACGCAGAGCCTCCAAATTCATCTCAAGGGGTGGGGGGGAAAGACTTTGTAAAGTTATTTCGGAACTGATAGAGGAGAGCAGGAGAAGCTCTGGGTAGAAATATATCTCAACCGAGTATTGGGATCAATAATCAAAATTATATTCCTGCAATCTATTTTCCTGAACTTTCAGATCGCTCTCCTATGTTTCTGGCTTTGTTTTCACTTGATTTGTTCAAAAGCTACCTATTTACAATCTACCATTACTGTTCTAAGTACAAAATATGATAGATTTATTCTCGGCAAAACACTTTGAAAAGTCTGTCTACTATCATTACTCACTTTTCATCAGCTGGTGAAATATAGCAGCTATATGTCTGTCTGCCTGTCTGTCTGCTTCTAATAAGACTTTTGGAATAAAGTGACTATCTGCATTATTTACTGATACACTTTTTAAAAAAAAGTTTTATGTTGCAAATACTTAGATCAGGGGTGTCAAACTTGCATCGTCATGGCGGTGTCGCATGATGTATCGGGACTTTTTTCCCTTTCGGTAAACCAGCATGTGACGTATCTGGCCTGGGGCCACAAGTTTGACACCCCTGACTTAGATGTTTTGAACATTCGTTTTAAAAAACCCCAAGTACTGAATCCTTCAAACAATCAAATATAAACTAATTTAAAATAACAATGCAATTGAATTATTACAACAATATTTTATGGCTTCTGTGAACATGATACTTTTTGATTTAAAAAAAACTGAAACAAGCAAAAGAACATGCATCTATTCTTTGATATTTCTGTCTTGAATTCTCCTCTTTAGAGTTTTATTTTTATTTTTTTAGCATTTATTTCATGTGAGGGCAGACAGCACTGCCAAAACTCTGAAATCCTTTGTGATATCCCATAACCTGTTGTTATGGGGTACATGATGTTTCACAGTCACCCTAGCTATATGAACCTGATTGCCTGGTATTACTATTCCTGTAAAATATATTACAAGGAAAAACAATTAAGGATGGTACTATTATGTTTTATAGTATATTTTATCATAATATTTGACCCATTGGATTTCTGGCAAATTTGCCAAAATAGCTAGCCACCATTACTTCAAAGTAATGCGTGCTATTTTATTTCATACATAAAAATATTTAAACTAATTAGAATTCCACTAGAGGGCACCCAATGCTTTTCAGGCTTGATTGTTTTCATCACCCAAAACAGATTTTTTCCCTTCTCTTGCTTGTTACTTTTAATGAGTTTTTACATTCAGATTATCAGCATTAATTGATAATATCAGCATTAATTGACAGCATTAATTGCTTGCCTCTCTTCCATAACATGCTTGGTTCAGGTGCTTTGCCAAAGTAAATGAAGCAGACGTTTGGGGCAAAATGCAAAACTTACGACCACATTACCACCAAAATAAATGAAGAAAAATTAGTCAGGCATCCAGAAAGAAAGATAGAATGGTCACCTTGGATGGACGTTGGAGGCAGCTTGGGAACATTATCCAGCCTTTCCCAGTTGTAAGTTGGCCGTGGGATGCCTTCTTCTGAATTACAACTCAGTGTGATGTCACTACCAATATTCAAAGAACCCTGAATTCTGCAGTCAGGGGCAGATGGAGGAACTGTTACAATAGAAGATGACATGGATTATTTACAGTAATTTTTCTTTTAACATTCTTGACATCTTTACAAATATAGACAGAATTTTTTTTTTTTAAAAAATGAGAGGATACAGATGCTCAAGACTAATAAAGAAGCAACACAGGTGAGGTAACCTGCTAAGACCTGCTACAGGTAGTCCTCGACTTATGACTTACAAATGGGATTGATATTTTAGTCGCAAGCCATGGTGGTTATAAGTTGAGACATCATGTGACCTGACTAAATTTTATTACCTTTTTAAAAACTGTCATTAAAGTGAACTACACGGTCGTTTATCAAACTACACATACAGTTTGAAGCCTTTTTTTTCAATGGATGCTTTTGATATTTTTTTGCCTGAAAATAGCAAAAAAATAATAATCACAAAATGCAAACGTGTTACCACAAGATGCTGCAACCACTTATAAATGCGAACCAGTTGCCAAATGCCCAAAATGCAATCATGTAATTGTGGAGTTGGTTTGGCAGTCGTAACTCTGAGAATATATCTTAAGTCAATTTTTTTTCAAGTCCACCATAACTTTCAACCTGTTAATCTTTGGCAACTGAGCTCAGTCATAATTGTAGGCTTAATTATGGCCAATTTTATTACTGTCCACACAGGGAAGGACAACATTTGTAGTCCCTCTCAATTATCACAATAAAGATGCTTTTAAAATACTTTACTTTAAAGCTAAATTTCATTATATTGATAAGGTTATGACAGGGGTGTCCAAACTTGGGAACTTTAAGACTTGTGGACTTCAACTCCCAGAATTCCCCAGCCAGCATGGCTGGCTGGGGAATTCTGGGAGTTGAAGTCCACAAGTCTTAAAGTTCCCAAGTTTGGACACCCCTGGGTTATGAGATTTATTTTTATTATCTATGTAGAGAAAGATAGTACAACCGGGAATAAAGTACGTACCAAATTCTTAAAAGCACCAAACATTAACATGGTCAAGCAAGTGCTAAAAAATAAACCATACAGAGTTTAAAGGTAGTTTTAACACTAGCAAAAACTTTTGAAAATGTGCCACAATAAATCAAAAGTAGAGAGAATTCTTTGCCTTCTGTAAGTGGTTCTATCATATACTTCTGGCTCTTATTAACAGTCTTCCTGTATCTTCTACTATCTAAAGCTAACTGGAATCTCCCATAACCCACTTCTGTTCCACTTATACCAGAATCTACAAAAGTTATCTTTTAAGGGAAAAAGTTGAAAGGGTTTTCTATCTCATTTCCCCCTTAGAAATTAGGAAACTGGACTATTACAATGCATTCAGAAGGTATTCAGACCTCCTTAGCTTTGTCAATTTTCTAAAATCCTGTTGTCAGTTTGCCTATATGGGGAACCAAGTATAGATTAATGAGAAAAAAAGTGAATTTCAGCAACTGTAGAATCAGACTGCAGCATAACAAAATTGACAAAAGTGGTCTGAGTATTTCCTGAATGCCCTGTATATTAAATATAGACATGTTGGGTAAGGATGCTATTCTGACATTCTGGTCCCTGAATGAATCCAAAGTATCCACATACACATATATTATACAACTAAGGATTAAGGGATACATAATACTAATACCTGATACTGGTAGGTATTGCTGGGGTGTGGGTTTTTGTAACAAAGTGTGCGTGTTTATGTTTGAACTATTTCTTTCTGCAGTGTCAACAAAATTACTACTCTTTCATCTAAACCAGGGGTGTCCAAACTTGGGAACTTTAAGACTTGTGGACTTCAACTCTCAGAATTCCCCAGCCAGCCATGCTGGCTGGGGAATTCTGGGAGTTGAAGTCCACAAGTCTTAAAGTTCCCAAGTTTGGACACCCCTGATCTAAACAAGCTGTGAATTTAAAAGGCATTAAAAAAAAACAAATCCATTTTGGGATTTTTTTTAAAAAAGAGACCATATTGGCAACAAATTTAATTGACAATATGCAGGTATTGATCTTGGCAAGGAGATACCCCGTTTCCCCGAAAATAAGACCTCCCTGAATAATAAGCCCAATTGGGCTTTTGAATGCATGCGCTAAAATAAGCCCTCCCCAAAAATATTGCAACTCAACAGCAACCATGAGGTGACCACGCTCACCGCTTCCTGCACTTCAAAAATAATAAGACTTCCCCGAAAATAAGTCCAAGTGCTTATTTTGGAGGTCAAAAGAAAATAAGAACCTATCTTATTTTCGGGGAAACATGGTGGCCGATGGGTACAGATAATTGTCAACTTATGACATCAATTGAGCCCAAAGGTTATGTTGCTAAGCAAGATAATTCTTAACTTTACCCCATTTTACAACTTTTTTTGCCTCAGTTGTTAAAGGAATCACTACAGTTGTTAAAAGTTAGTAAAATGATTGCTAATTTGTTAAGTGAGTTTTGCCCTATTTTACGACTTTTCTGGCCACAATTGTTAAGCAATCCCTGCAGTTGTTACATTAGTAACATGGTTGTTAAGTGAATCTGGCTTCCCCATTGACTTTGCTTGTCAGGAGGTTACAAAAAGGGATCACATGACCCTGGGAAGCTGCAACAATCATAAATATGAGTCAGTTGTCAAGCGTCCAAATGTAAATCACGTGACCACGGGGATGCTGTCATGGTTGTATTGGTCTGATTTGGAAGTCGGCCTTTTGTAACAGGCAGTGATGGGTGTAACTAGCTGGCGAGAGAGAGAGAGAGAGAGAGAGAGAGAGAGAGAGAGAGGGAGAGAGAGGGAGAGAGAGGGAGAGACAGAGACAGAGCCTGGGCCAGCCGTCATCCCTCAGATGGAGAGTCAACAGCCTCCAGGTCTAGAAGTGGCTGATGAGGAAAAAGAAGAACAGCTGGGTCCAGTGCCGGCAGCGGAGAGGAGAGCAGTGGAAATCTGTGGGCTGATCCTTGGGACGGAAGAGACACTGTTGCTAGTGAAGCCCCACCCTAACTCTGGGGATAAAAGGCAGGGGGCGGAGATGAACAGATGTGACAGACAAATATTCATCTCCCTGCCAGACAGACTTGTTAGCCTGCGGTAAGAGAGAAACTTTTTGCCAGGGATGCTGGCGCTCCTAAAAAAGAAATTATTGATTTAACTACAGATGATTTGTTTGGGGAGCTGGGTCAGAATAAGGTGGGCCTAAGTACAATATTCTGTTATCTCCAAGTTGCTTTGTGTGCCTCCTTTCCTATACTCTACTCTGTCATAATTGTAATGAAATATTTACATCCTATCCTTGTTTACTGATTACACTCTGCCCAACAACTTAGGTAAGTGAAATTGTCACTAAGCAGAGAGAGAGGGGGGGGGGGGGTTTCAAAGGACACTGTTTCTGTTCTCTCATTCAGACAAAGATCTCTCTTAGAATGTGCCATGTCTGATCCTCCTCCCACTCCATTTTTGCCCCCTCATGGGACAATGGTTAAAGAAGCCATCTCTTCCTGCTTTTTTCCTCAGGCAGCACTTCTCTAAAAAGTGCTAACTGTGTTAACAAGCTCAGCTCTGTGATCTTAATTAGTTTATTAGGACCCTCTGGCAGTCTTTAGGCACCTGAAATTTGCTGATAATTGCACATATAGGGCAGAAAATAATGTTTTATTAACACTTAATAATCTCATATTTGTGAATGGTCCCTAACCAAGGTAGTCACTAAATGAGGAGTGGCTTTAATGAAAACAAAAATATGCAGAAAGTTGAGTTGCTGATAGCAGTTTTGGAGCGAAACCAATTTTAATTCTAACCCCTTCCCATTGTTTTACTGTTGCGTTATTTCATATATGCAATATATTTCAGATATGATTGCTTATTTGTACCCTATTACTATCATTAAGTATTGTACCTTATGATTATTGGCGAATGTATCTTGTCTTTTTATGTACACTGACAGCATATGCACCAAAGACAAATTCCTTGTGTGTCCAATCACACTTGGCCAATAAAGAATTCTATTCTATTCTATTCTATTCATGAATGAAGCTGGGAAGAATCATAGAGTTAAAGTAAATTATAGTTATCTAGCACTCTTGTGCAAAACTGATGGACCACTGACATGGCAGCAGTTCCTGCTCCAGAAGCTTGCTTACAATTAAAATTAAAAATAAAGTTGTACATCAGGTCATCTCCATATTTTAAATCTATCATCCATTTGACAAAGATCATACCCAAGACATTGAGCCCAATGACTCCAATATTCCGTCCTCCTCGGTCTGGTAGATTATTCACCAAACACTGGTACGTTCCCGTATCTGAGAGCTTGGTATTGTTGATGAAGATGGAGGCACTGGTGGTTGGCATTGTTTTTGCAAACCCCACTCGCCCATGAAACTGGGCTGCACCATCAAAAATCTGACCACCCTGGTAAATAATAACCTGAAAAAGACAAAGCACCATATCATGCACACTAAAGGTTAGAATAAGCAAGTATTTACTCATTATGCTCTGATTACAATATCTCACCTGTATAATGTGATTTAAAAATATTTCAGTGTCTAGCATAAACCTGATTTTTGGATCCTTGTTTTGTGCATCGTTTCTTCTATTTCTGGTATGGAGAAGTTTTCATGCTGATTTCTTTTACTTTATTTATGGTCAAAAATCACTTTTTTTTTACAAAAATGTATAAAGAAAATTGAATAAAATAATCAAAAAGTGTGCACACCGTTATATAGATATACATAATTGGGGGAAATATAAATGCAAAATCGGCATTTGTGTACACAGCACAAAAAGATAAAGTAGCAGCCAATCTCACAAGAAATAAACAAAATCAAGCTTTTTGTAATAAAAGTACATATCATGCGTAAAAATAACTTTTTATAGCTTGGTATATTAAAATAGAAACGTGCAATATCAAAAATTATAAAACTACTCAATTCAACAAAATATTATAAGTTAGCTAAAAAGGCAAAATGAAACTCCTGGCAAATTGGGCAAAGCTGAAAAATCCATAGGGACCACAGGATGACAGTGGATGGTTTCAACTTAAAAAAGAGTTTCTGTAAAAGTTTAAAATGGATTCCAAATCACAAAATAATTTAAAGAAAAATTATTTACTATTGGACAGAGATAAGCATCAAATAACTGAGTTTGTATGAAGAACTAAGACAAAACTTAACACAGAAAAATAAGTATCTAAGTTCTTGTGCCCATTCCGTCCTAGACTTATTACCTATTTCTAAAGAAATAGAATTCACTTGAAATCAGATGTTCCTTCTGATTAAATTCCATGGATTTCAATTTTTCCCCTTGAAATTCCAAACTTAAATTTGCAGTGCTAAGGAATCAGTGTTTACAAGGCAAAAAAAGTATTTCTTTTTCCTTAAGATATTGATTGATCATATGAGCCAACATGACAGCAAGTGACAATCTACATGCATGAAGAATACAGGGCAACAGTTTAAGAGTCTGCTGTTATGGGAAATACAGGCTAACATTCTCCAAAATTATATATGAAGAAGCCAGGGGTGGGTTCCGGTTTCTGCTACTGCTGGTTCGCTCTGGGACGCGCTTTGGGTGCGCGCATGCTTGATGCGCATTGCACGCATGCTTGATGCACATTACAAACATGCTTGGTGCGCATTACACACATGCTTGATGCACATTGCACGTATGCTTGATGCACATTGCGTGCACATGCACAGTAATTAAAAATTGCTTCTGCGCATGCACAGAAGCAAAAATAAAGATGGCAGCGCCTACGGCACCGCTGACAGAACCAATTCAGGGGCATGGCCAGCCAAGTTACTATCTACTTGGCCGCACCAGTCCGAACAGGTAGGAACCCACCTCTGGAGGATGCTGTATAAAAGCGTAAGTTTTGTCAATTTTTAAAAAAAGTTTCAATTTGATGAAAGCTTTTTTTATGAATCTAGAAACTGTTACCTAACTGAAGAAAAGAACCTTCAATAAAATTTAAGATACTACGTTCACAAGCCACCTAGTATGACACACATGAGTAGAAAACAAATAGCAATAAACTTTGCGGAAATTGATTCTGAAAAGAAATTCTTATGTTTATCTGTAACAGCAGTGTGTGTTTTGGAAAAAAGGAATAATTCAGAAAACAAACTTATTTGCTATTAATAATGGAAGTGATCTAGAGCTCTTTGCTGTCGTTAACTGAAACTTTGTAGGCATGGTGCTAATTTTTAAAAGAATGTTATCCACTGTCTGTAACCATTATAGTACAGGCAAAGGTTACAGCAGGCCCTGTAGTATACAGAAGGATTCGGGTTCCTGCAGTCCTCCTTTCTGTGACTTCACCACCTACCTAGTGATGTCACCTGCAGCCCTCCATCTGCTTGAGGGAGCAAGTTGTGACTCCTGACCCTGGAAAAAATTCCCTTCCCTGCTGTAAAGGCTGCTCCAGCATGGCTTCAATGGAAACAAACAAGAAACAGGATTTTATTTGGAATTCCTTCAGTTTCCCACCCTTACATGCATGATAGCACCTGCCTGAAGTTACAGACAGGAGAAAATTGGTTAGGTTTTTGAAAAAAAAAAGATATGGAAATAAATAAGAATAATAATTTCCATGATTCCACATCAACTGTGAAATAAAATGAAAGGTGAATGAATCCGTAAACTGATTAAGTTTCAACAATAAAAAGGTAATGAAATAACTACCTGTTTTTCTAGCTGTAATGTTTTTTCCTACTTATAATATGATGATCTAGTTACCATGTCAGAGGAGTAATAAATCACTCCGTATTTTTTTTTCCTTACAAAGAGCTCTACTATGTACCATATGGTTGAAATCATAAGACCAGTGATCAGGCGCTGAGCTCCAAATATGGATTTCCGCAACGTTCTGTATTCCCTCAAACTGGAGAAATCATGGAGCCTGTAGATCTGCCTTAACCCTCACTTGTATGTTTTCATTTAAAAAATATCCTGAAATAAACCTGGCAAAAAATAAAGCTAAAATAAAGACACCCCCCCCCCCAAGATTCAGATAAAAGCTTAAGGAAATGCACGATTGAGAATTCCTCTTATTCATCTGATATACTGAAGAGATAAGCTGCGTAGCCTTTTCCACAGTTGCAAAAATTCAGTCTGATTAGGAGAAATGTGGCAGAAATAACCCTAAACAAGAAAGAAAGACAAAAGGGAGCTCATCCGTTTTTCTGATAGGACTTGGTACCTGTTCAGGTTGGTTGGCATTGGAAAGAGGCGTGACCATCCAGATGACATTAAGGTTAGTGAGTGCAGCACTAGTGGTGAAAGTACAGGGCAGGATCGCCGTCTGACCCCGAGCAACTTCAACACTCCTGGTATTCATGAAAACCTCCAAGGGACTCACTAGACCTAAAAAAAGAGAGATCAAGATAATATATTATATCTCCATTTTACAATTATGTACTAATATAGTAACAAATGGGATAATCAACTTTCGGTCTTCCTGGCACACACACACACAAATGTTCTTCTCTTGCACTTGCAACCACCCAGCTGCCTCCTTGCCTTACTTTCCAAGACTTTCTACTGCCACGAGGAATCCAAAGAAACAATAGTTAACATTTTGACCCCAGTGCACAGTATGCAGATGGAAAATGTAAGGAAAAACAAATGACTTTGCTATATTTCAATGATGGCAAACCTTTTTGTCCTTGTGCAATGCGCGTGCAACACACCCCCACGCACCCTGCACCCTGTGCTTGTGACCTCTCCGCGCATGCGCACACAACTCCCCTTCCTGTTTTGGGCCTAGCAGGCCTCCCTGAAACCTCCAGGGACCACAAATGGGTTGGGGCATGCCACATGTGACCCTCACCCCCACGCATGTATCTCCTGCATGCGCTGCAGAGACTTGAAAATCGGCTGGCCGGCGGGAGGAACGTGCATGTGCGCGGTGGAGCTGAGCTGGGGCAGCGACTCGCATGCCCGCAGAAAGGGCTCCGCATGCCACCTGTGGCATGTGTGCTATAGGTTCACCATCATGGCTATATGTGTATACTTACAGGCCACCCAACCAACTGGAGGAAATAGATGAACTCTTTGCTAATCAGTTAGGTGAGATGTGGAGGAAACAGCACTGTAGTAATGAGGAACTTTACTATCAACTAGGAAGCAAACTCTTCAGTGAATGGGAGATCAAACATGTTTCTTACATGCCTACCGGACAACTTTATTATACAAAAGGTAGAAGAGGGAACTAGAAGGACAGCTATCCTTACTAACTGTAATGAAATGGCTGAGGGGGTAAAACTATAGAAACTTCCGGGGAGAGCAACCATGTCATAGTTGAATTCACCATAATGCAACCAAGCAACTGAACTAAGTCTGATTAGTATTTTAGACTTAGCTTCAACAAGCTAAGAGAGAGACTAGGAAGGATTCCATGGGTAGAAATCATAAAAGGAAAAGCAGTTCAAGATGCTTGGGAAACCCTAAAAAATGAGATAATGAAGGCACAAGGAAAAAAATACTTAAGAAAGAAAAAACAAGACACCAAACAAGATCAGCATGATTGCTCTCCGCCAATATGAGGAAGAAAAAGGTCAAATATAAAAAATGGAAAGAGGGATACATAACTAAAACATAATATCAACAAATAGCCTGAATCTGTAAGGAGGGAGTCAGGAAAGCTAGGGCCCAAAGTGAGCTAAGACTGGCAAGTAATGCTAATAATAATAATAATAATAATAATAATAATAATAATAATAATAATAATAATAATAATAATAATAATAATAATAATAAGAAGAAGAAGAAGAAGAAGAAGAAGTTACTTTCAATATGTAAGGAACAAGAAGAAAGTCAACAAAATGATAGGTGAGCAATATAACTAATGGGAACAGAAGGCAAGAAGGTGATGGACAGGGATAAAGCGGAACTGCTTAAATTCTTCTTTGCATCTGTTTCTAAGTAAAAGGAAGAAAAAGCCCAATCTATCAAAAGCAGCAACAAGGGAGACTTAACAGATATACAAATCAAAATAGGCAAGGAATTAGTAAGAGAATCCCTTACAAAATGCAAATCACCTGAGCCAGATGGTTTACGTCCCAGGGTTTTGAAAGAGTGGCCAAACATAATCCCAGAGTCACTGAATGTAATCTTTCAAAGCTCCTGTACCACATGGGTACTACTAGAAGACTGGAAAAGAGCTGATATTGTTCCGATCTACAAAAAGGAGCAAACTGGAACCCGGAAATTATAGGCCAGTCAGCTTGATATCAATATCTGGGAAAATCTTGAAAAAAAGTGGTGAATTTGTGAGCATCTAGAAATGAACAAGGCGATTACTAGAAGCCAGTATATTTTGTTAAAAACAGATCATGTCAGACAAATCTTATTGGCTTCTAGCTAAAGTGACCAAATTAGTGGGTCAGGGAAATGCTGTGGACATAGTATGTTGGACTTCAGTAAGGCATTTAACAAGATAGACCACAGCCTACTTCTAGATAAGGTAGAACAATATGGAACAGACAGTGCCATCACAAAATGGATTTGCGGTTGGCTGACCAACTGCACCAAGCATGTAATCCTCAATAGAATTACATCTATTTGGAGGAAAGCATGCAGCTGGGCACCTGAAGGTTCTGTTTTGGGCCCAGTACTTTTCATAAACGATTTAAAGAGCAAATAGGGGAACTCATCAAATTTGCAGATGATATATATCTTTCCTACATATTTACGTATATATTTAAAGTATTCTGTCCTGCACAATGCAAAACTCTTGAAATATCTACAATGTGGTCTAAAAACCTGACAGTCATAAATACAGAAAATAAACAAACAACTCTGTAACACCATAAAAACAATAAAATAAAATAAAATTGGTAACACGCTATTACATAACTTAGAATTGTTTACAAACCTGCAACTATAGAATCTTAAAGACACCCAGAACAAACATGGTTTCTGAAACAGACCAATATGAATACTTATTCCATAAATAACTAAACAACCAACCAATAATTTGTTTGCAATGATACTGCTTTTAAGTTGCAGTTTTGGGTGTGAAAGTGTAGTTTCACATCTTTGAATGCTTCTTCCTTTAAAATAAATTCCTGCCTAAACAAAACTACCATTTCATGGCAGATCTTCAGTTCAGAGGCTAGATAATTATTCTGTTACACCAAAAGTATATTTATTGACTTCCAAAGCAAAGCAAATGCATCTAATCACTTGTTTAATAAAGGAAAACCCATATACTCCTACACATTAAGGGCAAATCTCAGTTGCTTTGGAATGTCTGGGAGGACGGTAGGTTTAAATGAAATCTCCATTGCAGTTAATTTCTTTCTCCTTTGGCCTTGCTCACAGTATATAGCTTGGTTTACTGGAAAAAGAATCTAAATCGTACTATACTTTATTTACACTTAGTCTGTAGCTTAGCTGTGATTTGGATATATGCAATTTCATTTGTAGAGGATTGATTTTTGCATGATTTTGCAATCCTGATGACCTTCATTAATTCTAAAGGCCTCCCTCATATCCCAAAAGAGCCTTGGCTGAGGAAAACTTTTTATAATCATGTTTGCCCTTTCTCTCTCATTCTTACAGACATAGTGGAAGTACGAAGCCAAGTGCTGGTTTTCCCATAACAAAAAGCAGTTTGGAAGGATGACCTTACCACAGTTTGTGCAAGACTCCCGCTTCCCTTTTATTTATTTTTTAACTTTCCCTCCTGGATTTTGAAGCAGCCAAATTAGCTGAACCAAGCCTGTGCTCCAGTTGCAAAAGAATCACCCCACACCCAGATGTGATTGGGGTTGTATCAGGAGAAAACACTCATTGGAAAATGAGATGAGAACCGGGGCTGATCAAAGGCAGTAAGGACAGAGCCAACTTGGAGAATGCCAGGACCAGTTTAGAGAGGGTGACTGGAGGTGAAATATGACAGGAGCTGTTTCAGAAGACAAGTGGCTGAGAACTGTGAACAGATCAAAGAGACAAAAACAGCTGTGAACACCAACAGGCACACTTGCTTATACGGCAATACCGACAGCCGGCTCGTGCTGGTAATAAACCTAACCCAACCCAGGGACTAAGAGATGTCAAAATGCCAGCAGAGGTTCAGGTCAAAGCATCTCAGAGTGTGATTGAAATGCATAAAAAGCAGGTAGAGCTCATTTGCATCATCATTATCATCTTGATCTTTCTTGGGCATACTCTTAATCTAAACCCTGAGAGGCAATAGTATAGTGGATCCCAAAGCCTCATAAATGCCAGTCAGCAACCAAGGGAATCTAATCTGGGATGGCTAAATGTTGGCTATAACTCAGTCTGTAGAGAAAAGAAAACTATTTCTGGCATTCCATAGTTGGAAGAATGGCTGAGGATGGAGTGCCATAAGGCCTGATAATCGTTAGCACTGTTTGGGCAATTCAACCTTGATTGTAAAAGAAAAAGAGAGGGGGGGGGGGCAGGACAAGAAGTTTATAGAAAACCATCAAAAACTACAGGCATGGTAAGAATCTCTTGCAATAAGAGAGAGGGAGAGAAGGAGGGAGGGAGGGAGGGAGAGATCCAAAAGAAGCAGTTACCTTCCATTTTTTGGAAAAGGAATTATTTTTGTATAATAAAACCTTACTGCCAACAGAAGGACAAAAAAGTCACTTTTTGTCTGTAGGATTCCCCAAAAAGAAAATCCAACTGCAAACACTTATTGTCTCAATCAAGTTCATTTGATATATCTTCCCCAATCTTTCTATCACATACACAAAACATATTGAAACACGCTTCCAGTCCCACTTCTCACATATTCACATTTATCGCCCTTATATATTTATTCCCAGAAACAATTCCCTCATCATCCTTGCATTTGTATTGTAATGAAACAGAAACAAGCATTTCCATTGTTCTGTCCAGTGAAAGTAGTTTAAGGAAACATGTTTAGAACACGATCAGCAAGCTTTGTGCGACTATGACATAAGGTATGAATGGCATTTATGGTAAACCCCACAGATGACCTCTAGGGGGCAAAGAGCATGATTGTGTGTAGATTAAAAATATTAATAATAATACTTGTAATAAAAATAATATCAAAACTGAATAAGACTATACTTGCTCTCAGTGGGTTGACGCTATGTTGTTTTTCCACAAAGGCATCAAATCTTGTATTATCCTGGGCACCACTTCTTTGTGAAATTCAGTCTTGGAAACAGACCAGCTTTCTGTATGCACACTCAGAATTCTACTCACTTATATTAGCAACAGGGGAGCAATTTTGTAATGAGCCAAGACGGCTAGCTGCTAACAGCCTAACCAAAGTGGAATTCTTTTTGTGCAGCCCTCCAGAGTTTTGGGGGTTTTTTTACATTCTGGTCTTGATGTATTGGGAAGCAATGTTAATAATCCATGCTTTGATTCAATTTCTTCTTTGCATAGATTCATAAAACTTATACTATTTTATAGCCATTTCCTATATACAGCTTTAGTATTATATGCACGTTTTAGTTGGATTTCTCGATGGCTTTATTAAGTATGGAATTCTTGTTACGATGCCAATTTGCTGCCCGCTAGTAATTAAATACCAATATGATTCATTCCTTGAACAAAGACTAGAAACTCAAATATGTCTAATGCTGCTTCCTTATCATCTCCTTCCTTCCACAGTAAAACACAGGGTTAGCTCCTCACAATAACAATCAGAGCCTTGACAATTCTAGCATATCAAAGTTGCTATGCTGTTTTTCGAAGAATACAGTCTGTCATGTTTTCCGAGCATGAAGGATACCCATGTTTCCCTTCTCTTTTTCCCTTATCAAATTTAAAATATTTCTCTTTATGGGATTTCCTATTAATGTATACCCATGGTCAAACTGTCTTTGATCAATGTTTTATTTAAGACCCAGGTAAACATGGGGCTCCTGTTCCTGTCTTATCTGCTGCAAGAAACCAGTAATTTATTGTAATCTACTAGCTTTGGAAAATATAGTAATTGTTTGGATCGTTCTCAGTTGTTGGCATTTTTAGGGTGCGTTTTTCATCATACTTGGAACTTGGAAATATTCCCATAGATTTTTCTAAAGTACTTGTAAATGAAGCCAAAAATAAGAACAAAATAAAAGCTAACAAAAATTACTGACATTCTTTGACATATATGCTGAAATGCTATGGACTGATTTCAAATGAATGAAGATTAAATTACTGAATTTAGTCAAATTGTTCAGACTAAAAGTTTGGGAAAAGTTATGTCAGAGGCAGGATGAATTTCCACTAACTCAGGTTGGGTGAATCACTCAAAATCCATTCCCTCCTATTTCTGCATTAGCTTGCAAAATTTTTAAATTTACTATTAGTTTAATAGCAATCTCTAGTGTGGTACTCCCACATTGGGTCCCCAGGCCAACTGGCAGAGCCAGGCCTTACAAAGACAGGAGGGTGGCGGCAGGATCTTCCAGAGGGCCAGCACTACAGCACAGACGCCTCTTCTTCTCGATCCCGCCAGTTGGAGTTCCTTGACCGAGTTCCTTGCAGCAGGCCTATGCTCCAAGCATGAGTGGGGCAGGCTTGTCGTAGTGGGATCAGACAGCTCTTCAAGTTACTTGGATCCATACTATGGAGGATTGTAAAGGTGATAACCAATCCCTTGATCTGCACCTGGAAGCAAACCGGCAACCAGTACAGTTTTGGGAGCAGCAGTGTAACATGGGCCATTGTAAGGCCCCCAAAGGCTGCTCATGCTATAGTACTCTGTACTTGTTGAAGCTTCCAAATGCACTTCAGGGGGTAACCCCATGCAGAGGGCATTGCAATCGTCCAGATTGCAGAGAAATAACTGGGGCTTGAGCGACTGAGCGCAGGGAATCCTGATGCAGGAAAGGCGTGCACAACTTCAAGCTGTGCAAAGGGTCTTCTAGCTGTGACGGCCATCTGCTCTTTGAGCAGGAGTCGGGAGTCCAGGACAGATTAGATTAGTTCTGACTCATCCTTTCTGATATTAACTTCTGCAGCTAGAGAAAAACAGGGCAAGTGGATAGAGCAAGATGATTTCGGTAGTAGAAAAGGACCATGCTTCTATTAAAAATGGGATTGAGGCAGCTTAAAAAAATAAGAATAAAATAATGTTGTAATAAATAAAGAATTAAAATTAAATTAAAAGGAATTTAAAAAGACAAATAAAACGATTAAATACAAGAAAGAGAGAATGAAAACACACCTCAGCAGTGCAGGCAGCTTACAGACCTAAAGTCTTTGTAGAAAAAAAAATAAAGGGTCTTGCTTGTGGCAGTATTAGTATAATAAAGGGTGGGCTCACCTAATCTCTCTTGGCAGGAACTCCTTAAGCGCAAGTGCAGTTACCAAGGAGAGTTTCTATTTCACCTGAAATGTGTCTATGAATGTGGCAGGAGAGATAGATGCTTCAATTCATCTTAAACCCGGGCAAGATTACATTCTTCTCCCATCGCCCATGTATTCCTTCAAGTTTTCATTACATTGACATTACTATGCTATGCTACTCAACATGCTTATTTCTCATTGGGCAGGTACTTCTCCGTTAAGTATATTTAAAATGGGTTTGGTTTTTTTTTTGCATTTGCAAAGCTTGAGATTCCCCTAAGCCTAGTAATACTTTCCTTTCGTTTCTCGGTGACCCTATTTTCACTATATATTTTTCATTTAAAGTACCTTTGTTCAGATATTGATTTAGTACAGAAGCAAAAAAAAGCTAACCTAAGCATCTTTAGAACTGGGAAAGGGAATCTAACAAGACAACAGAAAATAAAGTATGCTGTTTTCTTTACGTCTCATAGTAAATGCCTACGTGCCAGGCAACTCTCTAAATAAGCAGACAGACATAACTATTGTGGCCCAGAGGTTCTTAGGTATCAGCAACCACTATACTAACAATTGTATTGGCAGACACATTCATTACCCGTACATCTGCACTATTTCCCACCTGACCCTGATAGAGCTGATAGTGTTATGTCTGGGCCTGGCAGAAATAAAACAGAACTGCCAGATTATCAAAGCCCCTTTGATTCATGCTGAGCTCTGGACTCCCTGTTGCCTTTGTGAGCAATGATAAGACAGCGTAGCTCTCCTCTCCCGCAGCAGAATGGAGTCTCTCTACTGTCGCTGGGAGGAGAGTTGGCCACTGTTCCCAGAGATAACTGAAAGTATATCTACCTTCCACTCCGTGCCAAGTTCACTGATACAGAAGAGGAGAAACTCAGTGCGGGAGGTGATAAGTACAGCTTAAAATAGTCGGAGTAATAAATTAGGTTTCTTGGAGCTTGCTCAGATCTTTTAGAAAAGTTACTTTGCTCTTTTTATTTGGCTGTTGAAGGAACAATTGTTTGCTTAAATGGAATACAGTGAATGTGGATATCTGTTAGGCCATTCATGACATAGCATGTGCATTAATAAGAGGCTATGGAAATAGTCCTGACATCTTTCTGTGCTTCCTCTTCTCATTAGCACTTGCCTACATGTATGAAAGTTTAGCATACATAGACCTTTAATTGTAGAGCCTTTGTAATTTTCTATAGCATTGTGTTTCTAAAAGATCAAAGAAGATTATTGTCACATTATAGAATATGGTCTCTAAGACAAAAACAAGTGCAGTTCCAATTCAGGGGAGAAACAACAGGAGATGAAACATATAGAGGAGGAATATAGTAGGCGGGGGAGGGGCAGGGGGGAGACTCCATTTCCCTTAATGCTTGCCTCTCAAAATTGCTCCTATCTGGAGTTGTAAATGAATGGCAGCAACAGAAGAATAATATATGCATTTCTCAATAATGCCCAGTTCACCTCTGAAAATTTGACTTCCCCTTAAAATATAGGGAAAACTAGGTAACAGAAAATGCTAACAACGAATTGTTATATTTTACTCTGTGCCATCGAGTTAGTTTTTGACTCTAGTTGGCCACATACAGAATTATCTTGAGAGAGTCAACTTTACCATAAAAAACCCAGGGTTTAATTATATGTACAATTATTTTTGAATACATGTGTATACACTTGCTCTTTATAGCCTTTCCTTTTTGTTGCCACCTCCAGTCTCTTGTTACCTGCCATCTCAATCCAAGGCAGGGGAATTGTAAATTTAGAGAGAGAGAGAGAGAATTTGAATTTATTAGCCGCTCCCTTTCCAGGCAGGACTCGGGGCGGCGTACACTAAGACATATATAAACATACATATATACAAAGACATACATGCACGGAGGAGGTAATAGATTAAAACATTTAGACAAATTAAAACCATTAACATACCCCGTTTAATAAAAACCCAATATACAATAAAAATTTAAAATTTAAAAAAGACAGTCAGGAGGAATATGAAAAAATTACGGTTGAGCCAGGCCAGATAATTGAAAGAGGTGGGTCTTCAACTGTACACGGAAGGAGCGGAGATCGGAAATAATCCTGATGTCACGGGGGAGGTCATTCCACAGGGCTGGGCCCATCACAGAGAAGGCTCTGCTCCTGGGTGTCGCCCCCCGACACTGTTTGGCGGACGGCACCCGGAGAAGTCCCTCTCTGTGTGAGCGAATTGGTCGTAGGGATGTGTGGGGCAGGATGCGATCCTGCATGTAACTAGGTCCTATGCCATGAAGCGCTTTAAAGATCATCATCAAAACCTTGAAACGCACTCGGTAGACCACAGGAAGCCAGTGCAGCTCGCGCAGGAGAGGTGTTACAGGGGAGTATCTAGTCCTCCCCATAATCACCCGCGCGGCCGCGTTCTGGACCAGCTGTAGTCTCCGAGTGCATCTCAAGGGAAGCCCCATGTAGAGAGCATTGCAGTAGTCCAGGCGAGACGTCACTAGCGCATGGGTGACTGTGCGTAGGGCATCCCGGTCCAATAAGGGGCGCAATTGGCGCATCAGGCGGACCTGATGGAAGGCCCCCTTGCCACGGCTGTTACATGGTCATCCATGGACAGCCGGGCGTCTAGGAGGACGCCCAAATTGCGCACCTGTTCCATGGGGGCTAGTTGCACGCCCCCAATGGCCAGGGATGGAAGCACCTGGTTGAACCGGGGGGCCGGAAGCCACAGCCACTCCGTCTTGGAAGGGTTGAGTTTTAGTCGGTTGCCATCCATCCAGACCCGTACGGCCTCCAAACACCGGGACATCATTTCGACGGCCTCATTGGGGTGGTTCGGGGTGGAAATGTATAGCTGAGTATCATCAGCATACAGATGATATCCCACCCCAAAACCACGGATGATCTCGCCCAGCGGTTTCATGTATGTGTTGAACAGGAGAGGCGAGAGCACCGATCCCTGTGGCACTCCACATGTGAGTGACCTCCGGGTCGAACTCTGCTCCCCTGCCAACACACGTTGCGTCCGGTCAGAGAGGTAGGAGCCAAACCACCGTAAGACGGTGCCCCTGACTCCCAGCCCCTCTAGCCGGTGCAACAGGATACCATGGTCGATGGTATCGAACGCCGCCGAGAGATCTAATAGGACCAGGATAGAGGAACAACCCCTATCTCTGGCCCTCCAGAGATCATCAACCAATGCGACCAAGGCCGTCTCCGTGCTGTGCCCGGGTCGGAAGCCGGACTGGCGCGGGTCTAGATAATCATTTTCCTCCAGGTGACGTGGGAACTGCTGTACCACCACACTCTCTACAACCTTCGCTAAAAAAGGAAGGTTGGAGACAGGACGATAATTGGCTAGGTCCGTTGGGTCCAGGGAAGGCTTCTTGAGCAGGGGCCTCACCACCGCCTCTTTCAAGGCGGCCGGTAGAGACCCCTCACCCAACGAGGCGTTCACTAGGCCCAGGAGCCAGTCGCGCGTAACCTCCCAGGATGCCAGTACAAGCCAGGAGGGACACGGGTCCAATAAACATGTGGTGGGTCGCAGACGTCCACGCAACCTGTCCAAATCCTCGATGGCAACCGAGTCAAACTCCTCCCAAAGCAGTCCCTCAAGACTCGCCACGGGCGTCTCTACTGGACCACTGAAAGGGGCCCATCCCATCCGGATTTGAGCGACTTTGTCCTGTAGATATTTCCCAAACTCCTCTGCTCTGCCCTGTAAAGGGGCTTCCCGCGGTCTCTCAAACAAGAGGGAGCGAGTCACCCGAAACAGGGCGGCAGGGCGGTTATCTGCGGACGCAATAAGAGCGGCACAATATTGACGTTTGGCCGCTCTTAATGCCACAAGGTACGTCCTCAAATAGGCTCGTGCCTGTGCTCGGTCAAATTCGGAACGGGAGGATCTCCAACGACTCTCTAGGCGTCTCTTGTGGCGTTTCATCACCCTTAGCTCCTCAGTAAACCAAGGGGCCAGGGTGGTTCGTCGCCGCAGGAGAGGCCGCAAAGGCGCCACCCGGTCTAGGGCCCCGGTAGTCGCACTATTCCATGCGTCCACCAGGTCCTCTACTCGAGGGCGGGTCAGATCCACAGGAGGTGGCCCAAGCTCCGTCTGGAACCTATCTGGTTCCATCAGGCGCTTGGGGCGGAACCATCTAGTGCCTTCCGGTTCCGCCTCCTCGCGGTGGGGGGTAGCACCAGGGAAGTCAAGCCGGAGAAGTGAGTGATCCGACCATGACAGGGGAATAATGGCTAGATCCCCTATTCCCAGATCACTCGTCCACTGGCCAGAGACAAAGACAAGGTCCAGCGTGTGGCCTCCCTCGTGAGTAGGGCCCTGAATTAACTGGGTCAGTTCCATGGCTGTCATGGAAGCCATGAACTCCCGAACCCCCTCAGACGCTTCTCCCATCGACGGCAGATTAAAATCCCCCATCACTAACAGTTTGGGGGTCTCAACCGCCACCGATGAGATCAGCTCGAGGACTTCAGGCAGGGCCGCTGACGTATAGCGAGGAGCCAGGTATACTATCAGCAGGCCCAACTGCCTCCCTGGGCCCCATCTCACGACAAGGGACTCACACCCGGATGTCTGTGGCACAGTGAACTCTCTCGGCTCTAAGTCTTCCCGGATAATCACTGCTACCCCACCGCCCCTTCCCTGGGCCCGAGGCTGGTGAAATGCTCGATAACCTGGCGGGCACATTTCCACGAGGGGTAAACCACCCTCGTGGCCCAACCAGGTCTCGGTTATTCCTTTAGGAAGATGTTGCATTCACTTTAGTGCAGAAAACCAATAAACTAATAGCTTGGCTCTTGGAAGTAGCACTTCCATAAAATCTAGAGAACTTTAGATTCCTGTAGCCCAGGATGAAAAAGAATGTTTTAAAAACAAACCCATATATCTAGAAGAAAACCAAATATGCAATTTTGATAAAACATAAATTACTTGTCCAATTAATTTAAGATTTCTTGTTACAGGACCCAAGATTTCTGTTTTTCTTCTATATCCCTATCTTCTTTTCCTAATACTTGCATTTTGAAGAACAAAATGCAATTCTGAAGTTGTTTTACACTATTAGCAAGTTTATAAATATAAAAACAAAGTGCACTGATGGGAATAAAAATAACATCTAGATTGATGTTAACTTGCATAATGCTAATCAATCCTCATTAATTCCAGGGACATACATGAATCTCTCCTCTCCACTGTATAGGCCCAATTGGTTATACAATTGGAGAGTTAATGTTGTTCTTTTAATGCATCTAACATTCAGAGAATGAGCTCTTTTTTTTCTAAAGAGTTAGACCTTGAGATCTCTGCACTTTCATTTGATTGCAGAGGAATTTTGTAACAACTGTACCGATAAGGCTCAGTGATTCTTTTCATGCTTTGATGACTAAAGAAAGGCTGCTAAGTAAAACAAGGAACACTTTCCAAAATCACAATACATTCTCTCACTGCTCCTTCTGCTTAATGAAGAATTTAGCTGTAATTCAAATGTACAATTCATGTTGCTATTTGTGATTGCAGACAATGGCAGGCCATCCGATTCTGAATTGTTAGCAAAACAAGCCAAAGTTTCTGGCTTACATGAAATGCTAAACAACAAACAAATAATCAGATTGAGTTTATCTAGAATGGGAGCGATTGAGCAAAATGTATCAAAACATTGACTGGTTTTGGATTAGCTAATCTTTTTCATTTTGGCCATGTAACCTACTTGGCCAAGCATATTTATTAATGACTTCTGTATGGCTAAAACCTATTATTGAATATCATATCTCATCATTCCTCATTGCCACCCATTAACTGGGAGTTTACCAACCTTGGCCCATTTTACACATTCTGGCTACTATATAGAACAGTGATGGCGAACCTGTGGCACGCGTAGCCATTTGTCAGGGCACGCGAGGCGCTGCCCTGTCAGCTGGTCAGCACGCATGCGCGCGCTGGCCAGCTGAGTTCACCCTTTTTTAAAGCCATTTTTTGCCCTCCCCAGGCTCCAGAGGCTAGATAGGAGCCTGGGGATGGGGAAAAAAGCCTCCCCCGCTCCCCCCCCGGAGGCCCTCTGGAGGCTTCATGAGCTTCCCTGACGCCTTCGGAGTGCTCAAAACGACTTTCCGAGCAAACCAGAAGTCACTTCCTGTTTGCTCGGAGGAATGTTTTGAGCGCTCTGAAGGCATCAGGGAAGCCTCCGGAAGGTCCCTGAAGCAGCAGAAGTGACTTCTGGTTTGCTCGGAGGGTCGTTTTGAGCGCTCCGAAGGCTTCAGGGACCATCCGGAGGATTCTCTGATGCCTCCGGAGGGCGTCCAGGGGTGGGGGAGGCTGTTTTCGCCCTCCCCAGGCTCCTATAAAGCCTCTGGAGCCTGGGAAGGGCGAAAAAAGCATGTAAAAATGGGGAGGAGCGCCTGTAGTGTGCGCATGCGCACTGGGGGTCAAGCATTGCATTATGGGTACGGCACGCCCGCCCATGACCCCCCTGCGCTCCCCGCACTTATGGCATGCTAGCCAAAAAATGTTCACCATCGCTGATATATAATAATTTAAGAGAAAGAGAAAAAGACAAACGACAAAACAAAAAGTTCTTCAATAACTACTCAATCTGCTATTTGTTCTTCCTGTCCCGTCACTCAGATTATACCGTGTTTCACTGAAATTAAAACATGTCCTGATAATAAGGCCATGCCATATTTTTCCTGTGGGCAAAAATATACACCCTCCCCCAATAAGCCCCCTAGACGACCCCCCCTGAAGCCAGGCAGAGCGCTACTTACCAACCTAGCAATATCCCAAAGGCGCAAAGCCGCAGGAGCCATGGGGAGGGGTGGCAAAGGAGCTCACATTGCTTGACGCCTTTGGGATACCGCTAGCTTGGTGGGTGGTGCTGTGCCCAGCTGGAGCGGGGGGTTGCCAGGCAGCTGGTTTCGTGAGCAGCCGCCAGGCAACGCCCCATTCCAGCCGGGCAGAGCGCCACTCACTAACCCAGTGATATCCCAAAAGCGCTAAGCCGCATGGAGCTCTGCCCGGCTGGAAAGAGAGGTTGCGCGAGGTTGCGTTCTGCCCCCAGCTCGTGTGCCTCCCAGCCTCACCATGCCCTGGCCCAGCTCTCCATGCAGGGCCAGGGCGGCACCGCCGCCGTGGCTCCGCTCCCACCGCCGCCCTGTTGCCGCCGCTGCCATGCTCTGAGCATAACCGGCTTCCAACCTCCAGAAATCCACTGCCGAGTCTTCCGGCAGCAGCCACTGTGGGACTATGCTCTATGGTTGTGGGCTGGCTGTTGGAAGACTCTAGTGGGACAGAGAGTCTTCCTGTAGCCAGCCCACAACCATAGAGCATAGTCCCAGATCGGCTGCTGCTGGAAGACTCGGCAGTGGATCTCTGGAGTTTGGAAGCCAGTTATGCTCAGAGCACGATGGTGGCGGTGGCAGCGCGACGGCGGCGGTACCCCTGGAGAGCTGGCAGAGGGCATGATGAGGCTGGGAGGCACATGAGCTGGGGTGGAACAGGCGCTCACGCAACCTCCCTTTCCAGCTGGGCAGAGCACCATGCGGCTTAGCACCTTTGGGATATTACTGGGTTGGTGAGTGGTGCTCTGCCCGGCTAGAAAGGGGGGTTGCCGGCAGCTGCTCATTAGCGTGGTCAACTCATTGCGGCTTTGTTGCGCTGCTGTGCCAGCGCAACACAGCCGTTTGCCCCTGAGGCTGTGCCTGGCTCTTCGGGCGCCCGCTAGCAAGAGAGCAGCCACCCGGCAACCCCAAACCAATAAGCCCCCCCCAATAATAAGGCCCAAGCAACATTTGGGGGAGTGTCAAAAGAAAATAAGGCCCTGTCTTATTTTCAGGAAAACACGGTAAGAAGTAAGCAAAAGCACTCATTAGCAAAAGAAGCCATTTTATTTGGTTGTTTGTATACTGCTTTTATTATTTTTACAAATAACTCAAGGCAACGAACATAGCCAACATGCTTTCCGCCTCTTATTTTCCCCATAACAACAACCCTATGAGGAGACTGGGCTGAGAGAGGCTCATAAGTTACCCAGCTACTCATGATCAAATAGTGCAGCTGCATTAAAGTCCATGTTTTATTACTACAGTTTCAAGTTCTACCGTGTTTCCCCAAAAATACGACATATCCTGATAATAAGGCCATGTCACATTTTTCGGGTGGGCAAAAATGTAAGCCCTCCCCCAAAAATAAGCCCTCTGGACAACAGCCCTCCAGCCAGGCAGAGCACCACTCACCAACCTAGGGGTATCCCGAAGGTGCCAAGCCTCAGGAACGGGGTGGAATGTGGGCAAAGGCTCGCAGTGTTGGTGCCTTTGGGATACCACTAGGTCAGTGAGTGGTGCTGTGCCCATCTGGAGAGGGGGGTTGCCGGGCAGTAGGTCTCTTGTGAGCGGGCTCCCAAAGAGCTGGGCACAGCCTCAGGGTTGAACGGCTGTGTTGTGCTGTCACAGCAGCACTACACAGCAGCCATGAGGTGACCACGCTCACGAGCAGCCGCCCAGCTCGCCCTTTCCAGCCAGGCACAGCGCCATTCACTGATCTAGGGGTATCACCAAGCCGCGTGAGCGCCTGTTTGCCGCCCTCCGGCTCCCATGTCTTGGTGCCTTCAGAATGTCCCTAGGTCAGTGAATGGGGCTCTGCATGGCTGGAGAGGGGGGTTGCGCGAGCGGCTTTTCTGGTCCCCGCTCGTGCACCTCCCAGCCTCACGATACCCTTGCCTAACTCTCCCTGCAGAGCCAGAGCATTGCCGCCGCCGCCGCATGGCTTTTTCTGCGGCTTCCAAAGCACGGATGTAGGATGCCGAGTCTTCCAGAAGTTGCCACTCTGGGAATACACTCTATGATTGTACGCTGTGGGAGTATGCTCTGCCGGCACCCAGCCCACAACCATAGAGCATACTCAGCTGCGGATCTCTGGAGTTTGGAAACCGGAGAATAGGTTATGCTCGGAGCACCGCAAGAGAGCAGCCACCCGGCAACCCCAAAACAATAAGCCCTCCCCCGATAATAAGATCCAATCAATATTTTGTGGGTCAAAAGAAAATAAGATCCTGTCTTACTTTTGGGGAAACACGGTAATACATCTTGCATATTTGTACCATAGTTTGCAATGAATGCAAACTTTCTAAGCTTAGCTTTTCTAAGCTTAAGGTTTTATTAAAGAATGTGTTCCTAGTTACACTCATATCAGGCTATGCAAATATTTAAAGGGCAGAACGTGATATGGTGTTGCATCCAACAGGAACATTTTAAAACAGCTATATTTGGGTACCTGGGTACCACTACTGACAAAAGATGTAACATCTCTAAGATGTTCCCAACAGTTGATACAAGTTCCCACATGTATTCTGAATCGCATTTCACCGTTCAAATCTGGATCTCTGTACTTCCTTAAACTATGTGATTAATTTTTATAACTAACTGCATTTTCTCTGGACAAAGACATGTTCGGAAACAAATTATCCTATTTATTTCAAAGAATTTCCTAGATGTCTTGAAAGTTTTGTAATACCAACAGAGAAATTTATACATTGTGCTTTGTAACTGTATCAGAGGTGGGTTCCTACTGGTTCGGCCGAACCGGTAGTAACTTGGCGGCCTGGGTCGCTGGAACCGCTGAGATCCATGCCTGCCACACCTCCAAACTGGTTCCCTTGGCGGCGCCATAGGTGCCACCATCTTGTTTTTGGCTTCAACACATGCGCAGAAGCATCTTTTTTAGTACTGTGCATGTGCACACAAGCATATCAAGTGCATACCAAGTGTCCCTGACCAAACCGGCAGCAGCTGGAACCCACCCCTGAACTGTATGCATTCTTGATAGGGAGCTGCAACTACCATAACTACGGGACCAATGTACCTGAATGGTGCACATCTGGCATGTTTCAGAGCTTACATTGTAGCATCTATCTTATATCTTATGGGTATTTTTAAAAAGTGTAATGGGTAATGTTTTAAAATGCTTTTGAACATGATACCCTCTCCAATCTATTTCTTCTAGATGCAGTTTGTACAATTTTTAGTCAGAACGTCCTTTGAAAGACAGATCCAGGGTGGACAACTTGCACACTTCAAATATTGACGTTTCAATCTCTACAATGATCCAGAGTGGTCCAAACAAAAATTAGAGCTCTAGAATAATCAGAAATCTCAAACAAGCCAAATGAGGGGTTCTTCTGTGACTGTAACAAGTTCTTTTTTTAATAGTAAATTGTGCTGCTTAGACACATTTTGATTCCAGTTACCTTAATAGTTTTTAATAGCAGAACTGGGTCACTGAATACAGATGATATAATGTACTGAGTTAAATATTGGAAGGAACTGTAGATTCAGATACAGCTATGAAATTTATTTGCTAGTCCTGTCATGCTGAATGATTAAAACTTTCTTCTGCATGAGGAGAACAAAAAAGATGACAATTCAGCAGCACCACTAGAGTAGAATTTATAGAAATATGAAAACACTTCAAGCCTTCTATCCAGGTAGATATATCTATTGTGTTTGCCTTCACTGCTTTTAAATTCTGTATACATATTTTAAAATATGCCTATTTTCATTTTAAAACAAAAACACCACTTGAACAAACCTCTCACCCTCTTTTACTCAAAGTTCCCCAAATAACTGCAGGCAACTGATAACAATGGCAAGAACAATTACATCCAGCGACTGTTTCCAGCCATTTGTTTTCCCCTCAGTGCTCATTAATTTAGATTAAAGAATTTGCAAGGTGCACTTCAGCACAGCATCAGTGTCATCTTTCCTCCATTTCACAGTGTAAAGAGCTGAGGCCAGCTGTGATATATTATAATATAAGTGGAATCATCTATGTAGGGCCACATGGCCGCTAAAAGTGTTTCTCTTAATGAGAACCAAACTGCCTTCCAGCCAAGCCCCAGAAAATAATTTAGAGAGGCTGCAAAATCTTAAGTTAAACCAGTGACATAAAGCACCAAGGGTAGTTGTCTAATTAGCATTCCTCCCAGGGAGCTAAAGGCAGTAGTAATGCAAAACCGCTACCACTGTTATCACTTACTTTTTCCGTCACCCACCCCTGCTGCCAGTTTCTCTGTTCAGATTCATCAAGCTGAGCCAAGTCAGCAAAGATGCACAGTGTTGTGGGTTGGTGCCAAGTACAGTCAGCAGCACAGCAGCGCAGCGCAACACAGCCACAGCAGCCTGCATTCCTTTGCTAACACAGCAATGCAGATGCTCTGGGGAACTGTGAACTGCTGGCAATCTCTGCAGAAGGATGAATCTGCCTGCTCCAGAACCCAGGATCTGAGCTGCAAGCAGGGGAATTGAAACAGGTCAGGGAGACTCTGCCAAGAGGCTTGCTCCTATTTTCTGTTTGACGATCCATAAAAAATACATTAATGGCCCAGCAGCCTCGTAAATGATTTATAGTCAGCTGTGTAAATTTCCTTCTCCTTGCTGAAAAACGGGGTGATAAACTGACTAATAAAGAAAACTACTTAAGGCCAAACACGATCAATAATAGATCACGATAGAGAAGGGGAAAAAATTCCCAAGAGTTACAATGGACAGATGGTCCATGGGGAATAGATGAGCCAATATGGGAACATTAGAACGAAGGTTTCTGTGCATGTGCTAAAAACAAAAAAGACGATGACACGATGGAGTGGGGGGAAATGGGCTAAGAAAAAACTCTGTTATCCATACTATATAATGTGTTTAATAGACAGCAGAAGAGATTATTACATTGTACAACTTTAGGAAAGCCACAGATTCTGAGACTATTAAAATGTTTAGATTACTCACAGATTCTATAAATAGCAACTTTTAAATAAAAAAATTATCTCTCTATCTATATATCTATATATCTATCATCGGGGAGGAGCTTTTCTATCTCAGAACAAATATATTAGGGCAATCTTTTTTGAAAGCCTTTAGAGAAACTGGTGGCTCAGTGGCTAAGACGCTGAGTTTGTCAATCAGAAGGTCAGCAGTTCAAATCCCTATGGCCACGTAACAGAGTGAGCTCCCATTACTTGTCCCAACTTCTGCCAATCTAGCAGTTCAAAAGTATGTAAAATGCAAGTAGAAAAATAGGGACCACCTTTGGTGGGAAGGTAACAGTGTTCTGTGCATCTTCGGCATTTAGTCATGTCAGGCAAATGATCACAGAGACGCCTTTGGACAGCGCTGGCCCTTTGGCTTTGAAACGGAGATGAGCACCGCCCCCTAGAGTCGGGAAGGATTAGCACGTACCTTTACCCTAGAGAAACTGGAATACAGCAAACCAGAAGTGGAAGAACTGTCAGTTTTGCTTTTTCCTGCATTTAGAAAGAAACTTGCCAGTAAATCAAAGCACAAAGCAAATTAAAACCTCACTATGCTTAGAGATGAAATTCAACTGGTATAACTATTCCTAACACAGAAAGGATCTTGTTGACCTGCCTGAAAAACATTTGCTAAAGGTAAAGACTGTCAAAATATAGCTCTAAAACAGCACAGCCAATGTCAGTGAATGCACAGCACTCAAATCTGTCAATTTCATTTTTCCTACATGAGATATTTAGTTATGTCTGAAATTACTTCATAGCTTTAATGAAAAGTCAAATAATTTCTTACCAAAGAAGGAAATAAAAATTCACACTCATTCCTCAGGAAAAAAAGGACAAACTGAACAGCTCTGGTGTTCTCTTTTTCTTAGTAGCTTAGTAGTACAGGAGGGGCAGTTTCAGAAACGTTTAAGAGAATCACTGAAAAAATATTGGAGTGAAATGTTGACTCACACATTTCATCAGCTCTAAAAGTATCACCTGATATATCAGCCTGATATTCTGCCATTTCAAAGATCATTTTGTACTAATGAAGGAAGTCTGAAGTGTAATAGTAACTTGTGTTCATCAGCGTAAGACCAAATAATGAAGGCATCCATTCTGATAGACATTACTGGTGACATGGAGAGGTGCAACGGAACCCATGAGAAGTAAGAATACAGTTATCCTCCTGGTTAAAAATATGCTATAGTTCAGGAGTGTCAAACTCGATTTCATTGAGGGCCCCATCAGGGTTGTGTTTGTCCTCTGGGGGCTAGTCTGGGCGTGGCCAGCTCGGCGTCATTTGTGTTGGGGGTGCCTGTGGCAGCCTGAACGCTCTGCTAGTGAAAATGAGCTCATGAGCTCCGTTTTCAGCTGCCACGGCTTCCTGCAACCCCGTCAGTGAAAACGGAGCTCAGGAGGGCCGCGTGCGGCTCTACAGAGTTCTGTTTTCGTTGGCAGAAGCACCACGGGCAGGTCCTTTGCTGTTTCCAGATCTAAATACCCCATGGGCCGGATCCGCCCCCCGAGCCTTGAGTTTGGCCCCCCTGCTATAGTTACTTTCATAGTTTATAATGCAAGCTGAGAATTTAATCTATTCGTGCCATCTCTGCTGGTATACTATATGCAGTGGCCTTATTCCCATTCCTGCCTCATAAGATTTCATTAACTTCAATAAAATTAACGCTGTGCTGAAAATGCCTTACAACTTTTCCCACTTTTCTTCTACGTTATTCTTGGGGGAGCCCTACCCATTTCTTTCCACATTTTCTGTATGATGTTTTTGATTTATTATTGGAAGTGGCAGAGTATACTGCTGATGTTGTATTCTGCCACATATGTTTCTATTTACTCAAAAGACTTTCTGACTATTCATACCTCTCAATCCAGAACGTCCAATAATTTCCACGTGCTCTCTTCCTTTGAAATGAAACTGAAGTATCACATGCAAAATAGATTGCATGCTACTAGAAAAAAAGAAGACAAGGTAATCGTACTATTTGACTACCATAACTAAATAAACTAAATAAAATTGCAAGAATGCCATGCTGACCTATGAGATTTTCACTAAAATGGTGTTCCTCTTTGCAAGAAATTTCAAGTAAATCTCTCATCAAGTTATTTTGAATTGGTAAAAAAATGAAAGGTAAGTAATCTGGAAAGCATAATCAATCAGTCAACGCGCAAATATCCCAGAGATTCTAAATACAGTCAGTTTTGAAGATTACATGGAACAATTTCTAAAAATTTTCAGGTAGTCCTATTGGATTTACTGTGACAGTGATTAAAAATTGCAGCTGTGCTTCCTATTTGATTCCTGGCTGCCTCTTTGCATCAAACAAAGTGTGATTATTATTATTATTTCTTCCAAAGCATATGAGAGATCTCTGAGATAGCCTCTCATGACTGCTAAAAACTGGAAATAGAATAGAATATTCTTTATTGGCCAAGTGTGATTGGACACACAAGGAATTTGTATTTGGTGCATATGCTGTCAAGAAAAATAAAATAGATTCATCAAGAATCATAATATATGACACTTAGTGAAAGTCAGAGGTTACTAATAGGCAACCAAATCATACTAGAAAACAAATAAAACAATATAAATTGCAAAGATGCAAGCAACATGGTTATAGTCATGAATGGGAAGAGTTAGTTACAAGGAAGAATGAGAAGAATAATAGTAATAGTCTTAGTAAATAATTTGACAGGATTATGGGAATTAGTTGTTTAGCAGAGGGATGGCATTCAGGAAAAAACTATCCTTGCGTCTTATTGTTCTGGTGTGCAGTGTTTCCATTTTCAAAAATTAACTGATCAATGTATTTGGAAATATTATAGTGCATAATTTTCCACTTTTATGTGAGTTTCAGTTCAATGTTTTATCTTTCAAAAGTATTTCAGAATTTTATTTTGTAACAAGTTTATTCTTACTTTAATTGCAATAGATGCACATCTACATAGACATAGGATCCATTCAACAGGGCATCCTAAATTGCATGCCAGTGTCTATAAAACAGTGGCTCATAAAGAGTCTCCTTAGGGCTTCAGAATATGTGTGTCAATCTCCAGAAATGGTGACAGCATCAAAAGCAGTCTCGGGGTTGCCATACCTGGTGTGGAGGGACCCCTAGCTTGGAAGGTGGGTGGTGGGGTGCACACAGCATCATGGAGCCCATCGGCAGACATTGGAGGTGGTGAGCAGCACAAGCATGACAGAGCCAACAACCAATGAACAGCTGAATCTGTCTGCCTGAGGTCAGCTGATGCAGCTGATCGTGACTGCCGGTAGGCCAGCCGACAATCAACTGATCATGGAGGCCTGCGGGTCAGCCGATGATCAGCTGATTGTGGATGCCTGCAGGCCGGCCAAAGAACAGCTGATCAGGCTGGCTGCCTGGTCAGTTGTTCCGGTGGCGGAAAGGTGGGGCTCCAGCCTTAAGTTACAATAACTTATGGTATAGGTAGATAATTTTACACCTAAGATTAAGTGTTTTATATGGATGTCCTTTTGATTGATTTTTTGTATTACTTCAGCAACTTCCCTTACGTGAAACTATATTATACACAAGACTGGAAGCATAGCTGGTAAAACAAAATGGTTTCAAATATGCAAAGCAGTGGGACAAAATTAGTATCTATAGTGCTTTCTCTTTGTCACCTGTCGAATAGATATTGACACAGGCTGAATTAGAAGATGGGTGTAATTTTAAATCTGAAAAAAGAAACATCAATAACTTGCACTATGTTATTTACATTACTCTGATGATTAAAATGCAAATAGCTGGCAAGCTCCAGTAATGAAAATCAAGGAACACAGTAAAATGTGATTAAGGTTAAACATTTCAAATTTTATAGTACATAAAATGTAGTGGCAGCTATGCATGGCAATCGCAGCTATAGGTGAACATTTATTCCTGTGTATCCATAATATGCATAGTCTAACTTGTTCTGTTAAGAATAAAATATATAATGAGCTAATACATGGTTAACACTAACTGAAAAGTGGATTATTTATTTGTCATTGTGTCTTTGGAAAACATTTTCTTATGTTTTTCTGTGGTATTTCTGACAATTTACTTAGGTTAACTTGCTAAGTAATTAAGAAAAAACAAAACACAGTAAGCTTTTATGATTCAAAATGCATGCAAAATGATGAAGAGGCATCATCCTGTTTTTAAGCAACAGCTTGAGATATGCACTTTAAAATCTCCATTCAAGAAATTAAAAGGGGAAATTCTGGCTGAATTGTAAAATTGATTAAGCACTGATTTTTCCAAAAGCCTTCAAAGAAGGTAGCACAAAACTTGTAACCTGAATTTAACAAAACATTGCTCCGGTCAAAATAATGGGCAGTGAATCAGAGCCAAAACTATGGACAATGAATTGGGCGAGAGAAATGCTTCAAATAATGGCATGAAAACAAGGCACTCTCTGTGCTTTCTGAGAACAGGCCTGTTTTCTTTAATACGGTGAAGGGATGAAACCACACTCACTGGTATCATAAGACCACTAAAACAGCCAAAGCAACTATAAATATGTCTTCATGGCATTCTTTCATAATCATTATAGGAATAGCAAAGATTTTTGACTCCTGCTGCTGAGTGCCAGTTGATGGACAACAAGGTTCCTTTATTTGAGACATTATAAATGAGGAGCAGGCCAACCTGGCATGTATTACCAAGCCCTGGCTAGCTTTGGGGAGGTTGCCCCAAAGGGTGAAATCAACTAACTTCACTACCGGTTCGCAAATGTGAGCGTGCACACCTCCGTGCGTGCGTAGGACCTTACCCGCATGTGCAGAGCGTCAAAAACGGGACGTGATGACATCCGGGCAGGTAGGTGAAGTCTCCCACTGCCACTGCTACCGGTTTGCCCAAGCCAGATAGAACCAGCTGAATTGCACCACTGGGTTGCCCTCTTTGGAATATGCCCAGCCAGGTTTAAGGTATGGCATCAGCCAAGACCTTGGTCCCTGTGTTCTCCCCTGAGTAAATGGTGGTTATCTGGGAATCTCTGGTAGCCATTGGGGTGCTGTTGTACAAGTTGCCAGTTGTGGAACTATTCTTGAATTAGGCTGAAGGGAGCAAATGGGATTGTTGTTATTATACCAGCCTCCCTGCTGTGTGGCAACATCTCTGGCTGAGTGCTGGAAGCCATCTCAGGATTGGCAGTGGAGTTTCCCAGATGTATGGTTCTGAGAGACTTCAACTTTATGGTTCTGAGAGACTTCAAGTTGCTGTCTCTGGTGCGGATATCCAAAGTGGCCTGGGAGATCTTGGCCTCCATAATGGCCATGGGAAACTCCCAGCTCATTCTTGGCTTGACTCACCCTGACTTTTTTTTATCAGAGTGGTGGCAACATGATCTTAAAGGACCGCTTTCTCCAGTTTCCATGTCATGATCAGTTCACACTGGTGACTTTGAGATTCTCTTGCACTACCCCCCCACCCCACCCCCTGCAGGGAGGCTCAACTCTTTTACTTGGTCTGTCTCCAGTGACTTATGCAACTTGGTTTCTAAGAGAACTGGGGAAAATACCTGCCAATCTGTGACACAGTCATACAGAGATTGCCTGGCAGTAGCTGCCTGGAGTAGGGAGACAGCCAGAATCTTAAAAAGGATTGTGCCCAACCTCTCCTGGCCTATCACTACAATTACTCCCTGTGGTTCACTGAGGAGTTGAGGGAGCTGAAAAGCATGAAAAAATGCCTAGATGCTGTAGAAAAACAAAGAATGAACTTGATTGGACAGAACGTTGCTCTTAAGGTATGCTTCGTGGCATTAAGGGCAGTGAGGCATCAACACTTCTCTGTTTTTAGTGTATCCACAGAATGCTACCCAGTGGTCCTATTTGGAGTCACCCAGAATTTCATTAGAAAGAGTGGCCTGGAGATCCATCTTCATGGCCTGCAGGGGAATTTTCCAGGCTTCTGAAGGATAAAATCATTCGGATTTGATCACAGATGGACACCAAGCATGGTGCAAGTCTTGGGGAGATCCTGGAGAGCAAGTTTATCTGGAAATGGTGTGATTCTGTTGGACTTGTGGAAGCAGACAGTGTCCCATGAAATGCAAATGCCACCCCCCTGCAGATTAAATCCATGTTCTTCCTCGCTGGTTAAGGCCGCCCAAGAAGTGTATTGTGGATCGGTCCAAGCGATCGTGGATTCAACCTTGTTGGAGGGTGTGTTTTTGGCAACTTTTAGAGAGGCACTGCTGTGCTCTCTATTCAAGAAGCCATCACTAGACCTCGCCATTCTGGACAACTATCAACTCATGAAGCTTTCCCGACCTGCTCTCGAGTTGCCATAGGCAGGAAGATGGGGAATTGAGACTTGCAGCTGTATCTAGGAATTTGCACCTCAGTCAAAACAAAGCACATTCCAGCTGGCAAACGTCAAGGCCATCTCCATGGAGATCCACAATGGCTGGAGGGAGTGACAGATTTTAATTCTAACGTTTTAATTTTTATATACTGTTTTTATATTTTGACACTTTATTATATATGGCCTACAGCCACCTTTGAAGAAGATGAGCTGTTCAGGTATTCAAAAAATAAATAAATAAAATAAACAACAAAAAAGTAGATGAGCAGAACCGAAGTAATAGTAAACAAAAAGATCTAGCAATCTTCTCCTAGCCAGTTCTAGTTAAGAATTCAAATTTATGGAAATCCTCTGTGTTGCTCTTTTATTTCTTGCCTTGTAGATGTTACTGATAGTGATACATGCAAATTGTTTATTTTGATCACTAGAAAATTAAACCATCAGCACTGAAAAATCACAACTGCTCTTGTACATTACAGGTGTACTTATAAGATCTCTCCATTCCCAATATGAAGTAGCATATAAGTGAATAAAAGAAGAAACTCAACCGATGTGTGCATTGTGCTGTGTGTTTAATGCCTTCTGAAATGAATGAGAATTTTATAATGGAAAATTTCACTGATATTCAAATACTGTATCTTGGAAAAATCTGGATTGGGATGAGTGACTGTTGTGAATGAAATAAGGAATTATGTCTGCAGCATTATTAGCAATTTCTGTCAATAGGGGAGAGGGGGCAGAAGAAGAATCATTCAAATATCAGACTGGTAGAAGATGGGTGACTTGGTGTATAGATACTTTAGACAAACATCAAAAAATCTCTGTCAGGAAAAAGTTCTATAGAGAAGAATCTGAAATCTCTTTTCCCAGAAAAAATATATATAAAGATCAGGCAAACAAGGGCAGCAAATAATTAAAGCACTTCTATTGTAACAACATCAGCAAGAAAAAAGCGCTTTCCCCCAACTGGATATAAATATTTGCTTATACCACTTCATGCTTGAACTATCTTTTACATTCTTCTCTTTGTATTTGTGTTACAAGTGTAAATATGGAGCTTCTGCTTCAATTTCATTTATGCATAGACCCTGCCCAGACACCATATTTAATGTTTATAGATGCAAGCTCTTTGGCAGACAATTTCCAGCTTAAAAGTGGCTGGAAATAAACAAACAAGCATAATGCAGACCACTTACTGCGTCAAGAGAATGGTCTAAAAGTATGTACCACCAACAAGTTAACTTATGCACACAGAAGGATTAAAAATAGTTGCCATAAATTGCGGCAAAAATCCACTCAGACTACACAGAAGACTGAAATTAGGTATCAGAACTAGCAATGCTAAAATGAAACCTAGTATTTATATTTATTTTTTCAACCCTGCAGGATGCCAAAATGATTATATAGCCTGACATAAAAATTATAGTATGCAGAATTATACCTTTTAAAAGCTGAAATGAAATGTAACTTTCCCTTGAGGATGAATGTGGCAACTGCACAGAGGTAGATGAGGTTTTATTGCAAAATACCACAGCAAACTGAAACTGAGAACAAAGAGCTGAAATAAATCAAAAGCAAAGAAAGCAGATATAACTTTCACTACTGTCCATTTGGATTTAATCTTTCTCAAAAGTCACTTTTACTGCAGCAATTTCTATTTTTACAGGAGATTAAATTGCATTTACTAGAAATTGCATTTATGTCCGAAACTGTCAGTCTTTAATTATATAATTTTGGTCTGAAATGCCATTATATTTTGACAAGGTTCCTTTGTTTGCATTAGTGGTTGATTTTATTGACTGAAAGACAAGACCAAAAGATCCCAAACAAATATATATGCATATAAGGCAATAAGAACTCTATTTTAAACAATTTTGGCCATTTCAATCCGAAAAGTAGTACCCAAATCTGACTCAACTGACTTAGAATTCTGAGAGTTGTGATCCAATGTGACCATGAGATTAAAGCAGCTCATTGGAATTAAATACTTCAATCCAGAAAACCTTCCTTGACCCTTTAAGTTTCAGTTTCTGCATAGTGAGTTAACAAAACGAGTGGACCAGTTTAAATGGATTAGGGAACTGTCAATAGGCAAGGAGGTAAATATTTTTTTCTATCAATGGGATAGAAGGATGGATACAAGAAATCCAGAGCTAATGACAATTATCTACCTATCCTTAAACTAAAACACTAGAACTAGTCACCAGAATGAATAAAATGTAGTAGAGAGAAATTCCCTGAAGATGGGTTCCAGCATGAGTCCGAAAGCTCAGAAGAGTAAACCTCTAGTTCTGGTGATCCAGATTCGACCTTGCACAACATTATCCTGGGACACATATATGTGCCTTAATTTGTAATAATTGTTCTCATTCAACTTAATAAAGGAAATGTTTTTCATTTTTTTTTCAAAGAAAAAAGAATTGCAGATGAATTCTAAATAATACGAAGTAATGTTCTTGTACTTAGCTTAGTTCTGAAGTTACCATGTGTGAATGTGTTTTCTATTTAGTTACAATCTCATCGTAAATTTGAATGACTCCTGAATTCCCACGCTTGAGTTAAATCTCAGATAGGATACCAAAGAAACCTCTTCCATTAGACTTTTAATGGCATTACTAAGAATTGTGTCCTTGAAAATATTGCAGAATTTCTTCTTCCTCTGCATTGAGAAATCTTCCATCTTTTTCTCTGCCAAAATTCAATGAAGTTTTGAAATATCATTTTCAACTTAGCTTCACTGCCAATATTTCTAATCCTTTAAAGTTCAGTTTATCATTTAGGACAACTCCAGAACATTAATTTCCAGGAGAGAAAAGAAGGAAGTTTTCTCCTTCTCTTTCCTCCTTGGCAGTGGTGTATTAACCATTAAGCAGACTAAGCATGTGCTTAGGGCACCAGGCCCAAAGGAGGCACCACAAAGTTGAGAAAGAATGAACTAACCAATGAAGATTTGTACAGTATGTACAAAGGAGGGGAACCAAGATTTGTTAGTGCTTAGGGCACCAGTGAGCCTTAATCCGCCATTGCTCCTTGGTACTTGTCAGAAGCCCATCAAAACATTTTGCTCTACTGCAACACTAGTGATGTCTGATAGTTTGTACATCAGAGAAAGAAATGGAAATAATTTGGTCAGTGACTGTAGCACTGCTATGGTGTTTTCAGACTTTTGCATTATATTGAAAGCAGTTTGGGAATATTTTAATAGGTAAGATCTTTTTTCTTCAATAAGAGGTTTTTCTTCTGAGAGAGTGAGCAAGCTATCAGGTACTTGTTGCAATGCTATGTCAGACATGTAAGTGGCCACTGTCTGGATAAAACATACTACTTACCTAGCAGAAATGTTTGTTGCAATGTAGACTATACTTATTTTTATTATTATATTTTTTTTAGTATTTTGTTATTTTATAAGGATTTGGTCCAATTTTCATTCTAAGTATTTAATAGGGTTTTTTTTTTTTTTGGAGGGGGAAGAATATTTTGTAAGACAGCAAGTAGGCAAAAGTATGAATATTTCCCCATTGAATAAGAACTTCAACTTCATATGTATCAGGGATGGGTTCCGGCTTCTGTCACTGCCGGTTTGCTCAGGGACACGCATCAGGCACGCTACACACATGCACACTAGTAAAAAAAAATTGCTTCTGCGCATGTGCAGAAGCAAAAAACAAGATGGCAGGGCCTATGGCGATGCCGATAGAACCAGTTCAGGGGCGTGACTAGCTGAGTTACTACCTACTTGGTCGAACTGGTCCGAACCGGTAGGAACCTACCTCTGATATGTATGCTGAAGAAAGACAAGTAACTAAAGATATCCTTCTTCCTGCTTAACATCCAAATAATTTTGTTCCAAAATCCAAATCTCTGCCCTCTCCTCCAAATTTATGGATTCAGCTCTGCCTTTCTATACATCTAATGCCAAGAAATCTGTGATGTGTTTAAGCAGAGGAGCTTTAGAATGCTGGACTACTAGGAAGGCACAAGCTTTGGGGAAGGTTATTAGTGGCTCATTACTCCTTTCTGGGCTGAAGCCAAGAGTTTGCAAAACTACTGAACTCATCATTTCTCTTCTGCTGGAATGACATCTACAAATAAGCTGCCCCTCTGTGCTTGATACCTCTAGCTTTCTGCAGTGAAACCAAGAAAGAAAGAAAAACCAGCCAGCTACGGCATACTAGTACATATAAAATTTCATAATGATTAATAATGCTAGTAAAAATAATAAGGTGTTTTTGCTATATGGTGGGGAAAAGGAGAGGCAGGATGATGTTTATCACCTCAGTTGTTTTTTAAGCAAGTTTTCTTTGTTCCATTTTTCCAGCACTATTAAGTATTAATGGTTATAGATTTTTAAAAACAGTATAAAATAATTGAATGACAAAAACAGATACCTCTACAAATGTTGTATTACTACTTTCCTTCCTTGCTTTTTTTTAGGAGAGTGGGATAACACTGTATTTTTCTTGCCAACAATAGCATAAAGATAGTGACATCTGCACCTCTCATTTGGAGAAAAAGAGAAATCAAGAATTTGCCCATACTTGCCGAGATTGACCAAGGAATACAAGTATAAAGGAGGAGCAGGAAGTTAGCCAAGGAGCTCAGTGGCTCATGAGGATATTAGGACACTGGACTGATGATTGGCAAGCTCTTTCTTGTTTGAGATCTGGTTGCTGCCATGGGATGGGGTGAGCTCCCGTCATAGGCTCCAGCACCTGCCAACCCAGCAGTTCAAATGTGGGTGACCTCGTGTAGATAGATGGGTACCACTTTAGTAGGCAACTTATCGGGGACATGAAAGGAGCCCAGCAGACAACAGTGATCACACTGTTCAATCATTTCAACCCAGAAGCACTTTGGTGCTCCCAACATGAATGTTGTAGTAGGAAGCTAGCCTTTTTTACTGTGAGGTGACATCAACTTCTGTACCTATACAACTTCTGCAGGCTTGGCTTGGACTGGCTCTAAAATTCCCTACCAATGCTTTAGCCAAATCTAATAGAGATGTAAACAAAACATTCACCCAGCCTTACCTAACACACTTATGAAGAGGTCTGGCATTATTATTGGCCAATCTTATTTGAGTCAGTCACTCTTAGCCCAACCCACTTCTCAGGGTTGCTATTGGGAAAATAGGAGTAGGAAGGAGTATTGTGTATATTTGCTGCCTTGAGTTACTTATAAAGTAATAAAGGTGGAATAAAAATCTAATAAATAAAAAATAAGAAGTAATTATTATCTCAACCAATTTCGTTGTATTTATTTTGTACAATGACAATAAAGACTATACTATATCATGAAAATAAGCCTGGGTTTTATTTATTCCAATCCATGAAAGGTAAATAAGGAATATCAACCTGATTTATTACACTATGATTTATATGTATATTATAACTATTTGCTTGTACTTTTCTCTTAAATGCTTGTTTCACTGCCACATAAAAGTGACTAATAAAGATGATAGGTTTTATTTGCCAGATTGATAATGCAATCCTATATGTGCATATTGAAAACAGTTTTCAATAGGGCTGAAAGGCTACATAGGAAATTTAAGCAACATCTCCTATTAACTGCTGTAAGTTATTGTCTTTGACCAGAGATTCCAGTTTCAGAATATAGGTTTGAGTAGTATATATTTTTGCTGGTTATCAATGAGAAAAGATACTGGTTATCTGATAAAGCATACAAACAATATAAATCACTTTTATTAAACCTCTACAGTTTAACTGTATAACATATGCTAAGCTCTTATACTCTACAAAGTATAATAAAAATGTTTTTCTTATTATGGTTAACTAAAGTCAGAAGACCAAATGCCCATCTAGTACAAGTCCCCAGACTAGAAAAGATAAAAATCTGCCCAATGTGTGAATTTGAGTTTTATATCCTGTAGAACAATATCATGAAATTATCCCAAAACCTTGGAAGATGTAAAAATATTTCACCACGGTAACATAAAAACTGTTTACAACAGTAAAATAATAGGCTTCAAAGTATTCGTAAGGAAACATCTTAAAACAGCCGTTATCAGCTGGCATGAGTCACAGGTCAAACACAACAAAGAACAACAAAACAAAAATTGTGTGAGCAGTCAAAATATGGAACATAAATATGCATGCATGAAATAGAGCAGGGAAGAAATGACACAGAGATGAGCCAAAAACATGGGTATAAAAATACCAGGCGGATAACGAGGCACAAAGCCAAATGACAAGTCCTACACCAAAATAAATTTTATTTTGTTAAAGAGACCAACAGGCCTGAGTGGATCTCTAAGTACACAACTTGTGATTACTTTACAGCTGCCTTAAATAGAACCAGCAGAAAACAAGACTTGGCTCTTGATGCTGTTACCAAAGGGGTAAGCAAGCCTAGAATTACAGTTTAGTAATCCAGTCCTGAGAATTACCAAGTTACTATGCTTGAATTCTAAGTCACGAAAGAGTCTCTGATTTTATATTACAATACATCTGTAGATTTAGGAGAGATTATGAAGATCTAGTTTTCTATGCCCTTTGCCTGAGATTCTTCAGAACTTTAAATATAAACATCCTAAATACACGCTAAATTTCATTTTAGATCCAGGCTTAATATTTCACTTGTTAATTTCCCTTTAATCTTCTTGTTTCTCATTACCCACTGATTTTCATAGTTGGGAAAAGAGAACATGAAGGGCAAAGGGTAGGAACAGAAGGTAGGAATGACAGGGAAGCATAGTAAGGGCAGATAGTATTGTTGACAGCATCTGATCCGCCAGATTAATGTATTTCTAAGAAGATTAACCAAATCCCAAATGCTCTGTGACAGGTCTCTCCTGTAAGCTTCTTGCTCTATCATGTAAACAAAGGCTCCCTATTAAATATATTTCCCTGAACAAAGAGCCATCTACAGATAGCAGGTCAACATTTTCATCATTTCTCTGTAATAGAAAAACCAACACGAAAAAGTCATAGGAGGCAGAAAAACACAAAAACATAGAAAACAGAGGGAGCTCCAAATATATTAAAAATCATTATTTCATTCATTTTCTCTTTTGCTTATTTCTGCCTAGTACTATTTAGGTCTGTATGTCTCTGGAAAGGGAGGCCAAATGGGCACGTTATATCAGAACCATCTTAGCATTGGTAAGCAGACTGGCCCTATATGGACACAGCCATGAATGACCTCATCGGGCGTTAGTTGTACAAAACATCCTCTACAACAGCAGCTACGACCCTGTAGCAAATGAGGGGAAATACCAATAAGAAGAATCCATTAAAATTAATGAAACCTGATTCCACAAAAAATAAAGAAATCACACCCTGCTGAGCCTCCCAGACCCCTTCAATGAACTTTTCTCTCAGAATATAATTAGTTATAATGTAATTAAAATTATATTATATAGATTTTCTCTCTTTGCCACAGACTTGGTTAACTAAAAAAAAAGGACTCAATATTAAATTATGCAGAGGGGAGCCATTTTGGCAGTTGGTGGTTCTAATAGCAACTTTTTGTGCATAAATCTACTCAAATATGATGTTGAGCATTACTCATTTACATCCATATAAATAGAGGTTACCAATACAGATCTCAATAACTTGTGGTTTTTTTGTACCAACTTAACATTATGAACCAGGGGCATCTACTTATTTATCTTTATAATAGCTTCATACCAACTCCTGTTCATACAAAAATATACAAATGTTTTTCTCCCAAGTGGGGCTATTAAGGCTCCAGGAAAGTGACTAAGCTCAATGATATTTTCAAATCTTTAGGGAAAGGTGTTCAAGTACTGATTAATGGCTGAGAATCTTTATTGATCCTAAAAAGATTTATGTAATAATATACATATGCCTTTAAGCTGCCACAAGACACTGTTGTTTTTGCTATAACTATTTCACTTATTTTTAGAACTGCAAAATTATGTGTGGCTGGCTGCTATAGCTTTGTGTGTGTGTGGGGGGGGGGGGGGGACCTACTGAAATGATAAGTTGATTGACAACCCAAACTCCATTCCACAGAAAATTACTTTCTTCTTTCAATGATGGGTGTCCTTTAACACTGTTTTCCCGGGTAAGATCTAAAGTAGAAGTGTCCTTTGACTATTCTATTATTATTATTTTTTAAAGTGTAGGGTAGGAGTATTTCATTTATATGATAAAGCATGATCTAAACCTGACTCTTGAACAATAATTTACACGTTCAGAAGTCTATACTACACCAGTAGAATTTCTCTGTACATCTTTATATTGGGTTACAGAGATCAATTTTTTTTCATTTCATAATACTTTAAATTCTAAACAAGAATTAGCCAGAAACAAGTCTTGTGATAAGTCTTATTTTGATGAAATAGCTTCAAATTAAAAAGATGCCATTCCTACCATCAGATAAATTAGATAAAGTTAACCTTTTTTAAAATAAGGACAGTTTTTAAAACAGCCCAAATGGAAAATCCCAAGTATATGAATTTAAAGTCAAGCTACCTGCAATGTGAAGACAAAAAACACAAAGTAGATAATGGAAAACGCTATTACCTTCCCACCAGAGGTGGGAAGCTATTTTCTTTATTTGCATTTTGACATGCTTTCGAACTGCTAGGTCGGCAGAAGCTGGGACAAGAAACGAGAGCTCACTCCGTTACGCAGTGCTAAGGATTCGAACCACCGAACTTTCTAATAATAATAATAATAATAATAAATTTTATTTGATTAGCCGCAACCCTCTCCCGAAGGACTCGGGGCGGCGTACAATCAAAAGGATAAAATACACATAGGACACACATACATACGAAAAAAGGACAATTTCATTTGTGCGTGGAGGAGAGTAGACTTGTAAGTGAAAGACAATAAACACAGCTAAAAACACAATTAAAACACAGTTTAAAATCCCCTTAAATAAAATTGCTAAATTAAAAACCCCTCAGGAGCGTAACGAAGTCATGGTTGAGCCAGGCCAGATATTTGAAAAAGGTGGGTCTTGAGCTTAACACGGAAGGAGCGGAGGTCAGTAGTGGTCCTAATATCCGGGGGGAGGTCATTCCACAGGGCTGGGCCCGCCACAGAGAAGGCTCTGCTCCTAGGTGCCGCCCCATGGCATTGTCTAGTGGACGGCACCTGGAGAAGTCCCTCTCTGTGCGAGCGAATAGGTCGTAGGGATGTGTGGGGCAGAATACGATCCCGCAGGTAACTTGGTCCTGAGCCATGGAGCGCTTTAAAGATCGTAATCAAGACCTTGAAACGCACTCGATAGACCACAGGAAGCCAGTGCAGCTCGCGCAGGTGTGGTGTCACATGGGAGTACCTGGTGCTCCCCATAATCACCCGCGCGGCCGCATTCTGGACCAACTGTAGTCTCCGAGTGCATTTCAAGGGAAGCCCCATGTAGAGAGCGTTACAGTAGTCCAGGCGAGACGTCACCAGCGCATGGGTGACTGTGCGTAGGGCGTCCCGGTCCAATAGGGGGCGCAATTGGCGCACCAGGCGAACCTGATGGAACGCCCCCCTGGCCACGGCTGTCACATGTTCATCCATGGACAGCCTGGCATCCAGGAGGACGCCCAAATTGCGCGCCCGCTCCACGGGGGCGAGTTGAATGCCCCCAATGGCCAGAGATGGAATTATCTGGTTGAACCGGGGAGCCGGAACCCACAGCCACTCCGTCTTGGAAGGGTTGAGCCTGAGTCGGTTGTCATCCATCCAGACCCGTACGGCTTCCACACACCGGGACATCACTTCGACGGCCTCGTTGGGGTGGTTCGGGGTGGAAATGTACAGCTGAGTATCATCAGCTGTACATCTGATCGACAAACTCAGCGTTTTAGCCACGGAGCTACCGCATCCCCAATATAATAATATTAATATAAGCCGCTGAGCCACTCAGCCATCCTGAGCCAGGATAAGGTTTATTCTTAAGATGTGATACAAGAACAGTCAGGCTTTGTGAAGACATAACATTCTGTGCGCCTTTGGCGTTTAATCATGCTGGCCCCCTGACCACGGAGAAGTCTTCGGACAGCACTGGCTCTTTGGCTTTGAAACGGAGATGAGCACCGCCCCCTAGAGTCAGGAACGACTAGCACATACGTGCGAGGGGAACTTTTACCTTTACTAGACATTTACAAATATATTGTAATGATTTTGTTCTGATGTACAGTGTTCCTCTTTACAATGGTTATCTGGAATAAAAATTTAATGTTCTCAAAGAACTCTATTAAAAATGAAAAATAGGGGGGTCAGCTAAAGTATTCTACATAGAGTTAGTTAATATTTCAAAGGACAGATTAAAGCGTACAATTTTGTTATTTGGGGACAGAGAAATGCCAGAAACAATGCAGATGGGTTAATACATTAAGAAGACAAAAAAGGAAATATGGATGAATTAAAGAGAAATGAATTGTTTTATTTAAAAGTATTTTAAGGTTCTGAATGTTAATTTATCATTCGATCCAGTTAAGTATAAATATAATACCCTGGATGTTGTTTAGGTTGTCTTAACTCACATTAGGCTTTTGAACATCTGACAATATTATGCATATATTCAGATCACACCATATTTCTGAAAAAACTCTGAAGATATGACTCTCTGAATAGACTCCTTAAATTCTTGTAAATCTCAATGAAAACACATGGTATACTGTTCAAAACAGAACTGCAATAAACAATAGCATTAATAACAGCACCTGCATCATTTATTGATGGGTTTTAGTCTTATTAGTACAGGTAGTCTTCCACTTACAGTAGTCGTTTAATGACCTTTCAAAGTTACAATGGCCCTGAAAAAAATGAATTATGGCCATTTTTCACATTTATGACACCATAGTCACGTGATCAAAATTCAGATACTTGGCAACTCATACAGTATATATGATGGTCATGTGATCACTTTTTGCATCCTTCTGACAAGCAAAGTCAACGGGAGAAACCAGATTCATTTAACAACTGTGGCAAGAAAGGTCGAAAAATGACATAAAATTCACCTACAAATGTCTTGCTTAACAGCCGAAATTTTGGACTCAATTGTGATCATGTTGAAGACTGTCTGCATCTCAACAGATTCATGAAAATTTAGTCATAAGTCATGGGGTTGCAACGGTCTATGAACTATATTATTATAAACACCTCATCATGTTTTGTCGTATTTTTTCTTTAATCAATTTATTAAGTTTCAAAGAGAAATAAAATACAAAATAACAAAAAAGAAAAAATTGTGATAATTTTTTAAAAAAATATTTCCAGCTTTTTGGTAAATATAAATATACAGTATAATAGAACCTCTAATTCTAAATTAAAACAAAAGCACAAAAACTTCATATAGAAATGCAGATTAAACAATAAAAACAGCATTAGAATTATATAACAAAATAACCTATTTCTCTGTTTAAACTTAGATATAAAAACGCACAATATTTCTGTAATCAAAACAGATCTAATCATTAAACCTAAAATCAAAACTTCCTTGTTATCTTTCTCAAGGAAAAAAGTTCAAAGGTGGTTTCCAAGTAGAAACAAAGCTAGTTAGGCATTTGTCTTTAATCAAAGTAGTCAGTTTTACCATCTGTCACTTCCATTAATTTCACAATCTACTGTTCAGTTGTTGGGAATTTGTGTTTCTTTCCACCTCTGTGAATTTTAGTCATACTTCTTTATTTATGACATGCCTTTTACTATTAAACACCATAGACTGCAACTTATTACTGAACACAATTATGGAACAATCTTTGTTCTTATAAAAGCATTCATCAATAAAAGAAGGGACAAAAAGATTGTTAACAAATTTCCCTTTTTTTTTGTATGATTCCCACAGCCACATTCAAAAGCAGATGGGGAGGGGGAAATCGGAAAAATACAGGTAGTCCTCAACTTATGACCAGCATGTTAATGGCTGTTCATAATGATGAGACACCTTGGAAATGTACTCACAACTAGGTTTCAAAGTTGCAAACTTTGGAGTCCTCCAGTGGTCACATGGCTATATTTTGGATGCTTGGCAACCAGCCTGCATTTGCAGCATTTCATTTACGTGATTGCAATTTATATTGTTTTTGCAGAAAATAGGGAGTTTATGTCCAATTTTCAGCAAAAACACCTCATAGCAAATAATGGATTTGCTTAAAGACCATGGTGTTTGCTTAAGGACTATGGATTCACTGAATGACCATGATGATTTACTTAATGAAGTTTGTAAAATTGGGCCAGTCACATTAAGATTTGCTTTACAACTATCATCACTTATGGCCATAGTGGGTAGGAGATTCATTACCGCAGGGGTGTCCAAACTTGGGAACTTTAAGACTCGTGGACTTCAACTCCCAGAATTCCCCAGCCAGCCATGCTAGCTGGGAAATTCTGGGAGTTGAAGTCCACGAGTCTTAAAGTTCCCAAGTTTGGACACCCCTGAATTACAGCTTTAGGTCAAGCACTGCCTGTAGTCTAAAATCTCCCTTACTCTTCTGTTCGTGGAAGACTCTGTTCGTGGAAGACAAAACTAGTGTTGAAGGCATTTAATACAAAAATAGCAACTTATAATAGTTATAGGTATTTTATGTTGCTGTTTCAATGTTTTCCGATATAAAATTCCCTTCCAACTCTGTTAAATGCTTGAATGCTTCTGCTAGGAATGATCTATCAATTGCCAGAAACAGAGAGAATGGTGTTTCTTCTAATGTATGGCTCTAGCCTCTACACTGAATGTGTCAGCCCTACTTATACAGTACATGAATACACACATTAACCTCAGATGCCATTTTTCTTAATGTTTTAATTTAAAGTTGTTAGTGTTTGATTATCCTCACCATCTCTCCCCTCTGCCACCTCTTTGATTGACAAAAAGGCTTCATACAACTTGCCCTGTGGAATTCCCCATCCTGCCAAAAGTAATTTGCATTTTTCAGATGCTCTTGATAATCTCATAGCTATTAACACTCCATGGGAACAAATTATAATGGTCATAAACATCATTATTCATGTTTAATTTTAAGACAGCTCTTAAGAAGCCTCTTGGGGCAATGCTCCCATGGGCTCTGCATATTATAGATATTATGACCCCAAGAGAAACATTTCTACTTTCTCAGCCTGTTTGCTCATAGTACTGCTATATATGTATCATCTACAACCAAGGCATGAGATACTATTATGTTTGCTACTGGTTCAAAACCGGGAGCGTGCGCAGCACTTCTCTGCATGCGAAGAACCTTCTGCGCATGCACAGAGCGCCCGTAATGCCGTCTGGGTGGGTGGATGCAGTCTCCCGCTGCCACTACCGATTTGCCCGAACTGGGGCAAACCGGCAGAATACAACCTCTGCTACAACCTATGAACAGAAGAGCATCCTACTGAGATTCAGAGATTGTCTTTTCTTCAGCTCAGAAGTGGCTTGCATTCTGTACACATAGTCCTCAAGAAACGACAGGCCACTTAATGATCATTCAATGTTATGGCAGAGACCCCAAAACTGCCTGTGATTCTGTTCCAAAGTTATGAAAGCTGCAGTGCCCCTGCAATCATTCACTCTTACAATAGATCACAGGGATGCTTCAGAACTCCCCCCCCCCCCCCCCGGTCTTCTGCCGTCCTGCTCCAATTGGATGCCACAGTACTTGGGCGTCCTCCCCATGCCAGTCATTACTTGAGGAGGTTCATTTAATGCTGTCCTGACTTTCCAACCTAATGGCCATGCTCCCTAATGCTTGTAACTTAAGGACTACGTATACTTTTAAATATTCAAAAAGCCATGTATTCTTGAAGAATCAAAACATTTCATTTAAAAGAAAATTCTACCTTTTGGAACTCAGTCCCTAGTCTTTAAAGATTACACACATGCACAGGTTGGACTATGTGCTTATTGTTAGAATAATTATTTGAATTGATTAAATTATGTAAGCACATGTTTTTTTTAAAAAAAATCAGTTATATTTCTAGAATCAGTAGACAACCTGTAGCTCCAGTCTGAAAGTTATTTCAACCTACTCAACCTTAAAAATATTGGCATAATTTCCAGACATTTTAAAGCAGGAAATATTTTAAAACTCTATGTAAATCATCACACTTTAAAATGTTACCAATTTTTTCCTCAGTATACCTGGACATCACTTCTCCAGGGCTTCTGTGATTCCCCTATTCAATTTGGCCAAGCTTTGTAATCTATCTTGCAAAGCTTGCATATATAGGTGGTCCTTGACTTACGACCAGAATTAAGCCCAGAATTCATGTTGCTAAGTGAGAAATTTGTTAAGTGAGTCTTGCCCCATTTTGCGACTTTTCTTACCGCATGTGTTAAGTGAATCACTGCAGTTGTTAAATTAGTAACATGGCTGTTAAGTGAATCTGACTTCCCCACTGACTTTGCTTGTCAGAAGGTCTCAAAAGGTGACCACATGAGCCCAGGGACTACAACCGTCATAAATGTGAGTCAGTTGTCAAGCATCTGAATATAAATCACATCCCCATGGGGATGCTGCAACAGTCATATATGTGAAAAATGGTCATAAGTCACATTCTGCAGTGCTGTTGTAGCTTTGAATGGTCACTAAAACAAACAGTTTGTATATCATGGTCTGCCTGTAGTTTTATGCCTAGTCCAATATGCTAATGATTTTCTTGTCACTGCCCCACCCCTTCCTGCTTACTTAGATGCCTCCCTAAGGAATGACTAAGCTTCATTCGGTCTACTCATTCCTTTATGGTAGACTAAAACAATTAGGATGGCTTAGACAAGGTTACTGTCATCAAGTCCTTAAACTCCTTTTATTTAAATGCAGTCTCACTGTGAGTTTACAGTGACAAGGTTTCATTTTTTACAATTCATTATACTTTTAGTAAATGTGTCTAAATAAATATTCAAAAGTGACTTATCTTTTTTTTTGTTTTTCATTTCTAGCTTTCATAGTGGCATGTTATTTGTTGCTTTGACTAATCTGATCTTGGAAATGTCCTTATCTTTTCATGAACTCGTCTTAGTTTGTCTTAACATTCCTAAGTTCTCTACTGTTTTCACTTCTTTGCAATCAAATGTACCCTCAGTAACCTTAATGGTTGGCATTACTGTTGGCTTATTAACACTCACCATTAACCCACCTTCTATTTTCATTTCATAGCAGACTCTAAAATATTTTTTATTTTGTTTTCTGCTTTGTTTCTGTTTTCAAAAAGAAATATGTTGTCTTCATATCTCTGTTTAGTGTTTTGACCTCCAATTTTGATTCCTGTTCTCATATTTTATAGTCCTGTCATTTATATATTTGCTGAATAATTTAAACAGATATGTGGACAATAGGTCTGACCCCTTTCTCTATCCTGAACCACTTTTGTTTTTCTAAATTTAGTTCTTATAATAGCTTCTTCTCCAAGATTCCTTGGAAAAACAATCAAATGTTCTATTACACCCTTTATATTTAGATGCTTCACATATAAAACATGACTTACAGAATCAAAAGTCTTGCTTTATTCAATGAAGAAAACATAAACAATATCCTAGTATTTTTTTTGCTCTATTCATTATCCATCTTAGGGATGCGATAGCTCAGTGGCTAAGACGCTCAGTTTGTCGATCAGAAAGGTCAGCAGTTCGGTGGTTCAAATCCCTAGTGCCATGTAACGGAGTGAGCTCTTGTTACTTGTCCCAGCTTCTGTCAACCTAGCAGTTCGAAAGCATGTTAAAAATGTGAGTAGAAAAATAGGAACCACCTTTGGTGCGAAGGTAACATCGTTCCGTGTGCTTCGGCGTTTAGTCATGCTCGCCACATTGACCATGGAGACATGTTTGGACAACACTGGCTCTTTGGCTTTGAAATGGAGATGAGCACTGACTCCTAAAGTTGGGAACAACTAGCACATATGTGCAAGCAGAACCTTTACTTTATCCATCTTATGTCTAATCATAAGTAACTGGCTTTTCTAAAACCTACCTATTCATTTGTCATTTCGTTGTATGTATCTCTATTGTTTCTTGTAAGATTTTACACCAAATTTACTTTAATGGGGAATTAGGATTAGCATTTAATGCAGGCTTTTGTATCTTCCTTCTTGGCAATGAGCATTGGCAACTTGGATAAAATGAACTGACTCTCCCCAATACTTTTCATATGAATTGTTTTCTTTAAAATATTTTGTACATTACTTTGTAAGTAAATTAAATTGTAGTATTTTCTCCCTAATACTAGGCTTTAACAAAAGTAAACTAAATGGTTAAACATTGCTAAAATTAATTACTTTCACTTATAAATATCATTTTTTGTTTATATCAGTAAATTATTTTGCTGTTATAAAAACACTAATATTAGTGTTATCAAAATTCAAAATGTACGCAGTGGAATCACAGATGAGTATTGGATTGCAAAAAAATAAATCCCTGAATCTTCTCACTTTTCCTATACATGCAGGTGAACTGTTATAGTAATCTCTTCCTTACTTATTTATGGACTTCTAGTGGACTTTAATCTAATACAGGGAGTTGGTAGATAGTAGTGGAAGAGTAATTGCTTCATTTTACCTTAAAATTACAATCAGAAGAAATGCACCATCAGAAACAAGATGCTAACCCCAAGTTCCAAGCAGAATTTTCAGTAAGATCTTTTTAAAAAATTAATCATTGCTAAGCAAGTTTTTTCTTTTTTCTTTTGCTTAATTGCTAAACAGTGCTAATCTTTGGAATATGCTAATACTGTAAAAATGTGTCATGTAACCTGTAATTTGACTCTCCGAACAGATTTGGAGAAACTAGGAAAGAGATAGCATTTGGCCTCCAGATCTAATCATCTGGAACATAGGTAGGAGGAAACTAAAATTTTCCCTTGGCAATTATTTTCAAATCCCTCCAAAGATAGCCGGCTACTTATAGTCTTTTTTTTATAATTAAAATGCTTCCCCACAATGAAGACATATATCTATATATATTTAAAGAAAAAGAAGATTTATGCATTTTGAAATAAGAGTCTATAAAATATGTTGGCTCTCTTAAATTAAGAAAATATTATGAAAACTAATAATGAAACAAAGAAAAATCTAGACAATTATATTCAGAGCATCTAAAAAAGAAAATGGTTATCTCTTCTGAAATTAACATTTTCACCTTTTCCATCTGAGCACATGTATATCAATCCATTTCAATTTCTAATGTGTACATTGAAAAACTTAGGTTTTTCAGTTCATCTCTAATTTCTAATTTACACATTTAGAAACTTATAGTAATTCCCTCCATTGCTCACAAAATCAAGCCAAGTCTGACGAGATGTTGTTACATGTTCTCATATTCCATGTCAGGCTGAATTAATTCAGATAAAGCAAATTCTTTCAAAATAATGTTTATGCTCTCAAGCTTAGTCACTAAGCTATTAATGAAGAAAAATACAGAAAAGCAGAGCATGTATGAGTTTACCCACAGAAGAGAAACATTTTTTTCCCAAAAAGTCTAAGGCAAAAAAAAAAAAAAAAATCCAAGAAAAACTATTCTCTTCCAGTTGAAAATTCCTGCTGAAATTACCAGTTTGTATTGGTATGCTAAGTGAATCAATTGTTCACTATGGGGCATTTTTTTTGCCAGAAAATGGAAGTAAACCCTGTTTTCTGAAAAAAAAAATGTAAATCACAGTTATATGACCATGAGATGCTGCAAAGAACTGTAAATGTGGGCCAATTGCCCAATGCCCAAAATACATGACCACAATGACAAGCAAATGTCAGAACTTCGAATCTGGGTCATCAAAATCTGTTGTAACTTCAGTCAGTCACTAAGCAAGCAGCTATAAATTGTAAGAGGACTATCTATATTCCATTCAAATTACCAGGCATCAGAGTAAAACACAAATGTGTCTATGGATAGCACTGGCATCTAGTCGCATGATCAATAAGCCCTCTAACTTCATAGACACTAGTGAGATACTCGTGACCAATTAAGGAAGAGGGTTACAATATAGGAATATTATGCAAGCAGCCTACCTTTTTAAAAGAGCTTTATAATTCATCTAAAGCCCATATACATAAAGTAACAGAAAAGGTGGCCAAAACCACAGTGATTGCAAAACCATCTATGCATACAGTATACTGTGGGGTCCTTGGTGCTCTCTGAGCCTGGTTGTTTTCTTGCAGGCATTTCATTACCAAACTAGGGAACATCATCAGTGCTAATAGAGCATGGGGTTTGTTCTCATTTTATATATTAGTGGCTTGCCCTGCCATTGATGGTATGATTGTTGTCTAATGTTAATGTTAGTGTTATTCTCTGATCATCTGGGTGTTGATTGCTAGTGAGGAAGTATTTTGGGTTTTTTGTTTCCTTTTTGGCTTTTTGATTGTCTCTTTTGAATATGTAGATGTTGTTTATCTCTATGTACCTGTTTAAATCTTTTGTTATTATTACCTGTTTGCATTTTAGCATTTAATAACTAAGTACCTTCACAATTTAAGAACTATTATAGCTTGTTCTTGCTTACATGCAACTGACAGATAGGATGGCAAATTATGATTTTAACATACATTTTATTTGTTATTGTTTTTTAAATTTTACAATGTTTAACTAGATTCTCCTTAAGTATTTTAATTGCACTAGCCTTTGACTGCAATAAACATTTGCTGTCTATGTGCCTGTTGATGGCTGAATTGTCTCAGTTCCAGGCTTCATGGAATTTCTAGCTTTTTTGGACTTGCCTTGGTCTCCACCAGGGGTGTCAAACTCAAGGCCCGGAACCTGGATGCGGCCCAAGGGATGCTTAGATGTGGCCGGCGGGCAGCCCTACCAAGCTCTGTTTTCACTGGCAGAGGGTTGCAGGACACCATTGCAGCTGAAAGAAGAGCTCAGGGGGGCAGAGAGTGGCCCTCCCAAGCTCCACTTTAGCTGGCAGAGGATTGCAGGAAGCAATCACAGCCGAAAGGGAGCTTGGGAGCCCATTTTCACTGGCAGAACACTTGAGCCACTACAAACACCGTTGACACAAGTGACATTGAGCTGGCCACACCCACCCTGGCCCCCCAAGGTCAAACACAAGCCTGATGTGGTCCTCAATGAAATCAAGTTTGACACCACTGGTCTACACTGAAACCTATAAACTGCAGATACACTAAATGACAGTGAACCAGAGATAATGAATTCTTCCTCTGGTGCTGCACATTTAACTTTTGCCCTCCAAAAAGATTCATTTTACCTTGGTTTATCTCAAAATATACAGAGCGCAAGTTGTATCACTTCTGTGACAATGCATGACTATTGAGTTGTGATGGCACAATGGTTAGAATGCAGTACTGCAGGCTACGTCTGCTGCCTGCCAGCTGCCTGCAGTTTGGCAGTTCGACTCTCACTGCTCAAGGTTGACTCAGCCTTCCATCCTTCTGAAGTTGGTAAAATGAGGACCCAGGTTGTTGGGGGCAATATGCTCTGTAAACCACTTAGAGAGGGCTCTAAAGCACCGTGAAGCAGTATATAAGTCTTAAGTGCTATTGCTATTTTTGTTCTTAATAAAAACTTTTCTGGAAAGAAAAATAGTGGACAGTGTAGTAATAAAATATAGAAGGGTCACAGATAGAGGACAAAATTGTCTCAATTATTAATGAAATTGTATGAAGCAAATACAGCCACTGTGATGTAAAATTGACATTTAGACCCCTCTCTAAAGCCAAATTAGATGCTGTGACTATGCAAGGCTTTGGATCTGAAAGATAGGTAAGCTTTGGACCACAGAAAAAGTAGTGATTAGCTTTCTTTTTTTCAAAATAATTTGAATCTTGAACAAAATACATTTTTAGAAGCAAAACTCTAAAAAATAAAGCTAGAGACTATCCAGGTTTTGAAATATTTTTTTAACCACTGAAGGTTGTCCTCTATGCACAAGTCAGCATTCTTGCATTGTGCACCACACAAATGGCAATTTAGTAACTTATTTGGTTATCCTGGAAAGAATGTCAGATGGCAATCTACAAATAAATGCCTTTATATTTTAAGCAGTCTCTTTCGTAAATCTTTCAAAAATATATTCCAATTGCTCTCTAGGATTGTCATTTTTATTGCCTTTTTAATTTTTTAAAGCCTTGTACAATTCTCTCTTTACATTCCATGACAAATTCTTCTTGAGAAGCAACCGTAAGGAGAAACAGCTTGGGTGATTTTTGCATCGCTCTCTTTTATCCAGAGAGGATAGTAGAATTGATCTACTGATCTGCTCCTTAGAAAAGTATGAAACATCAGCTCTTCTTTTTTGTGTACACACACACACATATGAATTATCCAAAAAATACAAGTTTCAGGTGTAGTTATAAAAGAAGAGACATTGCAATCTCTGGAACTTAAAATATATTACCCACTTAGCTTTTTGTTAGCTTCTGCTAACACCCTCAGAGTGTAAAAACTACCATTGATGAGATATCTGCCTTTATACATCAATTTGGCCATTGTGTGCATGATAGGCCCATCCACCCACCTCCCACCTATAATTAGCTTTGTATTTCTTACTTCAGACATGTCAATCGATGGAGCTCCTGTTCTTTCCTCCCCTATTCCTCCCCTGTTCATCACCAGGGAATAATGCTGAGCTGTCCAATATTGCTTTCACAGCATTCTCTCCAGCTCCCTCCCGCATATCCCCACTGTATACACATACACACGCACACATATATACAGTGTATATAATTGATGTTCTATTAGATATGAAGGCTACAAATAAAACCTAAGTGGCACAAATTTTTTAAGCATTATCAGATTTTTCCAACTTATTACCGAGACTGATATGGAACCCTTCAGGATAATAGAAATTCATGCAATTTCACCTTAAAATAATAACTGGTCAATGTTGATGGAAAATTTATCATTGTCTGTGATCAGAATGTAATTGTATGTACGTTGTCTGCTACACTATGCATTGTACCACCAACTGTAAGACATCTTTGAAAAAAGAGAAAGATATAAGACAAATACATTTGTCAGATAACTGCTAAGTACCTTATTAATAATTGATAGTGAATTATGAGTTATCTTCATGTTTAAATTATAATAATACAAGATGGGCTGATATACATTATCAGATTATAATATTTACACTGAAGGCCTGGAATGGCTTATACCAGTGTTTTTCAAGTTTTACAATTAATATGTGTGGCTTTCAACTCTCAGAATTCTCTAGGTGGCATGTTCACTCCATACATCTTAAAGTTGCCAAATTGGAAAATGCTGCTCTATATAAGTACTTTTGGATGAGCTATGGTTTTCAACAGATAAATGAATGCATTTGATTTATCTATCCTCTTGTATAACATTCAGAAAGAGTCCCATGTTCCATAACAATTACAGAAAGTTATCAGTGGACCAGAGGAATGCCGTCGATATTGTTTACTTGGACTTCAGTAAGGCATTTGATAAGGTAGACCATAACCTACTACTAGATAAAGTAGAAGAATGTGGGTTAGACAGCATCACCACCAGATGGATTCGTAACCGCCTGACCAACCACACTCAACATGTAGTCCTCAATGGAACTGCATCTACATGGAAGGAGGTATGCAGTGGAGTACCCCAAGGCGCAGTTTTGGGCCCAGTACTCTTCAACATCTTCATCAATGATTTGGATGAGGGAATAAATGGGGAACTCATCAAAGTTGCAGATGACACCAAGCTGGCAGGAATAGCCAACACTCCAGAACAGAGGTTCCCAATCTTTTTCGGTTTGCGGCTCCCATAACACTTCGGATTTTTTCCGCAGCTCCCTTAATAGGTACATCCGATTTTTTTTAATTTTTGACTTTTTAAGGATTTGGAAATCTACTTTTTAGTTCGTTAAGGTTAGGTTAATTGAAAAATAAATTAAACACGAGCTTTAAATTCACAATTTATTGAACATCGTTTAATGATTTAAAATTATTAATGGGATGGATGGGCTTGTTGTTCGCTGCACAACTTCTCAAATCTTGGATCAGAAAAATAGCTTTTGAAAAGTAACTTAACCACCACACTAGCCCAGTGGTGGGCAACCTTTTTTTTCAACAGAGCCAAATCTCGCCAAAACCACGATTGAAAATTATTTAGAGAGCTGCTCTTGCTTAGCAACCAAAATTTTGGGCTCAATTGTGGTCATGTTGTTTTTCTTTCTTTCTTTCTTTCTTTCATCTCTCTCTCCCACTTTCTTTCTTTTTTTCTTTTTCTTTCTCTCTCTCTCTCTGGCTCTTTGTCTCTCTCTCCCTCCCTCCCTCTCTGTCTCCCTCTGTCATTTTCTCTGGGTGTCTATCTGTCTCTCTCTCTCTGTGTATCTCTGTCTCTCTCTCCTCCTTCCCCCATCTCTGTCACTCTGTGTGTGGGGGTGTGTCTGTCTCTCACTCATTCACTTAATCACTCACTCTCTGTGTGTCTCTCTGTCTATCTTTCTCTCCCTCCCTCCCCCTCTGTCTCTCTGTCTCTCTGTCTGTGTGTGTGTGTCTGTGTGTGTGTGTCTCCCTCTGTCTCTCTCCCCTCCCTTCCTCTCTCTCTGTCACTCTGTGTATGTGGGTGTGTCTGTCTCTCACTCATTCACTTAATCACTCACTCTGTGTGTGTCTCTCTCTGTCTGTCTATCTTTCTCTCCCTCCCTCCCCCTCTCTCTCTCTCTCTCTCTCTGTGTCTGTCTGTCTGTCAGTCTCTCTCTGATTCCCTCCCTCACTCCCTCTCTCTGTTCCTCTCTCTGTCTGTCTGTCTCACTCACACACACACACACTGTGGTCACCACAGTGTGTGTGTATGTGAGTGAGACAGACAGACAGAGAGAGGAACAGAGAGAGGAACAGAGAGAGGGAATCAGAGAGAGACTGACAGAGACGAATCAGAGACGTACTTTTAGCTACCTGGCAGTGGCGTTTTGCCTTGGGGGGCTCCTCAGAACTTCCCAAGACTTCGGAGGGAAGTTTACAGCCCTCCCTCGGAACGCTTCGGAGGGAAGCTTCTGCTAAGGCGAGTGGCAACAAGTCTCCCAGGCTTTAATTTGCCGAGCTGTGCGCACGCGCCTGTTTTCCACAGCGTGGAGCAGCGGCGAGATTCTGCGCGGCGAGCGATGATTCCAGGGGCCATCCGGGAAGATGAGGAACGCGAGGGGGACCCTGCCCCCCCCCCACTGATGCCCCCCGGAATCATCGCTCGCCGCCCAGAATCTCGCCGCTGCTCCACACCGTGGAAAACAGGCGCGCGCGTACAGCTCGGCAAATTTCAGCCTGGGAGACTTGTCATGCCCGGGCTTTTGCAGAAGCTTCCCTCCAAAGCCTGAGAGGAGGGAGGGAAGCGGGCGCCTGGCTTCGCGGCGCCCTTATGACGATAGCGCGGCTCCCCAGGGAGCCGCGGCGCACACTTTGGGAATCACTGCTCCAGAAGATAGGCTAAAGATACAGAAGGATCTTGACACACTTGAACATTGGGCACAATCTAATAAAATGAAATTCAATGGTGAAAAGAGTAAGGTTCTACATTTAGGCAAGAAAAACGAAATGCACAGGTACAGTATAGGTGGCACCTTGCTCAACAGTAGTAACTGTGAAAGGGATCTTGGAGTCCTAGTGGACAACCATTTAAATATGAGCCAGCAGTGTGCAGCAGCTGCCAAGAAAGCCAACACAGTTCTAGGCTGCATCAATAGAGGGATAGAATCAAGATCACGTGAAGTGTTAATACCACTTTATAATGCCTTGGTAAGGCCACACTTGGAATACTGCATTCAGTTTTGGTCGCCACGATGTAGAAAAGATGTGGAGACTCTAGAAAGAGTACAGAGAAGAGCAACAAAGATGATTAGGGGACTGAAGACTAAAACATATGAAGAATGGTTTCAGGAACTGGGTATGTCTAGTTTAATGAAAAGAAGAACTAGGGAGACATGATAGCAGTGTTCCAATATCTCAGGGGTTGCCACAAAGAAGAGGGAGTCAAACTATTCTCCAAGGCACCTGAGGGTAGAACAAGAAGCAATGGGTGGAAACTAATCAAGGAGAGAAGCAACTTAGAACTGAGGAGAAATTTCCTGACAGTTAGAACAATTAATCAGTGGAACAGCTTGCCTCCAGAAGTTGTGAATGCCCCAACACTGGAAGTCTTTAAGAAGATGTCTGAAACGGTATAGGGTTTCCTGCCTAGGCAGGGGGTTGGACTAGATGACGTCCAAGGTACCTTCCAACTCTGCTATTGTATTGTATTATTGTAATGTGGATAATATTTGACATCTTCTCATGGGACACGATAATACTGAATTAATTCACAGTTCCATATTTCTCTAAGATCCTAGGATGGGAAGCTATTGCACTGCATATAACTATTATTAATCAGGCTTTCACTGCACTTTTTAACTCAGAATGTGCTCAGTTTACATGTAAAGGGATCTATTTATCCAGAGCCTGAAGGGTAATAGGAAACTGAAAGGCCAACACTACGTATATAGAAAGAATATATCAAGGTCACATACAGGATTTAAATCAAGATTTTGTGTTTCTTTTCCTTTAAAATACATCTCTGTGCAGATGTTCGTAGCGGGAAATTCACCCTGAAATATTCAAAAAGTATATTCCCCCCCTCCTCCTCCTGGAAGTCTTCCCAAAGATTCAGTAAATTATGCAAAGGATAAACTGAATTCTAAAAGATGACCTTTCTATTCTGTCCTGGTTTCGTTTTCCTATTACAGGAATATTGGTTTCCATTATGGGGTGACTCTTTGTACAGAAATGTACAAGGCCCTTTATTCAAATCATAATTTTTCACATTTCATCAGGCAATTACATGTTTGTCCCAAAAGAGTTTTGATCCATCATATATTTCAGACAAGATAGTTAATGTGGATGTTTCTGCTTCCTTTGTAGCAGACTGATCATTACAAGGTAACAAGAGACATAAATAATAAGCTTATCTTCTGTGAGATAGTAGAGTGGTTAGGGGATTTACCTGCAAAGGGGCCTTGGGATCGCCTGAGAAGATGGTTCTTTTTAATTTGTTGGAAATTATGTTAATACTCTGCTGGTATGCCAAGAATATTCCAGTGTTCTTAGGCAGGTCCACTCTCCCCTCCCTCCAGACACGTATAGACAATTTGGCCATCTTAACACATTTGCTAGTAAAGGTAAAAGTTCCCCCGCACATGTGTGCTAGTCGTTCCCAACTCTACTGGGTGGTGCTCATCTCCGTTTCTAAGCCGAAGAGCCAGCGCTGTCCAAAGATGTCTCTGTCTTCATGTGGCCAGCATGACTGAATGCCGAAGACGCATGAAGCACTGTTATCTTCCCACCAAAGTGGTCCCTATTTTTCTACTTGTATTTTTACGTGCTTTTGAACTGCCAGGTTGGCAGAAGCTGGGACAAGTAATGGGAACTCACTCTGTTACATGGCTCTAGGGATTCAAACCACTGAACTGCCAACCTTCTGATCGACAAACTCAACATCTTAGCCACTGAGCCCTAATATAATAATATTAATAAAATAGTCAAATTATTTTTAAAAAAATCATTCAATCCTTATCAGCAAAGATCTATTACCAGAAATATTAACTTACATATTTTAATCGTAATCAAAAAAATCAATTTTATAATCCAAACTCATCATTTTCTCTAAGAGACAAAACAGAATAAACCTCTCCCTACCTATAAATATTTAAAGCCTCATCATACAATCCTGGTCAAAAAGAAATCCTATTAACAGTTATCAGAAGCCACAACGTATATATTTTAACCCTTATCACTTCTTTACATTTTTTAAAAGCTTGATATTTAGTCCCATCCAGTAGTATCAACAAGTTGATTTCTTCTTTGTTTCCTTCCTGGAACAGCTTGATCAGTTCCTCTTTGTCTCTATTCAGAGAATATTTCCTTGGGTCCACACATTGCTTTTGTAAATCCAAAGTAAGAAGGCCTTTCAAGGCACCCTTCTGATTTATTATTTGTATGTCCCCTTTAATTATTAAAACATCAACTGGTTTCATTTGTAAATCCATTTTGACATAGTTTTCATACTTCTGCTGAAAAAGATGGGCAGTGGTTCTCTTGTTGAAGTAACCAGCAATGTTATTAATTCTATTTGATAGTAATTTATAAAGAAGACTTAAGTCCAATATTGGAAGTGTTCATTTGGGATTCTGTTTGAATGACATTGACATATAATCTATTAATTATTCTCTCTTTTTAACTGTTCACCTCCATACATTTATTTTTATTGTAATGGCTTGGGCATTTTAGTTGTACATAAACTAAACTAAACAGGGGAGGGAGAACAAGTAATTCTCAGATTGCAAGAGCAAGTGGAAACAGAATTTCCATCCTTAAATGATGCAGTTGCAAAGCACAATATCATGTGACCATATTGGTTAGCAATAGCAATCCTGGTAGCCCCAGTTGCCAGTGTAATCTCAGGGCCACACAGATCATTAAACAGCAAGAAATGGGTCTCCCAGACAAGCAGTCCAATCTGTGTGCAAGGGGTGCTGCAAAAGATATGTGGGTATTGTGGGGTATGCAGATGTCTCAGACAGTGCCATGAGCAAGCAACAGGAATAGGCGAGTACACGAATACTGTGAGGGGTACTACTGGCAGCTGTTTTAGTGTGCAAGTGGGCAGAAAAGCAGCATGAGGAAGGAGAACTTCCAACTTTCTGATAGCTTCCTCTTTGCTTGTGGCAGGCAGCAGAGAATGTCAACAATTACAACCATGTGACTGCAGCTCATTGTGATATTACAATTGCAAGGTAGGCACCAAGCACCCAGAAAATAATTTAACCGTGGAACACTGCAACAGCCAGAATCCCAAAGCCTAATTGTAAGTCCTCCTCATTCAGCATTGGCATTGTTGTAACTTTGAAGTCATTGAATGAGTGAGTCGTCACAAACCTAAGAATACCTCTACACCAAATGGCACTTTAAAGTGAGATGAAAAATGTACAATCTATTTTTTTTTAATGAGCCAAGTTTTCAAATCTGTTTTCCAAAGCAGTTTCCAAAAGCAGAGGTCTTGCAATGGACTGTGTGGATGATCTTGGGGAAGAGAAGACTGCATAGGAAACAATCAGACAAGAGAGGAAGGAGCCCCAATGGCTTATCAGTCATAGAAAGGCATTTAGGAAGTGTGTGCCATAATTGATGGTTAAAAGTAGTGACTGGAAGTTTGTATATTCAAACTTGCAAACTTCTGTTAATGTAGCCTTAGAAATGAAGTAGATTTAGCTCTAGTTGTGTTTCCTGTCTGGTTTACCTGATAGGGTTGATTTGCCTATTCTGTTTCTCCTTAAAATTTATCCAAGGATAAACAATGCTTTCTTTTGAAAGAAACAAAGAAGGTAGCAAGGTATTCTAAACATTATTTCAAGATATATCTAAAGACCAATTAGCTTTTTTTAAAAAAAAATAGCATCTAAGTAGAATTAAAATCAATTTGTAAGGTGTTCCCTATTGTCAGAATAAAGATGCAACAGCTAACCTAGTTATGTTGCCTACAGAGTTGATGCACTCTTTCATTTTTCTTAGGTAAATGGCGAGCACTTTTTATGATGGAGTGCATGGTAGTGATGCATACTATTGAAACACCTATTGATCTTGTTAGTTCAATTACATATTGAACATGCTGTACATGCTGAACACCTCTTCTAGCAAAGAAGATAATTCAAATTTACAGGCAAGTTTTTTTAATAGAATATACTGGTTACTGCATTTCAGCCTTTTTATCTATGTGATTTTTCAGAAGGCATTCCGCTGCCTCCCAGCTGATCTTCTTTTGTTGTCCTGAACAGGAGAAAGGAGCTGGAAAGCAGGTCAGTGGGGTGGGGAGGGAATGGGGATTTTGCAGTATCCTTCCCCTGCAACGGCCACAAAGTCACACCACAACCACAAAGCCAAGGTCACAGAACCGGTAGTAAAAATCCCACCACTGAAGTGTGTGTACACACACACACACACACACACATATATATATATACACACACACACATACATACACACATGTACACACATACTGTGTATGTGTATGTATATGTGTGTGTGTGTGTGTGTGTGTGTGTGTGTGTGTGTGTATGTATGTATAATATATATATATTAAAAAGTCTTGAAATAGACCAAATCATATGAGATAAAGGAAAATTTGTGTGACTTCCATTTAATCATTTGTGCTCTCATTTTGATTACTTTTTTTTAAAGAAAAAAAGTTGGCTCTATTTATTTATTTGGTGGCCTTGCTTTGAGTGAAATCATAAAATGATGAGTGCCACCAGAAAGAGTTGCTAATCTACAACATACCCAGTATGGGAGCTTAGACTTGGTTTGTTCCTATCTACATTTTTCTTTAAAGTATTTTATGCAGAAATTTATGGAATTTATCATTTTTGTCCACCATTGAAAATATAAAATTTCTATCAGAAAACAACATTTAACAAATGCCTGGGACATCTTTTGTAGAAAGTATATTCTTCGACTATAGGAATCTTCGTTAGTTAATTCTAAGTGCTCAGTCACCTTATTTATATCAGGTTATATCACCTATAGATAAAGCAACTGTTCTGAAAAAAAATAAATTTATTTTTTTATATATTTAGATACGCATGCCTGTCAGAGTCAGCATTGTTTTAAATAGTCATTCCCTAATCTGTCACAAAGAAACTTCTGATTCTATGTTTGTCATGCAGTTTTTATAATTATGTATACTACATTGCCCATACCAGGTAGCAAACACAGCTCCTCATTTCCCCTTGGCACTATACTTAACTGTTTAGCAGTGGCTTGGATACATATTACAGTAAAAAAAAAAATAATAATCTAATTTAGAGACCAATCCAAAACAGTGAAGATTACTGCTCGTGATTCTCAGATATTGAAGTTACCTCTATATTAAAATGCAGCTTATAAATTGGGAACTGAAATAGTATTTTGATCTTATATTGTTCCACTTTCTCATTTTAATAAGTTTCCTACTTGCTATTACATGAAATACATTTTTTTAAAATTTTCCACATCACAGACTCATGAGCTCTGAGCTTTAAATCAAAATTATTTATTACTTTGTTTTGGGTTTTAATGCAGCTTTTGTAATACAAAATGAGAATGGCAGCGAGCTTAGAGAGAAGTAGGAACTTCCTAGTTGCAGTGCGTTTTCCAAAAAAAGAAATCACATTCAATACAATATATTATAATATAATATAATATAATATAAAATGTACTTGTGTTGTCAATTATTTCAAAATACTAAAACCTACTAAAAAAATCCTACCCTTCAATTCTTGTATATAGGACTACATATGGCCTCACCATATCTATAGCAGATGAGAAAGAGGATAAATATTTTCAGCTAGAGTTCTATACTTTAATCCTACCCTGTACTACTAAGAGATTATGGTACCACTATTATAAATAAACAAGGGGGGGGGGTAGTCATGCTGAAACTACTGTATTGAAAAAAGGGGGGAAATTGCCTTGTCTTAACTTCTGTTCTGATAGTATCTGCACCCTTTTTCTTTAACTCCAGAAAGAAGTTGGGATGGTCAACAGACAACCAAAGCTTCGTAATACAGATTATCTACATCACTGATGCACACTGAGTCACAACTGCCATGTCCTGCTTTGGTAGAACGAAGTGTACAATATCACTATATGGGATAGTGCCATCCAAGCTGCCATTTGGGGGGGGGGAGGGATACTCAGCAGAATTGGTGTTTCCCTTCGAGGTTTCACAAGTCCAGCTTTTTAATACAATTGTTATGTATGTGCTCTTTTTTAGAAAGTCCTGAACATCTGTCCTAAAACAAAGGCTTAATATAGCCACTTCCAGTTTTAATGCTCTATGATTTAAAATAGTAGCCTCCAACCTTTTTGGCACCAGGGACCAGTTCCGTGGAGAAAGGTTTTTCTGTGGACAGGAGGCGGCGTGGTTTTGCACAGCTTGGTTGCTAGCATGCAACGGATGGGGGTTGGGGACCCCTGATTTAAAATATAAATTCAAGCAATTGTATCAATATGCCCAAAATTAGGGAAAAGGATGATTTCAAAAATGATTCCTAAAATACTTCCCCTCCCCCACCCCCCAAATCATTAGTGTTAATTTATTACAATTTTGTATCCAGACTTTTCTATTGTACTACTTCATATCATCTTTGGTTTTTATATACGGGGAAAATCTTTTCTTTCTTCCACAATTTCTATCATATTGTTAAGAGATAGAAGTTTATGGAAGCTGAAGGAAAGTTGTGAAAAAAATCTGAATCAGAAAAGATTTTAATTCGGAACAGTGAGCATGTGGTGGTGTTAATCTGGACAGGGATTGTGTGGGGAAAAAACATGTAAAAGCATACCATGTAATTATAATTAAATGTATTTTGATATTAAACGACAAGGTTACTAGGGTACTTTAGAGTGAGATGGCACTTTAGATTTGTTCAAGAAATGAGTAGATTCTTTTGTGTTTTGTGAAAATTATTTCATTATTTCCAGTTCAATCTAAAGGCGCAAAAGAATTCTCTTACGACAAGAAGGTTGAAACAGGATAGACAAATAAAACTTATATTTAATTTCAAATTTCTGAAAGGAAGATACTTATTGATACACAAGTAAAAATAGACAGATTTTCTGCTTTAGTGTTTTTGATCTATACAGACATTTGAAGACTGGAAAAAATGGATTTTTCCTTTGTTTACCACAAGGTCTTGTTTCTTACAATAATTGAAAATATTAAAAAAAACATTTCAGAAAGAATAAAAATGCAAAAAATATTTTAGAACTATGTTTATGACAAGACAAGCTATTCATATTGCTATCATTTGTCTTAAACGTATTTTTCCTAAACTTTTAGAAATTTTACATCCCTGCTACAAGAATTATGATAAATGCACTGCTTGCAAATTTATAGAAGTCTCATTTTAGCTATCTACAGGAATTAAAATTCTGGTAAAGATATACTTTTGCTAAAAAAAAATACAGTTAAATGTGTTTGGTAATTTTTAGTTATTAAATTTAATATTCCAAAATCCCTTCTATTCTTTTCCACCTAAAAACCATATTGTGGGATAGTATGACCTAAAATCAGAAATGATATTGTTGGACATAAATATCAATATTTTATGCAGTTTATAAGCTGCTGAAGCAATTTGTAGTAGTACAGAAATGTTTGTAATAATAATAATACAACTACCAGTAAACAATGATAATCCAACAATTTGTTGTGAACAAATATGTAAGGTAAAGGTTCCATTTGCACATATGTGCTAATTGTTCCCAACTCTAGGGGGCGGTGCTCATCTCCATTTCAAACCGCTGTCCGAAGATGTCTCCATGGTCATGTGGCCAGCATAGCTAAACGTTGAAAGTGCACGGAACGCTGTTACCTTCCCACCAAAGATGTTTCCTATTTTTCTACTTGCATTTTTATGTGCTTTCAAACTGCTAGGTTTGTAGAAGTAAGAACAAATATGTAAGATGCTCTAAAACAGCAAACTGAGATACTGGGACTTGCTATCCCTACAAGCATTATGAGTTTCAAATTGGAGCTAGCCTTTGAAAAGTCAGTTTTTGAATCTGCAGAGATTAGTTTGTATATAAGGAGCCATGGAATATAAAGGGTTATTTTCACTCTAAGCAACACATATTTTTCAATTAATGGTCTTGTAATTGACATTGACTTTAATTGATGGATAACAGGCTTATGATGACCGTTCCCAGCTCTGTTCCCTATCCATCTGCCCTGAGGTCAGGAACAAAGTAAATTCCATTATCTGGAACCTATTCCCCCATTTGCATCAATCTCCTTTCTGAACCACGGAGAGGTCACTGTAGACAAGAAAACTAAGTGAAAATTTACATTTCGAAACTTCATTAAACTAAAGAAACAAATTACATTCCCGGACTGCTGCCACTAGAAGGACTCAACCTCTGCATAGTATAAAATTACCAGAACATTATTTAAAAGGGAATCATCTGAAGTTCTAACAAACCTTAGAGGAGATATAAATGAGGCAACTCAGTCAGCAATCCAGTATACAACCTTGGGTGTACACAGTAAATCCCATGGGGCTTAATTGATTTGTTTGTTGCAATTGCATACAATTACACAATAAAGCATCTTTCAAAACATTTTCTAGTACCTGATGAATTTAATGCGTGAAATTAAACTGATCTGCAAAATACCAATTCAAAAGTGTTCTTAAAAGAATGTAATTCCTTGTTTTATTCTTGAAAATGTAAGAACTTACATTCTAATTCAGACTAGGCTATCTAGGCCAGCATTGCCAACATCAACTAGCAGCAATTTCAGTAAATATTCCTTCCTAAAACTACCAGAGTCCCCCAGAATTCAGTTTAGGTTTTTCTCTATTAAAATGATATTCTGTATTACAAAGCTATAGTGAATAATTTTGATTTTTCCAAAAGAAACAGAAATTTCTCCAACTTTATTTTTTCTTTGTTCTGAAGTCAAGTTAATGTCTTTTAATTTTGGTTTTCAGGTTTTTGGCTGCAAGCTGAAACAGTAGGAATGGTTTCAGCATCAGGCAATTATTCTTCCCCTACATTTCCTCATGATCATCATTATCTAGCTTAGATGTACCAGGGCATGATGTAGGGAAATTATCACTTCTTTGACAAGGAGAATATTGCTGTAAATATTACTGTTTCTGCAGAGAATAAAAAAGAAAATTCTCATACGTTTTCTCATAAATCACTAATAATTAATACATTAACTATGCAGATTAATATTGTGACAATAGTTATTGTTTTATAGAACGGTAAGACAGAAGCTCAGAGAACAGCAAAATACATTTCTACTAGAACGATCTGAGCAGAATAGAAAGTCACTGAAAGATCACATCCCACAGTATCATAATCAGCAGCCACAATACTACTGATTGCAAGTTACAAGATGCTTTCTATTCCTTTCAGTTCTTTTGATCTATAAAAAGAAGATAAGCATTTCACTTTCCATAGCACTGTCATTTCCTCAAGGGTTTGATGGACATTTTCTCAAGTACTGCCCAACTTGATAAGCAGACAATATTCCAATCAGGGGGGTACACAGAAAAGAATTAGGGAATGCTTTGTTGATTTTCAGGATCTAAACATAGTAATGGAAAATATATATTTTTTACTTCCCAGATTGCCTGTTAATGGCCCAGAATAGTTGGTAGATATTTCCCTAATAGAATTCCAATGAGAAGGAAATAGTAAAGATACTCAGTATGCTGAATGGCATCAAATTTTCAAAAATAGTTTCCTTTGCTTCTCTCACTCACACTGGATTATAAGAAAGGATGACATGATTGTCCTCTCTTTCTCTCTCTCTCAGGGAGAAAGGGAGGAGGAGAGGGAGGGGGGGAGAGAGAGAATGATACATATACAGACTGGTAAATAAAGTACATATTATTAAATTAATTCCTTTATGAATTATTATAGTTTATATCTTGCCTTTTCTCAGTACGATAGATGATAGATGGATGGATGGATGGATGGATGGATAGATGATAGATAGATAGATAGATAGATAGATAGATAGATAGATAGATAGATAGATAGATAGATAGATACACACACACACCTTTCCCTCCATCAATTTTCCCCCACACACTCTGTGAGATATATGGGACTGAGTCTTTGGCATGAAGTCACCCAAATAACTTTCATGACGAAGGGGAAACTTTATTTAGCTCTCCCTGTTCCAACGTCTTAGTCACTATAAAATACTGAGAACCTTCAAAAGGAAGCAAATTTTAGTATTGCCTTTTGTGGAATATGTAACCACAAATATACCATGTCTCTAAAGCACCTTAATCTATTAATGGAATTACTGCACAATTCAGTAAGGATACAGTTAATCAAGAGGATCTGCTGCATAAATCCTATTCAAGTCCATAAATATTTATGTTCCAAATAATTTATTAATCTTTCAAAAAAACTAAGAGTTGTGACATTTTATACTGCAAAAGATATTTAATTCATGCTTTTTCATAGAAAGGAGCAAAAAGTGTTTTAGTCTTTTGTTTATACAGGTAGTTCTCGACTTACAACAGATGCTTGACAACTGACTCATAATTACGTTGGTTGCAGTGTCCAAAGATTATGTGATCACTTCTTGAGACCTTCTGACAAGCAAAGTCAATGAGGAAGCGAGATTCGCTTAACAAAAGGGTTACTAACTTATGAACTGCAGTGATTCACTTAACTGTGGCAACAAAGGTCATAAAATGGGGAAAAACACGCTTAACAAATGTCTCACTTAACGACATAAATTTTGGGCCTAATTGTGGTTGTTAAGTTGAGGACTACCTGTAGTAGGATAGTGTTTTCTAAATATGGTTTTCTTGCAATTGAATGTTGAGCTACGGAATGATTTCATATTTATTAATTAATATTATTTTAGGCATCCATTGGAACTTTTTGTTGAAACCCTGGATTGGAAAAGGCATTACTTATTGAATTTGATTATAGATAAGCAGTTGAGTTATGGGATGAAGATTTTTGCATTTGTTAATTAAGAAGAGGTAAAAGACATGGAAACTTGTGATGAGGTGGAAAGTCTTTTTTAGTCGTTTTTTCCTTCCTGGTTTTCTTTCTCATTCATTTTCTTATATCTTTTACTCTATTTCTATTTTTCTCCTTTTTGTTAGTTTGTATTATCTTCTATTATCGTAATTTAAACTTTTAATAAAACAATTAAAAAAAATAAAGGTGCAAAAAGTGGCTTAGGTTTACATTTTTTTCAAATAATATTTTAATAAGAAAGAAAAGCAGTCCTTAGTCCTTGGAGAATATCATGTTAATTAAACTAATATAGCAAAAGTCTAGAAAAAACATGAACACAAAATCTATTTTTAGTCTAAAATCATTTACTAAGTTCATGTCCCTTCTACTTGCAGCAATAAATATTCATGCTACGTATAATCGCTATTGCAATTAAGGACATCACCAGTAATCAAGCCACTTACCAATAGATTTCTTATATCTGTTGGCTATAAAAGTTGGCCTCTTTGCATTATAGTCACAAACCATAATACTAGCAGAGCTCAGTGGCTTGAACAATGGAGTATGGCATGCATACTAAGATAAGGAAAGCACACTTAAAAATGAAACAGGAAATAAAAATAAATCCACTAAGATCTAAAGCAGTGTTTCTCAAACTTGGCGACTTTAAGTCCTGTGGACTTCAACTCCCAGAATTCCCCAGCCAGCTACGCTGGCTGGGGGATTCTGGGAGTTGAAGTCCACAGGACTTAAAGTCGCCAAGTTTGAGAAACACTGATCTAAAGGGTTGCTAACATTAAGAATTGAGAAAAACAAAGAAGCCATGGTTCTGCTTTAACGTAGCAGTCAGGAGAACAAAAACAAAATGCATCCATTATAAATGTGCCCCATTAAAGTGCTTTTAAGGAGTTATTTTAAAGTGGTACAGCCGATACAAGGCTGTCACAACCTGGCATCTTTTATTTGAACGGTCAAATATCTGGAAAAGAAACACATGACATTGTGATGTGACATTGTATTCAGCACTTCCATTCCTTCACTCCATTCTACTCTACCCCATTTCACTGGTGCCACTAGCAGGGGACCTGAAAAATGTAATTATTATGGGTTTCCATTGAGGCAACAGTGGCTTACAGCTCAGCATTCACTTTTATTTTTAATTACGCTACGTTGATGTGATCTCTCCCTCAACATCCATAGGCATCCATAAGGAGGGATAATGATCAAATGGGCACTATAATATTGGAATATATTCTCCACCACTTGCATATTTTCTTACATCATCATTTAGCAAGTTCCAAAGACCCTTCTGAATTCTGTCAAGGAAGATGCCCTCCAAATTTCTGATTATGCACACAAGGGGCACTAAAAAGCATTGTTTCCTATCTCTTCTTCCTCAAAACCTGCACGGGATCAACTTGCAAAATCGCTGATTAAGACATCACATAATCTATGGATCATCCCTACTCCAAGAAAATGGTCCTGAGAGTTATTCTTTCTTTGGATTTTTTTCAAATTAGCTGATCTTATTTGAAAAGAAATGTCATTATATTGCTAATCATCACCTGGACTATCTATCATTTAATTATGATCACCTGGACTATCTATCTAATTAAATTTATAGGGCACTCAATTCATTGTGACTCTGGGTGGTATCCAAGATAAAAGCAATCCAATGCAATGCAAACAAAGAGATGGCAACCAAAAAATTATCATACAAAATACATCAAGAAAAAAGCCAGACCTTCAAGGCCCATTTAAAGGACAGCAAAACCAGAGCAACTTGAACGTCTCAAGGATAATATTCCAGCGGACAGGTACCATGAATGTAAAGGCACATAATTATCAATTGTCAATATGTTTTAAAGGGGGGGCTTAGAGTATATAGTGTGTAAGGCAATTATTCTGTCTTCCTAATACCAAATATTCTTATTCACCGATATGTAGATAAGAAAATAAAAGCAGATATTTCTTTTTTAAAACACTTGATTTTAAGAGCAACTAATTGTTGCTCAGTGACTGCAATGTAGTTCAGTTATCATTATGTCATGCTCAAAATCCACATGTAGACAATAAAAGGACTGCTAACTTTGGGAATGAAGAACAATGTGGTCCTTTTAAATATTTATAGAGATTGCTTATGCTGGGAAACCAACATTCCAAGTAAAAGCCTGATCCTATAGCGGTTTAGCCCTCTGATCTAATGAAATAGGGAGTGTCCTAGTTGTTCTCTAGAAAAAAGCATTATCCAAGTATATAATAATTTAGGAGTATGGTGATATTGATATATTGCAAACAACTTGCTTTCTTCCCTCCCCCCCAAGTAACATCAGATCCAGAAGCAGTTGCTTTGGTTCTTAAGCACTGTTTGGGTGATGTGCAATGAAGTATGCTAAAGATTAACAGTATGAAATTGATAGCATGTCACTTAGAAGTGGTGGTGACCAGAAAACTTTCCATGAACGGACAACTGTCTATAGATAATGTTTATCCTTCTGCATTCAATCAAGTCTCTACAGCCAGGGGACAATCCTTGAGATTATTTTATTTCTGGATGCAAGACTGCATTTTATAATCTCTTTCTGCTGCACATTTTCTGGCAGAGAAAAAAAAAAGCCTAACGGCAAAGCTATGATAGTGATCAAGTCATTGGAACTACCATATTAAATTCTTCTTATGCCTACACAAGGTAGCCATAGAACGATGTCCAAATGCTTCACTGGGGCACAATGTAGCAGGTTATCTAATGTGATTTTGGAATGATCTGCAATGTTGAATTCATTTTCCCAAACAATTTTGCCTTCTGAGCCACAAACCATGGATCTATATATTTTCAGTGATGAATGTCACTGATTTCAAGGCATGGCCTGGATGTATGGTTCCAAATTTTTATCGGTTTATCAAAACAAAAAAATGAAAATAGTCCGAAAGTAGGGGAGAAAAAAGGGAAAAGGAAAAAGGGGAAAAAGAAAGAAAGATTTTGACTTACAATTCTTTTTAGTGCAGTAGAATAAAATAAAAACATACAATCTCAACTTCTTACTTTTATATAATAGTATATACTAGCCATTTCTATAACAACAAATCTATCTAATAAGCAAAACCCAAAGTTAAAGTTTCATTTATTTTTCCCCTTCAAATTTCAACTTCCCCTGCACCACACCATAATTTAAAAATTTGGTGTTCTCAAGCAAAATTTTGCCAGCATATTAGGCATGGTGGTGCAGTGGTTAGAATGCAGTACTGCAAACTACTTCTGCTGACTGCCAGCTGCCGGAAGTTTGGCAGTTTGAATCTCACCGGCTCAAGGTTGACTCAGCCTTCCATCCTTCCAAGGTTGGTAAAACGAGGATCCAAATTGTTGGAGGAAATAAGCTGACACTATAAACCACTAAGAGAGGGCTATAAAGCACTGTAATACGGTATATAAGTCTAAGTGCTATTGCTATTCTTGGATGAAGTCATCAGAATTCCATACACTTCCAATCAATAAAAATAAATTGTAAAACGAATTATTTTAGGATCCTCTAAGTCTAAAGCAATTCCTGTGATAGAGAAGTTCCCTGAGAATGAGCTACAACGTGAGTACAAAAGCACAGAAGACAAAACTCAATGACCGAACAAGATTGGATTCTACAACACTATCCTGGGACATGTATATTCGCCTTCCTTCGTGAATTATTTTAATTTGATTAGGGTAGATTTTGACATCATCAGAATTATTATCCTTTAAGCACCATGTTGCCCAAATCCCTAAAGTCTCTTCATCCATTAGCCACGCTGTGCTATTACAGCAATTTTTTTTAAAAAAAATCCTCTCAGTTGACACTAATTTACTGATGTTTCCATCAGCCCATGACCTTGCAATTCATCATCTTTTAGAATTCCCTTTTAAGTAAAATCCACAGCTTTTCTTAATTTGTATGAAAAGGTAAATTTTCCATATTTGAAAGTCTTTCCATCGGATTCTGTTATCAATAAATTTTAGTTGTTGCTATAAAAAGTAGATTATCAACAGTTTTACTATAATCGCTGCATAGACGTTCTCAGATGCCACCAATTGTCCTCTCTTGTTGGACTCTCTAAGCCACTGCCCAGTCTACCATTCAGCAAAATCAGAATAACAGAACAGAAAGTCATTTTCATTGGCCTTTTAAGGCCATCTGTTCCCAGACTCTAGGGAGACTCCAAACAGCAGCAGCTGGTCAGCCATAGTGCAGGAGGGAGAGTTGGACTGGGGGGGGGGGTGTCTCATCTATTGCCCTACTTTATATTGCTATTTGCATCTTACTATTTTTAGCCATCTTTTCTGTTGAGGAAAATGTTATATGCTTTGCAATAATAGATTATTATTGCAAAGTACTTCATTTATTTGTGAGAGGAAAGCAAAAATAATCAGCCATGCATTTACATCATTTTTGTCTCTGAGCTGCTAATTTTATGGGAGCGGCTGTTTAGAAGATCATATGCATCAACATTTCCTATGGCATAGCCTTTTAAAAATGCACAAATCCACCTCCTTGCAATTATTATTTTTAAATAACCCTGACTATGGAAGATTCTAGCCTGGCTTCCTACTTCTCTCCCTCCCCCCACTTAATTTATTCCTGGTCAGGGCATTTTATCCTTTTTTTAAAATTATTTTATTTTCAAGAAAGGAAGCATTCAGAAACAGGTTTTCTCGGGTACAGTGTGAAGGCTCACCAAGTTTCTGGGAGAAGGAGAAATAATGAGAACTAACCATTAGCACAACTCCCCCCCCCCAAGTGCTCACAATTATATAATCTCTGTAAATGTGACAGAGGATGCCAAATAATAACCAGTGAAACCAATTCAGAATACTGGTACCATTGAAATGGGGACAGCAGGAGTGTCCACAGGATGCTGCTGCTTTTGTCAGACTGACCAAGTGTGAGCCGTACCATGCAATATTGTGTCACACCCAGAAAAGGAATGTGACTTTGGTAAAGGCATTCTTTATTGAGAGACAGTTTACAGATAGCCCTCAACTTACAATCGCAATTGGGACAAGAATTTCCACTGCTAAGCAAGGCAATTGTTGGAGTCATGCCTGATTTTACAACCTTTTTTGTCATGGTTGTTAAGCTAATCACTGCAGTTGTTAAGTGAATCATGCAGTTGTTAAGCAAATCCAGCTTCTCTCGTTTTTTCTGCTTATCAGCCATTAGCTGGGAAGTTGCAAATGGCAATCACACCATGCTGGAACACTGCAACTATTGTAAAAGTATACTTAGAGCCACGGTGGCACAGTGGTTAGAATAATGTAGTACTGCAGGCTACTTCTGCTGACTGCTGGCTGCCTGTAATTTGGTAATTTGAATGTCACTAGGCTTAAGGTTGACTCACCCGTCCACCCTTCCAAGGTTGGTAAAATGAGGACCCAGATTGTTCGGGCCTATATGCTGACTTTGTAAACCGCTTAGAGAGGGCTGTAAAGCACTGTGAAGCGCTATATAAATCTAAATGCTATTGCTAATGCTACACTGTCTGCTGAGCATCCAGATTATGACTGTGGGTATGCTGCAATGGTTGTATGTGTGAGGAACAGCTGCAGGTCACGTTTTTCAGTGCCACTGTTACTTCAAAGAGTTGTTAAACGAATGGTTGTAAGTTGAGGAGTACATGCAATTCTTTTCCCAAGGAGATGTGAATCTCCAGATGATTCTTTTCCCATATATACTAAGTTAAATGCACAAGCAGGATTGGACCACCAAATAAAAATAGCCTCACTTGCCATTGTCAGAGTCAAACTGTCTTCAAAATGCTAAAGATGCAGCCTCAATGAAAGGGGGTAATCCAATACTATTCCTCAGAATAGATACTTCCCCACTGCTGTTGGCTTTGGTAACTCGATCCTTGTGAGACTGAGGATGGAGACACACAACCTTTCCTGTCTTTAAAAGAAGAACATCTCAAGATCTCAGCGCTCTGCCTAAGAACCAACTGCTCAAGGAACATTTTCTCTGTCATGTAATGGATGCCATAAAACTTCACAGCAGGTGTGAACCCAAGTAGTAATCAAGACCCACATTTTGACATGATATTTATATACAACTAGAAAGAGTTGCAAAAGCAGGTCTGACAGAAGGGGAGTAATTGAATGACCAGTTGACAAGGATAAGATACTGCAATGAAAAAGATACTGCATGGGAAAAAGTGCTACATGTTTGTGTGTGTGTGTGTGTCTGTATATATAGTATTATGACATAACTTCTTGATTACAGTAGTTGGGACTGTTACTGTAGGTTTACTGTAAAGCAAAGCCTGATATTTTACAAAATAATGTTAGCACATTTTGATACTAGGATAGCATTTATGGTGGATTTACAGATAACCCTGGCTGCTCTTTAGAAGGCCAGATCCTGAAGATGAAACTCAAATACTTTGCCACCTAATGAGAAGGAAGGACTCACTGGAGAAGAGCCTAATGCTGGGAAAGATTGAGGGCAAAAGAAGAAGGAGACCACAGAGAATGAGGTGGCTGGATAGAGTCACTGAAGCAGTAGGTGTGAGCTTAAATGGACTATTGGGGATGGTAGAGGACAGAAGGCCTGGAGGAACATTGTCCATGGGGTCACAAAGAGTTGGACACAATTTCGCGACTAACAACAGATAACTTGTTGTCTGATGGTTTTAAAATGTTGTAAATGGTTATGTAATAACAGTTCCGTGAGGATTTACTGAAGTTGGTAATGAGATGAAACCTGAATGACTGGAATAAAATGCCATTGTTGTTTAGACAATGGGCTTCCATTGTATCCCATTGAGTTTGTATCCTAATAATTAAAACAGTTTTGATGGGAAATAAAAACACTCACAGAGAAGTTTAAAGATTGAAAGAATGCTGGAGTGAATGCATCTTTTTTAAGAACAAGCAGCTAGATTGAATGCTGCTTCATTTTAAAATCATCCTCGGTAGACAAGTCATTTCTGGTTCAGATCAGATGAGAATAAATCACAGGGTGATTTTTGTGTAACGCTCTTGGCATGCTGTAGTCTGCTTTGGTAATTAAGTCAAAAAGCAAAAAATAGACCTTGGAACTTTCTTTTTACTGGACTAAAACAACCAGCTAAATCAAACTGGCCCACTTCAGTTCAAGGAGTGAAAAGGAAATCTTTCAATTTTATGAACCAAATAACTGAGGAAGCCTGGATTAAGGCTGCATGCAACTACTTTGCATGTAGGGTTACACTGTCGTCCTTTGCATGGCTACTTAAATCTGTCAAATTAGCAGCTCTGTCAAATTCCAATGCATTGTTTCTAAATCTGCAGAACAATTATATCTACCAATCAGTCACCTAGCAGAAACATTAATCGAAGTTGTATGCAATGAGAGCTTCTTGAACCTTTCAACCCATTAGAACTAACAAGCTAACAGTGCTGCTTTTAAAAAATCTGTTCACGTTGCTGACATAAGAGGTTAATAATAGCAAATAAGGGAAACTGCTTTATATCAAATCAGATGTTGTCCACGATGGCCTATTCAGTTCGGTCATAGGCACTTCAGGATCTCAGGCAGAAGGATTCTCAAAGCAAAGTAGACAAGTGGAAGCTATAAACCTTCCCAGACGTGTCCCCAGAGTGTGGATAAAAAAAGTCAAGATGGTGGCTATGTTGATAAAAATGAAATTCTGCCTTTTTAAAATTGAAATATGCATAGAAAACAAGCAGAGCATCAATTATACAATTCAGATATATTTCATGAGAAGAATACTCCATTCTTCTGCTCACTCCTCTGCACACAACATAATCCCTTATGCCACCAGGCTTGAAATTTTGGGCTGGCAGAACCTGGAACTACACCGCCCACAGTCTGACCTAAGCATAGTACACAAAATTGTCTGCTACAATGTCCTACTGTCAACGACTACTTCAACTTCAACCTCAATAATACGCTTGCAAACAATAGATACAAACTCAAGGTAAACCGCTCCAAACTCGATTGTAGAAAATACAGCTTCAGCAACAGAGTGATCAACACCTGGATTGCTCTACCTGACTCTGTTGTTACATCCTCAAACCCCCACAGCATCAACCTCAAACTGTCTACTGTGGACCTTACCCCATTCCTAAGAGGTCTGTAAGGGGGCATGCATAAGCGCACCAGGGTGCCTACCATCCCTGTCCTACTGTCCCCATTTATTTGTACTCATTTCCTTTATTCATGTCCATGTTTATACTTATATCTGTTATCTTGTACATGTTTGACAAACCAAATAAATGAAAATAAAAATAAATAAATAAAAATAAAATAAATAAATAAATAAATTATACCATCATGGTTGCCAACTTGAATTTCCTTTACCATGTCCTGGGAGGACACTTCTGAATGTGCCATTCGTAATCTGGCATTTTAACTACAACACCACACAGAAAACAGAAAATCCTTTCTCAAACAGGATTGTAAATATGCTGTTAATATAACTACTTCCCTTCATGGTGTTGAGAACCTGAAGAACTGTGGAACAGTTTGCCTTCAGAAGTTGTGGGTATTTCATCACTGGAAGCTTTCAAAAAGAACATGGGACAATCATTTATCTGAAATAGTATAGGATCTCCTGTTCAAACATGGAGTTGGACTAGAAGGCCTCCAAAGTCCCTTTCAACTCTATTATTCTATGTTCTAAGTCCACCAAGTAGCAATGTGAGAGTAAATGAAGTACCAACTCTTAAGCAGATCACTGCCTATAAAAGATTTGATTGTGGTGTTTTAGCTCAACTTGGAACAGAAAAGTAGAACAGAAATTATTGAAGGTTAAATTAAATAAAAATACTTTAAAGTAGTGGAAAGAAGCCACAAGGTGCATGACTTTTATTCATAAGGCACTGCATCTTATTGAATTCCAGTTAATTAAAATAACAGGAAACGAGAGATTCCTTTCCAAGATCACATTCAAAAGAATAGACAATAGATTTACAATTAGTCGCTCCTAAACGACCATTTGCTTTGTGGACCACCCAAAAGGTACTTATAACCAGGTTCCGGAGTTTTGGTAGCCAGGCATTCCCTCCTCCCCATGATCACATGGCTGCACTTCAGGTGCTTGGCAAGTAGCTCATACTTATAGCTATGTGCAATGTCCTACAGTCATGTGGACATTTAAAATTTAATTTTTTTTTTTTTTTACAAAATCAAGCATCTAATTGATCTAAGTAATGAAGACCCACAGGTGTTTACTTAACCACCATGGCATTTGCTGAACGATAGCAGTGGCTGCTTTATGATCATGGTATTGTATTCATTAACAACCACCACAAAAATGGGTTATAACAAAGGGCAGGGGTGGGATTGAAAATTTTAGCAACCGATTGTCTGCTCAGTTGCTGTGTGGCTGTGGCAATGGGTTGCGTGGCTTACTTGGCCTCCTGCACTATGGTGGATGGGATATGTGTTTTCACCCTCCCCAGGCTCTGGAGGCTTTCCTCGAGCCTCTGGGAGGGCAAAAACAGCCTCCCCGAGGCTCCGGAGACCCTCCGGAGGCCAGAAACAGGCCTGATTCTGGACTTCCTGAACTTCCGGGAAATCCATTTTTTTCCCTCCTCAGGCTCTGGAGGCTGAAAATGACCTCTCCCGGGCTTCGGAGGCCAGTAATGGGCCCATTTCCAGACTTCCGGGAGGCCTGTTTTTCACCCTCCTAGAGCCTCCATGCGGGCCCTGCACTTACTTGGCATGATGAACGGGCCACATGGAAACTCCTGGGAGGGGTGGGGTGGGGAGGGCCAGCCAGTCCTTCCAACTACCAGTTCGATGAACCAGATGTAAAATTAGCATTCAGTTTGCCTGAATCGTTCCGAACCAGCTGAATACCACCCCTGACAATGGGTCTAGCCACATGGTGACCTACTTTATAGCCATCATGACTTATTATCATAACAGGCATGTTCCATTACAGTTGGAAGTCAAGAACTATCTGTAGCATTGTCCTGGAGCTCTGATTTATCACCTTCCTACACCTTCTTACTTATAAAATAGTGTTACATTAAAGTCTTTTTAGGTCAAGCATTATCTTTAATTTTGGAGGATCTGCTAAGGACTGTACTCCAATAAGTAAAAATGAAATACAATTAAATATTATTGATTAGAACCAACTTTTTAAAAACATGTGCCACTAAATACATTTAATGCAATTACTCACCATATAATCAATAATTTCCTCTTCCTGTCACACTGAAGACTTTTACTTGACATAAACTTGGGGAACGTGCATATATAAGGTACATATCTAGATTCTGGCGCATATCTGTATTCTAGACTCTATCTATCTGTACAAGTCATCTGGATCTCAGGTTTTATATTCCCATTGGTGTTGCACAGTACATATAACAAAATATCCTTTTAGTAAAGCTTGAATTAAAATTATTTTTCATTGATGCATCAACCATTAATTGTTCCAATGAACAATTTCGTTGTATTTAAGTACAATGACAATAAAGATTGTACTTATACTTAAGCTATTGTTTTTATTAGCACCACAGGAAAAGGCCATTGATTTGCAATACAAATTGCTGAGAAGGCTATCCCAAACAATAGTGACTAAAGTAGCATGTTTGATATGCTCAAGATAATAGCAAAGTATTATTAATATACTAATATAGCTATCATAGCAATAGCACTTATCCACCACTTCTTAGTGCTTTTGCAGCCCTCTGTAAGCGGTTTACAGAGTCAGCATATTGCCCTCAACAATCTGGGTCCACATTTTACCCACCTTGGAAGGATGAGTCAACCTTATGCTACTTAAAATACTACATTTTGTATGAGTCTCATATTTCATTGTTCATATTGGTCATACAAAGTCTATGTCCATAGGCAATTCACTTATAAGTGGCAAGGATAGTCAAATGTTTCAGTACAGATAGTCCTTGACTTATGACCAATTGCTTAGTGACTATTTGAAGTTACGATGGACTCCCCAGGGGTATTTATGACCTGATTCCAAAGTTCCAATGGATGACTCCACCCATGATAATTAAATGTGACCACATTTACAGTTGTTTGCAGCATCTCAGTCACATGACTACATTTTGCAATATTTTTGTCAAAAAACAGCATTTACTTCTTGTTTTTGACAAAACTGGTCCATAGCAAACAATGAGTTCACTTGATCAACACAGCATCCACTTAACAGCAATTGCAAAACATGTCGTAAAAATGGATTGTTCATGTGGGTGACACACTTACACTATCACAACTAGGTATATATGGATTTTAAGTTCAGCTTTTTTGTAAACTGCTTGTGAGGTTGGTGGTACAAAAATGCAAAAGTTATTAGGAAGTGTTTCATTCAGCTCTTTGGAGGTAAACTGTTTGATAAAACTAGGGTATATACCCCAAAACATTCAACTTTGATTCATCCCCCTTTTCCTTGATCTCACTAGCATTCTTAGGATGAATGAATCAGACAAGCTAATCCCACTGAGATACTGCAAATACCAGATGTTTAAATTGTACTTGGAAACCTATGGAATCCAACGTAGCACCTGCAATTATATGGCATGAGTAGCTCTATCCACAAAGTTGCTGCTATATAGCCTAGCAGTATTGTTTGGCTGAAAGCAGGATGCTTCAGAGGCCTACTTTGATGGCTTTTGCTTCAAATGTTACCCCATTAAGAGGAGACCATCCACAAGAACAACACAGTATACCCCAAAAAAAAATGCTTATTCTGCCTCCTTTGTGTCTGTTGAATCCAGAGAAGCTGTTTAAGAATTGAAGAAAAGTTTCTTGCTGTTTTGTTACTAAAACTCCTATTGGCATCTCACCAGCATATTAGCACAGAAAAACAAAAGGCCCTATTAGTAACAGAGACATTACCTGCCATTTTTATTTTTTTTGAAAAACTGCAGAATCCTTCATGTGGTGGGATAAAGGATATCATGTACTTGATAAAAGAAGAAAGGTTATTGTTCAAACATCCCTTGAAAAAATGGGGTAGCATCAACTGCTTTATTAGCAATATAGAGCAAATGGTATCTGCAGGCAAGACCAGATGGCATTGTTCCCTGGGGTGCGAGGAAGATCTCTGCAATTGCATCAAGGGAGTGCACTGTGGCATAAAGCCCAAGCCACAGTAATGGAGGCAGATGGTATGCCAATGGGATACCTGTATCCCCTGTGCTAACAGTCTTCTTTAAAGGAATTTTTTTTAAAAAAAAACCTTAACACTCAATACCTAAAGAAGTAACCTATTTTTAGATCAGGCCTTGTTTATTCATTCTAATTTCCATTATTCTTTTCCACTTCAGTTTATTTCTTGGACATAAATATATACATACCGGTACAAACAGAGAGAGAGAGAGAGAGAGAGAGAAAGGGAGAGAAAGGGAGAGAAAGGGAGAGAGAAGGGGAAAGAGAGGGGGGGGAGGAGAACGAGAGGGAGAGAGAGACCACTCACTGTGGTAGCACAGAAGCACAGATCACATTTCACAGTTTGATGCATGTGCTCATCCAAGTGATGAGTGAGGAGAGACATTTCTTCCTCACCCTATTTAGAAGATGGCCTTCTGGCGCCTTTCAAGAAATTTGTATTTAAATAATGCTTTAATGCATTCAAAATACTACACATGCATTATTATCAATTATTTTTACAGGAGCTATTTTCCCCACCTTGCAAACTGATGGGAAAAGCAAGAGTTTTAGTGGCCTGCACAGTACCAGGCAGCAAAGTCCTGGTCACAATTAGAAATTGTACACAAAGATCATAGTGTATTTCAGTAAAAGTAAAATGGTGCAATCTGCCAAAATGGACTTGGCTGCAGCTCAGAAATAAACTCAATGTGTGTATCATTTTCTAACTACACAGTCACAAAAAATTTATTATATCCCCATTGTGTATATTTGCATGGCAATTAAGTACGAAATGCACAGTAACAACATGATTTTAATTTTTAAAAAGTATATATTAAGGAAACCTCCTTTAAAAAAACTGATTGGAAAAGTATGTAAGTAAATAAATAAAATAATAAAATGCAAAATTAGCACAATAATACGGTACCACAAAACCATATTTTCAGATCTTGTGTGTTACAATAATCTTTATGAACAGACTGAGGTATGAATGCTTCAACCTTAAATAGACACAGAACACATGGTAGGTTCATGCATGGATTAGAACACACATACTCTTGCAAAGGTATCACAATGTGGAAACAACAAAGAGATGAAATTAGCATACAGTGGCAGAGTGAAGCAAAGTAGACTGGCCTTGGGAATAAAGAAGAATGAAGTTTTAAGAATTACTCCCTACATGAGTGCAAGCTGGGCTCTTATGGGCTCTCAGCGGTATTCTTAATGTCTCTAGGCTTTGACCAAGCAAAGCAAGTAGCAATCAATAGAATGAAGGACATGGAGTTCCAAGAAGAACTAAATAGGTTGCCTCTCCACAGTAGGGATAGAATCAAACAGGAAGTGTGGCAATCGGCAAGATATCTAAATGACCTGATCTTCCCAAAACAAAGAATAGCTTTCTTCAGAGCCAGTTTTTTTAACATTCTTCCTTAGCACTCTTCCGGGGCAGGTATAAAAGAACACCAATAGCAGAACGGGTTTGTATATGTGGTAAAGGAGAAGTGGAAGATAATTCACATGTTCTATTACACTGTGAGCTATACAGAGTTTGTAGGTCTGCATATATTCTCCCCTTATTCGAGAGATTGCCAGAGAGGGCAGACAATTTTTATGTAGGCTTTCTCCTCCAGGACACAAACCCGGCTACCACATATGCAGTGGCAAAATTCTGTGTTGCTGCAATGTCCACAAGAAAAAAATTGGTTACAGAAGTATAGTTGTCATCTTGTACTAATTACTTGGACATATCTCTAACAATTTCTGGACCATTGTATTTACTCCCATACTTATCGGCTTTTCACCCATGTAAACCAGGGAGTGACCCGAACAATTTGAGAACATGCATGTTATTACCCACTTTTAACGTCAATACTTTTAATTATATTTTAATGTCAGTACTTTTTAATATATTGCAAAAAGTAATGTGCATTGTTGGTCTTTGACAGTAATTAAGTTTTATACTATACTCCCTACATGAATTCACCTTCATCTCACTGAAAATAACTAAATGAGTACTCATCTCAACAATTATATCTATATAAGTGGGGCATGTATCATTCGGGTTTAAAGAAAATATTTATGCATCATATATCATAAAAAAATATGCTTTAATATTGACTTTCAAAATATGGCAAGACATTTTTCCCAGGCCAAAGATAAATATAACAACCTGTGCTTTTGATAATAAGAAACTCAATAACTATTATTTTATGAATTTAGCTGCTTTTTTCCACTAATTTTATATTATTGTATTTAACGTTTTGCTAATATATTTTATTAACAGTTTATATTGTATGTAAGGTGTTTAAATAAAAATCATCCACTAATATACAAGATAAATGTTAAGGAGAATTTTTCATCGCTTAGTTTTATTAACTGATTTCTGATTCCTTTTCCAGGTGAAAAATCATTGTCTCTGGAACATTTTCTTATGATCGTTTATATAAAAATAGCTAAACAAATATATTTCAAAATTCATAATACAAAAGTGTTTTTTAACTAGATGAACATATGAACATTTGGTTGAAATTTTGTGCTGATCTTTTTTATTGGTACAATGTGATGCATTGATGCAAACACTTGTTGAATTACCTTATAGTAAGAACATTATCAAATATAAATAAACAATAACTGTATTATCATATTGGAAACAATATGAAATTAGATTCTTATTTCATATTAACTAATACATATTAAATATGTTTCGCTCAGGGCTTATTCCAATTTTTCTTGAACTGTGTAATAAATGAAAAATCCTCTGATCATCTATTGGCAACTTCTAATTCAGTCATATTATATGAAAGCAATCTCTAAAATCTATGTTTAAAATTTTCATCCCAAATTATGAATTTGAAAAAATCTTGTGTCTTTCTAGAAATGAAGAAACAGGAAAAGGAATACTGTGGATTTCATATTTTTATAGTACCATCTCACTAATTCTCAAGACGAGTGCCTGATTTTCTTTAAATACCTCTTGCAGATCTCAAGTGTTTATTGAGTAATTCAAAGCATCTAAATAAGGACACTTTTGGGAAAATTTAACAGAGGATAAAGTCAAGAAATATTGTATTTGGTAAGTGGATCTTTTGCCTTAAATCTAGATCAGCCAATTAATCTACTTGCAGATATGCAAGCTAAATGCTAGAGATAATTCTTACTATTTAGCTGTTAACTGATTTCTGATTTCTTTCCAAGATTAAAAAGGACTGTCCTGTTAATTAAAGTAAAATAGCTAAAATAAAATATCCTCAGGTTTTAACCTAGATTTTAATATAGCTATTTACAAAGTAGACAGCAAATTTTACATAGATCTGCCAAAACCAGGCCCAGAACATTTCTTATTTTTAAAGAAACATTTTAGCTTAGAGAGTTCAGCATGTCCTAGAAATCTATTAAAACTTTCCTAATAAAAATACAATAAGCAATATTTCAGAAGGAAATGCAGCCTCCTCCTCTTTGTTATGAAGGGTATGTATCAGTTCTGCCATCTTTGTCACTAGCTTTAAAAACCAATCGTAATGTTTTGGCATCATAAGAAATGTATTTAAGAGTAGCTCATAATAAAATAGAATTCAAGTGGGAGAAAATGAAATAAAAGCATATAAAAAGTAGTGAGAAAAATCTCACATCAAAAATGTAAGTTTGAAAACTTGGCGCTGTAGCGTAAGCCAAATAATACATAGTACCTATCAGCAATGTTCCCTCTATTTTTTTTGTTTGCGCGGAAAAGTATACTGTTTGAGCGGCATTTTCATGCCTGAGCACCTGATGCAGATGGAAGTAGAATTGTGGTAAGTTTTTCCCCTCAGGAATTTGCATATTTCTTCTGTGGAACAAGAAGTGTTCATAAAACAAAAGGCTCCTTTTTTTTTATTATTATTATTATACAATTGTATCACAGCGGCCAGTTGATTCGCCGGATTTGGCATTGATTACTATTATTATTATTATTATTATTATTATTATTATTATTATTATTATTATTATTATTATTATTATTATTATTACTATTATTATAAGATTATCATGACATAAAATAGAAAATAAAGTTAATAAAGTAATAAGAAAGGGAAAGAAAGGGAAAGGAGAAGGGTGGAATAAAGGGGAAAAGAAAAACAAGGAAAAGAAAAAGGAAAGGAAGATAGAAGAAAGATAGAAAAGGAAAGGAGTGGTAGGGCTCAAATGGTAGGGCTCAAATAACAAGTCTCAAGATCCCGTGGACCCCTTTGGCTCAGGCAGTCCAATTCCACCTGCTTCCCTCTCTCCACAAAGTGAAGGGATTGCAGAAAGGCTGCCGAGCCCAGAACAGGGCTTCAGACGACACAATGCCTGAGAAACGCGGGATGTGCAAAGAAATGCAGGCTACACCAGCGAATTCCGTTTTCTGAGGAATCGCCGAAGCCCCAGAGGACCAATGGGAATTCTCCCTTCTGCAGCGTCATCGATCTCCGGGCAGAGTCTTCCTTGACTTCACCGACTGGAGGAGAGTGTTCGGTGCAGAGAGAGGCAGGAGGGAGGGGGAATATTTTCAGTCTTTAAAAATCACCGTGCGGCAGTTAGAAACTGCTGTGCGGTGTTTTCTTGTCACCTGCACGGCAGTGATTTGTTATCTATGGTCTACATCAGGCTGGACAACTAATGCCCCCAAAGCCACATTCATTTCAGTAATGAATCTGCATCCATCTACACCATAGGATAGTGTTGACAAAATTCAGCAGCATCAGCGGAAGGAAGGAAGGAAGGAAGGAAGGAAGGGAGGGAGGGAGGGAGGGAGGGAGGGAGGGAGGGAGGGAGGGAGGGAAGGGAAATAGAAGAAGAAGGTCCCTGGTTGGCAAATTGTTTTAGTTTTCACTGTTAATCCTCTTTCCATAATCCCAAACTCTTAACTCCAAAATATACCTAATTTACCCTTGAATATTGGCAGCACTAGTCTGGACCATCTAGGATGGTTAGAAGGTTTGGTCTGGAAGCTGGAACATTTTGCTGCCTGGAGATTTCTCATTGCTGTTCCTATCCTTAGAAGGACAGAAAAGCATTGAAAAGGGGACAATTGCTCCTCCCAATTTCTGTAATGACATTTGCAAACTTTTAGTAATCAAAAGAAGAAACTGCAACTCTTTAACATTTCCAGAAAAGATGTTCATCAACTATTGAATGGTGCAGAGGATGCCTATCTTACATTATTTGATAAAATTACCGTGTTTCTCCGAAAAGAAGACCGGGTCTTATTTTCTTTTGACCACCCCCCCCCAAAAAAAAACTGACTAGGGCTTCTTTTCGGGGGTGTCTTAAATCCCCTCCCCCACTTACCTAACGGTGTGATGGTCGCAGCTGGCCATCCCACCATCCACAAAAGAGCTGCTTCGCTGGTGCCACTCAGGCCACTGCCTCCAGCAAGGGTGGCGCTTTCACAGCTGGGAGAAGTGTTGTTGTTGTCAAATACAGACCACATGTAGGAATATGTAAAATATAGAGTATTCCTTGCAAAGTAATTCTCCCACGTTTACAAATGCTGTTTATTATTATTATTATTATTTGGCATTTGCATTTGAAGCATTATTTACATGTTACTGATAAAAAACAAAGTTCTTTTTCATTTCAAACTTTTGAATCTTTTACTGATTGATTGGTTCTGTAAAACAAAGAATATATTCCTAAAATGGTTTGCACAATTTGCAGCATATGGTTTACTTTAGGATTAAATAACTCAGGGAATATGGGACAGAAATATAACTAGGAAAATAAGAAGGACTTCTAAAAAAAATAGCAAAGCAGAATAAACTGGTTGTACAGTTTAAAAAGATAACAGACTAACAGAGTTGGAAGGGGCCTTGGAAGTCTCCCAGTCCAAAAGGCTAGCTTAGAAGGCTGGTTGTTCAAGACACAAGGACCAGCTATAGCCCATGTATGTTTTTCTTCTGGTATGTCTTAGTGAACTTCCCCCCCCCTTTTAATGACCCTGTAATCACTTGCATTAGGATGGAGTCAGGGCGACTGAACGGATGCCGGATGTCCTTCCCGACATCTACACCGAGTATGCAGCAGACACTTATTGTGCCAGTGGTGGGTTGCAGGCAGTACCAGTGCCTGCCCGGAGTACTGGGTACCGTTCTGGTACGGTGCTCCGGAGGGTCCACCCGCCTGCCTGAGCTCCTTACCTGTATTTGAGCTCTTCGGCGCTTCTGCGCATGGAGCGCATGGCACCTGTGCAATGCTCCACCAAGAAGCTGGAGCATCGTGGAGGCTCGTGGAGGCATCGCAAGAGGTAAGGATGCATGTGCACACTGCACGCATTCATGTAGTGGATGCCGGGCCCCATAGCAACCGGGACCCGGAACCCACTGTATTGCTCCCAGAGAAATATCTGCCACTACCTGGGATCGAATCCACAGCCTCCTGATTGTGAGGAGAGAGCTCAACCTCTAGGCTACCACACACTACTCATCTTACTGAACATTATGGCCCTTTAATTCTGAAGAGGTATTTCTAAGATTACAATAACCAAATTGTTTACAACACAGATGTAAGAAGTTGCTGAAGGAAGTCAATACAAATGCAGAAAACCAAAGAAGCTGATATTGTGCTTAGTCAGCTACTAGATAATTTGACTGAGGCATTCTCCAAGGATGGGCATTGGAGCATATAGCAAACTTAGATGGTCTAGTGGTTAAGGCACCAGGCAATAAACCAGGAAATGGAGTTCTCTTTCTGCCTTAGGCATGAATGCCAGCTAGATGTCTTTGGGTCAGTCCTTCTCTCTAGACCAATTTAAGTAACAGCATTGTTGTGAGGAAAACAGGAGGGAGAAGGAATGTTAGGTATGTTTACTATCTTGAGTTAGTTATAAAAAAATAAATGAGGTATATAAATAAATTAAAAAGGGATTAAATAAAAATGAGTAAAAAATTGAAAAAATAAAAAATGAAGTATGAATAGCACCTACCTTTACAGAAAAAGAAAAGAATAGTAAACTTGTTAATAACTTGCAAAGGAACAAAAATTACTTTCCAGCCATGCATTTTACAATATGCATTTTACAGTACTTGGTGGATGCAGCATTCAGAAAGCCAGTAGCTAAAAATGAAAAATAATAGTGGTAGAATTAAAAAGAGTTTGGGAGAGCTCTTAAATTTGGAATGAACCCACACAAGAATGCAGTAAGAAAAAAAGAAAAACCTTCCTCCCTTTTCCAGCACCTTAAAGCTACAGGACATGAAATCAATTTTGAAGGAGCCAGGCTAATCTCCAAAACAGAACACCTCAACAAGAGAATAATTATGGAAGCCATCGAAATAGAGAAACACCCCCACAACATGAATAAACGTGATGATACCTCCCGCCTACCAAACATCTGGAAACAAGCCCTAGCCAATAAACGAACACCACCCACCACCCAAGCCGTTATAATACAAAACAACAATGCACACACAGCCAGCACCAATCAGCATTCTAATATATATTGCAGTTTCCCCTTGCAATGTATGAATTTGAAATAGAGAATAATGTTGCAAAATAAAGTAAATTATTTCTTATTTTGTATTTAAATCGTTTGATTTTTTTCCAGGCTACACATGCATATATTTCAGTAAATTGTTGTATTTCTTGTTGATATAGTCTTAGATTATACTAATTTGTGATTTCATTTAAAATTTAAGTTCAGAAATTTTCTCCATTGTGCTATGTATATCTTTCAGTACTTTAGGTTTTTCTGCATGTCCATCACTTGAGATAAAAGGTTCCTTCTGTTTCACTGCATTAGGCAGGCATATTCTATGTATAATGCAAAGCATTTCTAGGATAAAAAATTTGCTATTTGTTAAAAGTATATGCCTAACTGATCAGATAGAATGAGACTCTGAATCAAGCTACATCTAAAGTAGAAAATTTGGGTGTCTACTTTCATTGATATACAGTATACTGCATATAAATCCAGTTGAAAGTCTTACTTTTGTCATAAAAGAAGCAGAAAAATAATTATAGTTACTTTTAGTGAGCCACACAGTGGTTAGAGTGCAGTATTGCAGGCTACTTCTGCTGATCACCGGCTGCCTACAATTTGACAGATCGAATCTCACCAGGCTCAAGGTTGACCATCCTTCCATCCTTTCGAGTTGGGTAAAATGAGGACCCAGATTGTTGACGGCAATATGCTGACTCTGTAAACCGCTTAAGAGAGGGCTCTAAAGCAGTATATAAGTCTAAGTGTTATTGCTATAGTCACTTTTACTTTACAGAAAGGGTATTATTGCAAGCACATCAGAACAAAGTCTCTAACTGTTGGGCTCCTGGAACAGGAAAAGGTACCCCATCTGAAAGAATAGAGCAAAGTGTACCCACCATATCTTACAGCAGTTACACAATTTTAACAACTTCCACACAGGCTTTTAAATAGCTAGTACATATAATGGGATCTATCACTATTTGCCAGAATTAGAGAAAGAAAACAAGGGAATAGAATAATAGTATATGGGCAGGGGGGGGGGGGATTAATACATTACATATACTATATGATTTCTAAAATCTGCTTAAACAAATATATCAGATGTTTATATATTAAGTGTATAATATTATTAAATAGTAATTGCCTCTCCATAAAGTGTTTTTAACCAGCCATGAAATAAAAGGGACCATCACATTTAAACTGCAGTATTAAATGAAGCGTCAAACTTTTATTCAACAATCCAAAATTCCTTATGAAACTATTTGAGAGTATAAGTACTGGACAGAGATTGTACAAGGGTTAAACATACCATATAATCCAAGAAAGAAATGCAGGCCACAACAGAGAACAGTACAATTCAATGTTATTGATTTAATGTAGAGTGAATTGACTGACAAGGCTGCACTAGAATGAATTACTCCCTCAGGATATTGTACAATTCAATTGCCCAAAGTTTCCCACTAGGCACAATCTAAATTGTCCACAATTTAGAAGCCAAAGAGGGAGTACAAATTTTATTGCAATGACATAAATTACCATCTCATTGCAATAAAAAAGGAAGCGTGGTTATGGAAGCAAAACTGAATGCTCTCTGGCAGTTTTGATGAGGGAACAAGATTATCCTGAAGTCAGTTGATCAAAGAATCCTCCTTAAAAGCTTGAAATTTGAGGGTATCGTGACTGTTCATTAAACCTTCCCTTTCTTATCTCAGGTTTCATGCTGTTTCCAGCAATGACAGTATTCAAAAACTCAAGCCAATTCCTTTGCAACCTTATAAATCTGAGATTATTAAAACAGATCTTGGCTGCAAACAGTATCATAAATTTGTTGGAACAATGTATGAACATAACTAAAGTTATTGGTATGTCAGCCCCAATCTTAGCTAGGATTATATATGGGCTGTAGAAACAGAAATAATCAGAAGATGGCAGCAAAAAGAGATGCATCTCTTTTCTGCCATCTAATGGCCATGTGAAGGTTTGTGATATGGTTATGGTAGTCCTATCTTAATTTGCATCCATCATAATTTGATCAATTTCTTTCTGGTCTCTGACCTTAAAGTCTCTTACGGTATTTATGTCCGTTACCATGGGTTAATACCTACTCATCGTATCAGCATATAGTATATTGTTTTCCATGAAACGTCTAAACTGCCCTCAAGCTTTTGCAAACTGTGTACAATGAACATTTGCTAAGTAGTATAGTTCCTGGAACTTCACTTTATCAACTACATTACCATCTTCTTTCATCAACTAAGGCTCAATACTGTGAACTATAGGACTTTCTAATCCTATTTCACAGATTATCCCCTTATGCATTCCTATAAATACTTTATATACTCACCACAAGCCATTAAGCTAGCAGAATGTCGCTGAAATGAGTAAGAATTTCACAGAGTATATAGCCCATAAATGCAATTTGATTGTGGTTGGTTAAACAAACAAATCAGCTGTAGAATAGAAAAGCTAAAACTAAATTTTTTGCTATTGTTTATTTATTAAATACTATATATGCCATCCAACCCGTAAATGAAAATAACGATTTCATGGACAAACATGATTTGCTGGACAACAGACAAAATATCTCAAGTGACTTTTCCCCACCAGTGTAAATAAATGTTTTACTTATAGTTTGGACATGTTCAGAACAATTATTGGTCTGCAGTAATGAATATGAAAGTTTAATGTAGGTGAATATTTTATTATATTTATCCCTACTATTTCTCCAACAAATTCTCTTTATATGTAGTATTCCCTATTATGGTGTCATCCAGAAGTTGACTTCAGATCCCATAATTACCATAAATTAACTTTTTCAGTTCATTAGTTATTCTCATCATACTGAACCTTAAATTCATTTAGGCACAAAAACCAGCTGGATGACTCTCTTTTAACTGCACCACATCATAGATTTGTTGTAAGGAAAATAGGAGGACGTATTATATACACAGTTTCCATTTGTACAAAACAAAGACAAGGAGTACAGGTGAAACTTAAAAAATTAGAATATCATGCAAAGTTCATTTATTTCAGTAATGCAACTTAAAAGCTAAAACTAATATATGAGATAGACTCATTACATGCAAAGCAAGATAGTTCAAGCCGTGATTTGTCAGAATTGTGATGATTATGGTTTACAGCTCATGAAAACCCCAAATCCACCATCTCAGAAAATTAGAATATTACATGCAATCAATAAAACAAGGATTGTACATAGAACAATATCGGACCTCTGAAAAGTATAAGCATGCATATGTACTCAGTACTTGGTTTGGGCCCCTTTTGCAGCAATTACTGCCTCAATGCGGCGTGGCATGGAAGCTATCAGCCTGTGGCATTGCTGAGGTATTATGGAAGACCAGGATGCTTCAATAGCGGCCTTCAGCTCTTCTGCATTGTTCAGTCTCATGTCTCTCATCTTTCTCTTGGCAATGCCCCATAGATTCTCTATGGGGTTCAGGTAAGGCACGTTTGCTGGCCAATCAAGCACAGAAATCCTGCGGTCATTGAACCAGGTTTTGGTGCTTTTGGCAGTGTGGGCAGGTGCCAAGTCCTGCTGGAAAATGAAGTCACCATCCCCATAAAACTCGTCTGCGGAAGGAAGCATGAAGTGCTCCAAAATCTCCTGGTAGATGGCTGTGTTGACCCTGGACTTAATGAAGCACAGTGGACCAACACCAGATGATGACATGGCTCCCCAAATCAACACAGACTATGGAACTTCATACTGGACTTCAAGCATCTTGCAGTGTGTGCCTCTCCATTCTTCCTCCATACTCTGAGTCCTTGGTTTCCAAATGAGCAAAAGTTGCTCTCATCAGAAAAGAGGACTTTGGACCACTGAGCAACAGACCAGGTCTGTTTTTCTTTAGCCCAGGTAAGACGCTTCTGACGTTGTTTGTTGTTCAGGAGCGGCTTGACAAGAGGAATACAACATTTGAAGCCCATGTCCAGGATCCGTCTGTGTGTGGTGGCTCTTGATGCACTGACTCCAACCTCAATCCACTCCTTGTGAAAGTCCCCAACACTTTTGAATGGCCTTTTCCTGACAATCCTTTCCAGGCAGCGGTTATCCCTGCTGCTTGTGCACCTTTTTCTTCCACACTTTTCCCTTCCACATACATTTCTATTAATGTGCTTTGATACAGCACTTTGGGAACATCCAACTTCTTTTGCAATTACCTTTTGAGGCTTTACCACCTTATGGAGGATGTCAATGATGGTTTTCTGCACAACTGTCAGGTCAGCAGTCTTTCCCATGATTGTGATTCTTACTGAACCAGAATGAGAGACCATTTAAAGGCTCGGGAACCCTTTGGAGGTGTTATGGCTTAATTAGCTGATTAGAGTGGGACACTTTGAGCCTAGAATATTGCACCTTTTCACAATATTCTAATTTTCTGAGATTGTGGATTTGTGGTTTTCATGAGCTGTAAGCCATAATCATCACAATTATGACAAATCACGGCTTGAACTATCTTGCTTTGCATGTAATGAGTCTATCTCATATATTAGTTTCACCTTTTAAGTTGCATTACTGAAAAAAATGAACTTTTGCACAATATTCTAATTTTTCGAGTTTCACCTGTAAATCTATTAAATAAATAAATCTATGTTGGAGCGAAGCTAGAGCACAGAGCGTCACATTGATTTGCAGAAATCACAACCCTGGTGTAAATGTCACACTGGAAAGGGTACACATTACATGTCACAAAGCAGAAAATTACTCTTTTTGTAATTTTCACATTGAGGCATTCAAAAGCTACTGTACCTGAAATTGTTAAAAAAAGAATCAATCGAAGGGCTATATATTTTCTGAATTTTATTATATGGGCAAAAACAGAAATTCAGATATATCCAGTTGCTTATCACATTAACATTTTATCATCACCCAGTTAGCAAATTTATGAGGATATTTGCAAATTCAACAATTTAGTGCAGAAATTATTGGCAGAAGATTCTCCTTAAAAAGCAGTTCGGGTAGTCACAGAATGCTTCCTATTGTACTTTGATCTAGCAGCAATTATTTGCATATTTGCACTTTATTTTATGTTTTGTTAATCAGATATGAACCTAAGAATCAACTTAAAGATGCTTTTTGTTCTAAAATATCAAACAATTGATCCCTTTGTCATGTCTCACTGTGAACAGAGCCTCAAAGCTACTGATCTATTTTAGATTTTGTTTTTCTAATCCATTAGTTACCTTTGAGAATCTTAAAATAATGTTATATATTATATATGATGTAGCAATATGTTCAAGCCACTATGTAACTATATATGCATGATCTTTGGCCTTTCATAATCCTTGGAAGATGCCCCAGAGATCTCAAAAAATATAATCCAATAATAACTTTTAATATGACAGAAGGGGAAAGTTATTAAATTAATGACTGCAGAGTAATCATAGCAACCTCATTTGCCCCCCAGCATGACATTCAAAAGTCAGTGTCATCCCGAGACCAGAAAAAGTTGTATATTCTTGGTCCAAACTGTATTATCTCAATATGTTCTTTTAATGTGTATAATATTCATGCTTTCTAGACTATTTTACTTCTGAGATAAATAATATTACATAAAAAGAGAAAGCAGTTGCAAAAGAAACTAAAATAAGGATGCTAAGAAAAAAGAGAATATAGCTTCTCCTAGATTATTTCATACCTTTCTATTTTTGCAAATTATAACTTGCTTCCATTATAACTGCCATTGTACCTTCTTTTGATAAGTCATCATTCCATACAATATATCATACATTATCCACTACCCATCTATCAACATCATTTCAAGAGGAAAATTAAAATTTAATTACAATGGGACAGTGTTTTTTTTTAAAAAAATATTTTTGTTACAGAAGTATTTTTAAATTAATCCATAGTAAAAAATATTTCAGCTTTTGGCATGCATACATAGTACATTCAAATATCTCAAATATCTTCTCTGTGTATGTGTGTGTGTGTGTCCTTCCCTCTCTCCTACCTTCTCTCTCTCTCTCTCCCTCTCTGTATGTGTGTGTGTGTGGAGAGAGGGGGGAGGGAGAGAGACAGACAGACAGACAGAGGGACAGAGACTGAGATTTACTGTCAATACTAAAGGAAATCATTATGGCTTTCTTACCAGAAATTTCTTACCAGAAATATTTCTATCCCAAGGTTAGAATGTATGATGCATGATGAAATGATCCAAACAAGGTCCTCTCTTACATCTTTTTCCCCTCTCTAAAATGCCAAATTAGAATTGGATAGTAATCCAAAGCAAGACCACTATTTGTACATATACTATTGCAATTCTCTATATCTCAAGTTTCTATGAGATTAAACTTTTGCAACCTTTAAGGAGAGCAATTAAGCCATTTGACACAAATGCTCCATTTTCTATGTTTAAGGATCTGAATTTACCATGGTAACTCTGTCTTATAATTTGTTATAATACATTTATAATAATGCATTCATTGTAAGAATTCCTTATTGCCTTTTTACAAGAGCTTTACATAGGAAACATATTCCCAAATAGGAAATGATCAGCAAGTAATTTAACATGCAGTAATACAAATAATACATAAACCCTACTGAATTGTTTCAGTGAAACATAAACTTCTCTCCCCGTCTGGATCTTTTAATAATTGCTTTCTGTTCACTGAATCTTCTAGTCATTAGGGACAAAATGTTGCATAAAGCAGAATGCAGTTAATTTGCCCAAGTTACACATATGTTTTAGGATTAGGTTTCTATGACAAAATGTTCTGATGTGTTGACCCAAGAAGCTCTTCTCTTCCCCTTTGATGCCAACAGTAACTCTTTCATACCCTCCTACTATATATCCATATATATGGATTGACATTTAAAGCAGATAAAGGGATGACATTAGTTACGTTTTTCTACTAGAGATATTTCTATAGGAAGGGATTGGAGAGGAAGGAAATGCTACTGCAAGTAGGGAATGGATTTGTTTTAAGCTACAAACAAAAGAGCCCACTTGGTAGATTTTGTTGGAATATTCTGAGCAGGTTGTACTCCAAACAGAACAACTTTAGAGTTCACGTGTGCCCTATTCTGTTGAAGAAACACTTAAAACACCATTATAGGCATTTCTTACTTAGCTACCCTAATTGGGAGTAGCAAAATGGTACTAGACCAAAGAAGTCGCCAAGTGAAACACAAATGTGCTTGCAATCTTATTTCAGTTTTCCTTTGTTTTACAGCCTGTGATGGTCGTAAAAGGCAAAGACTGGTTGCAAAGTGACTTTTTTTAATCACTAACATAACTGTGAACAGTTGCTAAACAAACCAGTTGCTAAATGAGGACTGCATCTCTTTTGTGTCTCTAAAAATATTTAAAACACCCTTGGGAAGTTTCTCTGTACATGGTTAGCAGAACGAAATTTGGAATCCATGGAAGCCTCTGATGCCTTCCCTGCCATCTTCCTACAAATAAATCCAATGTAGAAGCTGGCAGGGAAGGTTTCAAGCTGGTCCAGTAACTTCACTTGCACCATTCTCCACCCAGCAGTAGCCACTTCTGGCCTCACTGTGCTTGTGCCATGCTTCATGGGCTGCTTGCACACCTTCCCTGGCCCATCAGTAGCCATCCCAGCTCTACCACACCTTACCTTCCTGACTGCTTCTTAGTTATCTGGCATTCACTTAACAACCCACAATCCCTGCTTAACAGTAGCAACCTGGAGTGCCAGGATTGCTGTCACTAAGCAACTAAATTAGTCAATGACATCATGCTTTCTGATCACATTGCTTAGTGATGAAAATTTTGGTCCCAATTACTGTCACTAACCAGGAACTACTTGTTCCATAATATCCTGAGACTGAATGATCTAAATGACTTGGGAAGGGAGCATTGTAAGAAATGATACAACATCATCTAGAAAGGTTAACTTTCCCTGATCCAGAAGCTCAGAAATGCATTCTTCAGCTTCAGAGTAGTTCCCCCCCCCACTTAAAACAGCACAGTACGTACCAGGTCTCTGTTAAGCGCTGTCATACTTTCTTTCTTACCTCTATGTCATTATGCTAAGGTCTTTCTTGAATTCATAGTCTTAATGAAATTTGTTTTCACCCATGTTTTGAAATCATGATATGAGCATCCAGGGAAGCTGATTGGGTTACTTTGCACTGGTCACTCTCAACTCAACTCACCTCTCAGGGGAAAACATAGGATGAGGGAGCATTATATGACATACTTTGAGCTCAAAAGAGAAAATACATGTGAATCAAATAAATAAAAGAAACCCAGTAGAGCAGGGGTGTCAAACTCAAGATCCAGCCTGCGGGCTGCTTAGATTTGGCCCACAGGGTCGCCTTGGAAACAGCGAAGGGCTGGCTCATGGTGCCTCTGCCAATGAAAACGGAGCTGGAGAGGGCACATGGCTCTCCCAAGCTCTGTTTTTGCTGGCAGAGGGTTGCAGAAGGCCATCACAGCCAAAAACAGAGCTCGGAAGCCCGTTTTTACTGGCAGAGTGCTCGGGCCACCACAGGTACTCTCGACACGAGTGACATCCAAGCTGCCCATGCCTACCCTGGCCACACCTCCCCCAAGATTAAACACAACCCTGATGCGGCCATCAATGAAATCAAGTTTGACACCCCTACAGTAGAGGGATAATTTGAAACTGACTGTGCCATAAATCTTTTTCATAAAGTATGATTACCACAGTATGCCACAAGCTAAACTGAACTATCACTGGTCTAGTCAATTGGCTTCAGTTCGTCATCCTTTTATATAGAACGTTATCCTTCAGCCCAACTTTAAGAAAATAAAACAGAAGATCATCTTTCTCCCAAACTCCAAAAATGGAGAACAAACCTTGTGGTAGGTATATAACTGCAGTTTTCACAAAGGGTGGATTTTTAAAGAGAAATTCTCTTATAAAATTACTGAAGCCAAACTATAAGCATAAAAAAGTAATTTATGGGAAAACGAGACCTACGATGGAAGTATAAAGGTGCAGTCTGGTTTTCATCAATTCTGCCGTTATATAAAGGGATTACATGGGAGAGGCCTTTCTAGGAAACCAAAGCTGAATTTTGTCTGTTCAAAATGGGGCCTGTTTATCAGATTCTCAGTGTTTTTCATATCAAAACTAGGAGCATGTCACATATTACTCTTATTATGAACTTTTAAAAAGACAAACTCTTAAGACCTACAGTAATAATAAAATAAATAGGATTCATATCGTCAGTAATCTCTACAGCAATTATTTAGGAAGAGACAGCCATTGGAGATGAGTATACATTTTTTTTAATGAATAAATTTGCACAATCTAATTACTTTAAGAATAAACTACACGATGACCAATTCACTAATCAAGACCTTCATAAAAAGTTGTAAATCAAGAATAAACTATTATGTCCTTCATGCGACTTCAAAGTCATGTTTATTATCTGCACTGTAGAAAAAGAGGAATAAGTCTGCTTGCCAACTATCTTGTTCCAAAACTTTTCTTTCTTCTTTCACACAGCATTCAGCCAAAGTACAATCCTTGTATGAAAAGGCTCTCAGTCCCCAACATTGCCAGTTTGAGCAGAAAAGCTTGAAGATATTTTATTCAAATGTGCTTTTAACAAAGAAACTAAAAGAAACCGATAAGCAGAATCCAGATCACAGGTATCTTTTTTGTGTTCAAGAAGGATTGAGTAAACAACTGGTCAAAGAGAAGAAAACATTGAAAGGGACTTGTTTTCTTTTTAAGGAAATTTAAGAGAACATTTAAGTGATTAGACAAATGCAAAAAGGATTACAGAAACATGAAGAAGTATGGCAGAAGCTTGTTTCTACATTTTCTTTTACCAATTTTGTTCTGAAAAAGCAAATTACTTTGATATTGGGCACTGCGCTAGGCTTCACATTGACTATAAAACGTTATTTTTACAAAACTTCAATATGTACATTTTATATCACATTCTTGGTTTCAAAACCTTCCATTATTCATTGAAAGCTTCACTTATATAAATCTCAGTTGGATGGAATCTGTTTCCCCTCATCTGCTCATTTTTTTTTATAATAAACTGACTTCTATTGCAGCAGAAGGAATTTAAAAAAATCAGAAAAATTACAAATTATTTCTCATGTATAATGTACTTGACTTGGCATTTCTCAATAAATAAATAAATAAATTCTAGATATTAACATTTTTAAAAAATGCTACCCCAAAAGTGAAAATTGAACTGTTCTCTCTCTAAGAAACAGAGCAAATTCATAATTATTTTAAAATGAACATGCTTGTGGGAATGATAGGTATTATTCCATTTAATAGACAAACTCTTTCTGCACCAACATATATATACACACTAGCAACCCCACACACTCACAAACACCATTATTTATTTATTTACAAAGGTTTTTATGATGCCACACTCATCATGACACTAAATGGCCAAGAACCATGAAAATACAAAAATATCGTACAAGCATACAGTGTCCATGCAGCTACAAAATAAGAATCTAATCTCTATAACCATGGTACAACAATACCATTAATCAACCAATCAGCACATCAATTCAGTATTTATTTTATCAAGTAGACTTAACGTGTATCATATTTATTTAAGCAAAGTTGCAGGTGTAAGTTTTGTTCAAGCTGAATATTTTTAAAGATACAATTGTTAAAATGTTGGGAATATGGTTAAAAACTGGTAATTGTTTTGAAAAAGAAAAGAAAAATATTCTCTTAATTTTTAAAAGAAACAATGTGCTGAGAATCACATATAAAAAATTTAGTCATTGGCATTTGTTTTCATTTGACCAACTACTCAAACTTTGTATGTTAAAGCAATAGCAATTGGGTAATTTTTGAGTGAGACTGATATTCAACAATTACAAGAGGGTGTGTTTTGGAAACAAAATTGTAACTTTAAGAAATTTTAGAGACCATTTATTTGCTGAAAAAGATCCCCAATCTGGATGGACTTTCTGTTGAATTGTATAAATCTTTTTATATAATAATTTAATAATTAGAAGTCAGCAATAAAACATTTAAATCCAGTGAATTCCTTTTATCATTTTATGTAGGTTATATAACATTGATTTTAAAACTAGGTAAATATCTAAATACTGCATCATTAATTAATACAGATAGTAATTATTAACTGCTTTGTTAGCTAGGCATTTGCAGGGAGTGTTACCATACATAATTCATCTCAGTTCAAATTTGTTAAAAGTAGAACAGGTTGAATAATTTATGTTTATTAATAGATATTTTGGCTATAACTCAAGACACATTCAATTTTTCTGCACTAATATCTTTAGATGCTGAAAAAACTTTTGATATGGTTCAGATTAATTTTATAAAGCAAATTATTTATAAATATGGATTCCTGCCCTACAGTAAATGCATTGCAACTTACTATTTGCAACTAAAAGCAACAGTAATAACCAATCAATTAAGAACTGAAGTAAAGCAAATTCTAAACAACAACTAAGACCCATTCTACTTCTATAACAAAAATAATAAAAGGCTACACTATTTTCACTGTTTGGAGAGTCCAACCGGGTATTCAAGGCCTGGAGCTCCCCAACTGCGTCCTTTTAGGGCGACTGAGTTTTTTAAACTTGCCTCTAAAGGGAGCAGGTGGTGTGGCTACACGAACTTCGAACTCAGTCCTTGGGAAGCAAGCTGGATCCATGCTTGGACTCTCCAAGCAGCGCCTAGGAGAATATTTGAATTGCACTGACAGATTCATAGTATAAATTATGTTTACATGCTGATGACACTTTTCTAATATTGGCTAATTAACTTCATAGTCTAACTTGACACGGTTTGTCCAACAATATGGTAAATATTTGGGTTATAAAATTGTTTTGGAAAAATATAATTTACTTTGTGTGCAATAGATTAATTGATGAATAAAAGAGGTTGGTTTATGTAATCTGTACATATTTTTTGGGAGGGTTAAAAGTAATTCATCAAAATATTTTATTCCAATATTAAAGGACACTCAAAGAATGTATCAAAAAAGCATAATTGTAGATTTTCTTTATTGGAATGAAAAAAACTTAACCCATATGGTTTGGTCTATTACTGATTTTTTTTAATGAAGTAATACTGTAACATTTATACAAAAATTAATGGGACAGGTAGCCCTCAACCTGTAACAGTTGATTTAGTAACGGTTCAAAGTTACAACTGTGCTGAAAAAAGGGACTTATGACCGTTTTCATACTTACAACATTGCAGCATCCGTGTAGTCACGTAATTAAAATTCAGATGCTTGGCAACTGGTTCATAATTATGACAATTGCGGTGTCCTGGGGTCATGTGATTTCTTTTTGTGACCTCACCAGCAAAGCCCAGTGGGAAACCAGATTCACTTAATAACCATGCTACTAAATTAACAATTACAGTGATTCACTTAACAACTGTGACAAGAAAGGCTATAAAGGTGGGGCAAAATTCACTTAACAAATGTTTCACTTAGCAACAGAAATGTTGGGCTCAATTGTGGTCGTAAGTAGATGACTACCTGTAATTGTTTTCTAATATGGTGAAACTTGATATTAAAGATACAGATTATATTTTGAATTGAATCCCAACTTTCAGTATAACAATTTTGCAGAAAAACAAAAATGGTAGATATGAAGGGACTCAAAAGCAAGATAAACTCATAAAGATGAGAGTAAACAAGCTAACATGTTGCAAAAGAATACTGAACTAAATATGCACATCAAATGTATAATTTTTAGGATTCATATCATGTAAGTAGAGACATAGGCATATACAGGTTTTCAAACCTCATGAATACATAAACACAGCACAGGACATAACTCATAAGCAGTTTTAAAATAAGCACACCAAAAACAAAAAATCCTATAAAGTATTTGTAGAAGATGTGCTGCCAGGGCACTTGGCAGGACTGGGAGAAAGGATGACCTTGTCCATAAAGAGAAGGAGAAGGACAGTCCTCCACATAAAGCACGTAAAATTCACAACTTGAATTTTATTCACAGTTTGGCTTTTAAGTCTTGCTTTGAGAGTTGATAGAGATTTGCTAGAATTACACAATCTTTGAAGCAAAAGGCATTGCCTGTTTCTGATGCTTAGACTGTAATAAGGGAGAAAAAAATTACAACAAAATAATTAGTTTGGACTAAAAAGGACCACGTTCCAACACCTGCTCAATTGTGAAATTTGCTAGTTCGTTCATATGTCAGGTTCTAATCCAAGTCAGGAAACTTCTCAATTTGCATTCTGGTTTTTTGTAGCCCTTAAGTGTTTCCCCAACTGAACACCAGTCAATTTTGAAAACATTGTCATATTTATTTCAAGTACTTTGTCATGCACATATCATTGAGGATACTTTAAGACAATCTTGACTCTTGGTATCTGCCTAGACAAGTTCATGGAATTTTCTTGGAAGCCTTCTCTTTCCCCTCACCCCCCCAAAAAGCATTTGCTGTTGCCTTCTTCCTAGGATTAGGAGCGTGTATATGACTGGCCCAAGAACACCCAGCTGGCTTCATATCTAAGACAGGATGAATTTATGGTCTCCCAGTTTCTACTCTTTAAGCATTACACCAAATTACACCCTAATAAAAATATTATTTATTTAAAAACAGCATTTAAAAATTGTGTGTGTGTGTGTGTTGTATTTGTGCTGATAAATAAATAAAGGGAGACTAGTATAGATCTATTTCAAGCTATTTAGCTCTCATCAGCTAGCCATACCCTTACTGGGATTCGAACCAGGGCTGTATTACATATTAGGCAGCTGTATTAGCCACTAAGCACAGACTCTCCTCCTTATCAGCTGAGCCAGGGAAATAGGTATGTATTTGTGCTATTTGGGCATACCAGGGGTTGTAACACAAATATATATATATGAAGTATCCTGAATATAAGACAGAAAAATTGTAGTTTCTTTGGCAAGAGAAAACATTCGCATTAATGTCATTTGTTATATATTAACTTCCACCAATAGAACTAAATAGCATACGATGCAGAAAAATTGTCATCTGATTTCCCTATCTTCTCACTTTTCCAAAATTCTACAGACTTCAGATTTGATCAGAATTACAAAACTGGGTTTTCAGGCAGTAGAAGTTTCCAGGATAAAACTTCCTGCCCTGAGGCTATTAATCCTGAGGCTATTAATCCAAGAGTGAAAAAAATACACATTTATAAATTTTTCAGCAGTTGCAATAAACTAGGATTCTACCTGCAAAGTGACACAGTATTTTAAATTTTACCTTGGCAAAGCAATCTCATGTCATGAAACATTAGCAAGATTTTACGTTTATCAGTGATGCAGGATGAAAAGACAGATTATATGTAATGGGTGAGAGTGGCATAAAATAAGGTTATTACATAGGAAAAGACAAGTCATATATCCTACAGTATAGGTATATTATGAATGAAGGCTTCTAGGAAAGGAATGAACCTTCAATGGATAGGAAAAGAGTGAACTGATAGTTACAATGAACGAACAGAACCCAAACCATTGTATGGAATCAAATTATATTTTTGGATTAGTGTGGAAGAACACATTAAAAAAGCTGTTGTTGCCCTATACCCTGCGGATGTGTTTATAACAGAAATATAGTACTTCATCCAGCCATGTCAGGTAAAGATTGGCAAATCTAATTCAATGTGGTTCATAACCTAAAAAATATATTCAGTTTTTAAAATAATGTTGAGAAAAATAAATCTAAAAAAATTGCCAAATAATCCCCCAACCTATTAATTTTTTTTCCTCATACAAGTTTATTTATTTATTCATTCATTCATTCATTCTTTCACTCACTCACTTGCTTATATTGTGTCTGTTGGAAAACAATATTCAAAATATTGTTAAAAACAAAACAAAACCATAAATACAGTGAAACATAAAAAAGAAGATAAGAACCAGAGGTGGATTGCTCCCGGTTCCGCCAAACCAGTAGCAACAACAGAGGGAGGCAGAAGCGCCGCATGCAGGCAAGCACGAGCAAACTGGTAGTAAGAAAAATTGGAAACTCATCACTGATAAGAACGTAACTAACTTTATATCTTTCAATTATTTCTATCCTGATTTTTAAGGTAACAATCCTCCCAAAATGGTTTTCAAAGAATATAAATAAATGGCAAGAAAATATGGTTTTTAAAAAACTAGAATATTTCTAGGCTATTGATGCAAATGTATCAGGGAGGGGGGGAGGGACTGGGATAATCCCTCTGAAATAGAGGTTGGTAATGCCTTTTAAGTATGTACATGCGTATACATAATGCATATTACAGAGGCAAACGAAGCAAGCTAAAAATGTGTTCCAGACACTTACCCAAAATATGTGTCAAAATATCCAGTCACTTTCTCTACAAAAACTGTGGAACAAGTAATTATTCTGATTATTTACAGGGTCAGTGGACAGGAATAACGCATGATGCTATTCCATGTGTTGTCCAGAAATAAATATCATTTTGGATTCCCCAAGAGTTTTCTATTATGCCAGTTGCTTGGCAAGTTTTGAGTAAACAAAGATGAAATGAAGATAATAGCAGGATTTCAATTATTGCAAGCAGATTCTTTGGCATATAGATGTCATTTCATGAGATATAATGTAAGAAGGAGGTTGAAACCCCCTGACACAACTTATTAAAAGAAGTCCCATCAAAGAGACTTGAGTAGACTTCAGTGACAGATATTAATCCACATCCTTATCAATTTCTTAACAGCAAACATAGTTCTGCATTACCCACTGAGATTTGAACACCTGCCAAAAGACATTAATTATATCACTTCATTTGTTAAGCAGCTGCTTCTAGAGAAAAATTCAACTGGGAACGGTTCAGTCTCCTTGTCCCATTTTACCTTATTTTACTATCCTTCAGAATCAGTCTCCTTTGAAATCTAACCTAGAGGGTGCAAACTGAATGTAGGATTAGCACAAAGTTTGGAAGGTGAGTGGTAAAGTGGTTAAAGTACTAGGTTAGAATTCTGGGAAACTGGGAAAGTGAATTCTACTCCTTTCCTAGGCACAAAAGGTGGCTAGGTCAGTGGTCGGCAAGCCGTGGCTCGCGAGCCACACGCGTCTCTTTACACATTTTAATGCGGCTCTTCTGTGTGCCAGGCGCCCGCTCCCCTCCCTCCTCTCAGGCACTTCAAAACAAGCGCCCCTTTCTCTTTTTTTGACCCACAATGATTAGGGAGGATCCTGAAGTCGGGCGGGGACGAGAAGCGAGGAGGCAGAAAAAGAAACGGAGGCTAAGGAGCTTCCCCCCGCCCCCTCCCAGCAAAAATCTAACCGGGGAGCCGGGCGGGCAGTAGCAAATTAGCCGATCACGCCGCGTGATCGGTTAATTTGCTACTGCCCACGCGGTGTGATCGGCTAATTTGCTACTGCCCGCCCGGCTCCCCGGTTAGATTTTTGCTGGGAGAGGGCGGGGGGGAAGCTCCTTGGCCTCCGTCTCTTTTTCTCCCTCCTCGCTTCTTGGGGCTCCACCAATGGGGGAGCAAGGCCCAGCGCCAGGCTTTGGGCTAACACAGAGGTCTGCAAAGTTGGCTGTTTTAAGACTGGTAGACTTCAATTCTCAGAATTCTGGGAGTTGAAGTCCACCAGTCTTAAGAGCCAATTTTGCAGATCCCTAGGCTAATATGATTGATGCCTTTGGTGGACTTCAATTCTCAGAATTCTGGGAGTTGAAGTCCACAAGTCTTCAAGCTGTCAGGTTTGAAGACCCTGGGTTTTTTTTTCTAAAGGGTTGGGGGTGCGAGGGTCTTGCAACTTGACAGCTTTAAGACTTGCATGCTTCAATGCCAGAGTTCCTGAGCCAACATGACTGGAGGAGGAATTCTGTTAGTTGAAGTCCACAAGTCTTAAAGCTGTCAGGTTTGAAGACCCCTTGGGGTTTTTTTCCTAAAGGGTTAGGGATGCAAGGATCTTGTAATTTGACAGCTTTAAAACTTGCATGCTTCAAATGCCAAAGTTTATTGAAACTAAAAACAGTGTACCATCCTATGTATTTTCGGTTTTAAAAATGTGGCTCTCAAAATAAATTTCAATCGTGGTTTTGGCGAGATTTGGCTCAGTTGAAAAAAAAGGTTGTCCACCACTGGGCTAGGTGATCATGGACTATCACTTTCTCACAGAAACAATCCACACAAGCGGTATGTTGTGGGAAAATATAAGGAGTAGGCATTACTTATAGCACTCTTGAGTGTAGAAAATAAAGATGGGATCTAAATCTAATGAATACATAAATAGAATAATATTGAGTTACTTATGGTACTAATTTAGTATCACTTATTTTACAGAGAGGATAGATATACCCTGGACTAAGTTTCTTGGAAGAATACAAAATATATTCATTTAAACTAAGAACATAAACAAGTTTCGGATAGACTAGCTTGCTGTTTTAAAATATTTTATCCTACAAAAATCAAAAGCAAGAAAGCAAAACTATTAAGTTGACCTTATTCATTTATTAAACAATATTTATAACCCACCCAAATCCAAATGGATTTTGAGCTAAGTACAAAAAAATTCAAAACAATACACTAAAAACTACATGCGCATAACAAAAATCAACAGTACTTAACTTCAATTTTGCTAAAGGTGAAATGCCTGCTGAAACCCTACTAATTCCAAAATATTTGTACAGAGATTGTCACCTGTAGCTGCAGGGAGAAAGTATTCCATAAAATGGGGGGCATAACTAAGAATGCATTTTAAAAAGGTCAAGCTACAACAGGCCCTCTCTAAATTACAAGATCAGGTGGGCTGATTTCAATTTGTCAAGACCATGAATGATACTTCCTGCTGCTGGTAACAACTACCTCTCTGAATTGGCCCTATAAGCCTAATTAGTAAGCAATGCAGCAACTGTGAGTTTTACTATTGTCAGCTCAATGAAGTCAAATCAGAAAACTGATACTAAAAAGGACTACTTGAACTCCACATTATTAATGGAGGATATAATAATAAAATCTTTAATGTCTCTGCCCCCTCCTATACCATACAAAATCATGGGGAGGTTATCTGGAATTTCCACACTTCTGTTCTTCCTAAAGCTGTTTATATTTTCTTAACTGTTCTTGGCATTTCTTCAAGATTATCTCTCTACTCCTCTATAGCTTTGGGGAGGGCGATTTTCTTTAGTCCTTTCTGTCCCTAGCCCTGGAAATATGAGGTACTAGCGCTTTTTCTAACTACTTAGCATCTTCAGGGCATTTTCAGAATGATATATGAAATTGAAAATCTTCAAAAACTTTTACCAACTTGTTTTGCACTGCAGCAATTCACTACAATTCCTTTGGTTGCTCGCTTCATGCTGTTTTGTTGCTGCTAATTAGTTCTACCAGCCTTGGTGGATTTTTTTTTCCATTTCCAGTCATGATAAACTAAGTAACCTTCAAATAAGGCAGCTTGACAGCACAAGACAAAACATCAGATTTGCCTCTTCTGTTTAATTTTAAGCCAACTTTTAACTCTTAATGGCAGCAACAAGAGATCTGCTCTGATGAGCACTCTTAATTTGAAGCATCCCTCATTCGACTCATCTCATTTTTGGCTTTCAACAGTCTTATACTCCAAGAACACGAATCTTTCCAAACAGATTCAGATATGAGGACTGAAGGTCTCATATCAGTTCTTTGGAGATCTGAGATCCACATTCCTCAGATTGTCCCATTTCCTCAGCTTGTTAACAGTATTCCACCATCTTCAAAAACAATGGTATTTAAGCAGTCAGTCACTGTCAGCATTTTCTGTACTCTTAACAGTTGTTTTTTCTTCAGAAGACAAAATCTTGCTGTAGAATTCTATAAACAAATCCATGAATTAACCTAAATTAAAACTGAGTGCCACGTTAAAGAGGAAAAAACTTTATAGTTATCACTTAGTCCCAGACTCTGCTCTTAGTACACATTTACTTCTTTCCTTTATTTTTTTAAACATGAATAGAATAGAATAGAATAGAATAGAATACTTTATTGCTCAAGGGTGATAGGACACACAAGGAATTGGAATTTAAATTGGAATGTAGAAATCCTGCTATTTTATTCCTAAAAAGCTGAAATATCATTCTAAAATATCCAAAACAAAATCCCATTGGGTGAAGAATAATATAGTAATGAAAGAACAATTTGCTCTCTATTGCTTTGATTGTAGCATACCATGATCATACCATAAAAGAAGAGTACAAGAAGGAAAAGAACTTTGTGTCAAAAGAGATTGGAAGGGGGATGTAGGAAAGAGGTACATGTACAAATATATAGGAATGAAAAGAAAAGGCACAGAGACTAGTGAGGAGGGAATAATCCCTAAAAGGAAAAGGCAGACATTAGTAAACTGGTGAACATAAAAGCCAGCAAACAAGGCTTACCTTCTAACAGGGATATGAAGGGCAAGAAGCAATAGAGCCACCAACCCATTCTTACAGTGGGCATAGTCAAGATTGTGCGCCAACTGGTTCCCATTGCCAACCAGTGGAATTTTTTGATGTTTGGTTAAAAAATGGTAAGGGGCAACATAAGAGACAAACAATTTAGGCTGCAGTGTGGGATTGCCCGGGTTTTAACTGACCATAATATAAAAGCTCTGTGCCACTGTTTCTATTTGCACTTTTAAAAATTACTGGTTTAAGATTCATATCTTTAAAAAGACTTTTACAATCACAAGAACAATAGTATATATGCAACTTTGGAGTTCTACAAAACCCATTTGTGGGGGAATTCTGTCTAACTGCAAGCAAGGTGTTCTAATTGGACTAGGAGTGAGTGAACCAATATGTAAAAAGCAGACGGCCTGTAGTTAAAGCTGATTGAGAGGAATCTATTTGCTTTAACTGCACTACATTTGAGACTTACTTCTTCCAGCAACTTGTTTTTTAATCTACACATTTACATTCAGTGTTCTTTGTTAATTCACACAAGATTTCCCCTTTTCTCTTCATTAAATTGTAGCTAACAGAGTCCCTAAAGTCGTAGTCATTAAATAGATGCTTTATGTAGCTAACTCTTGTAGGAGATAAAGACTACAAATCTAGGAAAATGAAGCTATACCGCTTTTGTGACAAATTGTTACAGTGATTACTTGGCCTTTAAATGTAAAGTTCAGACCAGCAAGCAGTTTTTTGCTGGAATCTGCAAATTATTTTCACACCTTTGAAGGCCAGGGCTGCAGGTAAGGAATGTCACACCATTTCCAAGAGTGTTAATTAGAGACAATTATATAACCCAACTGACCTGCCCTGGCATACAAATGCCTTGATTCCCTTGACTTTTAAGGCATCAATTTTATGTCCGTATTTAGGAATGATACAAAAAAAAAAACCATATTATGCAAAACACAGCCTTCCATCAAAACATATTCTGCTGCTCTATTGTTCAAATAAAACAAAGATAGTAACAGTTGTCAATTAATGTAACGTGTGTGTAAAGATTGCTAGGATCCTTCAATTGAGATTCAATTTGGCTGTTTTTAAAATCAGGTTTTACATTTTTGATATTCAACCTGAATTGCATTTTACTTTATCAAAACTGACAAGAGAATTTTTATGTATTTCCAAGGAATCAGCTTAGATTGGATGGATGGATGGATGAACATAAAGAGACTATTTCCACTACCAATATTCACTGCAGTTGAAATTCTTTGGCATTGGAAACTGGGTTTTTTAATGAGATTTTTCATCAAGCAATATCAGTATCAAGAGAAATGGTGTCCGACCATAAGACCAGATATCAGATAAAAGATTCTTGTAAACAAGAGAGGGATCTCCCACATGCTAATAATTATCTAACAATCCCCAATCACTACAGTACAATATAATAAATGGAGTACTAAAAATGCATTTATCACAGAAGGCTGAAGTATAAATAGCTCTGCAGATACTGCAAAGAGTGCCAGTTCTTATGAATTTGATGAAGCATTCCCTCCAGTGGGAGAGCGGATTGTTTCTATTTTTCTTCCCCACCCATTTTTGCTAGCCTGGCCAATAAGATACTCTCAATTAAATGTGATGAGATAATAATTATGTATTACTATTTTCTCTATTTTCATAATATAAAATAATTGAATGGATTGTGATCTGGACAGCTGTTATACAATAATAAACTTGTGCGCAGTTCGAATAAATCTTCACTTCCGGGTTTCTCCCGAGGTGTAACACAGCTGATTCGCTCTTTAATCTGCTTGGATGCAAGGTAGGAAAATAGCGCGGGCGGGCAAGTGGGCCTTTCTGATCGTCGGGGTGAACCGGTTTTCTCCCAGCTGATCGTTGGAGCTACTGGTTCACCCGAATCAGTCCGAACCGGTAGAATCCCACCCCTGGGTTAGTTATATAGTAATTCCTGGATGGACAGAGAACTGTCATCATTCTAATAAGATAAAAAAGAAATCAATCTACAGGTAAGTTCATGTTTAAAAAGAAAGTTTCAGAGAGCTTTTCCCCTCCAAAACTCTTTTCAATATAATTCTTTAAATAAATTAGCAACTTTAGTTAAAATGTAGAAAAAGTAGCTGTGATAGAAGTATTCTATTTTCTGGAACGTCTTTTCTTATTGTTGGAGTTTTAGATATTCTCAAAGAAAAATGGCTATTCTCTTCTCTCCCACAGGGGACAATCTTGGGGATTAACTAACAGTTGTTTGCTAATGACAGAAGACTATAAGGCAGACAGGATGCCAGTGCTGTGTATTACTTCAGGGAGAGAGAGAGTGCTATGAATAACAGGTTTCAGGCACTATGCAGTAATTTGCATGTAGTCATTTGCCCCATCTTTTCATCAAGGCCAACAAATAAGTCATCCATTTAACATTCATGTTGCAAGTTAAATTGAATAAGAATACTAATATTTCTACATATGTGACTGTGGGTTTACACTACACTTAGCTCATTTCTGGAATTCATGGGGAACATTTCCTGAACAGTCATTTAGAAGAACCAGAATGCAGCTTCTTAAAATTCCCATTCTTTATCCCTATCTAGTGAATTCTAAGAGCTACCGATCATTAAACCAGATTAAGCTGACAACTATAATGTGCAATCCATAATAATGACTATTAAGAGAATCACTGTGGACAAAAAGCAATATGCAGGCAGAATCAAATTAAAGCAGGTTGTATCATCTTATGCACTTTGCTTACCAATGCTCTGCCTATAAGCAAGTTAAACTTTCAATTTTTTTCTTGGACAAGATGGTAAATTTACAAGGTGCCCAGAAGTTATATCCTTGGCACGTGCAAACTATCACCTGGTAAAATGTCAAATGTTAAGAGTTTATTTCCAGTATATATGAGTTTAGGTTGCTCTACTGACATAAGCTGATAAATCCCATGAGAAGATTTAGGATGCTTTTTTCAATCCTGACTAGGCCAATCTAATTACAGCATCTCACATTCAAATTTCTCAGGTAATTAATACAGTAGATCCTAAATGCTGGTATTCCTGTACTAAAACCCATAGAGCCATGATGGTGAACCTATGGCACCTGTGCCAGAGGTGACATGCAGCGCACTCTCTGATGGCACGTGCCTCCCACGTCAGCTGGTTTTCAGGTCTCTAGCACGCATGCAGGGGGAGGGGAGTCAAGCACACATGTGTGGAGGAAGGGGGGCATACATTGCATTTTGGGGGGTTGGGGTTGGGGCGCCAGTGGGGGGGGGGTCATGCACACTTCGGGCACTTGGACCAGAAAAGATTAGCCATCACTGCCATAGAGTTTATGGAGTGTTTCCAAAGGCTGAAATGTGAAGATATACGTAACTACAATATAGTGCAGATCTAATAGTGTATACAACTGGTCATAATGGCAAGATTGTCATAAAATCTAATCAGCAATCAAGAAAGAGTGGGAAAGTATTTATCAGATCTTCCATGACTTCATAAATTGAGCCTAAGGCAACTTTCTTGCAGAGATTCATTAGCCCCAAACAGCACCCAGGTTCTTTTTCATTATGGATAATTTTTGCAATCAGAAACACATTTGTTTTGAGATTCATGCTTTTTCAAGTTCTTGCACAATCACCCCTATGGCAAAGGGCCTGGTTTCTGAAGGACCACTTGTTTCTGTCTGCCCAGAACTTTCCAAGAGAGTCAGTGCATTCCAGGTCCTCTTTATTAAGTGTTGTCAATTTGTGTAACCAAAGAAGTGTGCTACAGCTTCCACCCTCTGGAACCACATCCTTCCACAAATAAGGATGCCATCCTCTCTCTCTCTCCTAGGGTTCTAAAAAGATTTGAATGTGGTTTTGGTCCCAGAACTAAGGAAGTATTATTGTTTGTCCACGACTATTGTTGCCTGTATTTCAGCCTGGGTTATCCATTTGCTTTGGGGGGGGGGGGTGTTTCTAATTTTGTAGGGCAACCAGTAGTCTATTGGAGTTGGGCAGCTTATAGATTTAATAACAACAACAAAAATGTAGCTCCCTCTTGCCTTGATTTATAAGAGCATTCAAAGTTTTTGCCTTGTCAATGATATCTGAGATTACTACGTTTCCCCCCCCCCCCTCTTTTTACAGCGAATTTTCATGCCCTTAAGGTGGTAATAAGGTCTTTGTTAATAAACATCTTGGATTTGGCTGGTTTCAACAACTAACAGCTGTGTCCCATATTCCATATTTAGCAAATCTGGTGGCAAAGGCAATGGTGCAGCAGTTGTAAGAGCTTAGATGAAGCAGATTATCTTGGTCCTTTTCAGTTGCGATTCTGCCATGGACTTGGCATGGAAACAGCCTTGGTTGCTCTGATGGATGATATATAGCAGAATAGAGAGGAGTGCAACTCTGGTGATACTCTTTGCTTTTGATACTAATGGCGCAGATACCCTGTGGTGCTTGAGCAAACCAGGGTTTGTATTCTCTCCTATTTTTCTGGGTGCTATGAGAAAGTGATACTAGCTATATTCCACTTAACCCCTGGGAATCATTCTATGGGTGCCTGGAATATTCTATTTTCTATTCTATATTCTTTATTGGGAATTATTGGGAATATGTTGATGATGCTCCTTTCCAGAAAATGTCTGAATATCTTGAAGCTTCTCAGTTTTTTCAAGGACAAACTGGATGTGGGAGATCAAATTGAAACTCAGAACAAGGGGAATTTGTTTTTAATATATTAATAATTATGAGTATTCTCTCCTTCAGTTCTTAAGGATATCAATGTCAGATCTTTCAATTCAGAAGCACATCTTCCAAGACAATCTGTTCTTAATGATAAAGTTCCAGAAATTAGTGACAGCCTATAAGCAGCTATGATAATATATTTTTAATGTACAAAGTTCTTGGTTTTAAATCCCAAATCTCAGGGCTAGTTGTAACATGTTATCAGATGATTTCCCCTTTTTCCACATGCTGTGTTCCCTTTTCTCTCACACACATATGTGCTTAATACAGGTGAGCCTCAACTTACGACAATTGAGCCCAAAATTTATGTTGCTAAGTGAGAAATTTGTTGAGTGAGTTTTGCTCCATTTTAGGACTTTTCTTGCCACGTTTGTTAAGTGAATCACTGCAGTTGTTAAATTAGTAAAAGGGTTGTTAAGTGAATCTGACTTCTCCATTGACTTTGCTTGTCAGAAGGTCACAAAAGGGGATCACATGACCCCAGCAGACTGCAACCGTCATAAATGTGAGTCAGTTGTCAAGCATTCGAATGTAAACCACATAATGAGAGGGATACTGCAGTGGACATAAGTATGAAAAGCGGTCATAAGTCACTTTTTTCAGTGACATTGTGACTTTAAACGGGCACTAAGTGAACTGTTGTAAGTCGAGGACTACCTGTATCTTTCCTTCAGGAACATAATTTAGAGGTATATGTTATATTTGCAGGAACCAAACAGTCCAATGATTTCTTTCTTGGTGCTCACCAAACTTTTTGGAAAGGTTTCTTCATATAACAGGAAGTTCCGAAACAAAGTCCTTGATTCACGATGTCATTTAGCGACCATTCAAAGTTACAATGGACACCCTCACCCCTGCCACACACACACACACACCCTGGTATTTATTACTTGATTCCAAAGTTCTGAAAGCTGTCTTTCAACTCACGGGTCAGGTGACTGAATTTTGAGCACTTCACAACTGGCCTAAACTGATGGCCGTCTGCAAAGTCTCATTGTTAAGTGACCACAAGTTATGATGTTTTTGCTGGAGTTTATTTCCTGTTTCCAGAAAAAGCACCCCATAGCGAATAATGAGTTTGCTTTATGTCTACGGTGTTTACTTTATTACAGCGTTTCCATTACGACGATGGCATTTGCTTTATGACCACAAAAAAAAAAAAGGCATAAAATCAAGTCTCATTCTGGGAGACTTGTTTTATGACCGTCATGACTTACAACTATAAGTGGCAGGCACCACTATGGTCTCAAATCAAGAACTACCTGTATAGCCTCAGAATTCTGCACAGACCTCATAGGATGTCTTGGAAAATAATGTGATTGCAACCACTATTATGTTTGGGTTTTTTATGATTTTTATTGAAACTTTAAAAAAAAGATAAAAAGTGATACTAATTAAATATAAAATGAAGAAAAAGAAAGAATCCAAAAAAGTGCAAGAAAAGAAAAAAAGAAAGAAAAATTGAAAGAAAAAAGATGTAAGAAATAGCTTCCACCATTCTTTACAGCAGTTATAAGCACAATTATTATTATTTTTTTCTCTCTCTCTAAAGTTACCTCCCACTGATTTGTATAATCTATCGTCCTTTTCCTCAAAATAAAAAAGACATAATTAAACTGGGATTGGAACAAGTAATTTGGGTGGCTAGAATGGGTGTTGGTTCTCACTTGATACGCCCGTTCTCCGAGCGATGGAGACAGCAGCCAGGATGGGTTGCCTCTGATCATTGACCAATCGGACTGAGTCTACAGTTGTGACATCACTGATGGCTCTTCCCAGCTTTAACAAAGGTAGATCTGTAGACTGACGCATGGTGTTAATCACAATAATAGATAACACACTCACGTTCTCCTCCAGAACGCCCTTAGCTATTATAAGTTCAAATAAGTAAAAACAGTCCCAGTAGTAGTCAGCTAAAGGGTGGGGCTGGCTGCTGCCTCCACCGCCCAGGGAACGGGCGTATCAGGTGAGAACCAACGCCCATTCTCCCCAGGTTGGTGGACACAGCAGCCAGGATAGGACATACCAAAGCTTCTCCATAATGTTAAGGGTGGGAAGATGACTAGCTTGAAGATGATTGCTCAGACCTGATCTGTTGTAGCACCTTCCTGCCAAAAGCGGCATCTGTCAACGCATATCTGTCTAGTCTGTAATGGTTTACAAATAGAGATGGTGAAAACCATGTAGCCGCCTTGCAGATTTCCTCGATGGAAGCTTGGGTAGACCATGTTGCCTAGGTAGCTGCGCTGCAAGTTGAATGTGCTGTCACGTGCTGAGGGAGAGGTAGTCTGAGAGCTTCATATGCCTTCAAGATGCAGGACCTGATCCAACATCCAACAGACCTAGAACAGACTTTGGCACCCATGTTAGTTTGATGAAAAGAACAAACAAGGCCTCCAAACGCCGGAAGGAAGCAGTTCTTGAGATGTAGATGCAGAGTGTGTGGCACATGTCCAGCTTGTGACATTTGTGTTCAAGTCTATGTGCAGAGGAAGGACAAAAGTCAGGGAGGACGATCTCCTGGGCCCTGTGAAATCAACTGTTCACCTTCAGGATGAAGCCTGGGTCAAGATGGAGCACCACCCTGTCCTCATGGAAAATGCAGAGGTTTTGTCTAGCGGACAGGGATGCAATTTCAGAGATGTGGTGCACAGAGGTAATTGCCACCAAAAAGGAGACCTTGAGAGACAGGTACCTCATGCAGATCGTGAGCCTGGCATGAATGGATGTGGGCTGGCAGGGTGCTCTGCAGGGACTTGAGTCATATACTTGGCAGCTAGGCATTGTGCCTTCTCAAATTCCTTGTCCAGTTGGTGCTGGCGATGGTCCTCAGCCTTTTGGGCAGTCTTGGAGATTTTAGGGGGCCTGCCTTTTGAGCGAGGCTCTGGGGCTGGTCTCTTTCTAGTGGTTGTTTCCCCAAAAGGGCTTGCCACTGGGCTATCAGGAGGTGAAATGCCTGGGCTGGGCTGGTTTTGATCCCCCTTTGGTGAAGCCATAATCAATTGGTGCTTCAATGACTCACCACACCGGTATCTGCAGAGATTTGGAGCATAGACATGGTTTGCGCCAATATCCAAGGATCTGGCAGAGTCTCAGTGCTGAGGAGAGGTTTGGAGCCAATTTAAATGGTCAAGGCTGCTTTAAAATGGCCACCGGAGCTCCAAAAAGGTAAAAAAGGTGCTCCAGAGGCTTTTCACAGCCGATTCCAAGCCAGGGGAGCAGCAGCGATGAAAAGCTGTAAAGATGGCCTCATGATGGGCAGTGGCCCTTGGGTTGCCACCTGCAGGCTTGCCCGATGATTAGAAGTCGCAGGGTGCTCCCAAGTTACCTCATGGCACCCGGGATGACAGAAAGCAGAAGAAAAGCCATTTGCAATTTGCAAGGAGAAGAGCAGGAGCTAAACCTTTAGACAAGCCAATTAGAATTGTATAGAATTAAATTTGGTGGGGGGGGGAGGCCTAATTTGCTAAATAATTTGGAGAACTAATTTATGCGTCCAGTCCTGATCGGACTGAGTCTAAAACTGAGAGGAGCCACCAGTGGTACCAGTGATTTCACAACTGTTCCGTCTGATTGGTCAATGGACAGAGACAACCCATGCTGGCTGTTGTCTCCACCAAATGGGGAGAATGTCATAACTGGCCACTGCTGAACATGGTAGCTGTTTTGTAACAGACAAATATTTTGTGACAGCATCCATAACTTACACTAAACCAGGGAGGAGGACCCAAAAGGTCGAAATGGTGGACTTGGCTCTGCGACTGACCTCCCCCTTTCTCTTTCACATGTTGTGTGCATAAAAGAGGCTTCATGGCATGGTTGCAGCTATCATTTCGTGGTTTAGTGTCCCTCTTGCTTTCAAAAGCTAGCAGGAAAAAAAAATACTACCTGAAGAACAGATGTTGTGAGGCAGATAGTCCAAATATATATTTTCTCTCTCTTGTTAAGAGGGGAGAAAAATCACCAGGAATACTCTGCAGTTTTGTATATAACCTGAGGCCAAACTATAATTTTAGAGAACGAATCCCAGTAGCTTTGGATAGCTTGCTCATTAGGCACTTAATCTGCATCCCCCCAATCTATTCAGTGAATGACCCTTGAACACCTCTCAAATATGATACTTCTCTTTTATCTTTTCACTAAGTTGCTAGGGTACGACTCTAAGGAAGGTAGACTTTACGTTGTGACAATGTTGTATTGTGAACGCTTACTTGTTTGAACTAGAGTGTATGCAAGGAAGAAAGGGACCTACGGAGTAAGAAATACTGCTGAAAAGCAGCATAACAAAGCGTGAGAAACAGCAAAAAAAGAGAGAAGAAGCAAAGTAAATAAATCACACGCACAGTAGCATGTAACTATACAAAAGCAAAGGGTAATGCTAAGACTTTTTTTAAAACGAAAAACTAGTTGCAAGTCTTTTTTTTTTTAAAAAAAAGCCCAGTGATAAGTTGTAAAACTATTAAGAGTTGGAAAGGTTAGAATTTTGAAGTACTTCACAGATTAGTTGAGTCTGTTTAACAGAAGTGAACTCTCCCTTCCCCTTGAATGCCAACACCCCTGCCCACACCATGCATACAGAAGAACACTGAATAAAATGCATTGATAAAGACAGATGACATCAAGACTGGCTGAACATTCAGTCCATGAACAGTGGCCTCCTTGTCTCCTGAACTGCACAGGGAAAGTGCTGGCTCAAAGCCTGCTATTCATATGGAAATCAAAGTCCAATGAGGAAAAAAAATAAACACATTTTCTTAGATGGATTGCTAGATTTTAAATTGAGATACGTGAGATTTCAGAGGAACCGAACAGAAGAATCAGGGTATAATGTGTTTTTTCCCCCTTTTGGCTAGCTCTTTTTCACTGAAGTTAATTTCTGCAATAATCTGATTATCATACAACTTCATGCTTCTTTAATTTTTCCAAGGCACTTTTCATTTTAAAAAATGGTAGAAGATCCTAAAGATAAAAATGGTTAATTTCCTCCTGTTTTTTCAATACGGATAGTATAATTCTAAGTACGTTTTCCCAAATATATGGTTCCAGGTAGGCTTATTCTTTTGTAAATTAATTTAGAATTCCAGTATAGATTTATATTCCCACAGTCTGGAACCACTAACTGTATCTCAACATACTATATTTCCAGGAGCATCATGTTGTGGTATCCAGATTTCAATTTTTTTCCTTCCCATCTAATTCTATTCACTAACTGAACAATTAAACCAGGCTCAGTCTCAAACCTAGTTCTGAATCTGAGTGGGATTCCATAATTTCTGACCCAATGAGCACTTTTAGAAATTTGAAAAGTTATCAAGGATACATTTACAAGATACCTATCACTGACTGCATGGCAAATTGGAAGACAAACAGAATTGTTCGTCACAATACTATTCCATCTAAGCTATTGTAGTCAATGTTTATTAATTCAAGATGCTATTACATCTCCACTCTGATTCCAAATAGTAGTTTGATGATGTAAGAGGGTCTGGTTGCATAAAAATGATGAGCTTGTAATTGCGAAAATGCATAAACTTTTATTGAAATTTAAAACAGAAGAACATGTACATACAAAGATACAAAATTTGGCAATATCTACAAATGGAGGAACAGCTGGTAAAGGTGACAGGATTTTCTGAGATGGTCAAACTGATCATAGAAAAGACATATTTATGTTTATTGCTAACTGGAAACCCCTTATGGATTTTTTTTTGCATAAAACACAAAACAAACTTAGTTTATAGAGAGGAGAGAGTTATATAAATTTAGAGAAAGAGGTAAATCAACCGTTGTACTTATAACTGCTGTAAAGAAGAACAAGAGACACTTCTTCATATCTTTTTCTATTTTTCTTTTTTTTACACTTTAGCTTTCTCTTTTATTTCTTCCTTTTTATTTCTTCCTCTTATTCTGTTTCAGTTTGCATTACTTTTGACTCTTGTGTTTATAACTTTCAGTACATTTATATTTAAAAACTAACAAAAGGGTCTGCTTGCATGCAATGAGGCCTGAACCAGAGTCACGCCTAACAATATGTCATGCATCATATTTGCAAGAACACCCTTGCACAACATGAGACAGCTGTGTCTGTTTTACATTAAAAAAATAAAAAAAACTATTTTGTGATAGTTTAATGTGGAGATAAACAACCCTTTCTGTGATTCTGGGGAGACTGCAGATTCAGGAATACAGATATACATATGTGTGTGTGTGTGCGCGCGTGCACACACACACACACATGCACACACACTATGGGTCTTTTCCTCAAATCCCTGATTTTTGTCTCTACAGCAGATTGCTTGATCCAGCTCATTCTTGAATGTATTTTTTCTTTGGCCAATCTCTCTCATCACATAAAACGTGGTCCCACTCCTTTCTGAAGAGTTATCCTGCTTAGAGTCCCAAACCCCTTGTATAATTTATCTCTAATATTTTACTCGATTGAAAAGAATAAAAAGTTTGCTGTATTTATTGGAATGTTTAATTATGTTTATGTTCCTTTAGAGAGAGGTAGCCCTAATTATTTGTGGGTTCTGCTCCATTAACCATGGATAGAAAACCACAAATAATGAGACTGTAAATCTATGCAAATAGTGAGCATAGATAGAGTTTACGGTATCTATCCTCTTTTCACCATGAATATTCCTCCTTTTCCTCCTGTAACAATTGGAGGAAAATACCGTATATCTGGCCATCCTCTGCCTCGCTATGTCAGAGTGGAGCCCACCAAGTCAGCCCAATCTCAAGTTCATGATGGTTCCTTTACTCTGAGCAGCTCTTTCAAGGTGTCACAGAATGGATGACTTGATGTTCAGCTGGACTCTAGTGCTCTCCTACACTCCCTGATTGCTTATTTGTACCCTATGACTATCATTAAGTGTTGTTCCTTATGATTCTTGACAAATGTATCTTGTTTTTTTATGCACACTGAGAGCATATGCACCAAAAACAAATCCCTTGTGTGTCCAATCACACTTGGCCAATAAAGAATTATATTATATTGTATTATATTTGTGGCTCACTCTAATACTGTGGATAGTCTACTAAGAACACAAGAGGGACCTGCACTGAAAGGAGGGCACAAAGTCAAGATGCCAGGCAACTTTTTCCATTATCATCACCAAGCAAGTTATCCCAAAGAAGTCAACTGCCTCAAGGAAGCCACATGGAGGTTTGTGACCAGACTGATCTAATAATGACAAGCAAGAAGAGGAAGCAACTACTGGTATACTGTATAGACTTCCTTACTGTGACTCTTAAAAACATATTTAAAAGTAAAAGTTCCCCTCGCACATATGTACTAGTCGTTCCCGACTCTAGGGGGTGGTGCTCATCTCTGTTTCAAAGCCGAAGAGCCAGTGCTGTCTGAAGACGTCTCCATGGTCATGTGGCTGGCATGACTAGGCACCGAAGGCGCATGGAAAGCTGTTACCTTCCCATCAAAGATGGTTCCTATTTTTCTACTTGCATTTTTTACATGCTTTTGAACTGCTAGGTTGGCAAAAGCTGGGACAAGTAATGGGAGCTCACTCTATTACACGGCGCTAGGGATTCGAATCGCCAAACTGCCGACCTTTCTGTTTGACAAACTCAGTGTCTTAGCCACTGAGCCACCGCATCATTTACACATATTTACACGTATGTAAACTAATCCTAAGATTATAGATATGTAACATTTTTACATATAACAAGGTGTTATCCAAAATTGAACACAATAAAACGATAGATAAAACAACACTCCAGAAGATAGGTTCAAAATTTAGAAGAATCTTGACAGATTTGAACACTGGGCCTAACAAAATGAAATTCAATGGTGAGAAAAGTAAGGTTTTACACATAGGCAAGAAAAACCAAATGCACAAGTACATAATAGGTGGTACCTGATTGAATAGCAGTAGCTGCAAGAGGGATCTTGGAGTCCTAGCAGACAAACACTTAATTATGAACAAGTGTGCTGCAGCTGCCAAAAAAGCTAACATAGTGCTAGGGTGCTTTAACAGAAGGGTAGGATAAAGAAATGTTGTACCAGTTTATAATGCCTTGGTAAAACCACACTTGGAATACTGAATACAGTTTTGATTGTCACGATATAAGAAAGATGTTGAGAGGAACTATTGGTCTGAGCTCCGAACTTGACAATTTGGTTGCAAATGTTTCACCACCATTCAAGGAAACATTGTCAGTGCTCTTTGAATTGAATTGAATTTCAATTTCAATTCAAAGCACACTGACAATTGTTCTTCTAAGGAATAAATAGTATATTTGCTTCGAGCATTTCCTACTCACATGAAGAAAATTGACAGTAGATTAAACAGTGCTAGATATCCAAGAAAAGTTACTTTTATTTTTATACTCATGACAATTAGCATTTTTAAGACAAACTTCAAAATGAAAAGGAAAACAAAATGCCCTCCCAATTGATCTACAAAATTAGCCATTTGGAATGCAAAATGTGCACAACCAGCAGATAACAAATGGAGCAAGTGTTCTGGTAGCTCCCTGTTGCCATCTAGAGATCATGTGGATTGTTGCAGCCCAAAGAAAATAAGCCTAAACAAAATGTTTAAGGAAGCATATATGCAAAAATGTTTCTTACTGGAGAATTAAAAGACAGAAGAGGTGATGAGATACCTTTTCTACTTTAATTATTCATTTGAGAAAGGAAATCTTTGGCAAGCATAAGCTGGTTTCTTGAACCGTATGCACAAATTACTGAAAGTGCATAAAATATGAGAGACAAAATAGAACTGCCCTATCAAGTATCTCATATCACTTTGTAAAAGGCAGTTGCATCTATGGCATAAACATCTGTCACAGTACACTTGTACATACACTGGCTTTCTTGCCAGTCAGAACTGAGTGCTAATAGAGTGCTTGCTTTCATAAAAATGCACAGAGAGATTCACGAACAAAGACCTCCTGGTGACATACAGCATTATGATATATATCTTGCTTTAAATGAACAAGCTGCTTAACTAAATCGGATAGACAACTGTCAGTGAGTAACATGGTCATTAAGCAATGACCATGTTCATGACTCGAAATTTTCTTCTCCATCGATTCTGTTTGTCAGAAGCCAGTTGTGAAGCAGGCAAATGCTGATCACGTGACAAGACGCTTAGAGAGTCATAAATGCTTACCAGTTGCGAAGCACTCATGTTTTGATAACTTGAGCATGGGAATGCTTCCATGGTCATTAAGGGTTAGAACTGTCATAACGTTAGTTTTTCAGCACTGCTTTAACTTTGGACAGTTGCTAAACAGGGCATTTTTCAAGCGAGGATTACCTGCAGTAGTAAACTCTGGATTAGTCTCTACTGTACAGCACCACCTCCTGGAATAGCTCCTGACTGGAAAAATAACATGTACCTACTAGGGAACATTATCTGAGTCTTGCTGAGATAGTGTAAAAATCTAAATGAACTACGTTTTGATTGTTGTGACCTTTACTGTTCCTTCATTTTGTGATGTATACCATCTGGACAATATGCTGAATAAAGCCTTCATCTGCTGCATGCCACACTTTTTCTATCAAATAGAGAGAACACAGCAGAGGGGACAGGAAATATGAACAAGACCGAGATCAGTGAGAACCACAGATCCAACTCCTGTACGCAAGGAACTTCAAATTGCACTTATTGGAACTGTGCTAGCATGAACTAACACCACCCCCTTGAGTAATTTAAATGTATCTTAAAAAGACAGTTCTATATTTAGGAAGTTAAGATAATCGGGGTGGAAGACCCATCTGTCTAACATTTGCTCCAGCTGAGGATGCAGAAATCTGTGTATTATTTCTATCCCTTGCTTCTTTTTTATTGCACTGTTTGATTGTTGAGAGATGGCTCTATCTAAAGTAGAATAGAGATACAAAGGCAAGATTGAAACTCGCATAGGATTTTTATCATTTACTCAGGATTTTAAAACGCAGTTGCACAAAATGTACTTTTAAGACTGCTGTGCTTATTTGTAGTGTATTGGGTTGAAAAAAGCAAAAGCAAGCCTAGATTACTTAACATACCCATTTTCTGATAAGGGAAGACTTCATATTTCTGCTCTTTTTGATAAATTAGGTTTTCTTGGCAGATGACCTGATTATATGAAAGTGCTTGCTCTTAAAAAAGAAATAGGATTGAAAGCGCCAGATAGGCCATCAAATCCAATGTCTTGCTTTACTGGAGGGATCAAAACTAAAGCATCCTAGCAGATGGCAGTTGAATATAACTAGGGAAAGGGGGACCACTTAGTTGTTAATTTCATTGCCAAATTAGTCTTCCTCCTAAGAAATCTCTTTCCCACCCTAAGATTTAGTTACAGAATCTTAGCTATAATTAATCCAGTTTAAATATGGAATAATTATATTGCTCCAGTGTTAATTTATCAGAATATACTGTAAATAACAAACATGAAGGAAGGACATGAGACCATAGCTTAAAAAGACTCAGAAGCTAGCAGCATATTTAAAAGGGGGCATTTCAAAACTCTGCAAAACTAGATAAGTAGCATATGGCTACTTGATTTTTTAAAAAAAAAAGCTTAAACAGTTTTCACCAAACAGGGACCAATAGCATTAATGAAATATCTATTCATCTAAATATTTTATTTGTTCAGAAAATGATGTCCCTCAAATACTCTTTAGAGCCTGATCCTGCACATGAATTCTTGTCATAAACATAAGTGATGGCATCTTGCAAAGAACTACACTTTGGCATAAAAGGTGATAAACTGCGCACCACTTTAGTTAAAACGTCTATGTAATTGCTTTTGTTGTAACAATGGAGGCAGTTATATGAACCAGGCTGCATAAACTATTTGACACATTAAAAAAACACCGGCAGGCTGCTGGTGTTGGCTCTCTGGAACGGCAGGAGTCACCACTGCAATGTCCTGGCGTTCAGTCTCGCCCACGGCACTACCTCGATGTAGGACATGAGCTTCCCCAACAAGCTGGAGAGAAGGGCTATGGGAACATAACGGTCCTGCAGACCTGCTTAACCATTTTAACCAAACCTTTCCTGAACGGGAATCTATAACTGCCCCCAAGTGGAGGATTCTAGTGGACGGTGAAAGAGAACTCTTTTCAAAGTTAACAGAAAACCCTAGCCTTTGTAGTGTGTTTATAACTTGCAAAAGGGCCGCCCTCGCTGACCCGGGGACGCCCCCAGGACGAGGACATCATCCAGGTAGCAATTTAACTTAATGGGAAACCCCCTCAAGTACTCCGCCACTACTGCCAGCACCTTGGTGAAAGACCTGGGTGCAGAAGACAACCCAAATGGCAAGGCCCTATATTGGTAATGGTTCCCCATGAAGGAGAACTGGAGGAAGTGCCTGTGATTCTGGAGAATGGGGATATGGAGATAAGCCTCTGTAAGATCTATAGAAGTCATGTAATCCCCCTCCCGAATACCTGCCAGAATGGACAAGGGAGGCCATCTTGAATTTGTGGTAAACCAAATTCTGGTTCAGCAGCTTCAAGTCGAGGATAGCTCTCCAACCCCCTGAAGACTTGGGTACAAGAAACAGATTTGAATAGAAAACCCCCGACCCACCTGGTCCATCGGGACCGGTTCCACTGCAGTGATGTCAAGCAGATGTTTGATAGCCTGACGCATCAACCTGCGTTTTTCTATGCGATGGGCCAGGGGAAATAAGCGAAAGAAATTAGAAGGAATGGAAAGGAACTCTAAACGAAGGCCTTGGGTGACCGTACTGAGTACCCAGGCATCTGTTGAAATTTCCGCCGAGGCCTCAGAGATCAGAGCCAATTAAATATACCAATGCACTATATTCTATGGTCAGTAGACAAAAACTCTTGTCTATTGCTCTATGATAAGTAAACTACAAATATGGCATAGTCCCTTACATTGCCAATTTTTACCATTTTACCAGAGGTTTTGTTTCAAATATTATAAGAATTTACAGAGTAAAATTTCAATAAATGAAACCAAGCAACTTTCTAGTCCTTGCAACTATTACAATTTACTCTATTCTTATACTAAAGCAAGCCTGCAGCATCCAGAACTAATCGACACAAATAAAATAGCTGATACTTTTAGTCATAGTAAATATTTCTAATTTAACCCTTCCTCCCTGATTGGGATTTTGCTTCTTTTATTTTTATTCCCAGATTGTGAAATTCATCAACCCAATTCTGAAATTCTCAGTTCAGATAGAGTTTAATTGAGCTATATTAGCCCTCTAACAAGATTATTGTCTGTCCCCAATCTTATCTCTGTGTATTTGCAGCTATTTAGAAGCTCCTAATGGCTGTGAGAAGCCTAATTTGAAAATTGATGGATTGGAACTACTATTCTATATTGAAGAGAAAGTTCTATACATTTCAGCCCAGATTTACATACAACAAAAAATCAAAATATAATCAGCATCTTCCTGTCAAATGTTAAAAAAAATATTGGAAAAAAAACCTAAATTGATTATTATTAGTGTCATAAAATCTTGAGTCAACCCAGAAATTCAACATTAAAACTTAAGTAATTCAGGAATAATATCCTAGACATCCTCAATACAGCTTTCAGTCCACCTCAGGCAAAGAAACAGCAGATAGAATGCCTAAATCACAGGACTTAAAATATCTGTGTTCAATCAAGATCCAGAAATTCCAGCCACAGGGATAATAACATACTTTAAAGTTCAAAGGTTACAGGGCACCTGCTAAAAGTTATTTCTTACAAAAAAGAGAAACTTAATTTTAAAAAAAGATTGGAAGCATTAGTTCTTAAAGAAGCTTTTTACAAATGAAAAGTTTTTATTTTTGTAATCTTTTGCAGTCTATATCCTAGAATCTTGTACATTAAAAACATATCAAACATATTCCTGTTCAAAAATTCAAAAATAAATCATATTACTGTATAATTCGGTTTATAACAATAATACAGTAAATGACATTCAGACATCATAATATAGTATGCTTATAAATAACGCCCACATTTATCTTTTAAATGAATGCTGATTTGCAGTCACTAATAACCTACTGTGGCAATTTCTGGAAAAAAAATAATTAGGAAACACAAAGTCATCAAATGTTACAATGTTCTAGAATGTCAATAAATGATTAATCTACCCTTCCCACAGCAATAATAAACCCATTTGCAAGAGTTCATGAGAAATATGCACATACATATATAAATAAATATAAATACATGTATTTATATAAAGTTAGCACTGGAAAGAAAAGTTGAAGAGAACACCTAAAACAACATGCCACTCAAATATAGACTGAAGCCTAAAAGACTTCTGTACCTTTTTCATCACCAAATAAATTATATTACTGCTTAACACAAGCATGACATGAGCTTCTTGTCTTCTATCAATGCCATTCAATATCAGGTTTCTAGTTATGGCAAATTCATATTAACTTTCATACTTCTACTACTCATATAAGTTTAACAGAGGAGAAAGGCGTGGAAATCAATAATATATTTTTAATGGTCAGCCATCCAGATAACATTTAACAAAAAATCCTTAATTGTCTTTTCTTTACAGTATTCTAGATAACACATAGAATTCTGGAGTAAAACACAAATGCAAACTCCAACATATACATACAGTCTGACCTGAAAGTACAGAGATATAAGTCATCACTAACTAAAATCCATATATTTATTTCATATCAATTTATATTCTGCCCCTCTTGGGCAGAAAACATACTATATTCCCTACAATATATCTCAATCTCTATTAACCTGGCACAAAAAGCAGAAACAAAATTCACAATCAGAACTGCATTAAAATGGGAATCTCATGGGTTAAAAGGATTAAAGTTGATCCCTTGCCACTAAGAATAAAGAATTCTATCCTCATTTTGTTCAGTAAAAAAAGCCATTCTATCACGCTTATTGGTCATAGGCTAAAATTTTCCATAGTAAATAGGATAGATATATAATTAAATACAATGGCACTATTAGATGATTATATTATTCAGAAGACTCATGTTATGTTTAAACCTCCCTTGCATATCTGTAGAAAACTCATATACTTTTAATTGTGTAGAAATATGGGGCTGGAAGAGACACAAAAGTAATCTAATCTAATCCTCAACAGATTTAGCACACCCAAACTAACAGCAGAAAATTAATCCACTCAGCGGAAGATTGCATCTCTGATTTAATTATATTAGAGTAGCTCATAAAATAGAACAGGATTTAAGTGGCCACAAGAGATGGAAATTCAGTATCTCCAAGAAACCAAAATTCACTACTTCAGAAACAGCACAATGAAGTTTCCCTGTCCTATCAGTTCCAAAATGATTTCACAAAATTTACAATATTATTTCCTTGCAATGACAATGGATAGAGCCTGTAATAGTATACTATTATATAATTTTATTTAAAGATACAGAACATTTTATATTACAGTTGCAAATTCTTTCAACTTATTAGATTTATCATGTGTTAATGACAAACATATCCAATTGAAGTAAATACAAAATAAAGAGAAAATGATGTTAGAAGTAGTTAAAATATCTTATGCCAAAAAAGATGACAACTAACAAAAAGCTCCCTAAGAATAATAATAGTGGCAAGGAGGGAACGGAAACAGAACTCAAAGCAACTGGAAAAAAAGACATACCCCCCCCCCCCCAAGATAAGTAGGTATTGCTGAATAAAAAGATAATGATGGAGATAGAAGCATGGTATGAAAGGTAGAATTTGAAGAAAAAACAGCGACTGCCATTCTCCTACTTAGAAACATGGATCATGCAGATGTCAGAAAAAGTTCAAAATTCTGAATTCAACATCTCTGAGAATATCCTCCCTTGTTATTTATTTCCTTTCTACGGCACAACCAATATCAGTATCACAAGAAATTAAGCATTAAGCTAAATCAACAAAAAATGGATCTTGCCAATGTGGTAATTTACTATGTCATTTGGCACTACTGCCAAACCTTAGCTTAACCTATCCAACTTACAGACCTAACTTCCAAAAATTATTCTTCAGGAGCTTTTACATATGTCAGGTTGCCTATATACCAAGCCAGAAGGAAGAAGTAGAAGTTCCAACCCCGGTATTCCGTTACAGGCATACCAAAGCAAGCCATATTTTATGATCAAAGAATCAGAGAATTAGAAAGGGTCTTTAAGATTGTATAATCCAGGGGTGTCAAAATCGCGGCCTGTGGCTGGATGCGTGACACATTAGCCACTCCCATCCCGGTCTAGCAACAGGGGAAAAAGTTGTGATTCATCACGTGATGACAATATGACACTGCAAGTTCGACACCCCTGGTATAATCCAACTCCCTGCCCACAGTCTAAGAAGTAAATTGTGTTTTCAATATCCAAATCCAAAAAGGAAGAAAAAAATGAAAACAAATAATTAAATAAATAAACTGATCTTTGTTGAATTTCTCTGCTCCTGAACTATACAACTTTTATAACAATAAAATGGGACCAGGCACAATAATAAAAAAGAATATAAAGTATGATAAAACAATATCATGTCTAAGTGTATCAACTATTGGCATCATCAACATGGGTAGCCTTAGCTACTAAAGACTCTATGGAACAGCTCAATTTTTACTGCTCCATGGAGGATTGTTAAAATCTGTGGTCTACAAATTATACATGACTTTGTGGCAGGAAGAAAAAGCGAATTCCACTATTTCATAAAGTGAGGACTATAACTTACACTGTTCATAGGCCCTCACTGATCTCACTTTCTCATGTCCAGGATAACTTCGCAATAGCTGAAAAACAAAAAATGTTTCTTCCTGGACAAAGACGTGGACACAGAGGTATCAGGTAGAGCTTTAAAGGTCAGAAATAACATTCTAGCTTTTATACAGAAAGGGCAGAGCTAAGATGGCAATGGAGCAGCAGTTTCTCTACTGAGCAACTTATGATATAATGTTATGTGGTCCTATGACTTTATCCAGAAATCTCTTTGCAACAAGTAAAGCACTTGCTGTATTGGCGTAACATGGCTCTCATGTACCAATAGCGTGGCAACTGCATTTTATACCAACTGTAGTATCTAAGCAGTCCTTACAAATACAATGAATATTGCAGTAGTTTATGCTGGTGGTGATAACAGAATACATCATTACTACTTGTTCTTCTCCCAGAAGCTGATACAACTAATGCATCGGTTGTAGAAAGGTTGCCCTGACCATAGCTTTCACCTGCCTGAGTCCAGAAGACCCAAGACCAACTTGCTCTTTTGGGGGAATGCTATCCAATTCCGAATTATATGATTAAATACAGAAAATTATACATGACTTTGTGGCAAACAGCAACTCTGTCTTCTCACACTTAGCTCAAGTCTCTTTCTCATTAGGATCTGAACACTACACCAGTTAATCTCTTATTGTCTCAATTTGGGGAGAGCCACTCAAGCACCATCCCCATTCCCAAACACATATAGACATATGGAATGAAAAGTTGAGGGTTCCATCCAGGTGGTGGTGTGAGATCACTACTCTCCAATGGTTGCATTACAGCTTCTAATTCAGACTCCACACTCCAGACTGAATACCCAAAAGAGAACTCTGTGTACTTTCTACTCACCCAATATTTTCATCTATCACTCAAGGGGGGAGTGTTAATGTTGGCGATGCTCTTGACAGATATTTCAGTATCATATTTGGAATGTCTTTGATAGTAAGCTATAATGTCTCAAATATTTCTTTGTTTACATGTCCTGTCTCTTCTCTGTATACTCCTCCCTTCTACAGTATTAAAAAACTAAGCACAAGTCTCTGTTTCTATTCCCACCAAGCTCCAACATGCCAGGCCTCATCAACAGCCTGCAAGTCTACATTTCTATATCCTCCATTCAGTTGGTTCCTCTCCTCCTCATCCCTACCTCTTGCTGTTGACCCATCGCTATCAGATCATTCTTTTCTTAGTAGCACTCCAAAAGTTCCACAGCTACAACTTCCAAGCCACCAACTTTTTCCCTTCACTTTCATTTTCTCATTTAGCAGTTCATTTTAATCCTTAATCTCAGTGACTGCTTTCTAATCTGGGCTCAGCAGAGAAGTACAATTTTGCACTCTGCATCTTCTCCCATAACCCATGCCTTCAATTAATCATTAAAAAACCCTACATTTAAAAATGCAAACTAAAGATATTATATAAAGTTCTGCTATGTAACCATCTTTTTGTTGCAACGGGAGTAGAGATTGTTCCAGGAAAAGTGAGACAGTTGAGTCAAGTTATAGCATCCAGTTGCCATCCTAAATCTCCAAAATTAGCCTGCTGAGCATTCAAGTTATAAGGGATGCCAACCACCATTAGCCTTGAAAAAAGTTTTAACAGTCCATACAAATTTTATATTTATCCCTCGTTTCAGGTAGAGAAATATCCAGCAGCCAAGAATAAAATTTCTACCTACGCAGAGCTTTGGAACTTTATCATTTTTACTTTGGTTGGAAGACTCAGAAGACCTACTAGAGCCTGCTAGTCATGACATGGTGAAAATAAATGCCAGAATTCTGCATTAAAAAAAATATGCATCAATGATCAATTGAAAGAATAACACTATTATTTAGCAATATTTTATTAGATGTTTTGGGAGATAAAATCAACGATCTTCCAAACAGTGCCCTGAAAATGAGAAGGGGAATCATTTACATTCATTTTTATTAATTTATTCAACCAAAATAATCCTTCAAAAGTTCAAAAAACGAATAAAAATAAGATAATCAACAAAATGGAAAGGATAAGAATTCAAAAATAAGTTTTAAACTCTAATAAAAATCCAACTGAATTAAAAAGAATATTAAACTGAGGATTTATTTCTTCTTAACTTATAATTCCTTTAGATACTGAGTAGATCAGCCTCAACAATTGGGAATCCTCTCTGATTGCTATTATGTGGCTGCTACAGCTCCTTTGTTAATTGAAAACTGAAAATTCCAATTCAAACATTTCCAGGTAGGGAAGGCAGTTAAAATCCATGTGATTCAGGTATTTGTCCTTCCCGGTAATTGAATTCCTCGCACTGGAGATGAAAATTTTACGTGTGGTGCAGATTATTTACAAACATGTTTTCCCCCCTTAATCATTTAGGCAGAGAAATGCATGTTCTTGGTAAGGTCACAAAAGACTTGCATGCCATTTTATGATTCTGAAATAAAAGAAGCACTAGTAAAGTGACATACAAAAATATTATTCAGCCACAAAGTGCAAAAATATCTTAAAACACCTGCATTCACCTCTACTCCATGAAATCAACCGCAAATCATTACAATCAGAATATATATTTATATATTTCTTTTTCTCTAAAGGGCAACTGATTTTTTTAAAAGGTTACTATACAAAACCATAACACTTACCGTATTTATTCGAGTATAACGCACACACGTGTATAACGCGCACCCCTAATTTTCGATTAAAAATCGGTATAAAATTTTGTTTCACACCAAGCATTGTAATTGACAAAAAAACATTGTTGAACACGTGCGGCCATGATAAAAATCATTTATTGACAACGTTTCAGGACGACTTTCTGTTTTCTCCATTCTCTAACATTCGTCTCTGGTACAGTGAATTCTCGGCTAGCTGCTCGATTTCCGTGAATTTCAGCATGATCAACAACTTTGAGCTTGAATGAAGCGTCATATGCAGAACGTTTTCTCTTGATACCCTGAGTTGCCATCTAACGGGTACCAGTATATCAATTAAAATATGAAGAACACTGAATTACGGTACGCAAAACACTGAATTGTACAAAAGCAATGCTTACCGTAACGTGTGAGCGAGGTGAGGAAATGAAGTGGCGACCATACAGCGGATAATAAGAATTCTCACCCCCAGTTCGGGCCGCCCACTGTACGCGACGAGGGGACTTTTTTTTTCTTCGCCCTCGCGTACAGTGAGCGGCTGCAGCCCGGAAAAGGCGCAGTGTGAATTTACAATTCGCCTGCGCCCTCAATGGACCGGCCGCCACTGCCACCCCACCCCAGCCCTCGTTTATAACGCGCACCCAAACTTTGATTTCTTTTTTTGGTAGAAAATTTTGCGCGTTATACTCGAATAAATACGGTAATGAAATTAAAATAAAGCGACATAACTTAAAAATCACAATAATTAAAAATAAGCCATGATTATAACAAAGGGTTATAGCCAAGTGGTACAAACTTTATTTAGAACTAGACAAGTCAAAATCTGTTAGCTGTGTTTTAGCTAATTTAGCAAAGTCTATTAGCTTGTGTCAGAACAATTCAAACGAAGTGCCAAGAAAGAGGCTAAAATCTTCTTACTCAATTTGCACTGTTTGCTGATTTGTTACATATAGCCTATCTTTTCATCGGGAGATCATGAATGTTGGTCAGTATTCTCTCCTCTCGTTTTTCTCATTATAATAGCATTGTGGGATAGACTGGGCTGAAGGAAAATGGTTGACTCATAGTCACATAATGAGCTTTAACCTGGATGTCCCAGGAACTTCAATCACTGCACCATCCTGGATGTCAAGGAACAATCAAACTATCTGCTTCTACCTGTTCATCAGTTCAAAAGCAGATTACAAGAGTTATGTGACAGAATGCAAGGCTTCAGCCCAAGCCATTTAATATCCTTCACATGGAGGGAAGGGAAGAGTCCTAAACGGAACGGAATAAAATGAAGAACTATGAATAACTTCAAGGTGACTCTCCTTCCAAGTTTGAGTCCTCGTTGGATCCTTTCCTGATGGCTAAGGTAGTATTAACTGACTATCAGGCAGCTATGTGTGTTCATTTGAACACAAGCTAGGAGTTACCCCCTATTTCTATTATTCAGCAAATTCAGCTCCTTTTCTAATCTACACACATTTTCCTTTAGACTTTCATTCAACACAAGTAGGTTAGTAAATCAGAAGGGGATGAACAGCCCTATATGAGGCAAGTATAGTTTCAAATGCCTTCCTGGGGCTATGGTTCTCCTCAAATATATTTGTCTGCCTAGAGCTATCCAAGGTCCTGCAAATCAAGCTAGATATCACACCTTCGCTAAATCAGTGGTTCCCAAACTTTTTCAGTCCACCGCCCCCTTGGTGCTACAAACTGATCCTCACTGCCCCCCACCCAGTGGTGGAATTCAAATTTTTTTACGACCGGTTCTGTTGGCGTGGCTTGATGGGCGTGGCTGGGGGAGTCATGTGACTGGGTGGTTTGCATGAAGGAATAAAGATAGTAACAGTAAAATTTAAAACTGTAACAATTAATTGCACATTTATTCAAAATCCAATTTAAAAACCTTTGTAGTTAGTTAATTCAACAAAATTGTTGAACATGATCCAGTGATACCAGGTTTTCAAAGTCTGATAGTCATTTATCAAGAACCTTAGTAACTAGTAACTTAGTAAACTTAGTAAAATTTAGTAACTACTTCACTGTTCAGTAAATTCTTAAGGTGATGGATGGGCTTGATGAAGTGATACCAGTTTCCCAATGTCTGTTTTTAAGTCACTTAGCAGGAGTCTTAAATCACCACATTCAGTAATCTGGAGTCATTTTCTTTGCTTGGAGAGAAGTTGGATGACCACACTGAAACCACATTCCACCAAATATGATGTTCGAAATGCAACAAGGAGCTTCTTAACCACTGTCCATAGTGCAGGATACCGATCAGAAATTTCTTTCTGTAACCAAAACTCTTGGTACGATTTCTTGAACTTTGGCTTCAGCTCAATGTCACCAACATTTGCTTGAATTATTTGATGAGATTATTGCATGGTACCTAGGGATTCCCAATATGGAAAGTGAGAATGGGAACATTTTAACAGATCTATATGTTCTTAGGTTATAATTTTCACTAAAGAACCATGGGGATGGAAAGGGAAATATAGACAATGGAGTTCAATCCCCTCCCTCAACAGTTTGGAAGCAAAGAATAACTCTAGCAAAATGTAGCCTTTTATCTCTTTGGGGTATTATTATTATTATTATTATTATTATTATTATTATTATTATTATTATATTTTTCTCTTCCATTGACATAGTTAACACCTTATGTATTGAATACAAGTATATCAAGTATAGGTTAAACATGAATTGAAAAATATCTAATTCAAATGTATAAGCTGTGAATTTATTATATAATCACAAGCAAACATTGCACTTATGCCTAAATCCTCTACCCACGCACATTATAAGACAGATAAAACTATCTTAGCTGGCTGTTGTAAATATTACTCTGCTAATTCAACAAGAAATGTTACAGCATGAATCCTTAATGCAGAACACAGCTAAAAGTGATTTTAGCAATTTTCTTCCCAAGTTAATTCAAAATGTATATCCAAATGTTCCTCTTATTTTTTCCCCAAGCACTAGGGAGAATTATATTCAAAACCAGACACTTTTGCTGTGTGTGTGTGTGTGGTTGCTTCCTTCTGGTCTCCAGAGTCAGAAGGGCTGGTTGGTTACCCCCAGAGGTCATCTAGTCCCACCCCAGACAGCGCCCCCGCCCCACATTCCTTAGCCCCACCTCCTCTGGGAAGCTCCGGTGGGGGGGAATGTGGAGCCCCCACCCCTTCTGCTGCTCTCCCCCACCCTTCACTCTTACTCCCTCCCACTCTTCGCAGGCCGGGCGGCCGCAGCGCTACTGGGACGGTGAGCATGGATGGGCTGTCGCCCCGGGTAGGGGAGGTCTGGCCGCCAGCAAAGGGCTTCCACTGAGGCACCCCATGCAGGCAAAATAGCGAGCGAGCGAAGGCGCATCAGGCAGGGCATCGAGGCCCCTTCGTCTCCCACTTTGTCTTGATGAGGTCGCTGCAGCTTCTGGGTGTGGACGGACGGAGGTAGCCAGAGCGGCCTGGGCAGGTGAGCGATGGGGGATCAGGCAGCTCTCTCGCTCGCTCCCCCGGGCTTCCCCGCCGCTCTGGTTACCTCCGTCCATCCGCTCCCGCAGCTGCAGCGACCTCATCAAGACAAAGTGGGAGCGAAGGGAAGCAAAGTGGCCTCCCTTTGATCACTCGCTCCCCCCGCCTGTCCGCACTATGCTAGCCCTGCGCTCACTGATTGGCTGGCTCACCAATCGTCCCACCCACCTCTAAGAGCCCTATCTATAGAAAGCCAAGCAGAAAAAAAGATAGCTGGGTTTAGATAGGGCTCTTAGAGGCGGGCAGGGCGATTGGTGAGCCAGCCAATCAGTGAGTGGGCAGGGCTAGCATAGTGCAGATGGGCGGGGGGGAGCGAGCAATCGAGCAGCTTCTGGATGGGTGGGGGTGAGTGAGCAAACTGGTTCTGAATGGCTCACTAGAGGAGGCCACCTCCAGCACTCCTTTGCCACCCCTCTTGCCTCTTACCGCCCCCCCTTGCCTCTTACCGCCCCCTAAGCCATCTCACCGCCCCCCAGAGGGCGTACCGCCCACTTTGGGAACCACTGCGCTAAATCAAAACTATTCTGGAATAACAAAATCCTTTGGGGGGGAGGGTAAAGTCATGTTATTAGCAAGACAGTATGCACTTACTGAAACTGATACAGTATCATTCACATGGCATATGTATATTAGCCTTTGCTCATTTTAAAAATAACTTACATTACTTATATCATATGTTCACGTGTATACAATTTACTCTTTATTGTTATGTTAGGATGTTTATTGTTTGCTTTAAGAACTAAATATCACATAGACTTCCATCTTATACAGTTGAATTTGCCATATATTATATTGTGCAAATAATGTGCTGTGAAAGATATGATTGATAGATAGATAGATAGATAGATAGATAGATAGATAGATAGATAGATAGATAGATAATCAGTTAACTAGAGACTGTTGCCCCTGACAAAAGGACTATTTGATCTCATTTTATATATCAAATATGTATGTCTCTAAAATGGCATTTTATGTTTCAATTAATGTTGAAAATTTGAGGAAAAAGGGAGTATGCGAACAGAAATAATCAGAGAGGACTATTTCTTATGAGAACTAAACTTATTTTATTGCTCATATACTTCACTGTTATGAAACAAATATAATGTCCCAAATATGCTTTCCAAAAAGCAACTGGACTTCCTTGGTTTTTTTTCCTTAAAAATGTTTCACTTCTCATCTAAGAAGCTTCTTCAGTTCTGACAGTAAGGCAGTTTCTTGGGTGAGAAGCCAAATATGAAAATATTTGGCTAATATTTTCAAGAAAAAAAATAAGAAAGTCCAGTTATCTTTTAAAAAGCTCTTTTGAGACAACCATGACCAGGATGATTGAGAATCTGTCTCCATTGAGACAAATATAACATTTTGCTTACATCATAAATTTTAATTTGCATTCCAAATCATTATATTATTTATTCAAAAGAAGCAACTGTCAACCCCCCCCCCACACACACACACATACATATAGCATATCGGGCAGCAAGTAAAGTAACATGTTAAATGTTAATCAAAGGAAGAGGATGCCAATTCCTTTTATATTGTACTGCAATGTCACAAATAAATGTATATTGGAAGAAAAATGGATGAAATGTTGGCTTACTGCAGTCCATATCATGAACTAGAAGTGTACCACAGCTGCCATAAGAACCATTGCAGTATCCATTTCTATTTGCCACAACACAAAAAAGATGCTCAGAAAGACTGCAGAAAAGATAATAGGGGGTTTGGGAGCTAAACTTGACAAATAACAGTTAAAGAAACTTATGTATAGCCCAGTGGTGGGTTCCGGATCCCGGTGCAACCAGTACGGTGCAACGGGGCCCGGCATCCACCACAGGAACGTGCGCAGTACGCACGCACACACGTGCAACGTGCGCATGCATCCTTACCTCCTGCGACGCCTGCGTGAAGCTCCAACTGCTTGGCGGAGCACTGCGCAGGCACCGTATGCTTCGTGCGCGGAAGCGACTAAGAGCTCAAAAACAGGTATGGAGGGCAGGTGGGTAGGCCCCCCGGAACTGTACCAGAACGGCACCCAGTGCTCCCGGCAGGCACCGGTACGCCCGTACCAGGGCGTACCGCCTGCAACCCAACATTGGTATAGCCTAAAGAAATAAAAAAGCTAAGGGAAACATAATAGCAGCCTTCCACAATACATGAAGGAACATCACAAGGGATAGGGCATGGACTTATTGTCCATAAAATCCAAAGGTAACACAAGAACCAGTGGCTGAAAACTTCACCCAGAGTAATCCAAATTTGAAATGAGAAATTTTCTGAGTGTGAGGGTTATTAAATACCAGAACAGCCTGCCTTCTGAAGTTGTGGGTGTTCCATCACTGGAATTTTTCAGAAAAATATTGAACAGTCATTGGTGGTGTCATCTGACGATTCCTGCACTGAGCAGGCACTTGAACTGTAAGACCTCCGAAGTCTCTTCCAGCCTTATGATTCTAAAACTCTGTATTTAATCTCTATACTAATATATGATAAATTGGGTACTTAGATTATACTGACCTCTTCCTTTTCTTCTGTTTCCCTAAAGCAAATGTGTATGAACTCGCTGACCACCACATTATGAGGGAAAAGCTGATGCTTACTTGTAATTCTGTATATGCAGACAGATGAATTCTTGGACTAAAAAGCCTCCTTTTGCACCAGTAGAGGAGGGTGCTACTGCTTTCTTTTAAATCTGTAAATATATCAAATTTGCGGAAGCAAGTGCTGAAAGACCTTAGTTTACATTTCCCTTGCAGATGATAAATGCAAACCAAATCAGTTCCATGTGCTTATTTTAGAATAAAGAAATGAAAATCCTCTTACACTACAAATTCTACGTAGTCTTCATTATAAGTTTCAGACACACTGATAGGGTAAAACAATCCGATATTTATTGCCATTCAGCAGGTAGAAATCAAGGCTGAATCTTACAATAGGTGTTGTTACCAGCAGCAGTATTTATAATTAACACATCTAATTTGGCTGTGGCTTTATAAAGCCAATAATTATTTCTGATTAAATTGCAGCCTACTGAGATCAAATGAACAATCACTTAATAGTGGAGTACCAACTTCCCTGTGAAGTGTGAAATGCCTACATATCTGGGACTTCTAGTTTGTGCAATTAGTTGGCCATAAAAACTAAACTCATTGCTCTGTACTTGTAGGAGCAAGGAAACTAAACCAGGCACAAGTGTCTTAAAATGACAGTTTTCATCAATTTAAAACTGACCCATTTTGTAGGCAATATTTTAGCATTAGAGATACTCCTACTTCAGATAATTTTAGATGTAAAAGAAGATCCATGTATGTAGATAGCTATGAAATTATGAATCATGTGACTGTGGGAAACGAAAATATAGCCTATTGATCTATTAGAATCAATAAGGCTTAAGTGGAAAAAGCAGGGTCTAAAAAGCTATATGAACCAAAGTTTTAGATAGAAAGATTTCAAAATGTATCAGAACTATTTGTAATCCTGCTGAGCTGTTGTTAACTGTGAGATGTGATTTTATAAAGTAGGTAGTTTTATAAATATATTTGGACATGGAAGGATGAAACCGCGAGAAATGGGGAACTGAAAGTAGCAGGTGGATAGAGGTTTGAGATATACCCGTATGTATGAAAAAACTAATGGTCAGCAAGAAAAAATAGGTTATGAAATGTAACAAGTAAATTTCCATATGTGTGGGGCTGTTAGAAAAAGGGTATAAAAGATTGAGTTCCCAAACAGATCCGGGCCACTGGCCTATAGCTGTCTTTCCTGGACCAGTTATGTCAGTAGATCTCATTGCAATGGGTTATTAATGTAAATTGTGTTAAGATAGTTGTCTTATGTTCCAAATTATTATTGAAATAAACCTCTGAATCTCAAAGTAAGAATTAGTGATTTGTGTTGTTGTCTTTTGTTTGAATTTTTCCACAACATGACTGATAATCTTTTCATATATGATCAAATCTAAAATGGAATTAGGACACTTCATCCACTTAACACAAATGTAAATAAATACTTCTGTATACTTGGCAACAATGCCTAAAAACTGATGCCTGGTTATCAGCTTCCCATTTTATGTTACCCATATATCTTAATCTATTTTTTTTCCTAACTGAAAATTTTAATCCCCCCTCCCCCTCCCCAATTTAATCATATCCAGTTTTCAGAGACTGCCTGGGCAAGTACTTACAGTTTTCATGGCAAGATTTCAGAAATGGTTGCCATTGTCTCCTTCCTAGAACTGAGTGAGAGATTGGCCCAAAGTCATCCGGCTGCCTGTGCATAAGGCAGGACTAGAACTCATGGACTCCCAGTTCTAGCCTGATGACTTAACCACTACTTCAAACACGTTCTTGATTTTTTTTTCAAAAGTCACATTTGCAAATAAGGGTTATTACATAGGTCCAATTCTTAACAACCAAAGGTAGCTGTTTTTAAAAGGAGAGGGATAAAATATGACAAAATGTGAACAACATATAGCGGTAGAGATAAATATAATAACCAATTTCTAATACAAGAAAGAAAGAGAATACAGTATACAGGTAGTCAACTTATGACAATTGAGCCTAAGGTTTCTGTTGTTAACTGAGACACGTAAGTTTTGCCCCATTTTATGACCTTTCTTGCCACACGTGTTAAATGAATCACTGCAGTTGTTAAGTTAGTAACATAGTTGTTAAGTGAACCTGGCTTCCCCATTGACTTTGCTTGGGAAAAGGTTTCAAAAGGGGATCACATGACCTTGGATACACTGAAACTATCGTAAATGTAAGTCAGTTGCCAAGCATCTGAATTTTGATCACATGATTGTGGATATGCTACAAAGGTTCTAAATTTGAACATACGCCACATTTTTCAGTGATGTTGTAACTTTGAACAGTCCCTAAATCAACTGTTATAAGCCAAGGACTACCTGTATTCTCCAAACTGAAAATAAATAATAAATAACCAAGCACTATGCCAAAAAGAATTTGAAAGCCGATGTAATCAAAATATTACACAAACAATATTTTTATATTGATAAATTTAGTTCAGGCTTCTCATGATAGCAGTATATAAGGAATAAGGACGGATGTGTGTACTTGTATTGCAAATAGAACTGTTAAAGAACAAATTTACACTGAAATAAAACAGGCTAACAGAAATGATACCTTTTCTTAGGAAGCTTAAGCCAAGTTTTTTTCAGTGAGATCAAAAAAAATAAATTTCAGTAATTAGTTAAATCCATCAATAATAATTTTTGACAGACTCAACAATTGTACTGGGAACCCATTCAGTCATAGAAACCCAGTAGGTTAAAATTAGAGCTGGACTATTACAGGATGATCTATTTTTATGGGGAAAAATATACACAAACATGACAAAATGCTCTGCCTTATTTCAACTTCTGTAAAATGAATTAAAAGATTCATAGCAGAGTCCAATCCAGAAAACCAGTTCAGAAAGAGAATGATCATTGTCTTACCTGAAGGGTCATTTTCAGGGCGCTGCGAAGGAGAGTCCAAGCAAGGGTTAAATACAGCCAATCTGCCCAGAACTGAATTGAAACTTTAAGCCACGCCTCTGGTGCTGATTATCTTCAGATTTTTTCAATGAAGACGTGGAACTGTTGCGCGCTGAGAAGTCCAACAATGTAAACAAGTCAATAAGAGAAACCAAACCAACTGGAACCATAAACGTTCGAACTGTCACCAGCGGAGCCAGACCCCAGGGTGGGGTAGACTCTCCTTCGCAGCGCCCTGAAAACGACCCTTCAGGTAAGACAATGGTCATTTTCCAGGGCACTGCTCTTGAGAGTCCAAGCAAGGGACATGCCCAAGCTAAGGGCGGGAAGCAGCAGCATTCAGAGTCTCTCCGCTGGTGTGAATGCCTTGAAGAACACGCCTCCCGAATGCCCCTTCCGCTTATGCAAAGCTGTCCAACTTATAGTTTCGGACAAATGGAGACAATGAAGTCCAGGTAGCCGTCTTGCAAATTTCCTCAATCGGTGCCTAGGTCACCCAGGTTGCCATGGTGGCGGCGCTCCTAGTCAAATGTGCTGTAATGTGGTGAGGCACAGGTTTGGACTGCAGGACATGAGCAAGGGCGATGCAGACCCTCAGCCACCCTCCGATCGTAGAGGAGGACACTTTCCTGCCCTGGGAAGCCGGCTGGAATGATATGAAGAGTGATTCAGATCGTCGAAACCCCACTGTGTGCTTGATGTACCTGCGAAGCATCCTGCGCACATCTAGCAAGTGCCAGTGTTTCTCCCTCGGGTGTCTAAGATGCGGACAAAAGTCCGGAAGAACTACCTCCTGGGCTCGGTGGAACCAGGAGTTGATTTTGGGGATGAACGACGGGTCCAGCCTGAGAATTACCCTGTCTTGTCGAATCAAGCATAAGTCCTCTCTGACGGACAGGGCAGCCAACTCTGAAATACGTCGAGCTGAGGTGATGGCAACCAAAAATGCTGTCTTAAATGTCAGATGTTTGAGACTGGCAGTTCTGAGTGGTTCAAACGGGGGGCCGATAAGGGCACGTAGAACTACGTTGAGGTCCCAGGATGGATATCTGTGAACCACTGGGGGTCTCAGGTTAGTTGCGCCCGAGAAAATTGCGAATGGTAGGATGCCAGCCGAGCAAGGAATGTCTATCGGGAGCCAGAATGGTTGAAATTGCCGCCATCTGACTCCGTAGTGTTAGGAGCCAGGCCCTTGTCCAAACCATCTTGCAGGAAGTCCAGGATGACAGGGACCGAGGCTGAGGAGGCTGAAGATCCACGAGCAGTGCACCAGCTGGCGAAGGATCTCCAGATAGCGTCATAGATCCGGGTCATGGATGGACGCCTGGACGCTTGGATGGTGCAGATCACTTTGGCTGAGAAACTGCCTCTGCTCAGGAGATCCCTCTCAAGTACCAGACGGCTAGTTGCAGCCACTGGGGCTCCGGATGTTGAAGAGGCTGGTCACCCTCTCCAGAGATAGAAAGACCTGGCAGGAGACGGTGTCGAAGATGGCCCCTAGATGTTGTAGTCTGGTTGTCGGAAGAAAATGACTTTATGGAGAACCCGTAGTCTTGAAGCACCTGGATGGTGTACTCCAGGTCTCTGGTTGCCTGTTGGTGGGATGACTGGATGAGGACATCGTCCAGGTAGCAGTGCAGTCTTATTGGATGGGATCTGAGGAAAGCCACCACCGCCGCGAGGATCCTTGTAAATGTCCTGGGGGCCGATGATAGGCCGAACGGCAAGGCACGATACTGGTAGTGGCGGCCTGCGTAAGTGAATCTCAGGTATCGGCAGTGGGCTTTGCTGATAGGTAGGCCTCTTTGAGGTCTATGGATGTCAATATATCCCCCAGCCTGATGCATCCCAGGATGGACTGGAGGGATTGCATTTTGAACCTCCGATAGGTTACATGATAGTTTAATCTTTTTAGGTCCAATATTGCCCTCAACCCCCTAGAATTTTTGGGAACCAGTAACAGGATTGAGTAAACTCCTGTCCCCTCCTAACCCGCCGGAAGAGCCTTTATGGCCCTGATATCCCTGAGATGCCTGATCTCCTGTTCCATGAGGGACCATTTGACTGGGCATGAAGGGACGGGACACCTGATGAAGTGGCAGGGGGAGGGAGAGGAACTCCAAGGTGAGGCCCATGCGGATGGTTTGTAGGACCCACTTGTCCGACGTGATCTGCTCCCACTTGGCGTGAAATAACTGGAGACGCCCTCCTATGGGAGCTGATCATTGATGGTCATTTGTATCTCCTGAAGGGGCGTGAACCAGACCCCCCCGAAAGGGGCGTTTGGAGTAGTGTTGCTGGCGACCTCTGTTGCGAAAGGACTGACGGTCTTGGGACCGATCGGTTTGCTGGGGATATGCCCAATGAAATGGGGCGGAGCTAGCGGAAGGCTTAGTGAAAGGGCTGCCTCCTGTAGGAGTTGGGACTGATCGGACGTCTTAGTGACCGATGGCATCACCTTCTTCTTGTCCTTGTTTTCTACTAGGACAGGATCCAGGACCTCCCCGAAGAGCTTGTCCCCTTTAAAGAGGGCTGTGACAAGCTTCCACTTGGAGCGCATATCCACGTTCCAGTGTCTCAGCCACAAGAGGCGTCTGGTGGTGACATTAGACGCTAGGGCTCGAGGGGCAAACTTGGCACCGCTTAGGGTAGCATCGGCGGTGTACTCTGTGGCTGCCATGATCTTGTTGATATCCTGCCTCAACTTGGTGTCCTTGGCCGGAATTTTTCTCAGCAACTGCCTCAACCAAAGCAGGGCTGCCGTGGAAAGGAAGGAGGCTGAGTCGGATGACTTAATCGCCCATGCTGCCGCCTGGTGAGTTTTGTGGAAAGCAGTCTCGGTCCTCTTGTCCTCAGCCTTGAGCCCCTCTAATAAGTCAGGGGGAAGAACAGACGTAGAGGTGAGTGCCACCACGGGAGGATCAATTGGAGGTAGCTTAAGCAAATCCTCCAGGCTGGCATCTACTGTATAAAGCTTATCATTGTTGCTGGGAGTAGCCATGGTAGCAGGCTGCACCCATTGCTTTTGAACCATATTGAAGAATAGTTTGGGAACTGGAACTATCTCCTGGGCCAATACAGGTTCTTCAAAAAGGTCCCCAGATAGATCATGTGGGTCTTGGGCCGTCAGAGCCAAGGGGGTAGACCCCATGCGGGTCGCTACCTTAGCTTTATCCAGGATGGTTTTGAAGTTGGTCAATTTAAATAGGCCCGAAAAGGTAGTCTTTTCGGAAGAACCACCTTCATCCCCCGAGAACTCGGGTTCTTGCCTAGGTAATAAGTTTTCCTCCTCCTCCCAGGCCGAATCCTCCGAGGCTACGGAGGAATGGAGGGACTGAGGAGGCTGGGAGAAGGATGCAATACTGGGAACTGCCTGGGGCTCCAGATGGTGGGTCTTGCGAGTGCGTTTGCCTCTCTGTTGCATGCCCGCTTCAATGCCCTGAAAAATAGCCCTGTTGATGACCTCTTGCATTTCCGCTGAAAGGTTGGGCCCCTGGTCCTCGACTGGGCGAAGCCTGGGGCCGGGCCTCGGGGATGGAAGTTGTGATGCCAAGGGCCCCACGGGGGCTGGCCCCTCCTCCAGGTCCAAAGGACAGGCAAAGAGGTCAGCCTGATCCGCCATCGAGGGGCCAGGTGAAACTGCCATGAACAAAGAAGCTGTGGGTGAGAATTCCTGGCCTTCCCCCTTGCTATCGCAGATAGGATGAGCCTGGGCAAGGGCAACCTCTCCGGAGGATTCCTGAGAGTCCACCAACTGGGAAGCTTGGGCCTGTTGCTGGGCCTTGGGAAATAGTTTTTCTAGGGCCTTCTGACGGCGTATGGCGTCCTTATCCTGCCCCGATCCCTGCTTAGGCCCGGATTTGGAATAAGGTTTGTTGCCTCTCATGGCCTCCCTGGCAGCCTTGCCAGCCTGCCTAGCAAAGACTCTGGAGGAAACCCCCATTGGATCAGGGTTTTCTGGGGTCTGATCTGCCATGGCATTAATAAAGGGCCTTAAACGAGACAGTTAGGGAACCACCTCCACTCACCACCTCACAGTAGCCCACCGCAAGCCAAAATGCTCAGGAAGAGACACAGAAGTTTGCAGGAAGAGATTCAGCCGGGTAGGGTTATGCTGCGAGCAAATCCAGCTCCCAGCGCCTGCAGGAAGGTAAGGGTTGCGATCCAGGTGACCACAAGCACTTGCCGCTTCAGTCCGAAAGGCTAGGGGCCCAGATCGCCGGTCTGACCGGTCAATGAGGTCTCCACGCGGCTCCTGCTATGAGTCAGGCTTCAGCAGCTGCGGCATGCAGTTAAATCGAAAATGAAAATGAAACAGGCGGCTCCAAATGGAGATCAGAACTCCCTGCCGCCTCTCCAGACGTTTTAAGTTGCCGCTAATGCTTAGGAGAGCCCTGAGGGGCCGCGCCAAACGCCAGCTTGTAAAAAGCACGGGCGACAACGGAGCTCTCAGCGGGGATTTCCTCTCGCAGCAGGGCTGCTGAGGCGATGCTGGCGTCAGTAGTCCGACCCACGTGCTTCCCCAACAGCTGTCTGTGACCATGCAGGGCCTGTGCAAGATCGGGACACCGGGAGGACCAAGGGGTGAGAGAGAAGCCAAATTGGGATTTAAAGTAAATTTCTCCCACCAAGCCTGCTCCAAAGTAAAGAACACGATCTTTTCCTTTCAGTAATATAAATGAGAGTCGAAGCAATCTATCTAAAATTGAAGAGAAACTCGAAGCGCGTCCACTGGGCTAGCTGAATTGAAAAAAACTGAAGATAATCAGCACCAGAGGCGTGGTTTAAAGTTTCAATTCAGTTCTGGGCAGATTGGCTGTATTTAACCCTTGCTTGGACTCTCCAGAGCAGCGCCCTGGAAAACGAACAGCAACTATTCTTACTGTAAAGTTTATACCAACTCAGGAGGGAGCACAAAGTTAAGATGGCATCAAGCAACAGGACAACTCCCCAGCATACTGGCTTTGCTCTATTTGAGGCTAGCAAAAGCCTTCTTTCTACTGCAGTCACTTGGCAAGCATACACTTGGCTGACTCAGCAAGCATCCAGCACATCTTGTCAATTACATCGAGATACTGCTGATGCTAGAAGGATCATTTCAACTAAAGGTGCAGTTAAAAAAACATGGCTTACAGAAGAAGAAGAAAAACCGCTCTCTTGTCTATACAGGTTATTAGCCAAATGAAGGCTCAAACACACTGCAAAAATTTCTTTGCGTTCATCGCCACTTTAAACCTCCAGGATTAAATGTATATAGAGAAATTTTAGTCTGGCAATCAGTCAAGTTCTATGGAAGCTATAAATGCCTTCTTGAAAGATGGTTTTCTAAAGAAGGAACCTACAGCAAATGACAAAATACTAGGGAATCCAGAAGAAAATAGATGCTGCATGCACACAAGACTATGCATGTAATCATCCAGAAGAAAAAGACAAACCACTTGCACCCTGGACAACAGCATGGAGACAGGAAAAGCTTACTGTGTATATAAAAAAAGGCAGAGGAACACCAACTGTTTCAAGAGCAAAGAAAGGGATTAGCACCAGGATTGCTGCCAGACAAACAATCAAGCAGCAACAACACCCTAATCAAAGAAGGAAAAACAATATTCCTACTAACAGTGACAGAGCAAGTTTCTGTATATAAACAGAGAACAAGCCCCACTCCCTTCTAGCACTAAAAATATTATCTAGATCAGAGGTGGCATTAAGCCGGTTCTGACCAGTTCTGGAGAACCGATAGCAGAAATTTTGAGTAGTTGGAGAACCGGTAAATACCACCTCTGACTGGCCCCATATCCATCTTTTCTCTGCCTCCCGAGTCCCAGCTGATTGGGCGGAAATGGGGATTTTGCAGTAACCTTCCCCTGGAGTGGGGAAGGAATGGGGATTTTACAGTGTCCTTCTCCTGCCACACCCACCAAGCCATGCCATGCCCACTAAGCCACGCACACAGAACCGGTAGTAAAAAAAAGTTTTCAATTTCACTACTGATCTAGGTAATATTATCTAATATTTTATCTAGATAACTAGATAATTTCTTCAGGAAAACCATCAAGCTCAGACAGCACCAAAGATTCCACAGTTCAATCCTGAGCTACATATATTCTCTTCCATTGGTTCTGTGCGTCTAAATTATCTAAATGATCTTAACTATGCATCCATTTATCAATCTGGTTTAAAGAGCCCATTAATTTTCTTTTGCTTTGGTACTGGCTACACGGTCACAAGTTACCAAAATTAATTAATTCTATAGCACCTGAACTATTATCACCAGCTTAACTATAACGATAATGATGAACAGAAGGTTAAAAAATGAAGTAGTTAAGGATAAACATTTCCTCTCCTATCACAACATTATGCATGTAAACACAGCAACTGCAGCCCTTCTATTAATGCCCTTGACAGATAATCTTTCCCTCATGAGCACTTTAGTTAAAACATTTATACTGTAAGCTTTTCCAAAGCCATAAAAAAGCCTCTCATAAACATTTCTGTCTCTATAGAAACTTTAATCCTAAAGTATCCCTAAATACTAGTAAAACATATCTGAAGGTTCAGTATTAGTTTTACAAAACCTAGTACATAAAACAAAGAGAGGGAGAAAGGTATAGAGATTATTCAGAATCCAGCTTTAGTAAATAATGGGGTAGTAGTTTAAAAATATATAATTATTTTATGCATGACTGAATAAATTCCACAGGATAGCACTATGAGGGACAAACTAATTAGAAGTGTAAGTTGCATAGTTTTTCCCTCATTTCAAACACACATACATACGTACTGCAACTATGAAAGCTAATATATGAAGCAATATATGGGATGCCACATCATTCTTTTACCATTCTTTTACTGTTTTAAAATCACCCCAATCTCATTCTTCTGCTGGAAAACAATCTATACATTATGCTAGAAAAGAAATGCAGTGTGGAAAACAATTTTTGATGTAAACTACTGCAAACAAAAGAATTAATCTTTTCCCCCTTAGTTTCTGCTTCACATTGCAACTTTTAAAACTGAATTTTCTAAAAAATACATGAGGAAACTGAACATCATGCATAGCCCTGGCTGAATAAATAGCATTTGATAAAAGTCACTTTTATGTGAGATAGCCAGATAACCATTTAAGATAAATAAAAGTAAATTTTAAAAAATATTTTACTACTGACCTAAAGTTCTATACCAGCGATGGCGAACCTTTTTTGGCTCGCGTGCCACAAGTGGGGGGAGCGAGGGGTGGTCGTGTGTGGGTGTGCCGCACCCATAATGCAACGCGCGATCCCCCAGTGCGCATGCGCGCACAACACCCCCCCCCATTTTTACATGCTTTTTTCGCCCTCCCCAGGCTCCAGAGGCTTTATAGGAGCCTGGGGAGGGCGAAAAGAGCCTCCCCCGCTCCCCCGGAGGCCCTCCGGAGGCTTCAGGGACCGTCCGGAGGCTTCCCTGAAGCCTTCGGAACACTTAAAACCACCCTCCGAGCAAACCGGAAGTCACTTCAGCCACAGTTGGCACACAGAGCCATTTGTCAGGGCACGCGAGGCGCTGCCCTGTTAGATGGCCAGCACGCATGTACGCGCTGCCCAGCTAAGTTCACCCTTTTTTAAAGCCATTCTTCGCCCTCCCCAGGCTCCAGAGGCTTTATAGTCGCCTGAGGAGGGCGAAGAATGGCTTTAAAAAAGGGTGAACTTAGCTGGGCAGCGCGCACATGCGCGCTGGCCATCTAACAGGGCAGCGCCTCGTGTGCCCTGACAAATGGCTCTGTGTGCCAACTGCGGCACGCGTGCCATAGGTTCGCCATCACTGGTCTAGAGCCTTTGGAGCAAGGCAGTTTATACATTTTTAAAACATGTATTTTACCCTGTAAGATCTTCCTGGATAATAAGCCCAATCAGGCTTTTGAGCACATGCGCTAAAATAAGCCAACCCCCGAAAATCAACCCTCCCCAAAAGTTTTTCAACGAAGCAGCCGCCATGAGGTGACCTCGCTCGCCACCTCATGCACCGCAAAAATAATAAGACCTCCCCGAAAATAAGGCCAAGTGCTTATTTCGGGGGTGGGGGAGAGAAATAAGACCCTGTTTATATATTTGTGTTACAACCCCTGGTATGCCTAAATATGGGAGGAAGGTCACTACTCCCTCTTTCTGTCCTTCGGCTTCATCACAGAAGACCATGCAGGCAGAAAACCATATTCTTATTTTTAATGTTGCCTTTTATATTTGTGTTGTATTTGTACTGATAAATAAATAAAGGGAGACTAGTATAGATCTATTTCGAGCTAATTAGCTCTCATCAGCTAGCCATACCCTTACTGGGATTTGTACAGGTTCAAATCCCAGTAAGGGTATGGCTAGCTGATGAGAGCTAATTAGCTCAAAATAGATCTATACTACTCTCCCTTTATTTATTTATCAGTACAAATACAACATATATATATATATATATATATATATATATATATATATATATGTATGTATGTATGTATGTATGTATGTATGTATGTATGTATGTATGTATGTATGTATATATATATATGTATATATATATATGTATATATATGTATATATATATATATATACACACACACACACATTTTGCTCCTTAAAATAAAAAAGGGAAAAACTTATATTTTTGTGTTTATAAGCATCTTCAAGGAGTATGTTTTGTTACTTAATTCAATCTCTTCGCCTCAAACCCTACAAATTAAGTGAAAATGTTGATCTGGCATGCTGGATGGATAGCTAAGATCACAAAAATGCACTGCATATCTGTTTAAAGATGTTCTTTAGAGGCTATTTACTGAGTTGCCACTAAAGGAATTAAAATTGGCAGGTGGTAGGAGGAGGCCTCCCCTGTGGGTAGTCCCGATCTAGTGAAATTTTTTGCTTAAAGAGCCAGGCATGCATGTTTCTTTCCACTGCTCCTTTCTTGAATTCAGGAAGCTTGAATGAATGTTTTAGATATTTGATGCATTCTCAGAAATGAAGAGCATGCCTGAGGCTAGGATTTTGCTTTACATCATGTCAGCTTTCCATTTTTAAAATACCTTTTAATATAAAAGGTGAGGTGGGAAAATAAAGCTTGAAAGGAATAATTTAAAACATTCTTTTGAACTAGCTACTAATTTTTCAGTGGGAAGAAAAATGAATAAAATAATAGCAATTGAGAAGAAATGCTGTAAATAAGTACAGTAGCTTAATTATCTAAAAGAGATGTTATGGATTTTTTTTTTCATTCTGCTTTGTCTCACTATTCCTTCAAATGTTTTATTTCCTTTCCTTTACATCTGGGAAAAAGAATGGCAGTGTTATATTCCGGGAAAATTGTAGAACGCCAAACATCTTTTCTGTAAACTTTTTTGATTACATATTATTTTAGCAGTTCTCTTAAATGGGATGCTACACAGATCCCCCCCCCCCCCCCCGATGGTAGTCCATAGTGAGGTTTGTCTTGAATGGTTGGAAGCAGTAAAGTATGTTTCTATGCAAATGCTTCTGCATATGTCAACATTATTCCTGCAGTATGTCAACGAGATTGCATAGAAGAGAAATATTAAACATGTGCCAAAAGCTTTGCAGTAAAGCTGTTATATTTCTTCAAATTGTCATTACTATACACATTTGATGTAATCAGTCTTCATGTTGCCTGGATCCTTAGCTTTGTTAGATCAACATTTCCATAAAGGGAGGCAGTGCAGAATTGCAGTGTTCTCCTTTTTAGGAACAGGATGGGCACCGAGTCCTTTGTTGTCTCTTCTGTGCTTTTGAATAATCTTTATTTTCCATTGCTATTTTGGTGATTTGAGAAGAAAGACTGGTTACAAGATATGCAGGTTTCTTAAAACACAACTAGAGATGTAATGCCAGAATTTTCTAATTAAAATATTATGCCTGTTGCACACTATTACCTGGTGCTCTCCCAGGATTGGAGAACATGTGAATCTTAGATACTGTTTCATAACTATTAGCATCCAGGATGCAACATGATGGCCATAACAGAAGGCCCAGAAATCTCCCCTCTCTATTCGCCTGCAGTTCAGCTTGTGATATTTCCTATTACAGGAGAATACTAAAATGGGGATGTGTAAACACTATGAAAATTCCTTTAAAAGGTATCGTGCGGCTTTAATGTTGAGTAGTGTTTTACACATCCACATGTTGGTACCTTCAAGTTAGCATTGATTCCTGGTGACTTGCCTGGAGTAGTTCTTGCGGTTTTCTTGGCAAGATTTCAGAGGTGGTTTGCTATTCCCTTCTTACTAGGGCTAAGAGAGTGGCCCAAGGTCACCTAGTTATGTTAGCTTCATGTCTAGGATGGCACTCTTGGTTTCTAACTTTAACCACTATATCAAACTGGTCCTATTTGATATAATTACTGACATTTTATATATGTTCCAAATACCTTCTCCCTTTTTAAGTTAACAAAAGTAACTTGCCTCAGTCCTAAGAGAGGAACTATTTAAACATATCATAATGCATATTTATTTTTCATTATGCAAAATTTGTAATATTTAAACATGCATGTTTTATACCTTTTGTAGAGATTTCATTTTATGAGTCATTTAATTCATTAACTGCATTTCTAAGTTTAATATTATTAACTGCAATTCTAAATTTAATATTATTTGGAAGTAAATTTCACAAGAATCAATGGGGAGCCACTTATAGATAAATAATTTAAAATCAAGTTTATAGTCACATTTGGTAGATGACTTCAGATAAGGCTGCATCTCTAAGCAGAACTCCAAGAGAATCACATTGAACTTAATAAGATTTACACCATGCTTAGATTCATAGTAGCATGCAAACTTACTGTGTATTTTGTTTACAGTTTTGGTATAGTATAAGGCAAAGATCAGATAGCCCACTGCTAACCCATACAAACCTTTGTTTGTCCATGTTGCAGATAACTATCATGATAGTTATATAATCACTCAGTTGAACTGTCACTCTAAAATGATGCCCTAAGATTTCCCAGGGGATTCGAATCTTCCAGTGTCAAAGCCAGGGATTAAAATGCCTGTTTAAAATTTAGGAATGGATTGACAAGGAAAAGTAGGATTCTATTTTGTGTTACTCTAGGACGTGTCATTAGGAGTGAAATAATTCTGTTAATTGGTTCCAGATCACAAACATAATATGGTAATAAGGTAGATCTCAATCAGAAGGTCATCAGCTACAAATTTATCAGTGATCTTATCCTGTATTATTTCCAGGTGATAATCATAATCAAATGGTAATAAGAAAGGATCCACATTTTTCTCCGGGTTTGAGTTAATTTTCCATATGCACAAACTACTTTCTTATTTTCATATTTATACACTCTCTTGCCAAAGTAAGAGTTGCATCCAGGAAAAATGTAGAGAGCAAATATTTAAAAAGCGCGGCCGCTCATCAGAGATCAAAATACTTTTCCACTGGTTGAAACATATTAATGCTTAGATTAATTCCCTGCCTGCATCTAAGAGAAAGTTAATATATGTGCAAAGTTCTTTCTATAGCCACCAAAATATGAAAACTCATTTACATCAGACATAGAATGATTAAAAACTTGAATTGTATAAACTTTATTATTATGCAGTAAAGATTGTGTAACAGCAATGTTTGAATGCTAGTTTGTTTATATAATTTTGAAAAAAATTGAAACCATAATTATTGTATCAGGTATTGCCAAATAGGTTTAATGAAATATAAGTCCCAGATTGCTTATAAAAGTGAAGTACAGTATTTGCTAACATTCCTATTCTTCTTAGATTATGATACTAGAGAAAGGATTTGTTAATATTTACTCTATTTGTGTTTAAACATTGATGTAATCATCCTGTTCTGGTTAGCCGGGCATATATTAAAAGGGAATAACAGTCAGAATTTAATTATATTTAATAGATTAAAAGTGATTTTCAGAATAATCTGTATGATGTGATAGTGGATATAAGGAAACATTTTAATACATTTTTCAAGAAAAAAAAAAACTTCAGTTCATGCCCCTTAATTTTTTGGCATCTTAATCTTTTAGTACTTTATTAACTGGAAGAAGCCCTAGACCTGTGATGGCGAACCTATGTCACACATGCCACAGGTGGCACACGGAGCCATTTGTCCGGGCATGTGCGTGCTGGCCAGCTGATTTCGACCTTCTTTTGAGGCCATTTTTCGCCCTCCAGAGACTTCAGGAGCTTCCCTGAAGCCTCCAGAGCGTAAAAAACGGCCCTATGGGCAAACAGGAAGAATGTACTTCCAGTTTACCCATAGGGCCGTTTTTTTGCACTCCAGAGGCTTCAGGGAAGCTCCTGAAGCCTCTAGAGGGCCTCTGGGGGGCTGTTTTCGCCCTCCCCAGACTCCTATAAAGGCTCTGAAGCCTGGCAAGGGTGAAAAAAGCACACCAAAAATGGGTGGGGGAGTGCTGGTCATGCATGCTGGGGGCATGTGTGCATGCGCGCTGGGGTTGTGCGCATAGCATTATGGATGTGGCATGCCCGTGCACGACCCCCCTGCGCTCCCCCCACTTTTGGCACGCGAGCCACAAACGGTTCGCCATCACTGCCCTAGATCTCAAACAACGTTTTTCAAAAAGTCTGTGAACAAAAACAAAATGAGGGGATTATTTTGTTTATTTCAGAATTGTTTAATTTAATGTGTTTTATATACACTGGTGTAAATTTACTTGAACTTAATGGTTTTTTCAGACCAAGCCGCTTTCAAACAGCTGTTCTTTACCTCATAGCTTACAAATGTGTTTGGATTATCTTTCCCAGTGATTCCAACCACCATAAAAAATAGGTTAAAAAAGATTCATTAAAAAAATATATGGGGTTAGAAAAACATAAGGGTTAGAAAATGCCTCACAAGTTTATTTCTAGTATGTTTTTAAAGAAAAATTAAAATTACTTCTGTTCATGATCATTGATACTTCTTCATTTGGCGATCAGGTATGTTTTTGTAAATCATGTATGTATTTTGGATTAGTCTATGTACTTTATTGAAGAAAGTTCTCTTTAATATTAAAAATACAATGTTTTATACTTAGATGTATTCTATGAGTTTGGAGGGGGGAGGCGCATGCCACACTTTGCAACTGCCAAAATTTGTATACCTTTCCATTTCCCTTTTCCCTTATAAATGTTAAAAAACCAATAAAATTCTTTTCAAAAAAAATATTAAAAATACATCTATAATACAGTATATCTATAATGTGAAATGGACACTGAAACCTTTAAGTATTTTCATATTTAAAGTAACTTAAATTTACTTTATAGAAGTGTATAGAACCATGATGGCGAACCTATGGCACGCGTGCCACAAGTGGCACGCGGAGCCATTTGTCAGGGCACGCGAGGCGCTGCCCTGTCAGCTGGCCAGCGCGCATGCTGGCCACCTGAGTTCACCTTTTTAAAAGCTATTTTTTGCCTCCCCCCCCCGGAGGCTTCAGGGACCGTCCGGAGGGTCGTGACTTCCGGTTTGTGACTTCCGGTTTGCTTGTAGGGTCGTTTTGAGCGCTCCGAAGGCTTTAGGGACCGTCCAGAGGCTTTCCTGATGCCTTCGGATCGCTCAAAACGACCCTCCGAGCAAACCGGAACTTCCGGTTTGCTTGTAGGGTCGTTTTGAGCGCTCCGAAGGCTTCAGGGACCGTCCGGAGTCACTTCCGGTTTGCTCGGAGGATCGTTTTGAGCGCTCCGAAGGCTTCAGGGAGCGTCCGGAGGCTTCCCTAATGCCTCCGGAGGGCGTCCAGGGGGGGGAGGCTTGTTTTCGCCTTCCCCAGGCGACTATAAAGCCTCTGGAGCCTGGGGAGGGTGAAAAAAGCAAGTACAAATGGAGGGAGTGCCTGTAGTGTGCGCATACGCACTGGGGGGTCGCGCATTGCATTATGGGTGCGGCACGCCTGCACCCAACCCCCCCTGCGCTCCCACTTATGGCACGCGTGCCAAAAAAGGTTCGCCATCGCTGCTCTAGACCATGTATAAAATAAAACAACACAATACAAATTTAAATATAAAAGGATATAGAATAATAATTTTATTAAGCCTCTGAAAAGCAGGGGCTTAATATACACCTTCAAACTCTCCTCCCAACACAAATTCTAGTCACCTTCTATTTCCAGATTATTATTATTTTTGCTTAAAAAATTCTAAAGTTTTCACTTTATTAAATTTATCTGCCAGCCTTTTCACTGCCACTTTATCTAGACCGCAAGCAATATCACTGAAAAATAGTGTTGCCTTCATTGTGCCCTCCTCTTAACGTAGAGGAAATAGATCTTATTTGTGTGCAAAAGCTGAAAAGTTGAAATTTATTTATAAAGTACTTTTCACAATAAATTTGAAATGAAATACTGAATGGAAGAGTGCCCTTGCCCCATTTTAAGGCATTATCCTTGACATGCCACATAAAACCCGGTTTAATACTCAAGATGACAGAAAATATTCATCTCTACTGAAATATAAATTTATTCAAATACCGTAGATACTAATCATGTAAAACTTCAAAGTCTATGTAATATTTTGAATTGAGACCACAATCAGATTAACAATTGTAGCTGATGATATTATGATCTGACTGCCAAAACCTACCATGATCAGAATCAACTTTATCATATAAAAGTCCCATCTTCTGGCTGACATTCAATCAAGGTCTATTACTGCATATCACTGCATATTTACATCTTCAGAATGTAATGAATATTAATTTCAATAATTGGTCATACTACAACAATAACAACACAGAATTGCCTTTTACCTATGACATAGCTTCCCACAAACTTACAGATACACTCAGGAAGGTTGTTGCAAGGTATATAAACACATCTAATGTCATATGTGATTTTATGCTATATGCTTTATGCTTTTATAATTCCAAGTATTCATCATGAAAAATAAACCCTGTGAGGTCAAACGAAACAAAAGTAATCACCCAAACAAAACTGACAAGCCAGTAGTGCTTAGCCTTCCAGAATCTGGTACCCTAATATAAATGATGCTACAATTTCCATCTTCCACCATAATCACTCCCTACAGTTTTCTCCTTAAAACAATGCTAAATAGGAGAATTCTGACAAAGGAACAAGTTGTACAGCATGCAATAGTAGATGTGATGGCTATATTTTAGAGAGAAATACTTTTTACCAGAGAGCTTAAAATGAAGAGAAGTTTTGGTTCTGAATGGCAAGTATGACAGAAATTTGTAACAACCTGTCATGGCTCAACACATTTCTGACCTATGCCAAGCTTCATTCCTGAGGTAGAATTCTTTGAAAACTCAAAATCGGGTAACCATATAAATTGCTTTCATGTAATAATGCCAGCAGAAAATTAAAGCAGAACAACTATTCAGAAGATTGAATAGACCTTAAAAACAAAGGAAAGCTAGCATATTGCTCTGAACAACTCCAAATATGTTGTATATGCAATTCTCCTTGAAAGAAACTGTTTACAAGCACTCTTGCATACTGTATTTTTTAAAGTATAATAGAAGCATCCTGCCAAATAGATGAGTCACCAGAAAAGGAGTAGCTAAATATCCCCTAAGGGGTACCATGGGGAATACTGTATATTTTGCCATAAAATATAAAATGTTCTCTAGTGACTAAGACTTGGTCCAAGGAGCCAAGAATATGCCATCTATTCATTCCAGTGCAGACCGGAACTGCTGAGTGCCTCTACTTTCTGCTGTGCAATATGGATGCAAACTATTTTAGCTCTCCTTCAAGAGACCTTGGAAACGGCATCCCAAGTCATAATGTTTTGAAGTTTCTTACTCTATACAACTAAAGGAATTTATAAACTTATTTCTTACTCTATACAACTAAAGGAATTTGTATACTTTATAAATACTTAGTTGTATAGAGTAAGATAAATTCCTTTAGTTGTATAGAGTTAACAAATAAGTTTATAAATTACAATGCAATTAAGTTTCTTGCCACTAAATGAAGCGGTGTTACAGTAGATTACTTCGCAAGGGCAACAGACTGGATCAGCTAACATATGACAGTCGATTTCAAAGTTAAGCAGAGAATTCCGTATCTGATTCTGAGGGGAAATAAAAAAGAGGGGGGGGGAATTCCATTATTTTAAATCCTGGCTCTATAAGTACCAACATTACAAACCAGATGTTGACAGAGTAGATGCTGATGATCAATTGGCAATAGATTAGTTTTAATATAGTTTTAACATGTGCCTGGTCACATATTTTTGCAAAATAAGCAGTAGTTATTACTCAAGATAGTGTTGGAAGAAATGTCCTTCTGGGTTCGGCTCCAAGTGGGGAAAAAGACACCGGAGACATGGAGGCTGCTTGGAAAGATGGTTTTAATAGTGGACAGGACCACATGGCTTGAGTCCTGAACAGAAAAGGTGATCACATGCTTCAATGTTGGGAAGAAGAAGAGAAGGGAAGCCGAGACTGAAGAAGGGCTTGCAGGGCTTTTTATAATCTGTTCAGCCCCACCTATCTGTTTCCTGTTCCTGTGTAAGAAATGTATTCTGATTGGTTGTCAGACTCACATGGGTCCACGCAGGAGCAACTCTCTAGGCTGAGTCCAGGTTTGGTTGAATTCTCAGAGTTCTCAGATGCCATGTGGTCAGTTGAGTAAAGTGCCAATATTATCATGCCTTAATCCCATCCCCCTGGAGCTGAAGGGGAGAACTCTTTATTATGTAAAGTGGACTAGCTTGGCCTTCTTAATGGCCCATTGACAAAGTGGGGATGGGCAGGAAGCTGCAGGAATTTACTTTGTGTTTAAAATGTGTTTCTCCCTTTTTCACATCCAGGAAAATATAATATTCTGCCTTTTCAATATTTCCTAGGATATTTCATTTTTCTGGGAGAGGGCTGGGTGATAACTTCCTACAATAGCATACAAAATCCTATCCATTGTCATCTTTCTTTTAAAGCAATGCCTGAGTTACCAAGAAACTATTTTCTTTTAGCGTTCTTTTCACTTAGTTTCAAAATGGAGAAAGAACGTTGGTCTTACCTGAACGTTTTTTTCTGGAGTAGTGGAGGGAGGGGTCACAGCAGGGTTAACACAGCCTGATTGGTCCATTTGACTGAGAGAAAACATCTTAACCTTCGCCTTCTCCCTTTGGTTCCCAGTTTCCGCGATGTCACGGCCAGCACCTGCAAGTCAAACACAAACAAGGACAAGCCCCCCCGGGGCCTCCCGATTCTACACCTCCCGGACCCTGTCTAACTAACTAGGGCGGGAATGTGACCCCTCCCTCCACTACTCCAGAAAAAAACGTTCAGGTAAGACCAACGTTCTTTTTCCAGTAGAGTGGAGGGAGGGGTCACAGCAGGGACATACCCACGCTACGTCCCCGGGCAGGCAGACTGGGTCCCAGGTGAGGAATCGGCCACCACCCTCTGAAGGACCCTCCGGCCAAAAGATGCCTCAGCCGAGGCATAAGCATCCAAACGATAGTGCCTAATAAAAGGCGTGGGGGAGGCCCAGGCAGCCGCCCTACAAATATCCTCGAAGGGCGCCCTGGTGGCCCAGGCCGCCGAAGTAGCGGCACTGCGGGTGGAGTGAGCAGTGATCCCTGACGGGGGGGTCTTCCCAGAAGCCCCGTAAGCCTCAACTATGGCCAACCTAATCCATCTTCCGATGGTGGAAGAAGACACCTTGCATCCTAACGAGCCTGGATGAAAGGAAACAAATAACGCCTCGGTCTTCCTAATGCCCTCAGTTCGCTTTAGGTATATGCGAACCGCCCGGCGAACATCCAGCTTATGCCACACCAACTCCTGCTCCCTCGAAGGGTTGGGACAAAAATTCGGGAGCACGACCTCCTGGGCCCTGTGAAACTGTGAATTCACCTTCGGAATGAACGAAGGATCCAAACGAAGGACCACCCTGTCCTGGTGTATTACACACAGGTCACTGCGTGAAGAAAGGGCCCCCAACTCCGAAATGCGCCTGGCCGATGTAATGGCCACTAAAAACACCACCTTAAGGGTAAGCAGACGCATGTGTACCGTCCTAAGTGGTTCGAATGGGGAGCTCGTCAAAGCCTGGAGAACCAGGGTCAGATCCCAGGTCGGAAACCTATGAACCGGAGGTGGCCAGATGTTAGCCGCCCCCTTCAGAAAACGCTTAATCAGGGGAGAACGGGAAAGGGTGGGGGAACCCTCCCCCCCCAGAATGGTGGCCAAAGCCGCCACTTGACGTCGGAGCGTATTATGCGACAAACCGTCTTCCAGCCCCTTCTGAAGGAACTCCAACACGTTCGGAACGGTAGCCCTAGAGGGATCCAACCCCAAGGGAATACACCACTTCGCAAACGCCTTCCATGTGGCATTGTAAATCCTAACCGTGGACGGTCTCCTAGACGCCTCTAAGGTGGCTATAACTCCCGACGATAGTCTCTGCCCCCTCAGGATCCTCCGTTCAAGAGCCAGGCGGTCAGATGAAGCCACTGAGGCCCTGGGTGATGTAAAGCCCCCTGACTCAGAACGACCTAACCCGGGGGAATCCTCCAGGGATCCGCCACCGACAGCTGGACCAGGTCCGTAAACCAGGGTCTCCTCGGCCAGTATGGGGCTAACAGGATAACGAGAGCCCTCTCTGTGACTATCTTCCCTATCGTACGGGGAACGAGGGGAAGGGGAGGAAAGGCATAAAGAAGGCCCGGGGGCCACCGGCTCCTGAGAGCATCCGCTCCTTCCGCCGACGGAGACTGGAACCGGGTAAAGAACCGGGGCAGCTGAGCGTTGTCAGGGGAGGCGAACAGATCCACCCGGGGCGTGCCGAACCTGCTGCATATCTTCCGAAACAACTCCGGGCCCAGTTGCCACTCGCCATCGTCCAGGGTCGTGCGACTCAGCCAATCCGCTTGAAGATTGGACACTCCTGAGATGTGTTCCGCCACTATGGAGGCTAAGTGTCTCTCCGCCCACAAGCCCAACGACTGCGCCTCTCGCCAGAGTGAACGGGAGTGGGTGCCCCCCTGGCGATTGATATGGGCCTTCGTCGCCACATTGTCCGTGAGCAGGAGGACATGGCGCCCCCGCAGGTGATGACGAAAAGTCCGAAGGGCAAGTCGTGCGGCTTTCAGCTCCAGCCAATTGATGTTGTGGCGGAGATCCAAGGCAGACCAACGTCCCTGGGTCATGTCGGAGTCCATCACGGCCCCCCAGCCGAAGAGGCTGGCATCCGTCGTCACTGTGACTCTCTCGGGCTCCCAAAAACAAGCCCCTGTTGCAGCGCTGGGGACAACCACCACCGAAAGGAGAGTCTCACCTCCGCTGGTAGAGGAACTGGCCGCAAGGAGTTGCTCATCATCCTTCTCTGGACCGGGATCAAGGCCCACTGGAGAGGTCGCAGGTGGAGCCGGGCCCAGGGCACTATCCCTATACAAGAGACCATCTTCCCCAGGAGTTGAGACAAGGTCAGGATGGAAACAGACCTTCTTTTTCGTATGGAGGAGACCAGCCGGCGCAGGCTGGACAAGCGTTCTGGGGATAGGCGGACCCTCCCTGACTCGGAGTCTATCACTGTCCCTAGGTGTAGGATCTGCCTGGATGGGGACAGGTGGCTCTTGGGAAAGTTCACAGAAAACCCCAACGCCTGAAGCCAACGGATCGTCAGCCGAAGATCCGACGTGGCTCTGGGGAGGGACTCCGCCTGAACGAAGACATCGTCCAAGTAGCACTGAAGCCTCACCGGGATGAAACGCAGGTAAGCCGCCAGTGCTGCCAGGACCTTGGTGAACGTCCGCGGAGCTGAGGCCAGACCAAACGGGAGAGCCCGGTACTGGTAATGCCTGCCCTGGTGAGAGAACCTGAGATAACGCCGGTGAGACTGAAGGATGGGGACGTGGAGATAGGCCTCCGTCAAATCTACTGAGGCCATGTAATCCCCCCTCCGAATCCCCTGCAGAATCGATTTCAGGGACGCCATCTTGAACCATCTGTATACTAGGTAGCGGTTCAGGCGTTTTAGGTTGAGAATCGCCCTCCAACCCCCCGAGGATTTTGGAACTACGAACAGATGTGAATAGTAGCCCAGACCCCTCTCCGGCTCCGGAACGACCTCCACCGCCCTGATCTCTAGAAGATGGGCGACCGCGAGGTCCATGAGACGACGTCGCTCCGGGTCCCGAGCCGGGGGAAAAACTCTGAAAAACCTTGGGGGTTTGGAGAGGAATTCTAACCTTAGGCCGTGGCGAACGGTCGCCCTGACCCAACCGTCTGACGTGATCTGATCCCACTCGTCCGCATACAGTGCCAGGCGGCCTCCGATGGGATGACTCGGTTCGAGTCATTTCCCTCTGCGGAAGGGACGGCCGCCCCCCCCCTCGAAAGGGCCGCTTGGACTGCGGCTGATACCTAGAACGGTCCTAAAGTTCTGCCTGTTGAACGACCTGTCCTGCCTGTACGGTTGGTATCGCAGATCCTGATCCCTGTCATAGGACTTGAACTGGGGCCTGCGATAGGGATGACTACGGGACTCCGCCTTCTTGGTGGATGTAGGCATAACCTTCTTTTTATCTTTGTTTTCCACCAAAATCGGGTCTAAGGAAGCCCCGAACAAATTTGGACCTACAAAGGGGGCAGCCACCAGGTCCCACTTGGCCTTATAGTCCATCTGCCAGTTCCTGAGCCACAGGAGCCGACGAGAGGCCACAGATGTGGCCAAAGCACTTGAACCGAACCTAACAGCGTCTAGGGTCGCATCAGCCGAATACTGACACGCTGCCATTATTTTAGCCAAATCCTGGTGTACACGCTCATCCTGGATCGGAATGCGATCCTGAAGCTGGCGGAGCCACATGACCGTTGTGCGGTTGAAATACGAGGCGGCAGCCGCCGCCCGCACCGCCCATGCTGAGGCCTTATAATTTTTACGTAAGGTGAGCTCCGCCCTCTTGTCCTCTGGCTTAAGTTTGTCTGCCGCGTCCCCCGAGACCACTGGGGAAGAGGAGACTAAAGCAGCTATGGGCTGATCTATAACTGGAAGTTGAATAGCCTGCACAAAGGACTTTTCCATGTTGTAGGCGCAACGGTCGTTGCTGCCAGGTGGGGAAAAGTTAGAAGGACGGGCCCATTGGCTAGTAGCCACCTCTAAGAAAAGAGGAGGAGCAGGAATCTCCTCCTTATTGGTGGCCGTCGCTGAGAACATGACCATGTCCGGATCCGTGGGCGGTGGGACCGTGGGGTCCCCCGTGCCCACCTTGGTGGTCCTCCTAGCCTTCTTAAGTAATGGTTTGAACATGGCCTGGAGGAAAAGGTTGGAAGAGCGAGGCGGCTCAGGAGCCGCATCCTCCTCCTCAGAGAACCCCCAATCATCCCTCCGTGCCTCCCCCCTAGAGGAGACCTCACTCATGAGGGAAGGAGAAGAAGCCCTAGATCTGGACCTACTAAAGGGAGTAACTCGACTGTGGTGGTAGGGCCTGTCCCTTTGAGAAATGCCCCTAGAAATGGCTGCAGAAATAAGCCTCTTGAGATTCTCAGGGAGGTTTTCTAGATCCTCCTCATCACCTTCTGAATCATAGTCTGGTGCCACATAGGCCCTGCTGGATCTCCTACCCCTAACGGGACCTGCAGAGGTACCTTCCAATGGATCCCCCCTATCTGCCTCTCTAGTCCCCAGGGAAGCAGAAGGAGAGCGAGGCGCCCCCCGCTCCTGACTCCTATCAGATCTGCCTGGAGAAGCAGAGGAAGAGGAAGGACTGAACCCCCTGGCCACAGGTGGGGGAGGGCAGGGAGCCACCGTGCGTGGGGATCTGGATCTGGGCCTAGGATCCCTGGCCTGTCTCTTCTCAGCTCTGTCAATGACCTTCTCAATAGCCCTGGACCGCCTGAGCTCATCCCTCTGCAGGGCTCTCGAAGGTCTGTCCTCAGCTGAAGGCCTAGAAACCCGAGGCCTAACTGGGGGAGTGGGTTCCGCCTGATCTTCGCCAGCCTGAGCTGGCGCGGTCTGCTGGGACTCAGTTCTATCTGCCATCCCCACTCACGTGCTCCAGAACGAAGTTTTTGGTAGTAATTGCCCTTCAGCTGGTGAGAATCGCCTGCTCCGGGCCTCCGGCAAAGTTGCAAACAGCACTGCCACGTTTTTCACAGCCTCTCCGTGTTGCAAGCCCCAAACACGTGACTCAAAATGGCCGCCGGCTTCTTTGGGCGGTGCTTACAAAAGCGCGCCTAAAAATGGCCGCCTACCTCGCCCTTAATTGCTTCCAAACAAACACTCCAGAACACTGCTGGACTCCTAAGCCACGAGGAGCCTTCCAACACCAAAAAAACGACTCCGCGCTGCTGCCGTGGGCTGTAACCGGCCCGGGAAGCTAGCGGTTTGAATTAGAAGCCGAATAGCCGCTTTCGTGCCGAAAAGCCCCAGCGCGCTGCGAGCCTCACAGGAAAAGTTTTAAAAAGGCAATTTAAAACACGCAGGGTCGCCCGGCACACCCGAGACCCCAGGCACCAGTCCGGAGCGACCCCTTAGGAGGGGGGAGGAAGCGCCCCCCCTGACTATCCCAGCCTCCTGAGGGCAGCTGAACAACAGCCCTGCAAGGCAGACCCACTACAAAAAAATTTTGAAATAAAAGAATCCGAATTCAAAGTACCAACAACACTAATACTGACTAATAAAACCCAATAAAACACTCTTACTAGGAACCAAACCTGTGTCTTGGACCTTGACTGAGAGGAAACTGGGAACCAAAGGGAGAAGGCGAAGGTTAAGAAGTTTTCTCTCAGTCAAATGGACCAATCAGGCTGTGTTAACCCTGCTGTGACCCCTCCCTCCACTCTACTGGAAAAACTAAAATAATTATAAATAAAGTTTATAAAGTTTATTTGTGTTTGCTTTGCTTTTTCAATATATGCACCTCTGGAAAAGGAAAAGAGAATACCAAAAAAGGCATATAATATTACACATTTGTAGTATTATACATTTGTTAAAAGCTGAGTGGATCCCTATATTCTATTCCAACTATTTGTCCAAATTATTGCTACTTTAAAAAAACAGCAAATATAGGTGGTACAGAAAGCTGGATGAGGTAAACATAGCCCAATGTCATTCTGAATGCAATGGTTTATAATTAGAAAATCTTAGAGAAAGAAAACCCCTGAGATTATGCAATTATTTTTCCACTAACATAGGCAACAAATGACTTATATAGACAAAAGGAAATATGCATCTGTTCTGCTGCACTGTAAAGAATAATGGTCAAGATAGCTTTGATAAGATTATTCCCCTCCCCCCCTTTTTTTTAAAAAATGATGATAATGCTTTCCTAAAGTTATCAGTGATGACATGGATATTTCCATATATTTTTTGGAGGGAACAAAAATGACTATTATTTTATCACTGTCTTCCTCAGAAATATATATCTTGATTTTACAGCTCAGGCTACAGCTCTGAACTTTCATGATCTCCTAACTAGGTTTTAACCAGATCTGATCCTGTTCAGCATTTCTGAGATCGACCAATATCATCTAGGTCCTGCCACCTGCTGCGATGTCCATTTAAAGCAGATTATATAAATGCTTATAAATCAGTACTGCAGGTACTATATCCTGGCCATCATACTGTTCAGTTGACTCCCTTTCCAAGCTTGTTGATTTGATCTCTGGAATAATGCTGGGATCTTCTCATATTCTGATGTTGTGTGTCCTCAGCTTACGTATCTTGTCCAGTTTGGCAAAGCTTTAAAGTTCATGACTCCCAAATAATCTCTGGTCTAACTCATACAGGCAATCATACAGAGATCATGTCTATCTCAGAGGGATTGACGTGAGACCCTAACATGGATGGTATTACATCTTGCCCACTGCTGTGGTCAGATTTACTTCTTGGTACAATTAAAATTAAGCTTAACTGCTACCTGGGACCTCTGCAGAGTAAGGACCCATTAATACGATTTGCCCCAGGAATCTGAGGAATCCACAGGACTTCTGAACAGTCCTTGATGAATATCCCAACATTTGCCAGGATGTTTCAGTGACCTTGCCCTCTAAGTAAGTGCTTTCTGTTCCTGATATTAAAGCGCATGTTGATTTTCTGAGAAGTTCCAGAACACAAATCTCTAAGCACAAGCTTGGTATAGCAGGGGAAAGTCCAAAAGTGAATTTATCAAGCATGGTAAAAGCTCAAGTTCAAACCTACATCAGCATGATAAGAGAAGCAAAGTATCATTATATTTCCTCCCTTATTGCATTGGCAGACTGTCAACCAGCTGCCTTGTTTAGGGTAATAAATCCCCTCTTAGGAAGGGATGTCCAGGAAGATCTTGTGTTTGGCAGCTATAATTGTTTTGTTTATCATTTTGCCAAGAAAATCACCCCAGTCTTGCTCAGTCCTGAATAGTCTACAATGCAGTATTATCTGTCTGGATATCTGGATTCTTTTTGGTCTGGGGACTTGAGGAAATGGGACAGGTGAATATCTCATATCCCTGGCATCTCACAATGTGAGAGGCTGTGGTAAGCCAGTTAAGAATTAAAAAGCAGGTACATTGCCATCTTATTTTATACACAACCCCTCAGTCCAGATGGCAAGAAACATGGAAAGAAGCATTTGAAGAAGGCTACACCTCTCCCTAAGAGAAATTCTCTAGAGTCGTAGGTATTTCATACATATTACTTAGATCTTCCCCCGTTAGGTTGCTGAGTACATGGTAGGGATTCAGCTGCAGAACGCATACCTCTTGGCTCATTAGATGTCTCTTCAACTCTTGACACCAAGGTATCCTCGCCTGGATTACCTCAGGAATTGGAGACTGGGGCACAATGTTCCATTTCTACTTCAGTAGGTAATCCCAATCAAGAACAGTTTGGAGGTCAGCCTATAGTCACTTTCTTCAGGAGTTCCATAAAGTTAGTCTTCTCTCTCTTTTAACACTAGAAAACCCATGATCACTTAATCAGAGATATTGCCCTACCAGAGTCCTCAATGCCTTCAACAATGGCAGAGCTTCTAATATATTTGAAAAAATCATGGAGATATTCAGAAATGCATCTGCCTTGAAAGCAGCCCATCGTGTTGAACTGTACAGCACAATCAAACATAGGAGCTGACCATAGGAAATGTTTTATGATAATTTGCTTTATGGTAATTTTTGACATAAACTATTTTACACAATTTGCCAAACTTCAATTCCACATGGGTCCCAGATTTGTAAGCATTCTGTAATTTAGCCCATTTGAGGCAACTTAGTTGAAAATGTTTTGCCTCAAGATTACATCATTTTTCCCAGTTCAAGTTTACAAACACAAGAGTTTTAGTAGCATACTAGACAACTCATGTCCTGACGGATCATTCTTTCAAACATATTTTATCGTATTTCACAATGCCTTCAACAATAACAGGACTTCTAGTTCTTGTGCTAGCTTTTATGGAAAAGTTGGGATCCATTCAGAGATGAATCTGCCTTGAATTGTACACCATGATTGAAAGTAAATACAATAAATGTTTTATGACTGCTAGAAAAAAATGCCTTTTCTATGGCACCACTGTCCTTATGGAACACCTTTCTCTCTGAAATTTGGCAGGCCTCTACCTTCCTATCATTCCATAAAGATTTTTCCCCCAAATACTGGCTTTTCCCCCAAGTGCTGGGATAAGATGAGGTGACTGCACATCAGAAGCTTGGACTTGGTGCCAGATTTTTGTTTTTATATATTTGGTTTTAATATGGTTTTTATGAATTTTAACTTTTGATTGTGAGCCAGTCAGACTTTCTACAAAGTGGGCTGCGATATAAATGTTTTACATATGCACATTTTGAATTGTGGCATAAACTGCTTTATTATAATGTTTATATCATAAAATGCTTTATAAAATTTGCCAAATTTCAATTTCACAGGAATCATGGGTCCAGATTTTGGACCCTTTCTGTAAGTTATTCCATTTGAGATAACTTGGCTCAAAAAATGTTGTCCTATAAACACCATTTTGCCCAGTTAAAGGTTACAGGAACAAGAGTTTTAATAGTATGTAGATTTGTATAAAACCACTGGAAGATCCAACAGTCCAAGTTTTGGTACTTTCAATGTGCTAATGGTAGTCAGTAGTATCTGCTGCTGCCACTCCTCTACACCCCCATGTACCTAGAGAGATGCTTTCAACATATAGTCCCCTATAGCCTAAGATTAGATGAGATGAAAGAGACTGTAATTCAATTCTAGTTACTGTTCATTCATTGTGGGTTTTAGTAACTTCTTGAATGGGTATTAATGCCCTTGAAGGTGCAAGTCTATGTTTTGGTCCTGCTCAATTCACAGCTGTTGCTAAACAGGTGGAAGCTATGGCCCATAAGTCCTTTGCCTAGCTCTGGTTGATGCTCAGGTATGATCCTTAATGGAACTCAAAGACCTGCCTACAGTAATTGATAACCATCACATAATTACCTTGTTTCCTGAAAATAAGACCTCCCTGAATAATAAGCGCAATCAGGCTTTTGAGCACATGCACTAAGTCCTCCCCCAAAAATAAGCTCTCCCCGAAAATACTGCAACACAGCAGCAGCCATGAGCTGACCATGCTCGCAGCCTCCTGCACCTCAGAAATAATAAGACCTCTCAGAAAATAAGGACAAGTGCTTATTTTGGGTGTCAAAAGAAAATAAGATCCTGTCTTATTTTTGGGAAACACAGTATATACTAATCAATTCTAAGTCCAGTGGTTGTATATTAACTGACACCATAAACATCCCTGCACTGGTTATTTATTTGTTTCTGGATGGAACCTAAATGGCTAGTTTTGACTTATAAGCCCTACATTACTGGCCATTCAGGTACTTCAACTACCACTGAAATCCACCACCACCAAGAATAAGACAAGCTACCACCTCAGATAAGCTGTTGCTGGTTTCCCAATTTTCTAAACTGAGGCCTACAATCACAAAATACAGTATTTCTGCCCTGAAACACATTTCAGGAGCAATGCTGTTCCTTCAATGTGGTTTTCCATAAAGTAATAAAAGTCAGAAAGGTCTTTTGGAAATAATTATGAACAATATAAAACTGAATGCTATTAATAAGTATATTTTATATGTTTGCTGTGTCTTTGAGATATTGCTAATTCTTGGTGACTGCCAAGAAAGGTCCTGTGGTTTTCTTGGCAAGATTTCAAAAGTGGTTTGCCACTGACAGTTTCCTATGGCTAAGCGAAAGTGAGTACTTGAGGTTACCCTACTGGGTTTGTGTCTCAGGCAGGGCTGACAAACTCCCAGCCCACAGACGAGATGCATCATGCGCTGGACACGCTCATGCCCAGTTTAGGAAAGGTGGGAAAGTCCCTATATGTCACATGAAGCCACCGTGATGATGTGAGTTTGACACCCTGGTCTAAGGCAAGACTAGAACTCTTTAATATTTTCAGAGCTAAAGGTGCCCATACCCATAATCCAATATGTGCACAAGCAACCCCCCCCTGCTCTCCTCCTACTCCCCCACATGCATGCGCCCCCCCAACGTGTTTTGGGCCTAGGCCTCCCTGAAGCCTCCTGGGATAAAAAATGGGGCATGGGGAACGCCACCACCCCCCTCGCCCCCCATGCATGCACACGACCATCCACTCTCACGCATGCACACACGTCTCCCACATACGCGGCAGAGACCCAAAAATCAGCTGGCGAGCGGGAAGCGTGCACGCATGCGCAGTGGACCTGAGCTGGTTAGGGTTAGAGAGGGATCCGTGTGCCACCAGGTTCGCCATCACGGCACTACTCCTTCAATCTCTCTTCTAGACCTCTAGTAATTCTAAATTTTCTTCTCAGAACCTGATCCAAAATGATGCCCAAAACATATTACGCAAGGAATGGTATGACCAAAGCAGAACAAAATGGAACAGTTGCTTACACTTACATGGATACAGCCTAAAATTCCATCCACAGTTCATCTATCTCACAATGTCCTAATTATATTGCCAATTTGTCAAACTGAGTAACAGTTATAACTATATGAGGTAAACATTTTTCCATGACTGTCATGGGTCAAGGTCCAGGATAGCAGTTATCTTTGATGAATAATTCAACTTCACTCTAATCTCATCATTCCCATATCATATTTACGGTACTTTTCACTTTAAGTATAGGCTTATTATAAATGGTAAATTGAACATTTACCATTTTCTGTAATCTCAATGTTGAGATCCAAAATCCAGTACTATGAAGGCCTCATTTGCTTCATTGAACAATCATTGCTCTTGCTATTCCAGGATTCCAATGTCTTGCATGCAAATTTTGCCATTTTAGTTACATATCCCTTTACGGTACAATATTAGCAAACGTTTATGTTGCATTATGTTTGTGAGTATAATGGAATGTGGGCATAACTTGGCACATGTCATTACAAACCTCCTTTTTTGAAAGATACATGCCAATACTTAAATAGTCAAAGCACACTTCTTTTATTTCCATTGGAAAGCTCAACAGTTGTAAGAAAATCTGAAAAAAATATTTCTGGTGGAAGAGAGAATCAGTGTTTACATATTCTAATATTTACATAATATTCCTGTTATTAAAAAATCCTAGCCCTACAACAGTGTAACACAAATAGTTCATTCCCTGGCTGAAATGGTTAATGCTGTGATATGTTTTATGGAGTGATAAGGCTCACATATTCTTCCTATCACACAAAAATTCTGGCACTAAATTCTTGGTTTCCATTAAAACAGAATTCCTCAGTACAGGTAGTCCTCAACTTACAACAATTCATTTAGTGACTGTTCAAAGTTACCACGAAAAAAATTACAATGAAAAAGGTGACTTAGGACTGTTTTCACATTTATGATTACTGCAACATCCCCATTAGTCACATTATCAAAATTCAGACGCTTGGCAACTGACTCATATTTGTGACAGTTGCAATGTCCCAGAATCATGTGATCATTTTTTGTGACCTTCTGTCAAGCAAAGTCAATGTGGAAGCCAGATTCACTTACTAACTTACCGTATTTATCGGCGTATAACACGCACTTTCCCCCCCCCCCGAAAAATAGGGGGCAAATGATGTATGCGTGTTATACGCCGATATACGCCAGGCGATATACGCCAGGCACACAGAAAAGGATCGCGGAGCGCTTCGCCCCAAAAGCAGCTGCTTTTCTGTGCGCCTGGCGTTTAAAACATCCGGCTATCTATCTAAACGCCAGGCACACAGAAAAGGATCGCGGAGCGCTTCGCCCCAACAGCAGCCGTTTAGATAGATAGCCGGATGTTTTAAACGCCAGGCGCACAGAAAAGCAGCTGCTGTTGGGGCGAAGCGCTCCGCGATCCTTTTCTGTGCGCCTGACGTTTAGATAGATAGCCGGATGTTTTAAATGCCAGGCGCACAGAAAAGCAGCTGCTGTTGGGGCGAAGCACTCCGCGATCCTTTTCTGTGCGCCTGGCGTTTAGATAGATAGCCAGATGTTTTAAACGCCAGGCGCACAGAAAAGGATTGCGGAGCGCTTCGCCCCAAAAGCAGCTGCTTTTCTGTGCGCCTGGCGTTTAAAACATCCGGCTATCTATCTAAACGCCAGGCGCACAGAAAAGGATCGCGGAGCGCTACTCAGCGGGGTGTGGGCGAGAGGAGGAGAGAATGGATGAGCCGTCTCTCCTCTCCCTGACACCTGACTAAAACGCTTTCTTTCGCCCGTGGAAGAGCTCGGGCGGGCGAAAGGAAGCGCTTTAGACAGCGGGGGTGTGGGTGAGAGGAGGAGAGAATGGATAAGCTGTCTCTCCTCTCCCCGGACTCCCGACTAAAAGTTAATAAAAAAAGGAAGGAGGGAAGGATGGAACTGGAAGGGAGGCAGGGAGGGAGGGAGAAAGGAAGGATAAGAGGATAGGGAAAGAGGAAAGAAGGCAGGCAGGCAGAAGGGAGGGAGGTGCAAGGAAGGAAGGAAGCATAGATAAGCAGGAGGGAAAGAAGGCAGGCAGGCAGGAGGAAAGAGGAAGGAGGGAACTGGAAGGGAGGCAGGAAGGAAGGGAAGGAGGAAGGGAGGGTGGAAGATAGTAGCAGTGAAAGCAGCAGTGTTCATAGTTGCTTTTACTGTCCTTTTACATTATTTACCTTATAAGTGGTAATAATATTAATAAAAAAAAGTTCTGAGCTACCCTTATTTTGCTTCAAAGTTCTTTATTTGAAATTTAAATTTTTTTCCTGAAATTTCCCTCTTAAAATGAAGGTGCGTGTTATACGCCTGTGCGTGTTATACGCCTGTGCGTGTTATACGCCGATAAATACGGTAAGTTATACTAACTTAAGAAATACAGTAATTCACTTAACTTGGCAAGAAAGGCCATAAAATGGGAGGGGGGGGGAAAAATCGCGTAACAGCTGTCTCACTTAACATACATTTTGGGCCCAACTGTGTTCGTAAGTCAAGGACTACCCATACAGCTGCAGCAATTCTAACCCGGCTTACTTTCATGTTAATTGGTCAGACCTGGATCCTCTGGTTTAATGCAAACTAAACTCTACATTCAAGCCAGCAGTGCTATGGGCAAGCCTCCCGCTCCAAAGACAATTCTCAGTTTCAAATAACATACTTTACATACTTTGGACTGGTTATCCAAAGCTAGTTTTTTATGGCCTATAGAACTGATATGGATGTCCTACATCAACTCCCTTGAGCTACACACTAATTGAAAACAAATCTTCAACTAAATGATACCTGCTTGACTTTGAGGGAGCAAAGGATGCTTCAAGAAGCAGTGACTTGCCAATGAGAAGGAAAAATGTGGACATGCTGGGAATACTGGCTACAAGATTGATCTCTAATTTTTCAAAGTACTTAAGAAAATCCTAGCAAAAATAGAATGTTACAAGCATAGAAGAAGGTGCACTGGCAAATGTACAAAACAAATTGCCTCGCAGCTGGCAGAGTCCTGCATCTGGATCCTAATTGCAGGGCCCTCATTCTTTCCAGCCTCAAGCTTCGCTAATGTCAATACCACCATGAATACACCACATGCTGGATAACTAAATCACATGACAAAAAGAGAGAATAAAAGATGTATTTTCTCTAAACATTCGTGACCTTTAAGAATTATCAAGAAGAACCATAAGCAATTAATAGACACAATTATCTTCATTTAGACATTTGATGTGGCTTCCAGGCATTTCCAAGTTTTTGTAAACTGAGCCTTCATCCTAAACACATTACTTACACTCAAATATCATTGGTTTAAATTAATGGGTGGCAAAAGTCCTTGGAATTTAGTTTTTACTCTTCTACAAAGGCATTCCATGTAGCTCCACTGTATGTCCTATGGACATATGAGAATACTAAAATAAAGCAATACATTTTTTTATCTCAGTGACTTCAAATCCATTGTCTTTGAATAATAATAGAACAGTCAATACTGAATTAACTGATTATAAGCTTTCCCTCAGCTGACCACCGATTCTTGAGCTGCTGATTCCTATCCCAACTCTAGTGCTTCTGTTCCCAGTCACCACCAGTCATGTGACTTCCCTCCAAGGTTAAAAGTAACAAAGCTTAATGTATTTTATACACATTGAAGATGCCCTTGAACAGTGTCAGAAACTAGGGGAAAGATACTATATAAAACTATCTCATTCATGGAGGAAAACAAAGATGAAAATATCGTAAGGACACAACAGAAAAACAATATTTCCAGAATGCATTTGGGCCACTAGATGCCTGTACTAAAATCTGTGATTTAAAAAAAAAATGAGCAAGGACTATGCAGAAATAATTTATTCCACTAAATATATATTTAAAATATGTCCACAAGATTTGGTCATAGCAAAATGGAAACAGTGAGCACAAAAGCTGTACGAAAAGGTAAGTTATGAAATAAAATCTGGCTTCAATTTTAGGAATGTGGGAATATTATAATTTCTCATTGTCTTCACGAGACTTACTTCTGCAGCACAGAGAAGATTTGACTGCTAGTTTTACTAAATAACTAGCATTTCTGTTTTTTCTGATAAAGTTCTCCAGCATAGTACATCTTGCACGCTTTTCAAGAGCAACTCTGCAAGGCCAGAGTATAAAGTTTTACAAACTTTATTACTTTAAGCTAGTGCAATGGAACTGAGATGTAGGAACAAGAAAATAACGTGAACAAGATACTTAACAAAACATAATAATGGCATGTTTAAGAATAGATGTCGTTTAACTGAGAAAAGGAATCTTGGGATATGAAAATGAGTGTTTTATAAAGTTAAATACAAATACCATGTATTGTGGGTTTAAAAAATTATATTCAAGTTCTAAAAATGAAAATAAATGCTATCCACACCTGCTAGAAATAGTATCTCTAGCAACTTTTATACTCCTGCATTTGGGGGGGGGGGGAATAGAGAGCCAAATACAGTAAAGCATTTCTAGTTCTCTAACATCACTTTTGGAGAGATTGTTCCTTAAAAGGTCACATAGTAGATTGGACTTATTTTCTCCCTCCTGTGCAGAGAGAAACTGGTTGTACCATAACTCTCTGGTGCACGTTGCTCTCTTTTTTTTTTACTTGGGCAGAAGAGAGTGTTAAAACATAAGATCTGGTTGTTCTGCGAAATAATGAAGGCGATGGGCGTCTAGTGATATTTGGGTAAGACGAAATAACCCACCCGGACCCTCCTCCTTCAACTTTACAGCAAAAGAAGAAAACTATTCCGAGAAGTGTCATATTCTATGTTGCGGTTAGCTGCTGTTCAGCCGACCCTAGAGCAGCAGCCTAGCGCGTTCCTTGGCGCTAAAGTTGAGAGTTCGAATCCAGGGAACAAAACTGCCGAAGACAAAGATGTGCGTCTTGTGCCTCCCAGGTTTCTGCCGCTTCTCCGGCGCCCGCCCAGCACCCTCTGGCCTCTCCCCCCCCCCCCTTACTTCCTCAGGTTTCCCTTACCTCGCAGAGACAGCAGCGTAGCCAACGGGGCCACCCAAAGTGCCCAACTCGATGAACCCTTGCAAGTCATGCCGGGCGCGGAGAGGAGTCGTGTGGGCAGCCGCGGCGGCGCGCCGTTCTGGCCGCCGAAGTCCTACCGAAGCCACCCCTGCTTGAGGGGCGCCAGGTGTTATCTCCGCAACCCGGACAGGCAGAGCTCCGAGCCGGGGCGGCTCCCGCTGCAGCAGCGAGCCGCTCCGGCTCCTCCCGCTGCAGCAGCTGCTGCTGTCCCGGGACCAACCGCTCGCACTGCTTGCTCCCCGGGAGGCTCTGGCGCTCCGGAGCCCGGCAGCCCGGGCCCGCAAGCCAGACTGCGAGCCGGCTCGAGAGCGCAGCCTGGCGGCTCACCGACCTGCTGCTGCAATCGGGGAGGAAGAAGAGCCGCCGCCTTCCTTTGGCCACAGCACGCGCGCTCGCCCCCGTCCCCGCCAGTCTGGCTCGGGCTACCCCGGGGTGGGGTTCAATAACGGGGATTGGGCCACTTTCCCTCTTGACGCAGCGGGAGACACGGGCTTTTCCCGCGCGCCTCCGAAACGGCGGGCTACTTAATTCCCTGCACCTTTTGGCATTCAAAGTTCAAGCGCGTTCCCTGCCCAAACCGGCACCTCTTCTTCCCGCTTCTGCTGTTGCCGCTGCCGCCCCAACGCTGCTCACTGGGGGCCCGGTCAACTACACGCGAAAAGAAGGGAGGAGAGGGCTGTTCCCCCTCCTGTCTTTCTCCTCAGGTTATCTGAGTGAAAAGAAACCGCCGAAGTTGGAACAATCCTCCTTGGTTTGCATAAAGCCCTCCTGGAAGAGCGACCCGGGATTACAACCCAGGATCCTTGGCTACGATGAACTTCTGACATCACGCGCAGGCTTGAAAGGTGGACCCGCATTCTCCTTGGTGACATGGCGCACCGGCCCGCTAGGGGCGTGCCGCGGGTTCCAAGTAGTGGCGAAGTCTTGGCCGAAGCGGTGAAGATTGCTTTGGATGTTATTTGGAGAAATGGTGGGAGGTGGAAATACCTCAGATTACGATGCTAGGTTTCTTCTTTAATGTAACGTTGGGGGCCATCATTCTTGCACACGTTTTACCCTTCGGAGAGATTCATGGAGATGTGCCTTCTTGTGGAGTTAATACAGTGAAAGGAAATCCATAAATCCTTGTTCCAGGTGTGGTCAGAAATGCAAAGGAGAAAAGGAAGTGCAAATCATGCATACTTGCATTCTGCTTGCTTACAGCTACTATTTAAAGTCTTGTGATTGAATAGGGTGTCTAGTGTAGCGATGCAACCTGAAACAACTAGGCAAGACATAATGTGGAAGGAGGAGGGGGGGGATATGCCAAGACACTCACAATTTCCCTGCAGCTCCTTAAGTAGCTAGCTTTTCTCAGCATATTCTTCAGAGCTACAAGAAAATTCCAACAAAAATACATTTCATTTATGGAATTGCCAACCAGGGCTGTGTGCATGCTCACGCATGCACTAGATAACATTTGCCTTCAAATCTGTAGCTGCTCAGCCTTAATAACTAAAAATGCCATTACACTTTTTCCCCACAACAACTCTCTGAGGTGGAGTGGGCTGAGAGATACTGGTCCAAACTCAGCCTTCTGTTTTCTAGGTCAGCACTGTAGGAAGTTAGCACCCACCCTTCTAGAAGAATGAAATATCCTAGGAAATATTGCAAAGGCATAATATATTTCCCTGGATAAGAAATGGAGAAACATGCTTTTAGGCAGGAAACAGACTCACTCTTAATAGCCTCCACTTTTCTCAATGGGCCATTAGGGCCCTGAGCTAGTTTACTCTGCATAACAATGATAGGATTAGCTTGCTACAGAAACTCAATATGTGGCATCTGGGAACTCAACCAACTTAGACTCAAAACACAGCCTAGAGAGTTGCTCCTGCACGGCCCCATGGGAGTCTGAAAACCAATCAGAATACATTTCTTACACAGGAACAGGAAACAGAGGTGAGGCCAAACGGAGAGTATAAAGCCAGGAACTTTCAGCATCTTGCTCTTTCTTCTTCAGCCAACATCTGGAAGCATGTGATCACCTTTTTCCGCAGGACCTCAAGCCATGTGGTCCTGTCCACCATTAAACCATCTTTCCAAGCAGCCTCCATGTTTCCAGTGTCTTTTTCCCCACTTGGAGCTGAACCCAGAAGGACATTTCTTCCAAGAGCACCTTAGCCATTATAGCAAACTAGTTTTTTTATTTACTTACAAACCATAATTCTGGCTTCAGTTATGCATGAACCAAGTGTGAGCAAAACTACTGGATGGTTCGCATGTTAACCAAACATGCTAAAAAAAAATTACAGCATGGCTTATGCATGTAAACATAGCTTTAAAGTCGTCATGGGTACAATGGTTTTATCCCGTCAATTTTCGTCATGTCGATTCTATGAGATGTGTTAAGAGTAAATTTTGACATCAGATTTTTTTTTCCATGAAAGTGCTCTGTATGATATGGATCCCATCAACCAGAATTTCTCACAGACATTTGACACTGTTTATTGTGATAACAGTACAAGTGAGAGCTGAGGCTGTGTAATCTCATAGGAAAAGGTGAAGCATTGTTTATTCTTTTTTTAGAATATATAAATCCAGCAAATTGTAGCTTATTTGAACATGGTTTCGCTGCACATATCTAAAGGCTGATTTAGAGTTGCCCATAACTGCCTGTTAGCAGTGCCTCATACCTACACTGCGAAAGAGTTGATGGTTACGTGTAGGTTGCAAATGGCTGCAGACAGACTGACCCAGACGTCTCCCAAATCCCAGCAGTGCTGTGTGGAGGTCCACATCCTGAATGCTGATTGGTTGTCCAACTTCGTATTCTTTTGCTGTTTGAATGCCCCCTAGCAGAAGGGTTACATTTGTAGAAATATAAATGGAACACCTATGCAACCACCCCCAAATAACAGACGCATAAGACCCCTGGCTATGTGCAGTGCTGTTTTACTGTCTCTCAGCAATCCGTTCCACTATCAAAGATTATTATTCAATTGCAGAGAACATATCTTAACTTCTTCTATGTGACCCTCCTTCAGATATTTGAAAAGTGCTATCATCTGCTGTCACAATTGTGTTTTCTGGATTCAAAGGAAGTTCTATCTAGTCTCCTGGATCCTTATTAACCTTTCTTGCCTTTGTTACAAAATCTCTGAAATTTTCTTAAAGTCTGATGTCCAAAACTGGACACAGTAATCAAAGTGGTGCCTGACTAGTGCATGATATGATAAAATATTACTTACTGTGATTTGAAAATGATATTAATACAGCCTAAAATGCCATTGCCTTTGTAACAGCCATCAAACTACTTCATCTTAGATTAAACTGCAGTGCAAACATCCTTTTCCCATATCCCCACATCCTATAGCAATGCATCTGAAGGTTCTTTTTTCCTGATTAAATCTCATTCTGATATTTTCAGCCCACTTCTCTAATTTATCTCCCGTGTGTACTGGTTTACAACCACAGTAAATTGAATTGATTGGTTGGTTGATTGATTGAAGCCATTAGGAAAATGTAGAAGTTTTTTTTTTGTCTTCAAAACTATTGCAGCTTTGAGTCATCCGCAAATATGATATACATCTCTCCTTCTCATCTAAATCGTGAGTGAAAGATTTCCAGGCCACATTTGACCTGCTACTCTAAATTGATAAGGAACTGTTGATGAGTTCTCTTTGACTGCCGTTTTTTAAGCCAGTTGCTGTATTGATTCATGTCATAATGCCTCTTCCCAACCCATACTTAAATATCTTACTAATCAAAATGTCTAGGTTATTTGTCACTTGACATGGACACTGCTGCAATGATTCTATGGATATTTTAGTGGCATCACTTTCCTTGAGAAGAAAGATCTGCCAAAAATGTATTTGACGTAGTAGATAAAATTCTGCAGCCCTTTGGAATTCAGCCCGAGTGAAATGTAACTTACATCTCCAGCACCTCATAGCAGCTGCATCTTTCCCAGGATTTCAGTTTCCCTCCACAGCATTGGTATGGCCCTGAGAAAAGATGCAGCTGCTTTAAGGAGTTGAAACAAGGGCTATGTTTGTGTCCCTGAATGCTCTGACTCCTTTTTTGAGATTAAATTTAAAATGTTGCATAACCTAATAATATCCAGATTGGGGTATTCTAAGGGGATCTGTATAGGGCTCTGATTGGAAAGAATTCAAAACTTCAAATATTTGGATCCTATTTCATCTGGATAAGCTTCCTCTTTTCCAGACTCAGTTTTGCTATATATCTGGAATGGCTTTGGACAAAAATTATTGAAGGATTGCATCCAGCAGAAGTAGGCAACATTTTGGGACATCCTTTCTTAACCCATTCCCACATACTTCTGCAAGTCAGTTGTTAAGAGCTACCAAAAATACAATTTTATGTTCCATTACAGAGGCTGTAAAGTATCCAGCCAATGTACAACAAATAATATAAATTACATACCCATATCAGATTCATATTCCACCTACATTCAAATGCTCATGGTGGCGTACCTATCATTCCCATTTTAGTACATAAAGTCAACGTGTCTATGTAATAAGAGGATATCTTCAAGGTTGAGGTAGATTGAACAAGAGATTGGAATGCTGAACATCTCTCCTGATTCATCTTTGCTCGGCATTCTGGGAGCTGTAGTCCCAACCAATCTAGAGGCCAGCAGACTTGAGAAGCCTAGCCTTGGCCATCCTATAGTAAAGCTATGGGGTATTTTTATTATTATTGAGAGTTGGCTAAATTGCTTTCTATAGGTCACCTTTTAATGGTACATAAAAGCAGCAGAATTTCCCATCTACTCCAATAAGAATGGACAATGATAAAGCACTGGGACTGCATAGACAAGAAAATTGTGTTGTATAAAGACAATGCTTAATTAAAACACATGCTTTTACAATGTCCTACACTTACTAAGTTTGGGGAGAAAGAAATATGACCGTACAACAAAAGCTGAAATTTTCAGAGGATAATATTCTCTTGAACTACATACCTAGTACTTGGAATCTGAGCAACCGGATAACATTAATTGATTCTCTGTGCCCTTATTATAGATAAAAAAACTGATCTTGCAGCATTGGAAAGATAAATGTATGGTCAAATGTATGAATGGATTGAAGACCTGACTGCACTTGCTAAAATGCTGCCAACAGATTGCCTACAAATGTATGGTGAAATGAAAAATGGGACTCATTCATACAAAATAAAGCGGATTAAAAGAAATGATAGTTATATAAATGTACTAGAAATATATACATAATTAAATAATAATTGCATTAGATAGCAATAACACTTAGCTGTAAATAATGCTTCACAGTGCTTTACAGCCCTCTCTAAGCAGTTTACATAGCATATTGCCCCAACAATATATAACAAATAAATATATAAATATGGTCAACTTGCTGCAGTGGCATGAAAATTCAAGTAGCATAGAACAGATAGCAAAGATCACATCACCAATAAATACATGTACTCAATTTTACTCATATCACCAAAACCAGTTTTGAATAGCAAAAGTTAACCTGAGTTGATTTTTTTAAAATTTTCTTTTAAACTTTAATTTAAAATTTGGGAACATGTAGTGAGTATACCCACACATGGTACATGTAGTCATTCAAAAGATAACTTATTTTCTAGAAGACAAATTTAACTCCCAGCTTGCTCTGTACTAAGGCATTCCTGAAGCAGACAGATGTAGGTTTAGATATATAAAAACATTAGGAACTGGCACTTTATTTTGCAAAAGATTTCTACATTTAGTACTAGATTTCTACATCTACTACATTTCTATTTAAATATTTAAAATAATGTAATCTTGTAGAAATGTGACTAAGAGATTTTATCATGCAGCAAGGATAGAGACTGAAAATGTTTAAATATTGAGTTTAATAGCTAAGCATAACAGCAATAAAAATATTATATTCAGCCATCCAAGTCTCACAAAACACTCTACCAGAAATTATCTTAGCATCTAACCACATGTTCTTTTCAGACAAGGAATTCCTTTGTTGCTGAAACAATTCATCTTTTATTCTGTGTATTGATTACTGAAATACATTTACAACTCAAGACAAAGTGACAATAGTAACTAACTGTGTCATATTCTTTATGGGCTCAGTTTCCTGTTAGGCCTGATGACAATTTGTCACTGAAATTGAAATTATGAGCCCCTACACATATAAAAGAATAGCTGATAAAATCAAACCAGAAAGTTAGGTAAATCTCTTGTTCATGTTTTTAAGGTGACCAACCGTCCTCCTTTAGGGAGGACAGTCCTTCTTTTGTAAGTTCTGTCCTCCCTTGAAAAGTGTCCTCCTACGTGTCCTCCTTTTCGATATTTGAAGACTAATTGCGCGTTATGTGACGTATTTTATTAAACAGTTTTTAATGATTTTTTTCATCACAAGTATATTGAACAGATATTGAATCTTGTGCTGAATTTTTATCTAAAGAAATGCTAGACATTAAAATAGACGACAATTGTCTCTTTGAAGAAATTAGAAGACTGAATGTATATTTAAATTCTGAAAAATTAATACAATGGGAAAATCAACATGTTGAAATTGATAAAAGATGGGTGGATATTTTCAGCCATTTCAAAAATGAACATATTCCATGTGAAAATTTATTTATACTTGTTCAATTTATGTTGTGCTGCCCTGGAACTAATGCAGCAGTTGAAAGAGTTTTTTTCAATTGCCAATGATTTTTCGACAAGTGAGAAATCGAGATTGAATGTTGATACTCTAGCTGCAGCACTTGCCGTAAAATTCAATATGAAGGATATTTCTTGTTCAGATATTTCCAATATATTGTTAGAAGATGATACATTGACAAAAAATATTAATTCAATGGAAAAGTACTCATTTAAATAATAATTAACAGGCATGTAAGCATAATTAGAATATAAAATATTGCAAATGTTTTTATTATGCATATATCATATTTTAGTGTATTATTGTTGCAATGAATAAAATATTTCTTTTATTTACGATATATTTTTTCCAATTTATTTGTCCTCCTTTTCATTGTAAAAAAGTTGGTCACCTTAATGTTTTTAATAGAAGTGATACGAAATATTGAAGCTTAATGAGTAGTAAGACTGTGTATCTATTCCACATTTAGCAAGCACATAAGATATATATCTAGTTTTTATTTACTTCTAATACACTTGCTAAATTTACCCTTGAATTTAAATTCAGATGTGTTTAATTTAAAATCAATCCCACACAAAAGGAAGATCTGCAGATGAAAACAGACATACCTAAAATCTCCATCTTGTCAAACTACGATTACCAATTCCAGATGAAACCAACATTTCCCCAAATCATTGCATTCATGGGAAATACCAGCATATGTTTATGCAAATATCTTTCAAAAATGAACAAAGAGGGAAAATAGATATAAGTAGTATTGAAAATGAAATGCCTATAAATTAAGCCACTCCATTTCCATGCTCTCTCAAAAACTACACTCTGAAATGTGACAACATGCACACAATTTTCCTTACTTACTCCAGAGAAACGGCAACAGGAAAAAAAGAAAAACATTGAGGAAATTGGGATAAGAGTGGACTAAGTATTTTGTTTATAATGTATAAATGGATCAACAGGAAAACATATTATTAAAAGGGTTGAAATTTATACTGTGTTATGATTTGAAAGAGATTTTTTTATAAAATGATGTAGCACTGGTACATGACACCAGAGAAATTATCTAGAAGGTATAAAGGCACTTCAAATCTATGTTGGAAATGTAAACAACGTGAAGGGACATTTTATCATGTCAGTAGACCTGTAAAAAGCACCAAAAAATTAGATTCATATTGATACAGAAAATTTAAAAATTAAAAATCAATTGAAGCTTTTTTGAGAGAGGGATTAAAATAGGTTTGTACTTATAACTGCTGTAAAGAATACTGGAAATTACTTGATAACTTTTTTCTTTTCTGTTTTTTCTTCACCTTTTTTTTTCTGGCATTTTCTGCTTTTTTATCTCTTTTTTTCTTGTTTACTTTTTATTAGTTTGTGTTAGCTTTTATCTTTCTGTCTAAAAGTTTTAATAAAAACATTTAAAAAGAAAAATCGGGTAAAAGGAAATAATAACAGTATTAAAAAGAGAGAGGAGGAAACCAAATTACATGGATATGAGGTTTGTGGTTAGTGGTAACTGGACTGAAGAGGAATGAAAAGAAGAAAGCTCTATGAAGATGTTACAAAAGAGTTATATTATCCTGGTTGTGGTAATGATGGGTAGAGGAGTAGCCATAAACACAAACACATCATATCCAATACTTCACAAAGGTCCTGAAGATGATTTTTCCTCTTTCCAACATGAATTCATACTAATAGAAGGCTGTTTTCAAAATCAGGAACATCTGCTTCTGAAACAATATATTCTTACACCAATATATTATCAGGTGCCAAGCCCAAATGTTTCCTTTTCTCTTTTAAAGCAGTAAAATTTCCAGATGTCCAATCACATTTTATTTGATGGTACGATTCACTGGACTTCCATCAAGATAATGCCATGGAAAGACTCAGTTTATTTCCCACATCATCTCTGCAGAAGTATTATTTATAAATAATGCTTTATAAAGCCTTAGTAAGGCTATACCTGGAATACTGCATCCAATTTTGGTCACCACATTGCCAAAAAGATGTTGAGACTTTGGAAAAAGTGCAAAGAAGCAAAACTAAGATAATTAAAGGCCTGGAGACAAAAACATATGAAGAAGGATTGCAGGATTTGGGTTTGGCTAGTCTAGAGAAAAAATAATGGGAATATGATATTCCAGTATTTGAGAAGTTGCCACAAAGAGGAGGGAATCAACTTATTTTCCAAAGCACCAGAGGGCAAGAAACAATGGATGGAATTCATTGATTAGGAAAATCATCTCCTAATCAAGGAGAGAAGCAACCTGGAATTAAAGAATAACATCCCAACAGTGAGGACCATTAGCCAGTGGAACAGTTTGCCATCAGAAGTTGTGGGTGCTTCATCACTGAAGATTTTTAAGGATTTTTGAACAGTCACTTCTCTGAAATGGTATAGGGCAGTGATGGCAAACCTCTGGCACGCATGCCACAGGTGGCACGCGGAGCCATTTGTCAGGGCACCCAAGGCGCTGCCCTGTCAGCTGGCCAGCGTGCATATACACACTGGCCAGCTGAGTTCACCCTTTTTAAAAGCCATTTTTTGCCCTCCCCGGGTTTCAGAGCCTTTATAGGAGCCTGGGAAGGGCGAAAAGAGCCCCCCCCCCCCGAAGGCCTTCTGGCAAAAAACCAGCCCTATGGGCAAACCGAAAGTTTGGGAATGGACTTCCGGTTTGCTCAGAGGGTCATTTTAACTGCTCCGGAGGCTTCAGGGAAGCATCTTGAAGGTCCATCAAGCATCTGGAGGGCTTCCAGGGGGGCAGGGAAGGCTGTTTTCGCCCTCCCCAGGCTCCTATAAAGCCTCTAGAGCCTGGGGAAGGTGAAAAAAGCATGCAAAATATGGGGGGGAAGTGCCTCTAGTGTGCACATGCGCACTGGTGTGTGTGTGTGTCACGCATTGCATTATGGGTGCAGCATGCCCGCACACTACCCCCTTGCACTCCCCCTACTTATGGCACACGAGCCAAAAAAGGTTTGCCATTGCTGGTATAGGGCCATGATGGCGAACCTATGGCACGCATGCCACAAGTGGCACGCGGAGCCATTTGTCAGGGCACGCGAGGCGTTGCCCTGTCAGCTGGCCAAACCGCAAGTCACTTCCGGTTTGCTCGGAGGGTGGTTTTAAGCGCTCCGAAGGCTTCAGGGACCGTCCGAGGCTTCCCTGATGCCTTCGGAGCGCTTAAAACGACCCTCCGAGCAACCCGGAAGTCACTTCCGGTTTGCTCGGAGGGTCGTTTTAAGTGCTCCGAAGGCTTCAGGGAAGCCTCCGGACAGTCCCTGAAGCCTCCGGTGGGCCTCCAGGGGGTTGGGGGAGGCTCTTTTCACCCTCCCCAGGCTCCTATAAAGCCCCTGGAGCCTGGGGAGGGCAAAATAAACATGTAAAAATGGGGGGTGTCACGCGTTGTGAGCGCATGCGCACTGTGGGGTCGCGCGTTGCATTATGGGTGCGGCACGCCTGCATTCGACCCCCCTGCGCTCCCCCCACTTGTGGCACGCAAGCCAAAAAAGGTTCGCCATCACTGGTATAGGGTCTCCTGCTTAAGCAGGGTATTGAACTAGAATACCTTGAAGGTCCCCTCCAACTCTATTGTAATTGATTATTGATTGATTGACTCTGAAGAGAGCTGCTAAAGTAATTAAACGTATCTATCATTCAGCTCTTTCCCATTCTCAGCTTCTGAAGAAACTATAACAGCTATAGGGAATAAGGCTTCAAGTCAGAAGCTATCTTCTCCATCTTCGGCACATGGAGAGAATTGGCTGACAGTCTAAATCAAGTGGAAGTTATAGAGAAGACTAGGTTTACCAAGAAATTCCAAGCGATGTCATTCATGCCTCATGAAATAAACAATACTGAGTTTCTTGTTCTGTTGAATTCACTAAATAGACTTTTCTAGATTTTGGAGATAAGATTGAAAAGATAGAGAGGAGATATGATGAGATCAAGAAGCAGCTAAAAGAACAACAAGCGAAGATCGAAGGAATTACTGATGCTTTAACAGCTCGTGACATGACAGATAGTAAAATGCTGGTGTCCTGCCAGGAAACTTTGGAACATATCCAAGGTCAAGAAAGTAGAAGAAGAATATTTGTTTGAATTATCTGATCAACAACATAAGTATATTTAAAAGAAATCAAGAAAAAAAACCTCTCTTAGACCTGTTCCAGATAGATTGCGCTGAACTTATAGACATAGCCCATTATGTGACATCTAGTCATGGGTCCTTACAAACTATTGATCCTACTATCATTGAATTTCTCCAGAGAGCTGATTGAGACAAAATTTCAAGCAGCTAAAATGGCAACAAATTTGAAATATAAAGGAAAGAAACTAATGTTGTTTCCAGATCTACCCATCAGAGTTGTACAGAAATGCAGAACATTCCAGGAGGTTCATCTGATAGCCAGGCAACCAGGGGGGGAAATACTTTCTTTCTTTATCCTGCAATATTTGGCTTACCTTGGAAACCAGTGTGAGGAAATTTAATGAACCTGAAAAGGCTATTAATTATCTGAAACAATTGACGGCCACTTCTTCAAGCATAGAATGTTCCACACCAGTCCACTCAGAAATGATCTATAGGTTTGGAGGTTCACAGGTTTATCCAGTGCACAGAATTTATTTTCATTTATGTCAATCAGCCACATGAGGTAGATCAGAGCTGAAATCAACTCCAAGTGAAGACTAGAACTGTACTTTAGTTCTATTAGGCTATAACAGTGGTTCCCAAACTTTTTCAGTCCACCGCCCACTTGGTGCTACAAACTGATCCTCAGTGGTGGAATTCAATTTTTTTTACTACCGCTTCTGTGGGCGTGGCTTGGTGGGCATGACTGGGGGGGGGTCATGAGACTGGGCTGTTTGCACAACGGAAGGAAGATAGTAACAGTAAAATTCAAAACTGTAACAATTAATTGCACATTTATTCAAAATCAATTTAAAAACCTTTTTAGTTAATGTTAATTCAACAAAATTGTTGAACATGATCCAGTGATACCAGGTTTTCAAAGTCTGATAGTCATTTATCAAGAACCTTAGTGACTAGTAACTTAGTAAACTCAGTAAAATTTAGTAACTACTTCACTGTTCAGTAAATTCTTAATGTGATGGATGGGCTTGATGAAGTGATACCAGTTTCCCAATGTCTGGTTTTAAGTCACTTAGCAGGAGTCTTAAATCAGCACATTCAGTAATCTGGAGTCGATTTCTTTGCTTGGAGAGAAGTTGGATGACCACACTGAAGCCATGTTCCACCAAATATGATGTTGGAAATGCAACAAGGAACTTCTTAACCACTGTTCATAGTGCAGGATAGCAATCAGAAATTTCTTTCTGTAACCAAAACTCTTGGTTACTATTTCTTAAACTTTGGCTTCAACTCAATATCATTTTACAGCCCTATGAGTTGTTCCCCCACTACCCCATCTTCCTCAGTATCTGAAAAATGGATTTATCACCCAATCTGGAATTTCCATCAAAAGAAGATCCTGATATCGCTCAGACATATCTTTATGCAGCATGTCCAAATGGTCACAAAAAACTTGAAGATCATCATCTTGTATCCCACCTTTCTCTTCTAGTTCAGAGAAGCTCGGAAATTGGTATAGCTCACAACGGCCTATATTGCGCTTGAATAAAGTTAACTTTGAAATAAATGTAGAGATGACAGATTTGGCCTTAATAAGAATTGACCTAATTTCCTTGCAACTGCAAATTCACTTCATTGAACTTTACAAATAGTTCTGATAAATAAGCAATGTCATGCCTGATCTCTTTGAATTCACCACTGAGCAAGGCATTCTTGTCTTCAAAAAACTCCACAACAGTGTCAAAAAGATTGTAAAAGCGTCTCACACAGTTGCTTTTTGATAGCCAATGAACGTCTGTATGAAGCAGCAAAAGATCAAAATCTTCATCATTGAAAAGGTATTGAAAAAGTGACTTACAACCATTTTTGACAGTTATGACCATTGTAGCATCCCCATGGTCGTAAGATCAAAATTTGGATGCTTGGCAACTGACTCATACTGTATTTATGTTGGTTGCAGTGTCCCAAGGTCATATGATCATCTTTTGCAACCTTCTGACAAGGCAAAGTCAATGGAGAAGCCAGATTCACTTAACAACATTAGTAACAAGTGCAGTGATTCATTTAACAAGTGGCAAGAAAAATAATAAAATAGGGCAAAATTCACTTAACAAAAGAAATTTTGGGCTCAATTATAGTCATAATCTGAGGACTACCTGTAGTCTGCAGCAGGAGGAAAAAGGCTTTTCAGAGAGCAAAGAGATAGCAGAGTTTGGAATGTAGGCAGGAAGAGAGCAAGTTTGTATCTTCCCTAGCAATTTGTGAAATACAGGTGGTCCTTATCTTACAAACTATTAGTTTAGTGACAGTATGAAGTTACAATGGCACAGAAAGAATTGAGTTATGACTGTTTTTCACACTTATAACCGTTGCACCATTCCCATATGATGAAAATTCAGACACTTGGCAACTTACTCATATTTATGATGGTTGCAGTGTCCCGGGATCATGTTGATCACTTTTGTGGAGGAAAATGCCACTTTATAGCTAGTACAACTAATGATTAAAGATATTTCACTCATTACTGGGAATGAGATCAGGGCAATGACAATTCATTTGGGGGGGAAACACAAGGATATAGTCGGGACATGATGTTAAACTGCACTGTAAGCTACTTTGATTAGGTGTGTCAGTGCTTGAGAACCACTTGTCTCAATTCCACAAACTATTCTGAACAAAATGTGCCTCCCTCTTTCAGCAGATCAGCCAGCCAGCTAATGTTATAAAAATTATTACTAATTTAAAACACATTTTCTGGAGTAATTCCAGCAGTGGGCAAGATTAAGATTGTTTATTAATCCAGATGATTTTAAATAGAATCCTATTAACAATACTAATACTATAGAAAAAGACGTGCATCTATGAAGTAGTTGCAAAATCACGCCCTGCCCCAGCATGAAAGGATTACAATCCACAACCTCTTTTGTACGCTGTTCAATCCTTATTTACATAAGAAAGTAGTTCAAGTGGAGTAGACGCTCTTCCTCTTAGAATCACATTCCAAAATTTCAGCTTCCCCTGCAATTTTTTATGGAGGCAGCAGTTCAGTTTCTACACAGCATGACAGACTGGCCGAGGGTCTCCGTGCGCTCATGTCGGGTGGGACAGGACCTTCGGCTCTTATGAAGCTGTTCACCCACACACCCATTCCTTAAATAACAGTGGGCTACGGAGAAGGAAGGTGGCAAAGCCGGGAAGAAGCAGGGAAGACAACTCCATCGCTACGTTTAGGCTGCTCCCCCCCCCCCCCCCGCAGCTGGAGGAGCAGTTTTAACTGCCAGTCTCGTGCAACAAAGAATGAGCCCTTCCACTCATTGAAGGTACACGCAAGACCCAAGCCTTCCCATAGGCACGGCGTCACCGGTTCCCGGTGAGGTGAGATTGAACCGCCCCTCCACACAAGCCATGCAGGGAAGGACTCTCGCTTTTGGTCCCATCGCATTCCCTTCCGTGCCTGCGCGCTAAACCAGGCAAGTCGTGAGTACAGTACAGCAGAACACTTCCAGCACTCCTCTGCCACCTCCCTTGCCTCTTAGTGCCCCCCTGCTGCCCCCCTGCCTCCTAGCGCCCCCCTGCAGCCCCCCTTGCCTCTTAGCATCCCCCTAAGTCATCCCACTGCCCCCCAGAGGGCGGTACCACCCACTTTGGGAACCACTGGGCTATAATAACAAAGTCTTGCAAACCTAAATTTCTTCTTAATACTACCTTTGTTACAAGTGCTTTAGCATCACATATGCTAATGTTATTTGAATATTTTCTTCTAGATCATCTTTCTGGTTCTCTACAGCACTTCCACCTTTTTCTTTCCCATATGCAGTCTCAGGAATAGAGAAAGTGAAAGTGATTGTCTCAGTTATTGACATGTTCCTGTCAATATTATAGTACTATGGTTAACATCCAGTTGTTCATTTTATTTTGTCTTGAATTTCATTTTCATTAATTTCATATATATTTTTTGATATTTGAGTTGCCAATATTTAGTTTTCCAACTGTTTTGAAGATAATATTTTAGCTATAATACTTCTATCTTTTAAATATTTTTCTTCCACTGAATTATCATTTAGAACCTATAGACAAATCCAAGTTCTTGGACTTTATGGATATTTGTAATTTAGACTTGAGATGTAATGTGGTTGCTACTTCAATAAAACCATACTTGAGATTGCTTTAAAATTTTAATCAGTTCTGTATGATAGATTATTATGAGAAAGAATATTCTATTTGCATTTAAGTCAATGAAATGCAATGGGTTTGGGGTTTTTTGCATTTTTTTCCAAATAAGAAAAAGGTTTTGACATGAAAATGGATTGAACAGATTTCCATAAGTAAAAATTCAAAATCTGTCAAACATGTGGCAATTTTAGTGACAACATCTTCTAATTTTATAGTTGAACAAGGGATTTTAGATTTTGACGGTCACTGTATAATTTTAGTGTTTACACGTGGAAATCTTTAAATGGCCCTGGCCTGAGTAGATAGTGCTCCAAAAGAAACAGAAGGAATTTGAAGAGGTAATTATCCAGAAATGCAAGAGGAGACATGTCAGGCATAAGGAACCAGAATGACATCATGAGATGACCAAGAGCAATAGCACTTAGACTTATATACCGCTTTACATTGCTTTACAGCCCCCTCTAAGCGGTTTACATAGTCAGCATATTGCCCTCAACAATTTGGGTCCTCATTTTACCCACCTTGGAAGGATGAAGGGCTGAGTCAGCTATGAGCCTGGTCAGATTTAAACTGCCAAATTGCAGTCAGCCGGCACTCAGCAGAAGTAGCTTGCAGTACTGCACACTAACCACTGGGCCACCGTTTCTGTCTTTATTGCTGCATGCCTATTTACAAGAAACTCCCCAAACTGACTGCATTTTCTTGGGAATGGTCAGATAATGATTTCAGAGATTCTGAGGGAGATAAGATCTCGATTGCTTCACAATCTTCTCCCACTGTAGCTGGAAATTCCATCACAGAACTAGAGAATGCAGATTATGGAATTTTCAGGTCAAATTGGTTGCAATTTTAATTGTGACATTTAACAGATTATTTTTTTTTTATTATACAGCAATTGGGGATGACCTAAGCAGCCTCAGAACTATGGTTCCATATTACGATATGGTAGTAACAAAAATAATTCACCTTCCATTTCTCTCTTTCCAATTTCTGAAGGCCTTGACTCTTCATAGATTATGGCTGAAGTTAGTTAGACACTTCTTAGAAATATTTCTCTCCTTTTGGCCACAGGATAGCTGACAAATCAATGTCAGAGGCTTTGTTAGCCCTTACATATAACATCAATATCTAAAGCTATGACCTTTCTACTGTTTGGACTTGAAGATCAATTGTTTTTCTTTTGTTTGCATGGACTAGGCAGAATAAGAGCAATACTTTAGGTCTTCAGACTGTGGAAGCAAATTTATCCTGTTTCCCAGAGGACAAATGAGTTTGTTGTTTGTCCTTGGTCAGAATAAGAACAGATTTATATTAAATTTCTATGAAATTACATGGAAATATTCAGAATGTTACACCCTTCTTTGTTGTAGAGCATCTTAGATAATTCTACTAGGTTGAATATAATCATCCTGCTCTATCCCTTCCCCTTACAGTTGCAAAAGTCATAAAGTAAAAGCTAGAGCATAAAGCAGTGGATTTATGTGTGCACTCTTTGATACAGCAAGCAATAATGACAGTCCTGCTAGAAATATCTTGCTCATGGCAGGATTCAATCATTTGGGAGCCAGCAGGTGGAACTAGCTTGGCATAAGAAATGCACTCTTCTCTTTATGTTAGCATACTCAAGTCACACCACAGATGGGCTGAATGTGAAGGATGCTCAGACTTAAGACTGAAAGCACAAGGACTTGGCAAAGGAATGGAACAAGAATGAAGCACAATGTGTCTGTGGAGGGAGATGCCGCAAAGTCATGCTTGAAGAAACTTTGCTACCATAGAGGAAGAAATGAAGACAACTCTAGTGCCACAAATGACTTGGTTTTGTGCTGATATTCCAGTACTCTCACTCCTATATTCTTCCTATCTCAAACTTTGCAAGATGGATACAAATAGGCATTCAGTGTGCAAGCAGGTATCCAGATATACAAGAATTGGATAAAAATAGTCTCACCAACCTCTGTGACTTAGGTTTAAAGAAGGATATTTTAATAAATGAAACAGGAAAAGGGTATCACAAAATTGTGTCTCTTTAGGCAAGTCCTGATAATCCTTTCTACCTCTTCAGCCAAAGGCCCACAGAGATATTGCTTCAAACAGAGAAAAGGTGGAAGTTCCAATAAAAGAGAATATCTGTAGCTCAGAGTTAAATTGTTACATCCTTGGTGGTCTCTGACCTTGGCGGTTTGCTTACAGACATCAGTGCAAAGTGAGCTTGAAGTTTGCTCCCTATTTACATACAGCAGTTATATATAATGGAAGTTGCATAAAGTGAAAGTTGCCTGGTCCAACGTCTCGACCGAATGGCAGAGAAAGTAAGAAGGTAAGGTCCAACTTTGCAGTGATTTCATGTTGACTGAGTTGAGGTCTACCATTGTCATGTGACAGCAACATTTCTTTCCTGTGTTTCCAAACACATCTTAATTGCTGTTTCTAAGTTTTGGATGTTGCCTGCAGTGCCCTGAGTTGATAGTAGCACCAATTTTCAAGGAAACCAATGTGAATAATACAATCTGTGTCTCAAAAACCTGTACTCATGAGTTTCCTGCCGAAGTTTAGGTTTCAATTATTTTCTCACAAGTGAAGTTTTGTGTTGATATTCCATGAATTATTTGTTTCTGGGTCATAAAGATGAGGCTTGAGTTTTGTAAGCTGTCACAATGCTGAGAAGAAATTTCTCGCCTTAATTCCCATAGCACACAACAGTTGAGGAACCCATCTTTCACAAAGATATACTGATTTTGAAAAGCATCAACAAATATGATCCACCCTTTTTTGTGAAATGGGTGGCTTGACAGCAGTTTCTCTTGGAGTGATTTGCCATTGTTCTTAACAAATTCATTAAGTCATTGGCTCCTCTCCTAGGTCATCCCTTTTGTTCTTGATTTTATAAGTTAGCTTTTCCTGTGTGTGTGTGTGTGTGTGTGTGTGTGTGTGTTGTATTTGTACTGATAAATAAATAAAGGGAGACTAGTATAGATCTATTTCGAGCTAATTAGCTCTCATCAGCTAGCCATACCCTTACTGGGATTTGAACCTGGGCTGTATTATATCTTAGGCAGGAGTCTTAGCCACTAAGCCACAGGCTCACCTCCTTATCAGTTGAGCCAGGGAAATAGGTATGTATTTGTGTTACAACCCTGGTATGCCTAAATATATATACAACACAAATATAAAAAGGCAACATTAAAAATAAAAATATGGTTTTCTGCCTGCATGGTCTTCTGTGATGAGCCGAAGGACAGAAAGAGGGAGTAGTGACCTTCCTCCCATATTTAGACATACCAGGGGTTGTAACACACACACACACACACACACACACACATATATATATATATATAGTCCTGCAATGTGTAGGTTTCACATCAACCCATCCGTCCCTATAAACAAATTGCATTTATCAGTGAATTTCAATTGGAGAAGCTTTAGCTGAAGCAAAAATCCAACCGCAGCAAAAATACAATCATGGCATATTGCTTAAAGCGCAGGCTTCCATTTCACCAACAATAGCAACGGGATCTTTTCTCACAGCAACTTCCTGTCATCTGAAGTAAAAAAAGAGATGCCAAAGAGCACATCAGAGCTTCAGGTGCATCAATATTGCCATCTGTTGGCAACTTATAAAATGCATTAATTGTCACCCAGCCTTCATACAAGGGGAAACATAGATTGGGGTGCCAATTTCAATATAGGTTTGAAAATAATAAGTGATGGGGCATATTTACTAAAAACCTTTTCTGAGATTTCAGATCCAAAAAAACTTATTACAATACTACAATGTTTTCACTCTCGGTGATTGGCTCCACTTCAATTAAATTCAATTATTATTTAGTCTAAGAGGAAAGCTTAGAAAACATAGAAATATGCCTCCTCTTAGCTTTCCTCTACTTGCCGCCATCCAGATGCATTATGACTATAATCCCTGAATTTCCAGTCATCAGAGCAAAACCCATATAAAAAATATGAGGAGGCAGCAGCTCAGCCAGGTTTTTCTTATGTAGTCATTCAACATTGACTATACTAGTCCAATTCACACAACAAACTAACTTGTATTATGGTTTGCTTCTGGTTTAAAGTTGAGAATGACTTTGTAGAATGAGAGACACCCCACAAGCTCATAGATCACTTCAATTGTGCTGCCATGGTAGAGCTTATAAATGATCATTTCTGCATGTCATTCTTCAAAATCACATTTTCCACCAGGGTTGCTTGCAGCATACAATAAAATATAAGCAGTTCCCATTCAATTTGACAAGGCTGCAGAGAATTAACTTCTCAACCTTTCATTCCTTGAACGGAACTGTGTATTTGGCCACATAATCCTTTGGGTTGATTAACTTGATTTGGGTTTTTTGGCTCAGACTACAGCTCTTGTCTTGTGTTCATAAGACATTTAATTTTATGACTTTGCTAAATAGCTTCTCATAAGTGTTTTATTACTAGCATTAAGTCATGCAGTGGGACAGAAAGCATTCCCCATTGTAAAATGGAAGAGATTTCTGGGCGCAGTTCAAAGCTGGTTTTAATCTATAAAATTCTTTATCATTTCTCAGCCTTTTGGCTAAGATCAAGTATAGCATAAAGCTCCCTATGGCTTGGGTGACTAGATCCCTGCAGGAACACATCCATCAACCAGATTTGACTCATTTGACTCACTTTCTCTCAAGAGAAAGTACTGGTGAATCCACTGTTTCATAAGATGGGACTGGGTCCACGCATTTTTTTCCTCCTTTAAATTATGGGTATAATTCTGTGGAATAACATCCAGTAGTGAAATTATCTTCCTCTAGATTTTTTTCTAATCTGAAGACAGAGAACATTTGGAAATAATGTCTTCTTGCCATCTTTGTATTTGATTTTTGTTATTCCAAGATGTTTTTATATTTTTACAATTGATGCTTTAAATTATTTGTAATATATGATTTATTATTGATTAGCTGCCAGGCATCCAATGGTCTGTAAATCTAATAAATAAGGAAATAAACTATCAGGGAACTTCTGTTTACAATATTTATTGGGGGAAAAGCACCATAGTTTTATTTCTGGGTGTTTTGTGACTGGCTCTGCTTACCACTTACCACTTCAGCCCATTTTGTAATTGCCTTTTCTGAGTGTAGGAATTATTTTCTGTACCATTGCATTGGGTCCCCAGTGTGTTGCTATCTCAAGCAGAGCAAAACATCATCCATCAAACTGCAGTCAATACAGCAAAGTGCAAAGGATAGTAGAGATATCTATTAGAACTATTGCAGAATCATGTGGATTGTACACAGGCTTAGCTATAGTTTCAAATCGTGATGATGCTTTGGGGAACTAGCTGAATCTGATGATACCTTGAGGAACTCATGCCAATTACTATTATTATTGTATTTATTTATTAAATTTGTTTGCCATCTGTGTGTGTGTGCGTGTACGTGTGTGTGTGTAAAATCACATTAAAATTGCAATAAAACACAAGTTATAACTTGGTGAGGAAGGGAGCAGAATATAAAGGGAGAAACTACGCTATAAGTTGATCAACCACCTCCAGTGTAATACTCCACCATTAGGGCCCCAAGCCAACTGGCAAAGCCAGGTCTTTAGGCTCTTCCCAAGTCTCAGGAGGTGGGAGGCAGTCTCAGCTCAGGTGCAAGATCTCCCAAAGGATTGGGGCCACAACAGAGAACGTTCTTCTCCTGGACCCCACCAGCTAGAATTCCTTGACTGACAGGATCTACAGCCTGCCTCCTCTGCAAGCACTGGTGGAGAAGGCCTGTCCCATAAGGATGAGGCACTTCTTCAAGTAACATGGACCCAGGGCTTTAAAGGTAATAACCAAAACATTAATTTGCACCCAGAAGCAAATTGGCAGCCAGTGCAGGTCTCGGAATACGGTATAGCATGGCTGACTCTAGGAACCTGAAAGAAAGGGAAAGGAACCTACACTTTCTGCACCAGTAAAAGCTTCCAAATGATCTTCAAGGGTAGCCCCATCTACAGTCCATTGCAATAATCCGAGCATGAGATAATTAGAGCTTGAATGACTGAGTGCAGGGACTCTTGATCCTGGAAAAGCTGCAACTGGTACACAACCCCAATTTGTGCAAAAGTTTTCCTAGCCGCAACTGCCACCTACCCTTTGAGCAGGAGTTGTCAGTTCAGAAGAACCCCCAAATTGAGAATCAAATCTCTCTGGGGTAGTGCCATCCCATCCAGAGCTAAATATGTCAAAGTCCCAGATCTTGAAGCTCCATTTGGTCTTGCCAGGGTTCAGCTGGAGCCTGTTGTCCCCCCACCCAGGCCTTTGCAGCCTCCAGACACTGTGAGAGGGAAGTGACAGCAACACTTCTGTCACCAGGGGTGGAAATATAAAGCTGAGTATTGATAATAGCTCAGATCATGGTGACAGATGATCTCATCCAACGGGTTCATGTAGATCAGTGAGTCTCAACCTTCCTAATGGTGCGACCCTTTAATACAGTTCCTAATGTTATAGTTACCCCCAACCATAAAATTATTTTATGTTTTCTATAGTTTTTTGAAAATATGTGTTTTCTGATGGTCTTAGGTGACCCCTGTGAAAAGGTCGTTCGACGCCCAAAAGGGTCACGACCCACAGGTTGAGAACTGCTGATGTAGATGTTAAATTGGAGTGGAGCAGGGGTGGGTTCCGGCAGCCGCTACTGCCAATTCACTTGTGCGCGTGCCGCACGCGCATTTGCAGTACAATAAAAATGGTTATGTGCATGTGCAGAAGCCAAAAACAAGATGGCACCACCATAGGCGCCACCAAGAGAACCAGTTCAGGGACGTGGTACGCCTTGGTCACTGCCGGTTCCAGCGACCCAGGCTGCCAAACCATTACCAGTTCGGCGGAACCATTCCAAACCAATAAGAACCCACCACTGGAGTGGAGAATGTAGCGAGTGCTGTGGCACACCACAGAAGACTGGCCATGGGCTAGATCTCTTACTCTCTATCAACAATTCATTTTAAACTTTCCAAAATCAACTGTCTAATCATCTTTCTGCTGTTTATTTTTTTAAAAAAGAAATTAAGTCCTTAAACTGTATAAACATTCATTTGCTAAGGACTGAAGGAAACTCACCCAGTGTAATAAAACTTGCCATTAATATCCAAAAAGCAGATAACAAGCAATTTCCAAAGATTAACAACAGAGGACGTACATGAATCCTATGTCCTTTTTAATGGCACCAAGCCAAGATTTGGGTAAAGATGATGATCTCTCATCCCTTAGCGCTATAAACTTGCAGAAGACCACTATTTTTCAGTCTCCTCATGAGAAGCAGCATCTGAGGCACTTCTTGTGGCTGATTCCAGTCCATTCCTTGTCTGGCGTGGAATTAGATTCAGTCCATTCACCAGCTCTTTATTCCATTGTAGTCATTGGCTCCAAGCTCAGCAAAGCTGTCTTCTCATCATTTCTTTCCCAGATGTCCTTAAATTCTATCTACATTCTAAAAGATTTATAAGAAGGTTCTTTTAATGTTTGTTTCTTCCAGAGACCAAATAGTCCATCAGGCTTCTTGGGATAGTTTGCATTTAGCAGTAAAATGTGAGAAACTGTCTCTGAGGTTGTTCTGAGTCTAATCTCAGTAGGTCACTTTCCCAGTCTCAGATTATTGTAATCTATCATGTAAATCAAAACAAACAAGAACCATTAATCCTAAGGTTATTTCAGACACCAACTGGTCTATGTTTGTTTCTTGGCATTAATAGCCACATGGCTTCTGTCTGAAAGAATATAACCCACTCTCTGTTCATTTCTTTATTCAACATAGTTGTCCTTCCCACATGTATATTTTTCATAACCCAGAGGAACCTTTTTCTCTCAAGCACTACCATTTCTCATTGACAGAAGACAAACCAATATTGATATTACATAAATGGGGGGGGGGACATTATTTTATTTATTTCAGTCTATGTGTGCTTCTGAAATGGCTTATACTAAAAATGTACAAAAAGATGCAGTGCAACTACAGGATTATACCCTTATCGTGGCTTCCAACATTTAGCAATACAGCCTAACGCTGTGATGGGGAATCTACGGCAGGCATGCCAGAGATGGCAGGTAGAGCCCTCAGCGGGCATGCAAACTGTTGCCAGCTGCTCTTCTAGTTTCTAGCCAGCTGGTCTTCACGGGTGCCAGAGTGCCAGAAAACAGCCTGAAAATGACCTGAAAAATGGCCAAGAAATAGGCCATTTCCGGGTCGTTTCCAATCCATTTTTCAAACCAAAAATGGCTGAAAAACAGCCCAGAAAACAGCCTGAAAACAGCCCGAAAAATGGCCCAAAACAGGCATGTCTTCAGGTTTCCGGCACTCTGGCATGCACACATGCACATGCATGCAAGCACATTCCGGCTTGGGCACTCAATGCCGAAAAGTTTCACCATCACTGGCCTAATGTATGTAAGTCAACCTGCTATGTGACTGTCAAGCAGAGGCACAAGGTCAAAGGACAAGAGGCCTCATTTTTAGTGGGACAGAAAAGGAAATTTTTAAATTTGTATTAATTACTTTCAATTTTTAATATTTTTATCTGCCAGTATTAAGCTAAAATGGAAATGAGAATAGAATTTACTTTTCATTTGGGTTGCATTCACCACCTTTGGGAACGTGGCTCCTGGAATGCCACTCAAGGCCAAATGATGCCTTTAGCCAAAAGAAACTGAGCATCCCTGTGTGAAAGGCGTAAGACTCCTGGATGGCCTGGGAGTAAATTCTGCTGAACCTAATAGGACTTCTGTTTGAGTAAGCAATTATAGAACTGCACTGGTAGACATTATTTTTCTGGCAGGGTTCCTGTGTTTTTAATAGCTGAATGGAAGCCATAAAAATCTCAAGTAAAGCTTCTCCAAGCATGATGATATAGTGAAAACTCCGCTGATTGAATTTTAGCTTATATAAATGAACAGCAAACTGCAAGACTGTGGAAAAAAGGACACGAGTTACGCTTATTAAAATGCAAACGCTGGAGAGCATAGAGAACTTTTTCCACCTTTTCCATAAAAATAACCAGAATTGGCCCATTTAAATTGTAATAATAGCAAGGCGGGGCCAAGGAGAAGTTATATATTTAATGAAGCAAGATGTGACGATAGCTAAAGACGAAAGGCTTTAGGATTGGTAGACTTTTCACATCGAAGTCCGCAACATATGAAATGATGTCATGGCATGAATATCAAGTCTGTTGACAAGGTCTACCCTGGATCCCAGGAATCTGGATCCTTAAGTGATGCAAAATTTACTTGCTAGCTTATGTACAATACTGACAACACATTACTTTACTGATTTCTGATGGTGATTCTATTGCTCCTCCTCCTTTTTAATACACATCTTACAATGTAAAATTTAACTTCAATGTTTTAAATGACTTGGCGCCTAGGTGAGGAACCACCTAGCAGTGATGGTGAACCTATGGCACAAGTGACACAGGTAGCACGCAGAGCCATTTGTTAGAGCACGTGAGGCATTACCCTGATAGCTCCAGCGCGCATGAGTGTGCTGGCCAGCTGACTTTGGCCTTTTTTAAGGCTGTTTTTCACCCTCTGGAGGCTTCCTTGAAGCCTCTACTTCAGGCTTCCCTGAAGGCTCCTGAGGGCAAAAAACGGCCCTATGAGCAAACCAGAAGTCACAGTTCCCGAACTTCCGGGATGCCCATAGGGCCGTTTTTTGCCCTCCTGAGGCTTCAGAAAAGCTCCTGAAGCTCCAGTGGGCCTCCGAGGTGGGCAGGGGAGGCTGTTGTCTCCCTCCCCAGGCTCCTAGAAAGCCTCTGAAGCCTGGGGAAGGCGAAAAAAGCGCACCAAAAGCGAGGGGGAGCGCTGGTCGTGCGAGCATGCGCACTGGAGTTGCACGTGCATAGCATTATGGGTGTGGGCATGCCCACATATGACCCCCTCTACGCTCCCCCTGCTTGCGAGTCAAAACTTAACCACATATGTCAGAATGAAACTAGTGCTTCCTGTATGCTTTTCTGCCTAGAAATAAAGAATTTAGCCAACAGAAATGATTTAGCACATTTTCGTGTTAGCTGTTTTGAGGAAATTATAAGAACATGCTTCTCCCTAAGAACCTCGCTCAGACGTCAATTGTGGGTTTACACGGTCTGAGCCATTTGGCCAAATAAAGCTATTTCTTGATCTCGCAGTCCAAATCTCCTGATTTTCTGCAACAAGAAGATTTCCAAGGTCCCTTCCAACTCTGTTGTTGTTATTTTATTTTTAAATGACTATTTAGAAAGTTTATTTATTAAAGTTTAAAACTTTTTGCTTTATTTTCATTAATGTTAGTAGACTCAAGTACCTTACAGAAAGTTGCATTGACAGCAAGAACAACAAAAAGATAAATCAATAGATTTCATTCTCCTTCAAAATTTCATGACTGGAATATAAAACTTGTAACAACACTTGTAAGATTTTACATTATTTAAGTGGTCTCAAATGTTGGTATTTTACTGAGATATGTCATTAAATCTGTGGTGAAATCACTACAATCTCACAAAATTTAGCAAAATTATGAGATTTCAGCCATTAAACATATTTTAATTAGAAAAGCATAAAACATCCTGGTACCAGTGGAGGGTGTAGTGCTGACTGCCATGATTGAGGAAATTTTAAATGCAGATTATGTAGAATAGAAATAGTTTTCTAGAGTAGTTCTGTTCAGAACTATTACCACAATAGATTAATCCATAATTCTGCAAACAGCATTATCATAATATATAGTGTCATTCTCCAACCTGATAATTTCTACTTCTAAGTATGTTTCAGACTATTAAGCTAACTCTTCCCTGTAGTGTTTTAAAAGTACAACTTAATTAGGTGGATCTAGCATTCTCAACTGGATACACTGCTATTAAAAGAACCGCCTACCCTAAACTAAATTCACTCTAGAACACAATCCACATGTTTTTGCACATTTTAACAGCATTATCAGTTATAGTGAGTGTGGTTGTAATATGACAGAAAATTGAATAAATTGTTTTTTCATATTTTACTACTGAAAAATATTTTACTCTCGGTACACATTATTCTTTCTCTGTGTGCCAAATGTTCTCTGAGTACGAAATGTATAAAAGAATAATAGCTTAGAAATCAGGTTCTATTGGTTATAATAAAAGATTTTAGGGATTAGGGTTTCCCCAGGCAAGCTTTTTATGGCTCAGCACATATATTTTTTTATACTTTGATATAAAAATCAACTTTTGATAAAATAGGTATCACGTTAATTCTCATTGTGTTTCAAATGAACTAATTCTTTTTCAATTGAACTACTCAAAAATGAATTCAGTAAATATAAGAATTGATTTCTGAATGGACTTCCTTGTCTCCAGTTCCTGCATTTTTCTTTCTCTTGTATCATGCCTATTTTATTGCAGGGTTGAAAGGGAGGGCAATGTTTTTTTTTAAATACAATACAAAAATATTTAGATCCGTAACAACATTCTACTCTTGGTTGGTATTCCCATTGTCTGTTCTTAATTCACATGATTCCAGCTTCTCTTTTCTCAAGATATTTTTGAAAGATTGCTTTGCATTTTACTGCCAGCTGCCCTCTTGAGAGCCAGCAAATTGTTCTTTCTAAAAAGAAACTGGCACTAGAAGAATCCATTCTTGAACTTACGCTGCCTGCTTCTCCTTGATACAGGGAATCCAATGTTGCTGCCTACAAGACAATTGTTGATGGGAGGGTTCATGCCAATAAGTTTTATACGGCAATAGGAAAAGACAGTGTGAACATAGTAATTTTATTATCAGGATCTTGCCCAATATATTTCATAAAAAAAAAAAACACCAATTAGGCTTCTGTTCCTGAGGAAAACTTTTGATCAACTCAATCAACATTATTTTTATGGAATCATGAGGCCAATCTCTCCCCCCCACCTCCCCGGCTTAATTCTTTCATTTTGGAAGTGTCATGCCATATTCTTTTCACTCATGCATGATCCTCAATTAGAATATAGAATGCCTACTCCAGGGTGTTCCATCAGAGCATCATATATAATTCAAAATATGTACCTTGATTGTATTTTCACCAGATATTTTTATATATTTATTTAAGACATTTTAGACTGCCTTATCTTAGAGCACTTAAGGCACAATGAACCCATGTTTTTACATATGCTCCTTGCCCATTGGTAGGTTTCCAATTTTTTTACTACTGGTTTGCTCGTGCGCATGTGACGCTTCTGCACATGTGCAGAAGCATCAGGGTGGGTGGGTGGAGCCTCTCACTGCCACCACTACCGGTTCGCCCAATCTGGGCCGAACAGCAGAAATCCACCTCTGTCCTTGCCCTAACAAAATTGCAAAGCAGGGAATCTTTCAGGGCTTTAATATTTTGTCCAATTCTAGACCAGGCTTTGTTGACCTTTTTACCCTAGATAAAATGTTTGAAATAATCCCTCCATTAAAATAAAAAATATGAAAATCACAATGCAGTTCACTTTTAACTTATATAATCCATGGTTTACAACATTTACAACTACAGCAAAGTGTTGGGCTAACAGATGGATTATGGTACATAAAAATTCCCACTATTGTGAGTAGCAGCATTGTATAGTGTGCCTAGTTCAAAAATCAAAATTTTAATCATGATCTTTTGAAAACCTCTAGTAACCATTTCCTGAACCTTAGGGCTCTACACTGATTTTATGCTTCAGGCATGCCATTGGCCCTCTAAGATTTGACAAACTATATAAAACTTAATGTTTGGGTTGAAATTCTATCTGGATTTGATATGTTTCCCTTTTTCCATTGCTTTTGCATTTCAGCTCTAATTCTCCTTCCTGGCTTTAAAACCCTACCAAAATCAAATCTCCTAGTTCCCAAGTTTTATTTATGATCACTTTCTCCTCACCCTTCTCCGCTTGATCAATATAATAGGTGAGGTAAGATGAGGTGACATGAGGTGAAGTGAAGTGAGGTGAGATTAAGTAAGGTTAGATTAGATAAGATATATTGGGTGTTTCTATTATAGTGGACGCAGGCTACAATATTAGAAATAGTTAATAATATAACATTGCATTATAAATTAATAATCTGGCATAAAAATGACATAAGGCTAAGATCTATAAAACTATACATGAATGAATCTGACCTATAACATTTTGTAACATTTATACTAAAACACACCTGCAAAGACTCAAAACTATAGAATTAACAAGTATGAATAAAAATAAACTTTAAATCTATAAAATATAACTTCTCTTAAATCCTAATTTAAAAGAACCTAAAATAATTCCTAGTAAAATTAAAATAATTATATGCATTATTTGCAAAACGATAAATCTAAATAGCAAGAAATTGATATCATTCCTATCTTATTAAGAGTAAAAAGGAGGAAAATAATCCAAATAAAGATAATTTGTTCAAGGAAGTTCTTCTCCATGAGGTTTTATGGGACTAATCCTATTGGTCAAAAAGGTAACCTTGGCTTTTACCTATGACCAAAGAGAAAAAGGAGAAAAAACTAAATTCTCTTTATCTCCTGTGGTCATCTTGTTTCTTTAATTCCATATTAATGGAATTCATGCAACTAATGTCAACTCAAGTTTGTTTTTTGTCACTAGATGAACAAGCAGTTCATATTCTGAAAGCATCTCAAAAGTCCATATGGGAGACTGGTTTTCTGCAAACAAGCAGCAGAAAAAAATCACGATATTTGCAATATCTGTCCTTGGGCTACATGTATTTCTTTGATGGACAATTTCTTTCATGGATAAATATTCTCAGTTTTGGAAATTCAAAGCAGAGCTCTCACATATTTTATAACATTTCCAGATCATATCTGTAGTCCAGGGGTGGGTTCCTGCCGGCATTACTACCGGTTCGGTGCCCGAAAAATTTTGTGTGCCCGCATCGCTTTGCTCGTGTGCACATTTGCACTTAAAAAGGTCTGTACATGCGCACAACATTAAAAAAGGAGAAAAAAATACATTTTTTCAATGAAGATTGTTCTGCAGAAAATCAAGATGGTGCTGCTGAGGATCGAACCGGTACAGTAACATGTCTGGCTGAGTTACTACCTGTTTGGTTTAAAAGTAAACCTATCTAATTTATACTTCCCTTATTAAACTGCAGACCTATTGAATTTCACATTTCTCCAAATGTAGTGATTTGTTTTACTTTTAATTATCAAAGTGCAAATAAGGTTATATATTACAACAAAATAAGTACTGCATATATTTTAAATATATGTTAATGTACGTAACAGCATATTTGACTTTTAAAACAGTAGAATGATATAGAAAACATGGAAACAAAAGAAAATAGAGAAATATCCAAAACTAACACGGACCAGAATAGATTGATCTAATTAGAAGCAACTCTGATTTAGTAACTGGTATAGAATGAGAACCACAGATGTTTCTCCTATGGAAACTTGCCAACATTTAGGAAAATGCTGCCACTCTAGTGATACAGAAAAATAAAGTTACAATGCAAGCTTTATTCAAATTCTTCTATTCAGATTTAATGAGCTTCTCCATCAGTACTTCCTCACTTATTTTTACAATCAAAAATACTTTCTAACAATTTAGGGAATCATTTCTAAAAGTAGAAAGTTTATTAACTTTCATAAAATGAATTCCCAAGAAGAAAGATCGAATGATATTAATGCTAATTGAAAATCATAACCTGGACTTCCTCAAGCTTCTTGTCTGCAACCGCAATAAATTGCACTAATATATTCATATATTTACACATATTCTGCCTCTAAATCTCCTATATTTGCCTAACATTCCAAAGTCCAGAGCAGAATTTCTAACACTGTAAAAACTCTACTAGCAAATTATAAAGGAATAATTTGCTTCTTGATCTTTGCCACTTTCCTCAGTTACACTTGAATATAGACACACAAGTTATTGCAAACCATAGTACAATGCTTAGAAAATGAAACTACCAATGTAAATAACTATTTTTTCAAAATTTAACAATCTGCTTTCCAAAGTTGAAACTGGAAACCAAAGTTAGAATTGGCATTTGGTTCTGTGAGTTTTTTGCCTGGAGGGAGGAAAAGGTTAAAAAGCACAAAAAAGCACATATTGCTTGCACTAGGTAGCACAGGGACGGGGAGGGAGACGGAGAGAAATCCCCCTTAAAACTTTACCTTTTAACTCAGTTCAAAATTGTCCCCCCCCCCCCCAAATGTTAAAGATGATCTCTGTATCAAAGGTGGGTTTTCAAAAGGCAGCTGGACTTCCTTTGTTTTGCTTTTGAAAAGATTTCACTTCTTATCCAAGAAGCTTCTTGGATGAGAAGCAAAACGTCTTCAAGCAAAACGAAGAGAGTCAAGTTGCCTTTTGAAAAACCACCTTTGGGATAACCATGACCTGGATGACCGAGAATTTCCACAGACATTATCTCCACAATTTTCCTTCTTATGTGTAGGAGACAAAGAAGATGATACTGACTTAAATTTAAAGTTAAAGAAGTGGTTTTCTCTCTTTTTTCTCTGCTCAGACTGACACCATGGTCAAATTACTTTTAGTTTACAAAAATGTATTAAAAGGAAACAAACAAAACTCCTTTAATGACTAATTGGTTCCTGAGTTATCTTTTCAGGGGTTTCAGGCACTTCTAGAGTCAGGGAAATCAGCAACTTGACTTTATGAAGCTACAGAACGGGGTTTTTTAACCTGAAGCTTTGAACTGTGTTTGTTTCTCTTTCTCTTTTTATTTGTCTGTTTGTAGAATATTTGAAATGAAAAGAAGAAATAATCAGAGTCAGACAGACAATATGAGTGGTGGGTTACGGATTCCGTTCCAACTGGTAGGGTTAGAACGGCCCCGGAGTTACCCACATGCATGCATGCAGCGCGCACGCACATGTGCAAGGTACGCGCATGCATTCTAGCATCAAATGACACTTCCGCAAGCCTCTGTGATGCTCCAGCAGCTCCGCAGATCATTGGGCAGGTGCCGTATGTGACATGCACGTGGGCGGAAGTGCCCAAAGCATAAAGCACAGGTAAGGAGCGTGGGCGGGCGGGTGGGTCATCTGGAGCACCGTACCGGAACCATACCCGGTGCTCCGGGCAGGATCCGGTACACCCGTACCGGGGCATACCTCCTGGAACCCACCACTGGACAATATGGAGCAGAAGACATGAGAATTTGTTGAACTACAATCAAGAAGAACCAAGTTCAAATCAATCTCCAGCCACAGAAGGACAGTGGATAAATTTAGGACAGGCAGTATCAGTTTAAGATTGTTGCTGTGAAGTGGGAAAAGTTGGAGAGCTAAACTCACTACCTTGAACTCTGGTAAAAGAGAAGAAAAAAATTAAACTAATAAGGAAGTAAATATCTACATATGATCAAAAGCCAAACTGCGCCTTGCTGTGAATGTACTGAATTCTTGTATTTAATTTTGAACTATAAAAATACTTTAGACAATGTGGCAATAATGCCATAGTTCAGCTCTGAATGTGATACATCAGAGGGTATAAGTATACATTCATCATAATGTGGAATTATGCCCACTAGGCTTCGGGGCGTTCCACCAGCCGAGAGCCCAGAGCAGGGGCGGGAGGGTGGCGGTGGTTATTAGGGAGAGTCTTGGACATTGGGCGGTCACTGTGCCTCAGATAGATGGGTGTAAGTCCCTTTTTGTGAAGTGGGGCCTTGGAGCTCAGGTGGGCCTTTTTGTCACGTACCTGTCTCCCTGCTGCATTTCATTGGCCCTGCCTGAGCTGCTGAAGGTGTTAGCCGGGTGGCGATTGATTTCCCCAGGCTTATGGCCCTGGGGGATTTCAATCTGCCTTCCATCGGCGAGACATCAGATTCAGCTCGGGAGTTCATGGCTTCTATGACGGCTATGGACCTAACTCAGTTAATTTGAGACCCCACTCATAACAAGGGACACACGCTCGACCTGATTTTTGTCTCTGGACAGTGGATGAATGATCTAGTTTTAGGGGATATTGTTATTCAACCCTTGCCATGGTCTGATCATTTCTTCTTCAGGCTTGACTTCCATACTGCTACCCCTCACCGCAGGGAGGCAGAACCGATTAGATGGTTCCGCCCCAGGCGCCTGATCGACCCTGAAAGATTCCTGATGGAGCTTGGGACTTTTCCTGAATCCCTTGCTCACAGCTCAACCGAGGCCTTAGTGGAAGCCTGGGATAGGGCAGCCACTGGGGCCTTGGACCGTGTTGTGCCTTTGTGGCCTCTGACTTGGTGCCAGTCCCGGGTAGCTCCTTGGTTGACCAAGGAGCTCCGGGAGATGAAGCACCGGAGAAGACACCTAGAGAGTGGTTGGAGGGCCAGCCGGTCCGAATCTGACCGAACACTAGTAAGAACTCATATGAAGTCCTACTTAATGGTGATAAAAGCAGCAAAACGGGAACATTTTTCTGCTCTTATCGCATCTGCAGATAACTGCCCAGCTGCCCTGTTTAGGGCAACTCATTCCTTACTTAATCAAGGAACTGGGGAAGACCCCTTGTAGGGCAGAGCTGAGGAATTAGTCCAGTATCTGCAGGACAAAATCGCTCAGATTCGGACAGGCTTGGACTCTGACTGGGTAGATTTGGGCGAGTCGACGGGGATTAATCTTGTGGAGACTCTGGGATGAGTTTGATCCTGTGACTCCCGAGGGCGTGGACAGGATTATGGGGAGACCTAGTGCTGCCACCTGTGCTGGACCTGTGTCACTCCTGATAAGTTTCGGCTTCCCGGGAGGTGACACAAGGCTGGCTCCAGGCGATTACCAATACTTCATTGAGAGATGGGTTCTTTCCTACCACCTTGAAGGAGGCAGTGGTGAGGCCCCTCCTTAAGAAGCCTTCCCTGGACCCAGCTTCTTTAGCCAACTATCATCTAGTCTCCAACCTCTGCTTTGCAGCGAAGGTTGTTGAGAGTGTGGTAGCATGTCAACTTCCCCAGTACCTGGATGAAGCTTCTTACCTGGATCCGTTTCAGTCGGGTGTCAGACCCGGGTACAACATAGAGACGGCATTAGTTGATGATCTCTGGCGGGCCCGGGACAGGGGTTGCTCCTCTGTCCTGGTCTTATTAGACCTCTCGGTGGCTTTCAATACCATCGACCATGGTATCCTATTGTGACAACTTGGGGGGTTGGGAGTGGGGGGCACCGTTTTGCGGTAGCCCCCCTCCTACCTCTCGGATTGATCACAGTTCATGTTGACTGGAGGGCAGAGATCGACCCCAAGGTGCTTGTGGGGTGCCCCAGGGGTCGGTTCTCTCACCCCTCCTGTTCAACATATATATGAAACCACTGGGCGAGATCATCCGTGGTTTCAGGGTACGGTATCATCAACACGCTGCCAATACTCTACCCCAAACCACCCCAACGATGCCCTTGACGTTATGTTCCAGTGCCTAGAGGCTGTGCGGATCTGGGTGGGGACGAACAGGCTCAAGCTTAATCCCTCCAAAACTGAGTGGCTGTGGTTCCCGTCATTCTGATTTGTGCATCACATACCATCTTTGATGATAGGGGGAGAAATTTTAGCCCCCTCAGAGAGGGCCTCCAATCTGGGAGTCCTCCTGGATATGCGGCTTAATTTAGAAGAACATCTTACGGCCGTGACCAGGGGGCCTTCTACCAGGTCCACCTTGTATGCCAATTGCGCCCCTTCCTGGATCGGGATGCCCTGTGCACAGTCACTAACGCCCTTGTCCTTTCTCGCCTGGACTACTGTAATGCTCTCTACATGGAGCTGCCCTTTAAGAGCACCCAGAGACTCCTGCTGGTCCAGAATGCGGACACACGGGTTGTCAAGGGGGTACCTAGGTGCTCCCATGTTACACCCCTTTTAGGTGGTCTGCACTGGTTGCCAGTTGTTTTCTGGCTACGATTCAAGGTGTTAATTATGATCTTTAAAGCGCTCCATGGCTTAGGCCCAGAGTACATGCGAGACTGCCACTGGTAGCCTCCCACCGTCCACTACGATCCCACAGAGTTGGCCTCCTCAGGGTGCTGTCAGCCAGGCAGTGTCGGCTAGCTTTAAAAGTATTCTAATGCGCTCCATGGCTTAGGCCCAGAGTACATGCGAGACTGCCACTGGTAGCCTCCCACCGTCCACTACGATCCCACAGAGTTGGCCTCCTCAGGGTGCTGTCAGCCAGGCAGTGTCGGCTAGCTTTAAAAGTATTCTAATTAATAAACAAACTTTAATAATAAAATAAAAAGTAAATGAAACAGAAATAACTAATGGTTACATTTTGATAATGAAAGCTACGTCTGCCGAGCTGGCAGCCAAACAAAGAAGAAAGGAATTTAGTTCTGGAATGTGTAAACGCATGCGCAATAAATCACTTTCAGATAAGAACTTTTTGTTTTATGACCTGCGCAATAAAGCTTTCTTAGTTTAACTCTTGAATGTCAGTTTAGGCAGTTCAGGCCTAGCAAACCTTTTAACATCGTGACACCCCTTCTTTTGCTAGTCTGGGCTGACGTCATCAAATCATCAATTAAGGCACATCTTCTTTCGCAGATACTCGTGTTGATTTGCGGCAAGTGGTTTGTTAAGCATGTCTGCGATCTGATCATGTGTAGAAACATATTGCAATTTAACAAAACCTTACTTAACTAATTGCTTTGTGTTTTGATAACGAATGTCAATGTGTCTGGACCTAGAACCTGTAAAATGTGACTCAGAAATATAAACCACAGATACATTATCTTCCATCACGGTGATTGGTCGAATCGGACGTGTCCAGATATCTGTGATCAAAGCATCAAACCACGTTAGAGAATTACAAGCATCTGAAACACAAGCATATTCAGCTTCAGTAGATGAACATGAAACAAAACTCTGTTTTCTCACTTGCCAGTAAACAGGACAACCATTTAGGAACATCATGTAACCAGAAGTGCTTTTGCGTGACTTCTTGTCGCTCGCCCAGTCGGAATCAGAAAAACAAATCAACTTTGGTTGATCAGCGTGTGTTGGTTCTAGCAATAACTTCATGTGCTTAGTGTGTTTCAGGTATTTCAACAACTTCTTAATGCATGACCAATGAAATTGTGTTGCCTTACCTACGTGTCGTGATAAAAGATTAACACTAAGTGCGATGTCAGGTCTGGTCCAACTACTAATGTATAATAGTGAACCAATGACTGAACGATAAAGTGTTTGATCCTCGAACTCAGGACTTGGTTCATGTGTTAAGTTGTGAAAATCTGTTTGCATGGGTGTCTTTGTTGTGCTAGCATCTTTCATGTTGCAATGATGTAGAATGTGGTCAATTTTCTCTTCTTGTGAAAGACTAAACCCCTTCTGTGTCTTTTCAATTTGAACACCTAAATAAGTGCTAATGTGTCCTAAAGATTTTAGTGTGAAGTATCTCTGCAAACTTTTAGCAAAAATCTCACTCATTTTCTTATTTGGACCAATATAAACAATATCATCAACATAAACAAGAATTATCTCATATGCATTGTTAGATCTTTTTGTGAACACGCATTCATCAGTTTCGGACTTAATAAAGCCCATTGAATTTAGTTTGTCAGTAAGACATAAATACCACATTAAACCTGACTGTTTCAGACCATAAAGACTTTTGTTCAGGAACCAGGTATCCCCTTCTTGCTTTCGGAATCCTGGAGGGCTTCTCACGTAGATCTCTTCATCTAGGTCTGCATGTAGATAAGCTGTGTCCACATCAAATTGAAAAACTTCTAAACCAAGAATAGTTGCAGTGGTTAAGGCAATTTTTACACTTTCAGTTCTGACTGTTGGTGAGTAAGTGTTTGTGTAGTCCTCAGGATAACGTTGAGCGAAACCCTGAGCTACAAGTCTGGCTTTGTATAAAGACTCACCATTTGGTTTCTTCTTGATTCTGTAGACCCATCGGGTGCCAATGACTTACTTGTTTGCTGGAGGTTTTGCAGGTGTGAATACATTAAGTTTCTTTAAACTGTCCATTTCATCCTGCATTGCATCATACCACTTGTCTTGTTCTGAATCAGGAAGCTGTTTGATTTGTGTGAATGTCTCAGGAGGAAGAGTAACGTTGCAAATCAAAGGTAATGGTGACTTTGTCAGTTGCCATGAATAACGTTGTGGAGGGATTCCTTTTGTGGCCCTCTTGGAGCATCTAGGAGCAACAGTCCAGTCTTCTTCTTCTTCTTCATCATCATCATCCTCGTCCTCACATTCGTCGCTAGCATCAGCATCCGCGGCTTGCGAAGACGGAACATCAGTTTGTGAAGAACTGGTAGAAGGAATATCTGCCTGCGAATTGCCATCAGGCTGCGTGGCATCTGGAACACCATCTCTAGGAAAATAAACTTCAGGATCATTGGAATGAATCCTGGACCAGTCAATATCTTCCTCAAAATTAGCAGATTGTGAAATGACAATCACATGTTTAGTATCAATGAATTTGTACCATTTTGAATTATCATCAATACCCATAAATCTTAGTCTCTTTGCTACTGAACCTCCCTTTCTTCTTTGACTTAAGGGAGTGTTCACCATAGCATATGAACCAAAAATATGGAGGTTCTTGAGATCGGGCTTGTAGCCATACAGCATGTAGAAAGGAGTTTGATTGATTACACTGCTCCAAGTACGGTTGACAATGTAATTTGCATATTTGATTGCTTCACCCCAGTATGCGTTACTGAGATTGGCATCTTCTAGAAGACAACGCATCATGGTTTGTAGAACCCCTTGTCTTCTTTCTACGACTCCGTTATGAGCCGGTGTATATGGAGCAGATGTCTGATGAAGAATTCCATTCTTACGCATCCAGTCCTGGAAACGCTGAGACATGAATTCTGCACCACGGTCACTCTGGATTCTGGCGATGCGAACTTGGTATTGTGTAGAAACAAAAGCTGCAAAGTCTTTAAAGATCTGAAAGGTCTCAGATTTCTCTCTCATAGGATATACAAATCCATATCTAGAATGATTATCTACAATTGTTAAAAAATACTTTCTGCCACCAAGTGTTGGTAGGAAAGGACCCACTATGTCAGTGTGTACCAAATCAAAAATGTCTGTTGACAGGCGTGTAGCGTGTTTGGGAATTGCAGCCGCCTTGGATTTAGCCTTTTTGCAAACCGCACAATCCAAAAACACCTTACACCCCTTTAGATCCAAACCTTTTGCGAACTCCGGCATCTTTCTAAGAACACGGAAACTGGCATGCCCCAATCTTCTGTGCCACTTGTGAATACACCTGGAATGCAAAAGTTTACCAGTTAGTGAATTCTCAACATTTACAGTTTCATGAGGACCCTCAGGCTTGCTTTGAGCAACCTGTTTCTGTTTTCTCTGTTTGTTGGCTTTAGGAGCCTTTGGCACAGTAACGTTTTCTCTCTCTGGGACAACTCTCTCTGGGTCTGCGTTGTGCCTTTTTGGAGTTTGCATACTTGCCTGTGCTTGCCCTTTAGGCTTTGGCTTTAAGTAATAAACACCACCAATCAGCATGGTTTCAGCAACAATATCTCCATCTTTAACTAAGTAACTTGCTTTTTCGAGGTGGTGAACCTGGAACTTTAACTCTTTAGACAAGTGACTTTGACTAAGCAAATTACTGGTTGCTGAAGGTATGTAATAAACATCAGGGATGTGTGTATCGAGCTCTTCAATGTAAACAGTTCCTTTTCCCATGACCTTGCAAGTGTGGTTGGTGAAGGAATACAGTTCTCGATACTCGGGCTCTGGCTCGCCCATCTCTGTGAAAAGTTCCCTTCTGTGGGTAACGTGCACAGCTGCTCCACTGTCTAAAGTCCACAAAAGACGTCTGTCGAACTTTGGATCAGGTTGTGGAACGTTGGTTATGGCCAGTGTCACAAGTAGAGCTTGTGAATCACGCCTTGGACCACGACGGCCTTGTCTTCTGCCTCTACCTCTGCCTCTGGAGTCTGTTCCTCTGGGCTGGTACGTGGCGGGAGCTGGAACTCGTTGGGGACAATCCCGGGTGTCATGTCCCACACGGTTGCAGGTGTAGCATTTTGGCATCCTTGGAGCGTAGCCTCTTCCTCGGAAGGGACGTCTGGCTGGAGCCTTTGATGCTGGAGGCCGTTGCAGATGTGGTGTAGCTAACCTGATAGCTTCGTCTTCCACTAAAAGTCTGCAAACGTGGTTAACTGTGCGTTGAGCAATAGGCACGTAGTTAATCTTTGCAACAGCATCTTTCCATTCATAATTCAATGAGTTAATGATGATGCTAATCATTTGGATATCATCGATTACATGGCCATTTTGTCTCAATTCACTTCTCATTCTTTTCAGTTTGGTCAAATGTCCACCAATTCGTTCACCAGGTTTCAACTTCGAACCATGGAACTCAGACATGAGCAAACATGAAGATTCAATTGAAACGGGCCTATAGCAATCTTCCAAAATAGCCCAAATTTCTTGGGCAGTTGCATCAGGTGGAAAGATACCTTGGATCTCAATTTCCATTGACATGAGTAAAGTCGTGATTGCTCTGTTTTCCAAGTCTCTTATCGCAGGTGTCCACGGTGGAGGAGAAGGATTAAAAATCATGGAATGTGTGCCTTCTCTTCGAAGCAAGAGCGCAATTTCACTGACCCAGGCTTTATAATTCTCTCCTGACTCCTTTAATTTGGACTCACCAGTCAAGGGGGTGACTGTGAATACCTGCTGAGGAACAATTTGTTGCTCTGGTTGCAAATCTGGTTGTTGAACCAGGGGATGCTGGGGTTGCATTATTGGCCTTTGCGTGGCAACATCAAATTGGCTTCCTCGAATTCGCCTTTCGCTTTGCCTTTTTCCATCTAGGGAGGATTCGACACCGCCAGGGGGTGGGGGCAAAGTTTGGGCTTCTGTAAAACTCATAGACAGATCTCTAAAAATCTGGTCCAACTGCTTCATCTTTTGCTGTAATAATTTTTCTCCGCCAGCAGATGGCAGTGCAGCTTCACTTTTTGGCTGCCTCACCTTTCTATACGTATGCGGAAGTTCAGTTGACTCAAAGGGACCACGTGACCTCGGTGACGTGTACATGTCTCTTTGTTCTGATTGACCAATGAACTCTGTGGGGTGTGTCTTAGGCTGTTGTTTTGAAGACAAGATGGCGTCCTCAGACATTTTGGGAATGGGGGAGCTTCTCCTACTTCGCCTTATCTCCTCAAAACACACTCTTGCGTCCCTAGCATATTTTTCGAAACGTTCTATTTGATCAAGATAGCTTTGCATTTCTTGCTCATCATCTGGGGAGATTTCATAGACTTTGCTTTCTGCGTGGGAGAATTTTTTTTCAGCCGGCCATTCATCAATTGTTTGATAATCTGCGAGGGTCTGGGAATGGAGTGGCTCTGGCAGAGTGGGAAGTTTTGGCTTGGCCCCCAAAAATTCATAATCTCCTGGAGATATTTTAGAAGGAGGAACCACTGACCTCGTTTCGTGGATGTCGCGTCCTGTAGCTCCTTCCCCCACATTTGGCTCGGCACTTTGTTGCTCCTGAAGCACGTTTTGATCTTGCTTCTCTGTGTCCGAGGGGGCCTCCTTGTCAGAGGAAGCTGATTCATCTGTGCTCGCCCCATCTTTCCTTTTCTTTTTTTTCTTTTTCTCTGACATTGCTAATTAGGCTTAGTCGGTTATCTTTAGGTAGCATGAAGGGAAAATACAGCCATAAATTGTAGCCATCTCAGCTACAGCCAACCTCTGCAACCAAGTTGTCAGGGGAAAAATGCCCTGGGGAAATCTGAGATCAATGGACCGTGGCTGATTCCCTTCCGCATATCTTTTGAGATATTGAGAAAAATAAAAGTCTTTAAAAGTATTCTAATTAATAAACAAACTTTAATAATAAAATAAAAAGTAAATGAAACAGAAATAACTAATGGTTACATTTTGATAATGAAAGCTACGTCTGCCAAGCTGGCAGCCAAACAAAGAAGAAAGGAATTTAGTTCTGGAATGTGTAAACGCATGCGCAATAAATCACTTTCAGATAAGAACTTTTTGTTTTATGACCTGCGCAATAAAGCTTTCTTAGTTTAACTCTTGAATGTCAGTTTAGGCAGTTCAGGCCTAGCAAACCTTTTAACATCGTGACAAGCCTTCCCTTTGGAATGAGTTGCCCCCAGAGCTTCGCATAATCCCCAACCTCCGGTCCTTCCGGCACGCCCTAAAAAGTTGGCTTTTTCAGCAAGCCAGCCTGTCCTGAATAGAATAAATTAAATTATTAATTTTAAATTGTTGATTTTAATTTAATCCTAAATTTGATTTAAATTGTCAATTGAAGGTTATTGGATTTCCTATTTAATCTTTTTTAACTTTTGTCATATGTGTTTTTATGTTGTATGCCGCCCTGAGTCCCTTGGGAGAAGGGCGGCATATAAGTCCAACAAAACCAAACCAAACCGTGCATGCAGTACAGCTCAATCTAGATTCAAATGCTGTATTTTAAATGTTCCTACTCAGACCAGATCCAGACCAATGGAAAATACCCTGCATCTACAAACAGCCTTCAAAGGAGATAGTTCATGCTAAGCAAATAAATAACTCCTAACAACTCAAGCATATCATAGAACTTATGCAATGTTAGCAATTCATATTCACAAATCATAAGTTACCTGTCTTTAAATGTATTTTAAGGTGAAACAGTTACATTTCAAAATGTTTTTATATCTGCTATAGAACTGCATGAACATACACAAACACACATATACACTTGTTTCTATAATGGAGCTTTTAAGAGTGCTAAAATATAAATCTGAAATGTAATTATTAGTCGTTGTTCTTCTATAAAAAAAATATATCAGGCTAACCCGACTCCCAATTTAGTCCTAACAAGAATTCTGTGAGTATAGTCACCTTCAGTAAGGAGAGCAAAGTGTGCAAGTCATTACAAATAGGAAAGGACAGAGCTTCCATTGTGACATCACAATCAAAATTATAGGAACAGATGACTGTGTCTATGAGCTAAGTTAAGCTGAAGTATAGCTGATGATGCAGATTTCAATTATATGGGAATGCTGACCATCTGAATTATAGCAACCTAACCACCATGTTACAGTGATTTCTAAGTAAGCTTCTTAAAAAAATTGTTTTAGCTTCTCATCATTTCTTTGGTTATTTTGTTGTCATAGAATTTCCCTGGCTGGTTTTTTCTTTAAACAATTTCCGACATTATGGCAGGCAGTGAAAAATACGCTAACCTGTTGAAACTGCAAAAGGAAGCAAAATATAATTACTCAAGTGGGAATTAAGCCAAGATCTTAGCACCAACACCGCTATGCTTCCAAACAGAGAATTTTATCACCCAGGATGCCTAATTTATGGTTCATTCAAATTTGACAGCTCCTGGTGCACAGTACAGATTTATACCATAGAAGGAGCATCCCAGTCCAACAGTATGTGTGTGTGTGGGGGGCACATCAAGCAATGCTATCCTGGCTGTAAGGTTTGCATTAATTCTAGGTTTGAGAAGCTGCCTAATGGATCCCTCTGTAGCAGGCATATAATTTACCTGCCTTTTAATATCGACTTAGCAGTGAGTTTGAAAGCCTCCTTGAATACGATAACTGTGAAAGGCAATTTGGAATTATCTGTTCATCTTCTGAAATGGGAGGCATGTTCCACCCATCCGCATTTTGATCCTCACATAAACTTAGGATATGCTGAATGAGACCACAGTCTGGTTTTGTGGTTATCTGATTCTGGCTGTTTCCAATGCTTATCCAAGAGTCTGGTCATTGTATCACAGGGCCTTCATTTCTTACTAATTAAAGGAAAGTACAGTTTCAATTGATAATAGGACTCTTACTCTTTCTACTTCGTGAAGTGAAGGAATACTATCCCATTGTGGGCTACACAGCTCAATCAGAAGTGCAATATTGTTGTTAGACTTGTTATTGCATGTATGCTGTTATTGTTGTTGTCATTACATTGCATTACACTAACATTAATAATCCATATCAAATGTAGAAATCCAAGAGAGCTAAAATATGAGCTGTGGTGGCGCAGTGGTTAGAATGCAGTACTTCAGGCAGTGGTAGGATTCAGAAATTTTTACTACCATTTCTGTGGATGTGGCTTTGTGGGCGTGGCTTTGTGGGCGTGGCAGGGGAAGGTTACTGCAAAATCCCCATTCCCTCCCCATCCCACTAACCTGCTTTCCAGCTCCGTTCTCCTGTTCAGGGCAACAAAAGAAGATCAGCTGGGAGGCAGCGGGGGCGGGGCTAGCCTATTCGTCGGTTCTCCAAATTACTTACAATTTCCACCTACCGGTTCTCCAAAGCCTGTCAGAACTGGCTGAATACCACCTCTGACTGCAGGCTGTCTGCTGATCATCGGCTGCCAGCAGTTAGGCTGATCGAATCTCACCAGATTTAAGGTTGACTCAGCCCTCCATCCTTCTGAGGTGGGTAAAATGAGGACCCAGATTGTTGGGGGCAATTATGCTGACTGTGTAAACCGCTTAGAGAGGGCTGTAAAGCACTGTGAAGTGGTATATACTGTAAGTGTAAGTGCTATTGCACTTACAGATATTCGAACAGGAATTTGAACTTGGGTCTCCCCAGTTCCCATTCATCTGCTCAACACTGATTCACCAAAGAAGTAAGGGGGATGTGTTTAAATAACTAAATCAATGTTTAAATGCTGCATATGTAATTTTACTGAAAAGCTGAAAACATTTTATCTCTGTTCTGTCAGTGCCTTTATTAGCAGCATCTCTTCATTTAGCTCCCCACAAGTCTCCTAGCAACATCTTTACATTCACATTAACACCTATTAGATCTATAACGGATACCTTTAAAATAATCACCCAGTGTGAAAATGCTGTAAACTCTTGATGCCTGAATTGGATCTGTTTGGGCAGTGCCTGCATCAGAAAACAAAACGCTTCTTATGCACCAAAGAATACGGCTATCATCCTATCCTGTGCCTTTCCATTGTTGTTCTCTTGGCAGGAGAATTATGCAATATTGTTCTTCATTTCTTTTTTTAATTTTGCGAAAGTAATTATTGCTGTTCTACGGTTGAAATCAACTCTGCATTTAGCAAGAGAGCAAAACATGTTGCTATAAATGACAAATTGGTTGCCATCCTCAAAGGTATAGCATCAGCTAATCTTCCGAATGCAACCCCCACATGGAGACAGCTTTAAATCACTCATAGCCACAATACAGTGACTATTAGCACAGCAGAAAGGGTTGAGCAGACTTCTCCGACACTGCACGTCAGGGGGACGTATGCGTCTGTTGTTCAGGGACAATTGCATAGGCATTCCATTTATATTTCTGCAAATGTAACATTCTGGCTAGGGGCCATTCAAACAGCAAAGCACAGAACAGAAAGTCGGATCAATCAATCAGCACACAGGATGTGCACCTCTGCACGACACGTAGCTGGGATTTGGAAGGTGTCCACATCTGCAGCCATCTGCAATCTACGCTTACCCATCAATCCCATCACAGCATAGGTATGCATCAAGAGCTACAGGCAGCTGTGGGCAACTCTAAATTGGCCTTAACATGATAATAATGTGTCCCAGCATGCTATGAAGATCAAACTTTTATTTTCCCATACAGGGTCATCCCTACTAGTTCCTATCTAAATTGTGCTGGGTTTTTTTTTATTGTGAATTGAGATTCTTTAATCTCTGTGAAAGAGATAGTTTTTCTGTACAGGGAATAAGCAATATTGGAAATAGTAATTCATGGGGGAAATAGATGGCTGATGGGGGGGGGTATTACCCTTTTATTACCTTTTTCTTTCTTTCTTATATTTTATACACCCTCCAAACTGTCAATAGCATTTCTGCCTCTGATATTTCCTTTCTAAAAACAAAACCGAGTGGCTTGTTCATCTAACCACAGTTTGGCGATCTAATCATCCTAAAGGTAGTCAGAGAATCATTTGGTCATGAAAAAAGATTGACATTCTTGTATAACCAGATCCACCTGAATAGAATAGAATCTGGAATATGCTTTGCTGCATGTGTGGGATTAGTGACTAACTGGCATGAAACTGAGCCACTTCTAAATGGATAGCCTCATGACCACTAACATTCCTCAAGATGGGCAATCCATTGCCAGCTTTCAGACTGTTCTGATTGGCTCATAAGAGATACTCCAAGAAGCAGATTGGAAAATACATTAACAAAACCCCTACACTATTCTGGGCACCTAACCCAGTTTACATTTAAAAAACTGTTTCATGCAAATATACACAATTAATGAATGAATTTCAGGATAGAAGACCATCTAGTATTTGCGGTACTTATAGAGCCCCACATTTCAATTCTTTCTCCTAAGGAATTCTATGGTTGAAGAATACAACTGTCATTTCCTGGTCTTTTTCTAAATAACGAAAAACTCAATTATATGTTCACCATTTAAAACTATTTTCTATTGTTAAAAGAGAAAACCACAGATAATATAAACTGTGTAAAAATTATGCACAATATAGAACAAATATAATTTAAGAACAAAATCTAGTGTAAATAGAACTATATTCGGGTATAAACAATAATACACAATTAGATAGATGCATCTGTAGAGTAAATTGGAGCAGAGTAAGTTTTCCATACTTCTAGACTAAAGCAATTACTCATTCCCTCATATAAACGCAATACTATTTTGATAGCTGGGAGAGAAATAACTGTCAATAAAACAAAACAAAAAAGAGCTGAAGAAGCTTCTTGGATAAGAAGCGAAATGTCTTCAAAGAAAAACCAGAAAGTCCATTTGTCTCTTGAAAAAGCACCTTTGGGACAACCATGACCTGGATCATTGAGAATCTCCATAGACAAAACAAAAATACAACTTTTTAAACTTGGGAAAATTTTCCTATATTTAGAAACTTCCTACTCAACAAAAATATAGATCTTAAGAGCACCTATAATACCCAAACCTATCATCTCATTAGAAGTGCCAAAGTAAATGTCATTTTAAAATAAGTATAGGTAGTCCTTGACTTGCAACCAATAGCTTAGCGATTGGTCAAAGGTATGACGGACCTCCTGTGGGTATTTACAACCCAGTTCTGAAGTTTGACTGCTGCACTCAAAATAATCACATGACATGTTGAGTGCTCAGCAACCTGCCCCCATTTACAGCATTCCACTTTCACATGATAGGCCAGTGACGGCGAACCTTTTTGTAAAGGCATGCCAAAATTGTGTGTGCACGCCCATACCCACAATTCAATGTGCCCCACCCACCTGCACCTGCGACCCCATGCGCCACACATGTGGGGGGGGTTGCCCTCCCCAGGCTCCGGAGGCTATCTTGAAGCCTGGGGAGGGCGAAAAATGGGTCCAACAGGCCAGTCGGAAGTTCGGAAACAATCTGCTTCTGACTTCCGGAGGGCTCTGAGGGGCCGGGGGAGGCAGTTTTTGCCCTCCCCAGGCTTCAGGAAAGCCTCCGGAGCCTGGGAAGGGCAAAAAACAGGCCCAAGGGGCCAACTGGAAATTCAGAAATGGCCTCCCACTGCCCTCTGGAAGGCCAAAAATCAGCTGGCCAATGCACGCATGCATGCTGGAGCTGACAGCTCATGTGTCAGCAAATATGGCTCTACGTGCCACCTGTGGCACACATGCCATAGGTTCGCCACCATGGTGATAGGCATTTACCTCTGATTTTCAACAAAATCAGCCCATAGTAAACCATTTGTTCACATAACAACCATGGTATTTGCTCAATGACTGTGGCAACTACTTTATGACTGTTTTTATAAAAGCCACCAAAAAAAAAGTCACAAAATTTGGTCAGTCATGTGGGCGACTCAGTTTATAACTATTACAACTTATGATCATGATGGTAAGGTCTGTTACATGTAGAGCACTTTAAGATTGCTAACAAACATTTGGATAGCTCATCCAGCTGCTTTCCTCATCCCAATATGTATAAGCTGATATGAAAAGAAAAATATGTCTGTCAATCATTTTCATAGGTTTAATTCCAGCAAACCTGCAGTACTTGGCTTTCTGTGCATCCACCCAAGATTGCAATGTGTTCCCTCTGAAAATGTTCCCAGCTTTGAAACCTGGCCACAGTGCCCCATATTTTCACCAGAGGTGGTTTACTACTGGTTTTCCCCCAGTTGGGGCAAAACGGTAGTGGTATTTTGGCCTTGATCATCTGAACCGGCAGTAACCCAGGCTGGCCACGCCCCTGAACCAGTTCCCCAGTCAGCGATGCTGTTGCCAGCATATTTTTTACTAATTTCTTCATGTTCTATGCATACGCAGAACAATTTATTTTCAAGTGTGCATGCGCGCGCAGCGCACATGAAGCAAACCGGCAGCAACCCACCCCTGATTTCCACCTATCAATTAGAATTAGTGAAACTTTGCTAATAAAAAGCAGACTGTATATCACATGAGAGTATGTTTTTTCTGACTATAATAAAATAAAGCTCCAGGAATCTAGGGCTTTCAAAATTATTAGTATTTGACACACTGTGATTTTGACTGGGAAAAATTAAAACAAGCCGTACAGCCCATTTACCTGACTGCCTTAGCTATAGCTGTGAGCTTCATTCTTCTAGGAAGAAAAAAGCTAGCACTATTTCTACTCTTTCTTCAATTGGTATTTCATCTGTTTACCTGTCTATGGGTTTGGGCTAAGAGGGCATTGAGCAAGCAACTTACCAGTGATTATCTGTCTAGACTTTAGAAGATTTATTTGGGGGACTTATATGAATTATAACAATATTTGATGAGACTTGGACATGTGTCCATTTGTCCTTTAAGGTGCAGTTCAATTAACTGAATTGTCAATAATATAAAGATGCTACTTCATAATAATGATGATAGCAAACACCCCATTAATACCAAGCAGTAAATGTCAATTTAACCTTAGATTATTTTTGCACATTCCTTGTTACAAAAAGAAAAAAAAACAATCTCTCAATAGAGGGAAGAATCCAGCTTTAATTGTCAATTAAACCCATTTACCAAGATTCAATATGGAATACACTAGTACATTGCAGGTAGATTTCATATCATTTAAAGGACTCAAAATGACAAAACTGGAAATTTTTATATTGTTATTTTTTTGGTGAAATAGAAATTCATCATAGGCCACTCAAAGGTTTACTGATACAATTTGAAATTCAATTCTATTTCCAGACACATGTTTTAGCAAGATTCATTGTGACAGTTCTGTAGAACATCTATAAATCATGTTATTTATAATTGTTGTCATTGTTTTAGTCATCAACTAAATTATTGCTAATTTTTATTTTGTGCTATTAAAAATATAAGAATTTTAAATGGTAAATGTTTTAAATGTTAAAATATTAAAATATTAAAATGCAAGAATTATTGTTTATAAATTAGCTCATTTTTTATTTTGAAACACTGAAAATTTTTGAACATTTTAATTTTGAACACTGACAATATATAATTTGAAAGAAAAAGACTTTGTATGGGCTAACTTGAAATAATACTATTGATTAATTTATCAACAAATATCTGATGAGTGTATTATTGCCATCATAATAATTTAATGTTATCAGATGACCAAATGTACTGAACAAACCTTGAGATATTAATTACTGAAGAAAAAGATACATAACAGTAATAATAAAGTAAATATTGAGAAATGGTTTCCTCAGAAACCACATTGGTGTGTTCAAATAGACAACCTGTGACAACTGTTATAAGTAGAATCAGGAGAACATTTTTGCATATAGGCATTTTTGCGTCTTTGGGCAAAAATTTATTTCTCGCAACAGCCTAAAAAATAATTTCTTGCAATAGCCTATAGACTTCTCAGCATTTTCACATTTTAAAATGTCTCTGTTCCCATTTTTAAATATTCTACGAAGATACAAAATTCACATACTTGCTCTAATTTTTCACTCTGTATGGTACCATGTAATTATTTGATTCATTTTCCTTGTGAAACACAACTATTATAGTTCTTGATATACTAATTATCACATCTGTACTCCTTTTTGCATCATACAGTTGCTACACGTCATTTGGGGTCTCAGCCAGCAAAGTAGCATTATTTGAATATACAGTATAAATATACTGTACACAGTTCTAATGTCATCACAGTCATTCCTTATGCACGTATACATAAATGCTTTATATATCCTTGTCTTACTGGTCCCATGTTTAACTATTCACCAAGCATTCACCAAACACCAAGCATCCATTTAGTTTTATTTATCGTTTACTTCCCTCATATATTGTTCTTTATCACATTCAACAACCAACATCCAATGCCATATTTGCACAATAGTCCCATAATTCAAATCTATTTACTTTATGAAATGCTGTCCTATATATTCCTATTTCAGTCCCATATTTAACTGCTTGTGCCATTTTTTATTTCTCCTTTACTGTTCTTAGCCAGTAAATCATTTTAACTAAAGGTTGCTCCATTAAAGATGTCCTTTCCCTGGATATTTTGGAATATTTTATGTTGCCATTTTATACATTTTCTGTACTCGCTGAAGTCCTGCTATGCTGCATTGTGTTAGTGGCAGTGTTCCTGGAAAGGGTGAGAAAACAATGCTTGAAGTGTACACCAAGAATATGTATTCCCAGAAGAGCCACCAAAGGTGTTGAGGTAATCCCAGCTACCAAATAAGGCAATAAAGCACCTCTATTAGGCAACAACAATGCAGGAAGTTGTCAGAGATTGATGAACACTTTAGGGAGAACAGCAAAAACATCATTTAAGACTCTGAGGAAGAACTTCTATTTTATCAAGTAAATAGTTCTGAAGCCCTGAACCTCATTAAAGAGGAACTAGATGAGATCAAAGAAACTGCTAAGGGTGAATGTGAAAAGAAACTCCAAAGACCAAGGAGCAGAAGAAAGCAAACTGGGTGTCAGGAGAAATAGTGGAAATTGTCTAGAAGAAAAGAAAAGCCACATCCAAGAATGACAAAGATCTCAGAAAAGAACAAAGAATTTCAGAAAATTGTTAGAAGACACAGCACGTCTTATTATGACCTCCATCTGTGTGTGTGTATTTCTCCACATAGAAAAATAAGAAAAGTCTTAGAAAGTGGTTGCTTAATAGAAGTTAATGGACAAAGGATTTAAAAAATATATAACAAAGATCAAAGCTGTATACCGAAAATCCATAGAATAATAATAATAATAATTTATTAAATTTCTAGACCGCCCCCTCTCCCCGGAGGGACTCGAGATGCCAATATCCAAAATACCTTTGAAAATTTCCCCATTTACTTCTAATATCAGATGATGAAGCTATACCACCATTCTGGTAACTGCTGTTAGAAGGCCATAGGAATTAATGAAATATCCCCAGAAGCAGGCAAGTAACAAAGGAAGTATCAATAACTTGTTAGTAAAGCAAACTATGCAGCAAATGTAGAGAATGATACTGTGACCATTAGATTGGAAGTCTATTTACCAATACCAAAGAAATGAGTATGCAAATTATTGCATACCAGTAGTATCAATAATTTTACATGCCACCAAAGTAACTGTTGGCTCCATCCAAAGCAGATCATAGTCATACATGGGAACTGAGATGCCAGATATTCAAGCCGGTTTTACAGAAGATTTAGCAACAAAAGACATTATATGAAGAGCAAGCTCCCTTGAGCACAAATCTGGAATTGGTGGTAGGTTAGACAAGAGGATAACCCGCATCAAGATGGAAGGACTTGCCAAAAGCCACAAGTAAATGGCTGTTAAAGTGAATATTAAATTATTGCATAAATTATGTCCTGCATTAATAGGGAATGCCAGGCCTGAAAGCTAAGTTGAAATAAAAGAAAATACTCAAAAGAAAACAATGGTAACCACTTATATACTGTTGCCAAGAAAACTGTATGGATATGTTTACATATTCATCAGAGGTTGAGGTGAACTTAAGGGAACTTTTATCTTTTTTTATTGCCTATTAAAGGCTTACCATACATTTCTGACAACCACACAGTTTGGTAGGCATTGCTATATTTTCTGGTAATAAATTCAGTAATTTCAACCTTGTACTGCAGGAATAAGGTATTGGCATGTCTTAGATATTCTGACTATGCCACTGTATCTTTTTCACATCCAACAAAGCCAGTTTTGGGTAAGTGGAATTATTGAACTGAGTTCAAAAAAGCAATTTTGCTGCTTCCAAAGAGGCTGTCATCCATGACAATATTTACTCAATTAAAAAAAAACCTAAATAGATAGGGAGAGCAAAAAGAAGAATTTACCTTTTATCTTCAAGCTAGCCAATAATGGGTTTAAGTTAATAATTCAGAGACTCATTAAGATTTTTCTCTTTTTTTCAAAAGGATAGATTAAGCTGAATGAACACAATTAACAAGCTGATATGGTACAATTGGGCTTGACATTTATCTACACTTGGACCACAGACATCAGAATCTGGCTTAGAAAGAGGTAAGGGAGTGTTTGAAGTACAGTACGAATAAGCTGTATTAAGAAACTTTCAAGAGACAACTTACTACTTACCCCTTTACTTTCCATCTCATTAGCATTTTTCCATTTTGGTATTCCCACTTGCTGGTTCTTCCTTGTAAAACTTGTTTACTATTGCTTCTTTTTTAACCATTCCAGCCCAATCCGATGCCATCTGAACATAACAATAATAATAATTTTATTAATTTATTAACAAGTTATATACCTTTTGACCCAAGTGAAGTGAGTGTTGCTGTGGGTGTTCTTTCATGATGCCTGGAGGGTGTAAGATTCTGGATGGGACACTTTAACTAAACCCTGGTAAGACTGAGTACTCTGGTTGAGTCTCTCTCTATGCAGGAGTTTATCATCTTTGGTCTTGAATCGGGTTGTACTACCCCAGATAGAACCTGGTGTATAATCTGGTGGTCCTCCTGGATTTACAGCTCCTGCTCAAAGAAGAGACGGTGACCATGATTAGGAGGGTGTTTCCTCAACTTAGTGTTGTATGCCAGTTAGCCTAACCCCAACCCCACTTATGTCCTTTCCAGGATAGGGAGGCTGAATCAATTTCCTCTCATTCTGTTTCACATTCCTCTCTTTAAACCATTTTCCTAATGAAAATATAAGCTTTCCCTTTGTTTAATCCTATACTTATATATGTTACATCTATCATATGTCAATACTACAAAAGTGTAAGTGTATTGTGATGTGGGCGAATGGACAAACATTTTGCAAACCAGACATCTGTTCCTTTCCAAGGGACAAATTTAAATGCTACAGAACACTAACATCACCTCCGAAATAAGAAGACTTCGACATTTATCCAATCCATCATGGCTATCCTCAGATAGAAATAATTAAATTAAATCAATGGCATATTTCTTTTCTAAGATAGAACTATTTGTGGACTCTTCCAGATTTCTTAGGTATTCCAGGTTAATGAAAATGGCAAAAAAAGTACAAAACTTTCCACAAAGCAATTACTTCTTGAACAAATATTGAGGGTACTGAGAAGCAATATCCTAACATTTACAATTTCCCTCTATCACTTGCCAAGCTGGTGTTATTAAAGGGCCAAAAAAAGAAAGAGACAATTTTGAGTACTGCACACCAATATATTCTGTGAAGTCTTTTAAAAACCCTATTTGTTTAAGAAGAGATATATTTAAGAATCTGAAAAATAGCTCTAAGCAAAGAAGAAATGACATGGTGAATGTATAAGATATTGACAAGTAATTGCCAGTGCAGATAGAAATGGACAACTGGAATGACCATAACCCACAATATTGGGTTGATTGCAGTGGTGGGTTCCAGATCCCGTTGCAACCGGTACGGTGCAACAGGGCTGGGCACCCACCACATGATCGCGTGCAGTGCACGCACATGCATACTTACCGCCCGCAATGCTCCACGATGCCTCTGCGACGCTCCAGCTGCTCGGTGGAGAGTCGCACAGGCGCCGTATGCTCCATGTGCGTGTGTGGAAGCCACGAAAACTTCAAATACCAGTAAGGAGCGTGGGCGGGCAGGCCCTCTGGAGCACTATACCAGAACGGTACCTGGTGCTCCCGACAGGCACCGGTACACCCCGGTACCCACCATTGGTTGATTGAGATGAAAAAGAGATCAAAGAATTAGATCTGACCACAAGCTTTGTTCTGATACATGACACTTGGAAGCAATTATTGGAAGCAATTCAAATGTCCCAAAGTTTGTTTATAATGCATATTAGATTTATTTATACCCACTCTGATTATTTCTGGAATGGGGACACCATATTCCAGTACTGCTATGTTGGAAATAACTCCATAAAAGAAAGGGAGATCATTAGAATGATGACAAGCACTAACAGACGTTAACACTTACATTAGAAAGCAAATTTACAAGATAAGTTCTGGAAGGTTTTTTTTTTTAAAAAAAATATTGGAATAATACATAATAAAATGGGTAAATAATGCAGTTAAACATTTGAAGGATAGAAAGGCTAAAAAGTTAACTAAGAATCTCAGTTGGGAGTTCCGATTTGTAAATATACATCTATTATCATATGTTCAATAACAGTGGAAATGGAAAAAAATAACTTTGAGCTATAAATGTCCACTCTCTGCACATTTGTAATGGTAGTCAACCTATTCACTTAAATCATTTGTTTTGCAATAATTTTAATCACCACCATATTTTTATTAGACTAATTAAGGTTTAAACCAGTGGTAGTCAACCTGGTCCCTACCTCCCACTAGTGGGCGTTCCAGCTTTCCTGGTGGGCAGTAGGGGTTTTGTCTGATACTGAAACACTTTCCTTTTTTAAATTTAATTGACTTCCCTACTTTATAAATCACCATTACTGTGGAACCAGTGGGCGGTTAGAAAATTTTACTACTAACAGAGATACAAAAGTGGGCGGTAGGTATAAAAAGGTTGACTACACCTGGTTTAAACCTCTATACTGAGCATATAATAAAGGAAGCTTGATTGGAAGAAAATGAGTGTGGATTTAAAATTAGAGGCAGAAAAATCAATAACTGGTGCTATGCTTATAATACTACCCTGATAGCTGAAAATGCAAAGGATTTGCAAGTCCTAATACTAAAAGTCAAAGTGTATAGTGAAAAAAAGGTAGACCTTGCTTAATGATTCCCCTGTTTAGCAACCATGCAAAGTTACAATGGCAAAGAAAAAGTAAGTCTTCACATTTACAACAGCTGTAGTGTTCCTGTAGTTACATCATCAACATTCAGGCAATTTGCAACCAACTTCCTAGAAACAGAATCAATGCAGAGGCCAGCAGTAAAATCATAAGTAGCAATCACATGATGTCTCACTTAGCAACCCACAGGGACTCAATGATTGAATCGGAAGTGATGTTGTAAGTATGTTGTGGTGATATAATGTTTTGCTTACCAACCATGTCACTTAACAACAGTTGCACGTCCTAATTGTGATTACTAAATGATGACTATTTGAATAATGAAGACCAAATTAATGACAACAGGTAGATAGGGTATCAAACTGGTGGTCCATAGGCCAGATGTGTCACACATAGGCCACGCCCACCCCAGCTCCATAAAGGGAAAAAACATCGCAAAATGTCATGTAACAGCAATGTGATGCCACAGGTTTGACACCCATGAGGTAGAACAACCAGCAAAGAAAATAAACCAATGGGTCATGAAACAAATCAACCCAGAGTTCTCATCTGGGATACAAATGACCAGGCTCAAATTATCTTACTTTGGAAAAATTATATGAAGACCCAGCTCTCTGGAAAAGGTTCTGATGCTGGGAAAAGTGGAAGGAAAAAGGACAACCAGCAGCAAAGTGTACGGATTCAAATATGCATATATAGTGGCAATGAGTTCTGCATTAGGAGAGTTGAAAGAAAAAGCGAGGAATTAGATTGTCATGCAGAAAATCTATCTATGTGTTTGCTAGGAGCCAAGCACGCCTGGATGGCACATAATTAAAATCAAAGTTTATATTGTACTTTTGCAAAAACAAAATATATGTCCAAATATCTTTAAAAGATATCCAGTCCAGTATCAAACAAAGAATACTACAAATCCCTAGATTGGTTATTTATATATTTATGACACTTATTACAACTGATAACTCTGGGTAGCCCACATCAACAGCAATAAAAATCTAAAGGAACAATAGAAATAAGTTTCCAAAACATAGATCCTAGAATCTTGTGGGGAGACAGAAGGATGTTCCATGGGATAGGGCTGCTACCAAGGAGGTTGACTTCCTAGAGCAGAAACCTCCAAACTTGGCAACTTTTAAGACTTGTGAACTTCAATTCCCAGAATTTCCCAACCAGCATGACCTGTCCTAGAGCAGTGATGGTGACCCTTTTATCCACAAAGTGCCCAAACTGTGCGTGTGCACATGTCCAAACTGAAAGGTGCACATGCGTGCAAATGCATGCCTGCATGGACATGCACACACGCACAGCAAAGACCTAAAGATCAGCTGGCCAGCAGGAGGCGAGATATTCCAACGACATCAGTGCGGCAAGAGGTAAGATCTTTTCCTTCCGTGAGCTTCCGTTTCGTCGTTTGCAGGGAAACAGAAGCTCATGAAAGAAACACCACGGAGATCTGACCTGGGGCGACGGCACACGTGCCAGCAGAGAGGGCTCTGCGTGACACCTCTGGCATGCGTGCTGTAGGTTCGTCACCACAGTCCTAGAGCACCTGCTGGATTACAACATTTAAGGGAGGGGATCTGGAATGCACCCACCCTATCTGTTCTGGTGGAATAGGCAAATACCCTCAGGAGGAGGCAGTCCCACATGATAATGTAACTTGTACATTATCTAGGCAAACCACAGTTGAGAGACCATAACGATTGAGTTCACACAATCAAAGCCAAAAATAAATATTACCATTTGCAACGATGTGTACAACTGAGAACATAAGCCAGTAGTTGAATTAGTTCTGAACCAAGAAGAAAAAAGAAAGACAGATTCTAAGGACTCAGAAATAATGCATGGTTCATTGTCAAAGCTCAGACTCAGCGTATAAAGACCATGTTGTTTTGCATTATATTTTCCCCCAAAAGTAATCCAACTAATTCTTATGTATTCCATTCAAACCATCAAATGTGATAGCTGACATCACCTTCAGACGGAAGAGGGACAAAAGCCACCATCTTCATCAAGTGGATTATCAAAGGCTTCCTACATTATTTTCTCTTCCTCTCTCTTCTTGGTCAGCGGGAAATGTTTTCATTAAGAAAACAAACTGATCCACATTTTGGAGAGGCAAAAGCCAGAGCGAGAAGTGAGGTCATGGGGGCTGACACAATGTATTTTTAGTCGTTTCGATAAATTATGGAGATGCAAAGTTGATAATTTATTGAAGAAGGGAAACAGGGGACTCTGTGTAAATGTTTTCAGATGAATAATTACTGTGGCTTTCTAACGTCGTCGTGGGGTCTTTAATTAAAGCCTGTGTTAAACAAGGCAAAGCATTCAAGCCGGGTGATATACAGCAGCTAATTGCACCTTTTCTGGGGAAGAGAAAAGCAACAGCTCAGAAAGGAGGTGTAGCTTCCAGCCTTGAAAGGAAGACAGATTCTATCCAGGGAGAACCCCTGGGAGGCTTTAATTTGGACTGGTGAGCTTGGTAGTCTGTGTAATCTGGCTCGTGTTGGCAGAGGACTTCAAAAGATGGCATCAGCAGGAAGGGAAGGGGGAGTTCTTGGCTTGAAAGCCAAGTCAAGCCTCTACCAAACAATCGTGGCGATTTCAGCTTCAGCTCCTCTCTTGCTCTCTTTCTGAGCATTCATTTGATACTTTACTCTGAATACACCTATCTCTGCAGTGGAAAGAAAGAGAAGCCATATTAGACTTTTCTTAAATTCTCAGAAAAGGGAGATTCATAGGTTGCATGAGGTACAATACAATAATACAATAGTAGAGTTGGAAGGGACCTTGGAGGTCTTCTAGTCCAACCCCCTGCCTAGGCAGGAAACCCTATACCGTTTCAGACATATGGCTATCCAACATCTTCTTAAAGACTTCCAGGGTTGGGGCATTCACAACTTCTGGAGGCAAGCTGTTCCACTGATTAATTGTTCTAACTGTCAGGAAATTTCTCCTCAGTTCTAAGTTGCTTCTCTCCTTGATTAGTTTCCACCCATTGCTTCTTGTCCTACCCTCAGGTGCTTTGGAGAATAGTTTGACTCCCTCTTCTTTGTGGCAACCTCTGAGATATTGGAACACTGCTATCATGTCTCCCCTAGTCCTTCTTTCTCTTAAGCTAAACATACCCAGTTCCTGCAACCGTTCTTCATATGTTTTAGTCTCCAGTCCCCTAATCATCTTTGTTGCTCTTCTCTGCCCTCTTTCTAGAGTCTCCACATCTTTTTTACATCGTGGCGACCAGAACTGAATGCAGTATTCCAAGTGTGGCCTTACCAAGGCATTATAAAGTGGTATTAACACTTCACGTGATCTTGATTCTATCCCTCTGTTGATGCAGCCTAGAACTGTGTTGGCTTTTTTGGCAGCTGCTTCACACTGCTGGCTCGTATTTAAAGGTCACACCAACTTTACTGTTGGAGGGGGAAAATTCTTTATTTAAGGATGAAACTGGTCATGTCAAGTCTCCTGGGAGGGGTGTGCGTCAATGTACCTGAAAATACAATACAGGATATGAGCTGTGTAAAAGGAGAGAAATTGCCCTCCTCAAGGGTGGGAAGTAGAAGTAAACCACATATGTGAGGATATGACGTATCCCCACTCCAGCTCCTTTTTCACTGGCAGGGTGGCAGGAGACCATCGCAGTGAAAGTGGGAGTCTAGAAGGACTGCACGTGGCCCTCCCGAGCTCCTTTTTTGCTGGCAGAGGGTGGCAGGAGGCCATCGCAACTGAAAATGGGATTCTGGGAGGACCACACGTATCCCCCCCCAAAGCTCTTTTTCACTGGCAGAGGGTGGCAGGAGGCCATCGCAACTGAAAATGTAATCTGGGAGGACCACACGTGTCCCCCACCCCAAGCTCCTTTTTCACTGGCAGAAGGGCAACAGGAGACCATCGCAGCTGAAAATGGAGTCTGGAAAGACCACACGTGGCCCTCCCGAACTACAGTTTCACTGGCAGAGGCACAGTGGGCCAGTCCTTTGCTGTTTCTAGGTTGATCCTGCAGGCCAGATCTAAGCACCTCCCAGGCCGGATCCAGCCCCCAGGCTTGGAGTTCGACACCCCTGCCACAATGCCCACATCTAAGCACTAAGGATAAAACCAGGCATGTTATGTCTCATGTGGGCAATAGAAATAAAGGAAAAACACAATATCTAGTACTGTTGATTAATCAGGATATGCTGGTATTAATATTGATTTTAGGAGAATTGAGCCACATTTTAAGAACAATTTTTCTTTCAAATGGAGCAAAAAAAAAAAATGCAGGAAGACTTTTTTTTGCATTTCTTGATACAGTAGTTGCAAATATGGCTTTCCCTGGAAGTCTAAGTAATTATTATGAGATGAGAAGATGTCCATTCCTCTCTTACCTCTCTAAGTCAGAAGCATTTCCCTAATCATATTGGTTCCATAATGCACCAGACTGGATGTAAAAGCAGGAATAAATTTAATTAGCCTTAACATAGAATTGGATCCTAATGTTTGCTAGCAAATATGATATGGTAGTTTTATTGATTAGCCTATAGGCCATATCAAAGCACAAAGTTCAAACACATATTGCCAATAAAATCTTATACAAACAATTTAAAATAAGAGTAAGGTAAAATACAATAGTTATAGGATAAAATATAATATAATTTAATATATGCAAACAGGACACATCTAAATAGCCTTATGAATAGAAACACAGCATGCACAGACACTTAAAATAACTGTTTAAGACTATGCTACTTTAAATTTTCATCTATTAAGTACATATAGGCAGAAATGTGTACTGAGAACACTTAAGGCAGCAAACAATTATAAAATGGAGATTAAAATGAGGATTTTTACAAGTATTTTTTAAAAAAAACAGTAGTCCTCTTTTGTTCTCCTTTTAAGAGGGGTGTGCTGCTTTTTTCTGGCAATCCATAAATGACCATCCAACTGTAAGTTTCCTTTATATATATATTTTGCACAGCAGTTGGAGGAAAGCTAATTCAAATACATGACAAGAATTAATTAATTCAATACCAGAGCTGAGAAAGTTTAAGCAGGAATCCTTTCTGATTCAGAGTCAGGAGGCTTTTCCAACTGACTATTGACAATCACTCTTTAAGCAGAAAGGCCAAAGGCTGAAGCTGAGACCAAGGACTACTTGCATTAACTTCTTGTATTATTTGTGACTCAACTTAAAATCCATCAATATATATCCTCTCTCTATATATATGGTCTCCACTGAGTTCCGATTCTTCAATCAAATGTTCTATGTTTACTCAAAATGTCTGCTTGGAAAGAAACATCTGATAATGATAACCAATTTTCACATTTATTGTTAGATTTTTCAGCCAACCCTGAGATTATGATGGAAAATTAACAAGTACTATTTTTGTGAAGGAGATAAATCTTTTATAATTTGATGGATTTTAAGTTGAGTCACAAATAATACAAGAAGTTAATACAAGTAGTCCTTGGCTTACAACAGAGGTGGTATTCAGCCAGTTATGACAGGTTCTGGAGAACCAGTAGTGGAAATTTTGAGTAGTTCGGAGAGAACTGGCAAATAGGCTGGCCTCACCCCCTCTGCCCCCCAGCTGATCTTCTTTTGTTGCCCTGAACAGGAGAACAGAGCTGGAAAGCAGGTTAGTGGGGTAGGGAGGGAATGGGGAGTTTGCAACAATCTTTGCCCAGGAGTAGGGAAGGAATGGGGATTTTGCAGTATCCTTCCCTTGCCACGCCCATAAAGCACACCTATATCACGCCCCACCCACAAAGCCACGCCCACAAAACCGGTAGTAAAAAAAATTGAATCCCACCACTGGCTTACAACCGCAGTTGAGCCCAACATTTCTGTTGTCAAGCAAGACAGTTGTTGAGTTTTGCCACATTTCACAACTATCTTGCCACAGTTGTTAAGTGAATAACTGAAATTGTTAACTTAGTAATATGGTTGTTAAGTGAATCTGGCTTCCCCATTGACTTTGCTTGTCAGGTCACAAAATGTGATCACATGACTCTGGGACACTGCAACCATGATAAATATAAGCCAGTTGCTAAGCACCCAAATTTTGATCATGTGACCATGGCGATGCTGCAACAATCATTAAGTATGAAAAATGGCCATCAGTCACTTTTTTCAGAGCTGTTTTTTTCAGTGTTGTTGTAACTTTGGGCAGTCACTAAACAAAAGGTTGTAAGTAAGGAATACTTGTATTTTTAACTCATGCTTCTTCTGTGTATCTATAACATATAGATATATATGCTCCAAAAATTTGCTTCCTGGCAATCCTCCCAGTCTATATATGCACAAGATAAAAGAGGCTATTGTATAGCATTCTGCATATGAGAATCTCTGAGCAACCATCCAGCCCCAAATAAAACATGGTGCTGTGTTCAAATCTCAAAATGTGGTCATAGTTTCATAGTATGTGTGTGTACACAGAAAATTAATTTGCTTAGGGCAGGGGTGACAAAACTTGCGTCATCACGGCGGTGTCACATGATGTATCACAACTTTTGCTTGGGCATGGGTGTGGCCAGCGTGGGCATGGGCGTGGCCAGCGTGTGATACATCTAACCCACGAGCCGCGAGTTTGACAGCCTTGGTTTAGGGCTTAGTGTAGCAAACCATAATACAACATGATAGGGAAACCTATTCTATGGTTTTAAAATCATGAGTGAAAAGGCCTTCTTGTTCACCAGATGATACATTTTTATCTTGCTTAACTCATCCTGACCTTGGTTTATGCAACTAAGTAAAAGGTGGAGGTATAATAAAATGGCTCAAAAAGTGTTTGAGTTGAAACTAATCAGCAAAATATTGAGCCAGGAGCTTTGTGTGCCTGTGTGTGTGTGTGTGTATGAGAGAAAGAGAGAGAGTGTGTGTGTACATTTTTGTGTTTTGCATTTATGTGAGGAAGGAGATATAAGGTGCTACCACAATTGGTCTAAATTTGGCAAAACCTAAAGCAAATTGGACAAGTAATTGAATTTATTTGGCCTCTTTTATGCATTACCTCATCAGTATGACTAATTTAGAAGAACTGTTCAGAGCAATATTTCCTTTAAAAGACTTGTAGCAAACATAATTTCTAGTATCTTGCACTAGATTCTGTTGCTGAACAGAGCAAGGGGGGGAAATAAAAGCCAAACAGATGAAAGGTACATAAGAAGGAAACTAATACTTCCCTTCAAGATAAATCCAATGCAGTTCAAAGAACTGACTGGGAGAAGAAAGTAACGAAACAGCAAATGAAGCAGAAGTATAAATTTTACTTATTCTTCTCTACCCCTTTAACACAGCAGACTATGTGTAATTGCTATTCAGAAATCAAAATGTTGGATTTGCCCAAACTCAGTCTCACTATAAAGCAGGGTCCTTTGAAACTGGCATCAATTTTACAGAATTAACATATGAAAATGATAGTGATGTTTTATTTCTGGAACAGATGGTAACCTTAGTTACCAAGCATTCTCTTTCAGTGGATACATTCCTATTTTTAGCCAATGTTTTCATTTACTAAATTATGTGTGCACATGCACACTCATATTGACACACAGCGAAAATGGTGTACGTGAGAACTCTGTTGAAATGTATAATGTGTAATGCACTTAGTTCCTTTCAGTCATGCTTCTGATAGAAAACTTTGGAGCAAATTGTACAGAAAGGATAGCCCTTGGGTCAAATACATATTCAGTCGTCTTCATCATGGAGATGAGGAAAGCAAGAATTGAGAGATGTGGTTTATACAAAAGAATATAACAAAGAAAGCTGAACAGGAAAGAATATGAAAGTAGGATTCTTTCTTCTACACTAATTTTAACATTATAATATATACTGGATATTGTTTTAATAAATGAAACATTAAACATCAAGCTAGAAAGCCACATAAGAGCATATTCCTAATACAACCCAACTCTTAGCAATTTAGAGTTGTAAGCTTCTGCTGCTCTCTGCTGGGCATTAGAATGGTACAACAAATGGATTACAAAGAAAGAACCCACATAAGGTGCATTATATTTAAAACTACAAAAATCAAACCCGAACTCAGTTTAAGCAAGATTCAAAAGTATCATCCTGCAGTTCTAATTCATAATTAAAAGGTTCAAAGGAAACAAGATTTGAAGGAAAAAAGAAAGATTTGCTCATAAATCAGGTGCTTTGAAGAGAAAAGATCAAAATGTCTGCAACCCCTGCTTTTCTTTATTTAACAGAATGGGAAGAATGAGGCAGAAATTAAATACCATTTAGAGCAGAATTCCCCAATCTTTCTGGCTTTGCGGACCAGCGAGGGGGGAGGGAATGGTACCACATGAGCATCAGGCAAGAACACACATACACACAGCTCTACTTGTACAAGTAACATGTATGCGCACCTGCTGCTCACGCAAATGGGGCACTTGCGCATGAGGTCACCCACCGCTTGCACATTTTCCCACTTTGAGCAGTTCAGTTTTGTACAGTTCACAGCCTAGTAGTGGCCCATGGCTCTGGGGTTGGGAACCCCTAATTTAGAGCACATCAATCCACCTACCTAGTAAAATTGAATGTAGCTTTAAAAAAGCAAATGTTAATAAAATTGGAACAGTGATAAATAAGAGCCTACTACAAGGGTGAAATACAGCAGGTTCTGACAGGTTCTGGAGAACCGGTGGCGGAAATTTTGAGTAGTTCAGAGAACCTGTAGCCGAAATTTTGAGTAGTTTGGAGAACCAGAAAATGCCACCTCTGACTGGCCCCAAAGTGGGGTGGGAATGGAGATTTTGCAGTATCCTTTCCCTGCCACACCCACCAAGCCACATCCACCAAGCTACACCATGCCCACAAGTCATGCCCACAGAAAAAAACTGAATTTCACTACTGGCCTACTACCTTTTGCTTCTTTGGTGGTGATGCGTTCTAAAACCAAACTGTATGAAGTTCTGATATGAACTTTCTTGACAACTGTTGAGACAACAAGCATGGTTCTTTCAGAAAATTCCTGGGTTTTTTTTCTTTTGTTTTTGTTGTTGATAACTTCCTGGAAGTTTTGTTAATAACTTCCTGGAAGAAAGCATAAGGATCAGCTATTTTTAACTAATGTTAATTGTTACGTTATAAATATATGTATTATAACTTCTGTCCTAAACAGGTCAGATCCATGCACAACCTATAGCCTTTGAGAAGTATGGAGGAGCCTGAGAAAATGGATCTGGTAAGTGCTTCTCCAATAACTCCTTGAAGTTTTGTCCCCTGCTGCAAAAGCCCAGACATTGCCTTTTTGCTCTTCTCGTTTGACTTTTGGTAGGAGGCATCTAGACTGTTGTACAAATTATATTGAAAGCACATTAGAGTAAAACGTAGACTGGTAATTTGCCTGTCTCCTTGTCGCAAGAGTGCATTTATTTGTTGATTAAGCAGTTTAACAAACAAATAGCTATCCTGAACTTAAAAACTGACAAAGTATATTTAATGCTATAAAATAAAACTGTAGGTGTGGGTGATATAACTGCATACATGTTAATATATCAACATGGCTTGCATTTGAAATGGTTGACTTATTTTAGTTGTGTGCATTTTCCCTGATGATTGACTATTAACTAGTGACAGTGAGTCACACCCTCACCACCTCTCAGATAGAGTATTATAATTATTGTAATGTGCACAACATGGAGCTGCCTTTGTAGACTACTTGACGTCTGCAGTTTGTGCAAAATGCAGGACCCAATTGTTTGCAGCTGAGAGTTACTTCTCCAATATAATAATGGTGGTGCAGGCTCTGCCTTGGTTATACTGTATAAGTCAAAGTGTTGGTTTTGACCAATGGAGTCCCATATGACTTTATGTACAATTACATGCAGGACTATCTGCTTCAAAAAGAATCAACCTCTCTAGTTCATATTCCCATTCCCTGCCCTATAAGAGAGATGCTATAAGACAGGTCTATCAAACTCGTGGCTCATGGGCTGAATGTGTCATGTGCTGCCCTCGCCCAGTTTAGCAAAGGGGGAAAAAGTCTTGATACATCACATGACGCCATGAACTTGACACCCCTGCTACAAGAGAAGTTAATGTTTTTCATTATGGTCACCACTCCCTGGAATATCCTGCTCACTGTAATCCATATAGCGCCCTACTCTTGGCATTTATGAAGTTGGTTAAAATGGAACTATTCAAAAGAGCTTTAGATCTTGGAAGTTGGAAGACGTTAATGATACTATAAGTATGTTTTTATATTAATATTTAATTTTATTTGGACTTCATGGTAACTTCCCTAATAATAAGAGTTGTTCTTACTCTTAGATCAAATTGCCCCAGGAGGTGATGGTTTCTACTGCATTGGAAGTGTTCAAAGGCTGGATGGTTATCTATCAAGGAGGACCTCAGTAGGAGATTCATGCTCTAGAACCGGAGATTGAACTGGATGATAAGTCCCTTCCTAGCCTTATGATGTATAATTTTATGCCTGAGCTCAGTTTTGGAAGACAGAAAAAAAACAAGGTGTAACTTTTAAAAATAAATAATTCAGCAGCTACTCAAGAATGACCCGGTTATGTGAAGTAGTAAGCATCCACCTCAAATCTTTTGTGATGCTTCAGCAAGCATGACCTCACTTTGTGACAACATTGTTTCCCACTTGCCTTTTACTAGTTATAATAGCCTTTCAAAACTCAGAGGTAGAATTTAATTTGGAAATGCATGTTAAGCCTACAGCTATACAAGATTTTGTTGACAGATGAACAATTTGAAGATTTTCATAGGTAAAAGATGCAATCCTTTTCTCGCATACATAAATACAACTTTTTCTGTGGTTTCTATATCTTCTGTTCCACTTCACATACATCTATACATGTTGTTTTCCCTCTTTCCTATGCTAATAACTTCCAATTTGAAGAATTCTAAGCTCCATAATTCCATAATTCTCAGCCAACAGTTTATTTGGCTCAGATTTATAGAAATTGAAATCTGGAAGACTTCTGACTGAGGTAAGCTATCTTAATGCCTTTTTTACTTCTTTTATTACTCTTCGGTTGTTCCATTTTTACATATTTTGTTACAGAAGAATCAAAGTTGCATTGAAGGCCTTTTGAATTCTAGTCATAGTTAATTCTCTCCTCCCCCCCCTCAAAGAAAGAAAGAAAGAAAGAAAGAAAGAAAGAAAGAAAGAAAGAAAGAAAGAAAGAAAGAAAGAAAGAAAGAAAGAAAAGTTTGAGATAGAGTTCTGACTATTTACATTTCTAGCAACATTCTCTCACAGTGAGAACAACCCTACTCAGATCCATCCCTAACATAATAATTTACAGATGGCTGGAGTCTGTATGATTATGTTATATTACTATGATAATTCATAGGATTTCAGTCCCTTGAGACCTTCCTTCTATCCACCATCATCAAAGAACAATCTCTAGAAAGAAGTTAAGAGCACAGAGGTTGTCTCATGCCGAAACACATGATGGGTTAGTGCAACATTAAACACTGACTAGAACTGGTTTTCTGCAACCTACTCTGGAAATGCCATGGACTGAAGCAAGAACACTTATGCTCTCTTACCAGAGCATGCCTACTGTGAAATCTCTACAGTATAGTACTTAGCAGGGCAATTTAATTTTCGAAGGCAAAAAATATTTTTAAGTACAAAATTCAAATTACTTGGGCAAATTAATATATATTGTTTAAGTCTGACATCTTTCATGAGAGAATAGAAAAGGAAGTGCATAGGAAATACAATGTGGACAAGGCCTTAATCAAGTCCTAATATGTATTCATTGCAAAATTTGAAATTTGGATCTACTTGTTTTATATGTTTGGTTTAGTGGTTAAAGCACCAGGCTAGAAACTAGGAGACTATGAATTCTAGTCCCGCCTTAGGCATGAAAGATGGCTGGTAACTTTGAGCCAGTCACTCACTCAGTCCAGAAAGTCAGTCTTGGGTGACAAGCTGGTTAATCAATTTCTGTCACTACCAATGGATCAACACTTCGTTGATCTGAAAAAAGCAGAACCTGCACTTGCTTGAAAACATTAGGAAGGGAAAAAAATGTGTGAAGAACAAATATGGCTTTTACATAACTTGTAAACTCATGCTTGTATATAAGAACTGGGGCTCGGGAGAGACAGTGTGACTCACTTTGAGAGCAAATTGTAATGCCCTGGAGAAAACATGATCCCTACTGAGTTAGTCCATCCTAATTTTCAGAAAAATGAATTGACCTTCCCGTTATCTAACACAGGAAAAACAAGATAAAGTTCTAACAGCACTAGTAACTTTTTTTTTGGCTTTTATCAAAAAGCAGGAACGTTAAAATATTATGACACCAAATTATGTAAAGATTAAAAGAACAGCAAAGCAATTCCAGGAAAGTATACAGCTACTTTAGGAATTGAATGGTACATCTCAATGTCCTCCTAACCTTTGGCTTGAGGATGCTTGGTTAAGGGCACCCCTACATGCCTGAAGGCACCCTGTATGACACAGTTTTCTTCTCATTTCCTCTCTAAAGGCCAATTACTTCAGAACCACAGGTGAAGTGATTTTTTTTTGTTTTCCCCAAACATAAGCCTTGATATTTGTATGATGAACTAATTATGTGATCAGAAGAGGGATCTGCCCAGCTCTTATTTTAGCTGATGTAGGCATGCCTGCACTTTCCAATTGCCTGCAATAGATAATTGCCGAAAATCAGATCATACAATGGGAAAAGTATGAGTCTCTTTTCGTAGCTCCCATGTGAAATGTTGAGGCTCTGCCCACAATAGTTGTATTGTCTAAAACAAGTAAGTTTTTGTATTTCATCCAGCAGTGCCCATGCAACCTGCTGATATACTGTCCAAGGTATTCTACGTATTTCCAGTGTCAGGAGGTCATGCAGGATATACGTGCTGCTTGAAATTGACAATCCTCTTGCTTCAGCCAATGCCGGTTACCCCGTCCAATATACCATCTGAGGATTTGGAGAAGAGAATATTGTATGGTCCTAAAGGATTATCTGGAGTATATGTGAATCCTATGTCTCCTGAGGAAACGGACATGTTCTTCCCGACTGCGAGCTCAGTCACCTGTTTGTTAAATGCAGGTCCTTTCTGCTTTGTCAAGCCTGCCCAGGAGAAATCCTGTCATTGGATCCATGAAGTGATATCTGCTTAGTGGAGGGAGGTGGTTGACCTTACAGCCTTGAAGCAAACTGTGGTACACCCTCTCAAGAGGCCATCACTGAATTTGGCAACCCTGAGAAATTTCCAGCCATTCCCTTGTTGGGAAGTTTTTAGTGAAAGTAGTTGGGTTTTAGCTCCAGAGGATCCTAAACAGATTATTTAGACTCAGTTTCAAACTGGATTACAGTATGGAGAGAGCATTGGCTCTCCTTATTGATTTACTGTGGCAAAACAGGGAAATGAGAGTTCAGCTTTCCTTATGCTGCTAGATTTTTCAGCTGCTTGATTGTGGTATCCTTCTAGATTCAACTGCAAGATTTGGGACCAGGGACAATGTTTTGCAGTGGTCATCCTCCTTTCTTTGTGGCTGGTTTCAATCAGTGTTATCAGGCTTGAGAAATTGAGCCAACAGCCCCCTCGTTTGTGGATTGCTGTAGTGCTTTACACTCCATCCTTTTCTGTTAAAATTCTACCTGAAACTACTGGGTGAGGTCATCCATTGGTTTTGGGTGAAGTATTGTCAGTATGACACCCAATTACACATCCCAAGTGATGTTGTTAAAGTTCTACCCCACTGTCTGGAGCAGATCTGTATAGAAAGATAGTTGGATGGTTATCATTGGTTGGATGTTTATAGTTGACTTGCTGATGAAATTCAAAGTCTTGGTGATCACCTATAATAAGGCATAGGATCTTATTATTGAGGGATCCTCTACCTCCAATTGTTTTTGCCTGGCTGGTGCAATTAGTCAGAGAAAGCCTACTCCATGTTAGTAATCTCTGTCATGGTCCTTCCTTCTGGAATATTTCTGAGATCCAAACAGTGTCACCTTGATGGTGTTCAGGAAGCTATTAAAAACTCAGATATTCTTCCAGGCTATGGGCAACAAATAGTTGGCTCTTATTAGATGGATTTGCTTTGGTTTCATATTATTTATGTGGTTGTCCATATTTTTTTTTCTTGTTTTGTACTTTCTTTTTAAAAGTTGGGCAGCCAATAATCCCCCCTTTCTTTCTTCTTTCTTTCTTTCTTTCTTTCTTTCTTTCTTTCTTTCTTTCTTTCTCTCTCTCTCTCTCTCTCTCTTTCTCTCTCTCTCTTTCTTTCTCTCTGTCTACTCTATGAAATCACATACATGGAATGGGTTTACTGACTATCTTTCCACCTCATGAATCGGGTATTGCACGTGATCATGGGAGTAGGTAGAGTCTTTCCAGGAAAGCAGAAGAAGAGAATCCTTTCTGCTTTACTGAGACACACTCAATTCAGGTTCTCACAAATGGCTAAACCCAGCATTCTAGCCATGTGTGAACTTGCCTTTTTCTCTAACCCAAGTTTCACTTTACATTAGAGGTGATTGGTGGATGTTTTTTCATTATTAGAACAATGCTACTCACTGGCCTCATGAACAAAACAGAGTTAAAAATGGCTAAGAGATGGATCAAATTTATGTTGATATACATTGTGCTACCTCTGGATGTGCCCAAAATAAATCCGATGTCTGTGCCTCCTTATACTCTGAAGCATCTTTTTGAAACCAAATCAAAAAATGCTATACTGTACAGCCCTAGAAATCAATACAGAGAGGTTTTGATTACACTATTTTAATAATTCAGTTTATTAAAATATCAATAACAATATGACTTTTGTGATATGTGATAAAAAGTGCAGAAAGTATATTTTTATTATTGAGGTCAATATCCATGGCAAATTTCAGACAGAAAAGAAATTATTTTGAATGGAAAAAGATGTTAATAAGGTAAAAGTAATGCCCCTTCTTGAATATGGCAAAAACTCATTGCTAAGAATGAAGATGAAAAGCATAAGGGATTAACCTAATGGTCTTTTCCACAACAGAAAACAATCACCGAATCAGCCAGCGAAGATAATTCACTAAGTATTGTTATACATGAGATAAAAATGAGAGGTACTGGAAAATTATTAAAGAAACAAGTCAGTAGTGAAGCACAAGAATTCATTACATCCAAAATATTACTTTTAGTCTGAGTGAGTGTTTATATGTGTATGCACATGGACACGTATGGGTCATTCATTGACCCACACACATTAGTGAGTACAATTGATTTTTAAAAAATACAATCCAATGCATATTTAATCTGTTCAGTAACATATAACATCAAGTTCTGAAATCACTGGATAGGTTTTTTTTAAGGCTTCTTTCGGGAACATGCAAGGCAACTCATTTACTTAACAGACTGAATGAGAACATCTTTCTCTGTTGCTATACCCTGAATTATTTTTACTTTAATTCAAGAAATTAAAACTAACAACCGTTTCCCAATTAAAATATTAATATTGTAGACTTGCTGATGACTTCCTGTGAGGTTTTTTTTTTTTGAGAAGCAAGAACTGTGTTATTAAATAATAGCAGAAATAATTATTTGCCATGGTGCTCTCATACAAGTATTTCACCATTTATCCCTTTGTCACCTACTGCTTTAAAAACAATCAATGCTATCACAATACGGTATTTATATTGCCTGAACTTTCTCTTCCTTCAAGCTTTGAGTTCACATAGAATAAAATTCTTTATTGGAAAAGGCCAAGAAAAATAAAACAGAATGCATTCATCAAGAATACAACACTTAGTGATAGCCATATGTTACTAATAAGCAATCAATTTTCTTTTCCTCCTGTAACTAAAAATTAGGTGTAGGGCAGCACCTTTTCCAAATAAGAATTGCATTAACTCTCCCTCTCTGCTTCATTCCAATTTAAATGCTACATGGCTTTACTCATTCTTATATATCTGATAAAGTGAGCTGTAGTTCAGGAAAGCTTTTTATAAAGTTTGTGCTCAGAAAATTTGTACCAGATTCTTTCTGATTTTTTTTATTATCCTGGAATAATACAGCTTCTCCTACTGTGCTTTGTTAGCTACTAAGTCTAAGTATTCCAACTGGCAAATAAAGATTTGTATGGTTTTATTATATAATATCATTTTACTCACCAATTCTACAATCCCCTGTAAGATCAGAGATACTCTCTTTTGAAAGGTCATAGATAATGGATATTTAATAACCAGGAAAGAGTCCCTTTTGGCCAGTGTTTTTTTTTAAACCTAAGACCACATTCTTGTGTTAGTAAATATATTCTACTTTATCAGGACTTCCAAAGAGCAAACACTTCGTTATTCTCCCCGTAAAAAAATTAGAAGTTCCATTGAACTCAATGAACTTTCGGCTGAATATTCATTCCACAACTTCTCTCCAAGACTATATTTTATTGCGTTCCTATATTGAGCCATTCTGGTAGGAAAAGGCACGTTTCTAACAGAAAAATCCCCATTCATATTCAAAGCAGGCTGACAATACAAGAGAGTACTTTTGCCCTCTAGAAAAATGTCTACCCCGAGGACAAATGCCCGGTTACGAATCAGGTGACTTGAAGCAAGTTCTGTCTTTCCTAGGAGAGCATATTCTGTTGCCTACGTGACCTGCCGTAAGATTCAGGAAGGCATGCTTAGGAGTAGTTTCCATAGCAACTACGACGTCTTCTCACCGACTCTCCCCCTCCGGGTGGAATAGAACTCACAACAACTTTACGGAACATCCCAAGCAGCAAAAGACCTTACCGGACAAGTGGGAGATGAAACGCACCTTTGCTCCAAGATGGCAGAGCCAGAGCCAGAGCCGGAGCCGGTGCCGGGGTCGGGGTCGGTGGAAAAACAGGTGAGGAGGCGCCGCGATGAGTTAAGCGGTGGGCGAGAGTCTCGTGGAACAGCCTCTAAGGCAGGTGTCTTCAAACTTGGCAGCTTTAAGACTTGTGGACCAGCCAAGCTGGCTGGGGAATTCTGGGAGTTGAAGTTCACAAGTCTTAAAGATGCCAAGTTTGAAGACTCCTGCTCTAAGGATACCTAATCTTCTTTAGTCTAAGAACCTTCTCCATATTTATGTATGCAAAAATAACAGTCTCTCGCAGGGGTGGATAGCTACTTGCAGATCCCCGACGACCTCCAAAGCCACCCAATGTCCAAATAAGAGTTGCCCTGTTTGGGAAGGGACCCTCTTCTGTCCCTCGTACACAGCAGTCTTGCTGTGTCTCGGGAGCCTTAAGATGAGTGGACTTCAACTCCCAGATTCCCCCCAGATAGCATGCTGGCTGGAGGAATTCTGGGAGTTGAAGTCTGCCCGTGTAAAGCTCTCCAGATTGAGACATATTGGTTTGAATTGACACTCTCCAGAAATTTTCACACCTAGTAGTCTCAGACAAAAAGCGCCTAGGGTGGCTGTGCTGTAATTTAAAGGGCATCTGATGTAAGAGAAGTTGGTATGGACTAGAAACTTTATTAGAGTGGAAGCCTAAATTTGTTACCCAGGAGCAACAGGCACTGCAGGATTGCAATGTAAAAAAAGGCAAGGCTGCAATGAAATTGAAGGGAACACTTTAAATATTTGTTGCAACTTTTCCCAAACAAAGTTTGGGAGTTCAACTCTTACAATTCCTGAGCACTGCCTGGGAAGATTTGATTAACAGACAATTAAGCTTATGATTTATCATATCATACTTGTATTCAGTGCTAGAAGAGCTGTAATTCAAACACAAAAATGTTTACACATTCATTGCATTTATAATTATTCTTTCTTTGTCAAGTTGTACCTGTTGCCATCCCCCCAAACTGGAATAATCCAATTCATGTTTCTTTGAAGTGGATTCTTCACTTCAAAGTATTAGTAGTATAGCCTTTATTGTCATTGTATATCATGTATACAATGCAATTGGTTGTATACATATTGTTTACTTTCATATATATTGAAAGTAAACATAAAGGGCACATAAGATTGTAGTTCTAAATCCTAGAGATCCAGGGTGACATGGTATGAAACCTAACCAAATTAGTACATGCAAATAAAATAAAATCCCCTCGAACATCATCAGATTTTTACAAAATGTTCACATTTATTTGTTAGCAACACTACAGAACAGGTTTGCCTTGGATTTCCCAGACCACCTACAGGTCTGGTATTACCTGGTGATCTTCTACTTAAGTACTAACCAGGCTCAGTCCTGTATAGCTTACCCAGACAGATGAGGGCTGCTGGGATGTTTCTGGGTATTGTACATTTATAATAATAAATACACAAAATGAACTGTTGAAATATAATAACAATAGCTTTCTGAGCAGTTTGGTGAACTGGTTGTAGGAAGAAATCATTAGGGCAGAGAAGCGGTTGTTAAATTATTTGAATCCCACCACTGCCATGGAGAAGATATAAATTCCAGCAGGCTTCAGAAATGAAGCTCGGATCTTCAGGATCCAAGTTTTGCTTCTGCAATCTGCTTCAGAGGTTCCCTTCTGCCTACAGAGGAGAGGGGAAATCCTCGGGTGGGCTGCAGGAATGAAACTTGGATCCTGAAGATCCACACTTAGCTTCTGCAGCCTGCTGCACGAGTTCCTTTCTGTGCCCGGCATAGAACTGTCTGCTCTTCTTCAGGAGGCAGGTCTTTCGCTCCAGCTGCTTAACGGCCTGTATGGTTGCTTAACTGCCAAAACAGCTGGGATTATGTTTGTTGAGTGAAGCAGTCATAAGGGTGCCTCACTTAACAACCACTTTGCTCAACAAACAAGATTCCAGTTCCAATTGGGGTTTTAAGTTGAGGGCTGCACATATTGCTGTTATCTACCCTGAGTGATGCATATATTTTTGGAAGAATGGGTTTTAAACTTTTAATTCATGAACTAATTAAATATTCTACTAGAGAGTCTATTAGAGAGAAGATAAAAGGAAAGCTACTATATTTGACTAAGTATTAGCGTGCATGATAGTACTACTGTTTTTTTTAAAAGGCATACTCAAAACTCCCCCAAAGGCAAAACAAAGAGAAAACTATGGAGTGTAAAAGATAAATGCAAAGTAGATAGCCAAACTGCTAGGCAAAGTTGATGCAATTACTCAGATTAACCAAGACAATGTAATATGTTAGACATAACCAGAAGTTGAGTTAGATATCCACTTCCTGTTTCTTAGACAGATCCAAATTTTTTCTGATCTGAGAAGTGAATGGGTTATGCATTGCACTAAGCCACTGTTGGCATGAGTTTGGCTCGTTCATATAAGAATCTAGCTTTTGTGCAAACTAAAGTTGCATTAGCAGCCTAGATCCTTATGTATTATATATATATATATATATATATATATATATATATATATGTATGTATGTATGTATGTATGTATGTATGTATGTATGCATGTATGCATGTATATGTGTGTGTGTTTTGTTGTTGTTTATGTGATATATGAGCTCAGCCCTTGGAAGCAGGTGACACATTAGAGATTCAGGAGTTACAAAAAAAAAATTAACCTGAACAATGGTTTGCTATAGTTTTGCATAGGAACAACAGGCTTCAGCTGAACCCTAGCAAAACCCTGGCTTATAGAAAAGATCAAGAATCAGAAGTTCCACCCCATGTGTGTAGATGTTTTTTTCAAGAATGAATGGTTATTGAACAAATGTGGATTGAATACAAAAATGAATGATGTATGAAAGAATAATTAGTGGTTCTAGACAAAGGGGACTCCATGGATGGAATTAATGAAAGATGCTGAAAAAGGAAGAGATGGTAAGTTTTAACACAGACAATGAATAAAGGGGCATATGAATAAAGAGGAAGTAAGGATAAATTAAAGGGATGCTGTGGCTCAGTGGCTAAGACTCTGAGCTTGTCGATCAGAAAGGTCAGCAAGTCAGCAGTTCAAATCCCTAACGCTGCATAATGGAGTGAGCTCCTGTTACTTATCCCAGGTTCTGCCAAACTAGCAGTTTGAAAGCACGTAAAAATGCAAGTAGAAAAATAGGAACCACCTTTGGTGGGAAGGTAACAGCGTTCTGTCCGTCTTCGGTGTTTAGTCATGCCGGTCACATGACCACGGAGAAGTCATCAGACAACGCTGGCTCTTTGACTTTGAAACGGAGATGAGCATCGCCCCCTAGAGTTGGGAACGACTAGCACATACTGTATGTGCGAGGGAAACCTTTACCTAAGGATAAATTCCAGTATAAAAAGTTATGGGAAAGTACTATAGATGCCATTGGTGTAAAGTAGATATATTTTCTTTTTTTTTTTCTTACTTTACTTTTTTTCCTACTCCTTTTACTCCTTTTCTGTATTTCAGAATGCTCTTCCTCTGAAAGAGAATAATATGACGGGCATGTCTATAGTGTAACTGTAGATCAAATCATATATAAGAAAATGTTCATTTCTGATTCTTAACCGATTCTTTTTCCCCCCCCTGATTTGCATATACTGTAGGAACAGCCTGAAAAAGTTCTGATTACTGAAGAACCTACATTGCCAGTGCCTACAACTGAAACATCTAGGACTAGTGGCCAACTACTTGAAGTAGTGTTATCTATAGATGAAGAACCAGAAGCTTCTGAGCCAATTCCAAAAGCTTCAGTGCAACAAATTGAGATTCAGTCTCCGTCTTCATCTTTGCAAACTCTTCGATCTTTGCCGTCTCAGAAAAAAATTGATTTTCCAAGGGCTTTGATCAGATCATTGGAAAGCATCGTGCGGGTTCAAGAATCAGCACCTCAAGAAGTGGTAGAACAGACTGCTCCACCAGCTGAAGTTCCTGAGGAACCTCCTGAGAATGAGCCAATGCCAACAGTTTATCTAGATCCTTTTGAGATTTCTCTTGAATACGTAGAGAGGCATAACATCCTGCAGATATTTCAGGTGACTTCCTCTCTTCTTTCCGACTATTTAACTTGAATATGAATATTGCAGTTGTTGAGTTGAATCACCTTACCCATCCTTATGTAGGCAAGTATTTCTGAGTTCAGGACCCAGCAGTTTAGGTTGTCTCTGGCGATTAAGGTTACTTCATCCGAGTTTCAAGAATATAGCATTCCTTATTTGTCCCCTGATTATTTAACTGTCCTGTGTATTTAATTCAATTCAAGATAACAATATATTAACCACTTCAGGGTTGAAATCCAGCATGTTTTGACAGGTTCTGGAGAACTGGTAGCGGACATTTTGAGTAGTTCGGAGAATCGGCAAATGCCACCTCTGGCTGGCCCCAGAGTGGGGTGGAAATGAAGGTTTTGCAGTATTCTTCCCCTGCCATGCCCACCAAGCCACGCCCACCAAGCCACACCCACAGAACCGACAGTGAAAAAATATGAATTTCACCACTGAACCACTTAAATGTTTACTGTTATTAATTAATGTTATTCCTGGGGGGGGGGGGATCAAGCATAATCTTCAAGAAACAGTACAAGCTCCTATGCTCCAAATTTGCCTTTAAAAACAAAATAGTTCCAATTTTGAATACACATTATGCACTATTATATTGAACACAGCTGATCCTCGACTTAGAACTATTCATTTAGTGACTGTTCAAAGTTACAATGGCACTGGAAAAAGCGACTTACAATACAATACAATACAATACAATACAATACAATACAATACAATACAATAGCAGAGTTGGAAGGGACCTTGGAGGTCTTCTAGTCCAACCCCCTGCCTAGGCAGGAAACCCTATACCGTTTCAGACAAATGGCTATCCAACATCTTCTTAAAGACTTCCAGTGTTGGGGCATTCACAACTTCTGGAGGCAAGCTGTTCCACTGATTAATTGTTCTAGCTGTCAGGAAGTTTTTCCTCAGTTCTAAGTTGCTTCTCTCCTTGATTAGTTTCCACCCATTGCTTATAGGTGGAAATTAATACTTATGAGTGGTCTTCACACTTATGCCAGCATCTCTATGGTCACATGATCAAAATTCAGCCACTTTGCAACCAGAATGTATTTATGATGGTTGAAGCCTCTCGGTCATTGGATTGTCACTGGTGACCTTCCCAGCTGGCTTCCAACAAGCAACATCAATGGAGGAAGCCAGAATTGCTAACAGTCATGTGTTTCATTTAACGACAATAGTGATTCGCTTAACAGCTGCAGCAAAAAGATTGTAAAATCAGGTGCGATTCACATAACCACGATGCTTAGTAACGGAAATTCTCATCCCAATTATAGTCATAAGTCAAGGAATACTTACAATAAAGGTGGGGCATAAACAAACAAAGAAAGAAAGTTGCAAAATGGTTTCCTAAAACTGTCTTTAACATTTTGTTTCCCAGTTGTGCTTGAAAATCTGTTTTGGATCTAAACTTCAGAAACTGGTTCAGAAATATTTCAGTGATAGTATCTGTAATATTAGACAAACACAAGTATTTTCAAGCATAAGATATTTATAAAGAAGGCACAGCATTCCAATGGCCTTTTTCATCTGTCTTACTGGATTATTCTCTAACTTAAAGTAAACAGTCAAGGTGTCAGCACCTAATAACCTTGCCTGATCTTGAAAACATTATAAAGGATTTGACCTAGTTATGGGTAGTCCTTGACCTATGACCACAATTGGGACTGGAAATGTAATCATGAAATCTTTGCAACTATAAGTTGAGACATCCGTCTGACTGGACCAATTTTGTTTTATAGATTTTTGCAGCAACTATTAAGCGGATCACTGTAGTCATTAAGTAAATCACAGAGTTATTAACCAAACAACATGGTCATTAAATGAACCCATTGTTTCGAATGGGTGGGGATTTTTTTTTTTTGCTGGAGACCAACAAAACCCTGGAAACCAGCAAAAAATGTCGCAAATTGCAGTCCCATGAGGGATGTTGCAACCAGTGATAAAAAGTGAGCCAGTTGCCAAGCACCCAAAATGTGGCCAAGGTGGGGGCAGGTGGTGATATTTTGCGATGTTCAGAACTGTTTTACAAGTCCTAAAGCACTTGTTTCAAGGCCATTTCACTTGTAAGTCAAGAACTATGTCTTTGACAGAGGATCATTAGGAAATTGTGGGGCTGGAAAATTATAAACCATTTTCATATTCTTGCCAAAAAAGCTACAGATACATTAACATAGTCATCAGAGGTGACTCAAAGGACACTTCATTTTTACTACAAAAGAAAACTTTAATATAAGCTGCAAAATAAAGAACAGATACTGGTATTAGTGGAGGTGTAGCAGTGTGCATAAATACTATGTGTTACATGATAAACTAATGACTTCTTATTGATGGTTTTGATTTTTGATCCTTATTACACTTGGAGTGTGTGCATTTTAATACTGTTTCTATGTTGATTCTGGTTTGATCAGTGGTGTCTGATAGCTCAGCCACGACAGCAGCATCAGATACATTTAACTCGGACTTTTAGTTGTTCAAATAGATGTCTGAATCAAAGGTGGTATTCAGCAGGTTCTGACCAGTTCTGAAGAACTGGTAGCGGAAATTTTGAGTTGTTTGGAGAACCAGTAAATACCACCTCTGACTGGCCCCGCCCCATTTATTCTCTACTCCCGAGGCCCAATAGGGGAGCTGGCAACTGATCAATACAAATACTACAACAGATGCTACAACTACACGGGATTTGCCTACTCTTCCAGGAAGACAAGGCAGCTTATATGGGAATCTCCCTTCATTTTATCCCAACAACAATCCTATGAGATAGGCTGGACTGAAAGAGTGACTAGCTTAAAGTCATCCAGTGTGTTTCCATGGCTGAAGGTGGACTTGGTTGTCCTATGATTTACAATCTGTATTTTGATGCAGCCTTCAATTTCTTTTTTTTAGATACATCTTTATTACTTACTTTTTATGAAATAAAATGCAATTACTACTTTCTTTATATTTAGGAGATCACGGAAAACTTGGTATATGAGAAACCTGAGAATCCATTAGAGTTTATATTAAATCAGGTACGTTTACAATACTTTGGTGAACAAAAAGGTGCAGTTTTGAGTATATATAGATCCATATTGCTTTAGAAAAGATAGCAGTAATACAGGTAGTCCTTGGCTTATGTCCACTCAAACAGTGACCATTCAATGTTATGGCAGCACTGAAAAATGGATAGACAAGTTCACCTCCCAAGGTTCCTGAAAAAGCTAGCTGAAAAAGCTGCAAAACACTCTAGTACAGGGGTGTCCAAACTTGGGAACTTTAAGACTTGTGGACTTCAACTCCCAGAATTCCCCAGCCAGCCATGCTGGCTGGGGAATTCTGGGAGTTGAAGTCCACAAGTCTTAAAGTTCCCAAGTTTGGACACCCCTGCTCTAGTAAGTGGCTTCTGTTTTTTCTCCCTCCTGCATCATGTTCCCGCCCATGGTCTGTTTTTCCTAGACCCTCCCTGGTCTCCTGCAACTCATGGTCTACATTGACCCTCCCAGGCCATCTTGTGATTTGCATCAACCATCCCAGGCATTACCTTGGCTTGTCCTACCCATTACGTGCTCTTTAACTATGTTTCTCACCTCTTCCATCTTAACAACCTGCACTTCTTGGTTATGTGGTTATGACAGCAACCAGGAGTGCTTGGGATTGCCATCACCAAGCAATACAGTCACATGATGTTGTGCTTTATGATTGCAGCACTTAGTGTCCCAATTGGTGTCATAACCTGAGGACTACCTGTTGCAGAAAATAAATCTGTGATAATACCAGGGAACATTTGTATGCCCATAGTTGAATTACGAGAAAAATTGTATTGACTTATGGAAAGTAGTAGGGCTATGTAGTAATCTGGATTTGATCTGAAAGGGCTTCTGTGGAACTCTGAGGAGCATAGGACAACGTTTTTCTATGAGTCATTAAAGCAGCCGTGTTTCTTTCCATATTGCAAAGCCGCAGCAGAAATCTTCTCACTGTTTTAATGGATCCCAGAAAAAAGTTGCTTTCTACTCCAATACATTTTGAAACACCTCTTCCAAATCAAATCTAAAGCATTGCACAGTTTTAGAAAACAAAAAGATAGACCATATAATCCATATGCAAGTACTATCTGAGTCAGCAAATTCTGCATGCTCCAGAAGTAGACAAATCTAATTTGATATGCAAATCTGGGGAAAGGAGCATAAATTGATTTGTTTGCCAGTGAAGAAATAATAAATGGCAAAATATTTTGTTTTCATCAACTAGTAAGCTAGGATTTTATGGCACCAACTGTGATAGAAATTAGTACACAGGTTTTGAATTGTGTACATTTCTTTTACAGTGCTCATAATTTTGGACAAAATCTGATGATGCTTGCAGTAATAATTGTTGCCTTGCAAGGAAAAATGGTGCTAAATTTCAGACCAACAGCTTGAGGAGAAAAGAGGCACTCATAAGAAATACAATGCCTTTTTCTGAATGTGATATGACTTTTTATCAGGGGATGAAGCAAAAATAGATAAATTTCCATGAAGTAAATAAACATCAAACATTCATTCCCTCATCTCAACATCTTGGGTTTGTTGTTTTTATTTATTTTTAACATGACTATAGGGGACACTCTTTATAAAATGCCAGGATTGCAGAAAAACAGATGAGGGCCGGAGCTTCATGGAGACCCAAAATCAAAATTAAATAATTCTGTCCTCTGCTCTTATTAAATGAACATCTTCTGAATTATCCCCTTTTGCCTGGAATTTAATGTACTGTATTTTTTGGAGTATGGGAAACACAATTTTCCCCCAAAAAGAGGGTGAAAATCTGGGTGAGTCTTATACACTGAATACAACATTTTTGGCCACCGACACCCCCCCTCTTTGCAAAAATGGAGATGCAGAGGCTTTGGGAAGCTTGCAAAGTGCTCCTGGGAGCTGGGGAGGGCAAAAATGAGCAAAAAATGGGCCATTTCCCCCCCCCCCCTAGATCCCAGGAGTACTCTACAAGCTTCCCAAAGCCCCTGCATGGCCCCCTCTTTTTTTGCAAAAAAATGGCTCGTTTTTGCAAAAAACAGACGGTTTTTTGCTCGTTTTCGGTCCCTCCCCCAGCTCCCAGGAGCATTCTACAAGCCTCCCAAAGCTCTGCATCCCCCCCCCTCTTTTTTTGCAAAAAACAAGGTATGCAGAGGGTTTGGGAAGCCTGCAATGGGCAAAAACTTTTTTTTTTAAATTTACCTCTTCAAAATCATGGTGCATCTTAGACTCCGGTGCATCTTATAGTCCGAAAAATACCTTGAGCGATACCTTGAGCAGGTATATTTAGCAAATACCTCTTGTTTAACAAAATAACCACCTTGTTATCAGGTGAATTATATATGGCAAAAGTATTTGTCATGATGTTTTTAATCAGTGTTCCTACATAGATACAGATATGTGTACAGTATGTCCTATGGCGTGTTCTAAAGCATTGACTGGAAGCATTTTTCCTCCAAGTATTTTGGTCTTTGATGGCTGGAGGGGCCATATTGCAGTGTTGTTACTGGATGTAGAGTGTTGAAAATACTTCATGGGATCATTTGAAGGGAACTTGGAGGTTTTCTATTTCAAGATCCTGTTTAGGGCAGGAATCCTCAGATCATATGAAATGACTGTCCAGAATCTCTAATGATAGAAAACCCAGGAGGCAAGCCAATCTATGGTTTAACAGCTCTCAGAGTCACGAAATCCATCCTTATTTTTCTGTTTGGATCTGTCTGTGTAAAGTTCCCACTCTTTCTTATCCTAAGAGACTTAAGGGGATAAATCAACTGTTTCTCTGAAGTCTATGTTCTTTTTTTTTTTTTAATAGAAATGATTTTTTTTCCTCCGAGCATTTTTCCTGCAAATGCAAAGTTTGTTTTCCGCACCCAGTCAACCAACTGTTGATCTGTTAGTTGTGATAGGAATTGATTGACCAGCGTGTTGCCAAAGCTGATGTAGGCTGAGGGGAAATGACTAGCTCAAAGTCATGGAGCTGGCTTTGATGCCTAACTCACAATCTCTGAGTTTCTGGCTTGGTGCCTTAACCACTAGACCAAACTGGCTGTTAGGTTTTAGAAGTGAAAATGGATGTGTTAATTTATGCAGAAGCTAGCCCTGCGATAAGGAGAGAGCTGAACTTCTATGATCCCTTGGTTGACAATATTTTACTGAGCCATGGTGGCACACTGGTTAGAGTGCAGTACTACAGGCTACTTCTGCTGCCTGCCGGTTGCCTACAATTTGGCAGTTCAATTCTCACCAGGCTCAAAGTTGACTCAGCCTTCCATCCTTCCAAGGTGGGTAAAATTAGGACCCAGATTATTGGGGGAAGTATGCTGACTCTGTAAACCGCTTAGAGAGTGCTGTAAAGGGGTATATAAGTCTAAGTGCTATTGCTATTGCTATTTTTACAGTATGCATGTATGAATGATGAGAATTTATTACTGGTGTTTCCATGCCACTCTCCTCCAATACACAACAGAAATAAAGGTTAAAAGCATCAAACTGTGACAATAACTACAGTATATACTGTCCTAACCAACTAAGGTAGATCACAAAAAACAACCTAACATCGCAAATGCCTTCTTCCAAAGCCATGTTTTTTTTCTCCCCCTTTTCAGAAGTTTAGGAGGGAGGACATGATTCATATCAGTGGTGGGTTTTCATTTTTTTTTAATTACTGGCTCGCTCATGCGTGTGTGTGATGTTTCTGTGCATGCGCAGAAGCATCATGGCAGGTGGGCGGAGCCTCTTCCTGCCATTACCACCAGTTCGCCCGATCCGGGCCAATCCGGGAGCAATCCACCTCTGATTCATATATATGGAGGCAACTTCTTCTCTATTTGGGATGTAGCCATTGAGAAGGCCCTGGTCCAGATGTAGATGTTACAGGGTGGACAGATTCACTTTGAAGCAAGGTTTTAACAATGACTGGCAGTTAGTGCACATTCTGGAATAGAATGCTATGTAGGCAAATCTCAAAGGGGTCAGTCTGAACTATTGCAGTATCAGTTTAAACTTCTGGGTAGTTTTCAAGGGCAGCTCCACATAGTCTCTGTAGTTCAATTATGTAATAATAAGGACCTGAAATTCTTCCTGGTCCAGAAAAGCTCACCGTTAGTACAAGACGTAACTGTCGCAATTGTGATAATTACATAATTTTTTTGCATTATCTGTAATCTAAAATGGTATGAATATTGTTAATTGCATTCGTTAGACATTCTACTGTACAACAGCACCACACAAACAAAGTCCGAAATAGACTTTATCCTCATAAGATGTCTTCTGTAATTACTGTTATATCTGAAGAATCTATAATGACTTGAAGCCATTTTGTTTTCTGTTGTTTTCTAGGTCCAGACAATGATAAATCACAGGAATCAACCAAATGTGGAAGATGAAATGGATTAATAAATATAGACAACTGAAAATTCAAGGATATATCTTTGGACACTCTAAAGAGGGCAACATGCTTCTATACTACCCATTTTTATCCTGTCTGCATGCATATCTTATAGATCTAAACAATATCTGTGGTAACTGAATATGTACTTCCCATGCAGATGCTAGAATGCCTAGAATAACAACAACCACAAAACCGTAGTTGCCGTAGCACAGACAGCAGAGAATTTAGGAAATGCATATTTGCATAGGCGCTGTACTTCTCATTAGTACTGTTGCACTAATCATCTTCACAGTCTGAAAGATTGTATGATCTTATGAAAATAGTAGAGCTGCAGAATGGTTAATGTAAATAATCTCTCCCTGCCTTCTGTGAGTGGGAATGTAAAAACAAACTCATAATTAAAAAAAAACATTCTAGGATTTCAAAGGTTAGCCTCACCTTTTGGTGTAAGTTTGACACTTGTAAGGATGGTATGTTTTTCTTATATAAAAAAGTATGAAGATGTGAAGTACCATTTGCAGAGAAAAGTACAGCTCGTCTGGTTTATAAATATCATTTATTTTAATATCTTTAAGAGAATGGTTCCCAGACTATTCATCAATGTGGAAAGGATACGGTTTAGTACTGTTTAAAGAGCTATATCTTGGTTGCGAACCTACATTGAAGTTAGGTGTCGTACTAGTTTAAATAGCAATTCTTCACTTTAGCCTAATTATGAATTGGCTGTGGTTAATAGACAATCCTACCAAGTGAACTCTTCATAATTTACAGTGTGATTGAAATTAATATCATGTTAAACTTAAAATCCAGGTGCCAGAATTTATCTTGCATTATATTGTTTGGAAACATTAATTGCAATTTCTGATTGAACCTGTTTGGAAATGGAGATAACTATAATGAAAGGGATTAAGATGTATCAAATGTAGACTGGAAAACCAATTGTTTCTTACCATCTAATGGCAATCTGGAATTTTCCAGCACAGACTTGGTAGTTTTGGTTTCATGCTAGCATCAAAACAATAAACTCTACCTTGGATTTGATATTCCTATCCATCCATCCATCTATCAGTTCAGTTCAGTTTATTACAGTCAAAGACCAGAGATCAGAACAAGTAAAAACACTCAGTAAATATACAATTAAAATTCTAGTATAAAATAATAAATAACAACTAAAATCTATGATAAAATCCACTCTGTCAATTATACATGGTCTAACTATACTAAAATTACAATCCATAAATTGTGTAGCCGATTGTCAGTTTAGTACTAAAAAGGAAAGGAATAAGCAGTGCAAAGGTTTGCCACATTTGTTTTATCTATCTATCATCTATCTCTCTCCATATCCACCCACCCACCGACTTTGGAGATGTTCCTGATGCTAAATGGAAAGGAAATAGAAAGTATTAGTTAACCAGGAAATCAGCTGTTGTGTTCCCTATGTCTTCAGAATGTCTACGAATGAAAAGATATACAAGTAGTCCTTGATGTAAGACCGCAATTGGGATCAGAATTTCTGTTGCTAACCAGGGCAAGTTGTTAAGTGAGTTGTGCCTGATTTTATGACATTTTTGCACAGTTATGAAGTGAAACACTGCAGTTGTTAAGTGAATCACGCCATTGTTAAGAAAATCTGGCTTCCCCTATTGACTTGGCTTGTTGGAAACTGGCTGGGAAAGTTGCAAATGGTGATTACATGACCTGGGATGCTGCAACTGTTGTAAAATCCTGTTGTAACTTTTGTAAATATAATATGCTAGTTGCCAAGTGCCTTAATTTTGATTACATAACCATGGGGGCATGACAGTTATAGCTGTGAGGATCAGCCATAAATAACTTTTTACAGTGTTGTTGTAACTTTGAATGATCGCTAAACAAAAGACTATAAATTAAGGACTACCTGTACATATTCAGAATTTTCGAGAGCCAGTTTGGTCTAGAGGCATCAGGCTAGAAATCAGGAGACTCAGAGTTCTAGTCCACCTTAGACATGAAAGCTGCCTGGGTGACTTTAGCCAATCACACTCTCATCCCACAAGATCAGGCTTAGGCAACAAGCTGACAGTCAATTCCTGTCACAAACAATGGATCAACATTTTGTTGAAAAAAGACAATCTTGCACTTGTGGCAAAACACAAGGAAGAAAGTGTGTGTGTGAGAGAGAGAGAGAGAGAGAATTTTGCTGTAGTTGTGGTTGGCTCTGAGATTCTGAACAATAGATTGAAGATTTTTTCAAAAGTTTATTTTGCATATTTTCTAGATCCAAGATCTACCTACCCCTCTTCCCACCCCTCTCTATTCCTCCTCCCTCTGCTCCTATCAAAAATATATTGTAGCACCATCAGTTAAATTTGACACTGCCCTAGCTCACTCAGTGGGAGACACAACAACAACACAACAACTAGGCAGAGGGCATTCTTGTTTATTTTATCATGTAGTGTGTGAGAGAGTGGGAAGAAATGAACTGAACAGCTACTATGTTCTGAGGCATTATAGGATTTAAAAGTATATGGGAGTTTTCTATGTAACATTCTGGCAACCGTAAAGTTCCAGGACAGTAGTATCTTCCTATAATCTGTTCTTCTTTCAAATGAAGGCAGCAGAATAGGTTGCAAATTGTCCCTTTATGCATTGGTGTGAGTGGCATCGCTTTCTTTATTTTTACGCCATTTCAGAGTTATTAATGATGCAAGAAAACTAATCTTTGTGGATCAGGGAATTCTCTTAAAATCATATTTGGTACATTAATAGGGAATTCATGTTCTAACAGCACTCCCTAGGCACAAGAGAGAAATAACAACATATCTAATTGAGTTATGCAGAAGTAGAAAAAATAAAAGAGAAAAAGTTATTAAAGAGAATCAGACAGTTCTGTGAGAAATAAGCATGCTGTTGTCAGTTGTGTGCACTTATCTGCATCTTTACAGAATATAATATCTTAAAATAAGTCATGGTTGGAAGAATAGAAACACTCCCCGTGACATTTATTTTCTTGCAATTCTAATTAATCAAATACCACAGTGGAGAAATAAAGGTAAAACTTTCGTAAAATTTCTCTCTGTGACCACCAGATGGCATCAAAAGCTTATAATCTTGCTGAAGAAACTTAATGGTAATAGGGATGTAAGAAAGCAAAGGAACAATTAACAGGTTGTACACAGCCCAAAGCCAGCAAGTCAAAATAAAAACCTGAACATAATATATACTTCCAAGTACTACATTTTCAGCTCCATCTAAAATAAAAGAATCACTGAGCACTAACAAATCGGAAGTCATGTAGAGTTACTACGACGTTTATGGTTTTCCAAAATGGTTGGATTGATAATGTTTCTTAGTACTTTACATATGATAATATTCTCCATTTCTAACATTTCAAACAGATAGTAAATGTATAAAATTTACATTTATTATCCCCATAAACCAAGGACCTCTACAAATTGTCCATTGTTAATTGTATTTAAGATGGCTATTTAAGATGTACTTTTTAACAATTTGCCTTCTATATCTGCAATTTCAGAATTGACAAATGACTATTCAGTTAATTTTTCAAATAGACTTCTGGGGGGAAAGTAATTTAGCTGCTCTTTCTGTTCCGACCCATCGTTCTGAATCTAGAGAAGCTTTGGAAACAATTAGAAGGAAGTTGCAATTATTTTTAAATAATTTGCCACTAACGCTGAGTGTTTGGGCTGTATATCTTTGGTTCTCTTTTATATTATGGGAATGGGGAAATAGCTGCCATCCACTTGATATGTCCCCAGATTGTTAACCATGCAAGAATGGGATGGATAGCTTGTAGAATAGATAACCTGTGCAATGACAAATGTCATAGACGTCACTGAAACTGGGTAGGGTGACACATGTGCCTGAAACATAGCCTGGGGATGCTATAACTTATTTGAAAACAATGCCCTCAACAAAAATGGAGTATTGCACTATACATAAATAAAGCACATGCCAAAACTGCATGTATTGTTAAGAGCTTTGACATAAGAATAAAAGAAGAGAGAAATCAATGTGACATCCTCTTGGCATTTATTATAAACTGCTTTGAGAGGCAGCAGATACAGATCATATTTTGTGTCTGGTTACCAAAATTTCTAAAGAAGCACACAATAGTGATAATGGGAGATTTCAGCCACTTTGAGCAGTGCTATAAATCTAACCCTGCCAAGAGTCAGAGGTCCAACCAAGGCCTGTCATCTTTTGTAGACAATTGTCAGGAGATAAAAGAACAATGAAGCCTGGATCTAATATTTATCAAGACGGATGAATTTGGGGGAAACCATGTTATCCTTGAATACATGATATCAAGGGCAGAGAAATTAGGAAGAGCCCTATTTTTATTTTACATTTCAAAATAGATTTTGATAAACTCAAAAGGTAGGTTAGATGAAATGGTTTAAATTCCTGAAGGAGGAATGAATGGATACAAAGGAACAAGTACAAAGTCTTGTATCTGGAGAGGGGAGGAAAGGCACACAGTTAGAATGACAGATGTATCTTGTTCATAATACCTATGGAAAGAATTTAGGTGTTTTATTAGATCCCTAGCCTATTATGTTTAGTTCTAGACAGACTAACCTTAAAATAAATGACTGAGTTTAAAAGAGGGTTACCAAGGTAATGAGGTCTCTGAAAATAGTTAAAAGATCTAAGTATATTTAGCTTCATTTAGATAGAGCAGTCTTCAGATATCTCAAAGGTTATCTCAATGTGATAATTAGTGATGTCATTAATAATGGCTATCCTTTGAGGATCCCTCTTTAAAGAGGTTTTTTTTTCCTTCCCCAAAATTATTGTTGTTGTTTTTTAATTTCTACAAATGTGTGGATTTATTCATGCTGGCATCTTGATAGATTGGTTTTATTATGGTTTGCTGCACAGGCAGTCGTGATATTCAGACTGGATTTGGCTTTTTTATCCACCCATTGAAATCTTGCAAGGATGTGGAATAGACAGATGTTGATGTTTAATGGTTGTTGCAAGAGGTAAACTGTTCCGAGTAAAGCTGCCTTTTGCAATTGACCAATTATGATGTTGTCAATGCCAATGATGTTCAAGTGATGCTCCAGTTGTTTTGGGATTGCACTCAAGGTCCCTCTTCCTATTGACATTCCTATTTATTTATTTGTATTTATATTTATTTATTATCACATTTATTTGTCACCCATCTTGCAATTCAAGGAAACATTTGATTTTAGAAATATTTAAGCCTGCCTAACTCTTCAATGACTCTGGGGGAGAATACAGTAAAAACAACAACAACTGTACAATGCAATTATAACAAAGGCTAACACCACAACCCAAGTACCAGAAAATCAGAGAATCAAGCATGCAGAATATAACACATGCTCTGTTGCAGGTCTAGGGGAAAAGCCAGGTTTTCAGAGCACTTTTCAACACAGCCAGGGTGAGGCCAGAACATGTATCTTTTATTTGGGAGATGGACCTCTCAACTTCTCAGTAGTACTGGCCAATATGAACCCTGACTCAATTTTATTGTATAGGCATTAACTTGAATGAAACCATTCCTTTTAATATCATTTCCAGAATTTCATCAGATACCTCTTTAGTTTATGGCCTGTACAGACAGGCCAGCAAATTGTCTTATTATATTTATATTCCATTTTCTTTTGAGAAGCATAATGCAGAAGGTGTGCAAGCCTCCCTTACATCTTTTTTTCTCCTCAGTGCAATTCTAGGAGGTTGATTGTCAATGACATAACAACCGGCTTGCAATGACCTTATAGACGAGTTCACACAACACATTTATCTTAGATACTGAATTAAACTTCTTTCTGGATTCACTCAATATATTCAGGGAAAATCAGGCAAACAGCTTGGATTCACAGAATACATAAGCTACACACACAAACATCTCAGCAAAATTAACAAGCATAGTAGGTTGTGAGTATATAGCTATTAGATATTTCACTGGCCTAGGAAGTGTATGGCATGAATCTAGCCATTGAGTGCTTTGGTTAAGTGAGGGGTCCATTCTGGTTTCCCTACTTTCAGTTCACTCTTACTGATCCTCATAATATCCTGATTCTTGTAACATAACTGACTCAGTAAATAGTGGAACACAATAGGATGCATCTTGTGGCAACTTAAAAAGATAAACAAATGTGTTGGAACATAGAATCACAGGGCTGAAAGGGACTTGGGAGGCCTTCTAAGCCAACCCCCTGCACGAAGCAGGAGATCTTATACCATCCTGGACCAATGGTTGTCCAATATTTTCTTGAAAGCCTGCAATGATGGACTACCCATGACTCTGGGCTATTCCATTGATAAATTGTTCTCACTATCAGGAAATTTCTCCTTAGTTCCAGATTGGATCTCTCTTTAATGAACTTCCACCGATTGCTTCTTGTCCTACCTTCTGGTGCTTTGGACAATAAATTGCCCCATCTTTTCTCTGCGGCAGCCCTTCAAATACTGGAAGACAGCTATCATGTTATCCCTATAAATATCTAATTCTGTCAATGGTTCATTATACTATTTAGCACCCAGACCCCTTATAACCTTTGTTACTCTTCTTTAAACTATTTCTATGCTCAGCATCTTTTTTCTATTATGGTGGCCAGAATTGGACACAGTATTCCAAGTGTAGCCTTACTAGTGCAGTATAAAGCTATACTATCATTTTAATTATCTTGATGATAGTATAAAGCTATACTATCATTTTAATTATCTTGATGCTATCACTCTGTTGATGAGTCTAAGACTATGTTGACTTTATTGGCAGTTGTAGTACATTGTTGGCTCATACTTAAGTGGTACTCTACTAGGACACCTAGGTTCTTCTCACAGTTTTACTCTTGAACCAGGTACTGCATATTCTATATTTGTACATTTGGTTTTTTTCCTCCTAAATGCAGGATCTTATTTTTTTCACCACTGAACTGCATCTTGTTGGATAGGGCTTAATGCTCAAGTCTATCAGGAATCTTATGAATCTTGAGTTTGTCTTCCAAATTGTTAGAAATCCTCCCCTGCTCCCCAGCTTGGTGTTGCCCGCAAATTTGATGAGCTCCCGTCCTAGACTCTCATCTAGATCATTTATGAAGATGTTGAGATGTTGGGCTCAAGATAGAACCTTGAAGTGCTCCACTGCATGGTCTGTCCGTGTAGATATATAGTTATTCTTATTAGTAAGAGTTAAGTACAATGTAGATGATTCTCTAGTTCCTCCTTTACCTTTTGGATGACAAACTTGTTAGAAGCCACCTCAAGAACCTGTTTGATGTCCCATTCGCTGCAAAGTTTGTCTCCCAGTTGATGCCAGAGTAGTTAAATTATTTTGCTACTACAGTGGTGTGTTTCCTGATCAGCAAAAAGTTCAACTATTTACTCTGCTTGAATGGATAGCCTGTAGTATACACCTACAGCAATGTCATTTCTTTTTCCTCTAGTAGTCACCCAAATGCTTTTATCCTTGTTATTCTGTATTCAATAGATACGTAGTGATTTCTTACGTACACTACAACTCCTCCTCTTTTGTTGGGTCTGTTACTTTTGAACAATTTATATCCTTCTAGGACACAGGTATTAAACTTGATTGCATCACAGGCCGGAGCGTGACGTATCATGATGTTTTTTTTTCCATGCGGACCCTGGGTGGGTGTGGCCTACGGGTGACATATCCAGCCCGCGGGCTGCCAGTTTGACAAGCGTGTTCTAGGAGTACATTCCAATATGAGTTTCATACCACCAAGGTTCAGTAATGGCAACAATGTTGTATCTGCCCTCATGTACTAACAACTAGGACTTAAAGTTCATCCTGTTTGTTCCCCATACTTTAGTGTATAAACATCTGAAACTTTTATGGCTGACCCTGCATGTGCTTCCTACATCTGTTTTATAACTGAGTCCCTCTCCCTTCTTTCCACTTCTTTCCTCATTGTCTGATGCTTTGGGGTTTCATTGCCTTCACAGTGAATTCCCACGAAAAACAAGAATACAAATAATGTTACATCTTTAAAATACTACAATGAGAACAGAGTAAAAGTGGTCGACCAACAATAAAACATATTTAGGAAGATCCTGATAATTTCATTTTAAGAGGGCAAGGAAATGGAAATGATGAGGAAATGAGGAATTGAATAACTGGTTTCGCAAGTTACATTGGAAAAGAGCATTTAGTGAGAAATACCAAAAAGTCTTCACATTCGTACTGCAAGGAACAGAAATGAATATATAGCTGCTAGAAATCTCTACTTCAAGTGCTCTAAGCATTTACAAGAAATGGCTTAAAACCTGTTTGGAAGTGAGAGGTGCTCATTCAAGGTTGTAAGTAGTGACACAATGATATCACTAGAGGGGATGGAACACTTCTTCAGCCTCTTGGGAGTTTTTCTGAACCTTCACAATATGTGCTTCGTGGGCATAACAGTATTCCAATTTCTCAAAAATGTACTTTGGAGGAGCAGACTTTCGCAAGTACAGTGTGTGCAAGCTCACTGTATTTATTCTCAGAAAGTTAGATTTTTTAAAACTTTTTTGTTTTGTTTTGATTTTGTAAATTTTCATAGTGAGGTAGTGAAGGGTATGTACGTTACGGCTTTTTCCGATTTTTTTTCCGACAAACTCCTGTTTGGATTCCTGCTTCCTTTTTTTTTAAAGGGAAGCACAAGATAAGCTAGTTCCAGATGTTCTCCCTCAGATTAATGGGATCATGGTAGGCCAGGAAGACTTCAGGTTGCTAGAGAGTTTATTTGAAAAACAAATGATCAGAAACTCACAAACTACTTTCAGCTATCCCACAACCACGTTTAGCCCAAGAATCCCTTGTTTTTCCCATGAACATTTCGCCCAAACATTTCCCCTTGAAAACAAGTTCAGAAGACATTTCCTTTCTCCTTAACTACATGGAAATTATTCTTTAAGACATATTAAGCAGGACAAAAGTTAAACTAGCCTGCAGAACGATCTTCTCAGTTAGAGCTTTCCCAATCTTTTTACTCTCATTTTTTTCATCCTCTCTGTTGCGTAGAGCCAGTGTATTGAGTCAGATCTGAATTGTGTCTTAATTTCCCATTTGCTTCACGTAGTTTATTATCTATGTCACTATCCTGATCTTTATTGATTTTTGAACAAGATACATATAGTACAAACTCACAGTCAGAAGATGGGTATCTTTTTGCTGTAGAGAGGACGCTTGAGGTAAATCTCCTATCACATTGTATCTATATATGCTGCAGGGTAATCTGTTTTTGTTAGTCACTTACTCCAAATGACATTGCTTGAAGCCAAAGCCACAGTTTTCTTACTGTAAATTAAATTGTTCAGATCATGTATTGTTGGGTTATGTGGATATGGATGGTGGTTCCTTTGATGCTTCACTTTGGATTATTCCCATTGCTTTGGCAAGACTGTTAATACGAAAAATTATATAATTAATTTAATTTAATTTATTAAACTTCTAGACCGCCCCCTCTCCCCGAAGGGACTCGGGGCGGTGTACAGGTACAAATTTAAAAACCATACACTCGATAATATACATAACTAAAATTGAATTAAATATCCCCTGTACAAATTTATAAGAATTAAAAACTTAAACCTTAAAACCAAACCATACAATTTAAAAATACAAACTGAGGAGGGAAAGCTGGAATTAGGCCAGGCCGGCTAGATGAAACAGGTGGGTTTTGAGTTTCCGGCAGAAGGAGCAGAGGTCTGTAGTCGTTCTAATGTCAGGGGGAAGGTCATTCCAGAGGGTCGGGCCCATCACAGAGAAGGCCCTTCCCCTGGGCGTCGCCCGCTGGCACAGCCTAGTGGACAGCACCCGGAAGAGTCCCTCTTTGTGTGAGCGAATCTGCCGAAGGGATGTATGGGGCAGGATACGATTCCGCAAATAGCTAGGTCCTGTGCATAGCAATGCTATGCAAATATTTGCATAAGGAGATGGTGGAAGAAAGTGGGCAGGGATGGACTGCTTAAACAGTCTTTTGGCAGATGAAAAATGCATTAAAAGTTTATAAAAGAATAATGTAGTACTGTAAAGGCTCGCAATGCCTTTTTGTTTCCAAAAACAGTTTGAAGAACAATCTTATCATTTAAGTCTTCGCTAGTACTTGCTGTTGCTGTTCCAGGGAGCTCTGCTTAGATAATGTCCTGGTTTTTCTAATTTGCCCAGTAAGCATGAAGCTACCCATGTTATCAAGTGAAGCTTCTGCTGGAGGACTACCATATTTGGAGTCCAAAACACTAAGCTACCATAAGGTGGAAGCAGAGAGAGTTCTTTGCTGCCATCTAGCAGTTGCCTAGATTTTTTCAGCTCTATCCTACTTTGCAGCAACTAAGAAGACTTCCCTCGACCATGGCCTAATTTCCAGAGATGTGGAATGAAGGAGAAGAAGCAAGTGTCCTGATTATGTTTGCATAGCAAGCATCAGGTGTGTCATGCACAAATCATTTGCCCTTAGGGCGAAGCCTTCCCTATTCAAGTACCATAGGCAAAAATATGTGTTATATAAATATTTCACTATCTATCTGTTTTTATTACTCATGATGGGGCATGCAAAGATTAAAAAGAAAGGAAAAGAGAATAATAGAAGAAAAGGAAATACAGAAATTGCTCAGATATAATGTTGGTGAGACTTTATAAGATGTAAAGGCACTTTAGGTCTTAACGTCTCAATATTTGACATTTAGATGAATTTGAGAAATGTATAATGTAGTTCCCAGGGTCTTTATTGGCTTTATGTAAAAAATTTTTCATAAAGTTCCTGGACATCCAAATGCATTTTTTCCCTGTAAAAATAGAAATACTTTCTTTATTTAACAGGACTATGGCAGTTTACCAATTGGAAATCAGTGCTCATTGAGTGGTAAATTAGTCAACTATATATTTTAGCCCATGTTACGAGATCCAGCCAATATTTTCTGTACTTTGGACTTATTTTGATATAGTTTCTCTTGTATTCAGTTTGGCCGGGGGCTATTCAAACAAAATCTTAGTAAATCTGAAATAGGAATCAAAAGAATAAATTCCAATTGAGTTCTTTTGAAATCAAGGAGTTTTTGGCCGCACCTTTCATTGAAATTTATAAGGCAAATTTGTTGTCTCAGTTGGGTGTAGTTTATATAATGTTAAAGAAATCCAGTGCCTGATGCAAGACTCATCAAGGGTTTGTCTCAAAAACTATGTACTATTTTCAGCTCCATTAATCATTGATCTGAAGTTTTCTTTATTTATTTTTTAAATATTGTACCAAGAAACCATGACATAGGCAGGGAGTTATGTGAAGGCATGAGTTCTTTCCCTGTAGAATATATCCTATTATATTATACTTAGTTGAAGTTTGAGATATTTGTAAGTTAAAAGTACAGATGGGCCTCAACTAACGGCTATAATTGAGCACAAAATTTCTGTTGCTAAGCAAGACAGTTAAGTGAGTTTTGCCCCATTTTACAACCTTTCTTGGCACAGTTGTTATGTGAATCATTGCAGTTGTTAAATTAATAATACAGTTGTTAAGTGAATCTGACTTCCGCCATTCACATTACTTGTCAGAAGGTCGCAAATAGTGATCACCTGACTCTGGAACACTGCAACCGTCATAAATATAAACCAGTTCCCAAGCACCCAAATTTTTATTGTGTGGCCATGCAGAGACTACAATGGTCAAAAGTGTGAAAAATGGTTATGTCACTTCTTTTCAGAGCCGTTGTAACTTCAAACGGTCACTAAACAAATGGATATAAGTTGAGGACTCCCCATGCAGTCCATGGACCAAATGTGTTTTGTGATATAACTTCCAGTAGTTTTGGGGAAATAAAGCGCAATTTCAGATTAGGTTTGGGTCAGAGGTGGTATTCAGCAGGTTCTCACCAGTTCTGGAAAACCGGTAGCGGAAATTTTCAGTAATTCGAAGAACTGGTAAATACCATCTCTGACTGGCCCCACTCCCATCTATTCTCTGCCTCCGGAGTCCCAGCTGATCAGGAGGAAATGGGGATTTTTCAGTAACCTTCCCCTGGAGTGAGGGAGGGAATGGAGATTTTATAGTGTCCTTCCCCTGCCACGCCCACCAAGCCAAACCTACCAAACCATGGTCACAGAACCGGTAGTAAAAAAATTTGAATCCCACCACTCGTTTGGGTACTGCCTCCTTCAAATTGGATCTATTTGCCCTACTGGATACATTTTCTTCACACCATACAGCAAATGGTTTTGGTTCCCCTTAGTATCCAATTAACCATAGTAGTATTTCTATTTCTGTGTCTTTTGATATATAGCTATATAGATAACATGAGTTTTTGCGCTCTCTCTCTCTCTCTCTCTCTCTCTCTCTCTCTCTCCCTCCCTCCCTCCCTCCCTCCCTCCCTCTCTCTCTCTGGTCTCATTTTGCTAATAGTTTTTAATATGTCCTGATAAATAAACATCAAACGGTATTTTTTGCTAGCTAAATTAAACGATGGGTGCTCACTCTCATCTTGATACAGTATTGTGAGAATGTGCTGGATGCAGACTAAATTAGAAATTACTTTCCAACACACCAGCACATTTGGTCCAGAGAAAGAATTTTAAGAGAGAAGGAGGGCATTTGGGTCTTTTTGATGCCTCTCTCCAAAAGCAAATACTGTATTTTTCAGATTATAAGAGGCACCCTTTTCCCCCCCAAAAAGAGGCTGAAAATCTGGGTGCGTCTTATACACTGAATGCAGCATTTTTTGCCTCCCGAAACCCCGCCCCCTTGACCAAAAATGGCCGTGGAGAGTCTGTAGAAGGCTTTCAGAGAGCTCCTGGGGGCTGGGGAAGGCAGAAATGAGTGAAAAATGGGCCTGTTTTTGCTCAATTTTGCCCCTCTAGCCCCCAGGAGTACTCTATAAGCCTCCTAAAGGCTATGCATACAATTTGTTTGACAAAAAACGGACCTGTTTTAGCAAAAAATGAGCCATATTTTGCTCGTTTTTGCCGCCCCCCCGAGCACTCTGCAAGCCCCCTAAAGGCTATTCATGCCTTTTGGGGGGGGGGGGAACCGGGCCTGTTTTTGTGAAAAATGGGTCATTTTTAGGAGGTTTGCAGAATGCAAAAACTTTTTTTTAAAAAATTGCTTCTTCAAAACCTTGGTGTGTCTTATACTCCGGTGTGTCTTATACGCTGAAAAATGCGGTAATTTTATTTATGCGGACAGATGGTTCTTGAACATTTGATTTTAGTTGCATGTGACTATTTTTAATGGTGGCTGAGTGGCTGTCTTAGGTTAGTTTATGGAGATTACATGTTATATTTGTTTTATTCTATTGCAAAATACTTGGAATATGTTTGATCAGGAAAATACGAGTCGCGGTGGTGCAGTAGTTAGAATGCAGTACTGCAGATTACTTCTGCTGATTACCAGCTGCCAACAGTTTGGCAGTTCAGATCTCATTGGCTCAAGGTTGACTCAGCTTTCCATCCTTCCGAGGTTGATAAAATGAGGACCTATATTGTTGGGGGCAATATGCTGACTCTGTAAACCACTTAGAGAAGACTATAAAGCCCTGTGAAGCAGTATACAAGTTTAAGAGCTAAGTGCTTTGTGCTAAATAAATCTATAAATGCAATATGTATGCATACATACACACACACACACATCTACCTAGCTGTGGGGGATCTTAAGGACTATGTTTGCTAGACAGTATTTACAGTGGATCATGCAGGGAGGAAGGGAATGCTCAGGGTTACATTTTTATAAAATGTCAAGGAGTTGTGGAGGCAGAGCTAATCCTTTTTTGTTATGGATTCATTCTCTGGAATAGTCTGCCTTGGAGGCATATCAGACACTCTCCTCTTTGGTCTACTTCATTAAAAGAGTTAAAACTCCTTTATCCCAACGGTAATTGCAGGGCTGAGAGAAGTACTGTAAGGGTTAAATGGATGGGAGTTATTTTTGTAGATAAATGGATTCATTCAAGCTCAGAGAGCACCAAGAACCCCAAAGTTTTGACAAATAGTTTCCTGTGGTTTCACTGTAAACTATCAGGAGTTATTTGAGGCAGGTGGTATAGAAAAACTCTCAGTAAATAAATAAATAATAGTCTTGGGTGGGGCATTAATGTGTGTGATCCCAGCCCATGTGATCAGAAGTAGGAGGGTAAGAATTCATACAACTGTATATACTTCACTGAATATATAAATGCAGAAGAGAAATAGTTTGGGTTCCATTCTTGTCAATTCATATAGGAAAACAGTCAGTGGTGTGCAGTCAGGGGAGGCAGGGGAGGCAGAGCGTCACTGCTCTCATCATGAAAAGAAAAAAGAAAAGAAAAACAATCTCTCCCCTTTTCTCTTTCATCTCTTTCTTGCGCGTGCAAGCAAAATACCCCAGGACCACGGTGGCGGGGACAGCAACTCTTTCCGCTGAGCTGGGGAGAAGAGCCACGCGGTGCTCCTCAGCGCTAGCCTCAGATCAGCGCGAGCTGCGGTCCCCTTCCCTTCCTTCCTGAGCCAACATGAAGGGGACCGTGGTTCGCGCTGATCTGAGGCTGGCGCTGAGGAGCCTCCTGAACACGTGGTCCCATTCCCCTCCTTCCTGAGCCAACAGGAAGGGGACCTTGGCTCGCGCTGATCTGAGGCTAGCGCTGAAGAGCACAGCGTGGCTCTTCTCCGCAGCGCAGCAGAAGGAGTTGCTGTCCCCGCCACCGTGATCCTGGGGTATTTTGCTTGCACGCTTGCAAAGATCAAAGTTGTCACAGCCCTCCCTTCATGATGATCATTTGATGACGTCACCAGCCTCACCAACCATAAACCTCACCGCACGTTACTGAAAACAGTAGATTTAAACTTAACTACCACATAGTTAGGCAGAAAAAACAGCTTCAAAGTTGGAGAGAAGATCAATGGGAGGGCATATAATTTGTATTTTGAAGAGTCAATTTGCATCTGTTTCACTTTCATTTTCAAAAAGGGCTGGATGATATACAAAACCTGAGACTCCTTTCAGGAAGAATAAACAAGCAGGGCTAGATGGAGAAATATGGGATCTTTCGATAGGAAAGTCTCAGATTACTGGTTTATTAGATATCATTATTAGGTTTGCATACATAAGATGAATACCTGGGTCATGGTTGGATACGTGGCTAAAAAGTCATGTCCTATGTTGTGATTTATGTATTATGTATTTAGCCAATTATCAATCTATTCAGTAAACCTTGGCTAAACAAATTGTTGCTTCCTGCAACAGGAAGCCCGGTCAAAAGCTGAAGGCTTTCATCTGCTTGTTCTAACAAGTCAATTTATTTAATCAATATGTTCAATGCAATGGCAGTGTGCTCATATCAATAAGTGTCTCTTTCTGTTTTAAAAAGAAACAGGGTAAAGATCATTGTCTGCTTAGTGAATCTGGCCTCTTACATTGCGCCACTGGCTTGTTAAGCTAGTTTGGCAGAAAACAGTATCTTGCCAATAATTCCAGTTGCAATAGAGCAAATTCTATTCTACCTTCCACACCTAGGCTTATGAATGAGGGATTAACTCGGCAGCATGTCAGGGATCACTTATTTGCAAATTATGTCAGGAGTAGATGCTCACTATCAGCTAGAAGAGTGTTTCTCATTCTTGTGACCTTAAAGACGCGTGGACTTCAATTTCCAGTATTCTCCAGTCAGCATGGGAGTTCACAAAGCTGAGAAAAAAATTGAACTTAGAACATAGCTTCTCTTCTGATGACAACCTCTGAAACATCAACTGATGAATCATTCATTCTCTGAATACCGATTAAATGTAGGGGTTTTCTTCTGCTTATTGGCAAAACTGCAACCATAGTGAGCAATAGGTTCTTACTTATGACCGCTGCATTCACTTAGCAACCATTGCAAAAAAATGTTGCAAAATCAGATCAGTCATATGGCAGATCCATTTTACAACTGTTACAACTTCTTACCGTAATGGGGATGTTCCATTATGGAAGTAATTCAAGAACTACCTGAAAAGTTGCCCATATCTTTACAGTTGCTGACCCAAGTTCATCCATAGTCAGATTCTTCCTCATTTTTACACTTAGTTTGTGTTCAGGGGGGGGGGGGAACCAATGAGTTAGCAAAACCTTAATAAAAGAAGGTTTTTAATATTTTTCTCTATGACAAAATGTTACAAGTAGACTGGTTGAATTATTATTGAATTTGGATACCACCCAGATGTCAATCATTAAATAACATAATTTTGCCTTTTAAAATTAAAGGGAAAATGACTTTCTCTTTGTGCTGGAAAGACACATTGACTCTGAGGCTGTGACTTAGCTGAATTACAAACTACTCCATTATATTCTAGACCAGTTCATTATGCAGCTCCATGGAAAGGGATAGAAAGTAAATCCTGTTACTCTAATACAGGGTTAGAGTATGTCTGGCTAGGGAATTCTGGGAATTGAAGCCCACAAATCTTAAAGTTGACAAGACACACTCCTATTATAATAGAAAAATGAGTAGTTGAATCACAATATTAAAACAACCCTTGCAACACTTTCCTGAAATGTAGATGTTTAGATGGGAGGAAATATACATTTTTTTCTGCAGCCTCTTTTTTCAATTTATAGTAACAGGCTCTTTAAATAGCCTGTTTTCCCGAAAAGAAGACTTAGCATGAAAATAAGACATAGCATGTTTTTATGTATGCACCTAATATAAGCCCTACTCCTCCCAATAAGCCCTACTAGAGAGCCTGCACAGCTGACTGGCTGTCCATTTCATCTGGTTGCTTGTGGTGCCACAGCCACGAGGTGAGGTGGGGTGGTAGTGAAGCTGCCCCATATGCCCTGCACCAGCTTTCTTCAAGGTTCCCACAGTCAGGCCATCCATGCCCCGACATCTGCCTCAGGGCAGCAGCACCAGTAGCAATGTGCAGCAAGAATCCATGTGGCCGCCAACCCACTTCTGCTTGTTCGCGGCCGCAACGGAGCAGGATGCTGTGTGGTGTGTTGGTGCCACGGTTGTGATGTGAGGCAGTTATCAGGACGTGGATGGCCTGGCTGCACGGGCCCCGGGGTAAGATAGTGTGGGGCATATATTCTTCTACTACTAATGCAAAGGCTCCATCACCCTCTGCCTCATGGCGGTGGCACTAACGCACTACATAGCCTCCTGCCCCGCTGTGAGCAAGTAGAAAAAATGGGCCTCCTGTACCGGGGAAAAAATAAAACACCCTCAAAAAATAAGCCCTAGTGCTTATTTTGAGGCCCCAAAGAAAATAAGACCAGTCTTATTTTCAGGAAAGCATGGTATCTATTCATTAATTTGTTAAATTTCTAGTCTCCTTTTCTTCAAGACAGAATATACCGCTTCCTCTTTCCATTCTTCCTGTAACAAAATTCCTGTGGCTATTCTGGCATAAAAGACAATAACTGGCCCCAAAGCCATCAATAAGCTTCATGGCTCAGGAAGGACATGAACCCAGCGATCTGTCCTATTCCAACACTTTAAACAAAGCTTGATTTCCTTCCTAACTGCAGCAGAATAGTGAAACTACAGATTCTTCTGCTACTAATGCAAAGACTATACAAATGTCATCCAGGTTTATTTACCCTGCCTCCAAGACCACCTAGCTCAGTCCAGAGAGTTTGTGTGAGAGGGTAAAAACAGCCCCGCCCTAATAGTTCTCAGAGTATATGGTAGATGCAACCTTTAGTTGGCAAGATTCTTTTATAGGTTTGGAACAATAAAGCATTCAGCTTGGAAGAAACATCTTTCTTGGTTTTGGGGGCTGATATAAGGAGAGGCAATGAGGTAGCTCAGTCTCATGCCATGAAGGGTTTTAAAAGTTAAAACCTGAATCTTGCATTGGCTCCAGAAGTGAACTGGCAACCAATCCAGGTCATGGAGCAGAGTGTGATATGTGTTGGTTTGGGAGCACACATAACTATCTACACCACTACTTTATGCACTAATTGGAGCCTCTGGATGCTCTTCAAGGCCCTATAAAGACACTCCCTACATAGAATTGCATTTTAAATTCAGGAATAGTTACAACTAGAGTAGCTATAGTACAGATTAGGCAAAACCTGGTATCTGTGAGTGGGACCATTTAGTCCTAGTGTACAATCACTTAAATGTGAACCAGTAGGTGCAGCAGTAGCCAAAAAACTAATATTCCTTGGCTGTATAAATAGACACAGAGAATCAAAATCACATGAAGTATTAGTACTGCTTTATAAATCCTTAGTAAGATCACACCTGGAATATTGCATCCAGTTTTGATCACCACATTACAAAAAAGATGTTAAGACTTTGGAACAAGTGCAAAGAAGAGCAGCTAAGACGATTAAGGGCCTGGAGATAAAAACATATGAAAAATGGTTGCAGGAATTAGATATGACCAGTCTAGAGAAAAGAAGGACTGGGGAGGACACACGATAGCGGTATTCTGATATTTGAGAGGCTGCCACAAAAAGGAGGGGGTCAACTTTTTTTCCGAAGCACCAGAGGGCAGGAGAAGAAACAATGGATGGAAACTAATCAAGGAGAGAAGCAACCTGGAATTAAAGAGAAACTTCCTAACAGTGAGGACAATTATCCAATGGAACAGCTTGCCTTCAGAGTTATAGATGGTTCATCACTGGAGGTTTTTTAAGAAAAGACTGAACAGCCACCTATCTGAAATGGTATAGAGTTTACTCCTAGAAGACCTCCAAGGTCCCTTCCAACTCTATTCTGATTAACACAATAAATGGCTCTGGTCAAAGTGTTTTATAGCCAGTGCATTTGCATAAGAGGACATTCAAAAAGACAATTTGTGACAGCACAAGTACTTACTTTTTTGATCCCTCTATCCCCCACTTACACCTCCCTCCATGTGGATGCCTCTAGTTTACAACCTAAAATTATGGGACAGAATGGAGCCATGCAATTAACCCTCCTGAATTTCATTTCAAATATAGACTTGCATCAGGGGTGGGTTCCTGCCAGTTCTAACCTCTTCTATAGAAGAGGTTCCACAAATCTACAGTGCTGTTTAGAACCGGTTCCAGCTCCCTCATCCCACCAATCCGCACATCATTAAGATGAAGAGCGAGAGGAGGAATTCTAGGAGTTGAAGTCCACAAGTCTTAAAGCTGTCAAGTTTGACCACCCCTGGGGTATTCTTTCTAAAGAGTTAGGGGTGCAAGGGTCATGTACTTGACAGCTTTAAGACTTGCACACTTCAGTGCCAGAGTTCCTGAGCCAACATGACTGGAGGAGGAATTCTGGGAGTTGAAGTCCACAAGTCTTAAAGCTGTCAAGTTTAAACACCCCTGGGTTTTTTTTTCTAAAAGGTTAGGGGTGCGAGGGTCTTGTAACAGCTGTAAGACTTGCGTGCTTCAAATGCCAGAGTTTCTGAGCCAACATTTTGGTTGCTAAGCAAGAGCATTGTTAAGTGAGTTTCACCACATTTTACAAGTTGGTCACGCCCACCCGGTCACATGGCCAGCAAGCCACTCCCACCCAGTCACACGGCTGACAAGCCACTCCCACAAAGCAGGCCACACCTACAGAAGAGGTTCTAAAAAATTTTGAAACCCACCATTGACTTGCATATATCTTGTGGAAGACTTTTGAAGGGAAGGAAAATGTCATAAATACAGCTCCTTAATCTTCTTGTTCTTCTGCAGAATGCTGCCTTAAGTGTCACTTTCTATTGTCTTCTAAATAAGGCTCCTTCCTTTGTATATATTTAGTAAGGCGAATAACAGCTCTTTATTTATTTTTTCCTGATTTACTTTTAAAGATCATATGACTCACTTGTTAATGTTTGACGGCATGTAATAATAGAAACTTCAGAAAGTTTGGTGAATGGGTATAAGTACGACCACATTCCACTATAATGGGTAAATGTTACTGCTCAAGAGACCTGTTGGCCCATCACAACTAAGAACTGGTTGGACCAGATTAGGGTTGTGTCATATGATAGGTCTTCCCTTCTGACCAATCAAATACCATTGTTCTTGGGTGCCTTGGGCACTTTTAAAAAGTGGCTGGGGGGGTGGTTGGCACAGTGAATTGTTTGGTTTCAGAGTGAAGGAAGGTGAGTAAACATATCTTAGGTCTCTGGCTTACTTGTGCTTGAGTTTTGATCTAAAGTGTCTTTTTCTATTGTTAAATCTAAAACATTTGTAAAGTTAGTACAAATTAACATCGAACACAAATGAGATTAAAACAAAATTTGTCACGGCATTGCTTCTGTTTGATCATGCTAGCTAAATAGAAAATCCTTAAATTACTTACATACCTTGTAGTTTAATCTAAATGTGGGGTATTGCTTTAAGCTTTTTATTTTTATGTTTCTGAGAAAAAACAAATTATGATGCCAGTGGTAATAACCTACCCTTTAGGTATTACTGCTTAATATAGGTGAGAAAAACTTATAGAAAGCAAGTGAAAAAATTGTAAGCCTTCTCACTGTTTTCGAGCAAACAGTTCCTTTTTATTCAGGCAAAGTTAACAGAAAGTGATACCTGTAAGTGGATGTTGTAGCTTTATACCTGATTCAAGTTATTTTACAGACAGTTTCAGCTTTTGCCTTGCTGAGTTATATGGAATGGAGTAGCTGACAAAGCACCATTTTGGACTGGTATCAGTTTGAAAAATTGATGTGTTATGTTCTGTACATTCTTCCAAACTCTGTGAGCCATCTATAATTCTTTTGAACTGTCCCTTATTCAGTCTCTGATACTGTATTTATGCTCAGATCCAGAGTTGAATCCTTAAAATATCTACCCTGCTTCCATGAAAATAAGACCTTCCCAGATAATAAACCCAATCCGGGTTTTGAGCGCATGCACTAAAATAAGCCCTCCCCCCCAAATAAGCCCTCCCTGAAAATATTGCAACATAGCAGCAGCCATGAGGTGACCACGCTTGCCACCTCCTGCACTTCAAAAAGACCTCCCTGAAAATAAGGCCAAGTGTTTATTTCAGGGGTCAAAAGAAAATAAGACCCAGTCTTATTTTCGGGATAACACTGTATTAAACTTGATCTTACTTGGAAGTCTTATTCAGTTCAGTGAAGTTTTTTCCTGAATAGGCATAGAATAAATTGCAAGTGATTAAAATGTTTTGCGTCACAAGCTTGCCCTTGACATAAATGGCTGGTATCTATCTGTATGCTACCAAAACTGTCTATTTGTAATCTTCAATTGGACAAAATGATGCATCATAGAGGAACAATTTTTGAACTAAAGTACCTCAAATGGGTTAACTTTAAGAAGGTATCCTAAGTTTGGAGCCAGTTAATCTTATGGAATTGAAATTTCAACAATCTTCAGATCAGTTGTATTGGTAAAATTATGGTCAGTGCAGAATTGCTGTAATCATGATATTTGATCGTGATTTCTAATTCGCCCTGACAACTTCCCACAAGCAAAGTCAATGGATAAGCTGGCAGGAAGTCAAAGGTTGCTCCTCCTACTGCTGCTTTTTTGCCTGCCTATGGTCATTCTGTTTATCAGTTTAGATAAGGAAATATCACTGAAATCATGACCCCTATGGGGTTATAGGTTGTACAGCTTTTTAAAAAGTTTGATTTAATAATAATAATAATAATAATAATAATAATAATAATAATAATAATAATAATAATAATAATATTTAATGCTTCTAGACTGCCCCCTCTCCCGCAAGGGACTCGGGGCGGTGTACAGTTCATACAAAATATAACAGGATACAATAAAATTAAATTAAATATGTACAGTTGACAATTGACATGGAGGAGGTTAAAATGTAGTTAAAAAAACTGTACAAAGCAGATATAAAATAAATTCAAACCCCTAAAAACAAATACAGTAAATTAAAAAGTCCCTAAAATAACCAGATAGAATACATTTGCCAGGAGGGACAGTTGAATTATGCCATTTAATTGTCACAAGCTTCTTGTCTCGAGATTTAATTCTTACATAATAGCATAGTTCGTATAACTTACAATTAACAGTTGGGCAAAAAAAATTTAAGCCAAAATTTCCTCAGCTATTAAGAATCTCAGTGTAAGATAAAATTGAAAACATTCCCAGTTATATTTGCAAATATTAAGTTTTCATGTATTTATCCTTTTTTAAAAGGGCCTTTTCTTCTTCAAGACACTGAGCTGGATCTTGGCTTTGTTCAGTTCATTATTATAGTCAATAGTTTGCATAATACGACTAATAAAATATAACTGATAACAAATAAATGTTCAGTCAAAAATAAAAAAAATAAACACTTGAAAGAAAAAGGATACCGAGTCAACTGATGTTCTTAATTTATTTATTTTTATGTAAATTCATTGAAATCTAATTATGGTTTTATCTGGATACAATCCAGATTTTCCAATGCATCTCACTCCTTTAAGGATAATGTGATTATCTTAAATTTGTCGTGCATTATCATTTGCAGACCATGACAACAAACCCAAAACTGTCAAAACAGTTGCCGCCAGATAAGATGACACCTTAAGACTATGTTGCCAATACTGTTAATACTATATAATGGCCATGTTTGTCAATGTGATTGACGTTTTTGTTGTACAAAGAACAAAATAAAAAGCCAAGTTCCTTTTTGTTTATTCTGTAAAAAGCTGTAATAGTAACACATTCAATGATTTTTTTAAAAAAAGATGCTAAATATGCTTTGAATATCATCTCATCAAACAGTGTAACTGGGGCTGATGATTTTATATATTTGAAATGTCATCAGTAAAACCTTTTCCAATATAATAGTCCTCAGATATGTGTTAGAAGTCACAGCTCCCAGAACTTTCAATCAGCCATTGACCTGTTCAGCAGGAATCATGAGTGTTTCTAATGTATTTTGTGTATTTGTATATTAAAATTTGAAAAACACTATAATTATTCATCGCTGTAGTATACCAAGTATGGTAAGCTTATGAAGCTTTAGGACAGGGGTGTCCAAACTTGGGAACTTTAAGACTTGTGGACTTCAACTCCCAGAATTCCCCAGCCAGCCATGCTGGCTGGGGAATTCTGGGAGTTGAAGTCCACAAGTCTTAAAGTTCCCAAGTTTGGACACCCCTGCTTTAGGACAAAGCATTTTTTGCTACAAGATGACAAATAAGTAAAAAGCAGCATAGTTTCAATGGAAAAACAGAGTTTTGTTTCCAATGAATTAGATTCAGGGCATGTCACTACAGATCTGTGTAATGTCAATGAGGGATTTGAGAATACCTTGCCAGTCCTGAGAAAGTTTGCATTTGTTTGACTATGCTTGGATGCCTCTCAATTGGGAAATTGTTTTAGCATCTGGTATCAGCTCCCTTCTCTAAAAACCGATGAGTAACCAACTGAAACTTACACTTAACAGGCACTGTTTGTGATTTTTTTTTGATTGACAATCTTGTTGAACTTGAGCAGGAAGTTCCAAAATATATATATGGGCAATACTTATACCCTGACTATGCGACAGGATAGTCAAGGAATGATTAAGCATATCCCATTGCTGAGAGTAAATTGCATTCATATATACACATTCACTTGGAGTCACGATCAATGAATATAGTGCAGCTCGCTTGTAGCTAAGTAAATACAAGAGACTAAGAAAGATCAGGGGAAGAAGTTTTTAAAAGAGCTGCATTTATCTTGCTCCAGATATTCATTAATAAAAAGCACTGAGAAGTTATGGATTGTCCTGGCCTGAGAAACCCTATAGATTTCATTTATAGATTTCTACATTCTGTGCCTCAGTATATTTTCTTTAAAACATTATGTCTAGACTTGTCCCATACATGCAGATAAATGCAGATATATATATATCAATACTATCCATTCTTACAGAGTATAATAAATCTGGGGTTGTTGTTTTGTTAACTGTTATAGGCTGGTAAGCACACTTAGAATTTTAAACACTAGATATAAATTGACTGCTATGATGGGCATGACCAGTTACAAGACTGCTTTAGAAGTACTGCATAGTTCATCTTCCTGGCTGTTGGCAGCAGAACAGTCAGTCCTAGCATAGGGCTAAGGTGAAATACATCTGATGGGCTTATGGCCAGTAGTCACTGGTGAAATTGTAGTAACTCTATTGCTTGAGGAACTCTGAGGAAGAAATAGCAAATAATTCTTCACAAATGGCATTAAAGCCCATGGAAAGAAGCTCACCAAGAAATAGGACCATGTTGCTTTTAAAGATGAGGGGCCCATGTTTGGAGGTAATTATTTGGCTGCAAAGAAGAAGGAAGAGCATTCTGAAGTAGGTCTAGGTCAGGGGTGTCCAAACTTGGGAACTTTAAGACTTGTGGACTTCAACTCTCAGAATTCCCCAGCCAGCATGGCTGGCTGGGGAATTCTGGGAGTTGAAGTCCACAAGTCTTAAAGTTCCCAAGTTTGGACACCCCTGGTCTAGGTAGTATGAACAATTGCATCAAAGCCTTTGGAAAATCAAGATGCTGATTGTAAACAGAATTGGTGGGGGGAGCTGATTGAAAAACTTTAGGAAGGAAACATGAAGTGATTGCAAGAAAACCTGGATTTTGTTAAAATTGAAATGACTTGGATTAGGAAAGGGATTCAATGAGTAACTGAACTAAAATAGACAGGTATAGAACATTTCCAATCAGACAAATTCAAAATGTTCTATTCTGGAAGTGAACCCCAAATTTAAAAATGGAGTGTAATTTCTATCAAGGATGGCCATGCAGTTTCTTGATTATAAAGGTAGATGCATCATCAATTGAAGAAGAAATAGATGAAGAATTATATGGAAAATTACCAGAAATAATAGATTCAGTACCAAAGAAGCATGTTCTAATAATTTCTTCTGACTTTAAAAGAAAAGTTGGAGAATAACCGTATATGATTGGAAAAATTAGATTAGAAACCTGCAGTGATGCAGAGCCCATTTTCTATGCTATATCGAAGTCTAACACATTATTTTAATATAAAATATGGTTCTATGCCTGGACATCTCCAAATGGACAACACCATAATCAAATAAATTACATAGCCAGAGATAGAAATTTTCTGCTGAACTATTGATGCGAATGCTGGAGGCGGATTGTGGATAAGTCTACCAGGTACTAATCACAACAATGCAATTACATATCTGACCAAAACAAAAGTCTAGAAAATTTCCAACCCCAATACCTAAAATTCATTTCATAAAACTATAACTAAACCTGGGCCTAGTGGATTGAGAATCTGAGTAATTGTGGGAAGAAGTTAAAATACTATAGAAGTTGAAGAGTTAGAAAGCATGTAACAATCAATTCTGCGCAGGAGCAAGAAAAAGACTGATCCCTTTGATTTATGGTGTCAGAAAAGCTTGTTTTCAGGGGTGGGCTGCTGCGGGTTTGCACGGGTTCGGGCGAGCATCTAACTAAGTATCTGCCCAGTTCAGTGAACCTCCGAATCCCACCTCTAGCTGGTGCCACCCATCCATCCCACCCCACCCCACCCCGCCATTCTGAGGAGTCTCCACTTGGCCAGTTTTGTATGCCAGGTAAGTGCAGGAGGTTCAGGGAGAGTGAAAAATGGGCCTCCTGGAAGTTCTGGAAGTCCAGAAATAGATCCATTTCCATCCCCCGGAGGGTCTCCGGAAACCGGGGAAGGCATTTTCGTGTTCCCAGAGACTCGAGAAAAGCCTCCAGAGCTTGGGGAGGGTGAAAATACACCCACCATGGTGCAGGAGGCCAACTAGGCCACACCCACCATTGCCACACCCACCCAGCAATTGGGCAGAGAACTCATTGCTAAAATTCTTGAAGTCCACCCCAATTGCTTTCTGCTCTTTGAACAATCAAAAGAACCTTTTATTCAGTTAAATACAGGATATTAAGCCAGAATGCTCATTGGAAGCAAGGATCTATTCAAATTGCTGGTTCTTCATCTATTACCTCAAAAACTTTTCAGTTCCATCAACAATGCTCTGATTGTTAATGTTACCCGTCCCTCTACTTCCTTGATTATATTACAATTATCATTCTCCCTTTAAACATATTATACAGTACTTTTCTGCTATGTCTTTCATGGCAATCATTCTTTTATGCATATTTTTCCAATTCGCAAGAAAAAAAATATTCAATATTCCACCAAACATTTTCCTATTAACATACTTGTGGGATTCTGCAGCATAATCCTTGTTCCAAGAAGTTTCCTCAATATCTTTCCTTACATCTACTTCCCTTTCATTTTATTTGGAGATTATATTCTAAAAAGGTTTTATACCAATCTCATGCTTTCATTTTCCCAGGCATTCTTCTTTCATTTCTCTCCATTCTGTTTTCACTATCCACTTTCCCTCCAAGTTCAACTCTGGATGTTAACAAAATTTTGATCTGTTCCACCGAGCCTGTCATAATTCCCATATTGCTCACTAATTCTGTCTTTCATCACAGTCAATCAAATAAATAATGCTTTTATATTTGCAGTCATATATGCATATGAATAGACTTACATTCAAACACACATTTAAAACAAACTTTTAGAAGTTTTCTAAGCAACTGCTTACCAACAATTACCATTCTTTTTCATTTAATTTCATTCCTGTATTTCTGAATTGCTCAATCAGTTCTCTATACTCTGCTGTCTTTTTCCCAGTCATCCATTCATGTCATCTTGTTGAATATTTTTTTCCTGAATTTATTCATTCAGAATGATCCACAGTGTTTTCATAATTCTTCCATTGTTGGTGTTCAATGGATGTAGCATCCAGCTGTCACCAATGTATGGGTGCATATACGTGAGTGCACACACACACACACACACAGACACACACACACACAGAGACAGACAGACACACACACTTATACCACTCAATCCTTTCTGACATTCATTTTAGCCATTTCATTCATAAATGAAGCCTATACTTTCACCTTTATGCAGGTATCCATCAACTCCCACTCCACAAGGTTATTACCATCTTCATTCAGATGCTCCTCTCCCTGCTTTTTCCCCTTTTGGTTTCATGACATCACAAGATATCTATTTTTTCTTCCTTCTATTTCATTTGTTAACTCTTTACTATTCTTATAATTTGAGTTTCAGTTTTCTATGCAACAGGGTCATCAGATCAGGGGTGGGTTTCTGCCAATTCTAACCTCTTCTATAGAAGAGGTTCCACAAATCTACAGAGCCATTTAGAACTGGTTCCAGCTCCCTCCCCCGCCCGTCCGCACATCATCAAGATGAAGAGCGAGAGAAGGAATTCTGGGAGTTGAAGTCCACAAGTCTTAAAGCTGTCAAGTTTGAACACCCCTGGGTTTTTTTTTCCTAAAAAGTTAGGGGTACAAGGGTCTTGTAACTTGACAGCTTTAAGACTTGCGTGCTTCAAATGCCAGAGTTTCTGAGCCAACATTTTGGTTGCTAAGCAAGAGCGTTGTTAAGTGAGTTTCACCACATTTTACAAGTTGGCCATGCCCACCCAGTCACATGGCTGGCAAGCCACTCCCACCCGATCACATGGCCGGCAAGCCACTCCCACAAAGCAGGCCACACCTACAGAAGAGGTTCTAAAAAATTTTGAAACCCACCACTGCATCAGATGCACCTTTAAATATTGATCTTGGCTCCCATTCTGCCTCTAAATGATTAAGACTTTAGCACATTTTGGATAGTATGCCACAGTGAAACCAATGCCCAATTTTAACCCAAGCATACTCCTGCCACTATATTCAGCTAATAAGTATTGCACATTTCCAACCTACTAGGTTGGAACTTGTACAATGTACTAACAAACATTTTTGGTGCATGATTATTTACTCAATGCACTTTAGACTATCTTTTGCATTTCGTGTCACCCACATACACTAAAGCCAGTTTGGTCTGTGGTTAAGGCACCAGGGTAGAAAGCAAGAGTCTGTGAGTTCTAGTTCCATCTTAGCCATGAAAGCCAGCTGGGTGAACTTGGGCTATTAACTCTCTCTTAGCCCAACTCACCTCAGAGGGTTGTTGTTCTAGGAAAAATAGGAGGAGGAAGTTATTTTGGTTATGTTTACCACCATGAATGATTTGTAAAACTAATAAAGGTATAATATAAGTAAGTAAATAAGCAAATGAACTACTGTATTTTGGGGGGTATAAGCCGCACCTTTTCCCCTCAAAAAAGAAGCTGAAAATCTGGGTGCGTCTTATACACTGAATATAGCATTTTTTTGCCTCCCGAAACCCTGCCTTCTTACCAAAATAGCCTTTAGGAGTGTATTTCAGAGTGCTCCTGGGGGCTGGGGAGGGGAGAAATAAGCAAAAAACAGCCTGGTTTTTGCTCAATTTTGCCCTCCCTCCCAGCCACCAGGAGCATTCTATAAACCTTCTAAAGGCTATTCATGATCTTTTTTAAAAAAAAAATGGGTCATTTTTGGGAGGTCTGCAGAGTGCAAAAACTTTTTTAAAAAAAATTGCCTCTTCAAAATCTTGGTGGGTCTTATACTCCGATGCGTCTTATACTCCGAAAAATATGATAATATCTAAGACTGATCTTAAATATGAAAATAAACTTTCCTAATTCTTAAGAGTCTTCGGAGCAACAAAGTGTTCAGGCATAATTTGTTTAGGGAAAAAAACTAGGAAATACAATACAATACAATACAATAGTAGAGTTGGAAGGGACCTTGGAGGTCTTCTAGTCCAACCCCCTGCCTAGGCAGGAAACCCTATATCGTGAATGAAATGAAATATTTTATAATGAAAGAACAGCTCTCATTACCCAATGAAATTTCTGGGTATGAGTCCGGCAGGGCTGTATAATGTCGCCCTGCCTATTTAACTTATATGCAGAGCACATCATGAGAAAGGTGGAACTAGATCAGTGGTGGGCAACCTTTTTTTTCAACTGAGCCAAATCTCGCCAAAACCACGATTGAAATTTATTTTGAGAGCCACATTTTTAAAACCGAAAATACATAGGATGGTACACTGTTTTTAGTTTCAATAAACTCTGGCATTTGAAGCATGCAAGTCTTAAAGCTGTCAAGTTACAAGATCCTTGCATCCCTAACCCTTTAGGAAAAAAACCCCAAGGGGTCTTCAAACCTGACAGCTTTAAGACTTGTGGACTTCAACTCCCAGAATTCCTCCTCCAGTCATGTTGGCTCAGAAACTCTGGCATTGAAGCATGCAAGTCTTAAAGCTGTCAAGTTGCAAGACCCTTGCACCCCTAACCCTTTAGAAAAAAAAAACCCAGGAGTCTTCAAACCTGACAGCTTTAAGACTTGTGGAGTTCAACTCCCAGAATTCCTCCTCCAGTCATGTTGGCTCAGGAACTCTGGCATTGAAGCATGCAAGTCTTAAAAGCTGTCAAGTTGCAAGACCCTTGCACCCCTAACCCTTTAGAAAAAAGAAAAAACCCAGGGTCTTCAAACCTGACAGCTTGAAGACTTGTGGACTTCAACTCCCAGAATTCCTCCTCCAGTCATGTTGCGGCGACATCATCTGCGTGGATCCATCTTCGGCTTTTTTCACAGGGGACAGGGCTGCTGCTGAAGATGTCGACGAGCCCCTGCCACCACCAGAACAACAGCTGCCTCCTCCTCCCCCACCAACAGCACCACTACATTTGGAGTGAAGCCGCCAAAGCTCCCGCTGGCGCCCCCCTCCACTCAGAGCACCGCGTTACCCCTGCTGCCTTCTCCGCCACCGCCATGCTTTTGAGAAGCCATGAGGCCTTTTTTCCCTGCTCCTGCCCCCCCCGCCGCCTTCCTACTGGCTCCCGCGGCCTCATGGCTCCTCAAAAGCACAGCAGAGGAGGAGAGGGCAGGGTAACGCGGGGCCCAACTCAGGTGCTCCTAACGGTGGGGGAGGCGCCGCTGACGCGGCGTCGGGTGCTGTTAGAGGAGGAGGAGGTGGCAGCAGATATTCTGGTAGCGGCAGGGGCTTTACTTTAGCTGCAGCGCCGGGCGCAAGCAGCTAGGATTGGCCACCCATAAAGGACCTCCTCCCCGGGCTTGCTTTCCTGGCGTCAGTCACCCCGCGCTCACCAAAACAAGTCCGGGGAGGTCCTTTGCGGGCGGCCAGTTCTAGCCGTCTGCAAAGGACCTCCCCAGCCTCCGGCGCCTGTGACAGCAGAAAGCACTGCGCGGCAGTTGGAAACTGCTGCGCGGTGTTTTGTTGCCACCTGCGCGGGCGCGCAGCCGCGCACCTTAGAGGGAACAGTGGGAGGGAGGGGAGCAGGCGCCCGGCACACAGAAGAGCCGCATTAAAATGTGTAAAGAGCCGCATGTGGCTCGCGAGCCGCGGCTTGCCGACCACTGGACTAGATGAATCAAAAGTTGGAATTGAGATTGCTGGGAAAAATATCAACAACTTCAGATATGCAGAAGATACCACTCTAATGGTAGAAAGTGAAGAGGAACTAAAGAGTCTCTTGATGCAGGTGAAAAAGGAGTGTGCAAAAGTTGGCTTGAAACTCAACATTAGGAAACTAAGATCATGGCATCTCGATTCCTGGCAAAAAGATGGGAAGAAATGGAGGTAGTGACAGATTTTATTTTCCTGGGCTCCAAGGTCACCGCAGATGGGGACTGCAGCCAAGAAATTAAAAGACGCTTGCTCCTAGGGAGGAAAGCTAAGGCAAACCTAGACAGCATACTAAAAAGCAAAGACATCACCCTGCCAACAAAAGTGTGTATAGTCAAGGCTATGGTTTTCCCAATTGGAGTGTATGGCTGTGAAAGTTAGACCATAAGAAAGGCTGAGCGCCAAAGAATTGAGGCCTTTGAACTATGGTACTGGAGAAGACTCCTGTGAGTCCCTTGGACTGCAAGGCGATCAAACCGGTCAGTCCTAGAGGAGATCAATCCTGACTGCTCTTTAGAAGGCCAGATCCTGAAGATGAAACTCAAATATTTTGGCCACCTAATGAGAAGGAAGGCCTCACAGGAGAAGAGCCTGATGCTGGGAAAGATTGAGGGCAAAAGAAGAAGGGGACGACAGAGAATGAGGTGGCTGGATGGAGTCACCGAAGCAGTAGGTGTGAGCTTAAATAGATTCCAGAGGATGGTAGAGGACAGGAAGACCTGGAGGAATGTTGTCTACGGGGTTGCAATGAGTCGGAAACAACTTTGCAATTAACAACAAGCTAGGACATTGTAGAATAAGGTTCAATGCCCATATAGCATTGTTCTCAACCACACCCTTTCAAAAATATTTCTCTTTTATCCAAGGTTACTGTGGTTTTGGTTGAGTCATGGTGTTTGCCTACTCTTTGTTTACTTGCAAAAAAAATCTTTTAGTTTATTTTAAGCTTTTGTTCTACAAATCTTTAAAACACCAAAGCTCAGTTAGGAAGTTTCGTACACCATAAACAGCCAGTTCCAGGCCATTCCTGATTTGGAAAGAGATACCTCTATAGGTGTGTAGCTGCCCTTGTTTTGAATCCCAAATCCATATATTATAGCTGAGGTATTATACTAGAATGTTGATATAAACAAGTCTAAAATATGGAATTTTACCAATGCCAGTAGACAGTTTGAGGAAGGCTGAGCTAGTTATGGATATCCTAGTCTAGCAGTCTCTAAGACATTGGAGCTGTAACTATGATAATTTCTCAACCAGTTGTTTTGTTGGCCATAGTGGGTGTGGAATTTTGGGAACTGTAATTCAACATATCTGAAGAGCTCTGATTTAGAAACTTTACTAGACATTTTAGAGGTCACACAGACATTTCATCCAATATCAAGACAGAACTGAACTAATTATACTGCTACATTTTTCCCCTCTCACTTTCTTTTAACTTTGTATTACTTTGTGTTGTATTATGAATATTATTAGCATCAAAGATGTTAAAGAACCCTTGGGCATCTCAAAATTTTACATATTTATTGCAGTAGTCTTTAAGACATAAGAGATTTGTTATTATAATGAACAGTTTTGCTGGCAAGAAAATTAAGATGTTTGCTTAGTTTTTGACTTGCTTTCTTCACTCACTTGAGAGTTTTGAAACCAAATTCACACATGTTTTTAAATATGGTATCTGATGGTATCAATACTAATCTGGAGCCAGTTCTAGCCAGTAATATAGAGTTATTATTTTCTTTTCTCCTTTCAATGCATTGTGAAGTGTAGGATGAAGGAGCAGGATTGAAATTTGAGATTATAAAAATATGTTTACAGAATAACTATTCAGTTTGAGAAAGTTTAAACTTGAAGATCAAGTCAGTTACTTCCCAGAGTTTGCAGGAATTGGATAATTGTTCATATGAACTGTACTATCTTTGTACTTTGTGCAATAAAATGATTACATAGCTAGCTTATAAAACACACTCAAAAGACTATACTTCAATGGTTATCCTTAAAATTGGAGAATGATATTAGGTGGTATGCCACAACAATCAATTTTATGTCTGATTGAGGAGAACACTTATCGAATTTGCAGATGATTCAAAGTCAGAAATAAAAATTATAGTTTAAAAATAATAGAAAAAAATACAATAGATATAAGTGCAAAATTCACAGTAAAAAAAACCCAAATCAAATGTACAATTTTAGGATGGCGGCCATCTGGTATACGAACTGCGCATGTGAAAGATTGTGGATGTAGTTATCTGCAATTGAATATGATCCAGCAGTGTCACATAACTGGAAAGAAGACACTCAGTTGGCATCAAGAGAAGCATAGTCTCCAAATTACAGAAAATAATCATTCCAGGCACTCCCCCCCTCCCCCCCTCACCCCCAGTTTGGGACACCATTTTCCATCTTGAAAAAAGGATGACTGACAGGAAACATGATAGAACTCTGGAAATATCTGAATGAATATCACATTAAAGAGAGATATTTTACTCTCTTATCAAAGAGTACAAGACACAGTTGCTAGATTTATGTTACACAGAGGCAGAATCCAACTAAATGTACATAAATCTTCAGAAATGGCAAAATTGACCTATTTACTCAGGGATGAAACATGTTCTTTTATAAAAGAATGGAATCCTTTTATGATATTTTGCTGTAAAAAATGAAAGTGATTTCACAGTTTGTTGATTTAAAAGGTTGAAAATGAAATACAAGGGAACCATATGATGTAATCTGAGAGAGGGATAATATGTTGGTCTGTATGTGCTATAAAGAACATTGGAAGCCACTTCTTTGTGTTTTCCTTTGTACTGTTTTTTCACACTTTTTTCTTTTTCTTAGCTCTCTTTTACATATGTTATGTTTAATTTTTATTCATGTAAAAATCCCTATTAAAATTATATTTAAGCAATAGATTTATCGAGAGTATAAGAAAGAACCAAGAACTGTGCAATGCAAAAGGATATTTATATCCCCCTTTTACTTAACTAAAAGTAAACAAAAGCACCACACTTCATCCATGCGAATATCACTGAATTTTCCTCTGAAAAAAATTAAAAAACGATTGACAAATATTAGGGGAAAATATATTAGAAAAACCTGCCTTGTACTCTTGCTCTGGCAATTATACGAGAGAGAATGGTGGAGAGGGTGTGTAAATTCCATGGAAGATACTAAGGACTGGAATGCAGAGCAGAAAGTTTTAGAACTTTAAAACATTCAACCGGAATGTTACTTTCCTGGTCTCCCTTGTTCTAGCTGCAACTGGCTCTTTGAATTATTTTCTCAGCTGGTTCCATAACAGTGGCTGCAACAGAGTTTTTGATGGGTGTGACATTTTCACCCAAAAAGGTTGAATCAGGCTTGCTGTAGGCTATCTGCTGTAAAATAGGAAATAACATTTTCAACCATGAAGCAGAAGCTGTAGCCCAAGGTTGAAGGAACTTCCCAGGCAGGTAGGTATGAGAAGCGATTAAAGATCTCATTCATTGCCTTCCTAGGAATGGTATAACGTGCAAGTAATGTGATTCTTTTAATCCTACCACAAATAATCAAGTGAAGAAATGAATTATGAAGTGAAGCATGTAGAATGGATTCCAAAATTATATGAGAATTCAACTGAGATAGAAATACAAATATGTTCTTACAATACATTGTGTGTTTAAAAGCTTAATCAATTCTTAAGTAATAATTCCCACCTAAAACGTTAAGGAAACATTTTACATGACACATGGTTTTCTGTGAGGAATGAACATGAGAAATCCTTCACTTAAAATACAATTTTCTAAATGTAGTTTTGAATAGCAGATTCTGCCCTGTTTGGCTACTATGAAGATTGACTGGTGGGTGTCATTTTAAATACTGCATGCTTTATATACAACTGGTAATATTATTTGATATATTAATCCTGTATATTGTACAGGTGAGAAGGAGGGCTGAGAAAATATCTATAGACCTATCAAATTCTGGTTATAAACTGTTTCAACCAGTGGTGAGATTCTTTTTTTTTTTTTACTACCAGTTCTGTGGCCATGGCTTGGTGGGCATGGCATGGCTTGGTGGGTGTGGCTTGGTGAGCATGGCAGGGGAAGGATACTGTGAAATCCCAATTCCCTCCCCAATCCAGGGGAAGGTTACTACAAAATCCCCATTTGCTCCCGATCAGCTGGGACTCAGGAGGCAGAGAATAGATGGGGGCAGGGCCAATCAGAGGTGGTATTTACCGGTTCTCCAAACTAAAAATTTCTGCTACCTGTTCTCCAGAATCTGCTGAATACCACTTCTGGTTTCAACTCTTCCCCTGGGGATTGCTGCAGGACATTGCATACCAAAACAGCTAGACCCAGAGACAGTTTTTCCCCTTGTGTCATCACTCTGCTGGACACCTAATCCTCACAGTATTGTCTTACATCTAAGTATATTTACTCATGTTGTACGCCTGTAGTTATATTATTATCCTTCTCAACTTATCTACCTCTTATTGGTATTTATTATTATTATTATTGTTCTGAATGTACATTGAAAGCTTTGCGCCAGATATAAATTCCTTGTGTGTCTAATCGTATTTGGCCAATAAAGTATTCCATTCTATTTCATTCCATTCCATCCCTCAGAACTAAACTAGATTAGATACATGTTGTTCTTTAAGACACATTATTTGCTAATGAGGTGAGAATAGGTGTTCTTCCTGTACGATTTAAAAAGGCATTGTAGATATTGTAGGATCATTTTGTTTTGATTTTTGAAGTCTTTGAAGCTTTTTATTACAATCTGGGACATGGATGAAGATTGTACCGCTTTCAGGGTTCAAAAGAAGAAGAAAAGACAGCACTTTTGAAAGAACCTGAAGTATTAACACATGTATAATTCCTTTCTAGATTGCATTGCCAACTGAAGATGGCAAAAGAAGATACTGGTGTGCGATGCTTTCAGGGCTTACTAATTCTGGGAAATGTTGTCATAGGGGTAAGTAACTTAACAATGGCTTCTTTGAAAATATACCACTGTCAAGGTTCACACATTATTAAGCCATGATTTTGAAAATAATAGTTAGCTTTGTAAACTACAGTTGGTTGCATTGATATATCACGATAAATCCCAAATTCTGGTTTAGAAATTGCTCCCTTGTTTCTTGGCTTGGTAAGAGAGAGAAAAAAGAAAGGACTGAACAGGGCTGGACTGGGATTAGTGGAGTGTACTCAGCGTTGCCTGACTTTTTTTCCAGTTCAGCTATGTAGGGGGAAGAATATATCTCAGGATCTTCTGTCCAATTTTCTCCAAACCAGGCCTTCTCTACTGGTGGCTGATTCCCTTTCTTTTTCCCAGGATCTTGGCTGAAGCCACCAACTGCAACCAGCCAGATCCCTCCTTTCCCTATGAGTTGTGGATCTTCCTCTGAGTCTCCACCTCCATATTTTCAGTGAGGCCATCCTTGAACCATTGCTTTCCTTTCCCCAAACAACAACCAATACTTGCCTGGATGTTTCACGTCACTTTCCAACTTTTCTCCAGTCTTTCTCTCTTCCCCTTCTTTGTTCACTCCAGTTTCACTCTTGTCTCCACTCTCTTCTATCTCTCCAATTTTGGGTTATGTTGGCAGCATGCCCTGCAACAACTGAAATGGCTGCTTCCCTGGAGCTCTAATGCCCATGCCCTATATACCTAACTGCCCCAATGAAACTGTCCACTCAAAATCCCCCCACACCAGCCCTGGGTAGCAGCTGGGTTAGTTCATCAGACTTCCTAATTCAGCAGCTGCCTTTCAAGGCTAAAGCTGCTTCCCCATCTCCTTTTCTCACTCTTTATTCTGGGTCATGCCAGCAGAACAGCAGCCGTGCTAGGCTATGAAATCCATATACTGCACATAAGAGTTGAATGTAGAAAGCATTCTTATTTATTTATTTTTATTATTGCACTTTGATAATTGCGCATCTTTAGTTTAAGCTGCACATTAGGATTAGGAGTGTATGCATCTGTATGCATGCATGTGCTTGGATGTATGCGTTTCCTAATTCAGCATTACTTTGAAATGTAAAAAATGCAAATGTGTTTTTCATTTGTGGAGACAAGAATAATGGCAGAAAGAATTCCTATTGTAAGTGAAAAATAGCTTCTCCATTTTCTTGTAAAAAAAATCAAATAGAAAATGTTTTTGTCGAATAAAAGTAGAGAAAAGTAGTATTTCTTCTAAAAAGTAATACGTGAGAGAGAAAATACAATTGGGGTAAGCATAATGGCTGGTAAAGAGAGATTGGCATCAGTCTGAGGAAACATCATTTTCCACTCAAAGGAGTCTAGAACTGAAGCACTTGGAAGCTGGAAGAATGGAAGCTATGCAAAATATCTGTAATGCTTTCAGTCACAAATTTGTATAAGTATTTTTTTGATCTGGGGTATCCTTTTTATGAAAGAAAGAAGTGTGAGATTCAAGTAGAATATTCGGTTTGGCTCAGATTTTAGCCTTAAAAACAAATGCAAAAATTTAGAGAATGTTCTGGAAAGACTCACATGTCTCTTTGGTTTCAGTGTTGTGGCCTTGCGCTCATGGCTGAATGTATATTCTTCGTGTCTGATCAACACTCTCTATATCCACTGCTGGAAGCTACGGACAATGATGATATCTATGGTGCCGCCTGGATTGGGATCTTCACTGGTTTCTGTTTCTTTTGTCTATCTGTTCTTGGTATTGTTGGTGTCATAAAGTCAAGCAGGACAATGCTATTAGTGGTAAGTTTGCAGCAACAAAAGGTATTGGTGATCTTACCAACTAAGAAATACATCTGCCAGCTGTATATCTTGGTATATTCTGAAACAGTGATGTTACCATGGAAGACAATAATGAATAGGTTGTCAAGGAAATACTGTGTTTGCAGAGTTTCAGAGGCTGAAATCATTATATGTGCTGACACTTCTTGCACAAATAAAAATTAATGATAGTTTTAGTTTGTCAGAAGTAGAAACTTTTTGGTTAAATGTATTTTTGCACAGTTTGCTGTCAGTCACTGGCATGAATAAAAAAAGAAAAAAAATGATTTTTTCCCCCTAGGTCTTCAGTTTTACCATTTTAAGATGAGGATCTAATCAATAGCATTATAGCCACATTTCTTTAGAATAAAAATTTTTCCAATCAGTGCAATTAAAAACTAAACAAAGTTTTTGATTGGCATAGTTATGCAACCAAATATGGCAAGAGGAAAGTGAAGATGATCAGAACTGCATACAGTAGCTACGTAATTTTCACAATAGTCTTGACATAGTGGCTGGAGAGCTAACACGGTCTATAGACAGATAAAAATAGTTTCAAACTCAACCCAAGAAAGATGGAACAGTTGATAATTCAGAACCCGATTGACTGTAAGACTCTAGTAGCATTAATTCTCAAATTTAAAATCTGAAGTGAAAGGGTTCCTCATGGAATCACATATCCCTCGCCAGGAGATCTTTGCCCAGTTTCAGGTGATGCATCCTTTGTAGTCTTACCTGGAATAGGATGCCCCAAGAACAATCACTCGCCTAGATTACTGTAATTCTTTCTACATGAGTTCGTACTTGAAGAGTATCTGGAGATTTCAGTGGGTCCAAAATGCAATGCTCACATGCATCATACTTTGTTTTGATAGTGCATGATATATCCTTTGTGCAAGAGTTGCAGTGGCCAACAGTATATTTCTGAGTGCAATTCCAAGCACCAGTCACCAACTCTATCCCAATATAATTTTAGGCTTGGATAGCTAAGAAAGTATTATTTTTCCCAAGTAAATTCTGAAAATCCAACCTGAATGTTGAAAAAAAAATACCTGCAGGGTACTTACTTATCTACTATGAGCACAACTGAAGGACCATATGGTAGTCATTTCTATTGGGCTCCCTCCTATGGAATAGACTGCCTCCCATTCATATAGTTTTATAGAAAGTTGTCAAAAAATATGTGGTTATTCCAGAAAGCTTTTGGGAAAAGTTTATGAACCTATCAACAGCAGAATTAGCATTATATGAATATGTGATATTGATATCAATATCTATATCCGCATATATCTCAATACATATATAGATATGCACATTGCACACACATGATAATACATTCCTACATATACAGCCTAGAAGCCAAATGAATTGAAGAAGTGGATGGATGGATGGATGGATGGATAGATGGATGAACAAGACAATTTTCTATATACTTTTACAGTTTTCCTGTACAATTTTAAGAAACTAAGAAATTCATTTCTATCATAACATTACTCTCAAGTTAGAATATAAACTGTATTCAGACAAATACAGTATACAAGATGCACTCATCATAAAACATGTATGACAATATTCCTGCAATACATTCATGTTGCAGACAAGAGTTTAAATGCTAAATCACTGTATGTATGTTCACTTCTCATTTATTCAAAAACTGTGATGGGTAGCAAAGAAATTTATAAATGGAAGAAAAGCATGATTTTGTGAGACAAAAAGAAATACAAGTAAAAAATTGTCACAGGGGAAAAAAAGTAGTGCTAGAAATCCTAGATAAACATTTCCAAAAGATCCTAAATGGAGAAAGATTTAATCCCACACACTGTAATAAAAATGGCAAATTATTCTGAAATGTATAAAAATCAAATGGAAATTACCAGGAAAAGCTTGGACTCTTAATAGACTCTTAGTAGAGAAGCTTAGACTCTTAGGAAAATAACATTTTCACAAACAGCAGGATTTAGTCATTCCTCAATAGTACCTGAAGTAAATTCCAATTACACATAGCCTGTTCTCGGTTTTGACATTCAAAGTATAAAGAAACTACAGCTTAGCAGAATTGTAAAGTGCTGAAAAAGTACATATAGAAAAACAGTCTGGCATCTTTAGATTAGCAATGAAGTCATTATTTTGGGAGACCTTATCTTCCTTTTCCCCCAAGATTTTTTTAGAAATAAATATAGGTAGTTACAGAGCATTGAAATGGATTCAAATGTTAATATAACAGTAATTTCAGAAGAAATGGATCATTTTTCCTACGTTGAAGTCTGCTGATATTGCCTAAAGCAGTTCCAGAGCTGGGACAATTTATTGTGGATATATTATACAAAAGTAAATGCTTCCAGTGAAGGGAAGCGGTGGCTCAGTGGCTAAGAAGCTGAGCTTGTCAATCAGAAGGTTGGTAGTTCAGCAGTTCGAATCTCTAGTGTCGCGTAACGGAGTGAGCTCCCATTACTTGTTCTAGCTTCTGCCAACCTAGCAGTTCGAAAGCACGTAAAAAATTCAAGTAGAAAAATAGGGACCACCTTGGTGGGAAGGTAACAGCGCTCCATGCACTTCAGCATTTAGTCATGCTGGCCACATGACCATGGAGATGTTTTTGGACAGTGCTTGCACTTTGGCTTAGAAATGGAGATGAGTACCACCCCCTAGAGCCGGAAACGACTGTCACGTGTGTGTGAGGAACCTTTACCTTAAATGCTTCTAGTATACGATTTAAAAGACCAAAAGTTAATAATCTCTATAGTAGATTATATTATACAGACAAGGTATGTCTAAATACAAAGCTCCTAGACAGTGACGTGCGGTGAGGTTTATAGCTGGTGAGGCAGCAATTTTTTTAGACTTGTGGACTTCAACTCCCAGAATTCCACAGTCAGGCATGCTCAGTTGCGACCTGCCGCCCTCCGCCCTGGGATTCGGCCACAGCACCGCCTGCCAGAGCTGCGCAGAATCCGGGGCGCGCTTGTCGGGCGAGGGCAGCTCAGATGGGGAGTGGACGGAGCGGAGGAAGCCTCTTCCCCCCGCTTCCTGTGCCCAAAAGAACAAAGGGAACCTCTGCCGCCGCCAGGGCAACCTGGCTGGCCTCTCTCGCGGCGGCTCTCTGGTGCTAAGCTTGGGAGCCCCTGGAGGAGCTGGCGGGGGCTGCAAGCACCGCAGGCTGGACTGGAGCCTCGAGTCTAGGGCAGCGAGTCATTTGATAGGAAACTTGCCTCTTGGAAGGAATGACTTGGCTTGGCTCCTGCTTTGTCTCTCCTGCCTCTTCGCTTCTCCGTTCGGTCGTTGGGCGGCAGATCGAAAGCGGGAGCCAAGCTGGGTCATTCCTCCCAAAAGGCAAGTTTCCCATTGAATGACTCGCTGCCCTGATGATGAGAGGTTAGGCTGTGCCTCACTTGCCTCACCTGAGTGCATGTCACTGCTCCTCGAAGAACCTTTTATGTGCCATAAAGTGTTTGTTGAGTCTTAGTAACTAATACATTTAACCCTTAGGAATATGAAATCTGAAAAATGATTTTTATATTTTTCAATTAAGAGAAGAAATGGGAAGATAAATTCATATTTATTTATAATACATAAATATAATTAAAATATCTAACAGGTTATATAAAACTTTTATTTTAAGGCCACAGGGTAATGAAATTATGACTTAAAAGTTTCAACGTGTTGAATTTTATTGGAATCTTTACTGCAGAATGGCTTTTAAGCTTTAGTAAATTAGCAAGAACTAGTATTGAAGATTATTAATAGTAAACTTTACACTGCAGTAAAGTTGTACTACATAAACTATAAACTTCCTAGTATATGTTAAGCAGAGCATTACATGAAACTAATTATATGGCAATGCCCAACTAGTTTTTATTTTTTGGTGAAAATATTTTGCAAAAAACAGGAAAATCATTCAGCAGACTTTGGCATAAACCCTCCTGTTGATTTAATATCCAATTTTCTTCAGACATAGAAACTGATGCACTATAAGACTGATTGAGTTTTTATTGGTAGCAGCAAGGCTTGTTATTTCAAAACATCAGAAAATGGATGCATTTAAAATGGTCTTAAAAGGATGGGAAATAGCTTTATCTCAAATCATTAGCACTTCAATGAAGAGCTTTGAAGGACTATATAAATTGGGATAGATACAGTATATTGAAGTTTGGGCACCATTTCTTAAGTATATTAATAAAGCTGTTCCTAAGATCATCCTTCTGTTCAAAAATTTCATTCTGGCATGAAATATTTACACAGATCTTTCTCATTTCCATTTAAGATGACAGAACATCTAGTTTATTTTCCCCTTTTAAATTTCTTTTCCTTTGTTGTAGTTTCCTCTTTTTTTAAGGTAGGACTTCTTAAAAAAAATTTTTTCGCAGGCTTTAGATTCTTTAGTTCAAAAAAGATGTTACATTTTGAAAGGCCAAGCTAATCCTGTTTTGCTGTTCATAAGGAAGTTACTTCAAGAACTAATGTTGAAACAAATCCTCTTGCATTGTAATGCCCAGAATTTGGAGAAAATTAGTATTAGAATTCAATGCATGAGAGCATTCAGGCTTTACAGAATGCAGTGAATAGATTACACAGAATACTCTGCAGGCCAAGCTTCAATAAAGACATCAACATGTTGACATGGATTTTGCAGGTCATGCTGTCCTACAAATGGAAAAGATGGTTCCCACTATATTTGCCAGATAATCTCTGGAATGGTTTATTACTTGTATAATAGACAGTGTTATTTGGTGGATAACATAATCATAGAATGCTACAGTTTGCAAATGGATATAATTTTTAATAGACAGGTTAATGAATGGATTTGTACATTTGGGAGCTTCTAAACAGCTTACAATAGGAAAAGCTGATCATTTTGCTTGTATGATTTGAAGTAGTTGTAGATCAAACATGGTTTTGAGCACTTTATTTCCAACCCATATCACTGGCAAAGGAGAATATGCTGTGCAGAGAGTTCAGTTAACAACCTGTCACTCATTTGTGGCTGTATTGTTAAAAATCTGGTTCATGCTGAGAACTGAATTTATAAAATAGACAGACTAAGGACTAAGATTGGTAGAAGGGAGATAAAATAACATGTGAAGATTATGTTGCTATTCCAACTACTGCTTTTCAGGGACATGCGGTCAGGGAGGCAGGGGAGGCAGAGCCTCACCGCTCTCATCATGAAAATAAAGGAAAAGGCAAAAGGCGCTGAGGAGCCTTCTGCACACGTGGTCCCATTTCCCACCTTCCTGAGTCAACATAAAGGGGACCGCAGAGTGCGAGCCGCGGTCCCCTTCATGTTGACTCAGGAAGGCGGGGAATGGGACCACATGTGCAGGAGGCTGAAGCTGCCTCAGCCTCCTGCACACATGGTCCCATTCCCCTCCTTCCTGACTCCTGAGTCAACATGAAGGGGACCGTGGCTCGCGCTGATGACGTCACCAGCCTCACCAGCCATAAACCTCACCGCACGTCACTGGCTTTACTTTGGACGCCACTCTGTTTTATTAAAACATGCATCCAATTGGATTGATCTTCCTTGATGTTAAATTTGCACAAATACAGGTAGTCCTTAATTTATGGACCAGAATTGGGACCAGAAATTCTAATTTCTTGTTAAGCAAGGCAGTTGTTAAAGGAGTCACACCCACTTTTATAACATTCTTTGGCATGGTTGTTCAGCAGTTGTTAATGTTAAGTGAATCCTGTGGTCATTAAGCAGATCCAGCCTACCCTCAGTTTCCTCATTGCTTGCTGGAAACCAGCTGAGAAAGTTGCAAAGGTAATCACATCAGCCCAGGATGCTGCAACCATCATAATTACATGCCAGTTGCAAGCACCAGAATTTTGATCATGTGATTGTGGGGATGCTGCAACAATTATAAGTGTGAGGGACAGTTGCAACTACCGTTAACTTTTTCAGTGCCATTGTAACTTTGGAACACAAAATGATTGGTTGTAAGTCGAAGAGAACCTGTATGTACTCAATATAGTAAATTAATGCTAACTTAGAAACTGTGGCTGGTAGATTCCTGGATTGTTAAGCAGAGTAATTAAATGGACCCATATCATTCTGTTTGCTGCCTATAAACTTTTGCAAACAAAAGAAACAAAAAGTTTTTAAAGGTCTGTCAATTCAATACCATTTAACACAGATACTAAAGTAGGTTGGTGAGTTCTACTCTTGGTTCCACTAGCTGGTGTACATGTTAACAGGAGTAGAACATTCTCAATAATAATACCGCATTCATGGAACTTGCTCCTAGGAAAAATGTATCTGGTTCCTATTCTGTGTTGTTTTAGAAAAGGAATTGCAGGATTCTTGGTGTTTTATTCCTGCTTCGATTCCATCATTTTTTAAAATTGCATTTTGTGGTCAATGTGGCTTTTTCAGTAGAGGTCTACGAACAATATATGAACAAATAATTTAGCTGAAAGTTGTTGAGAAGCCATTCCTGCTTCTTTCCTAAGCTTTTAATTCTGGCAAACTAAAAGACGAAGGAGGAGGAAACAGAAGGAATAAGACAGATTTCAGGGGAGGGGTGTTAAAAGCACTCAATTTGAGACTGAAGTGTATCAAATGTTCTTTGTGACATGGGTTTTGTTTGTTTGTATTTAGTACATCATCCTGATGATGATTGTCTTTGCCTTTGAAGTGGCTTCTAGCATCACAGCAACAGTGCATCGGGATTTCGTGAGTATTCTGCCAGTGATGTGTCTATTCTCTCAGATGCTCTCAATTCAGCATAGAGGTTAGGGGGGTGGATTCATTTTTGCAAACATGTTGAAGGCCTGGCCGCACCTTTTTATGGCGGGACCAAGTTTTTAATTCATTATTTAAATGTAAGGGAAAGGAAATCTTTTTACCACATCTGTGGACAGGTTTTTTTTCTTTGTTTATTGACTAGCGTTTCTTCATTAGCAAACACATTTCAGTATATTTAAAAAAAACAAAACAAAGCTTAATCACATATGAATTCCTTAAAGTTACTCAGTGAAGTAGTCTACCAAAAGTTGGAATTTGTGTATTAAGCTTGTGTTAATGTTAGTACATGCTAACTAAGCATGTACTACTGGAGGAAAATAATTAATTTTAACTATTTTTTTAAAAAAAATCTAAGATGTATTTGCTAGATGTTATTAAAGAAGTGACTTCTGACTTTAGGAAGAGTTCTCCAAATAGGGGGAAAAGAGCTCATATTCATTCCTTTCATTACCACTTAGCTTACAAGTGAACTTTTCTTGAAACAAATGTTGGAAAAATACCAGAATCCAGACCCAGTCAACAATGATGACAAATGGAAGAGTGAGGGTATTACCCGGACATGGAATCGTCTCATGTTGCAGGTAAGAGTACGGTACAACTTTGGGACTAATTCTTCACTTACATTTAATAATATTTTTAAGATTGTGACATTGTTAGCATGAAAGTCTGGGAGACTGTGGGAAGCAGATGGGAGAGAAGTTCAGTTTGTGTGAAAAGACTCATCACAGACCAGATGGGCAGATTTGGAAGGAAAGACACATTTCAAAGAGACTCTGGATTAATTGGCTTACGTCCTAAAAAGTTGATCTTTTTACAGTTTGCATCTTTGTGATTTATAGCATTTAAGACATCGTTCTGAAATCTATGTGGTTTTTGCTTGACAACAATATAGAGTATTTAAAAGAAAGGGACTAAAGCTATAATTCTATCATATATTAATGCAATTGAGTGGAAAGGTCATTTTAAAATGAGCACACATAGGATTAGAAATTGCTTGTAGTACACCACTATTTACAATTTCTGATCAGCTTGGATCTTCGTTTATTGTTTTGCTTACAACTTTGGAGACTACAAATACCATCTTCAGGCATTCAAATACTGTAAGCCTGGCCAATGGATAAAAACATGCTTTCTGACCAGGGGTGGGTTCTGACAGAGACTACTGCTAGTTTACTCAGGGATGCACTGTGCATGCACTTGATATGTGCTGCGCTCGCATGCACAGTACAACTAAAATTGCTCTGTGCATGAGCAGAAGCAAAAAACAAGATGGCGGCACCATAGGCACCCCTGGGAGAACCAGTTTGAGGGCATGGCAGGTCTGGGTCACTGCCGATTCCAGTGACCCAGACCACCAAGCTACTATTGGTTCAGCTGAACCGGTCCGAACTGGTAGGAAGCCACCACTGTTTCTGACTCTATTCTTAACCTACATTTGATAGAATGTGGTTACAATGCATATAGAATAAAGAGTCCTGATCTCAAGGATTACTGTCAAACAGAGTTACAGTTCTTCGAGGACTATGTTATGCATTTATTTCTATCCCACCTTTATTATTTTTATAAATAACTCAAGGTGGCAAACATATCTACTGTAACACATCTTCCTTCTCCTATTTGAGCTTCTAATTTATTTGTTCTATGCAATTGCACAAATTACAGGTTGTCAATTTATGAGATCTGTCTGAATAATTGTCGTAAACAATTTATTGTCTTGATCTTAAGCAACATTTTTGTATGAATTTGACTAAAAATCCTGGGATGATGCAGAGTTAGCTCAAAACGTGGGAAGTTTTTGAAAAATGTAAATTTATTTTTCCTCATTGATATGATTCCATATTGCATTGTAATATCCGGTAAATTATCTATCTGAGGAAATCAGAGTTCCTTACATGCTTTTTGTATTCCATCCAGTTCTGTTACATTCCAACAATTTTCAGTGTTTTTACAATGTGAAACAAATTACAATGTGAAACATTGTAAAATTGATGCTGGCTCATTGGACGTAAATCTTTTTTCACATTTTTGGTAAAACAAGTAAATTGACTGCAATTTCTTTTACTCTTATTTTTAAATGACAAGTATAGGGCTCTATTATTTCACCCCAACAAATGCATTTTTCCTTCATAAATCCAGGATAAATGCTGCGGTGTGAATGGTCCAACCGACTGGCAAACGTATACCTCCATTTTTCGGACGGTGAACAGTGACGCAGATTTTCCCTGGCCACGTCAGTGCTGTGTTATGGATCTCCTAGGAAAAGCAGTTGACTTGGATGGCTGCAAATTAGGGGTGCCTGGCTATTACCATAACACAGTAAGAATTTCTTCTTGTTTTTGTTCTGCAGCAATCAAAACACTAGTTGATATTTGTCTTGTTTGAAATGTTAATGGGATGCTCAATGCTAGCAATATTTTCTCCCAGTGTGGTAGGCTGAAGTGTTCCTCTTCTCCTTGTGTTCCCTGTTTTAGCCCCCCCTCCCCCCTGTAAGTAGCATGTCAGAGAAGAACAGCCCTATCATAAGACAAAATGAAGCAGCTGTGTTAAGCAGCAAATCAGGGCAACTGCCAATTAAAATAAGTCTATGTTCTGACCCCCCCCCTTCGTCCACACCAAACACTCCGAGCCAAAGATACTTTACAAGATTTATTGACAGACAGACAGGTCCTTGGCAGTAAACCAACACAGATAAGCCTTAATAACAACCTGGCACTGATAAGCATTAGCAGCAATCCAGCCTGCCACCCTCACAAGACTGTACTCCCACATTAGTTCATGCGTTGACTTCTGCAAAAGGGGTGTGCACAAGCAGTCCTTTTATAGTCTGGAGAGGAGTCTAATTACCATCAGCCGAGTGCAATTACCTCCTGTAACTGTGCAACTATTCCTGACACCTATTAGCTCTTTGGTAACGAGCATCCAACAACAACTCACTGCTGACGTCCGACTCACTGTCCCTTGTCTCCTCCCCACTGCTCCAAGGCATGACATCAGGAGCACACTCCCTTTGGCTTTCACCACTGCTCCATGCCTCAGGTGCCTCCTGGTGGCCAACCAGCCTCTCTGATCCCTGCTCGGAGTCGGAATCTTGTCCAGGGTCCTCCACATCCTCCAGAGCTGACTCATAGGGACCCTCGCTGTCGGAGTCTGGTGGCAGCTCCAATCGGCTCCTGCTGGGCCACAACAAGTCTACTTCTAACATTCTATCTTCCCAACCCTTCACCAAGAGCAGTTGCTTCATGGGGACTAAGTTATGCAATTTTCCAGAATGGCCTACTACTGCTCGCTACCAGGGGCGGCTTCTGGCTTCTGTTACTGCTGGTTCGCTCAGGGACGTGCTTAGCATGTGCAAGCTTGATGTGTGCTACGCTTGCATGCACAGTAGTAAACAAAATTGCTTCTGCTCATGCGCAAAAGCAAAAAAGAAGATGGCAGTGCCAACGCTGCCACAATAGAACCAGTTTGGGGGTGTGGTTGGCTGAGTTGCTACCTACTTGGCCGAACCAGTTCAAACTGATAGGTAGCCACCTCTGCTAGCTAGCCTATGCCATTATTTTAAGGCAATTCTCAGGAAACTCCAGATATGGCTGTTGCAGTCATCTTGAAATGTGTCAGTCTGAGGATACCAATCAAGTGTTAATAGGAGGAAAAGTAGTTGCACTACTATTTCTGTAGAAGGAGTGTGGAAAAGGAAGTGGAAATAGAGCAGAGAGTAGATTTTCTGGGGCTGCTACTGCTTATTAAACTTAAAGACGTAATCTTGATGAACAGGCTGAAATATTATTGATGGATATAAAGCCATTTCTTCATCACTCTGCTAGATTTACTGGTCTACAGTTGATTAAAATATGATGGGATGGACTACTGAGATAATCTTAAAAACTAACACATTGATTATAGCATAACTTTAATAGATTTGAGTCCATTACTATGCACCTGATTGCCTTCACTGGATAATCACATCAGGGGTTTCAGTAATTTTTAACCAAAACAGTACAGCTATTTGAGAAGGAATTTACTTTGGAAAGATGGATGCTAAAACTCTAATGAAAATTTAGATTATTGCTTTGGTTATTGTTCAGGACCTAGTTGGACTGATGAAATTAAAGATATTTTATTTTCAGAGAATTTTCCTCAACTTTCAACCAGGAAATGTGTTTTCTCTCTTTTTGCTTGATGACATTTTTTTTACTTATTTGCAAGTACTGATATACATACTATTCTCATGATTCCCACATGTTGGTGGTTTTTGGCTCATATATATTCAGTTTTCAAATTTGACATAAAAATATCTGTATAAGAATTCATAAACATTTTTGTACAAATGTCAATTTAAAAATGCACATTTTTGTAGTGATTTTTGTTAATATGTACATAGTTTGCAAGCAATTTTCCTGAATACGTTTGTTTTTACTTTCCACATACGCTTTTGTGCACATATTTATGGCTTGCAAGCCATATTGCACAATTCTGGAAACTGCCAGTATTAACAAGTAAGTTCATTCTAGTTCCATACGAATCGGGCCGGTACAAGTTCACATTAAATCTTGCCTGTATTAATTTACATCAGTCCTTCTTTTGAATGAAGGCTTAGCAACTAGATATATGTGCCTGTAGCTGATCCTCTTTGTCTTTGTTTTCCCCTAGGGTTGCTTTGAAACTATTAGTGGCCCCATGAACAGACACGCCTGGGGTGTTGCCTGGTTTGGATTTGCCATTCTGTGCTGGACTGTAAGTATCTAACAGAACTTTACTTGCTGGGCTTCAGAATTCAGTATCTTTTACTCTTTTGTTCCCTTACTTTTTCATCTTGTTATCCATTCTGTATGGAAAAGGGCTTCCGGTTCCGGCGGCTGACGGCGACGGGCAAGTGTTGCCCGCCCCGCGCATCCCCGGTGGGCTTCCTACTCCTTGGGGGGCACAGGACGCCCCATAGAGGCGTCCTGCCGAAGGAGCGGCACTGCGGGGATCCCTGGATCGCCGGCGGCCGGCGGGGGGGCCCCCCGCCTCGCTCCAGGCACCGGGGAGCACGAAGGGGAGACGCTCCGGCGTCTTCGCTGTGAGGCTGATCGGAGAAAAAGAGAATAGAAGGATGCAGCTGCGGTGCGGTGAGGCGTGAATCTTCCTCCATTTCCTTTAACAACTTTAACAATCTTAACAAGAAAGTCAGCTGTTTAAACTTAACTTTCGGCTTGAATTGGAGAGGCGCGGCTGGAGGGAGGGGGATTTCCCCCCCTCCCTTGGACAGGCGGCTGGAAATGTTTTAGCTCTTAGCCCCAGGGGAAGGAGGAGGAGGGGAGAGCCAACCAATGATGTCACGCCCTTACCAAGTGAATTTTCGGATTTAAACTTTAAAACAACGATGATCTGGAAACTTTGGGAACATTGAACTTTGAAAACTTTATTTCTGCCTCTAAACCATTCTGTACGGAAAAGGTTTGGTCCTATTAGGGAATGTCTTTTCCTTATGCTTTTTTGTTGCATTACATTTTGTTTCTAAATGATTTCTATCAAAGACCTGCCTGCTTATACTGTTGACACTAATGGTTGTGTGTAATTAAAGTCGCTTGGGTTTTAGCAAACCATCTCAACAGTTTACAGTTTAATTCAGTCTCCAGTGTTTTGAGATTGAACTCACATTTTTAATGTTGCGAGGCAGCTAAGGTCAGAAAAGCCTCTCATAACAGGGAAAACGTGTTTGTCATATGCTGCATGACTTGTTTGTGCTGTCCTTCTTGGGCACTTGCAATGGCTACCTGAGTTTACAGAGTCCCTCAACCAGTATAACAAGCCTCAGTTTAAATATAAAATGACCTCTAGGAAGGCAATAAAAAGAATGTGAATATACTGTATGCAGGAAGACTGGTTATCAGCAAATGAGAGGCATGTGGACAAACATGATGGGAACATGTCACCTGAATGACAGGCATCGTACCATATTTAGGATGTTTAAATAATGTTGGAGTTGGACTATAGATAGCCAGGCTGAACAGGAATATGAATTCTAAAGTTCATCAATAGGTTGAGGCAAGCTAGACAGTTTCTCTCACTCTCATCTTAACAAATACAGTGATACCTCAGTGCTCATCGTTAATTGGTTACGAGAGGCACAATGAATAAAAAAAACAATGAGTATCAAACAAATGTAGACAAAGTATAATGACAGCCAACAGCAACAAGTTCTAACTTGTGCATTGAGTACCAAATAAACAATGAGTACTGGGACAAAAGTTTCATGTCAAAATTCATTGACTACCAAGTTTGATGAGTTTCAAAGCAGTTGAATACCAAGGTAGCATTGCACTGCAAGACAATAATTGGGGAAGGGAAGGAAGCTTTACTTATTTTCCCAAACCTTATTCTAGAAGAAATTGGACATTAGTGTCACTCAAAAGTAGATCCAGAATCCTCTTTCCCAGTCTATCCCTCTTACAATATGCTTGAATATGTGGGATTAGTTATGATAGCCCATCTTGGGTTACCACAAATAATCAGTTCATCTTTTTAATAAGGTATGTTCTCTGTCTAGCACAGGACCTTTAAAAGACTCTGAGAGATCTATCTCAGAATCTGGCTACTCCCCCCTCCCTGTTTTTTCCCTTACTTTTCTTTTTAGATGACAATAATGTAACCTTTTTCTCATTGTTTTCTCCTCGTTGAATAGTCAGGGAAATGTGGGGAAATTTTGAAATAATCTTTCTTTTTATATTGAAACCTATTTCTTTTTCTGCCCCTGATTAAAATATTGATTTATATATTTCAATCAATCAATCAGTGTTTTTCAAATTCGACAACTCAGAATTCCCCATAATTTCTGCTGACAGAAATGCATGCTGGCTGGGGAAATCTGGGAGCTGCAGTCCATACAGCCTTGCCCTGTGTGTGTGGAGCAGTGGTGGGTTCCTAACCAGTTCACTACCGGTTTGCTGAGAGGGCATTTTGCACTTCGCTCGAACCTGCCACACATTGATACACATACGCAGTTGACTGAAAACTGTTCTGCGCATGTGCAGAAACATGCCTGCAACAGCAGAAGATACTAGGGAACTGGTTTGGGGCCGTGACAGGTCTGGGTCGCTGCCGGTCCCAGCGACCCAGGCCACCATACCACTACCGGTTCAGCCAAACTGGTCTGAACCAGTAGGAACCCACCACTGGTATGCAGGCAGGGAAGAAAAAAAAAGCATATTCCTGGTCACTTTGAGCTTGACTTGGCTTTCTCTACTGCTGGGTTCAGGCACACCTAATGTTGGCATGTATTATCCGGAAAGGAATGTGGCTGTCAACAGGAAAAGTTTGTCACCTCTGCCCTAGACATTGCCACAGTTAGGCATAAACATGCATGGAAACAAGGTTGTCCTAAATTCCTGGGCAGTCTAAATATTTGTTTCTGTGCATATTTGTAGCAGCGACTTTAATTGAAGCCTTTATGAAATGCTTTCCATAACTTATATCATTGCTTCTTTGTCTGCATAGTTTTCCATAAAAAGAGGAAGACCTGAGAACCATTTCACTTGCAGAAGTTTTCATAGTTTTGCTGTCAGCCATGGTGCTTATTAAATTTATACAATTGTATTTCTGTATGGTAATACAGCTTGGGGTTCTATGTTGAACACAATACTTGCTTAATTCAGAGAGCTTGCTGTCCCACACCTAATTATGCTGCTTGTACAAATTAACTTCAGGCTGTTCTTCTGTTCAGTGAAATTTTAAAGTGGAAAACTAAAATGTGCTTCATAAAAAAAGATGTTTGCAATAATTCTCCTTGAATTGTTTCCTTTTTTTTTCAGACTTGGGTCCTTCTTTGTTCAATGTTCTACTGGAGCAGAATTGAATATTAAAGATGTAATGGCCTTGCAATCTGTTCTTCCTGCTTTTTTCCATAAATCTACACAGTTTTCCACCCCTTCTGTTCAGTTATGAGCATTTCTCAGAGTCTACCTGGATAAGTCCCTGAAGTTTTCTTGGCAAGGTTTTTCAGAAGTGATTTGCCTTTGCCTCTTTTCTAGGGTTGAGAGAAAGTGACTGGCCCAAAGTCACCAATTGGCTTTGCACAAGGTGGGACTACAATTCATAGTCTCCATGTTGGTAGTCTGATGCCTTAACTGGTACACTAAACTGGCACTCACAAATAGTTCATATCTATATAATTTCTCTCTATGGAACTTCTCAAGATGTCCCTTTAATCTTGGCTTCTTTTCTCCCATTGCCTTAATTTCAGACATTGTAGTATAGTAATCATAAGGTAGGAAACTGGACTAGTCTAGCTGTAACTATTCTGTAACAATCAATGACATGCTAAGACATAGCAATATATGAGAAAATGGAGGTAGAGACCCCGGTGCTCTCGTTTGTTTGTTTGCCAATGTTTCATTACTCCACTAGGTAACATCATCTGTGCCAATGACTGTGGGATTTGTTGCTCCCTGTTTCTATACAGCACCTAGCCCTGGATGTATTAGTGAAGCTGTGCTTTTTTCTTTGGTAGTTTATGAGTTCCTTGATTAGATACATAGAGATAAATCATTTTTACATATCATTCAAAAGAAACTATTAAAAAATTAAGAAGGAAATGAAAAGACCATACATCATCTCTAGCATCCAAAACCCAATAAACAGTGATTAATACCAGACAAACAATGAAGCAGAAAACCATCTGCTTCTTCACTCAAGGAAAAAACCACAGCCCTACCAACACTGGCAGGACAAGCTATATAAACAGGGTGCAAACCCACATTTACACTGATGGTATTATCTATTTGACTAATGAACCAACAGCAAGCAAGTAACCTGCCTAGAGAACACAAAGGACCTTACAGTTCAACCCTGAGCTACATTTATTCTCTTTTATTGGAAATGGCTATTTTAAGAAAATAAGAAAGTGTTGAAACAGTTGTTTGGAATGATTATCTAGGGGTTGTTTTTGCAGTATTTTTTGGCTACCTCTGTAAACACATACAATCCTCAATTTACCAATGTTTGATATGATTCCTAAGTTATTTACGGTTATTTCTTAAAAGAACCAAACGTAGACAAACTATACTTGAAAACACGTTGAATGCAAGAGATACCCTAACATTTTCCTTGGATCTTGAATTAAATATATTTTGTTAGAATTCAAAATGAAATCATTTTTATTATTTTAGTATGAAGTACTAATATATAGATGGCCAGCCAGTTATGCAATTGATCTTTTGTTAACACATCAAACTGTAAGCTTTGTTGTGACAGTGTATGCCTTGTACAGAGAATTGTAAGATGCAAATGATTTTCCATGAAATGTCAGCTCTAAAAATAAATACGTTTTCTGTATATTTTATTTCTGTTCAAATCTTTAATAAACTGTTTTTTAAAAAATAAAATAAAGATGGTTAAGAGAATATAATTTTGTCTCCCATGTAACCCAAGTATATTGATTGTTCATTATAGTGATTGTTCTCATGCTTTCCTAAACTGAAAAACTGGAATGAATGTTTTTTTTAAAAGTGGGAAACTTCAGTTATCGAGTCAAATCTGTGTCTTCGTTATTTAAAAAACAGTACAGATAACCATGTTTTATAAGGGATTCTTTAACTGTAGGACCTGGATACTTAAGTATAATTTTGATGTATGAACGTTAAATCACTCTTACCTATAATTTCATGAAAGAACATTTGAATTTGTAAATAGAATGTCATAGCTTTAAGCTTTTTGTTTCCCAATGACGCAAAGGAAGGTTTTGCTGAAGGATGGAATGCACAAAAATATTTTTCACATGTACTTTCTTCCACAATGCAAATGTGATAAAGTGGGGTGAAGTTTAGAGGGCAGGGTCATATACTGCTCTCAAATTGCCCATGAATGAATATTCTGAAAGGAAAACTTCTATAATATGTTAAAGAGTTTATTAATTTTTTTCCTGTATTTACCTTAACATTGATTATTCTGAGGGTTACTCCAGACAACCACTAGAAGGCACAAAGAAGATGTGTTTATTTTCAATAAAACAACCAAAATTAATAACTTCCTGTATGTGAACTATTCTTCTCACCATTACCCAATTTTTCTTAAGCAGTAGCTGTTTTCTTAAGGCTATTCAACATTTCTGCAGTGGTTAAACAGGCTGGCTAAGTAGCAGGGATGAAATTCAGCAGGTTCTGACAGGTTCTAGAGAGCCGGTAGAGGAAATTTTGAGTAGTTCAGAGAACCGGCAAATACCACATCTGGCTGGCCCCAGAGTAGGGTGGAATTTTGCAGTATCCTTTCCCTGCCATGCCCACCAAGCCATGCCCACACAACCAGTAGTAAAAAAAAAAAGAATTTCACCACTGGTAAGTAGCTAAGTATTATTCCATACACCTAGGTTTTGTTTTCTAATGCTGCAGAGATTACTACTTACCAACTTAGTCTGATGAGAAACAAATTACCTTGGATTCACAACATAGTATCAGTACTCCCACACTTTAAGAAGTCTTCAGTCTGGGACAGTTTAGGGAGACCAATGAAAAAAAGGAGGGGATAGGGGGGGAGGAAGTCCTGTTGAGGAGAAGCTGAAAGTCATCATTGTATTTACCCTTTAAAATGCAAAATAAGAGGAGGGGACAATAATTGGAAGAGATGTTATTTTTAAAATACCTAACAGGAGTTTGATTTGATTTGGTTTGATTTGATAGTGACACCAGTAACAAGGAAACATTGTAGTTTATCCTACACTGGATATGTTGAAGTAGGGGCTGGACAATCATTTAATAAGGGTTGCTTTAAGTTGCATTACTCTGTCAATTGAAGTCTATGACTTAAACAGCTTCTCCCTTTAAAATATAAAATAGTCACCGTTTTTTTTTTCAGAAAGTGATGAGAAAGTGATGTGTGTATGTATGTATGTATGTGTGTGTGTGTGTGTGTGTATGTATGTATATATATATATATATATATATATATATATATATATATATATATATATATATATATATATATATATATATATATATATATATATATTTTCACGGGTGTAGGTATGCTGGTCTTGTTGTATTCGGGTCTGTTCCCATGTAAGATCGATCACAAGATCAATAAGATTAAGACCCGAATACAACAAGACCAGCATACATACATAGATAGATGATAGATAGATAGATAGATAGATAGATAGATAGATAGATGATAGATAGATAGATAGATAGATAGATAGATGATAGATAGATAGATAGATAGATGATAGATAGATAGATGATAGATAGATAGATAGATAGATAGATAGATAGATAGAGATATAGATATAAACATTTTTCATATTTTGAAATTCTAGAGTAGACTTATCCATGCATATAAATATTATATATATATATATATATATATATATGTATTTGTGTTACAACCCCTGGTATGCCCAAATCTCCCTTTATTTATTTATCAGCACAAATACAACATATATAATGAATTCTTTACAATGACTGAAGAATGTGGACATAACAAAATTCTGGCTAAAAATATTTTCAGGATTTTTTCATTCAGTCTTTTGTCATTGCTTCATTTTCACCAACTTTGGTACGCAGAGCTGTAATACAGAGTGCATTAAAAAGAGTGGCAGAAATAGTAAAAGAAAGATGAGCAAAAACGTGTCATTGGCGATGACTTCACAATAGCCTTAGTGAAACTGCTGACACACACTGCTACCTCCTATTCATGGAGTTCTACAATAGCTTCTAGACCAGTGTTGGCTAATCTTTTTCTCCTCGCTTGCCAAAATTGTATGTGCTCGCACTATTGCACGTGCGTGTGCCCACAACCACAATGCAATGCACTCGCCCCCTGCGCATGTATGTGTGACCTCCCCATGCGCATGTGCGTGCATGCCCGCTGCACTGCCTACTTGCCTTCCAGCACCATAGTGGGGGGTTGTTTTTGCCCTCCCCAAGCTCCGGAGGTTTTCCTTGAGCCTCCGGGAGGGCGAAAATGGCCTCTCCGGGCTCTGGAGGCCCTCCCTGAAGCCTCCTGGCACTAAAAATGGAGCAGGGGGACTGCACTGCACCCCATGTTCCCACCGCCACCACCTATTATAGCTTTTTTTCCAATGATCTTATCTTGACCATAGGTTTTCTACCATATGTTTTTGGTACGAATTCTGAATATTCTATTGCAAGGTATGGTGGGCAGGAATAAGGTCTTGAATTTGTTGCCTTGTTTTTCACAAAAAAATGTTGCTAAGATTACTCAATTATTTCTCAATTCTTCACATACTTCTTTTCCTGTAAAACCTGTGTTGTTTCTTTGTTCATCTTAGAACTTAAACCGGAGTAAGAAATGAATACTACGTAGGTCAGGACTACTTTTATTGTAACAGGCATAGAACAAAATTTTGTAAGTCTGAATGTGCTTCACCCCCCCCCCCCCGTCCCCTTTATCTTTGTGTGAACTAGAGAAGAGCCTATCTGAGATGATCTCTCAAATTAGTTTCTTGGAATGAGCTCAACCCCCCTCTTATCTGACCTCTGCTTTAGTAATGGTTCTTCATCTTGTCCTCCAAGGCTGTTCTCTGTATCATCTTACATTTACGTGCTTGTGAGAAACTGCTAAAAACAAGAAGCAACAAGTAGTGCTTGTTATTACAGTATTCTGACCACTCTGCAGGATCTCATGAAGAGGTTTCTGCTAATTAGTTAGTGCATATCTATAACTGAAGAAGCCAGAAATTGAATGTGTGATTTATCTACATGCAAAGCATTTGTTTTATCATAGTATCCTGCATCTTCTTCATGATGTTATCCAACTCCAACCTGGAATAATCACAGGTCGTGGTGGCTGAGAATTTTAGAAGTTGCTTCCCAGCACAAATGGAAGCTGCTGGACCAGAGAATGTGCTTTTTTCTCCATCCCATAAAAATACTGTCTTGGATACAGGGCAAATCGCCCAGCTCTCCTAATGTTTAATGCTTTTAAATAAAAAATAATAGCTTCCATATTGAAAAAAACACAAACAAAAACCCTGCCTCTGCTTTTCACATTATTTCTAGGAATATCATATTTTGTGAGTGCATTCTTTCTCCAAATTCTAAATATACTTTAAGTCTCTAAAGACTGCTAATCCCTGCCTTGCGGCAAATATATAGATAGGAGGCTATAAGCATGGGTGTGGTCCCTCTAATGTTCATGGATATTTGAACAAATTCTTTTGTTCCTCTCTGCAAGTGCTTACAGCAAGTACCTCTCTACAAGTGCTTACAGCAACACTCTAGCCTCATCTATATATATGACCTAAGTCTTTCCAGTCATGTTAGAGTTGCATAGTTCTTACCAAAAGAATATTCCTTCTGTCATAGTTAAACAAGGCTCTTCTTTAACAAGTGGTTTAAGGCTGTAGATACTCCAGAATACATTGAGAGACATAGAATTCCTTTTGATAATTTTTTTTTGGGGGGGGGGCAAAATTTGGTGAAGTTCAGTTGCCTACGGTAACAGTAATGAAATATAAAATAATGAATGTTGTATTTGCTGAGACAGAGATTAACCTTTTCCCATTTTTAACACAAGCCTTTTCCCCCCAAGTTCTTTTAGCAGTGGAAAATGAGTTCAATGTCTGTTTCTTGTTTCTTTACTTCAGCTTTTGCCTTTCAGGAAATGCTCCTTTTTCAGAAAACTTCAGCTATGTTATTTTATCCCCGCTTTTGTCTTTTATCCCTTGGCTTATTATTAAACAGCTGCTGTACTTGCTTTGAAGTGCTAACATATCTTCCTATTGCTAAAATTAAATATTTCTGGATTGCACTTTCACTAAAGCTTAAAAGGATATTATGCATTTCCTTCCTCTACTAGCATCACTGACACTCAATCAACAAAAACAACAGCAAGTGTATAAGGCTATGTATTAGGGACCAAAAATTTGGTTGTTTTAAATCAACTCTTGGCAGAAAAAAAAATCATTCGATACTTTGAATGATTGTTAAGCAATGGTTGCTATTTATTTATTTATTTATTTATTTATTTATTTATTTATTTAGTCAAGCATCTATATAAGATAACAGATAAAAGTATAAATATGATTTTGAATACATGAAAAAGATACAAATAAAAAGAGACATTAGACAGGGACAGTAGCACATTGGTGTGCTTATGCACGCCCCTTACAGACCTCTTAGGAATGGAGTGAGGTCAACAGTAGCCAGTCTAAGGTTAAAGTTTTGGGGGTTAGGGGAAGAAACCACAGAGTCAGGTAATGTATTCCAGGCATTGACCACTCTGTGTCTGAGGTTATATTTTCTGCAATAGACTTTGGAGTGGTTTAACTTGAATTTGTATCTATTGTTTGCTCATGTATTATTGCGGTTGAAGCTGAAGTAGTCATTGACAGCTAGGACGTTGTAGCAGACAATTTTATGTACTATGCTTAGGTCAGACCAAAGGTAGTGTAGTTCTAAGTTGTCTAAGCCCAAATTTTATTGTGGGTAGAGGAATGGAGGACTCTTCTCGTAAAGTATCTTTAGACTCTCTCAATTGTATTAATGTCTGATATGCAGTGCGGGTTCCAGACAGATAAGCTGTATTTGAGAATTGGTTTACCAAATGTTTTGTATGCTCTAGTTAGTAGTACAATATTACCAGAGAAGAGCTACACAAGATTAGGTTAACAACTCTTAATGCCTTTTTGGCAATGTTGTTACAGTGGGCTCTGGCACTTAGATCTTTAGAAATGAGTACTCCAAGTTTCTTGATAGAGTACAGGTCATCTACAAGATCATGTCCATCTAGCTTGTATTTTATGTCCTGATTTTTTTTGCCAATGTTAAAACAGAGCATTTATTGGTTGAGGTTTGAAGTTGACACTTGTTTGACCAATCTGACACCTAATCAAGATCTTTTTGAAGGGTGGTAGCATTGTCGGTGGTGTTGAATAGTATTACATCATCAGCAAAGAGAATGCAGTTGCTTCTAATATCGCAAAGGTCATTTATGAAGAGTGTTGGTCCTAAACCGCTGCCTTGGGGAACATCGCTGTTAATGGGTACAGAATTTGTTAGACCTCTATCATATATCATATATCATACATATGATTGATACACACACACACACACATATGACTTACCTGTAATAAACCAGATTTTACTCTTTTAACTGATATAACTTAAAATTTGTTCGGAAATTGTAGTACTGTAAACACTCACTATTTTAGAAAGAGCAAGAATATAGTTCTGAGCACTTATTTTGTACATGTCCTATTCGGTTTCCAATATATTAAAGGAGAACCTTTGTCCATTTTATACAGTATTCATATTAAAGAGGAATAGATGTTTTTGCTACTACAGATAGTCCTCAACATGCAACCATTCATTTAGTGACAGTTCAAAGTTACAATGGCACTGAAAAAATGACTGAAAAAATGTTTTTCACATTTACGTCCGATGCAGGATCTGCATCATCATTTGATCAAAATTTGAACGCTTGGCAGCTGGCATGTATACAGTCATGTATAATGGTTACAGTGTCCCGGGGTCATGTGATAATCTTTTGTGTCCTTCTGACAAGCAAAGTCAATGAGGAAGCCAAATTCATTTCATAACTGTGGAAAGAAAGGTCATAAAATGGGGCAAAACCCACTTAAAAACTGTCTTGCTTAGCAAAAGAAATTTGGAGCTCATTTATGGTCTTAAATCAAGGACTACCTGTATTACTAAACATCTGCCACAGGAAACACAGGAAAATGATAAGTTTGCCCTCACAGTTAACAATATTATAGAAATAAATAAATAAATCCCAATTTCCTCCAAAAGACCTAGCGGAGAAACAGACCAATCCACTCCTGCACTGCTGACTTTTCATAGGAATTTTTCACCTCCCCTTAAAATATTAAATGATACATTGCCGATCTTCTCAAAGAAGAAGAAACTGTATAGCTGATACTATTATTCTTTCTTCAGTATAATAGTGAAAGTACCAATTTCCCAGATCAGGTCTTTTTGTGTATATCCATGAATAAGGAAGAAGCCATGAATCCCATCAAATCCAGGGAACTAGCAGATTGCCCAGATCTGATTCCAGCACAAACCAGATTACTCCTTAATTATATAGCCATGCTAAATATATTACTAAAAGTAAAATACCAGACTAAGCATCCTATGTTCTGTTGTATATCAGTCAAAATGCATGCAAATGGCCTTTCATTTTAATGTATCTAAAGACATGAACAGGATCCCAATTAATGCATTTAGATTTTGAAAAATGGAAAGGAAGCAGCTGGAGGAGAGATAGAAAGAGAATTAAATCCCTTCAAGTTATGAGCTTCTGGTGACAGTAGTCAAGATAGATGCTTTGTAAGAAAATATGCGATCCAGCTGCTACCAAATGTAATGTTAGATTTATGCAAGTTGCTTTGGAAACACAGATGATTGGATTTTCTTCTACTAGATATGAAAAAGACTGAAGTTCAGCAAGAATTTTAAGTCTGTCTGTAACTTTTGGACTACTTACAAAGAATGCAAGGTGATCACTAACATTCTGACTACTTCCCACAGGTAGATGAGCCATCCACATGAAGTAGTTCAGTCAACTTCCTGGAGTATAAATCTACTCCAACGAGTATTTTTCAGACAAGAATGAAATAACAATGTACATTCTCTCAATTTCTTTAAATAATTGGTTATCAATGATTTTGCATAATAACACCTATGATGCTGATAAGCATCTTTAATGCTTGGGGATACTCAAGGATGGAAAAATTATAGCCCTTCATATTACTCAAAGATTCCTCATCAATATTTCTCAGAACTTGATATTAACTGGACCTTTTTGAAATTGAATTTCAGAAGCATCTGGAAAGTTCCAAGGTTTTCCATCCCTGATTTAGATAAGTCAGGAGGACCATAATAGAAGTGTCAAAAGTAAACATCTTTTGTTCCCATCAAGAGCACAGTAACTATGTACATTGTCAAAACAATACTAAGACACAAATATGTTTTTATAAAAACTCCAGTTTAATCTCATGGTTGAGACTTGGCAAAATTTCCATTAAAATAGAGGAACGGCACTCCATGAAAACAATACTCATCATTATGATTAAATGAAATTCAATGCATTCATACAAAGCTCACATTAATGGACTTGGTTTCCCCCTCTCAAATTTAAAGCAATAGGAAAAACTGACTCATAATTTCTTCAGGGAGTGGAAAGGGCAGGAGGGAGCAGGGATTTATCCTCAACTGAAATTTGTTTTATTTAATAAAATTATCCGAAACAAATCTTGAAAAAAGTATACTTGTATCTTAAAGAATTATAGTTAAAATGTTATAAGCAATCTAACATGGCATGCAGCATTTTTCATATACAGGAAAGATGCACAGCTTGAGACCTCAGAGCCGTAGAAGGACCTTGAATGCTTTGACTACAGTGGATGTGTCCCTTCAAAAGTTGCCAACAAGTTGTGATTATTACTATGAAAGAAGGGAGAAAACTAAAAAAAAAAAAATGCATGGAACATTTTTACATTTAATACATGTTCAAAAAAAATCCCATTAACTAAATTCACTTTTGAATGAAATGAAATCAATTTTACTTTATTTTATCCTTGATCTAACTTCTGGAGTGTTGTTCTCAGCATGCCACCGAAAAAACTAAGTGCGGTCCTCCCCTTTTCCTCCACCTTCAAACTCCCCCAAAGTTAGGCCTTTTTTTAATAGAACACAATGGAAGAAGAATCCCATCCATTTTAAAAAATTGCCCATGATTTCCCCAATCTCAACTGAAATTGTGCGCATGTGTGTGTGCACCCAAGAATCGAAACTGACAAGAAATTGAAGCAAAATAGTGCTAAGGATGCAAAGTGATATACAGGCACTTTTCTAATCATATCTCTCATCTCATAAAACAATTCTTCACCACCATCACCCCAGGGATCATTGCCATGAAATAATTGGAAGATTTACTTTTTGGAGTGAGATCTGTTTCAGATGAGTTTAGCAATAGTTGGTGAAGTCCTGTGTTGATATGAAGAACAATTGCAGGGGAAAAAAAAATCAGGAAGAACAGACTCCACGGTTAGCAGGCAGGGCAATTGATGATCTTTCTCTATCAAAAGTGTGGGAAACCTGCACAAGAGGAGTTTGCAACTAATTTCTAAACACTGGCTTTGTCCAATATTCAGAGATGAACTGCTATTTAGACACAGCTTCTTAGGTCTTAATTATACTGTATTTTAATATATTTCTATAGCACACTATTAGAAAATATATCTGTCACTAGGAAAATAGTCAATATACCTTGCTTAAAGCAAATCCTAGGCATTACTTAAGTAAAAGAACAAACCATCCCACAGGTAACTACTGCAAATCTTTCTTTCTCTCTAGATACCATTCACTGAGCAAGTAAATTATTTTTGTTATCCCAGAAATGGTATAATGTTCTAACAACTTTCCTTCTAATTCAACATCCTGCTTCACTCCATTAGCCTACTCTTCAACAGCACACAGTGCCCTTCCTTCTGTCCTTGGGCATTATAGGACAAGGGGGGGGGGAGGACACTTTGTTTTTTGCTTTCCCTTCTTTGCTAACTACTATAAGCAGCATACCAGCCTTGACCAAATCTAAGGATGCAAAAAGCAGAACCTCTTGTTCTATGTTTCCTAAAATGGTGAAACTGATTTATCCTCAAAATGAATCTTAAAAATTCATAGCATTCCAATTGTCTTTAGCTGAATTTCTCTTCAATTAAATTCTCTTCAATTAAAATAAGGTTTATTTTGTTCTTAACAATGCACAAATAAAGACAGTGTCACCCATTACTCTGTTATAAGGAGAGAACCACAATGTTTTAGAACTGCCAATCCTCTTTTGCTATTATTACAAACTTCCTAAATTTTATTGAAAAGTAAAAAAAGAAACAGGGATTTATAAAAGACTTCAAAAGTAAGAGGTGCTCATTTTGTTATGTTATGTTATGAGAATAAGCAACTTATTCTCAAAATCAAAGTTGGAATTCTAGGTAGAAGTACATGTGTCAAAATAAGTATTAGTGAAATTACAATATATGCCATTTCAGTATCTTATATGTATACCAAAGTCACTTGTCACATGTTTTCACAACAAAGTCACTTGTCTACATATTTTCTGTCCTAGCTCTAGTTCAATTGTGTTTTGTGAATATGTGGTTCTAGACTATGATATTGAGAGTCAATGAGACAACAAAATCAAAGACATGTAAGTCATTCTTGATAGACCTTCAGACCCCCAATTCTGATTTAATAACTTGCAACCAGACATTTGGGGTGGAATTTATTTGCTAATTGAAATTTACTTTGTGCCACTTATTGATGCAAGTTGGGTAGCAACTTAAATTCAATCTAATTTGCAAAACAGCCACACTGGGGCTGGTGTAGAGAAAACCATATTATAATGTCTTCAATAAACATCAGTATGCTATAATGTTCTAATAAGTGGATTGAAGCTTATTATGACTGCCCTATCACTCCATTCATCAGCTACCCAAAGTGACACTGCTACAGAGATAGCAAATTAGTGCTTCTGAAGGAGGGTGAATATCAACTGGAGTGGGTTCAATCCCTACTATTACATCACTAAATCTTCCAATCATTGACAGAGCAGATATTTTACACTGTATGACTATTTGTACAATCTTCTATAATCAGTATTAAAGCCCATCAACCATTTAGAGAAATGTAAGATATAATTGGTGTTTTTAATAATAATAGCTTATCAAAATAGGTTTCACTCAAACACATCAGCATTCCTCTCTCACCACTTATTTGAGTGCCCAGTGTGCACATATTCTTTTGACAATGCTCCTTGTAGGTCTGAACATAGATGCATGGAGCAGGTCTGCTGTTCTTAATATTGGACTGAACTTTCCAATACTTAGCATTTCAACATTATAGGAAGGCAATAAGCAAGATCATGGAAAGGAACGTTAGCTGAGATGATTTGTATCTGTTGGTGGGAAGCAGAAACATGAGAATGTCTTATAAAGGAATACATTTCTAGACAACTTTTACCTCTGCCTTTCCTTGCAGTAAAATGTTGCTTTCACCTGTGGGATAATTTCATCTATTAAATGTGACAAAGTATAAAATTAAGGATTGTTGAAATCAACAATTACTGTTTTAGTAATAAGCATTTAGCAATAATAGCTTCATATTCATAGTTCGCAGTGTTACCGGTATATCTCATCCACCAGGGAAGAGAAATTGAAAGACATTATTCTATCTGACGCCCGCTTCTTCCATCCAGAATTACAGACCTCCTCTGTGGTTGGTAAAAGCAACTTGTAGATGTCTCTAGTCTTTGGCCATTCTTTGGAATAGTCATCTTGTTACGAAGAGTGACACCCTCTGGGGCTGCCTCTAATAAATCATTCAAAATTGGACTTGGAGAAGGGGTCTGTGTAGGGCTTCTTATGGGAGACAATAATACTCTAGAGTCTGCCGAAGAGGGATGGTCCATGATAGGAAAGGGAGGACTAAATAGAATAAGGCTCTGGGGTCTTCCTGGTCTAGACCTGTAAGAAGGCTTCGAAACCACAGATGGCCTCTCCATTTTTGAGGACTGTGGAGTATCTCCAGTGGTTTCTCCTTCAGAGGTTCTCTTTCGCCGAAGAACTGGTGCATCCTGAGTAGTATTGTGATTGGGAAAAGATGGTTCAGCTTTTCTAGCTGCAGCTGAATCCAAAATGAGTGTATTGTTGTTTTCTTTTCCCATCCCATCAAGTGATGGATTCTTTGGGAGTTGCAGCTGACCCTGAGCATTTTGAATGGGCTTGATTAGACTTTTCTTGACTTCTGTTTCTTTATTCTCGGATGCCAGTGAGATTCTACAGTTGGGGTTTTGTGTCTGCAAAGGTTGGGGAACTTGGGTATATTGAATCTTTGGTGGAATTACTGGCACAGCTCGAGCCTGACACATCTTAACCATGAAAGATGTTCTTACCGCTGAGACACTTACAGGGGCAGAATTACGACGACCGGTGGTAGCATGAGCCATCATTATGTATTCTAAGTCTAAGTCTTGGGGATCAAAGTGTGACCCCCAAAGGTCAGCTTTATTTTCACTTGGACAAATAACAGGAAGGGATGGCGCAGAATCACTAGACTTAGCTTCTTTCTGCCCGCAGAGAAAGTGCCTGGGTGAAGAGGGGAAAGACAAGTTGTCAAAATTAAAAAGGCTGGCGAGTGGAAGGACAGAATCCAGGTTGAGAGAAGAGGGCCTTGGCTTTCCTTTACATGGAATGTCTTCACCACAACATGGTCCTTTCGTAAGAGGAACTCCAGGTCTGTCATTCTGTTGAATATTAGTTGCATGCTTTCCTGTGCAGTTTGAATTTAATAAACTGACCTCAGTATTAAATTGTGACGAAGGAGAATCTAGCTTCATGTTTTCTTCATTTTTTTCATCTTTAGGCACTTCCTTCTTAACCAATGCTTTACAGGCAACACTGGGCAATCCTTCAAGACCAGAAGGCAACTCCGTTGCTGCAAAGCCTGCTGGACGACTTAGATATTTCATGTGTGTTTCATGTGAGTTTGAAGTTTCCTTTAAACAATTCAGCCAGGCTTCAGCTTTCTGAAAACTTTCTTTCCACTGTCCTGGTGAATATTCCTTCATTCCTTGTTCTAGGTCACCACAAAGCTGTTCCTCATGTGCATTAGCTAAAGGTATTTCTATAGCCCAATGAGCTTTCAAAAAATCTTTACTATCTAAGGAAAAGCTACGACTGAAACATGGTTTCTTCAAATGGCTTTGGGCCATTCCTTGGTTCTGTGGCTGAAACTCCTGAAGGGCCTTCCCTTGCGTTTCTTTCAAGGTAGGAGAATGAAGTGGACTGGTGACCCACTGATGATCTTCCCATGGCTCTAGCAAATCTAAACTATGGACATGGTCACTCCATGAATCTTCCTCCTGTGGGTTAGCAGAGTTCTGATCATTCATTCTTCCCCCTTTGACCCATGGGACTTCAGCTCTACATTGGATCTTTGAATTGGCTAGATCCCTCTCTGAAAATATGTCACTGCTTTTTTCTAACTGGGCTGTTGTTTCAACTTTTTTCTCTAGTTGAAGAAGGCGATTCTTACTTTCACATTTTGGCTGATCTAAATTATTTTCTTTGGAATATGATGACCTGTCTGTTGAAAAAGCTGTGTTTTCTTTTAGTTGTGATGGAAACTTCCAATTTGGGGATTGAGATGGGAAGTCATTTTTTGTGTTATCATCTTGTGGGCAATTTTTTGAACATGGAATATTTTGAAGCTTCACTGAGGTGAAGGAAATACCACTCTGCTTTCTGTATGTCTCAGAGTTGCAAAGTTGTACATCTTTTGATTCTTTGGAAAGAATGTCAGGTATAGCCAATGTATCTCCAATTATGTTTTCTTCTTTGGAGGGAGTTGGTTGCAGAAGAGAACTGCACGCTAAATTCTTTGTTTCTGAAGATGCAATAGATGTAAGACTTGGTTTAAACTCCCTTTGTTGTTCATCTGTCTTTAGAGAACTTCCAGTACACGAAAACTCCTCCTCAGACTCAACAATTTTCAGTTCTTGTTGAATATCTGGCCACAGTGGTTTCATCACAGTGTTGGAATGATCATCAACCACCTGAAAAAGAGAAACCATCTAGATCACATAACTCTTTTTTATGAGTTGTGGCCCTTTTTAAAATCAGCTACATAAAAGTTTTAGAATAACAGCTAAGCATATATTCCATTGAAAGAATGAAAAGTTCTTCTAGTGTCCTTTTCTATTAAAAACTATATACATTCAAATTCTATTAAATAAATGATGCTAAAATGAAAATTTCCTCCATTGAAGATAGAAGTCTTGCTATTTGTCCATCCTACTTTGTTGGAAACCAAATGTTAAAAATGAGGCACTATTTGAAAACTATGATACAGTGGGAATAAATCAGCAAGTAATAAACTATTTCAATCAACTATAATATTTTCAGTGGATTTGGATTTATATCATCAGAAACTCCATAATGGCTATTCCCTCAAAGTCAATGTGAAGATCAAGCTAGACAATTCACAGTGTTGGAAAAAATCCTGGGATTGAGAGATTTGGGATCGGCATTATTGGACTTTAACATTTGGCAATGGCAAAGGAGAAGGGGGAAAAAGACTTTTTGACTCAAAGGAAGCAAGACAGGGAATTATTAGTAAGCAATGAGTGAAAAAGAACTCGAATCCCCCCCCCCAATAGCTTTACTCTAGTTTATTTAGAATACCGCAATTCTTTTTGGGGACTGAATTGAATTTGATATTTGAAATTTGAATCCCCACTTGGCTATTACTAAAAATGAACAAGCTGTAGGTTTTTAATTTTTTTTAATGTTCAATTAATTGGATGAAAATTTGTTGACGTTTATTAGACGAGGAAGACAGCTTAGTTTTTTTTAAAAAAATCTTCAGACATTTCTTGTTAAAAAAACAGTAATATGGAGGACACTTTAATGACTAATTTAATTATTTGTGGAACTGAATGACATATTCAGAAATGTTATTTACCCTTCTGAGAGGAAAATCAGACCAACACATTTCTATCTTTTAATGGACAAATGTGAAGAAAATTACAAGTAGACTAGAGGTGTGCCTATCCATACAATCTGAAAATTTTATGAGTAACATGACTGCTTTTGTTTGTTTTTTATGGAGAATGTTTTGGATTATCTTTGGATTGATTCTTAGACATTGCAGTGTGTTTGTAAACATATGAAACTCACAATCATTAGTGAAAGCCAGAGATAGTTCAGAATCAAATTAAATGGCTTTGGATGAATTCTGCCTTGATTTACATATTTATTATGTCCCAATCACCCTGATTCAGTTTGGGGGATGTTTAAATCTGGAATACACTATGTAAAAATGTCCAGTATTACAGGGTGTATCAAGAATGGTACTTGAGGAAAGAATAGTTGGTGTCTTTTTCATAAAATAGCAAAACAGTCAAACAACATAACATCCAAAGAAGACTTTCAATACTTTTTCTTACCAATTCCTTTAGATGTGATTTATCTTCTGTTTTATCTGTTGACAGCTCTGGTGGCCTGGAAGTTTGCTCTGACATGTCCTTAATCCCAAACTGGTCTTGACTTGCTTTCTCTGTCTGCTGCTGTCTTGCAAGGATCATAACCAATGGGCTCTGTTCCAGGGGGAGCTTATCTTTTAAAGGTTGGCTGCAGTTGTTGCCTCCACTCTTTGTCTCCTGAGTATTGATGGTTACTTGAGGAATACTTACAGACTCCAGCTTCTTAACAATGGCTATTTTCTCAGTAGTAGAATCTATGTAAACAAATAAAATAAAAAGCAGATGTCAGGCCTGGAAGCCATCTTTTGCACTGGGCCTTTAGGCCTGCCCCTTTCAATGCTGTGGGAAAATGGGAGGGGAGATTATATGGAGTCTGGGAGATATATAGTCATAACAACATTCCTTTCTCAGAGAGTCAAGGACCTCTTGTCCTGCACCTGGGAGGGTGTGGCTGAGAGGCATCTCCAGTTGCCTGATTGGGCCATGAGACGGACATGTGGGTGCTGGGCAGGGACTTGGACTTTCATTTGGGTGGGGAAAACCTGGAAACTTTCAGATTCAGGTTTTCCCAGATGTGCCAATATGACATCTCTAATAAATGGAACTTTGAGGAACTTCAAGCCTCAGCGTATTCTTTCATTGGGAGTCTTACTTGAAACCCTGACAGCAGATGTCCAAATTTTAAAGAAGAAAACGAAACAATCAAAAGAAAATGAAGAAACCGTATAATTAAAAGGTCAATTTATTCTAAACCAACCTTCCTTAATATGAAACTGACTGCATACGACAATAGTTCTGGTGTTTTTTGAAGGCATCATACTGAGATGACAGCTTCAAACTGCTGGACAGCCCTATTTGGGCTGAAAGCTATAGAAAGCTCTCATTGCTGTCTCTTACTGAAATTTTCTGAAGCCCATAATAGTAACCGTACTACTCACTGATGGACATGTCATTGCTGAAATACATAAACTTTTTCTGAAATATAAGACAGTAGAAGAACAAGTAAATGAATGTATAATCAAATGAGTAAAAAAGAGGGGGGAGCTATAAGATACAAAGAAACCAATGGAAAATATACTGAAATTTACATTACATTCCATTTCTACTTTTTACAAAATGATGTAATATTTGTATTTGTCAACAGAGAAATTATCTAGAATATTAAAACATTTTTTAAATTTTTTGTTGGAAATATAAACAAGAAGGGTCATTTTATCGTGTTTGGTGGATATGTAAGAAAGCGGAAAAAAATCGATTACAAATACATGGATTAATTCAAAAGTATTAAAAGATTAAAGTACAACTGAAATCAGAGAATTTTCTTTTGGGAACTAATGGACAAACAGCTTGAAAAAAAGGTTGTGGAACTTTGTTTTTATATATAACAATTGCAATGAGATTACTTGTACTCAAAAGTAGAAACATTTGACATATGCTATCATGGAGAAATGATTGGTGAATTATGGAATATTATGAATTTTGCAATTATGTTGCTATTTGGTGCAAATAAATTGGAATCTTCTATTTTTTATTGTTTCTCTCCTGTTGCTTTTTTCTTTCTTTTTGATTTTTTACTGTTTCTATTCTTTATTAGTCTGTGTTATTTTTTATATGCCTTGTAAAACTTTATTTTTTTTTTTAAAAAAGGATAGAAGCCCTATTTTATTGTCATGAATGGATATGTTTGAACTTCACAGATCAAAGGGCCTCTTCATGATAACTAAATCAGCTGTGGTTAAAGTCTTTCAACAGGTTAATTAAAGGCCCATGTGACAATAAGAAATAAAACCACCTTGTGGAGATGCAAATTATTACACTCACAAGTTTCCCAGAGAAGTGTCTAGCTACACCTCAACACAAAGTTAATACACACTTTGACTCTTTTAAAATGTAGCAGTATTTAACATGTCTACAACAATGAATGTCCATGCATTTACGGAATTTAGTGAATTAAGCAGGCAGCTTTCTTCAAACTGAATCTGCATAGAAGAACAAATGGAAATCTATTGCATTAAGTACAATTTATGCTTAACATGCTTATTCTTTGGACAAATCAAGAGAAAGAAAAAACAGATTGAAAAGGAAAATTCCAGGCAGATAGATAGATAGATAGATAGATAGATAGATAGATAGATAGATAGATAGATAGATAGACAGACAGACAGACAGACAGACAGACAGACAGACAGACAGACAGACAGACTTTTAAAATGGAAATGATTTTCTATTCTGGTTATGAATGGAGGCCATCTTAATTTTGTTGTTGGATTTATGCACTTCTCAGTTTGAGTTTATCTTAAGGACAGATAATTTGAAGTCAATTGTGCCTGAACTGTTATATAGCTGTGAGATGAACAATGCTCCCTACATGTGTTTGGCAGCGTAATTATATGTAATAAGCCATGGTTTCTTCTCTATGGTATATATTAGTATGCCCCTAATCTGAACAGTCTACAAATTACACGACACTGACTACAATTTGTCAATAATTATTCTGGCTCCTCCTGTATTTTTCACACTGACTAAAAGTTGGAAGTCTTTTGAAAGATGCAAAGATCTCTATCTCGAAGTGGCACATATTGAATCTGGGTTCTTTTACATATTTAGAGTATATGATTTAGCATGATCCTTCATATCCCAACATCTTTAAATATATGTAGTTTTCAACAGTTTAAAGCTGTAAATGCTAACATAAGAACTTCAGTTATGGCCCAAATATTTTTAATGCCTAAATTTTCATGAGTTCATTATCTTTGCAACCTCATGTTGGGTTCTTATGACATCTAGAAAAGAAGTCTAGAATTTAATGAGCTCTCACACCAGAATCTCTGAAAACTGGCCATTTAACTATTCAAAAATATCATGTCATTTATTTTGGGAACCATTATAGATATTTTAGAGTGCAATAGATGCCCTGGCACTGTGTTGTCAGCATCTGCTCTAGATGTTCAGGATATTGCAGTAATCTGCTTTAAGAGGCAATCTAGGTATATAAAATAGGCATATAAAATACTGTACTCTGATTTTTTATTATATTTTAATGAAAGGAGGTTTGGGAAGCTTAAGCTGTTCCTTCCAGGTGCTTTCCTGCCTCAATTGATCCTTTCTAAAACTTGCTTTTGTCTTCATGTTCTTCCAACTACATGTAATAACTTGTCTGACAGTAAATTTCAGCCTACCACCGAGACTTCCCTTTTGTTCCATTAATAACTAAGTAAAAAGATCACTCCAGCTGTATCACTGCAGGCAAGGTTTTCATAACATCCTCAGGCTGTGTGATCTCCAATACAAAGTCACCCATGTGTTCCTAAAGGCATTCTGTTCCACAGGATATTTTTAGCAATTTTATGTAACTGGGGACCCCCCCCCCACAAACACTTTTCTTATAAAAAACCCTCACCTTTAAAGAACAGAGGCAGGATATATCTTGTTTCCCCAAAAATAAGACCTAATTGGAAAATAAGTCCTAGCATGATTTTTCAGGATGCTCATAATATAAGTCCTACCCCCAAAATAAGCCCCAGTTAAGATTGTCAGCCAGATGGATGCATTTAGTACCGTATTTCCCCCAAAATAGGACCTAACCAGAAAATAAGCCCTAATGCATCTTTTGGAGCAAAAATTAATATAAGACCAGTCTTATTTTCGGGGAAACACGGTAAGATTTATATCTATTATTTTGAAAAGAAAATCTCTATATTATAAAAGTGATAGGATGTCACAATGTGTTGCTCTGTGATTTAATAAGCTTGAAAGATTACATCAATTTTAAATTGCTATTGATAATTATAAGGATTGTTTTTTTCTGTTAATTAGCTTTCCTTTTGCCAGTTTTACTTTTTTTTAAAAAAATCACTGTAATATATCTAGATTTTCTTTCTTCACTAGCAAAAAGAAAAAAGGAATGGACGGACAGCAATAGATATTCAGGTAAACTGGCATTTTCAACTGCATGCTCCACCCCCCCCCCAAAAAAAAGCAATGTTGTGAAAAAAACGCATGTGTCAAATATTCTTCAAGAATCTCCATGACATGCTCTCAATATTTCAACTATTCTCTATTACCCATGTTGGAGGTCTCTTGTGAACGAATTACTACAGCCTTTCCTAAGTCAGGATGCACAACTCTTTCCAAACGTTGTTCTCAACATTTGCAAATCTCTTTCTGTTGGTAATTTGCCATGGCTAGAGATAAGCTGTTCAACATCTCCTGGAACATCATCCATCCTTATTCTTACCTGTTATGGATGTGGACTCAGGCTTCTTTTCTTCCTTGACTGTGACATGCTCTAATTGGTCACAGTTGTCACCTTCAGGGACTGAAGACATAGCACTTCCTTTTCCCAGAAAAGAAGATTCCTGAAGGCCAGAGAAAGCTGCTTTGTCTTTGACAGGCATCCGACAAGGTGTACTGTTGATACTGATGACTGCAGATACTCGAAGGGGCACCGAGACAGCAAAAGGCTCCGAGATATTCAAGGCTTTATGTTGGTGACGGGGAGAGGCTTCCAGAGGGAATAGGGTCCCATGGAATCCCAAATTGGATGTCTCATCATTTGAAGTATAGAACATACGGCATATCTTTGGGGAGGTTTGCTCATTCTCAGGGTCTTCGGTGGGGCGGAATACCTTCAGTTGCTCAGGAAGTGGTTTCATTTGGGTTGGCCATAGAATATGATTCTCTGCATTGTCCTCTGCTCCTCCTTCAGCTCCTCTCATGGCACCTTTGAGATCCCACTCTGTGTCTTGCTTGTTGAGGTCAAAGGAGCTGCTAGGTCCCCCCACTCGCTGTTTCATCATTGGAACAAAAAACCCTCCACTCGCGATTGTGCGCTTGAAATGACCTTTTTCATCCTCTCCTAAAGAAGGAAGGAAGGAAGGAAACAAAGATAAATGTTGCAGTCTGGTCTCTCATAGATGGTCAGACTCTTTTTTATCCTGCATTATACATTGTTTATTGATTAATTTGTTCATTTTTTGTTTTACTCTTTAAAGGTCACAGACACATGTCTAGTGATGCTGTGATTCAATCATATTCATGGAGAGAGGAAAGAAGAATCTAAAGGGACATTAAAAGAAAACAAATAATTGTAGATTGATACTAATAAAGGAGAGATGGATACTATTTTGCTGCTTCGGAGTAAAATTAACACCACAGAACATGGCAGAACCTTGGGATAAACATGGAGAGCTGGATGTTATCTGGGGACTATATTGCATGGTTATTCATCTTAGATTAGTTTGAATACTTGACCAGATAATGTTTCCTTCAAAAGTCTGTTCCATCTTTATAAGACCAGAGGTGGGACTGTGGTTAGAGTACAGTACTGCAGGCTACTTCAGCTGATTGCGAGCTGCAGTTCGGCAGTTCAAATCTCACCAGCTCAAGGCTGACTCAGCCTTCCATCCTTCCGAAGTGAGTAAAATGAAGACACGGATTGTTGGGAACAATATGCTGACTCTGTAAATCACTTAGAGATGGCTGTAAAAGCACTTTGAAGCGGTATATAAGTCTAAGTGCTATTGCTATGATGGTCCAGCAAAAGCCAACTTTTAGGATGTTTTTTGTGTAAGTACCTGGTACAAACTACGATGAGGAAAAAATGATGAGAATGTGTTGCAATACCAGGATGCGAATTCTGATCTTTCATAATTGCATCAAGGTATCAAACACAAGTACATAAGTGACAAAGTTTGCATTGTGAAATTATGATGTGTGGTTGGTCACCTGTGTCACCCCACAAATGCTGTAATCCTATGGTAAATACTTTATTGAGAGTAGGGACAAATCAGGCTGACTTAAAGAGCACTTTTTCCTTGCACAATACATGCTAGACATGATTCAATTTTCTGTTAGATCACTGACTGAATTTATTTCTAAGCTCTCTCCAGTTTACAACTATAATTTCAAAAGCAGTCATCAGGACCTGCTTTGGTATCTCATGGATTCCATCTACTGTCTATTTGGAAATGGTGATAGGAAAAAGTATATTTAGTAAAAGAGAAACTTGGGGTAAAGAGGGTATTTTCTGCTTCCTCCTCAATTACAATACAATAGTAGAGTTGGAAGGAACCTTGGAGGTCTTCTAGTCCAACCCCCTGCCTAGGCAGGAAACCCTATACCGTTTCAGACAAATAGCTATCCAACATCTTCTTAAAGACTTCCAGTGTTGGGGCATTCACAACTTCTGGAGGCAAGCTGTTCCACTGATTAATTGTTCTAACTGTCAGGAAATTTCTCCTCAGTTCTAAGTTGCTTCTCTCCTTGATTAGTTTCCACCCATTGCTTCTTGTTCTACCCTCAGGTGCCTTGGAGAATAGTTTGACTCCCTCTTCTTTGTGGCAACCCCTGAGATATTGGAACACTGCTATCATGTCTCCCCTAGTCCTTCGTTCTCTTAAGCTAAACATACCCAGTTCCTGCAACCGTTCTTCATATGTTTTAGTCTCCAGTCCCCTAATCATCTTTGTTGCTCTTCTCTGCACTCTTTCTAGAGTCTCCACATCTTTTTTACATCGTGGCGACCAGAACTGAATGCAGTATTCCAAGTGTGGCCTCACCAAGGCATTATAAAGCGGCATCAACACTTCACGTGATCTTGATTCTATTCTCTATCTTTTTTCTAAGCCAAAGGCAGCAGCCATAAAATTGTTTTAAAAGATGGACAGGATGAAATACAAAGCTTAGGAGGTGGTGAAATAGGGAAGAAAATGAGAGAAGCGTATATATTTTCCCTCAGCCTTTCTCTGAATCCATATTTGCAATATTCCGTCATTCTTTCTGTCTCCCTCTCCATCTCTGAATATGTTAAGATGAATCCTGCCCCCCGCCCCGATGAAGAAATATGAAAAAAACTCACTCACTAATCCTCCTGCTTCTCCCTTACCCCATAAACTGCAGCCATCCATTTATCTTAATATATTTGTTGATATAAGGGATACTAGTGTAGATGCAAAGCAGATATACAACAGCTTGCCACAAACCATTTTTTTCTGAAGTAGCAATAATAACAGTAATGGTTGTCTCTAGATTGTATAGCAAAAAATGCAGAAAACTGATATAATTATAATTTTAAATATAATTTCTTATAGCTAACTTTTCATTTTGGAAAAATGTTCCCATGTTGATCAAAATAGACCCAATATCGGTAATCAAATAGCCTATTTTGACATTCGTCCATTTTTTTTCTAATTAAAAAAAAAAACAATGCAAAGGCTTGGTAGAAAATAATTCCTTTATCCAAGACCCCAAATTGCAGTAATTTTAACACAGGCAACAATCTAATTTCTAAGGAAAAATAAGTTACACAGTTGTGGTTGGAATTCCTATGAATGCAGCCTTCCTCTAGTAATTGGATGATCCATAAAACAGGGCATTTCTGATGTTTAATGTTACAGAAACAAAAATAAAGGGACAGGCATTCCTAGAGGTTAACCAAATCCTAAACCATTTGCAGCTTTATATATTAAATTTTAATCCTCTGAGTTGGGGTTGATCAGAGCCAACTGGCGCAGCTCATTAAGAATTTATACTAAGTGGCCTTGCATTAATGAAGCACTGTAGTCTATAAGTTTGTATCCGCCTTTGGCACAGATTGCAAATTCTGAACCATCTTCAACAGCAGTTCCACACAGAGTGTGTCTCAGAAATCTAGGCGATTGCGAAGCTTGGATTACTGTGGAGAGTCCATTCCTATACTGTACAATCTCATAAATTCCACAATGAGAAAATGGCCTGCGCTAGATGATACCAAACAGACTGGAAAGTTGTCATAAGATTGACAAATCTCCCAGACTGCATAAAATGTTGAGTAGAGTATCCTAAAAGAAACTCCTCTTATTCAAGCAACTGAAGTTTTGCATAAACAATAATCAATCAGAATAGAGCTGGAAGGGACCTTGGAGCTCAAGCAGAAGATCCTATACCATTTCAAAAAAGTGAGTGTCCTGTCTTAAAAACCTCCAGTGAATAAGCACTCACAAATTCTGATTGCAATCTCACTGTTAGGAAGTTTCTCCTTAATTCCAGGTTGCTCCTCTCCTTTATTAGTTTTCATCCATTGTTTCTTGTCCTGCCCTCTGGTGCTTTGGTTGACCCCCCCCTTCCTCTTTGTGGCAACCTCTCAAATACTGGAATACTGCTGTTACGTTCCTCCTAGTCCTTCTTTTCTCTAAAATAGCTATACCCAAATCCTGCAACCGTTCTTCATATGTTTAGTCTCCAGGCTTTTAATCATCTTAGTTGCTCTTCTTTGCACTTTGTAAAAAGTCTCAACATCTTTTTTGTAACGTAGTGACCAAAAGTGGACGTAGTATTCCAAGTGTGACCTTACTAAGGCTTTATAAAGTGGCACTAACACTTCACTTGATTTTGATTCTATCCTCTGTTTATCCAACCAAGGATTGTATTAGCTTTTTTGGCTGCTGCCACACACACTGCACACAGTTGCACACTGCTGACTCATATCATAGTGAAAGTCTTGGTGGTTTTTTTTTTCTTGAACCATGAGTTCATCTAGAAAAAGAAGATGGTGATGAAAGGCAAGTGGCTACTCCAGCACATTCTCTGACCAGTGACTGTACTAAGTACTTTTGGGTGTTATGAAATACCTAAACCCCATAAAACATTTTGAGTAAATAAACAGATTAATATAAACAGATAGCCAGAACGTCCATCAAAATTACACAAATTCAGCTTCTGATATAAAAATGCCCAAAGACTGGGCAAATCTTTGACTTTTCCACATTTGATACACACTGACCAAGTCTTACCTTCTACTGGAAGTGAACAAAGTGAGTCCATGCTTTTAGCTGGTCGAATGGTTGCTTTCTCTGTAGAAGGAAAGGATGTAAAATGTTTGAAATATAACCACACACTGCAGTTATACAGAAATGAAAATTGTTAACAAGTGCAGCTGCAAAGCAGAAAAAGATTTAATATCCTGAGAATACATACAACTCTCTCTTTAATTTACAGCTAAAACTAAGGTTTACCAGCTAGTAAGATATAAGAGGTGCAATACTTTCTTAACTTTTTTTAGCACAGTGAAAAAAGCAAGTTTTATTCAGTGTGTTTATTTGCCAAAATAGTGATATGATTTTTGCAAGGATTTTCTGAATTGCTTATTCATAAACAATGAATAATTGTGCGTTGTTCTTTATTCAAGGAGCCCACTAACTTCTCCCTAAGAAGAGTGTTGGGCTGGATTATTTTCTTCATCCTTCCTCATTGTGACAACTGTTTGGACACCTGTCCTTCATGTAAGCTACTTATCTGGTGATAAATATATATATTTTCAAGAATTAAAAGCTACGCTTAGTAATTGCATCTTCTTTGCTCTACAAGGATTGTTGGAAAGGAGCCAGGACATTTCTTTAATAAGATACTGATTATCTCATAAGGATTCTAATCAGAAACCCCAGACAAGATTAGATGGACACATGTTCCAAGACTCCTTAATAAAATGACTGGCATAGGCATATTCTTAGTAACAGCTTGGGCAGACGTACACTTGACCTCTGCCTGCGCTTGCATTCAGTGAATTCAGAAACGCATGTTCAACACAGTAAAATAATAGGCAGCATTCACTGCAAGAATTTAATAGGCTTTGGGATATGACTGCCTGTTATTGTCCTACTGAAGTGATACTTGGCATGATGTAAGAGGTTAAATATGCAATCTCTCCCATGCTGTTGTCAAGCATCGTTCATACTGGCTTTTAATCCTTGTTACTTTATTAGCATGAATGATCTTTTGCAAAGTGCTGGGCTGTATTTTTTTTTTCCTTTTGGCCAAGGCCAAGCTAAGGGAGAAAGAGAAGCTATGTTAATGAGGATCATAGAGAGTCTTTACCAGATAATTTTTGTCCTCGAACAAACACACTTCCATTGCGGCTCAGTTTAGTTTTAGCTTCTGTTCCTGACCGGCCCAGATTAAAAATAGACTTCCATTTCTTGGACTTGGTGGATAATTTTCTCCTGAAAGATAAAATCAAAGTTCTGTAAATAAGTAACAATGCTTAACAGTTAAGTTCGATATGTGTTTTTAATGCGTCCTGTTTGTTTGCCTTCATTTCCTCTCAGACTTTATTTTACCGCTTTTCACAGTTGTAACCAAGAAAGACTTGAGCATCTCCAGCTAAAAAAAGATCAGGTAGCAGATGGTGTGAAGGTTTTGATTTGAAACATAGAGGGCTCTTGCCATCAGAGTAGCCAAGAGGCTAGACAGTTTGACCCAGAAAATGACTGCTTTCCCTTTCCCACTAATTATACATGTTATATTATGTATGATGTGGGAAATGGCCTTTTATGACTGGCCAACTCCACCCAATGAAATTATGGGTAAAATAACAGTTGACCTCAGGCCTCTGAGTTCAGTACAGCCTGCCATTCATGTAGATCCTTTATGGGATTCAGAATTTATTACTTGTACAAAGATGTGGCTGCTCAAGCCCTAATTTATAGTATGGGAACATGAGTAAATGCCATATGCCAACAGCAATTTAAGTATTAAACAGGACTGATGATGATTCCATAGTGGCTGAATAATATAAGTCTTTACATTATAACAGCTTTTGTCATCTTTCAGCGGTATCCAAGTATGCATAAGAGTAAATCTAGTACAGTGATGGTGAACCTATGGCATGCGTGCCACAGGTGGCACGCGGAGCCATTTGTCAGGGCACGCGATGCGCTACCCTATCAGCTGGCCAGCGCGCATGCGTGCGCTGGCCAGCTGAGTTCACCGTTTTTAAAAGCCATTTTTCGCCCTCCCCAGGCTCCAGAGGCTTTATAGGAGCCTGGGGAGGGCGAAAAGAGTCCCCCTGCCCCCCGGAGGCCCTCCGGAGGCTTCAGGGACCGTCTGGAGGCTTCCCTGATGCCTTCGGAGCGCTTAAAACAACCCTCCGAGCAAACTGGAAGTGACTAGATTCTAGTATATCGGATATGCTACACAAATATAGAATGAATATTAAGGTAGATATTGCAAATGCAATTGGGGAAGGTTACCAGTAGGTGGCTGTCTTATCACAGGTGCCTCAAGCCTTTGCATTCCACTCCTGCTGATCAAACATTTGAAATGAAGCAAAGCGGAAAAAACTATTCCTGTATCCATCTGTCTGCCTGATACTAGAGGTACTGACACTGACCAGGGATTTAATGTTCTCTTTCTCACAGCGACGTTGAGGAATTAGTGGGGAAAGTTTATATATTTTAAACACATATTTCAAGTTTTGATGTAGCTATACAGTGCTGGGGAATATGGTTCCTCCCCCAAAATTGCACTAAGCTTATTCATGGAAGCTATCGAAGATGGTTTCTCTTATAGTGCTTAACTGCACCATAGCTACTGTTATAGTTGGGGCAAATTGGCTGCACACTAATTGCTTCTAACAAGAAATAGTGCAGAGAAGAGCAACAATGATAATTAGGGGACTGGAGGCTAAAACATATGAAGAACGGTTGCAGGAACTGGGTATGTCTAGCTTGATGAAAAGAAGGACTAGGGGTGACATGATAGCAGTGTTCCAATATCTCAGGGGCTGCCACCAAGAAGAGGGAGTCAAACTATTCTCCAAGGCACCTGAGGGCAGGACAAGAAGCAATGGCTGGAAAATAATCAAGGAGAGAAGCAACATAGAACTGAGGAGAAGTTCCCTGACAGTTAGAACAATTAATCAGTGGAACAACTTGCCTCCAGAAGTTGTGAATGCCCCAACACTGGAAGTTTTAAAGAAAAGTTTGGATAACCATTTGTCTGAAGTGGTGTAGGGTTTCCTGCTTAAGCAGGGGGCTGGACTAGAAGACCTCCAAGGTCCCTTCCAACTCTATTCTATTCTAAAGATGCCGCAGAGTACCAAAGAAGACAGATTAGACCAGGGGACTCCAACCTTTGGGCTGTGAGGGAATTGCAACCGGAAATGGTAGAAATGGCCAGCAAATGCTCACATGCACATTTTCATTTCTGCAAGTAGCGGGCAAGCGCATAGGCTTCATTTGCCTGTGTGGCAAGAGCTATGAACATCTTTGCTTGCCAGCTGCTCATGTGGAACCATCCACTCTCCCTCCACCACTGGTCCGCAAAGCCAGAAATGTTGGGGAACTCTGAGTTAGACAATGGTAGACCATTGGGTGATATTTGTTTATTTATTACTGTATTTGGGGACTATAAGACGCACCGGTGTATAAGACGAAAAGGTAAGTTCGGGAAAAAAAGGTTTTGTCCTCCCCCGTCCCCAGGAGCACTCTGCAGGCTTCAGCAGGGCTGGGGGAAGGCAAAAACGCCTTCGTTTTTGCGAAAAATGGCCTGTTTTTCATAAAAACAGGGGCATTTTTGCCTTCCCCCAGCCCTGCTGAAGCCTGCAGAGTGCTGCTGAGGGCTGGGGGAAGGCAAATACGACTCCATTTTTTGCCTGTTTTTCACAAAAATGGGATGCAGGGGCGGCACTTTGGGAGGTCAAAAAAGGCTGTATTCGGTGTATAAGATGCACCAACATTTCCACGCTCTTTTAGGGGGGCAAAGGTGTGTCTTATACTCCAAAAATACGGTAAATTTATAGATGTTTCAAGGCCTTTTTATCTTTTGTGTTAGGTTTTCAGGTACTATAACAAGGAATAACTTACTTGCTGTCTGGTAGATCAAGGACGGTATGGTAAAAGGAGCCAGTGGCTGGAACAATTTCTGGCAAACTGTTCTCCCTTCGCTCTTTGCGGGCAGGGTGACAGGCTGAGAGGCTTCGGGCCTGAGCTTCTTCCAAGCTTACCAGCTTCATTGGCAGAGGAGTGGAAGGTAAAGTTAGGCTCTTCATCACAGGTTTATTCTCTGGAAAAAATGAAGGAAAAACACATTAGACATCTAGCCTAATTTGGGATGTCCTCTATTTTATTATAAAGTCTGTTTGGAGGTGAGCTTTCTTTGTTATGGCTTTTCCAATAAATAAATAAAAACACAGCTAATTAGAAGAAATGCTAAAGTGCCACTTTTGAAGCTGGGAAAGCTGTCTTTAGCCATCAGGACTTCCTTTTTTCTTATTTTTTTGAGGGGGGATGGAATGGAAGGTGGGAATGGCAGAGAGAAATGGAAAAGCAATAGCTCTCTCAAGCAATGCTTTTAATGAATAAACCTTCCCAGTGAAATTGTTTGCAAATGTGATTGTTGAACAAATGCACTTCTTATCCAGTAATGTCACTCAGCACTCTGCCCTCTACCCCAATAGTTCCTTGGTCAGCAGCCATATGCCACAATGCCTTGGCACGCATCTTCTGAAAATGAGGGTGTTTATTTGTACTGAACTTTGGGAAGACTAAGCTCTTTTTCTAGTTTTGAAGATGAAGCAATACTTCTCTCCCATCCAGACTATTTTGGAGATTTGTTCTGAATATCGTTGCTGTTTTTCCTATTCAACACTGACTGCTATTGTTAAAAGGAGGTAGGAAGTTACAGCCCTGGAACTCAAAAAAAAGGGGGGGAAAAGAAAGAAAAAAGGAAGTCCTGATCGCTAAAGACAGCTTTCCCAGCTTCAAAAGCTTCAACTTTAGTATTTCTTCTAATTATCTGTGTTTTTATTTATTTATTGGAAAAGCCATAGCAAAGAAAGCTCACCTCCAAACACCCTTTATAATAAAACAGAGGACAAACCCAACAGATTAAACAGAAGTGAAGTAGAATATACCTGAATGGAAAGGGGAAAGGGGTGGGGAAGTCATGATTGTGTTATTATACAATTTGAATAATGGACTTTGCATTTAATTTTAAATATTTTGATCTTGTTTTAAACATTATTATATAGAAACCATGAAAATGGTCTCTTCTGAAAGCCTTTATCATGTTGTACCCCATTTATATGGAACAGTTTATAAGGGAGCCTAGGAAATTCTTATAACAGGTCTGCAACTTTTATTGAGTACTATTCATGATATGTGGTGAAAATAATCCCTTAACTGAATGTTTTCCCATTAACAGCTGCCAGAAAGGAACAATTTAAAGCAGCCTGTCCAGCCGACAGCTGCAACTTATGAGACCATGCTATTTACACGTTTTTCTTTTCGAAGATTGTTATGGGACAGAACAACAGCTAAATTGATTTTTCAGCATGATGGCTGTTCTAACTAGTGAAACAGCACAAGGATGGGATATATAACATCCCTGGGTAGTAATGTCTTTGCAAACAACTTTCTTGGCACATACTCCTTGCCATACTTCACTTGTTGCTGTTGTTTTTAAGACTTTTTTAATCCAAAACCTGATGTGTCAGAAACTGACACAGTAAAAATCAAGGTGCCAGCTGCTAATATCATTTCTTTTTCCCCAAGAATCTTAGCAAAAATAAGTGTGGAGTTGGCAACTTGGTGGTTTATTTGGAAATATACCCACATGCTCAGGAACAAGACAAAATAATCAGAGAACATTTGAGATACTGGTGATCTCAGGAACAACCTCTCCAGTTTCACTGACTTCTATTAAATGGAAACGTTATGCCTGACTGTAATATACCCATCCTTAGCATCAATTTGTGGATGGAGAAATTACATGAAAGTAATTTTAGTGATGGCAATATTGTCTAATATTCAAATGTGCCCACTATCCCATTAAAATGCTGAATTATTAACATATAACGTATCTCAGGACTTTTCCTATAACTTTTTGGTGTGATAAGTTACTGTAACAACATTAGGTCAATCATGAGGGCAAAGATCTCCTGGCTGTTAATTCTCTTTTCTATGCTTCCTTTTTTTGCTTTTTCAATTAATCAGTTTGCAAGAACAAGAGGAATGAGCAACAAAAGGAAATAAAGCTGAGACTTCTTACTAGATCCCCACAATTCAGTCTTCAATGAATGAGAAACTTTGTAACTTTTGTTCCAATGTGAACTGAGGATTTTATGCAGTGGTGGGTTTCAATTTTTTTTTACTACCAGTTCTGTGGGCGTGGCTTGGTGGACGTAGCATGGGAAGGATACTGTAAAATCTCCATTCCCTTCCCACTCCTGGGGGAAGGTTACTGCAAAATCCCCATTCCCTCCCAATCAGCTGGGACTTGGGAGGCAGAGAATAGATGGGAGTGGGGCCAGTCGGAGGTTGTATTTACTGGTTCTAGGAACTGCTCAAAATTTCTCCTACTGGTTCTCCAGAATTGATCAGAACCTGCTGAATACCACCTCTGATTTTATATCTTTATTCCTTGTGTGCATAAATTAAAGGTTTGGTAAGGCTGCATCTTCCCAAACCTACTAAAGGTTCTGAAAGAAATTTTAAAAAGCCTTAAAGGATAAAAAAAAATTACAGGTAATCTTCAATTTACAACAGTTCATTTAATGTCCATTTGAAGTTATAACGGCACTGAAAAAAGTGACTAATGACCATTTTTCACACTTATGACTGTTGCAATATCCCCATGGTCATGTGAGTTGCATTCGGATGCTTGACAACTGGTTCATATTTATGACAGCTGCAGTGTCCCTGGGTCATGTGATCGATCCCCTTTTGTGACCTTCTGACAAGTCACTGCGAAAACCAGATTCACTTAACAGTTGTGTTACTAATTTAACAACTGCAACGATTTGCTTAGTAAATGTGGCAAGAAAAGTCATAAAATAGACAAAACTCACTTAAAAACTTTCTCACTTAAGCAACATTAATTTTGGGCTCAATTGTGGTCGTACATCGACTACCTGTACAAATTGAGATAGCAGACTTTTATCCACTATTAGGTAAAGGAAAAGTTTTCCCTCACACATACATGCTAGTTGTTTCTGACTCTAGGGGGCAGTGCTCATTCCATTTCTACGCCGAAGAGCCAGCACTGTCTGAAGACGTCTCCATGGTCATGTGGCTGGCGTGACTAAATGCTGAAGGTGCATGGAATGCCAAAGGTGGTCCCTATTTTTCTACTTGCATTTTTACATGCTTTCGAACTGCTAGGTTGGCAGAAGCTGGGACAAGTAATGGGAACTCACTCCATTACACGGCGCTAGGCATTCAAACCACCAAACTGCTAACCTTTCTGATTGACAAGCTCAGTGTCTTAGCCACTGAGCCACCGTGTCCCTTTGTTCACTATTAGTCAGGCTTTATATTAGTCACATCAAAATAATCCAAGGCCGGATTCTATTTTTTTTTTTTTTAAAAAAAACATATAGATGCCCTTCATTTCCTTCTTCTGTTTTCTTTTTTCAATAGAGTTGGGATTCAGACCTAAATACTAAAAGTAATGTAAATAGGTTATGTGCTGGGAAGAACTGCGTTTATTGGCCAAAAGAGGTCAGGATACATTTGGAAATGGTCACTGCTAACATAAAAGAAAATAGTTGAGGAGGAGTTACCTTCATTATCCTTTGGCCTGATACAAACGTTGTCACTGAAGATCTCATCCACATGGTTCAATATGAACTCTATCACCAACTGTTGGACTCGCACTTCCAAAAAAGCTGCATTTCCATTGCAGCCCTCCGCCTCAATCTCCTTTGATCTAAGCATAATCAGAGAAGCAGTGGGAAGAACAACGAAACATCACACCACCGAGGCACTGCTTGTGAACAAGAGAACTAATAAGCCATGTCTGCAAATTTACAGCAAAAAAACCACTGTAATAGCAGCATAAATTGACCCACATCCTACCTATAAACCTTTTGGTTTTGCATTCATTTCGTGACTCCTCACCTACAGTACAGACATGCATAAATCTACTATACACATTACAAGAGTTACATGAAGTACATTTTAAATGGCATGGTCCCCTTTCTATAAAAGTTTTAAAATAAAACCCATACCATAGTCAGCTTATGGAAAGAGAATATTAGTCCAAAGTACCATTCTATTTTCATCAATACCAACATGCTGTTGGGTAGCAAAATAGAGCCAATCACACAGAACTTGCACTGCTCACTTCAAAATACAGTCAGGGTAGACAATCGGTTTCAAATGGTCTGCAGACAAATGTTTTAGGAATGCCATGATACGAAGGGGGCACTATACATCAACACCAACAGAGCTAAGCAAAAGCAAAGAAATGATTTGGCCTTAGAACCATGGTGTTCACACATAGACTATTCTATGTTCATTTAATTCTCCCAAATTCTTCTCCCTTCTCAGAAACCAGAGCAATTGGGTATTAAGACATCCTCTACTAGAGTTCATCAAGTCTGCTTTGAAACTTAAATATTGTACAATGGGGACAACTCTTTATAGAGATCCTTCAAAGCCTTGGAGAGCCATGAACTCTTCAAAGATGCAGCAAAAATCTACAGGCAATCATTAAACACTGCAGTGTGTCTTTCAATGAACATTTCCTCCCCTTTTCAGAAAGAAAGAAGAGTCTGAATCTGGGGAAACATCTTCAAAGAGAACTTCCACAGGGTATATTCAGCTCATAATTCTTTATTACTCTTTTACGAGAAACAAATGGTAATAATCAACTTATGGTGGAATCAAAATATAAATTTTTAGAAAGACAGCAAGGGAAGAATTAAAATGAATCACAGATCGTAACTGAGAAGAACAGTTTCATGAGTGGAACTTGCACCTCAGAACAATCCTGGTGCAAGAACAATCCTTGTGTAAGCTAAAAGTAATTTCAAGAATAGTCATCCCATTAAAAGAGACTCAATTATCCAGATGGGGTTTTCTGTACATGGATTAGTGTATTGATTTGCTTAGTTAGCGAAATGTCTTTGCTAAGCTTTTATAGAAGGAAGACCAAAATTTATGAACAAAGATGAAGTACAATATAACAAGCTCCTTCCCTAGATCTCATTAAGTCAGGGTTTGAAAGAATGTGACAAAAACTCCCATTGATTTCACTGGCTTTTATCAAACGTTGCAATGGCAGTTTTAATAATCCTTCCCCTGAACAGTATCCTTCAGATGTGTAGCCTTCAACACCCATAACTTCTTAAACCTGGGAAGACAGTCAGTCGATATGGTTCAATGATTAGAATATCAGATTAGGAACAGGGAGCTCTATGTGAAAGCTCCCTTCAGAAAGAAGCCTACCATACCTATTCTAATGCTAGCAAAGATTTCTCCAGATGAAATATCTTTAACATAATATCTAATGGACGGTCTTTTCTTAAAGGGGCAATTAATATCAGCTGGAGCTGGGGGCATGTCAAGGATAATGATGATTATAGCTGTTTTCCTTCTAAAGGAAAGATCAACTGGAGTAAGGAGTCTGGTGAGATGGAAAATGCTTCTTTCATAACTGATATTTGCTTTAAAACAGGGCTGCCAAACTCCTGGCCCACAGGCCGGATGAGTCAAATGCCTTGCCATGCCCATTTTAGCAGAGGGGGGAAATAGTCCCGATATGTCATGTGATGCCGCCGTGTGGATGTGTGTTTGACACCCCTGGTCTAAAGCAAATATCAGTTATGAAAGAAGCATTTTCCATCTCATCAGACTCCTTACTCCAGCTGATCCTGTTTAGCATTTTTAAGCTGGCCAAACTAAAGCATGAACATTCAGTATTGTTGCATGAGATGAAATGGGCGGAGGAGGGGAATGCTTGGTTGTCATTTCAGCTTCCTAAAAGAAGGGGAAGATGAAATGCTATAAATCAACAGGGCAGCCTTGTTTTATGGCAGACCAGACAAATAAAATAGCACGAGACATAATCAAACATGAAACATATCGCAGCCAACAATATTATGTCAGCAAAAATAAACAGCACACACAAGCAAGGATTGTTTCAGATTACTTCAAAGAACATTCTGTTATGAAATTCTTATCTGAGCTGAGCTACTTTAAATCTGTTGCCTAGTGGCAGAAATTTATGTCCCATTTCTGTACAGCAAAGAGTGAAGACAAGAGCCTTAAAGTGCATAGCAAGCACTTTCATATGAATACAAGATATAGCATTACAGCAAGACTCCCTCTACTACACCAGATTATTAAAGATGCAAGGAAGGATGCCCCAGGAACTTCAGAACTCTGCCTAATTACAACAACAGATCTCAACAACCCCTCCTAAGAGGCATAGGAGCCATTTTCTAGGCAACATCCTGCTCACTGGTGTAGCAATTCTGCTTAGAGCTGGGGCTACTGCAGTCCAAGTTAATCCACAGGATTTAAGTTATCTCTGAGTGGAACCATCACTTCAAAGCATCAAGTGGGAAAGGAGGGGAAAACATCAGAAAACAATTCAACTTGATGGATTTTGTGAGTTTGGCTTTTTTTTAAAAAAGAAAAGAAAAGAAAGTCTGCTTTGTGTTTTTCATCACATCAATGTTTTGGCCCAAACAATCTCTCCTTCCAACTCCAGCTTCACCCACCTATCCAAAAAGTAGAAATACTTTCTTATCTTGACATGCCAAAGTGTTGCTGAAGAAATTATCTCTGGGCAACACAATCCTTTGTAAAGCTAATGGCTGAAGTGCTAGATAAAACTCAGAACGGATTCCTTCAACAGGATAGCCTTGTAAGGGAGGTACAGCTACTTTTCATTTTCCCTGGGGATCCATACTTATATAAATAAGTGTAGCTTCTACCACCTCCAAACCACCCCCTCCCCCAAAGAAAAAAGATGGACTATGCAGGAGACAAAATTAAATTTTGGAGCAGTTCAAGAACTGCAAAGATGGGGACAAGTTTTGCCCTGTATTTTCTGACGCTCAAACCCTCAGCCTCTTGTTGACCAGACTGGTATCCTTGAACAAACTCATTGTTACTAGTAGATCACATGCAGTGTTTTGCTGCATGCTCACAATGGAAAAGTCTAATGAGAAACTTATGTTTCCAAAATTGCATGAAACAAATGGACCTGTGCACTAGTGCTTCCATAATCAAATTCATATCAGTGTAGTGCTGCTTGGAGAAGTACTGTGTCAGATATCTCCAATACACTTTATGAATCATTGCGCCATCTAATACTAGAAACTTCAGTAAAAAGTATGTGTGTGTGTGTGTTTTTCCCCACTCTTCTTGTGCCTTGCAATGAGGACACCAGATGCATCTGACAAATGGGCTTGGTTACAGCAAGCACATAAACAGCGTTGGGATTTTGCAGTTTCTTTCCTAATTTAGAGGGGATGAGCTTTTTATTTTTGTTTTAATCTCTACAAAGCCTATTTTAGGAGTTGCAACACCATTTTCATGTCCTATTGAAAAATACTGTGGAACTATATACAGCCCAGGGGTATCAAACTTAAGGGCCATGGGCCAGAACTGACCCATGTGGTGCTTAGATCTGGCCCGTAGGGCCACCCTGGAAACAGTGAAGGACCGGCCTACAGTGCCCCTGCCAGTAAAAGCAGAGCTCGGGAGGGGTTGCAGGAGGCAGTTACAGCCAAAAACAGAGCTCGGGAGCCCATCTTCGTTGGCAGGGTGGTCAGGCTGCCACAGACACTCCCAATACGAGTGATGTCAAGCAGGCCATGCCCACCCTGGCCACGCCTCCATCCCCCCCAAGGTCAAACACAAACCTGATGCAGCCCTCAATGAAATCAAGTTTGGCATCCCTGCTATAGCCAATTTTTCAGCAATCATTTTACTATACTTTGAGAAAAGCTCAAAAAACAGGCTTGGTTCCCTTCTCCAGTCATGGCCTATATCAGTGGTTCTCAACCTTCACTTCACCACAGATCCCCTTTAAATACCTTTTGTGGCCATGGAAGCCCAAAACGTAACTCAAGATTTAAATCATAACATTTCTTCAAGCCTGTGATGAAATCGTAGCACCACCCAGACGTCCGCGGACCACAGGTTGAGAACCACTGTCCTATTTGATCAGATAATTCAACTTCACACCACTGTTTTTACTTTTGGTCTCCTCCCCCCCTCTCTCTGTGTCTCCGTCTCTGTATCTCTCTATCTCTCTATCTATCTCTCTATCCATCCATCCATCCATCCATCCATCCATCCATCCATCCATCCATCTATCTATCTATCTATCTATCTATCTATCTATCTATCTAAAGTTTACATGAACTCTTGATTGAATATTTTATTAAAATGCACATTTTATAATTTTTGAGATTTGCAACTTTTTCAGGTACTCCCTTTACTTTTTCCAAGAAAACGGGTCACTGAGCTATATAGGAACACCACATCAGTTTTTATGAAAATGGGAAAACAAAAAACAAATTGCTGTGATTCATCTCCACAATCATATTTGAATGTATGCTTCTCCCCCACAGCTAGATTTGTCCACAAAGTTCTGATGAGCACCTCTACTATACATTTCCATTAGCTTTCTCAGTATTGCCTTTAAGATAAAGAAAAAGAGTAAGTGTATTTATCATACCTAAGGAGATTAGGTGCCCACACTAAAGCCAGGTTTTTGGTGTGCATGTTGGTCATGCTGCTGAAGGATGCCAGAAGTGCCAGGTGCTTGCTTAAGTATTCCAAGGTCCTGAAATAAAGTAATCAAGACAAACCAAGAACAAATATGACTATTGCAATGTGGACATGGGGCCATCTGGAACAGGTACAATTGATGTAACACGCAGTAGCACAATGCTAATGCCTAAACTAAAATCTGTACCGATTGCCAATTATTAAGCATATTTTAAGGTAACAATGTAAACTAAGCAGGATTGGGATTGAATGTGCAATCATTTTGTAGCTAAGGTTAACAGCTAGAGAATTTTTTTAAAAAAATATTGACATTTTTAAACACAAGAATAAAACTAAAGGTAAAGGGGCTGTGCTAATCTCCATGTCAAAGCCAAAGAGCCGGCACTGTCTGAAGAAGTCTCCATAGTCATGTGGCCGGCATGACTAAACGCCGAAGGCGCATGGAGCGCTGTTACCTTCCCACCAAGGTGGTCCCCATTTTTCTACTTGAATTTTTTACGTGCTTTCGAACTACGAGATTGGCAGAAGTTGGGACAAGTAATGGGAGCTCACTCCATTACACACGGCACTAGGGATTCCAAACGCTGAACTGCCGACCTTCTGCTTGACCTTCAGATCATCTTAGCCACTGAGCCACTGCATCCCTCTTAAGAATAATACTAGTACAAACTTTTCTTTCTGTTCTATTTTTCTGCTTTTTTTCTTTTTTGCACCTTTAGTTTTTTCTTCATTTTTCTCTTTTGCTCTTTTATTTATTTTTTGCTCTAGTTTAGTTTGTACTAGTCTTATTATTACAAACTAAACTAAAGCAAAAAAATAAAAATAAAAGAGAAAAATGAAGAAAAAAAAACTAAAGGTGCAAAAGGAAAAAAAGCAGAAAAATAGAATAGAAAGAAAACTAATATACAGAAGTGGCATCTACGTTATGGGACTTTTTCTCCTGCTCTGCATTCCAAAATTAGATTAGCTCCATCCTTTTTGATATTATGAAAGATCCTTCAAATTGCTTATGTTATAAGGCCTGGGGCTCCAGTTAATCTGCTTAGATGGCTCTATTGTTGAGGCAGCTATTGTTATCCTCTCTTCACCTAAGGGTTTGTACATTTGTTAATTTTATACTATTTATTTCTTAATGTATATTTTTATATCTGTGGTTTTTATTCAATTGTGTGCCACCCAGAGTAAGATGGGTGAGTATACAAATTTTGGTGAGACGGATGAATATACAAATTTCATTAATAATAAATATGTGAGTAAATCTTCTTAATAGCAGTTACAAGTATAGTTATAAATTGACTTTACATTGTGACTCCCTTCTTTCTATAATTTCTAGTGTCTAATCATCAAAGCCACAAATCATAAGTTCAGACTTTTTTAAAATGCAAAAAGTCCACAAAGGATTTCCAGTCACCAATAAATGTAGATATTGTCTTAGTTATACTGGCCTTTGAGTGGTTTGCTAGGATCTATATTCTATCTAAAAAGTGAAAGCGGTCAAAGTAAAGTTTAAGAATAGATACTACATTTTCATTATTTTTTATTAAGAATTTTTAATAAATTTCAGCTAATATGATCACTGTCCATAATCATATTTCCCATCTTATGTCACATCTTATGTCACATTAAAAATTACAAATTTAACACAATTTCCAATTGTGTTTGAAGGTTGCAGCACAAATCCACATTGTGGCCTACTACCTTACCTACTAATGCACTGGTTAACTACTTACACACACCCCTTTCATTGAAATATTTGTTTTCTTCTTCTTCTTACTCTTACTTATCTCTACTGGGGGGCATTGGGACCTTACAAACCCACAATGTTTCCTCCCACTGAACATCTGAAACCGAATGAGGAGAAAACACAAAATAGATTTAACCTGAGCTATGTAAAACCTCATCTGAATTATCTTGAAGGTACATGTGACAGAGGAGCCAGCTGGTTGTGCAGTTATCTACAGCTATGCTTATGCAGCAGAGACTCAAAACAAAAAGCGTTTTATGATTGAAAATATTTTAATTGACTTCCTGGAATTTCAAAATGTTGTGATAGAGACCTGAATACAGTAATAAACTTCAGTAATAGATGAGTAACCATGAAACAAAAGCACTGGAAGAAGTGGCTGGGAAAAAGATGATTTGGATAGGTGGGAAACAGAGATTTTTATTTTTTTTATTTATTTCTTAGATTTTTAGACCGCCCCTCTCCCAAAAAGGGACTCGGGGCGGTGTACAGTCAATATAATAAAATCATTCATAATAATTAAATACATTTAAACTACATTTAAGATACATTTGGAGGGGGAAATAGGCTGTACTAAGAAATAAATAATTCTAATCTTAAAACATCACAATTAAAACCCCAAACCCTAAAGTAAAATAAATCCCTGGGAGGTAAAACTAAGAAAGTGCCAGGCCAGCTGATTGAAACAGGTGAGTCTTTAACCTTTGCCGGAAGGAACGGAGGTCGGTGGTAGTTCGAATGTCTGGGGGGAGGTCATTCCAGAGGGTTGGGCCCATCACAGAGAAGGATCTACTCCTAGGTGTCGCCCGCTGGCATTGACTAGCAGATGGCACCAGGAGGAGCCCCTCTCTGTGTGAGTGGATAGGTCGCAGGGACGTGTGTGGTAGGATGCGATCCTGCAGGTAACTAGGTCCTCTGCCATGGAGCGCTTTAAAGATGGTAATCAATACCTTGAAACGCACCCGAAAGGCCACAGGTAGCCAGTGCAGCTCGCGCAGGAGAGGTGTTACGTGGGAGTAACGTGTACTTCCCATAATAACCCGCGCGGCTGCGTTCTGAACTAGCTGCAGTCTCCGGATGCGTCCCAAGGGAAGCCCCATGTAGAGGGCATTGCAGTAGTCCAGGCGAGACGTCACCAGAGCATGAGTGACCGTGCGCAGGGCACTCCGGTCCAGTAGGGGGCGCAATTGGCGCACCAGGCGAACCTGGTGGAACGCCCCCCTTGCCACGGCTGCCACATGGTCCTCCATTGACAGCCGGGCATCAAGGAGGACGCCCAAATTGCGCGCCCGCTCCACAGGGGACAATTGTTCGCCCCCTATGGCCAGCGATGGAGTCAGCTGGCTGAACCGAGGTGCCGGTAACCACAGCCACTCGGTCTTAGAGGGGTTGAGTTTGAGTCTGTTGTCCCCCATCCAGACCCCGACGGCTTCCAAACACCGGGACATCACTTCGACAGCCTCGTTGGGGTGGTTTGGGGTTGAAATATACAGCTGAGTATCATCAGCGTAAAGATGGTACTCAACCCCAAAACCACGGATGATCTCACCCACGGATGATCTCACCCAGATGATTAGTCCTGATAATATAACATCCTGTCTGTTTCATTTAAAATATATTGAAAGAAATATAGCTAAGTTGTTGAGCAATTGTTTGATTAGTAGACTATTAGTGGACTATCCAGTCTTTTAACTAGTTAAAAACAGAGCAATCTCAGCATAAAGGATGTTTTTCTGATTTTATCTGCCTGCAACCCACAATAACTACTAATTTTCTCTTTTACCTATAATGTGAGGGTGGAAGTTCCTGGATAACATTATGAATCTGGGCCAACTGCTCTTTCTCAGAGAGGCACGAGGCTGCTTCCTGAAAAGGTATCTACAAAAAGAAATCAAAAAGTATTCAGTTAGTTCACAACTATTTCTTAAAGGCAAAAACAATGTCGTCCACAATATCGTTACCAAACTGATGCACAAAATAAACAGACATGGAAATAATGATGTCTACAAAAACCAAGGAAAACCAGCAGCAGCCTTCCATCAAGTTGTGACAGTAAAATAATTGAAATATGTATTAGGAAATAATGACATTTGGGGAATTAAAAAAAATGGATTGTGATGTTGATCATTAGCTTACAAGGAGATTAAGAAATTGCACAAAAAATAGACCTGCCAAGAACTATTTGTCACAAGTACTATACAAAATTTTCAATTCAGTGGTGACATATCAATTAGTATATTAGGGAAGGACATTGTTTTCCTCATGATCACATTATGAATGCCAAAGAAGTCACCACTTCAATCAGTTTTCTCCATAAAATGGCACTTTCCAGGTTACATGGGACCACTGAACACAATGCTGGCTAAGGTAAAGGTAAAGGTTCCCCTGCATATGTGTACTAGTTGTTTCCGGCTCTAGGGGGCAGTACTTATCTCCGTTTCTAAGCCAAAGAGCCAGGGTTGTCCAAAGATGTGTCCGTGGTCATGTGGCTGGCATGACTAAATGGAGCACTGTTACCTTCCCAGGTGGTCTTTATTTTTCTACTTGCATTTTTGACATGCTGGGGCAAGTAACGGGAGCTCACTCCATTACGCAGCGCTAGGGATTCGAACCGCTGAACTCCTGACCTTCTGATCGACAAGCTCAGCATCTTAGCCACTGAGCCATCACGTCCCACTACAATGTTGGCTAGAAAGTATTTAAAAAAAAATACTGGATATGCTGTAGTAGGACAAATAAAACAGCTTCAGAGTAGGTTTATTTGTCAATTTGTCTATAACAACTTGAATTGGCTCTCTTATTATTATCTGGATATGTCAAAGACTGGAAATGAATCTTCTACATGTACAGGATATGACCTTCAAGAACTGAACAGAAATGTCATCTTTGGGCTCCTGTGAGGAATCTGTTCCTATCACTAATATAACCATTTCAAACTGGGGTTTTTCCACCTCTGCTCATGATCTTTGTTCACAGGAGATAATTACCAATTCTCCCTGCAGGTGCTATTTGCATTTAAAAGAAGGTGTAAGTTTGGCTTAAAGTTGTACTTTGTGGCAGGCTTCCTGAGAGAAGAAAATGCATATTCATAAACAATCAGAACGCAGCCATTCCTGAAGAGATGCAATTCTGCTTTTTATTTGGACTGTCTGTGATTATAGGTCGTATGCAACTTGGGTGCTTGGGTGTGACCTTCCCCCATTCTGTTGCAGACAAATATTTTGGGGTTCCTCATTAATTTCGCCTACCAAATTAGAACTTTAATTATAAGACAGTAGTGCAACATTTGACTAAAGATCAATGATTCACCAACATCTGTATCGATAAGAATAGAGGAAGATGACGGCTGCTTAAACTGAAACTCCTTCAAAGCCCTTCGAATTAGGAATAGGCTAACCAGAAATAGACGGTTCAGTCTAGAACCGTGATGGCGAACCTATGGCACGTGTGCCCAAAGTGGCATGCAGAGCCATGTCACCTGGCACACACGGTGTCACTCATTCATCTTCCAGGTTTCTGGCATGCATGCACGGGTGATAACCAGCTGGCCTTTGTGCATGCAGCAGTGCTGGAAACTGGAAGAGCTGGTCTTCCATTTTCCTGCATAAGCATGTGCCAGCCAGCTGACTGTTGCCCGTGCATGCACACCAGAAACTCAGAAGACTAGCTGGCTGGCGCACATGCGTGTGCCAGAAACCAGAAGTTCATTTTTGGACACGCGCATGCACCCTGGGCACCTCCTCTTCCAGGTTGCAGCCCAGACGAGTGTGTACGCTCCCTTTTCAGCACTTGTGCCGAAACGGTTCGCCATCACTGGTCTAGAATTTTGTTTCCTGAGATAAGCTCTTTAAAAATTTGTTTCATTTTTAAATTCTGACATATCTATTTAAAAGACCAGGAAGAAGGGGAAAAATCACCATCAAAAAGAAATGCATTATTTTAGACGCATTGCAGAAAGAAAAAACTTTGGCATTCCTATTACCTGTATTTTGAAAGAGCAATCCATTAAAGAGTGCTGGGCCATGTGGGAACATAAGACTATGCTGCATTAAACATTAACTATCATAATTAAGTGCCTGCATAGAGGTTGTTGTATGGTTTGCACTGCATTATATTGTATATACATACAATAATGAGCACCTTAGGAATGTAAGTATAAAATCTGACAAGAGCTAGTCTATTCTGCTTGCACCAAAGGACCATAAAATTAATTATTTAAGGTATCAAAGCTTTCATATTGTTCTCACAGGAGCACAATAAGTAAAGTCCATACTGTTTGATCCCACTTTATAGGCAGAATAAGAGATGAATAGCAATTCAGCTAAGACCATTACAATGCCATAATATTATCTGATTGTGGCAGATAATAGGTAGATCAGGCTGAAGGCAACTTTTTAAATGAAGGGCTACCGCATTGATAGTAAGTGTTGAACCTTTGTTTCTAGCCTCTGTACTGTGACTATATATATGTCACTGTGGCTATATATATGTCACTATATATAAAACACTGTTTACATACATACATACATACATACATACATACATACATACATATATACATACACATAGACACACACACATATACACTTTTGTAGACAGTGTTTTATGAGGCGGAGGAACTAATCTTGAGAAATCTTAAAACTTGATTGACAGAACAGCAAAGAGGCAAATGTATGCCATGTACACCTCTTGTTAGTTAAACTATGATATATGGTCCCTTAAAAGAGAGAAAGCTTACCTATGGGACAGCATTATGAATGAATGGAATGCAATTTAATGGGGAGAAATGTAAAGATCTATATAAATATAGTATAGAAAGTTAGCACCCACCCCTGTCCTAGAAGAATGAAATACTGTAGAAAATATTAAAAAGGCAGAATATTTCCCCTAAAAGAGAAATAGAAATCTTAAGGGAGACAGAAACTCAGAGCTTCAATTCCCTGCCTCCAGCAGATATTTGGTGCCCATTGAGAAGGACTGGGCCAAGCTATCTACAAAACAAAAAACCTTCACCTCCAGGGTGATGGGATTAAGATATGACCCTCCAGGACATTATAGGATTATCTAGCAGCAGGGCTCACTGCATTGCAAAATCACCTGGGGACATTACATCAGCTCAGGGTTCAACCACACTTGATTCAGACAAACATGACTCAACATGGGAGTCTGACTACAGCCAATAGAATACATATTCTTGCACAGGAATAGGAAGCTCAAGTTCAAAACCCAAGGGAGGATATAAATACTTCTCACACTCCACTCTGTATTCAGGTGACCAGGATTTTAAACCCATGTGGTCCTGTCCCTCAATAAACCATCTTTCCAATCAGCCTCCATGTTTCCAGTGTCTTTCTTCCCACTTGGAACTGAACCAGATGGATTTTTCTTCCAACAATTGGAAGGGGAAATTGGTTTGGTAGAAATATGTATTGAAAGGATCTGGATCACCTTCTTGACCACAAGTTAAAATTGAGCAAAATGTGTGATCCAGCTGCTCAAAAAAGTAAATTCTATCTTGAGATGGATTATCATATTCATAAAATCCAGATCATGGCAATCATTGTTCTACTCTATCCAGTTCTGATAGTATTTAGAATTTTGTGCCCGGGTCTGAGCATCATCATTTTAAAAATAACCACAATGATAAATTGGAACTAGTTCAGAGGAAGGCTACCAAGATGGAAAGGAGTCTGGAAACCAAGCCCTATAAAGAATTTTAAAAAAAGACTGAGATACAGTATGTTTAGTCTACAGATAAAAGAGATGTAATAGCAGTCTCTAAACATCTGAAGACCTAACTGGATTTAGTCCTTTCTCCCTCCTTGGATAATAGACTAATCCCCCAAACATAATGAAATCAAAGTTCAACTAAAAAGATCCCTATACACTATAAAGGTTCTCATTGACCTTAAGTATTCAGCTGCAAAGTATTTAATAATGCAGAGCATAAGCTCTATAGTTGGAATTTTTCTGGAGTACCTATTTCTAGGAAATTCCAGATTTTAATTGGGGATAATAGAAACGTGGAAAATCCCACTCTTTTCTAGTCTCAGTCCACAGCTTTTCAAGAATTCTGTTCCTTGTTTCGAAAACAATCTTTTCTTTTCTTTTTCCAGCAGAAGGAGGAAAGTGACCTAGTAAATGATTGATATCCATGATATTCTCTTAAGGGAAAATGTATTGGGAATGCAGTCTTCAGAAAACCTATATTCTGTTTAAATTATGCAAATAGCATAAGAACAACTTTTATAACAGATGTCGTCAACTGATTTTTTTAAAACATCAGTATTCATTATCATTATCACATCATAGATATCCTTTATCATATATCATTTGCTGTCATTTCTCAATTATGTTCACCTTTACTTTTCCAGAAATATAAATAAGCTCTACTTTTTATTTTGAATGTTTTCTACCATTTATGTGTAAAATGATGGTGTACTGTAAGTCAGGATTTATGCACCTTACCAGCTGCAGACCAGTAGTCAAAATAGCATTGAGAGAATACCCATGAACAAAAATATTTGAAAGGGACTTTTGATTCACATTTCTTGCTGTAGTTCTGAGAAAGAACATAATATTTTTTCAAAAGCCATTACATACAAAATAGATTTACTGCCATTTTTAAATAGGCTCAAATCATATTCTAATATGAATTGACCTCATTCATATTTCTCAAATTAGAATGAAAACCAGAAAATAATTGCCCTTCTTCAAACAGTGTGATATATTTCTTCAAGTAAATACTATGCATAAAATTTCAGATATTAGAAAAGTGTATGCTATGAAAATGCATGTGTGTGTGTATGTGTGTGTGTGTGTGTGTGTGTGTGTACACATACATACATACAATATATACATATATACAAAGCCATGTAAAAATAATGTGCACATTTAATTAGTATGCAATTAACTTTTGCTTGGGGAAAAATAAATTGTATAGAATGTACCAGTAAACAATTCAAATTAATTCAAACCTATGATCAAGTCCCTCAGCTTGACAGAAAATCATTTTTATGATGTTTCTGTCATTCATAAAATATACTTACGCAGCAGTAGCCGTATTGTATGCTGTCATGATTCGAACACCATTTCTTTTGTATGTACATCAACACCACATACATGTAAAAAGGATAGGAGTTGAGCCTTAATTCCATATTCACCATTTTGCAGATGTTGCCTTCCCAGAAGAGGATGCCCATGGTCTTCAAAGCCAATAGATACCCTTCTTCCAAGTGGTGCCATGCAAGGCAGCTGACCATCTAACGGAACTACCTATTTTCCCTGATATCACCTCCCCTGCTTTTACATGGGTCAAAAAAATAAATAAATGCATCACTGCAAACTAGAATACTATTCAGTTTGGCACTTTCTCAAAGAAATAATATTTCAAACATCAATCAGAATAGAGCTAGAAGGGACATTGGAAGTTGTCTAGACCAATCTCCTGCTCAAGCCAAAGACCCTAAACCATTTCAGACAAGTGACTGTCCAGTCCCTTCTCAAAAACGTCCAGTGATGAAGCACCCACAACTTCTGAAGGAAAGCTGTTCCATTGGTTAACTGTCCTCATGTTAATCTCATTAATTCCAGGTTGCTTCTTTACTTGATTGGTTTCCATCCATTGTTTCTAGTCCTGCCCTCTGGTGCTTTGGGAAATAAGTTGATCCCCTTCTCTTTGTGGCATGTCGTCCTTGTCTCTCTCCCCTCCCGCCCCGGTCCTTCTTTTTTATAGACTAGCCATAATCTCAACACTGGCAACAATCTAATTTCTAAGGAAAAATAAGTTCCACAGTTGTGATTGACATTCCTATGAAACCAGCCTTCCACTAGTAATTGGATGATCCATAAAACAGAGTATTTCTGATGTTTAATGTTACAGAAACAAAAATAAAGGGACAGGCATTCCTAGAGGTTAACCAAATCCTAAACCATTTGCAGCTTTATATATTAAATTTTAGTCCTCTGAGTTGGGGTTGATCAGAGCCAACTAGCACAGCTCATTAAGAATTTATACTAAGTGGCCTTCCATTAATGAAGTACTGTAGTCTATAAGTTTGTATCCGCCTTTGGCACAGATTGCAAATTCTGAACCATCTTCAACAGCAGTTCCACACAGAGTGTGTCTCAGAAATCTAGGCGATTGCGAAGCTTGGATTACTGTGGAGAGTCCATTCCTATACTGTACAAACTCATAAATTCCACAATGAGAAAATGGCCTGCGCTAGATGATACCAAACAGACTGGAAAGTTGTCATAAGATTGACAAATCTCCCAGACTGCATAAAATGTTGAGTAGAGTATCCTAAAAGAAACTCCTCTTATTCAAGCAACTGAAGTTTTGCATAAACAATAATCAATCAGAATAGAGCTGGAAGGGACCTTGGAGGTCTTCTAGTCCAACTCCCTGCTCAAGCAGGAGATCCTATACCATTTCAGACAATTGACTGTCCAGTCTTTTCTTAAAAACCTCCAGTGATGAAGCACCCACAACTTCTGACAGAAATCTGTTGCACTGGCTAATTATCCTCACTGTTAGGAAGGTTTTTCTTAATTCCAGGTTGCTCCTCTCCTTGATTAGTTTCCATCCATTGTTTCTTGTCCTACCCTCTGGTGCTGTGGAAAATAAGTTGACCCTCTCCTCTTTGTGGCAACCTCTCAAATACTGGAATACTGCTGTTATGTCCCTCCTATTTCCTCTTTTCTCGAGACTAGCCAAACCCAAATCCCGCAACAGTTCTTCATATGTTTTAGTCTCCAGGCCTTTAATTATCTTACTTGCTCTTTTTTGCACTTTTTCCAAAGTCACAATATCTTTTTTGTAATGTGGTGACCAAAACTGGATGCAGCATTCCAGGTGTGGCCTTACTAAACATTAAAAAATACAAATCAACTCAGTGCTCACATTTAGCCTTAAAGTAACAAGCTAGGGTCTGTACCCCACCCCCTTTAAAAAAAAAAAGAAGGCAGGGAAAGGATAAAGAATTAGGTAAGACAAAGATTAAAACTATTGTATATGTGTCTAATTTACAAGTAATGTTTTTTAATTCTGCATATGCAAAAAAATTCCCTCCATTATAATAAAAATTGCCATATAGCAAACAATGGGAAATCCTGGGCTACGTTATTCTTATTTATGTGTTTTGGGCTAAATAATCACAAATGCATTTAACTTAGATTCAAGTTAAAACCTGGGAGGAGGCACAGGATGAAACTCACACTTTTTGAGGAAACAAAGGAATTTTGTTTTTCTTGTTACCACATACACACAAATGGAATGCGTTGTAAAACTGTGATAACTCCCTCATCCCCAATGAAAACGGAACAGAAATATCTCACCGTGAATTTTTTGTAAAGTTCATATGTGAGAAGAGGATTTGGCAGTTCCCTGAAGTATAACTTGCAAAGTGATCCAACACAGTGAATATCTTGTAGGTAAACTTCTCTGGTCAGGTCTGGGCATTGATCTAAGACAAACTCTTGTCTGCAACAGCAGAGAAGGGAACATAATGGGGTTAATGAATAGAATGAGATAGAAACAAAATTCATATCTTCATTTTACACACAAAAAAGTATTATTATTTGGTAACAAAGATCTGATAATATACTACTGTACGTCAGCCATGGAAAATCTGCTTGGCACCTAGAATCACCATGGAAACCTATTGCAACCTTGAGAACTATATGGATTCTGCATATTCTAGTTTCAGATACTATAATTAGTATGGTATAAATGCCACTTACATGAAGACAATCCATTATAAGGCACAGTTGAACTACTGGCCATAATTTCAAAATCTGTCTAAGGGCAGATTCATAGTCATACATACATATACATATCAGGCTGGGTTGCTGCATTTGCAGAACATGAAAAAATTAGTAAAAATATACCAGCAATAGCATCGCCAACCGGAGAACCAGTTTGGAGACATGGCCATACTGGATTGCTGCCAATTTGGATTACCAAGGCCAAAATACCACTACCGGTTGGCCCGAGCTAGTGCAAACTGGTAGCAACCCACCTCTGATACTTATCAGGGTGAAATGCTACATGTTCAGATCGGTTCACCCAAACCAGTAGTAAAAATGCTACCTGTTCACTCAAACCAGTAGTAAAAAAATGCTTCCAGTTCGGGTGAACCGGTATTTCCGACTATCAGCTGTGACATGGGATTTATATTAGCTAGAATTGTCAGATTTCCTGCTTTCTAGCTAATTTAAATTGCGTGTCACAGCTGATCATCGGAAATCGAAGGTCCTGCGATGCGCGCACTCATATTTGCCAACCAGTAGCGAAGGTAAGTTGATTTCACTCCGATACATACATAGAGGAAAATAAGCCTTTCAACTTTTGTACCCCACCACCACCATGTAAAAAAGTGTGAAAAGGAATGAATGAAACTTCTTCATGTAGATAAAAGATCAAGAATCTGTTGTTTGACACCAAGAAATCAAACAAAAAAATGAAAAATGATTACATGAGGTTTGAAAAAGTAGAATTGGGAGAATTAAATATCTTTCAAAATCCCTGAACATTATCAAGGTTTCACGTCCAAACAGTGTCAATTCTAATGTTTGAATAGCATATCAACATTTTTTTCCTGCAGATTTGAGTTCTTTTCCTATAGAGGACAGTTATGAATCAGTATGGTTTAGGACCAACTCCCCAAAACTTCATATCAAAAATCTGGAAGCCCAAAAAGATCAGTCTGCTCTTCCTAAGAATATTTCCTTGAGCAGTGAAACTCCTCTTGTAAAGCAGCAAAATATTTACATCTTATAACTGACCCCAATGTCTGAAGGGTATTAACTTTAACACGCTGCAATGTACTTCCCACAGCAGTCTTGGAGGATCGATTTTTTAAAAAAATCCATATGTGCCCCTGTGGACAAGGGGCTATTAAAACTCTGCTCACTGTACCTTCTATAAGGACTCACGAACCCATTTCATAACACCTCACCTGATAAAATACCTCAGAAACACCAGCCTGTTTTTATGTTCAATTGCTGTCAAATGTCTCTTTGAAGGTAGCTAAATTTTGTTACTGTCTGCAAAGTTAGGCAGGCTTTGTCCACTGACAATCTACTACCAGTTGTTAAATATTATCTTGTCTTTTTACATTTAATTTAATTTTATCTTATTTTATTTTTAATACTTATTTGTAATGCTTGTCTGTGACCATAATAAAATTACTACAACTAGTAGTAATAATAAGGGGAAATATCAACATGGCATACAGCTTGAAGTATCACTTCTCTTCATTTATAATACCTGACAGGAGTTGTACATTCCAGGCTCCATTAAATTAAGCAATGTCATTTTAGAAGATTCTAGAAACCTGCATTTTCTGTGCTGTGCCAGTCCTCTGGAACACCATTCCTCCATATGGCCTCAGCTTCATTGACTAGTAAGAGATTGTCAAAAGTCTGGCTTTTTCAACAAATTTTGAGTTAAGTGTGAACCCATTGTATTTTATATGAATAACATTCTTCCCCTGATGCTGTTTTTCTTATTAGCCGTTTTTATTTTACTTTTCTATTGTTTTACTCCTCATAAGCTGTCCCAGATTCATTAGCGAAGTAGATAGTCTTAGAAATTAATTTATCAAATAAACTAAACTACATTCAAATGTCTATATAGTTTAAATCAGGGGTCTCCAACCCTTGGCAACTTTCAGACTTGTGGACTTCAACTTCCAGAATTCCTCAGCCAGTAAAGCTGTCTGAGGAACTCTGGGAGTTTAAGTCCATAAGCAAAGCTGTCTGAAAAACTCTGGGAGTTGAAGTCCACAAGTCTTAAAGTTGCCAAGGTTGGAGACCCCTGGTTTAAATCACTTAGGTCTTGTTGAAAACTCCCATATAATGATATTCAAGATGTTTCTGAATTTATTTTGTAGGTACCTTTCATATTCTACAGCTATATCTTTAAATAAAAACCAGGGTCCAATCCACATATCTATATTTATTGCTCCGCCATGAAAAACAAAGTGCATAAGAGGCAAAACAGGATTCATTTTTGTCACCTCAGTTTCTGAATGTTGGATGTCACACCAGAGAGCCGATAGATTCCGTCCACTATTCCATGAGTCTCAATAAACTCTGCACAGCTCTTCAGTACTATAGGAACTACAAGGAGAGAAAGAATTAAACATAATTATTAATATTTGTTAATAAAACTTACTGATGATGAATAAAGAATATACAGTTGTGATGTATACTTCATATATTTGATACGAATCAAAATAATCTAAATATATAAAAATGTGTGTGTGTGTGTGTGTGTGTGTGTGTGTTCCAGCAATTTCAACCAACCAGTACACAGATAACTTACTCTCTGGAAAAAAATTATATGGGGGGTAAGATACTCCTAACACTCCTCGGGGTGAGTGTTCTGTTAAGATACAGCCTATTGCGCCTTAAAATGGCTTCTACTGTACTGCTATAAAATGACTTCTACTGTACAGCGCAGTAGAGTTGACATGGTAATGGCTTCACAGTACTCCACAAGGTGGCTCCCTCTGGTATTTGGCAAAATCCAACATTAGAAATTACGTTTGGTCCAGACATTTTCCTCCTATAAATAAATACAGGGATGATGCCAGGTTATCAGCTAGTTGCTAGATAAAAAGCAAAATAAAGTCCCTTTTCTAAGAATATGTATGGCAGATAGAAACATGTATATGGTTCAACTTTGTAAAATGAAACAATATCTTAAATGTTTTTTTCTTGCCAGCTTATCTCTAGACAGACGTCTGGGGGGAAATATGAAATTTTCTTTATGATTTTTTAAAATATATATACAATACAGAAATAACATGAGAAGTGAAAAAATGATCTAAATTTGGCAATACACTATACAATTAAAAAAAAACCTAATACCTGAAAAAGTGAGAAAATCTCATTTAAATGCCAAATACTTACACAAAGATAAAAATAAGATCAAAAGTAGTTCAGATTCAGAGAATGATACTGATTTTAGAAAACCTTTTTAATGTGGAAAAAATTGCATTCTGTCTCATCGTCTTTCTTTAGCCTATTTCTGAAATATAATACTTTCTATAGAACAGTGTTTCTCAATTTTGCCAACTTTAAGAAGTGTGGGCTTACACTCTGAGAATTCTCTAGCCCAGTGATGGCATGCGTGCCACAGGTGGCACACGGAGCATTTTTCAGGGCACGCGAGGTGCTGCCCTGTCAGCTGGCCAGTGCACATGCGCGCGCTGGCCAGCTGAGTTCACCTTTTTAAAAGCCATTTTTCACCCTCCCCAGGCTCCAGAGGCTTTATAGGAGCCTGGGGAGGGCAAAAATAGCCTCCCCCCCCAGAGGCCCTCCGGAGGCTTCAGGGACCGTCCGGAGGCTTCCCTGACGCCTTCGGAGTGCTTAAAACAACCCTCCGAGCAAACCGGACGGTTGTTTTAAGCGTTCCAAAGGCTTCAGGGAAGCCTCTGGACGGTCCCTGAAGCCTCCGGAGGGCCTCCGGGGGGCGGGGGAGGCTCTTTTTGCCCTCCCCAGGCTCCTATAAAGCCTCTGGAGCCTGGGGAGTGTGAAAAAAGCATGTAAAAATGGGAGGAGTTGCGCGTTGTGTGCGCATGCACACTGGGGGGCGCGTTGCATTATGGGTGCGGCATGCCTGCACATGACCCCCCTGCGCTCCCTCCCCTTGTGGCACGCGAGCCAAAAAAGGTTCACCATCGCTGCTCTAGCCCATTCATGTCCATTATGGAGATCAAAGACTTTAAACTTGATATTTTTCATTTTGTTTTTAATTTTAACTTCTACTTATCGTACATAAGCAAAAGTACAGGGGTGCCACTTTCTTTATTATTATTAAGCAGCTTGAAGTTACAGTTACAAGCAAAAATTAGGATCGTTAAAGTAACTTCAATGGATTAATTTCTCATTATTATGTTAATCAATTTATACATTTCATTTCTATACACCAGAATTTCATAAGCAAAGCAAGTTATATCATATCATATTTTAAAGAACAAAGTGGCACCTATTTGTAAAGTATGCTAAACATAAACAATATTTGTATCATAATTTCTCACCATATTTTCCTATTTTTTTTTATTCCACACGATTTGCAAGAAATAATTGCTCTGAGATATTTGAAAGTTCTTATCTCTAGTTATCTCACACTGAGAATAGATTTTGTTTTACAAGAACAAGATTGTCTGTAGTTATGTTTTACAGAAGTGGTTTCAAGCACTTATGCAATTCTTTTCAGTTATATTTCTATTTTATGATTTCAGGATATATGATGGGTGATAATATTTCTAATCATTTAAATAAATAAACAAATTGTCTTACCGGAAAAAAAATCTGGCCTAGCTCAAGATATATTTCAATGGAAAAATATGATTGCTTAAATAATTATCTCATTATATTAAAATTTTACCAATACATACAATTGTGCAAGTTTCCGTAAATTAAAATTTTCCAGAAAATTTATCATAGTTATAGATGAATTGATAAAATGAATTCATAGATGAATTTTCATATTAACAAAGATATTTACATTCATTTCCATATTGCTCTGCAATTTTATTAAAAAACAGCAAAAATAAAATATTGAAATTTTTAGCAACATGACTAGATTCTGGCCTTGCCTGCACATGAAAGTAATCTATGATTTGTCTTATCAATATAATATTTGCAAAATGTACATGCTGGTTCAGCACAACAGACCACTAAACCATAGTTTAATCTCCATTTCGGAACAAAATACAAATAGCTGCATTTATATAATGCATTATTCCCTATGACAAAGTTTTTAAACCACAATGGCTATATTCATACGATATGCTACAAACAAGAAAACCACATTTTGACTAAGTATCATGTGCATAACCTGCTATTAAGCTATGATCTATAAACACTGTAATTCTTTTAGCATGCTAAACTAAAACTGAACAAGCTGCCCTCTGGCTTAATGATACATGTGAACCCACTCTGCATCTTGCAGGACAGATCTATTATCATAGAGGACTTATGTGTAAAACCACACAGATAGCCTCGCATAAACAAGGTCCATGTTGTGATACAGCCCTGCAAATTCGGTTTAAAATATGATATTGTGTGAAAAGCTTTTGCATCCATACAGCTTACGCCATGTGGTTTATAACATGTGGCTAAAAAGGATATTTTTCACATCTTTAATATGCTAAATGAATTATACCTCAAATGTAAATCCTCTGGACATTCAGACGCCGTGATTTGTTGGTAAACTGTAACTCATAGGCATCTATACATGGAAAGAACAAAACCTGAAACTTGGGAATTTCTGGCCTATGTCAGGATGAAAGTACGTAAGTGTGGGATTTGTGTCATGGCAACACCATACAGATTTCATTATTTCGACATACTATAATCTCAGTTTGCTATGGACTTATGTCTCGATTCTTAAAATATGATACGATCTTCCTATTTCTGGCCTGAATAAACAATGGTAGCAGTTTAATTTTGGAGAAGATAAGATAGTTGCAATTAAGAGTTTAGAAATCTTGTTAAACATGTTCCACACAATGACAGGATATGTCTGCTCTCCATAAAACCATCATCAGTGTAATGTAGCTACCAAGAAAGCAAATATATTTCAAATTTTGAAATTTGCAAATCATCATATTTAGGACAGAGGTGGTATTCTGCTGGTTCCTCCCACTTCAGGTGAACTGCTAGCGGAGGTGGTGGGAAGCTCCGCCCACCTGCCCAGACGTCATCATGGACACTCTGCGCATGCGAAGTGAGCATGCTCCCAGTTCTGAACCAGTAGTGAAGGTAACATAAAACCATTACTGCTTTAGCACCTTTTAAATGGTGAACTGCTTAACAATGGGAATAAGAATTACATCTAATAGTGAAAGCTATCTTCTTGTATGCAGAATATGCAAATACCGGAAGAGAGAAAGACATGTGAAAATTGCCCGGATTTTCTAGAAGAAAATTAAATCTGCAAAAAAATCTTATTCTGATTTTTTTTTGGGGGGGGGGGGTTCCTATTTTCTTCCAAAGTGGCCAAAAATACCTTTGTTTTCCTGGTTCAAACATCCGTCTCTCTCTCTCTCTCTCTCTCTCTCTCTCTCTCTCTCTCTCTCTCTCTCTCTCTCTCTCTCTCTCTCTCTCTCTCTCTCTCTCTCTCTCTCTCTCTCTCTCTCTCCCTCCCTCCCTCCCTCCCTCCCTCTCTCTCCCTCCCTCTCTCTCCCTCTCTCTCTCTCTTTGTCTTACTTGTCATTTGATTGGTAATGAAATCTGGCATTCAACCTTATATTTCCCCCAGCAGGATAATGAGCTCCTCCCCTTTTCTGCAGACTATTTCCTGCTGTTTTCCCATCCTGAACTTTAGTGTTCTACATCAGAACAGCCTGCTTCTTATGACTAAAGTGCGGGTTTTGTGATGTCAAGAAACATCCACCACACACTCAATTTCCCTTATGACCAAAAATTAAAAACCTTGACCCCAAATTCCAAGGATTAAAAGGCTAGGAATTAATTTTCTGCAAAGCCAAACTTCTCAATGAATTGACTCCATGAAAGCAGAAGACAAAAATGTTCTTTTTCAATAACATCAAAATCCAGAAGTGGCTTAGCTCTCTGACTCCGTACTAGCAGGAGCTGGGGTTAAGATCGTAATCATAGCACACTAAGTACTGAGATAATTTTCTCCTAAATCGTCTGCAACAGTTCTTAGTGGAAAAGAAATCGCAACATTAACCTAATTGAGAGAAGGAGGAGGGAGCGAGAGGGAGAAAAGGAACTTATATTTACTGAACTTTTGCAGTAACTTTCTTTCTTGTACAACATGTACAAAGCATTGAAACTTCTGAAAAATAACTAATTTTCTGTTCTTCGTGTGGCAGCAAAAAGGACTAAAAAAAAAAGGAAAGCTGTTATGTGTGAGGAAAAAGGGGGGGGGGGGGTTGGCTGAATTTCCCAATCTACTTATGTCTATAATTGAAACCATGCTGGAGGCTTAGTAGTTGGAAGAGGGAATTTGTTTCACAAAGTTTCTCCTAGCTATGCCAGGAAGGGAAAAGGTCCTCGTTTTACAACTACAATGAAAACCAGATGAGGAATAAAGAGAGAATGTAGCCCCCAGTATTACTTGAATGGAAAAAACAACAACTCACAGTGAACATATTAAGACAATAAAGCTTTTTAAAAAACTTTTAAAAATCCTTTAAAGTGGTAGAATGTCAAGGACTTGTTAGCCCATTGTATATAACTAGAAAAAGCTCCATTTTCTGCAGAGTTTTCCTGCTTACTTTCTGCTCTAGTCAATGTTTTGGAGATTTCATATGATCTTGCCTTCAAATTTCCTAAGCAATGGAGTTTTCACATTATCTGTTCACTTAAGCATTATTTTCATAACTGGTGCTTCAAGTAGGCAGTCTAGTTTTACTTTAGTATTGAATGATTTGTTCTTCTATAGTTCAAGATGGTCTTAGATGTTACAAGCAGGAAAACCATGACCTTCAAAACATGCACCTTTATTGTCAGTCCCATTCACCTAAATGTCACTTCATGCCTTGATAAATAGCATGTGAATGACATTGAGAAGAGAGACTTCCCATAAACAGGATTATAAACAAAATGAGAAACATTAAAACAGCTCTTTTGGAAGGTTCAGAAGAAGATGCTACAGAAAGTTGTTTAGCCACTTCACTTTGCTTTTTTTGGAGGGAACAATTGAATATGGAAGTCAAAGAGATACCTTTCCCCTTGAAAGACCTCCCACAATGGCTACAGACCTAGATTCAGAGTAAGGCTAAACTTTCCACGATAGGAAACAGTCACAGGACTATAGTGGCCTTAAAAACAATATAAACTTCACAGTATTATCACTTATATTTACACTTCACAGCACTATCACCTATAAGTGATATTTACAGCATAAGTAGCTCAACTGCCAAACAGTGGCAAATAACTGATCCTGGAGTAGCATAGCATAAACATCATATGTCTTAGTGCCCCTTGTTAGACAAGATTTGCTTTTCCTTTTGGGAGACAAAATTATCTTTTTATAAATATCAGCAGTTTAGTACTAGAAATTCATCTTTTTTCTTATAAGTATTAACAAAACAAATTGCTTAATAAGTGACACCTATGCTTTCTTTGCTCTAAAGCTGGTCACAACTGTCTTAATAAAAGTCCATTGTAAACATTATGATGCTGTCAACTTTATTATTTATTGTTTTATAATGATCATCACTATTGAATGTACATTTTGTATACACTAGGTCAGGGTCCCCAACGCCTGGAATGTTACTGGGCTGCAGCCTTTTGGGAACTAAAGTGGTGGGTGAGTGTGCAAAGCTTCATTGGTGCATTTGTGAGACTTAGGTTGTACACATGAAATCATTCCCTTCCTGCCACTGAAACCACTGAAGCCGCCATAAATGCTGCTGGTCTGTGGAACCAAAAAGGTTGGGGACATTTGTACTAGGTCACCTCCTTTAATTCTATAGATGACAGTGGGCACCTATGTCAACTGTCAACCTTAACTGCAAGAATTCTTTCCTAGTGAACTGCCAATAACACATACTCTATCTCTATCTATCTATCTATCATCTATCTATCTATCTATCTATCTATCTATCTATCTATCTATCATCTATCTATCTATCTATCTATCTATCTATCTATCTATCTATCTATCATCTATCTATCTATCTATCTATCATCTATCTATCTATCTATCTATCATCTATCTATCATCTATCTATCTATCTATCTATCTATCTATCTATCTATCTATCTATCATCTATCTATCTATCTATCTATCTATCATCTATCTATCTATCTATCTATCATCTATCTATCATCTATCTATCTATCTATCTATCTATCTATCTATCTATCTATCTATCTATCTATCATCTATCTATCTATCTATCTATCATCTATCTATCATCTATCTATCTATCTATCTATCTATCTATCTATCATCTATCTATCTATCATCTATCTATCTATCTATCTATCTATCTATCATCTATCTATCATCTATCTATCTATCTATCTATCTATCTATCATCTATCTATCTATCTATCATCTATCTATCATCTATCTATCTATCTATCTATCATCTATCTATCATCTATCTATCTATCTATCTATCTATCTATCTATCTATCTATCTATCTATCTATCTTCTATCTATCTATCTATCTTCTATCTATCTATCTATCTATCTATCTATCTATCATCTATCTACCATCTATCTATCTATCTATCTATCTATCTATCTATCTATCTATCTATCTATCAAATGTGTTATTTTTGTACATCATTTATTTTTGCTTAAGCACAAGTGCCATTTTAAGAAATCTTACAGATGTTCTTTTTTTCAAACAACATTAATCGTGGGACCTCATCATTAATAATCCTTAATAGATGTCACTATTAAAAAATGGACCTGCCCTTTCCCACTTCAATAGACCCATGATCAGAACATAAAACTTGTCAAAACAGAACAGTGTGAACAGATGTCTACCCTTCAATGTGTATTTAAACAAAGGTTTTCAATTCCCATAGCTATCAATTCAACACTTTTCATTTAATTTATAGAGGAGGAAAACAGTATCCTACTATATTCATGTGCCAATGTTTACATTTGGGTCCTGGAACTCTGAGACATCTTTGTTTGAACAGGAAGATAGCAAACCAACATCAAACAGGTTTAAAAATGAATAGCCCCTTTTAAGTTTCCATGATCCATTCTACTTTGACCGCCATAGGTTTGTCTTTGAACTTTGAACAGGCCATTAGCAATGTTAGAATCTTGTAATGGAGGCTATAGCTCTAATCATTCTATTTTTCTCATTTTGTCACAATATCAGATAGTTCAGCAATTTGTCCAAATGATTAGCATAATGACTTGCAAAACTGACTAAAAGCTTCAGCCTATTTCAGTTATATGAAGCAACATACAAAAGTCAAGTATATAGCCATGCTAGACCTCAAAGTGGAACCAAAGTTCCGGGAACTTAATGTATGAAAAAGTCTCCAGGAAAAGATATAAATGGAAATAACAAATGAATGGAGGCTGGAGGAAAGGCAATGCTTTAAGTATAAGAATTAATTCACTAAGAGAGAAATTGAACTGATCTACAGTATTTTGTGAAATTAGTAACTGAAGTTGTCCCAAAGGTGCTTTTTCAAGAGGCAACTAGACTTCCTTGTTTTTCTTTGAAAATGCTTCGCTTTTCATCCAATCTTCCCAGACAGTAACTGAATTTGAGAAGCATTCTATAAGTTAATAGGAAAAGTGGAGGAGGTAAATAGGTAAAGAGGAGGAGCTTCCAACGATGGCGGTCGCCTCCTGAGCTCCTGAGAGAACTATGGAGCGCCAGAGCGGGTAAAGGATTGCAACCGGCCCTATGACATCAGAGGGGGCTGAGAGCTGATAGCCCGACCACCCTGGCTTGTTTTGGGCCAGTTTTGGCCTTCCAGGGTGGTCGGTGAAGATCGGAGGGCAGGAAGGAGTGGAAGATCGTAAGCGGGAATCGGCTGGGAAGAAGCCTGTGAACATGGCGACGGCGCAGTGCGGCTGCGTGGGCGGCGCTGACGCCGGCAAATTCAAAAATGCCGGAAAAGCCGAAAAACAAAAAGGGAAGGAACGAGAACCACCGGAGAGCCCCCAGAGAGCCACCGGAGGCACCGGAGGGTCACTACCAGCATCGGGGGCACAGAGAGGAACAAGGAAGGAACAACGGAGCGCAGGAGAGCGCCGGAGAGGCACCAAAGACATCGGTGAGGCACTGGAAATAATGGCTGGGGATGACTTGGAGCCTTGAGGCCACTGGAGATCTTGACTTGGGGCTATGGACAGGCTTGAGCAGCCTGAGCAGGCACTTGGGGCTATGGACAGGCTATGGACAGGCCTGAGCAGCTGCCCAGCCTAAAACAATCGGGCCAAGAAGGCCCCCCACCCACCCATTAAGGAATTTATATTCACCTGGGACCACTTGAACCATCTTTCTCCCATTTACCATCTTTGCCTCTCTCCACCATTTGCGACACTTGAATACCTCCCATTTCCCCCCCTCCTTCCTTTGAAGTTACTATCTAGACATTATTTACCATCTACTTACCATCTATTACTTACCATCTTCCTCTGAAGTTACCATCTAGACATTATTTGCCATCTAGACTTTAAGACTCTTGGTCCTCCATTGAGACCCTAGCCCTGCCGGCTATTACCTATTAACTTTGTTTTATCAGCACCTTACCCTACTGGGACTTTTAGTATTCAACAATTTACTCGAGGTTAGACCTGCTCCACCTGCGAGAAGCCCCTCTCTCGCAGGTATGGCCCCTGGCTCTTTCGAGGGCCAGCCTTGATGACGGGTTTGCGAACCCCGAGAGGTGGAAGAAAAGGAAGCTGAGGGGCTTTTTATCAAAATGTTTTATTGTGTTTTTAGGGGGTTCTAGGAAGGGGAGGGGGGATAACCAGGCCAGGAGGGAAGCCAGCGCCAGACGAACAGGTGAGTCTACGAAGGAAGTGAGCGGGGTGAGGGGGGAGAGGGAACAAGTTATTCCAGCAGAGGGTTGTTTTATTACAACGGTCGCGGGGAGGGGGGGATGCGAGGGCAAGAAAAGATCGCAAGGTCGGTTGGGAGACCGTGGCTGCTGGCTACGCCGGGTCGTTTGTACCAACCCCCGCAGCCTAGGTGGTCGGGAACTACAGAGCCAGGGCCTGAGGCTGATGCTCTGCAATGCAAGGTCCGTGACCAACAAGGCCCCCCTCATTAACGAGTTGATCTCGGTGGGGGAGCTGGACCTTGCAGGGATAACGGAGACCTGGTTGGGTCACGAGGGTGGTTTACCCCTCGTGGAAATGTGCCCACTGGGTTTCCGTGCATTCCATCAGCCTCGGGCCCTGGGTAAGGGTGGTGGGGTGGCGGTAGTTATACGGGATTGTCTAGAGCCGAGGGAGTTCACTGTTCCTCAGATACCCGGGTGTGAGTCGCTGGGTATGAAATGGGGCCCAGGGAGGCAGTGGGGTCTGCTGATTGTATACTTGGCTCCTCGCTATACGTCAGCGGCCCTGCCCGAGCTCCTCGAGCTGGTCTCGGAGACGGCGGTTGAGATACCCAAACTTCTGGTTATGGGGGATTTCAACCTGCCGTCGACGGGAGCAGCGTCCGAGGTGGCTCAGGAGTTCATGGCTTCCATGACAGCCATGGGCCTGACCCAACTAATTCAGGGCCCCACACACGAAGGCGGCCAGACACTGGACCTTGTCTTTGTATCTGAGCAGTGGACGAGTGATCTGGGAATAGGGGATTTAGAGATTACGCCCCTGTCATGGTCAGATCACTCATGTCTCCGGCTGGACTTCCCTGGCGCTACCCTCCACCGCGAGGAGGCGGAGCCAGTTTGTTCAAGCTGGTACCGCCCCAAGCACTTGATGGAACCGGATAGGTTCCAGACGGAGCTTGGGCCTTTACCTGTAGCCCTGACCCGCGCTCGGTCGGAGGACCTAGTCGACGCCTGGAATAGGGCGACGGCGGGGGCCTTGGACCGGGTTGCGCCTCTGCGACCTCTCCTACGGCGGCGACCCACCCGGGCTCCCTGGTACACCGAGGAGCTTAGGGTGATGAAGCGCCATAGGAGACGTCTAGAGAGCAGGTGCTCCAAATCTGACCGAACACAGGTAAGAGCCTATTTACGGACCTACCTTGTGGCATTGAGAGCGGCCAAACGTAGACATTGTGCCGCTCTCATTGCGTCTGCGGATAACCGCCCTGCCGCCCTGTTTAGGGTGACCCGCTCTCTCCTGTCGCAGGAGACGCGGGAGGCACCCTTGCAGGGAAGAGCAGAGGAGTTTGGGGAATATCTGCAGGACAAAGTCGCTCAGATCCGGAGCGGATGGGCCCCCCCCCCAGTGGACCGGACGAGCTGTCATCAGTGAGTCTTGTGAGCCCACTCTGGGAGGAGTTTGACTCTGTTGCCCCCGAGGATTTAGACGGGTTGCGTGGACGGCTGCGACCCACCACATGTTCAATGGACCCGTGCCCCTCCTGGTTGGTACTGGCATCCTGGGAGGTGACGCGAGGCTGGCTTCTGGGCCTGGTGAACGCCTCATTGAGCGAGGGTTCCTTACCGACTGCCTTGAAAGAGGCGGTGGTGAGGCCCCTGCTCAAGAGGCCTTCACTTGACCCAACGGAGCTAGCTAATTACCATCCAGTCTCCAACCTCCCCTTTTTAGCGAAGGTTGTTGAGAATGTGGTGGCGCAGCAATTTCCACATCGCCTCGACGAATCCGTATATCTAGACCCACGCCAGTCCGGCTTCCGACCCGGGCACAGCACCGAGACAGCCTTGGTCGCGTTGGTGGATGATCTCTGGAGGGCCAGAGATAGAGGTTGCTCCTCTATCCTGGTCCTATTAGACCTCTCAGTGGCTTTTGATACCATCGACCATGGTATCCTACTGCGCCGGCTGGAGGGGATGGGAGTCGGAGGCACCGTTTTACGGTGGTTCGGCTCCTACCTCTCCGGCCGGATGCAATATGTGTTGACTGGGGGGCAGAGGTCGACCCCGAGGCCACTCTCTTGTGGGTGCCGCAGGGGTCGGTCCTCTCGCCCCTTTTGTTCAACGCATATGTGAAGCCGCTGGGTGAGATCATCCGTGGCTTTGGGGTTGAGTACCATCTGTACGCTGATGATACTCAGTTGTACATCTCAACCCCAAGCCACCCCAACGAGGCTGTCGAAGTGATGTCCCGGTGTTTGGAAGCCGTCGGGGTCTGGATGGGGGACAACAGACTCAAACTCAACCCCTCCAAGACTGAGTGGCTGTGGCTACCGGCACCTCGGTTCAGCCAGCTGATTCCATCACTGGCCATAGGGGGCGAACAATTGCCCCCTGTGGAACGGGCGCGCAATTTGGGCGTCCTCCTAGATGCCCGGCTGTCAATGGATGATCATGTGGCAGCCGTGGCAAGGGGGGCGTTCCACCAGGTTCGCCTGGTGCGCCAATTGCGCCCCCTTCTGGACCGTGATGCCCTACGCACAGTCACTCATGCACTGGTGACGTCTCGCCTGGACTACTGTAACGCTCTCTACATGGGGCTTCCCTTGGGACGCGCCCGAAGACTGCAGCTAGTCCAGAACGCAGCCGCGCGGGTAGTCATGGGGAGTACTAGGTACTCCCACGTAACACCTCTCCTGCGCGAGCTGCACTGGCTGCCTGTGGTCTTTCGGGTGCGTTTCAAGGTTCTGATTACCATCTTTAAAGCGCTCCATGGCATAGGGCCTAGTTACCTGCGGGGTCGCATCCTCCCCCATACATCCCTGCGGCCAATTCGCTCTCACAGGGAGGGCCTTCTCCTGGTGCCGTCCACGAGGCAATGCCAACGGGCGACACCGAGGAGTAGGGCCTTCTCTGTGATGGGCCCAACCCTCTGGAATGACCTCCCCCCCGACATTAGAACCACTACTGACCTCCGCTCCTTCCGACAGAAACTGAAGACACACCTGTTCCGACTGGCTGGTCTGGCATAATTTATAACTTCTACCTCCTGGCATACACACTCTTACTGGTTTTTAGAGGGATAGTGTTTTAAATTCGATATGACATTGGGATTTTAAACTTTTGTATCGATTTATTTATTTAGCTGTACAGTTTGGCATATTTTATCCTCCTCTCATACGTGTATTTATGTAGTTATTACTATGTTTTAATTTGTTGTGTTTTGATACGGACTGTACACCGCCCCGAGTCCCTTTCGGGAGAGGGGGCGGTATATAAAAGCTAATAAATAAATAAATAAATAAATAAAATAAAGCACCAAATTCCACCACTGTAATTAGAATGAAAAAGGATCATAGATGTGGCAGAAGCAATAACACAAAGAAAAAACAATAGCTCTATTTATGAAAAAAGCCAACCAAATCTGGGCAGAATGTCAATCTGTCCAATGACTGTGAAAAAATAATGGGTAATTTCATCCTCCGTTTTTGTCATCATTTGACTATTTAAATCACACTAACTGGCAGATCCACGTTGAAATTAATCCAATAAATGCACTGAATATAATAAAACATCAAGAAGTAATAAATATTCTTTTGGAGGCTCAGCCACAGTGCCAATCATCAATGACAAAATGGTTAAGAACCCATCATTGCTTAAACACTTCAAAAAGAAAATTCACACCACCAAATAAGGGAATATTAGTATTTATCTATGACTCAGTCCTTATTCTGTTACTTTACTACACTTATTTTTAGCATGGTCTTTCAAATACTAAATCTAAGTCTGCCTGTATGGGGAAATGAAATAAAATAAACCCCAGAGAAATGCAGTGGTAAATGATGTTTTTATAAAAAGAGAAATAAAGATAGGATTCAGTGATTTTCCTTTTCCAAAAAATAAAGATATAAATAGATATAGAATGATACAGTCTTCCAGTTTATTTTCTATTTTTAAAAGCTTGTTTTTTGGCCTAGTATTTGATTACAGTTTCATCCAGGAGACCTCATATCAATTCAGATGTAATTTAGATACTTCCTGAACCAGAGAAATTGCAACTGGTGATAAAGTTCCATTTTGTTTTGCTTACAAACTTTCCAACACCAAATAACACCAATTAAATGACAAACTAAGTCCTAGATATTCTTTACTGGACATCCTTAATTGGAGATCAATTTAATTTAGCTTCTCTTAAACTTGCCAGATGTCTTTTATTTCAAGGTCTGTTTCTTATAGAAATGATTTGCTTATAATATAGTGCTTTGACTAGACAGTACATATTGCTTCTCTCTTCTTCTACCCAAATTTGACCTCTTGCAGCTACTCATAGTAGCTAAAACTAAGTTTATAAAATGAGACCTTTTGTGTGTATCATGTGCAATTGCTTAAATGAATCTTCCATCAAGAATATGAAATAAAATATTTTCTCTGAGCTTATTTCAATGTTTTTATTAGTTTGATTTTCTGTGTTTTCTATGGATTCCAAAAGTTTTACATTGTATTTCAGGTTGACCTTATTAGTACATTAATGTGAAATATTGTTGAATTAAATCAGTTGCCTCTAGAGGAAATGGGCAGCACACAAACCAACCAACCAACCAACCAATCAATCAATCAAATAAACAAAGTTGTTATTTTCTCTTACACATTGCCCTGAGATTCCATCCAGGCAAAACTCTGATAAATGTGAAATTTTAAATTACAAATATAGAAATAACATGAAAGTGTCATGTTTTAGTTTTTGCAATCTTGGAATTCTGTAGTAAAATTCCACTTTTCACAAAGGAAAAGCAACCACAAGGAAAAAAAACATGGAAAACTCTACATACAAACCTAAAGTTATTTATAAGAAATTTTTGTATACCTCAGTGCAATTTGTTTTGAGTATACATGTTTATGCTTTCATTATTCATGGTCTTGGATAAAAATACTTTGGTTTAACATTCTCCATCCACGCTGGTTTGCCTTATGGTGTATTTCACATACATTGGTTCAGAATTCCCAAGTTATGGGATAGACCATAATAACCTTGTCCTGCTCTTTCCTCCAGCTCAGTCTCTTTTAATTCAGGGTTGGCTAATGATGAAAATATGGGAGGGAATGCAATTCAGCTTCCAAACCTTTCTGGAGGATCACAGAAAGCCAAACCATTTATGTGCAGGATGTGACAAGTTGAACAAAATGTTTCTAGGAGATAAAATGCTCCTATTCCTATTCTTAAGCATTTAGTCAAAGTAAAAAAAAAAAATCAGTTAATCAATCGTTTGCTCTGGGTTGACCACTTATTCCTAGTCCCATCCTTAAAACCCTTTTTAAAAACCCAAAACATTGGTTGTCATAAAAGTAAAAAGATTAATTAAAACAACAAAGGTGAATAGTTTTTTGCAGTTTTGAGGAAAGCGGTAGTACTTATTTCCAACACAGTTTTAACATTTAAATATATCCATTTAGATACCTTTGCACTAATGCTTTAGGTCAGAGGTGCTCAATTTTTTCAGCTGATTGACTTGCTCATGAAGTTTCAGACTGTTCATCAACCTCCATTTATTATATGAAAACAATTTAATAAATGCAGGTACTTTAACTCATAGTACTATGAATAACAACAATATCAATAAGAACACTGAATAGTTCCATGGACTCTTAGAAGTCAATATTGACTTCTTTTGAGGAACCTTACTTTAAATAGTAAAATCTGAGCATTTTCTTTGACTTCTAATAGCAAAATGTCAGGTATCTGATATATTGCCCCATAAATTCAGCTCTCTCCAGCTGCAATCTCTACTGCTCCCACCTCCAATACACTTTTTTACTCTGTGATTTGTTCCCTGTTTTGTTTTCCATTTGCTAAATCAGAGGCTCAAACCTAGCTTAAGGAAAAACAAAGTACTTTTTTTTTTGCTCCACTATCTCTGGTCCATGTCATACCAGGTAGCATTTATCATTTCCTCTCTTCTACACACACCAGCACATATTCCCTTCCTGCATATTAGCTTTAAATTACCGGCCAAATTGTTTCACAGCGTTTTCCTCTTGAGAGTCACAGTAGCTGAACAGTACAGAACTTCCTGTTGATGTCAGGCGTTACTTCCTCTTAAAGCAATGGAACTTCCTTTTAGCATATCTAACCTTTTCCATGAAAACCATTTGCCTGCATGGATGGTAAACAGAAGCAGAGGCAGCAGCAAAATAAGACAAATGATTCTTGTGATAATGATGATGTTGATGGCAATGGGCATGGCTACATAAATTTGCTTTGTTTTTCCTTGCACGCTTCACTCCGAAATCAGGTTTCCTCTGACTAGAGGAAGAATAAAGATAATACATCTATTAAAAACTCAGAATAATTACCTTAATTCAAATGTTATTTTAGCGTGTTAAAAGGTAAAGGTTCCCCTTGCACATATGTGCTAGTTGTTCCCGACTTTAGGGGACGGTGCTCATCTCCATTTCAAAGCCAAAGAGCCAGAGCTGTCCAAAGATGTCTCCGTGGTCATGTGGCCAGTATGACTAAACGCCAAAGGTGCACGGAACGCTGTTACCTTCCCATCAAAGGTGGTCCCGATTTTTCTACTTGCATTTTTACATGCTTTCAAACTGCTAGGTTGGCAGAAGCTGGGACAGGTAACAGGAGCTCACTCACAAGTAACATGCAGCACCAGGGATTCGAATCACCGAACTGCTGACCTTTCTGATCGACAAGCTCAGCATCTTAGCCACTGAGCCACTGTGTCCCTTTTTAGCATGTTACTAGATGCATATGTTTTAATTTATAAAAGGGAAGTTTAAGAGGGTTGGCTTGACTATCATTCTGCAATTTTACCAAGTATGGACAGTTGTTCAAAAAGCAATGTAGATATTATCATGCATTAATGTTTGATTTGCAGTTAGTATTCCTATTCATGTTGCAAAGCCTCAAAATACATAGGCACTCTTTAACTTTAGCAATGATTTTCAGTCAGAAAGGAGTACTTTCTCTTCTCTTCTCTAGCATGTATTTGTTAATGCCAAAATATCATTGCTAGTACTCAGTGTCATTCATTATACAATGCCTTGATATAAATGGATACTTTGTAGCTGGCTATGAAGTATTTGTTAGAGAACACGCATGCATGTTGAAGAAGTGATACTCACTTAGAACAGGCCATTGAAACAGAAAGCTTTATTCTGGAAAGCTTACCTACATACCATTTGAAAAATGACAACTTTGAAGAATGCACAATGTATGATTTTCACAACAATGAGAGTGATGGGTCAATTGTGGCCCAAACAAAATACAATTTTTATGTGGATGAAATAATGATATTCCAGGAGAAAAATAAGTATAGGATTTCCAGGAGGCATAAGATAAATGCCGATTGGGACTGACCTACCCTCCTTGGACTGGTCAAGTCTTGTTGGAAATTATAAAAGTGCCTGGAATTATAGACCTTTCAACTTATCCCTTAGAACATAGAACATGTATTGTTTCTGATAAGCCATCTGCCTTGGTTCTTCTGGAACTCAACCATTTCCAGCTAGTTTTTTATTTCAATAGTTAGATATAACTGTATGAATATGCCATTGATGGAGATTTTAATCCACAAAGTGATCAACAGAAATTGTAAAGCCAAATTTGTTTCTATGTTCTAAATCTCTGGATTAAAAAAGACTAAGTACAATAGAAATTGAATAAAGTTAAAATTAATAGTCTTCCTTCCTTCACTACACCTCACAACACTACCAGGGGTGGGCTTCAAAAATGTTAGCAATGGGTTCTCTGCCCGGTTGCTGGGTGGGCGTGGCCCTGGTGGGCAAGGCCTATTTGGCCTCCTGCACCATGGTAGGTGGGGGGACTTTTTGCCTTCCCTGGGAACCAGATGCTTTTCTCAAGCCTCCGGGAGGGTGAAAACAGCCTCCCCGAGCTCCGGAAGCTTTCCTCAAGCCTTCAGGAGGACAAAAACAGTCCCCCCGAGCTCTGGAGGCCCTCTGAAAGCTGGAAATGGGAACTTCCAGGAGGCCTATTTTTCACCTTCCCTGGGGTCCAGAGGGTTTCCTCAAGCCTTCGGGGGGGGGGAGAAAACAGCCTCCCCCGGGCTCTGGGGGCCCTCCAAAAGCCAGCAACGGGCCTGTTTCCTGCCTTCCGGAACTTCCAGGAAGCCCGTTTTTTGCCCTCCCACAGCCTCTGTGCAAACCGTGTACTTACCTGGCATCCCAAACGGGCTGCTTGGATACTCTTGTTAAGGGCGGGGTGGGGTGGGAAGGGTGGGGTGGGATTTGCGGGTTTGCCGAACTGGGTAGATCCTTAGCTACAGGATCACCCAAACCATGCGAGCACCCTGTTCTCCCCATGATGCTGAACAGCAGGAGTGCATTAACACCGAAGCAGGAAAAAATGTCTTATATTTCATTCCCTCAGAAGTAATGGGTCCTGGCATTCTGTAAATTAGCCCATTTGAAGTACCCTCATTGAGAAAGTTTTGCCATATGGTGCAGCATTTTGCCCAACTAAAGGTTACAAAATATATATTTAAAATTTGAGAGTTTTAGTAGTATATAGATCAAATAATGCTTCACGTAGCATATATCTAAACGTAATCAGCATAAAGGAGTGCCTGAAAACAATTGGTATAACGCAGAGCTCTCAAGCAGGTAAGTCTGAGCATGAAGTCCAAATGACTAATGCCTGTCTCAGACTGAGGGAACTGAAAGTATGCAATTACTTATGATAGGACTACTTCTCATTTTCTTAACCAAAGTGGACAACCAAATCAATCATACAATTCAGTTCAGACTAAATTGGAATAGACAATCGAGATGTTGAATAATACATCACTCTTTACACTAACTGAATTAGAAATGATTCTGTGAACTTCTAAGGCTGAAAAGCCACAAGTATTTGATAAAACCACAAGAGTTTCCTTTGTTATTTTCAGTATTGTGTCCAATGCACTGTGTTTCCTTTACATTTTTAAATAGATGGGGAGGTAAAATTGATTCTAATATAAAGTTGGCTATCATTTAAATTGCACCACCATTTCTAACTCAGTAATTATGCTAAATGGAAACAGAATGAGTTTTAAAACATATTTTTATCCCAAACCCAAGATTTAATTCACTTTTTTCTTTCAGACAAAAATATACACACATACTCTCACAGATAAATGCAGACACTCAAATGGTCTGCAGCAGGCAGATTGGAACAATGTGATCATATCCTAAATTTTATTTTATTATGCCCAATTAGGCACAAAGGAATGGGAAATCTATGACTATTACTTTCAGGGATTACCAGCAATGCTTGACATCACAACATCTAATTTTGTTCTTGCCTCTCAGTTGATTCAACTTTGCCAACTGGAAGACCCACAGATCTGATTGAAAATACCCTGATCTTGCAGAGTAAAGATAATAAATACATGCAGGGAAGTAAAAATATGGGTGTGCTACTTATCCAAACATATGTCATGAGAAGGTCACGATCTTGGGACAGAATGGTTATCTGCAGAGATAACCTTGGTCTGTTGAATGTTTTACTTATTCTACTGTATTTATGGTCAAAGACTATAACATTTTAATGAAAATATAGATTTAATTATAAACAATAAGGTTTCAAATTATGTTAGAAAGAATTAATTAGTGTTACTTAGCATGCTGTGAGTGACTCTGAAAGTAGGAATCCATAGGTAGGGTGCAGTTGCATGTTACACTTCAGTTATTGGTTATAATGAAAGAACTAAGAAGGAATTTTGCAGAAAAGAACTTCAACATTCTGAAAATGATCCAGAAGAAAAAATGATACTTCTGGACAACATGACTGATATAAATGCATATGAACAGGACAAAGAAGCACAAGGAAGTAATTGGGCCATTTGAAGAGTCAAGAATGAATGGGGATGGTGACTGGTATGTATCTGCTTGGCATAAAAACCAATTTGGATATTTTTGTTTAAAGCATGTCTGTTCATACATACACCCAGCAAATGAATAAATATAGATTTGAAAGCATGATTTGGATTTTTTATGGGGAAAGATTGAGAAAATAATATAGAGGGCACAAGAATGATCAGACGTTCTGACTGTGGGGAGATAAGGTTTTGCTGTTGACAAGAGTAAATCCTGAAAGAAAAAATGAATATGGAAGAATAGAAAAATATATAAAAATACATTCTTCAGAATAGTATGAAAAGAATTATGTTATAATGTGCCATAAAGGTGTAGAATTATCAAATTAATTCATACTATTAAACAGTATGAAAAAGAATGGTTGCAAAGATAAACTGAAAGATGCTATGAATAAGGGGGGAAACCATATAAAGGCATGACTGCTGGACAAAATGAGCCTGAAATAAAGATATTGCACAATGTGCATATAGACAAAAACATGATAAAGAATGCAATATAAGAGACCATGGCATGGTTAGGAATTTGACAAACCATGCCCCATTGTCTCATCATTTCAGAAATATTTATTTGCCTAAACAGAGAAACAAAAATATTACAAATAGGCAAAAAAGAGCAGTGGGAAGATTTCCAACTTCCTGCTAGCTTCCCCATTGAGTTTCCTTGTGGGAGGATGACAGAGAGCATTGGAAATTTCCTTCCTTCCTTCCTTCCCTCCCTCCTTTCACTGTTCTTTCTTTCTTTCCTCATCCTTCTTTCCTACATTCCCTCTTCCCCTTCCTTCCTTTCCTCCCTTCCTTTCTCCGTCATTCTGGCATTATCTTTCTTCCTTCCTCTTTCAAATTCCTGTTCCAACTACAAATGGGCATCATACGTATTCCAATGTTCTGAACTTCAATGTCCATCAGCCTCAGTCAACACCAAGCCTTATTCTTTCACGTAATACAGAACTAGTAAGAGCACTGCAAACAAAACTGAAAGAAAAGGACTAGTTCACATATCGTGTAAACTTGTTCGATATGTTATCTGAAGTAGCATGTCTTTAAAGCTCCATTATTATGTGTTGTAATATAATGGTGTATGGTTTCATGTGTTGCATGGATTCAACCAATTGTGTTTTATTAAATTATATAATGTGCAAATACTTTTATAATATGCATATAGATACCTACATGTATATTTAGATAGCTGTTTGTTTATGAGAAAGAAAAGAAAGGAAGGAAGAAAGGAAGAAAATATAAAAGAAATCTCTTAGATTTTAAATAGTCTTTTTTATATCAAAGAAACTTTTCAAGTAAAGCAAACTTCTCAACAGCTTAAAATGCTTCACTTGCTTTCTCTTCCTCTTAACCTGGTACTACCTAGAGTAAATAAAGTTTATTCTACTCAGCATAGCTAAAGCCTAGGCAATAGTTACTCCCTCAAGGGCCCCTGAAATCCACTTATGTCAACATTGAGAAAGAGAACATTGACTTAACCTGCAGGTCTCTTGAAAGATATTTCAGAGCCAGCAGAAAGTAAGAAAGCACTCTATTATAATATTGCTGTGGATGCATGTATAGAATGTCTTGTTGGTGTTTCTTTCCATACTCACTCGGGAAAAACAAAAGGAAAATGCATTTGAATAACTTGACAACTTTCAGATATAACGTTTGTATTCTTGAATGTATTTATAACATTTTATATTAAATACAAATGAGCCACCTAGAAAATTCTGCTACAAAACTCAGCTGAATGATTTTAGGTCAGTCATTCTCTGCCAACCCATCTCATAGGGCTGCTGTTATGGGAAGAAATAGGAGGGAGGATATTAGGTATATACGCTGCCTTAAGTTGACCAAAAATTAAAGGCAGAATGAATCAAATAAATAAATGCAAACAGAATAAATCCAAGAGATTTATTCACAATATTTCACAATTCATAGTCAGCAGGTAGTCCTTAATGGAATTCTGTCTACGTGGAGGGAAGTATGCAGTAGGGAATCTCAAGTTTCTGTCTTGGCCCACTACTCTTCAACATCTTCATAAATGAGGTAGATAAGGGGATAGAAGCAGAGGTAGGATTCAGCCAGTTCGCACCAGTTCGGGTGAACTGGATGTTAATTTTACATCCGATTCATTGAACCAGCAGTTGCAAGGACTGGCTGGCCCCGCCCACCCCACTCCTCCCCTCCCAGGAGTCTCTACGCGGCCTGTTCATCATGCCAGGTAAGTGCAGGCCCACTTGGAGGCTCTGGGAGGGCAAAAAATGGGCCTCCCGGAAGTACTGAAAGTCCAAAAACTGGCCTGTTTCCAGCCTCGGAAGCCCAGGGAAGACTGTTTTTGCCCTCCCAGAGGCTCGAAGAAAGCCTCCAGAGCCTGTGGTGGGCAAAAATGCTCCCCTGCCATGGTGCAAGAGACCAAGTAGGCCACACTCACCATGTCCACGCCCACCCAACAACCAGGCAGAGAACTGGTTGCTAACATTTTTCAATCCCACCCCTGGATAGAAGCAGAAGTGATCAGATTTGCAGATGGCACCAAGCTGGGGAAAATAGTTAATACGTTGGAACATAAGCTCAAGATCCAGAAGAATATTGACAGACTTGAATATGGGTTCCTATCCAACAGGATGCAGTTCAGTGGTGAGAAAAGTGAGGTCCTGCATTTAGTCAGGAAAAACAAAATGCATAGGTATAGAATATGTGATTCTTGGCTCAACAAAATTAACTGTGAGAGGGATCTAGATGTCCTAGTGGATTGCCATTTAAATATGAGCCAGCAATGTACTGTAGTTATCAAAAAGCCAATGTAGCCTTAGACTGTATCAACAGAAGGATAATGTCAAGACAATGAGAAGTGATAGTACCACTTTACACTGGCCTTCTGAGGCCACACTTGGAATACTACATCGAGTTCTGGTCATCATGATACAAATAAGAGGTTGAGACTCAGTAAATGTACTGAGAAGAGCAATAAAGATGATAAAAGATCTAGAGGTTAAGCGGTATTGTTAGGGATGTAACCGTAGTCTTGGCTTGGCAATGTATATAAGCCATGATTGTAACAAATGTAGCTGTCACTTTAAATGCTAGAGAGATGTAATTGGATGCTAATTGCTTTAAGCAGCCATATAAGGAGGAAGGAACTATATTACGGTCTCCTCCCCGATAGCTACTGATGTCCCTGACTGTTACTGTATGAGCTTTGTATTAGACAGAAGACCGTATATTGGATGGTGGCTAGTCTGTAACTAAGTTACCTGTCTACATGGTGAATTGTGAGTTGAGCAATTGTAACTTCAACGAGTTGTAAATAGACTGTATATACTTCAAGACTGCTTATAGTCTGTTTGGAGACTATTCATCCTATTTTTGTTACGCAAGTAAAGCTATTCTTTGTTTTACCTTCGGTGGCTGTGAGTGACTATTCAACGGCTTATTCGTTACTACGTTCCGCTGCTGAACTCTAGTCTCCTAATGGGGATAGACTTAACAGGTATAATGAATGATTGATGGACCTAGGTATATCCAGTCTACTGAACAGAAGAATCAGGGGGAGAGGGACATGATAACTGTCTTCCAGTACTTGAAGGCTGTCACAAAGAGAGGATTGACTTTGCTCTAGAATTCCAAAGGGCAGGATAAGAAGTAATGGGTGGAAACCTGTCAAAGAGAGATACAACTTAGAAGTAAGGAGAAAGTCTTTGACAGTGAGAACAATAAGTCTATGTGGTGGTGGGTGTTCCCTAACTAGAAGTTTTCAAAAATAGATTGGACAATATTTGACTGGGATGGTATAAGACTCCTGTCTTGAGAAGGAGGGAGTAGACTAGAAGATCTCTGAAGTCCTTTTCAGCCCTATCATTCTATGAATTAGATTTTTTTAAAGCTTCAATAAAAAGAATAGTGATCCACTAATTGATTTATGTCTTTTTTATCCAAAGATGATGTATTTATGAGCAACCTTAACACAGACATTTTTGTGCCATGAATTAAACATATTTTTTGTATTTTTAAAAAAGTATTATAGGTCAGGGATGGACAACTTGCCATTTTTAGACACTGCAAGACACCTCCCTAACTAGCTTTATGGCCAAAATCACACAAAGAAATAATTTTTCAGTTTTTTATTATTTTTTTGTAGTCAGAAAGGGAGCAAGAAGACAATATTGCATTCCTTTCACCACTATGGCTTCTACAGATTCCATTAGGAGTGTGAATTCCACCATTTGGTTAGTAACTCATGGTTTATGAGTTAAATCATTGAGATGTGTAAATCCATCCAACTGTAATTGATTCAATAAACAATGATTAAAACAAACCATGTTTAGTGCAAGCTATAAATCCAATCTAAAGGTCACATGCAACAATAATGAAACAATTTTTCTCTGTTTAACTCAAATTTCAAGGCAGGTTTTTTCAGTCATAAATAACGAGTCCTGACTTTTTTAGTTTCCATTGGTGAATTAGAGATGTAAAATTGATTCTTAGTAATGTAGGTACCAAGTCAGGAATTATTTTAAATATTTTTTTTAAAAAAATCCAGTGTAAATGTTTTCATAGCATCTATATCAGGGGTGTCCAAACTTGGGAACTTTAAGACTTGTGGACTTCAACTCCCAGAATTCCCCAGCCAGCATGGCTGGCTGGGGAATTCTGAGAGTTGAAGTCCACAAGTCTTAAAGTTCCCAAGTTTGGACACCCCTGATCTATATATAAAGGTAGCCAAAAGACAAGCCAGGTTCAAGATACAAAAGCCAAGCCCAAATTAGCAGTTTGTATGGTCACAAATTTACCTGAATAGAAAAACAAGCTGAGAGTCAATATGTAAACATAGTTTCTCATTTAATAAATAACAATTACACTTGTTGCCAAACAAATTGGGATCATAAAGAATTTACTAGCTTATGATTTGAAACTGGTGTGCATATATCCTAATATCTTTGAAGCTACTTCACCATACCACATAGTTTATAATCAACGAGAAACTAGATTAAGCGCTCTTTCAAAACCGAAATACTGGAGAAGGCCACCATTGATGCATAAAAATGCATCTTTATAAAATAAGGATGTCCATTTCTATCACATCCTGGTACATTTGAATAGCTTTGCTTTTTTAAATTGCACATCAGAGGACTTAGATCAGGGGTGTCAAACTCGCGGCCCAGAGGCATCATGCACTGGCCACGCCCACTCCCATTTTTGCAAAGAGGGGAAAGTTGTGATACATCACCTGACGACAACATGTCGTCGTGGGTTTGACACCCCTGACTTAGATGATGCAAAGATCAGGTTACTGAAAGTTGAATAGAAAGCAAGCATACAGTATATTTCTTATTTCCTGTTAATATGGACATTTTAAAATATTTTATAAAAGTAAACCAGTCAGCACTGACAAACTCACATTTTCTTTCTTTTGGCATACTTCGTTTTTCTCCTTAGTTATTACTGTTTTCTATTCTTGAATAAATTACTGCCATTCTTCTTAAACAGTGTACTAGCCAGGAAAAGGGTGTGGGGATTATTAATGGAAAAATCCTCAAATGTTTTAGCTGCAGTTACATGGGAAAATGCAAAACAGGATACCAGGCTGTTTATGAAGAAGGACATAGCTCTAAAACTTATGAAAGCAGAGACAAATCAAAGTAAATACAAAAAATGACTACAGAGAATAAGCAGCAGCAGAACAAAGATTAATTTCTAAAGGAGAATGTTGGGGAAACATTTGTATGCTAATTACACCAAAACAACACAATCTTTGAAGTTGTGTTTGCAGCCATAAAGTAACATACTTGGTCTAATGTCAATTTTTTCTGAAATGTGGCAATACGTTATAAATGTATGTAATTATGGAAGTATCACATATTGTGCTAATCTGAATATTTGTTTTAATCATAGTTCATTTGATAAGCCAGAGTTGATTGAATACACATAACATACAAACCATAGTTTATTGACAGTAATGGCTGAGTTTCTGTGTAAGTCACTACCAATTTGAAGGCATGTTTGAATTGCTGAATAATCTGTGTATATGAAAATTTCTTATATGTTCACCTAACACTGATTTTATTACTCTCCAAATACAGTTTATGTGTCTAGAAGATCACATCACAGAATGGCAGACATTGCTTGTATGCTGTATTATACTAAGGCTCATATTTACAATACACTACAATACCAGAGTTGGAAGGGACCTTGGAGGTCTTCTAGTCCAACCCCCTGCCTAGGCAGGAAACCCTATACCGTTTCAGACAAATGGCTATCAAGCATCTTCTTAAAGACTTTCAGTTTTGGAGCATTCACAACTTCTAGAGGCAAGCTGTTCCACTGATTAATTGTTCTAACTGTCTGGAAATTTATCCTCAGTTCTAAGTTTCTTCTCTCCTTGATTAGTTTCTACCCATTGCTTCTTGATCTACCCTCAGGTGCCTTGGAGAATAGTTTGACTCCCTCTTCTTTGTGGCAACCCCGATATTGGAACACTGCTATCATGTTTCCCCTAGTCCTTCTTTTCATTAAACTAGACATACCCAGTTCCTGCAACCGTTCTTCATACGTTTTAGTCTCCAGCCCCCTAATCATCTTTGTTGCTCTTCTCTGCACTCTTTCTAGAGTCTCCACATCTTTTGTACATCGTGGCAACCAGAACTGAATGCAGTATTCCAAGTGTGGCCTTACCAAGGCATTATAAAGTGGTATTAACACTTCACGTGATCTTGATTCTATCCCTCTGTTGATGCAGCCTAGGACTGTGTTGGCTTTTTTTGGCAGCTGCTGCACACTGCTGGCTCCTATTTAAATGGTTGTCCACTAGGACTCCAAGATCCCTTTCACAGTTACTACTATTGAGCAAGGTACCACCTATACTGTACCTGTGCATTTCATTTTTGTTGCCTAGATGTAGAACCTTACTCTTTTCACCATTGAATTTCATTTTATTATATAATATTTCCATCATAAGGAAGCTGAGATCCACTCATTTATCAAATTAAGTCAAAAGTGTCTTCACTTTTGAAGATTATTATATACAAAGTGTATGTAATCTCTCTCCATCTCTACTTTTTTTTCCCATTGAGCATGTCCTTTTTTCAAAGAGTTCAATGTGGGGCTACAAGGAAAATAGTTTTGCAATTTCATTGAACATCTATTGATCCACAAACCTTCTACTGAATTTGGCATTGTATTTAACCATTAGGTTGATAAGCCACTTTCTACGTGTTTACAATACTATGGTCTTAATGTCAAGATCATGCAAAGCAGAGCACCAAATAAATCTTTACCTGACTCTACCTATCCCAATGAGCCATTTTAGAAATTCAATTGACCTTCTACTCATGAACACAATCTTTTATATTTGGATGTCAATTAATAATTACATACAATAAAATGTGAAACAAACTGATGTAGTTCTCTAAAGTAAGTCATCTAAAGTAGGATGAATTGGTTGGTTTCATAATCACACAGTAATAGCAATCACTCAGTATTTCATCAAAACAAAACCCTAATATTTGTGAACCTTTGAACATTCATTGATGTTTTAAGCGCCTAATCTACCATATTCTGGTACATTTACAAAGTATGAACAAGGAGGGGGAGGGGGAGGATTAATTATAATCACACATACAAAATATTGTTTGGCCAATCTTGAAAAGAATTTCTAAGAAAAAAGGCATTTAAGTGTAACGAATGATATTTAACTTATACTACATGCCAACATTATAAATTGGGAAAATTTGCATATTAAACACATTGATGCTATTGTCAAATTTACAACCGGTCAACTTTCAAACCGGTTGCAAACCAGTGTCATGAAAATACAAATGGTTAGAAGCATTATTTTGCACTTTATTATGTATATGGAATAAGTAAACATGTCTTAGATGCATTATTTAGCAAGGAATATCCTGCCTTCAGAAAAACAGAATTGAAGTGGGTTCAGATTTTCAGGTTTGCATAATATAGTGGGGGCGGGGGGGGGGGAGAGAGATACATCTCACATATTTCTCTTATCCTTCATCATTATCTATCCTGATGTGAACTAGAATTCACATTGATATCCCTGAAACACAGAATTAGGAAGTTTAGAAAGCAAAACAAATGAACTAATTTTCTTGCATCATTATCAATTATCTATTTCACTGCTGCTTTCTACTCCTATTCTGTAGATGCTGTTTATAGCCATTGGTGTGCAAGAATTGCCTACTAAACATAATTAACTGGCAGAGAAATGAAGCAATGAACAGCTTCTGAGATCTCAGAAGATAATACAATAGTTGGGGGAATCCTAAATTTTATAGGTGTATCATTACTGTTGGTGACCCAAGAATATATCATTAATTATTTCAAATTACTATGTTGGCTGAGAGAACACAACAGTTGATAAAAGTCCTGAAAACATCTATTACATGTTTAATGGGTGACATTTAAGACTTGTAAAGTTTTACATTTTGCATGTCTCTTTTGTCTAGCTGGAATATATTCCTGAAAATAGCACTTAAGGAAAAATGTGCTTTTAGGGATTTTTCTCACCCCAAATTCATGTAAAATTAATAACTACCATTACAATTATAATTGTTAACATATCCAGTATTTTAAAATATCCATGTTGATTCTCTTAACTTATAAAATGAAAGATAAAAAATCATTTTAAAATCATGATGCCACACTTACTTAATAGTTCCACCCCATCTAAAATTTTATAGATCTGACCCTGGTAGAAATCAGTTTTGAAAACATTTCTGGAGTCAATATCTATTATTTATTTAATAGAACTAATGAGAAAAAGAAAGTTGCAGGACACTGCTAACCGTCTCAGCTGTTACAACAACTCACAATATGTTCAATATCTTGCTTCAACCTTGCGGAGTGGACTAGTGTGGAGTGGACTAGTTAGTTAATATATATTCCCACTCCCTGTGGATGGAAGTGGAGATAAATTGAATAAATGAACCAAATTCCTCATTGAGAGGTATGATAGGACATTGTGCATTCTTGATGATCTCTCTCTCTCATGAATGTCTATACTTCATAATGAAGTTTTCTTTCCTTAGGTAATGGTAAATGGGCAACCTTGGGGAGAAAGAAGTATTATTGAAAATAGGTATTTCAGGAACTTTATATTACAATGAAAACACCTAGGTTTATGATCATATGGATGTGATCATACATACTGTCATTTATAAGGTTCTAAATATCACATCATAAAAATTCTTATTTATAGTATTTGATCAATACGAATAGGGATCTTGATTCCATAGCCTATAAACTTAAATTATATACTGTGATTAAAATATTCCCTCTTGACATTCATATAATAAAAGAGATGGTGGTGCATGTTGTTGAACTTTACCCTAAGATTCCAGTTATGTTACAATAATTTACAATAATAAATACATTGTAAATTTATCAATTTACAATTAGAGAGTAAAAGACTGATGTCTTTCCCTTCAAAATTCCATATGCCTAAAGTGCAGATGACTGGAGAAATTCCATGAGCTCACTCTGAAGCCCTGATGCCTATTGACTGATAAATCAATCAGTGATTTATCAGTTACTCATGATGAGTAACATGAGTTGCAGTTGGGTTTTTTTTTTTTTTGAGAAACTTAGTTTTCTGTTCTGCCTGTTGAAAAATTTGTGGCTAAGAAACTTCCATAACTGATGCCATCTGCAGGATATCCAATATCTAACCTAGAACTTCCTCTATTGCATGCATGATTCTCAGCAATTGCCTGGAAAAGTCCCTGCAGTTTTCTTACCAAGGTTTTCAGAGGTGGTTTGCCACTGTTTCCTTCCTAGGACTGAAAGAAAGTGACTAGCTCAAGGTCACCCAGTCTAATTAGATCAAGAATCTCTCTCTCTTTCTTTCTCTTTCTCTCTCTCCCTCTCTGCCCGCTGCCTCCCTCTCCCTCTCTTTTTGCAAAAACAAATCCACAGAGAAATAATTACTGGAATCACTAAGGAAAAGAAATGCAAACATTTTGTTATGCATCAATACACCAAGAATCCAGCATTACAGTTTAATGAAATGGATTCCGTAATGCATTATGACATATGCATGATTAATCTCTGAATGTGTTAGTATAAATTATTTGAGAAAAGTCAACATAATATATCTATTAAAGTTTTTTTGTTTCGAAATGAAATGGAGCCTCCTGCTGTTTTTAATATAACAAAAATGTAAGCTGCCATCAGGCATGTCTGAATAACAAACAGGACTATCTCCATAGGCATCCATTCCTAACCACAGTTACCCCCAAGCCAATAATCATATTGTGATATCATGATGCAAGCTCTTCCACCCCCCTTCCATGTGTTGCAAAGTCACTTGAAAGTAATATAAGGACATAGTTTGCATCTCAACATAATGATACCCATTTCATCTCTTCAACTGATCCTGCAGATTTCCATATGGATGGACATGTCACTATCTGCTGATTTCCATTTATTTAACCATTTAGCAGTTACAATTTATTGTAGATCTATGGTACAATCCACAGTTTATGTACAGGACCAAGGAAGAAATCTCAGTTACAAAATAGAGAGATGAGAGAGGGAAGATAGATGATAGATAGATAGATAGATAGATAGATAGATAGATAGATAGATAGATAGATAGAGATAGATAGATAGATAGATAGATAGATAGATGTAGGTAGGTAGGTAGGTAGGTAGGTAGGTAGGTAGGTAGGTAGGTAGGTAGTGAGGCAGGCAGGCAATGATTTTTTTTGTAGCTGCTTTAAGAAAATGAAACAGAGAGACAACATTGTTTGACAAATACCAACTTAAGCTCAACAGCTTCATGGAATAGTACTTAATCTGCCCCTTGTATTTCATCTATGCAAAATACACACATCATTTCTTCTCAAATATTTTAACTGAAAAGTTAATGAACTTTATGAAGATTAGTAGGCAGGTAGAGGTGGTGTATTATGGATGCAAGGGTTCCAAGAACTCAAGTTCCAGTAAGGCTAGTAGTTGTAAGATAATGTTTTTTTGCAGGATTAGCAGATGTGGTCTGAAACTGCTGCATACAGTGACCTTGCCACAATGGCCACATATGGGTGGCCAAAAGAAAATATCCAATAGGGAATTTCAATCAGGTTCAGTATGAAAGAATATGGAGGCATACATATAAAGAATGAGCAGTGTTTTAAAATGTTCAAAGTGCTAAAGAGGAAAAGGTGTAGGCATCAGATGCAAAATGCATGAGGCCAGTGATTTGCTTAACAGTTGAATGCATTTGTAACCATCAGCATTCAATTGGATAGAAATAAAATATTTATTTTGTTATTTGAATAATTTTTTATTGAAATTTTGCATTTCATAAATTTAGGTACAAAATTACCAAGAGATACAATAAGTGCTCTGGTCTACATTGAATAACAGTCTCTCTAAGAGTCTAAGCTGTTCTGATGCTCATGCTTCAGTTAAGGAGCACATCATGACTGATCCCCTTGTCTCAGCTCAGGACAAAGAACTGCCTCCAGCATGCTAGAGGGGATCAGAGTCATGGAAAGATGCGTGGAGAAACTGTGAGAGAAGGACATGGGGGGAAAAACATCAACTTGATTAGAGTTCTGTTTTCTTCAAAACTGGGTCAAATGAAGGCTTTTTGTTCAGCTTTGCATACTTATTGGTTAAAAAGAGGTGGTAGTTTTAAAACTTGCATTAACTTGAATGAGTCAACTCCTTAAAACAGCAACAATATTTTTCAAACCTTACAGAAAGTTTGAGAAAGGTCATCTGTCTTCATAAATATCAGAGAAGTGCTGCAGTTTGACAAGTTCCAAAGCGCTTTTTCCAAATAATGCTTGACAGATACCTTAATCATACCTTAATTAATTACTTTGACTTTACAAAGTAAAAGTGCCCCAAGAGAAAAGAAAAGAAAAAATTCTAAAGGAAAAAAGGAAAACAAAAGATCTTTTACTAGAAGAAGAAAAATTGAGACATCAAATGATAAATACCTGCATAGACTTGCTAATGATAAAACCTTAGATATGAAAATTGTTAGTTTTTATAGTTAAAATTTTGTGGTTTTTTTTTTTTTTTGCAAATGTGAAGTTCATAATTAAAATATAACATTTTTGTAGATATTATTCCATAAGATTTTAACATTTACGAGGACCCTAATTAAGCAAAAGAGTTTTCTGCATTGTGGCTGATGCTAATCAGAAAAGCTGCTGACTCAAACTCAATAAAGCCTTCAGTGTCTCTTTGAAGTTCTCTCGTGTGTTTCCCCTGTTCAAAGTGCTAACATGCATTATTTCACATACAATCTGCCATGACAGATTAGTATTATTATACCTAATATTGCAAATTAGGAAAGAGTTTGGAACTACCGAGAAATAGATGAGTTGGCAAGTTAATGGTTGAGTAAGATTTGAATAGACACCTTCCTGATTCATAGATTAACTTAATACTTTTATAATATATACATTATTCTTTAATGCCTTCTTTTCACCCGCATTTTCATCTGTACTGATATATGGTAGAAATACAAACAAACCTTTGGTTCAGGAGGTAATTTCAATTTGTATTCTAAAATATTCCTTTTAAAAAAATAAGTTTAATTTTTTTTCAAAATTTCTTTTCAACTGATGAAAAGAATAAATAAAGTCAAATATGTTAAGTATAGTCACTGATTTATAAAAAGAAAAGTTAGAATAGAATTTTTAAAATCATTAAAATAATAATATGAATTCTTTCCAAGTTCTGTTGAAAGAAGTATTTCAGAGTTGAGATGGCGCAGTGGTTAGAGTGCAGTACTGCAGGCTACTTCAGCTGACTGCTAGCTGCAGTTCAGCAGTTCAAATCTCACTGGCTGAAGGTTGACTCAGCCTTCCAACCTTCTGAGGTGGGTAAAATGAGGACCCAGATTGTTGGGGCAATATGCCGACTCTGTAAACCACTTACAGAGGCTGTATGAAATGGTATATAAGTCTAAGTGCTATTGCCAAGTGCTATTGCTATTTGTGAAATACTATTGAAAAACACTGTTACTTTGTATTATGAGACAAAGTAACCACAGTCAGAAACACTATGGCAGGCAGAAAAGCCAAAAACAAATAAACAAAAAGAGTCATATGAATCGGGAGATGGCAAATAAATTTGATAGATAGACAAATAGGAGAGAGAGGGAGAGGGAGAGGGAGGGAGGGAGGGAGGGAGGGAGAGAGGTAGAGAGGGGGGGGGGGAGACAGAGAATAAAATGGATATCTCTGTTATTTTAGCCATTACATTGCCAACAAAATACAAGAAAACTGGATTCTTCCTCCATAATGTAAAAAGAAGAATCCATAATGTCAGGGGTGTCCAAACTTGGGAACTTTAAGACTTGCGGACTTCAACTCCCAGAATTCCCCAGCCAGCCATGCTGGCTGGGGAATTCTGGGTGTTGAAGTCCACAAGTCTTAAAGTTCACAAGTCTTAAAGTTCACAAGTTTGGACACCCCTGCATTATGTGATCTAATTTCTGAAGTCTGATGGCCCCATTTCAGGTATCTTGTTTCCCATCCTTTATTAAGGTCTAGCATTATTTAAATGCCTGGGATATGGATAGGTTCTTGAAAGAAAGAAAAATATCACTTGGAAAGGCATTTGAATAGAATCCCATATGTGGGTGGGGTTTTTTAGCCTGTTTTTTTTAATCTGTACCCTGCCCCCATCTCTAGATATTCTGCTTTCTTTGATCCAAGCTTATAAACTATTTCAGGGATCAATAAAATTCACATAAGTTGTTCAAAAGTATGTTAAAGATTTTCCATTTTTATACATTAACCATTTAAACCTAATGGACATTATGAATCCTGCTCCATGCTAGGATTCAAACAATACCAGCACTGAAAGAGTCATTCTCTTTCACTCATTATGCATTCATTGTTGATGCCTGCAGGAGGAAAATCTTGAAAACATCACTGGACAATATTGACCAATAAATGAGAAAGCACAGGATCGAAAGTTCATTGCATGTATACCTGTCCATGCAAAGTCTTGGTGCAGATATCATTCTATGTGCAGATTCCCCTGTTGATTAAATATCACTTTAGGTGTGGATAACAAAGCTCTATCATTTTTCTAGACTTAACTAGCTCAATAACATTTTGCTTGTTAATGAAGGATTGGCATTTTTAGTGCAACAATGTTTTTTAATGGTTATTCCTATTGTATCCTTCCTACATATACTATTGTATAGAGCAGTGGTGGGTTGCCAGTTTTTTTACTACTGGTTTGGGCACGCTCCTGCAAAGTCCTGCATGTGCAGAAGCGTCCAGGCGGATAGGCAGAGCCTTTTGCCACCGCTACTACCAGTTCGCCCGATCTGGGCCAAACCGGGAGCAACGCACCTCTGGTATAGAGCCATGGTGGCGCAGTGGCTAGAATGCAGTACTGCAGGCTACTTCTGCTGACTGCTGGCTGTCTACAATTTGGCAGTTCTAATTCCACCAGGCTCAAGGTTGACTCAACCTTCCATCCTTCCAAGGTCGGTAAAAGGAAGACCCAGATTGTTGGGGACAATATGTTGACTCTGTAAACTGCTTAGAGAGGGCTGTAAAGCACTGTGAAGTGGTATATAAGTCTAAGCGCTATTGCTATTGTATCCAGCACTCACAAAAAAACAGGATCAAGAGCAAGCTCACACAACCCACTGCTCCATAATGTCTTGAATTTAACTTATACATAGAAAAATAATTCACTAGAGAAACCATGTTTAAGCAATCCATGATTAATAATATGGTTTACCTTTGCCTCACTTAATGATTTATCCTAATATGATCCCTTGCTAAAAGGTTTGGAGGCGTGGCCAGCCTGGGTCGCTGCTGGTTCTGTGACTCAGGCCAACGTTCCACTATTGGTTTGCTTGAACCAGTGCGAACCAATAGCAACCCACCTCTGGTGCACAGCTTTCTGTGCATGCGCAGTGCGGATGGGCAGATGGGCGGAGCCTCCTGCAGCTGCCACCGCTACTGGTTCACCTGAACCGGAGAGAACCAGCTGAATAACACCTCTGCTCTATTCCTACGAAGCCACCCTATTTTCATCCTATTTGCTTTGCAAATATGAAATACCTCATTCTCACTTCAAGCCAAAAACAGGCTTCCCCCTTCAATTTTATAGCACATTTGCTTTTGAGCCCAGTACTTACATGATTATTTTCTCTGATCTTTTTTCCAACCAACTAGTTTTTTCCTACTCCCCCCCCCACCAATTACTTAATTGTTGTTTCACCTCCTCCTCCTCCTTTAATTGCTTTTACCACTAATAAATTAACTTTGCCCAATGTTTAAAAGGAAGGATTTCCAAGAAAAAACGAGACACTGTTCTGGATGACTCAACAGCTCAGGCCCTTCTAAAAGAGTTACTAAATCATGCCCTTTCCTATTGCAGTAAAAGGGATATAAGTAAGATCTGTCCAGCAAATGTGTTGTCTCTCCACAAACATGCTAAAGTATTAATCCAATTGCAATAATCCCTTCTGTTACTTCACTGAAGCAATTTGGAGCCTTTTTCTCTGTGAGGTTATGTGCTGATGCTGTGAAGGGTCAGACAGCCCTACTAATTAAAATGTGCTATGTTCCTGTCAGGATTTATAGCAACTGTCTGATGAAAGGCTAAAAAGGAGTCCATATTTTCTCCCCTAAGGATTTAATCGTGATAAGCAACATATAATGACAATATTGGTTTTAATCTACTGAACTCTAAACCTGAAGATGATATTTGAATGAACCAATTTCCCCTAATCTAGTGCCCACCAACTATTTTAGAATACAAATCCCATTTTCTTTGACAAACAGCAATACTACCTGGGGCTAATGAGAAGTGTAGTCCCACACTTTGCTAAGATGCCATATATTCAGAAGCCTGTTGTCATGCATATCACAGGATTGTCAGTGATTGCTCTTTTCAAAATAGTCTCCAGGATCCCCCGGATAAGCCTAATTTAATAACATGAAAATGTAATTTCCAGTGCCATCTTTTTGTGGTATAAGTGGCAATATGCAGATGATCTGAGAAACTTTATAACTAAATTGCATCACATTACAAAGAAACAGAGTTGTTCTTTTGAATGCCTGTAAAGATTTTCAGTCATGTTATTGACAAGAAATAAGAAAGTCCAGTTGAAAAAGCACCTTTGGGACAACCATGACCTGGATGACTGAGAATCTCTACTGACTTTTAGCCATACAATTTGGGATGAATACCCTTTGAACAGTGTGGGAGTGGGAATGGATTTCCAGAAGAAAAATTGTAGACTAAAGGATCTAGGAGCACTACTCTGGTGACCCTGACAAAACAGATAAACTTCCAAGTGCTTCAATGACCCGCTAAAGAGATGCAAATGACCGGCTGTCTGAAAGGAATATAAATCCTTCCATTCCCCACTATCTTGTCAGAGCTGAAGAAGCTCCTTGGATGAGAAGTGAAATGTCTTCAAAAGAAAAAAACAAGAAGGTCCAGTTGCCTCCTGAAAAAGGTCTTTTCAATGGCAACTTAAGACCAATGTCATGCTCAGTCTTGATTATGTAAAGTGATCCATAGGATTTCAAACAAATACAACTCAATGCTGTGCTTTCAGTATCCCATTGCCATTCAGGGACAGTGACCGAACTAGTGATCCAGCATCACATAGACCAAGGTTCTCCAACTTCTGATCTGTGAACCGGAACTGGTCTGCAGCATGCCAGAAACCGGACCATGCAAATACGGGATATAAGCAGCACACAAAACCACCACCCCCTCCGGTCCACAGAAAAACCTCTTTCCACAGAACTGGTGCCTGGTGCCCTAAAGGTGGGGGCCGCTGACATAGACAACCAGTAAGGTTATAACTACTCTGATGAAATAGGGGCATAGGCATTTGGATTCAGGGGTTGCCACAAAGAAGAGGGAGTCAGACTATTCTCCAAGGCACCTAAGGGTAGAACAAGAAGCAATGGGTGGAAACTAATCAAGGAGAGAAGCAACTTAGAACTGAGGAGAAATTTCCTGACAGTGAGAATAATTAACCAGTGGAACAGCTTGCCTCCAGAAGTTGTGGGTGCCCCAACACTGGAGGTCTTTAAGAAGATGTTGGATAGCCATTTGTCTGAAATGGTATAGGGTTTCCTGCCTAGGCAGGGGTTTGGACTAGAAGACCTCCAAGGTCCCTTCCAACTCTGCTATTGTATTGTATTGTATTGTATTGTATTGCATTGTATTGTATTGTATTGATTGGTATTCCTGTTTTTCACCTCATGGCTTTTAATGCTGTGATTTTTAAATTGTTTGTGTGACAATAACTGGAGTTATAGTCAGATATTGATATTTTTAAGACTTGTCAGTAAAATTATGAATCTTAACAACTATACGAAGTTGATTTTGTTTAAGTGTAATGACAATGTCTTTTTTTTAACCAAGTATTCATTTATTTATAATTTAGATTTATAAAGTCATCCACCGCACAGCAGTTCTACAAAGCACATAGATTAAAAACAAAGTCTTTCTATGTTGAAACAATAGTATATTAAATTACAAACTTAATATCTTTTGCTAAAGCTAAACTGTCATTCATCTTTTAGATGCACACAAAGAAGGAGTACTGTAGCTAATGGATAAATAAATAAATGAAGCGCAAAGCAAATAAGATTATTTAAAACAATTGTTACACATTTAATTTTTCCCTAAATATGAAGGTTTCAAATTACCACCAACACCTGATAAATCTACCATATTTTGATTTCCAAGCTATTAAGAGATCATTTCACATGCATATTTTCACCGCAGCTTAAATTTACCTCCGTAATACAAAATGAATCTAGACATTTATATGATTGATCATCAACAATTGCTCATCTGAAACTGTGCTGTTGAATCCTATTTTTCTACAGTTAACATTTATGAAAATTATTGATAAAATAGAGAGGGAAAATATTTCTTGAATATGGAAGAAAATGAAAGCTGGAACAACCAAGGCTAAAATTTATTTTAAAAAGTCTTCATTTTAAATTGGGAGGAAGATAGATAGAGTAAACTCATGGAACCAGAATGGCATTAAACACCAGCCAATATTTAAGGCAGTGTTGTGACTTCATTAAAAAAAAAACCCAAACAGAAAAAAAAAAACAAATAACAATGAGTGGAGTAAGCCATGTATAGAGTGGAAAATTCATTCCCTCTCCATTTGCCAATATGATTAAAATGCCACAAAAGGGACTTATATTGCCTACCCACAATAGTTTGATAATGCTTTTTTCCCCTCATAGCCCAAAACAACTATCTTCATTTTTACTTACAAGAAAATATTCTTACTATCCAAAACCTACCCAAATATTTCTTCAAAGCTTTTTTTTGGGAGGGGGGGGGGTTAAGAGTTTTGAGAAAGTTAATGATATTATTCTTTTTCAATGAATACAATAAGAAAGCTTGTGGCATCAAAAGCCAAGCAAATCATAATTACATCGGGTTACGCATGTTAGTTTTTAAGAGGTCTGCCCTTTTTTAGTAAATTTAAAATTATTTTAAAAAATGTTGTTCCCTTTATGGTCATAAAAACCCATTTTCAAAACAGTGACCCAAAATCATTTATGACAAAAGACTTTTTCTGTAAAATGACAACAGTGATTCCATATAGTTAATTCTGTTCTAGGAATGTGGATCACCTCATTAACAATTCAATCAGTGGACTGAGAACTGAAAACTTGTGAATTTTGTGAGGTTTCATTTATTTTTATATTTTTAAATAAATATATACCTTTTAAAATAGCACTCCTATGTGGTACTCACAATTAAATCCAGTAGATAAATATGGGAAAGTGCAGTATCATACTTTATATCAGTTATATTCTTGATTCAGCAGCAATTCTGAACATAGCTGAGAAACATAGACAACTTAATATCTTCCAGTTTTGAACTTTAGTTCCCATCAGCCACAGCCAGCATGGTAATTATCCTTCTCAGATCATCCACACTTGGCTTACTCCACTCATTATTATTATTTGTTTATTTTTTCTGGGGTGAGAGAGGAGAGAGAAATACATTTTTCATGCTGCACTCCAGTTCTTGCCAATTAGCTACCTTCACTTTTCATATTTGTTTGTTTGTTTTATTGGATTTATATGCTGCCCTTCTCCCAAAGGACTCAGGGTGGCATGCAACATTAAAAAACACATATCACGAAAGTTAAAAAGAAATTAGATACATATCCAAAAAACAAACCCAATTAATAGGACAATTTCATTTAAAAAATGAGATAAAATTAACAGGCCAGGCCGACTTGCTGGAAAAGCCAACTTTTTAGGGCACATCAGAAGGACCGGAGGTCAGGGATTATGCGAAGCTCTGAGGGCAGCTCATTCCAGAGGGATGTATTAGCTTTGCGTGAATCATAAACTAGAAATTAAAATAAAGTTGAAATGACTGCATCAATTCCATGTCACTTAATTCAGATAAAATTATACTTAGAATTAAAATATTCATTTCAACAGCTATGATTTGTGTTTCAGATGATTAAAGCTGGAGGCAGTTCCTCTCCACCCTGTAATGCACTTAGCTGTTCTGTCCACCAGATGTTTCTCCTGGTTATGGGGAGACATACAGCTGCTATATTTAATGCCATTTGCTTCTTTGGGCAGGGTTATTGATACATTAGCATGGCTTTGGAGCATTTGTTTACAGTTTTACATTTAATCCCCTTTGCTTATGTGAAGCCCAACATAAGTTAACAACCACTTCGCCTAGTGAACCGAAAATGTGAGCGTGCGTGCTTGCTTCGAAAACACGAGCATTTCATATTTTTGGGCAGCCGCAATGAGTGGAATAGGCTAGGCATGGAAATCAGCTGGGCTGCAAGGGTGGGGTGAGTGAGCAGAAAGTGAGATATCGCGACGGGATAGCATAGGAGTGTTTGGGCAGGCCTCAGCCAGTGGTCAGAACTACCGGTTCATTCAAACCAGTATGAACCGGCAACAGTTCACCTCTGCTATTAACCTCCTAGAGCGGCCATTCACAACGTTTTTTGATTGGTTGGTAGTTTTTTTTTCAAACTGCACGTTCAAACAAAAGGTAGATAAATACATGGAGTACAAGCAGGAGGAGAGGAAGGGAGACATTAACAAGTTGTTTCCTTTCTTGTGGGGGGATAGGGGTGAGTGAATGTATTTTCTTTTTCATTAAGCAGCCTTACGTAATGGAAGAGACAGCCATTCATGGCAATACTCAAAGGACACAGCTATTAGGGAGCCTGGAGATAGCAAGGGTGAATACTGATTTGCGTACATTCTAAAGGCACAAAAATACATGTAATTATAGCTTTATAAATATCAACCGAGAGCAAAAAAAAAAAAAAAAAGTGAAGAGAATTCAAAATAATTTGATGGCATTTAAAAATGGATTTAAAAGTTTGGAAAAATAAATCGCATAAATAAAGCTTAGTCCTTCAGGTAGATGTGATTTTAGAGTTAGGGAAATTGCTCCCAAAATATCTGGCACATCCGCTGCTGATAATCCAACTAGACTAAAATTTGTCACCTCCTGCCCCCAGTATTGAAGAAAGCTGACTTCAACAAGCTATTTAGCTGGGGAGACAAGGTCCAGATGCCAGCAGTTTGCTTCTTGTTTCCTAAACTTAGAATAAATGGGCATTACTCACTGGCTGAATTGAAACTGTCTAGGCCTCTATGTTCCTGAAGTATAAATGAATTAATCATCGTGCAAACAACTACAGAAAGAAACAGGTCAGAGAAGGTCTCTTCTCATAGAAGATGATATTTGTAGCTTGGTGATTTCTGAGCTTGGCTGTTTTCTTGCAGACATTCCATTACCCAACTAGATAACATCTTCAGTGCTAGAAGGGAGAGAAGTTTGCTCTTTATTTATATATAGGTCTGGTCTGTTTCCAGTTAATAATGAAAGAGATTGTATAGAAAATTAGAGTCCTTTGCCTGGTACTGGCAAAGGAATGCCACTATAGCATGTTTTGTTTCCCTGCTGCAGGGTTTGAGTTGCTAGTAAAAAAGGACCTCAAAAATCAGACAAATCTGCATTGATAAGACAATGCAATATTTTTGCTACACTTAGGCAACTATTGTTTGTATGTAACTGCTGCCTGAAGGAAAAAACAGAAGAGTGGAAGGAGTTCCATTATTTGTGACTATCATCACTTTGTGGTTTATTCTTTTATAACCATTCCTCAAATAAAAGTCCCCATTTCTCATTGTTTCTGTCTCTCTCTGAAGCTCAGCTTGGAGCCACAAAGGTTTCTGATCCAAATGCTAAACAATGAGTTTAGAACATGTGGCAACAGATTTAACTAGGTTTAAGTGTTAAATCAAGCCATTGTATATTGGGAAGATTTCCAACAAGAGCAAGTTATTCCCAGACCACAAAGTAACAACTCTGAATCTTCTAGGTGTGAAACATCCACCAATATCTATATTTGGGCTCGCTAATCCAAGCAATTGCAGTGAGTAATATAGGATATAAACATCAGACATCCAGGTTCAAATTCCCTATGACTTGCTCAATATAAATTAAATAATTAATTTAGGGATTAAATTGAACTACAATTGTGCGCATGATAATGGGTCAAAAAACCATATTTAAATGCTGAAGTGACCATATTTAAACACAGAAGGGGATAGGAAAGACTCCAACTATTTTCTAAATTGTTCCCTGTTGGAGTAGACAGTATGGCGCAAATGAATAAGTAGTCTAATCTATAAAAAAAACATTGCTTCCAGGTTTCAGGCCCGGGTACAGCACGGAGACAGCACTGGTCGCGTTGGTCGATGATCTCTGGCGGGCCCAGGACAGGGGCTGTTCCTCTGTCCTGGTCCTATTAGACCTCTCGACGGCTTTCAATACCATCGACCATGGTATCCTACTGCGACGACTCGGGGGGTTGGGAGTGGGGGGCACCGTTTTACGGTGGTTCTCCTCCTACCTGTCAGATCGGTCGCAGTTTGTGTTGACTGGAGGGCAGAGATTGACCCCCAGGCGCGTCACTTGTGGGGTACCCCAGGGGTCGGTTCTCTCACCCCTCCTGTTCAACATATACATGAAACCGCTGGGCGAGATCATCCGTGGTTTTGGGGTACGGTATCATCAATATGCTGATGATACCCAACTTTTCATCTCTACCCCAAACCACCCAAATGATCCCCTCAACGTGATGTCCCGATGCCTGGAGGCTGTGCGGATCTGGATGGGGAGGAACAGACTCAAGCTCAGTCCCTCCAAGACTGAGTGGCTGTGGTTCCCGGCATCCCGATTTGTACATCTTGTTCCATCTTTGATGATAGGGGGAGAAATTTTAGCCCCCTCAGAGAAGGCTTGCAATCTGGGAGTCCTCCTGGATATGCGGCTTAGTTTAGAAGAACACCTGATGGCCGTGACCAGGGGGGCCTTTTACCAGGTTCGCCTGGTACGCCAGTTGCGCCCCTTCCTGGATCGGGATGCTCTGTGCACAGTCACTCATGCCCTCGTCCTTTCTCGCCTGGACTACTGCAATGCTCTCTACCTGGGGCTGCCCTTGAAGAGCACCCGGAGGCTTCAGCTGGTCCAGAATGCGGCCGCGCGGGTTGTCATGGGGGTACCTAGGTGCTCCCATGTCACACCCCTTTTAGGCGGCCTGCACTGGTTGCCGGTTGTTTTCCGGGTGCGATTCAAGGTATTAATTATGACCTTTAAAGCGCTCCATGGCTTAGGCCCAGGGTACCTGTGAGACCACCTACTGCCACCAGTAGCCTCTCACTGTCCAGTACGATCCCACAGAGTTGGCCTCCTCAGGGTGCCGTCAGCCAAGCAGTGTCGGCTGGTGACCCCCAGGGGGAGAGCCTTCTCTGTGGTAGCGCCTTCCCTCTGGAATGAGCTGCCCCCGGAACTCCGCATAATCCCTGACCTCCGGTCCTTCCGACGCGCCCTAAAAAGTTGGCTTTTCCAGCAAGCCGGCCTGGCCTGTTAATGTTAATGTTAATTTATTTTAAATGTACTGTTTCTTTTTTATTATTTTTTTTAAATCGGTTTGGTCTTTTTGGAATTGGGTTTAATCTTTTTTTAACTTTTGTGATGTCTGTTTTTAATGTTGTACGCCGCCCTGAGTCCTTTGGAGAAGGGCGGCATATAAATCCAAATAAACCTTAAACCTTAAACCGATATGCACTGTGCAGGGATGTCAGGGGAAAATTTCACCCTGAAGAAAATGAGGTCTAGGATCGGGCTGATTTCCAACAGCATATGCTTTAAGATGCGAAGAAAAAGAAAATAAAAAAATAAAGATTCTGGGAAGCATATTCTAATTAATAAACAAACTTTAATACAAAAATAATAAATGGAAATAAAACAGAAACTAACTAATTGTTACATTTTGATAAGAAAGGTTCCGTCTGCCAGTTTCTCTGGAAGCCGGACAAAAGATCAGAAGTAGCTTTTTCTCTCTGGAATGTGTGAAGACATGCGCAGTATATCACTGTCAGATAAGACTTTATGACCTGCGCAATAACTCTTTCTCAGTTTAACTATTCAGTGTCAGTTCAGTCAGTTCAATATTCGTCTAAAATGAATATATTATTCTAATGTAATAAATAACTAACAACTGATGCTTTGCATTTTGCATTCCATAGTAGGATTACAAATGAACTTCAGACTATAGTTTTCAGCTCAGGTTTGGAACGTAGGGGCAAATGTTAATTTTAACACTTTGGATTGGAACAGCAAATAATGGTTTCAATCAATGTTCCCTCTAATTTTTTTTCAGTGTGAGCAGAAAAGTATAGTGTTTGAGCGGCACATTTTTATGCCTGAGCACCTGAATTTTTTTCACAAATGTCACCTAAGACAACAACGAAATCAGTATTATTTGAAACTCAAAGTTATGTTTCTTCAAGGTACTCGCTTAATTAAAAGTGTTATATAATGTCAGTATCACTTAACAACGCTCCTGCTTAGCAACCAAAATGTTTGCTCAGGAACTCTGGCATTTGAAGCACGCAAGTCTTAAAGCTGTCAAGTTACAATACCCTTGCACCCCTAACCCTTTAGGAAAAAAAAACCCCAGGGGTCTTCAAACCTGACAGCTTTAAGACCTGTGGACTTCAACTCCCAGAATTCCTCCTCCAGTCATGTTGGCCCAGGAACTCTGACATTGAAGTGTGCAAGTCTTAAAGCTGTCAAGTTGCAAGACCCTTTGCACCCCTAACCCTTTAGGAAAAAAAACCCCAGGGGTCTTCAAACCTGACCGCTTGAAGACTTGTGGACTTCAACTCCCAGAATTCCTCCTCCAGTCATGTTGCGGCGACGTCATCTGCGTGGATCCATCTTTGGCTTTTTTCACAGGGGGCAGGGCTGCTGCTGAAAATGCCGACGAGCTCCTGCCGCCACCAGAATAACAGCTGCCTCCTCCTTCTCCTCCAACAGCACCACTACATTTGGAGTGAAGCCGCCAAAGCTCCCGCTGGCGCCCCCCTCCACTCGGAGCACCACGTTACCCCTGCTGCCTTCACCACCGCCGCCATGCTTTTGAGAAGCCATGAGGCCTTTTTCCCCTGCTCCTGCCCCCCCCCGCCGCCTTCCTACTGGCTCCCGCAGCCTCATGGCTCCTCAAAAGCACAGCAGAGGAGGAGGGGGCAGGGTAATGCAGGGCCCAGCTCAGGTGCTCCGAACGGAGGGGGAGGTGCCGTGGGAGCTTTGGCGGCTTCACCTCTGCCGCAGCGTCGGGTGCTGTTAGAGGAGGCGGAAGTGGCAGCAGATATTCCGGTAGCGGCAGGGGCTTTACTTTAGCTGCAGCGCCGGGCGCAAGCAGCTAGGATTGGCCACCCACAAAGGACCTCCTCCCCGGGCTTGCTTTCCTGGCATCAGTCGCCCCGCGCTCACCAAAACAAGTCCGGGGAGGTCCTTTGCGGCCGGCCAGTTCTAGCCGTCTGCAAAGGACCACCCCAGCCTCCGGCGCCTGTGACAGCAGAAAGCACTGCGCGGCAGTTGGAAACTGCTGTGCGGTGTTTTCTTGCCACCTGCGCGGGCGCGCAGCCGCGCACCTTAGAGGGAACAGTGGTTTCAATAAAACTAGAAAATAAGTATTGGAACTAGAAGATGGAGAAGAAAGGAGAGAACATTTAGTTCTTGATTTATGACCACAATTGGGATGGGAAATTTGGTTGTAAGTCTTGATAATTGTAAGTCAAGGTACCCACATGATCAAACCTGATTTAGAACCATTTTTATGCTAGTTGTTAAGCAAATGAAACAGTTACAACTTTGATTCATAGGGTGATTAAGTGAATCATGTAGTTGTAAGTCTGAATCCATTTTCCTGAATGGGCATTTTCTGCCAAAACCAGCAGAAAAATGCTAGAAACTAGCAAAAAAGTAGGATGCTGTAACTGGTCGTAAATGTGAGCCAGTTAACAAATACCTGAAATGTGGTAAGTGACCACAAGGGTCAGTGCAATATTTTACAACAGACAGAAGTGCTTTATGGCTCACAAGACACCCCTTCTGGGGCCATCAATTAAATGATGAGTTGTAAATTGAGTATTTCCTACACAATAGTCTTATATTGTTTAAATCAAGCCATAAAAGTTACAGGTTGATTTCATTCTGAACTACTTTTAAACAAATCTTTGGGTTTATCATGTGATTCTTTTTCTTCTTATTCATTTAATCCATGGGAAGGAAATCTTTCTTCAGCTGAGAGCTGGATATAGCCAGAGCCGAAGATGGACAGGGCCATACTTTCTCCACCTTCTCATTTCTGGCATAAATCCTTGTTTCTCTTTCTCTGCTATGCTATCTCTATGACCTACCCAGCTAATTGTCAACATAAGGACTGAATTCCTCATCTAAAGGTCTGATCAGATCAGTTGAGACTTACATGGAAGTCTGCAATTAAGCAGAACGGCATTGTCACTTCCAATTTATCTCATTACTTTCCTCTCTTACCATATATATATATATATATATATATATATATATATATATATATATATATATATATATATATATATATATATATATATATATATATATATATATATATATATATATATATATATATATATATATATATATATATATATATATATATATATATATTTGGACTAATCATCTTGCTGCTAATTGCTATGTGCACTTATCTTAAAATGGCATGGTATTTTTTAAGCCAAACTAGAGTTATTTTTAAAAAAATATTCTTGGAAAAAATATGCACATCCTTTTCTGCTTCAATTAAAAGGCCTTGTATCCAGAAAGTCTCCTTTGCAGCAACTAAAGAAAACAACTCTGAATCATCAACGTCTTATTTCCTGCTTTTCCTCAGAGCTCTCCATTCCAAGAAACAACGGGTGTGGCTTGGCTTATTCTAAAAGTACAGCTTCAGTACAGCTTTCAGCTTCATAACCTCACACTTAGGAGGCTTCCATCTTGCAGATGATTTGGGAGATTTGGTTAATCTCCCATGCACTGTTTTTTTTCACTCTTTTTGACAGAGTGAGTAACAGACAGCTTTTTCCGTAGGGTAAAATTGAGACTTAATTAGGATTTGCCACCTTCCTGCCTGCAGATTAGATGCTTCCTTCTCTTCCTAATTACTACTGTCAAAGAGAAAGCTGACTTCCTTGGGAAGCTTCTCTTTCACTAGTGAGGTTGTATCCTTCTAGAAAGTCAATTAATAATCTATCCTTTTTCCAGGATATCCATTGCATGTACTAATGTCCAAATTCCCATTTGTACTTATTCTTCTCTTCTATCAACATGTGCATATTAACAATGTTGGCAGACAATGCATCAGAAAGCAGCAGCAGCTCACAGCAAACAAAAATATCACTCCTACTATCAAGTCTCACTCAAGAAATGTTGGTGTCTAAGTGAAGAACAATTTGATGTCCCTCTTATTCCATGTTAAAAAAGTAAACTTTTTTTTCAATACTGGCAATAGGATAGCTTCCTACAGAACCCAGTTCTAACTTCACACATTTTCTTGCCAGCTTCCAGTACTTCTCTTTGGAGTAATGACCTTATTCTGCCCAATGGTAGGCTCACCACTGCCAATTGTTGTCCTTACTTCCTTCGTATTTTGATGTATTAACTAATGTATTGACATTAAAATGAGTTTTCAGGAAAAACAATACTTCATTTTACCATCATTTTTGAAAAGCAATATCTGGAAATAGTAACATATCTATTATAGGATCTTTCTTTCTATATATGCCCAGAGTGAGCAAGGTTATTAATCCATCCAATTCCTGTTCTGAACAATGCTGTTATAACATCAGCTTGATTCTGTCTCATCCTTTTATAAAAATAAAAAGTCAGCCTAATCAGCCAAATAAACATTTTCTGAACATATTCAGGAAAAAAAAGTTGATTCCAAAGTATTCGGAAATATATTTCCAGTGTTTCTTAATTCAACAGATTGAACTAAAAGAAATTAAAAACTATATTCTCCTACTTTTCAGTTTGAATGAACAGCATAAGATGCCTAGGGCTTAAAAGATGATACTGCAGTCCCTTCTGCCAATTGTTCCAGCTATTGTTAGAGACATACTTTCCTTCAAAATATAATTTGGGGACCAGTTAGGGTTGTTAAGCAATTAGTTACTCCAAAGTAATATTAGACCTGACAGTGCTTATTACAAACCAGGCAAATTCTGAGAAGAAAACGGGAGTAGTTTCTAATGTTTTGAATTTTATTAACTAAAAAATATTAATTTCTAATGTTGACTGCTATTTTAAGCACCAGTGACACATTTGACAGCCAGAAGATATAAATTATGACTTAAAATAAAATATAGAAAACAATCTTCTATCAATTCTTGGCAGATGACCTCTGTAAGTAAGTTGTTATATATTACTCAGGAGCTTCAGCTTTCATTGCAATCAAATTTTAATATTTGATTCCCAGTATCTACTTGGAGATACTAAATATTCAGTTATTCTTTTTCAACCTGCAGTCCAAGTTGTTTTGGATAGTTATAGATTCACAAAATGTCAACAAAAATATAATAAAATCATATACATCCATCCATACATATCTATAGCTATCTCATCTATATTGGAATTAAAATGTCACCTATTACCAATTTGAGTAGAACACAAGTTCTAGATGTTATAGACCAGTATACTTAGAAGCCCCCTGGCGATGAAAATGGCATATCAACCAGTTTTAATTCCCTTTGAAATTCATGACTCTTTCAATTTTATGTTTTACTTTGCAAAATTCACAGGTGAAAGTAATTCCTGATTGCTACATACTTCTAGATCAGGATCCCCAACTCTAGTCCATGGCCCAGTGCCAAGCTACAGCACCAGGCCACAAAAATGGTAGATGAGTGGGTCCATGAATGCATGCAAAGCTGCATTTGTGAAAAAGGCATACATACATGAAACCATCCACCCTCCCCCACTGTCTCCACTGGTCCATCGAGCCAGAAAGGTTGGGGACCACTGTTCTAGATAATCTAGATTTCCTAGAACAAGGCTTACGAATCAGGTTTAAGAATCTTATTATCTTATGAATACTCCCAGCAGTGTTTGTTTGCCTGTCTTACTGACATTCTTTTTCTTCTGTCTTTCCTTCCATTTCTAAATTATCTCCTCCTTTTTCTAAACTATATGATTCTATAATTGCTTCCTGGTTTGCATTTTTGAGAATAAAATTTAGCTTTTAAAAAAAGTTGCCTGCTTTGGGGGATTTTTCTCTACCAGTATTGGGTTCTCAACAGAGTATTCTGTTCTTATTGAAGTTTTGTTTTATTGTTCTTTTAAAATCCCTGGGAAGTTTTTCAGAAGCACTCTAGGTTCCACATTTCTTTCTAAATGTCTTTTGAGCTCTTCTTTTTTGATAGCTCTAGCCTAAATACATGATCAGCTGTTATGCATAATAAATGTTCTTGTGAAGAAACCTTGACCCTTTCACATTGTAACATTTTATGGCTCAATGTCAGCCTTCATCTACAATCTTCTTCCAGAATAAGGGGTGCAGGACTGCTTCATAAGCACTTGTGTTATAAAAGCTATAACTGGGAGAGTGGAGACTAACCCAGGGACTAAGAAGTAATTTTTGCCTGCATTTTTAACACAAGTCTTTTACCTGACAAAGTAGATAAATGGATTCAGAAAAGAGAGAGGAGGGAGAGGGAGAAGGAGGGAGGGAGAAAGTGGGAGGAAGAAAGAGGGAGGGAGAGAAAGAGAAAGAAAGAAGGAGGGAGGAAGAGAAAGAGAGGGGGAGGAGGGGAGGGATAAGAAAGGATGGAGAGAAAGAGAGTGGGAGGGAGGGAGGGATAAGGAGGGAGGGAGAGAGGGAGGGGATGGAGGGAGAAAAAGAGAGAGGGAGAGAGAGGGAGGGGGAGGGAGAGAGAGAAGGAGAAAGGGGGAGGAAGGGAGAGAAAGTGAGAGAGGGGAGGGAAGGAGGGAGAAGGAGGGAGGGAGAGAGAGGAGAAGGAGGGGGAGGGAGAGAGAGAAAGAGAGCAAGAGAGAGGGAGAGGGAGAGAGGGAGAGAGAGAGGGGGAGGAGGGAGAAAGAGGGAGGGAGAGAGAGAAAGAGAGAGGGAGAGAGAGGGGGGAGGGAGGAGGGGGGAAGGAGAGAGAGAAAGGGAGGGAGGAGGAGGGACGGAGGAGGAGGGAGGGAGAGAAAGTGAGAGAGGGGAGGGAGGGAGGGAGAAGGAGGGAGAGAGAGAGAGGAGAAGGAGGGGGAGGGAGAGAGCGAAAGAGAGCAGGAGAGAGAGGGGGGAGAGAGGGAGAGAGAGAAAGAGAGAGGGAGAGAGAGGGAGGGAGAGAAAGAAAGAGAGAGGGAGAGAAAGGGAGAGGGGGGAAGGAGGGAGAAAGAGGGAGGGAGGGAGGGAGGGAGAGAGAGGGGGAGAGAGAGAGAGAGAGAGAGAGAGAGAGAGAGAGAGAGAGAGAGAATATATTGGATATTGGATAATGTTATTTCCAAAGATAGATATATTGTAGGCGGTCGGTCGGTCTTAAATGTGGACAAGAAAAAAAGGAGGATTTGTGAAGGTGGGGGGGCAGGCATAAAGTATGGAAGGGAGAAGCAGCTGAGGATGAATGGAAGTGAATTCTGCGGAACTGCAAGGGCAGAATTCCAAATTCTGAGCAGGCAGTTAAGAATCCTCCAGTATTGTATATGTTTCTCCTCCACCACCCTCCTTTCATTGCTGCAGAGAAGGATGAATATAACAAAGCTTTGCCAAAGGAGCCTCTAAGCACATCAAGGCGAAATGAGCAAGACCTCATTATAGCAGAGAAACTGCATCCAGTATTAACTGGAATTAGAAGACACTGCACGTAAACTTGTACATATCCAACCTTATGTGATCACCTACATTAGAAAGAGCAAGTTTGCAAAGCATCACAAATTAAACCAGTCTTTGAAGCTGTCTCTTGATAAACAGCTGCTAATACAAGAAAAAATGAGAATTGATTTAAAACATGAGGTCACTGAGGAATCTTGGTCATCAGAGGCTCCTGATACCATGAATGTCCTTCCTTTACTGGTTTTTAAATATCCTGAGTGGCACATGAAAGTCAGTCAGTCTTTATTGAAGAACCAGGACTTTCCTTCTTGCTTTAAAAAGCCAAAGTGGATAATTTAAATATCACCATCACTGCTCAGGCAGCACAGAATTAATGAAGCCTGCAGTCCATTGGATTTGAAGCATTGATAGAAAACTCTTTCAAAGGGATCATTCGTTCTGAATGAGCTAATAGCTAAAAGAAAAGGACGATAGTGGAATTGTCTTCATGGTGCTTTTCAGCACTGTCTAAGTGGTTTACAGAGTCAGCTTATTACCCCCAACAATCTGAGCCCTCATTTTACTGACTTTGGAAGGAGGGAAGGCTGAGTCAACCTTGAGCCAGTAAAGATCGAATTCCTGGCAGCCAGTTGAATTAGCCTGCAACACTGCATTCTAATCACTGCGTCACCAGTGGTTACAAAGCTATCAAGATAGTTTTACGTTGACAATCCATGCCTTCCATTTCAAATGGATCACTATAAGAATTCCTGCGTACTATTAAGCATTTTAAATGTACCTTACAATTGCAAGCCAAGCCAGTGTTTCAAAATTTAAAACTGCTCAGACAACAGAAGAATTTATTTCTGACTTGAAGTGCTATCTACCCATCCTTGAGTTGGCAATGGCAGCATAACAGTATAGCCATCCCTGTTAACAATCCCCCTATCCTGCTTTTATTCCTTGTTTCCCAAGTCACTAATAAATGGTGTTGCAAGCATGTTATTCATTATAGCCAAGGGGATTGTGATGGAGTCCTTGATGCTTTTTGAGCTTGGCAGATATTTCATTACCAACTAGGTAACCTCATCAGTGTGACTGTTTGTTGGGTTTCCTGCCACAGATATTCTCTTCGAATGGAAGATGATTGTTTTTCTCCTTTTCCTTTGCTGTTTTTCCTTTTCAACATATCACAGGCAAAAGAAAAAAAATATCAGACTTCCATTCTAGGCTATCTTTCAGATTTCCCCTCAGGATCTCTCACAAGCCCTACCATAAATGTACCTAGATTCTATAGAAGATAATAACTGAACTAGGCGCTGGGTGTTTAAGTTTCTTAAGTCATTGATACTGGCAGATGCAGGGAAACAGACAAATAAGCAACAAATATTTATTTTAGCCCACCCCTTCTCCTTTTTCTGCCCATTGTAAGGCTGAATAATAGGCTTCTATACCTTAAGGTGAATATACCGTATTTTTCGGAGTATAACATGCACCAGAGTATAAGACGCACCAAGATTTTGAAGAGGCAAATTAAAAAAAAAAGTTTTTGCACTCTGCAGACCTCCCCAAAATGGCCCATTCAACGGGTCCATTTTTTGTTTTTTAAAAAAGGGCATGAATAACCTTTAGGAGACTTTAGAGTGCTCCTGGGGGCCGGGGAGCTGGGAGCGGTAAAAACAAGCAAAAAACAGTCCTTTTTCTGTGAAAACAGGCCCATTTTCTGTCAAAAAAGGGTATGCATAGCTTTTAGGAGGTTATAGAGTGCTCCTGGGGGCTGGGGGGGCCAAAAACAAGCAAAAAAACCAGCCTGTTTTTCGCTCATTTTTGTCCTCCCCAGCCCCCAGGAGCACCCTGAAAGCCTCCTAAAGGCTATGCATGGCCATTTTGGTGAATGGGGTGGGATTTCGGAAGGCCAAAAATGCTGTATCCAGTGTATAAGATGCACCCAGATTTTCACTCTCTTTTTTGAGGAAAAAAGGTGTGTCTTATATTCCGAAAAATATGGTACATTTCAAAATACTGTTTCAGTAGAATAGTGAAAAGCACTCCTATTTTTCCAAAAATAAAAAAAAAATGGAGATCTGGTCATTTCAGAATACTGTTATAAATCTGAGTTGCGCAAATGTGGCTTTACTTCTTCCCCAAATAAGCACTAATTCTCCTTTTCTCTTTTTTGGAAGCTTAGAAAAAATGTTAGTGGAAGGAAAGGGGGAGAAATGTGACTATGAAAGTAACTTAAGAAACTTAAGTGTTGATAGAGTGAGCATAAACTCTGAGGGGAATGGCTGTGTTAAAGGACGTGGAGGTAGGCCTCTTTGAGATCTATGGAGGTTAACGTGTCTCCTGGCCTGATGCAGCCCAGGATGGACTGAAGGGACTGCGTCTTGAATCTCTGGTAAGTTATGTGATAGTTTAGCCTTTTTAAATCTAGGATTCCCCTCCACCCCCTGGAGCTTTGGGGGACCAGAAATAGAATGGAGTAAAAGCCTGTTCCTTTCAGACCGGGTGGAACCGGTTCTATGTCCCTGATGTCCCTGAGATGACGGATCTCCTGTTTCATGAGAGCCCTCTTAACGGAACATGAGAGAGTGAGACAATGAATGAAGTGGCGGGGGAGAGGGGAAAGAAACTCTAAGGTGAGACCCAAGCAGATCATCTGTAAGACCCACTGGTCCAATGTGATCTGCTCCCATTGGGTGTGGAACAGCTGGAGATGCCCTCATATGGAAGCTACCTGGTGGTGGTCACTTATATCTTTTGAAAGGTCTGGAACCAGACCCCCCTTGAAGGGACACTTGGAGAAATTCTGCTGGCGACCTCTGTCGCGAAATGGCTGACGGTCATGGGACCTGTTAGCATGCTGTGAGTATGGCTGATGGAAGGGAGCGGAGCTGGTGGAGGGCTCCGTGTTTTGAAAGGGCTTCTTCCTGTATTAGTTGGAGCCCTTCTGGTCAGATTTCTTAGTGACCGATGGCATTACTTTCTTTTTATCCTTATTTTTCACAAGGACCGGGTCCAGGACCTCCCCAAAAAGCTTGTCCCCTTTAAAGGGGGCAGAAGGAAGCTTCCACTTGGAACACATATCAACATTCCAGTGCCTGAGCCACAAGAGGCGACGGGTAGTGACATTGGATTCCAAAGCCCTGGATGCAACTTGGCAGTGCTCAGGGTGGCATCGTTGGTATACTCAGTAGCCGCTACAATTTTATTGACATCCTGCCTCAATTTGGTATCTCCGGCTGGAAGTTTGGTAAGTAATTGTCTCAACCAAAGGAGGGTGGCCCTAGAAAGGAAGGACGCAGAGGCGGACGTTTTAATCGCCCAAACAGCTGCCTGATGAGTTTTATGGCAGGTATTCTCTGTTTTCTTGTCCTCCGCCATGAGTCCCTCCAGGAGATCAGGGGGCAGCACAGAGGATAAGGTAAGTGTTGCCACAGGAGGGTCAATGGAAGGCAATTTAAGCAAGACTTCCAGACTGGCATCTACCATGTACAACTTTTTATCATTACCACTAGAAGTAGCAAGGGTGGCCAGTTGCACCCATTGCTTTTGCATCACATTCAGAAAAAGTTTGGGAATTGGCACTATCTCTTGGCCGACACAGGCTTGGTCAAAGAAACCTTCAGACAGGTCATCCAGTTCAGTAGTTGCCTGAGCTGGAGGGGTAGGCCCCAAACGGGTGGAGGCTTTAGCCTTATTCAAAATAGTCTTGAAGTTGGCAAGCTTAAACAAACCCGAAAAGACAGGCTTTTTGGAGGCAGCACCTTCGTCCCCTCAAAACTCAGGATCCGACCTAGGTAGGATATCCTTCTCCTCCCAGTCGGAATCCTCGCTGGCCAAGGAGGAATGTGGAGACTGAGAAAGCTGAGTCAAGGATGCCTCATGAGTGGTTTCTTGGGGCTAGAGATGTCGGGTCTTGCGTTGGTGCTTGCCCTGCTGCAGCATGCCCGTCTCTATGCCCTGGGATATAGCCCTGGTAATGACATCTTGCATCTCTGCTGAAAGGTTAGGGCCCTGATCCTCGACAGGTTGGACCCCTGGAGTGGGTGGGGCGGCTGGTTACTGGGGCACTAAGGGACCCACGGGAACTGGCCCATCCTCCAGGTCTGATGGGCAGGCAAAGAGATCAGCCTGGTCATCCAATGAGGGGACTGGAGAAGCTGCCATGGCAAGGGAGGCAGTGGGAGAGAACTCCTGTCCTTCCTCATCACTATCAAAAATGGGTTGCCCCTGTTCTAGCTGGACCTCCATGGAGGGCTCCACTGGAGACACCTGCTGGAAGGGCCTGCTGCTGAGCCTTGGAAAAGTGCTTCTCTAAGGCCTTCTGGCAACGGATGGCATCCCTATCTGGGCCTGACTCCTGCTTGGGTCCTGGCCTAGGGTAGGTTTGCTGCCCCTGATGGCTTCCCGGGCAGCCTTGCCAGCTTGCCTGGAGAATGCTCTGCAAGAGGACCCAAGCTGCTCTGAATTCTCAGGGATCTTATCTGCCATGGCTGAAAGGTTGGGATCTAACTGAAACAGGCAGGGAACTACCTCCACTCACCACCTTCACAGTTGTAGACCTTGGACCTAAGCGCTCAGAAGAGAGACACAGAAGGCCACTGAGATCTGATCCAGCCAAGCAGGATTCTGGTGCGAGCGTTAACAGCTCCCAGCATCTGGCAGGAAGGCGTCCTAGGTGAGCCACAATCCCTTGCTGCACCAAGCTGATAGTTTTTCAAAGCTAGGAGTCAAATCGCCAGTGAAAACCACACAAAGAGCCTCCACGCAGTGACCTGCAGTGAGTCAGGCAACCAGGCAGCTGCAGCAATGTGCTCAGAAAGCAAAACTGGCTAAACAAAATGGCGCCCAGAATTTCCAAGCTCTTCAAAATGGCCGCCGCACCAGTCATGCAGCCTAAAATGGCCACCAGGGCTAGATAGGAGCCCTGAAGAGCCGGGCCAAACGCCGGCTTCTTCAAAGCGCGGTCGGCAGCAGCAGAGCCTTCAGCGGGGATCCTGACCGCAGCGGGGGTGCTGTGACGGCACTGGCATTAGCACTCCAACCCACGCGCCTCCGACAGCTGCCTGTAACCCTATGGTGCCCGAGTGAGCCCAGGACACCAGGAGGACTAAGAAATGAGCAAATAGCCAATTAAGGGAAAAGGAAATTTTCTCTCATCAAGCCTGCTCGTAATAGATACAATTAAAGGGATATTTCCTACTTTTAAGTCTAGGAGAGTCCAAGCAATCTGTAGAACTGAAGAGAAACTCAAAGTGCGTCCACTGGGATAGCTGAATTGAAAAAAAACTGAAGATTGTCAGCATCAGAGGCGTGGCTTCAAGTTTCAATTCATTTCTGGGCAGATTGGCTGTATTTAACCCTTGCTTGGACTTTCCAGAGCAGCGCCCTGGAAAACAACATTGTGAAGTCTAGACTGAAAACTGGAGTTGCCCAGTCATGAACATGCTGAATAGAAGGACAAGTGAGGACAAGGCCATATAGTATGTACATGTCAAACTTTTCAGTTAGGTGCCACTTGTCATCAGGGAAATCTGTCATCTTCCGGGTTGTTGCAGATGAAGACAGAATTATAACTGGATAGGAAATCTAATCATGTCTTTGACCTTTCTTCCTTCCTTCCTTCCTTCCTTCCTTCCTTCCTTCCTTCCTTCCTTCCTTCCTTCCTTCTTCATCTCTTGTCTTTCTTAAATAACAAACTTAGGGCTAAATTGATTGAAATAGGCCCTTACAATTACAGGATCTGCATTGTTGATCTAACTTGTGGACAACTTGAAGCCTATGTATAAGTCCAATTATCTGTCTCCTACACTTACATGCTGGTTCTATTAATGATTCACTTACCGTATTTAAGATTGCTCTGGAATTTAAGACCACCTCTTTCAAACAAGTATTTTGTGATACTACTTAATACACAAACTCACAATCTGCATTATTGTCAAGTAAAAGACCAAAATGAACATAGGTGTGGTTTATCTACCTGGAGCAGAAGAAAATAGGAATAGGTGTTATTGTAACCCTGTCCTCTTCTTGCTTCATATAAATGTTTCCACTTCAAAGCCTAAAGTTGGTTTTAGTATCAAAGTTATAGATTATCGTGTCTGTATTTTGCTCCACAGCTAATAGCAGTTAGGTAACATGCCTTTCAATACAGATCAAAATCAAGATGCCCTGACATAGAAAAAAAAAGGAAAAAAATGGGAAAAGGGAAGAAAAAGAATTCAGGCAATTATAGATTGTTACATCTATTTTCCTTTTTGATTAATTTTCAAACCAAATTTATAGGCTAGAATCTTTTGCATTTAATTGCATGTTGAATTCTAATTGTCCAGAAAAAGCTTCTCCAATGCAATTCCCACAAGAATGGTTTAGCATTCTGGAATATCTGATGCGTTTAATGATGAGTTTGTTAGAGAGAGCTTTTATTCAACCAAATCTGAAAACTAATAGCTCCTCTATTTTAATGAATGCCAATGCAACTTATTTCCATCTCTTTTGCATTAATAGTGGAGACAGATTATTAATTTCTAAGGGAAAGACAAAATATATACATAGGGCTTGAAAAAGGAACAATAAAAATTATTATGAGAAATAGAGTGCATTCATTCTAGAGGATATTTTTGTACAAATTTGTACAAAATAGTACAAATGAACACTGTATATGTATGAATATTGTTTATATTGTTCACATTCATTGGAAAGTCTAGATCAATGTTAACAATTCTGGCTTATGACAAGGTTTACCATGCTGAATAGCATATAAGAATTTGATAACCATGGTTTAATAAATAAGCCCCAAATTATTGATTTAGTATAATATGCTAAGTCATGGGCCATGTTTTATAAACTATAATAGCTGAAATCAAACAAATGACTTTTTAGAGTCAGGCTGGTTTCCTTGAACCATAGAGGGTCAGTTTTTTATGTGTGTCCCATATATAAAGCACATTAAAAAATAGAAACACATATAAATCTAATAAATTATCAAAAGATGCACTTTTTTTTACCACATCCTATGGATACATCTATCCTCACATAAATTGGAATTGTAACTTCCAGAATTATCAACACAGCTATATTTCAACAGCTATATTTAAAAAACAAACAAACTGAAACCCTGGGGGAAAAAATCTCCAGAAATGCTGGTCACACTGATGTAATCCAGCTTCACCATTTTGCAACAATTCCCTGCACAATTTGCAGATCCCACCCCCTGAAATATAGCTCATCTCTGCCTTAGTCTTTTAACCTAACCAAGAGAGTGAAGAAGGCAGTTGAGAAACTATTCATACAACCCAGTGTGGACTTCAGCTCCCAAAATTCCCTAGCCAGCCATGCTGGCTGAGAAATTCTGAAAACTGAAGACCATACATCTTAAAGTTGGCAAGTTTGAGAAGTACTGGTATAGCTCAAGAGTAATATCCTGCCCTAGTTAATAAGAGCCGCAGGAAATAAATTACTCCACCTTCTGCTTTAAGTGATTTTACTAAAATAAAAATAGCATGAGGATACCAGGATGTATGTTAAGAATTGTGACATTAATTCAGCTCTGGCATTCAAAACAAGTTATATATACACCACACACACACACACACACACACACACACACACACACACACATACGTACACACACACACACACATACAACTTTGATACCATAATAAATTGGTTAGTTATTAAGAGGCCACAATGCACTTGGTTTCTGCTACCTCACAAGATTAATCCAAGGAATCTCTCTCTGTGTGTGTGTGTGTGTGTGTGTGTGTCTGTCTGTCTGTCTCTGTCTCTCTCTTTCTCTTTCTATCTCTCTGTCTCTGTCTGTGTCTCTGTCTCTCTCGCTCTGTCTGTCTGTCTGTCTGCCTGTCTCTGTCTGCCTGTCTCTCCCTCTCTCTGTCTGTCTCTGTGTCTCTCTGTGTGTGTCTCTCTCTTACTCTGTGTGTGTGTGTGTGTGTGGGTGGGTGGGTGTGCGCACGTGCATCCCCCCCTTCTCATATGGGATGGCCAGGTGAACTTGTCAATTAATCAACTCTAAGAATGAAAATATATGCATCATATGATCAAAATACAGCTATATTTTTACTGCAGCTGTAGTCTCTTGGTACAGTACAATATACATAATTTGGCAGAAACTTCTGAGTAAAACCACAAATGGTTTTTAACCTCAGACGGAGAAAATAGCATCTGGTCCAAAAGTATCCTTTTATTTTTAATTTCACTCCTTGTGCCTTTGCTCATTGTCCAGGATCCCTGTCCTTTTGATGGCTGAAAAAAGATCTGCCCTAGGAGCCCCACCTCTCATCAACATTAGCTGATGCAAGAAGCTGTTGGAAAGAAACGAATGTCTTTTGGACTCAAGTGGGGAGAAACAAGAACTGTTAGATACTAGCAACTGTTATAATGGTTTCCACCAAGGTCCTCTGTTCCGGCGGGAACAGAGGTTTAATCTCATTGGTCAAAGGGTCTGACAGCTCCCTATAAAAGCGATGCTGCTGTCAGACTCAATCTTCGCTGGATTGTACATATTTGTTCTGTTACAATAAAGAGCTGTTGTTGCCTTTAGCCTGAGTGTGCCTTTCCATTACCCAATCTAACACTGGCGACGAGGATGGGATTGGAAGGCAACTAGGTGAACCAAAAAGAGCGTAACAATCCAGCAAGTAAATCTGTGAGGCTTTGGCCTCACGTAGGTTCCCCTATGGCCATGATTTCAAACTAATTACAGACCACAAACAGCTACTGGGCTTGCTGGCTAGGGACCGATCTACTCCTGTGTCATTATCGCCGCGGATGACCAGATGGACTATTTTCCTAGCGGCCTACACCTATCGTCTCATCCAGCAACCAGGCTCTACTTTGGGGCATGCAGACACCTTGAGTTGCTGCCCGCTGCCAGAACTTCTTGCAGACCCTACCCCCTGGGATGCCAGTCCTTCTTATTGACTGGTCCTGTCTCATCTAGTGACGTTGCCCACCACTGTGCAAAAGACTCCACCCTCAAACAAATTTTGAACTGGGTGTGGAGAGGGTGGCCCAAGGGGCACGTTGGGTCTGATTTCAAAATGTATGATTGTAAGAGAGCTGAATTGTCTGTTATTAATGGCTGTTTGCTGTGGGGGGACCGGGTCGTTGTTTCACCCAAACTGCATGTTGCAGTATTAGAGGCTTTACATGTAGGGCATCCTGGAATTGCCAGGATGAAGTCTTTGGCCAGACGTTACGTGTGGTGGCCTAACATGGACAGGGAGATCGAAGAATGGGTGGCTACCTGCACACTGTGCCAGGAGTCCAGACCACTCCCCCAGAGGCACCTGCTAAGGAGTGGGAGCGACCTCAAGCACCATGGTCTAGGGTGCACATTGATTTTGCTGGCTCAGTTCATGGCTAGACATTCCTAGTAGTTGTGGACGCCTACTCAAAATGGCTAGAGGTAGTCCTCATGACCTCCACTACAGCAGAGGCAGTCATCAAGGTACTACGCAGACTTTTCTCCACACACGGCCTGCCCGATATCCTGGTCTCTGACAATGGGCCCCAATTCACGGCCATGCAATTCCAGACCTTCTTAGCAGCACAGGGAATCAGACATGCCCTGGTCGTGCGGGAGATTGGCAAACACGGGCTGACCATTATCTTCTAATTCAACACATCACACCAAGTGCCACTACAGGGAGAAGCCCCTCCGAGCTTCTCATGGGTCACCGGCTAAGGTCCCACTTAGACCAGCTACACCCAAACTATTCTGCCGCATCGCCCCCAGACTCCACAAGCAAAATTCGGAATTTTAGTATAGGGGATTCAGTTTACACCCACAACTATGCCGGGGGAACTCTGTGGATTCCTGCCACAGTGATAGGCATCACCGGGCCTCATTCTTATCTCGTAGAGCTCAAAGGCAGTCGGAATTGGAGAAGGCATGTTGACAAACTCCGTGACCGCCTCTCCAACTCCACTCTTATGCAGCCAGAGGTAACTCCTGCTTGAGTTAGCCAAAGCCCTACCCAAAAGGAGCATGAAGTCACTCCTTCCACAGCCAACTCAAACCCGAAGACACCGGGATACTTAGCTACTTGTGTTGCAGGCTCGCTGTGAGCTCTAAGTGAACCGGCTCTAGAAGCTCCAGCTGTGGCCTGTGAAAGGTTCCAGGAGCTTCCACCAAGCAAAGCTGCAGAGCAAACAGGTCCGTCCGACCTGTCCATAGAACACCCTCCGACTGAACTGTGCAGGTCTGGCAGAGCTACCAAAAAGCCCGCCTACCTGCGTGACTACATTACCAGTAGGATGATTCCATCTAAGAGGGGATGGGTATTAGATACTAGCAACTGTTATAATGGTTTCCACTAAGGTGTTCTGTTCCGGCGGGAACAGAGGTTTAATCTCATTGGTCGAAGGGTCTGACAGCTCCCTATTAAAGGGCTGCTGTCAGACTGAACCTTCGCTGGATTGTACATACTTGTTCTGTTACAATAAAGAGCTGTTGTTGCCTTTAGCCTGAGTGTGCCTTTCCATTACTCGATCTAACAAGAACCATCCTTGTGAAAAACTGATCTGGAGAGTATGCACCACAGCCAAAAGCTTTGATACTTGTTTAGCAGCCTGGGAAGAAGCAAGGGAGCTGAAACTCCTCACCCAAGGATTGCTGAGGAAAATGCAAAACAGGATATACAACGCAACCGAATGCAGCTACTTTTGGAAGAGGAAATGGGGACACAATGCAGAGAACTGTGACAGCAGCACAAATGTTCAGTTGCAACGACTAAAACACAACTCCCAGGAAACAAAAAGCAGATTGCCGAAATAATGAAAACAGAATCTCACAACAACAAAACAAAAAAGAACAGTGAAAGTACAACAGTGAACAGATGGCTTCTTCTCCCAATAATATCAGTGCTCTTACATGCTTCTGACTGAAAGGGGATCAGATTGCTTTTTTGAAACCACTCAGTGTTCCATCTCATAAGAAGACACTAGTTCTAAGAAGGGGAGATGAGATGGGGAAGAGAGATTCCTTTCCTTGCCAAAATCTGCTCAGAAGGGAATTCTTCTGCTTTTCTAATGGTAAAATGATTTATGAAAAGCTCCCCATTACTGACAAGAACAGTTCTTGCCACTCCCACAAATGCTAATTTGTGCAGATTGTAGGGTGGGAGGGTCTTTGGGTGCCACAAACCCAGTTTAGAGTGAAGTCTCACCACACTATCTTTATAAAAAACTGACACCATTCTGCAGGTCAAACATTTAAATGCAAATACAGGCTGGTTGCAAACAAGGAAACTATAACAAGAAAGGTTGTAAAATAGTGTAAAACTCACTTAATAACTGTCTTGTTTAGCAACAGAAAGTTTGGCCACAATTGTGATTGTAAATTGAGGACTACCTGCATTTGCACACTTAGTAAATTGTGGCACATCAAACTCCAGTTGGGGTTTAATGAACAGTCTGTTCCTTGTTTGGTTACTTGAAGACTCTCTGTGGATATTTATACATCTCCAGTGAGTGCCTAAGAAAGAACAAACTATAAATTCTTTGGAAATATTTAAAATTGTATTTTGAATAAGTTATTTATGAATTTTAGGTTTACAGATTCAAAATATATTTTCCCTGTCTTCACTAAATAGTCTGAACAGATTTTGTTTTGCTTCTTTGCTTTGCAATTTACAAGTTAAGCAGATTTTTTTCCCCAAGTAAAACTTGTTATTCTATTTTTTGTTTTGGTTAACTCATTTTCAGATTCATCCATGTATATATAAAACATTGGCTTAAGCTTTTGAAGAAGTTGTTTGTAAATACATTTTGTCCTTTCCAAATTAGGGATGGAAACTAATGGAGAGAGGTCATATAAAATAAGGGCATAGGAAATATGCGATTTTCTGATGTTGTATTACAACTCTATAGTCATCATCATGCTGGAATAAGGCTATAAGTCAGGATTGGGGCTTTGGGGGGGGGAGTTCCTTGCTATACACCATTAATTTTAATAATATTATATACTAAATCTGCCATTTTAAAAAGACTCATAATTGTCTCCAAGTAAATGAAGAACTGCCATCTAAGAAACAGGTTGACTTATGAAGAAGTTTAGACAATAAACAATAGGTGGAAATTACAAAATCGTAGATTTTGGTTAGATATCAGGGAAATTATCTTAATGTAAGAAATGTCCTATTATGGACCTGAGTGCTTTGGGATGCAGTCAACTAGGGTTACACAATCAGAGGCTGGATGCCCACCCATCCTAGATGTTGTAATATTGAAGTTGTTCAATAGGCAGGATGACAATGTGATCCCCAAATAACTTCCAGTTTTACCTGTTATGATTTAAAGAATAGTTGCAGCATGGAAAAATTAGAGAAAATCAGTATATTTAAATAGCAAAAAAAAAAAAAAAAAAACACCAATACTTGGAACCAAAGTTTTGATCACAACTACTCTGATTATTTCACAATGTTATTGGCAATATTGCCCTGTGGCCTCGAACCAAACAATACAGTCTAGAGTGAGCCTAAAAGTTTGCCTATATTTACATCTTCTTTTTACATCTTCTTTCCTACTTCTTTTCCTATTTCCCCCCCTATTTTCCTTCTTTCTTGAGGTGCGGTAGCTCAATGACTTAAAAGGCACTGGAGAGAAGGTATGTATTTTGGCGGTTCAAGTCCTACTACCATCTGGCAGAGTGAGCTCCTATCACTTGCCTCAACTCCTGCCAGCCTAACAGTTTGCAAGCATATAAATGCAAGTATATCAATAGATACCATTTCGGGGGAAGGTTACAGCATTCTGCTGTGTGCTTTGCTGTATGCTTTGCGCTGCAGTGTGATGTCATGCTGGCCATATGACAGCGGAAACATCTTTGGACAATGCTGGCTCAAAGAAACAGAGATGAGCACCACCTTCTAAAGTCAACTATGACTAATGGAATAAACCCCATTAGGGACTCCTTTGCCTTTTACTTCTTTCTTACTTTCCATATTCTTTTTCCTACTTCCCTCCCCCTACTTCTTTTTCCTATATTCTTCTACAAAACAGTCTGTTGTGAAAAAGTGCCTTTAATTAGTAACACTGGGAGCCATCTGTCTGATTGCAGTCTGGTGCTGCTTTCTCAGGGGACAAGCAATATTTCTATGGGAAAGAATGAAAGGCCGATATCAGAGCATCAGAATAACAGGCTGTGTTCACACATCACATTAAATCTCAAGGTAGTTTATTCAGTTTTCATTAAGCATATTGTGTAAACTCAATCACTGTACTTTATAACCCATTATTTATAACTGAATGCACCATGTTTTCCCAACAATTAAAAGTTAGTCAGGAAACCACAGTTAAAGAAACCATGGAATAGCATACTGTATAATTCTAGTTCAGGGGTCATATTCATTTACCTTCCCTTCTGGTTTGCGAATGTGAGCACACGTGTGAGAGCGCTCACTTCGCTCACACATGCCACCTCCCTGTATGCGCACAGCCTTCCGCGCATGCACTTTTGGTGAAAAAAATGGCCTAAACGGGATGCTGTAGAGCCGGGGTGGGCAGGCAGGGTCACCCGTGATTTCTGCTACCAGTTTGGGGGAACCAGTCCAAACCAGTAGAATACCACCTGTGATCTAGTCCCAGAGTTTTCAAGCTAGAAGTTGAGCTGGATAATCTTCCAGGTTTTCTTTGTCTTCAGTTTTCATTTTGGAACAGATTTTTTTTTAAATGTAAAACATTTGACACGTCTAATTAGAATCTATGCATTTGTTAAACAAAGCTGTGATTTGGGGACGATATCAGCACATTAGGTTGTTGCTGCTGGTTTTTTATCTTTATATATATATTCATAACATATAATCACATGTATAATATTACATATCCAACACCGTATTGTTTTATTAAATGTTTACATCAATTCATCTTACCATCAACTCCCAAAAACAATTATTGCTCTTCTGCTCTCCATACGCCATATTTGTCACTTTCTTCTCCTCCCTCCTCCCCCTCCCTCCCTCCTTTCTTCCCCCTGTCACCCTTCTCTTCTCTACTTCCCCTTCCTCTCTCCTTCTCCTCTCTCCCCTTTCCACTCCTCCTTTCTCTCCTCCTCTTCCCCCCTGTGCTCTCTCCTATCCCTCTCTTCTTCCCTTACCTCTCTCCTCTACTTCACACTCTTCATCTCATTTACTTGGTGTTTTTCAGTTTCTGAGTGAGCTCCATTTTATGTTGATGGTATTTATAATTCCTTTTCAATATACATATTTAATTTTAACATATATCTTCCTTTTTCTTTTTTTTAAAGAGAGAACAAAAAGGTAGACATATATCGTCATTATACTTTTAAACCCCAACCCCCTGCCTAATTTTGTTGTTGCTGTTTTTTAAAAAAAGAAGGTAGCAGTGATTCTTGGAGGTGGTAGAAGTTTTGAATTTCAAACTGTATATTTTGAAATGAGCAGAAATAATGTTATCAAAATACGCTCTCCAAAGGATGTTGAAAGTTGAAATATGGTATAACTGAAAAACCTCTCTACTTTTATAGCTTCAGAATCCATTATGATAGAAATCAGATCTCATTAACTATTGATGGTCAGGTAAGGAGGATAAATAGGCATGCACTAGAAACATTTATCTCCATTCTTACTCCTCAGTCAGTGATCATGGAAAAGAAACTCTTTCCTCTGGCATAGCATCTTCCCTAGATCTGCATAGCCCCCAAACCCAGCTGTGTTTTAAAAGTCTTCAAAATCTTGGCTTTTCCCCCAGATCTTTGATTAGGGTGAGTGGCAAACTACTTATATGACTTTACATGGGATTCATTATTTATAATATGTACCATCCTTTATTCCATTGTTACCTATCATTTTTAATGCATGCTGCCCTGAATTGTTATGGAGTTGGGTTGGTGTTATAAATTTGATAAATAAAGAGTATCAGATTTCACACCTGATAAGACATCTTACTTTCAGATTAGCAAATAGGCTATTGCTATTCAAATATCAAAGTACATATCCAGTACACCCATGATCCTATCCTATACCAGTGATGGCTTACTTTTTTGTCGTCATGTGCCAAAAGCAAGCGTGTGCACATATGACAGTGCACCCGCACTCCGGCGCCCATAATGCAATGCACATACGTGCCTCTCATCCCCCCCACGCATGGGTGCGCAACTCCCTGTGTGTGCCCTGCCCCCCCTTCACCCATTTTTGGCTTCTAGGTTGGTCAGAAGGCTTTCCAGGCCCAAAACAGGACATGGGGGGCCTCGCACGGCACCCCCGTGCCCCGTTTTGGGCCTGGAAGGTCTCTTGCATCAACCTGGAAGCCAAAACAAGGTACAGGGGTGCTGCGCGAGCCCCTAAAATGCAATGCGACTGCCCCTATGCATGCACCCTACTCCGTGCGCATGTGCGGCAGAGATCCAAAGACCAGCTGGTTTGTGGGAGGTGCATGCACATGAACAATGGATCTGGGCCGAGGCAATAGTTGGTGTGCCCACACCTGTGGCATGCATGCTATACGTTCACCATCACGGTCCTATTCCACACTCAGAGAGTCTTTATTAAGATAGATCTAATTGTGAAAATGAACCATAGACAGCCCAGCCTCAAATTCAATCGTGCTCTGAGCTCCAAAAGGCCTCTAGAGCCTTCAAATCCTTAGCTGCATAATTTTAGCCTATTAAAAATCCACACAGATGAATCTTCAGAGATATTTTGTGCCAACATCCACTGCAAGTACGCCTACAGCATATACTAATTTCAGTAGAAACAGCTCTTTGACTTTTGCTGTGTGCTGTAAATAAGAACTGGCTTGTCTATGCACTTTGATCGCTACACAGCATTTCACATTAACAGTCAGCGAGGAAGGGAGCATGAGATCAACCAACCCAGCAGCAAAACTGACTGAGCAGAGGCATGGAAAGAGTGCAACTTGCAGATCCAGCAGAATGCACAATGTGTAGAAAATTTATTCACTTTTACATTTAAAAAAACAACTTCACAAAAGCTTGAATTAGTTTTTTCCAACCAGAATGCCACAGGCATATAGACCATCTCACACAATACTCAGCAATGGATGTGATTGATTGATTGATTGGTTGGTTGGTTGGTTGATATCCCACATCAATAGCTCTAGGTACCTTAGAAATACACATATACTCAAATAATCATAAAACAATTTTAAAATCCTATTCTAAAATTAACATGACATCTAACTGCTAAATACCTCCCAAACTCTGAAAAACCTGAGTCAAAAAGTAGGTTTTAAGACTTGCCCTCTTTTTAAGATTATCCCGCCCCCAAAGACTCACAATAGCTTTGGGAGCTCAGAATTGTATAACAACATTGGCTGTGCAGTTAAAGTACTTTAGGTATGAGGTCCTTAATACTACCACATTTGTAACAGAAGCACTTACCAAGGCACTTCCAATTTGAAAGAATTTGCCAGTGACATCAACGTCGCGCAGGGGATGCCTGTAGGGGATCCTTTCATGTCTCTGTTATTTTCCCACCAAAATGATACCTATTTATCTATTTGCATTTGCATGCTTTTGAACTGCTGAGTTGACAGGAGCTGGAACAAATTGACAAGAGCTCATTCCATCACACAGCTCGCTCTCAGATTTCGAACTGCTGAGCTGTCAGTAATCTTCTGATTCAGTGTTCTAACCACGAGTCACTGCAATCCCACCACAATACTATAGTGTAACTATTCTTGTGTCTTCAGCCTATATTATATACTCAATCCTACTATGTATGCAGAAGGAGATATATAATCACTCTAGAAGTTGAGATTATTCATCTCTGGACCTTCTTAGAGCTCCAGATGAATGATCATATTCACATTTCAACGGGTGACAGATTGATATAGAAATAAGAACATAAGTAGAGGCCAAGATTGGTGTGAGAAGCATTTTGGTTTTCCCCAGCTGTACTCTGGTTCAAGCCCAATTAGTTGGCTCTAGAACAGGGGTGTCCAAACTTGGCAACTTTAAGACTTGTGGACTTTAACTCCCAGAATTCCCCAGCCAGCTGCTCTAGAATATAAAGTGGTTAAAGCATAAGAGGCTGATTTGATACTCAATTTCTTCTGGGGCTTTTCTTCCACAAATCAGTACTCCCACAGATACGTTTTTGATGTCCTCCAGTCTCTCTACTCCACTCAATATTTGACTTTATTTTTTTTTTAAAAATATCTATTTCATTGAATAACATAAAGCATGCTGCAAAGCTCAGAATCAGCCTCCAGCATTATTTTATTTAATGAATAAACTTATAAGCCCTGAAACACCGCCTAAGCTTTCTGATTAAAGAAAAAGCATGGGTGACCATAGCCCAATGTTTTGGAAATGTGCCCTCCTACATAGAGAGGAGACAAAGGCAAATAGAGGATTAAGGAGCATCTGGATGAAGATGAGCACAGATGTTGATACTTTGTAACTCATTGTGTCTCTTCCGGGAGTCACTTGAATGGGCTATCCCAACAACTTCTTAAAGCTCTGCATTCTCTCAAAACCGAAATGTTGAGGGTTCTCAGACAATCAATCAGCCAGGATGTCCTTGAGTTTTCTGAAATAGAAACTTTCTGATCATTGATAGAGAACTAACTGCACCATTCTAGCAGGCTAACCACTAAATTTATTTATGAGGGTCTTTGAATTTTCTCAAGCCAAAACTGTATGACAATTAGGGGAAAATGTATTCTCCTTCATTCATACATATCCAGAGAAGAACTCATGATCCTGTTGTAAAAGTATATGCCAATAGAAGTGGGGAGAAAAGGAGAGAAAAAATAATGCAGAAAACTGAATTCACATCTGGACAGCAGATTTGGGGTTTGGCTCAAAAAGAGCTTCTTTTCAGACCAGCAGAATCCAAAGAAAGTATCAGTGAAAGTATCAGAGAACAAAGAAAAAAAATACAAATCACGCAGCAAACAACATGAAAGCCTAGTTTCATTCTCCTATTTCTTGTCCTATGTGCTTGATGTCTAATTTTGTGTTTTCCTAAAGGAAGTTCAAGAAAAAAAACTGTTGGATATCTGGACAAGATCCTAGAGTGGCAGTACAATCTCTAAAAAAGACAGCTTGACCACTTTCAGTGTGTGCTCACACAGGAAGTCATGAAACACAAGTAGCTGCCAAGTCAGACTGCTATATTTCACTCCGTGCTGCTCCACCTACAGGAAGCAACTTCCAGCCCCACCTGGAGACCAAAGCTAGAACCCTCTGAGATATTAATTTTTCTTTCCATAATAGCAAGACAGCTGTAGCATTGTAGGATAAAAGTTTGGTGTCCATGGATAATCATTGGTTGCAGACAATGATAGGTTAAAATAGATTGCAACCATATTCCTAGTGTATTTACTTTTTTGCAATCCTGAATCTCTTATTTTTTTTAAAAAAAAAGAATGAGTTATTTTAAATGTTATATAAATAAATCTGTCTTGAAAAATCACAATACAAATTTCAGAACTTTCTGAAAATTTCATATAGCTGAGCACAATGAAACTGATGACTGATGGAAATTAATAAAATAAAATCTTGTCTCCATGTTAGAAGAATGTGTAATCCTCTTGCCTTGCATCTCACTTGTGATCCATCAAATATTCTGGATCTCTTTTGGCAACTCTAAGCTCTGGCCAATGCTCCATTTTCATTTGTAACTTTGCTCTTATTTTTAACAGACACACAGACCATTTCATTATACCAGTTTAAACTTACCTCAATATGAATTGTCTGTGGAATCTCAGAACTACAGAATGGGAATATATTCATATGTAAATCTACATGTGATTACAGCTTCAAGAAGAATATTGTGAGACTTCTGAACAGATATAAACATGGAGGAGATACATCAAACACAGAGGTGATACTCAGCATGTTCTGGCCAGTTCTGGAGAACTGGTAGTGGAAATTTTGAGTAGTTCGGAGAACTGGTAAATACCACCTCTGACTGGCCTCACCCCCATCAATTCTCTGCCTACCAAGTCCCAGCTGATCGAGAAGGAATGCGGATTTGGCAGTAACTTTCCCCTGGAGTGGGAGGGAATGAGAATTTTACAGTATCCTTCCCCTGCCATGCCCACCAAGCCATGCCGACAGAACGGGTGGTAAAAAGTTTGAATCCCACCACTGATCAAACACCATCCTATCACTCAAACTTTTAACTTAATAGTAAATATAGAAAATATAAACAAAAGGCAAAAATACACTTAAAATTTAAATGCAACAAACCCATTAACAAAAATAGAAATAAAAAAGAAAAGAGTATCCTGTAATCACACATGATTGCCATTTGTGATCTCCTGCAGCTTCTCCACTGACAGAAGCCAGGAAGGTTGCAAATGGTAATCACATGGCTGCCAGGTGCTGCAACCTTTGTATTTGTGAGTCAGTTGCCAAGCTTGACACAATCAAGAGATTGTTGAGATGCTGCGATGGCCAGAACTACAAGGAACAATCGTAACTCTCCTCATTCAGCAATTGTAATTTCAATGAATGAGTGATAGCTGAATGAGGAATACCCGAAGGCTACTATATTTAATGTCCTTGTTGGAAATTATGGGAAAATTCAGACAAATATATTTGAAGGGCATGTAATTAGGGAAGGTTGCCATAAAAGCAATTTCTTTTTATTAAGAAATTATGAATAGGGTGAAAAAAAAATGAGTTTTCCAATGTGTATTTCATAATAAGATATTCTACCCTGCATACACCAGGGATAAACAAAGTAAAACAAAAATAAAACCACAAAACAAAGAAGTAGTTTTTATGTCTCAAGGTTGCAAAATATAGAATACGTGCAACCACTAGAGTTGCAATTAGTCTGAAAAATTTCCTCTTGTGAGGTTTTCATCATGACTTACCCAATTCTAGATACCATACAATTTTTTTAAAAAAAATCCTCAAGTTTTGAGTAGCTTTTCAGCACATTAATTTAGCTGGCTTCAAACATAATGAGAAAAAGGAAAGAATTAATATACCGCCTCTTGACACTTCTGCTAATAGCTACAAAGAACGAGAGGTGTTTTTTCTTTGTGATTGAGATACATGGATAGCGAGGTATACTTTCAGATGCACAGTATTTTTCTTGGCATACTATAGCAGGAATGTGAAGAACAGACCTGTGATTAGTAAGCTGCACCTTCAACATATTTATTTTCAGCTCATCAGGAGCAGAAAAGACTTTATTATAAAACATTCATAACTACTTTTCAAATACAAACTCTTAAGGAACTCTTAAACAAACAGTATTACCAACACCGGTTTATTATTACAGTCTTAGACCAGCGACCAGAACAAATAAAAGCAATCCGTATATACACTTAAAACTTCTAGTATAAAATAATAAATAACACCTAAAATCTACAATAAAATCCAGTGTCAATTATACATGGTCTGACTATACGATAATTGCAATCCCTAAACTGTGTGGCCCATTGTTCAACGCTAAAAGGGAAGTGACTAAGCAGTGCAAAGGGTTTGCCACAATTGTTGTATAACATCGCTATGGTGGGGAAGACACGTGTTTGCGATCAATCCCCAGTGCTGTTGTGCAGAATCTGGCCACCTGTGCTGTAGTAACGGATTGTTCATCCTTAAGCAGCCACTGGAGATAGATAGTATTGGAACGACCTAGCAGTTATTGGTAGAATATGTTTTTTTCCTAATCTCCGTATAAAAGGAACATCTAAAGAGCATGTGACTGACAGTCTCCACCTCTCCTGAGCCACAGGGACGGAGTCTTTCCATGAATGGTATCCTTTTATACTTGCCATACAGAACGGCTGATGGAAGCGCATGGCACAATGCGAGTGCAAATGTTTTCCAGTGGTTTGCTGACTCTAACTGACTAAGAAAGCTGGCAGGAGCAACAACACATCTAATGGCATCTGGAGCCAGAAACAGCAGAGCTTTCCCTAAGCCCGCCTGCCTCTCAATGTCTTCCACCATTTTGTCGCAAGATTTGTCTTGCTGGATCATAGTCCATCTTGAGTATTAAAGCTGGGGAGAAGCCTAGTTTGCAAGGTGGGACTCGACAGCTTGAAGCCATGATGAAGAGAATTTGTCTTGGATGATTAATGGAGTGGGGCCTTGCGGAAAGAAGTTAAGCTTTAGTCAGAGATTTAAGGATGCTATAAGATTCTTGCTTCGACTTTTGTCAATACAGCATTACCATGAAAACCACATCCTATGAGTCTTTCTCCAATACTGAGTTGCAGCATTTCCACCCAAAGTCAAAACAAATTCATAAATTTCATTATCCATATTCCCAATTACTGTTCTGCCCCATTATTTCTATTCTCAATTGCAAAAGAAGTTAGAGCTTAGGGAACCCCTACTTAGAAGATTTTGCATGAAGCAGAGGAAACAAAAAAAAAGTCCAGACATTCCTTGAAATAGCAGGCATTGGACATAGTCCATGGGAGGCACTTAAAGAGAAGGAGAGTGTTACATTTATTTTAATTGTATTAATTTATTTCATTTACATCAATGTATATAATCTGTGTACGATGATGTTATTCTTCAAATGAAATAAATTGAAGTGAATAACATAATTTCATATTCAGTGTATAGTCAATGGAAGTATTTCTTGGTCCATTAAATTGAGATTTTACTGTACAGCTAACAGTGAGCTGGGGATAAAAGTAATGTTATGAGGATATAGCAGAAATGGATGTTGCCAGGATGTGTTGATCCTGTGGATAGACACAAGCAGGACATAGCATCAAGCAAAGAGAAAAAGGTGGAGAAAAATACATCCATTCTAGATTTTCTAGAATTTGCCCCATTCTTCTCTCTCATTCATTGCTTCTTCATTTGTTTGATTTGTATCACCAAAATCCATACCTGTCACTGGTATAATTATAAAAAGGTACATAAAATATAATGCATTAATTCAATGAGAGTTTTCCCCCACAAGAAGTTTTTTCCGGGTATTAGTTAATTTTATAGGACACACAAACACACAAAATCTAAGTACAATGAAATGCAGTATATTCTTCAATTTTCTTGGTGCGGCCCACTGGAAGTGCTCACAATGTTTGTCTATTCTCTCTTTTTTCTTATTTTCCACTCGTTGGTGTTGCAATCACTGCCATTAAGATTTTTTTTAAAAAATAATTTGATAGCGCTGCGATAATAGAATTTACATAGTTGCGAATTCTACTTGTCATTATGAATTATTAATTGAATATACTCTATGATTACTGAGCCTGGCAAGAAATCAACTTTTTTTTTTTTTTGCAATGTCTTGTGACATTCTAGTTGCTTCACTACAAGGAGTCTTTTGATTTCTAGTTTTTGTATAAACAGGCACTAGCAGAAAACCAGCAGTTTCCATGATGTTAATATGCTAGGAAGCAAGGAAGCAAGCAAAAAAAAAAAAAGACATCTCAGCACTATTGAGAGTGTAGGGGCCAGAGGTTTTATATAAATAATGTCCAGCACTGTGGTCCCTAAAAGGCAAAAAATGATCTCTTCCCAGATAAAATAGTCAGGATAGATAAGAAAAATGCAAAAAAAGTGAATTGAATTATCATGCAGATCTGAGATGCAATCTGATGGAATCCAGATATTTCACATTACGATTTCCATGATCCTGACCATGACAGAGTTTGAGCATCTGTCCTCAGGAAAGTTCAAGATATTTGGGATGATCTCATCACAGCCATACCAGAAGCAGTTAGCTGGTTAGCTTCCTTAAGGTAAAAGTTCCCCTCGCACATATATGATAGTCGTTCCTGACTCTTGGGGGTGGTGCTTATCTCCGTTTCAAATCTGAAGAGCCAGCGCTGTCCGAAGATGTCTCCATGGTCATGTGGGTGGCATGACTAAACACCAAAAGCACATGGAACACTGTTACCTTCCCATTAAAGTGGTTCCTATTTTGCTACTTGCATTTTTTACGTGCTTTTGAACTGCTAGGTTGGCAGAAGCTTGGACAAGTAATGGGAGCTCACCCCGTTACATGGCACTCCATTATGTCTTAGCCACTGAGCCACTGCATCCCTTTTTAGCTTTCTTAGATATTGAATTATACCATCTGTCCCATTGCAATTCTATGGCTCCATATTATCATGATTTTATTATGGTTTTATCTTAATTTAATATTTTATCTCATATATTGTTCTGCACGCGCACGCACGCACACAGTGTGTCTGTGTGTGTGTTGGCTGTGCTCTACTTAAACTTATATTTGTGTTTGTATGTATCATGTTTTTCATTGCTGTTCTATTTCAATGATTGAATGACCTCTTAGTTGCCATACACTAAATAAATAAAATAAATCACAGCTTGTTGATTAAATGGAATAAAAAGTTTGAAATATCTGATGAACATCAAGCTACCTGCCTCTGATTTAACTTCATTTAAAGGAGAAACATACTATAGTCATAAAAGGCCCAAATGGCAGTAAAAAGGCAGATAAGTTTCATCATGAGTCAGGGATTGCTAGTAGCTTTCAATAACCTAATCAATCAATTAAATCATGATTCATCTAAGCATATTTTATTGAGCTGCTCCAAGTGTCTCAACAAGCCTGACATTCAGAGGTGGGTTGCTCCTGGTTCAGCCCAGATTAGGCAACCCAATAGTAGTGGTGGCAAGAGAATCCACCCACCCGCCCGGACGTTTCTGGGCATGCACAGAAGTGTTATGCGTCTGAACCGGTAGTAAAAATATTGGCAACCCATCACTGCTGATGTTGTGTCTCTTTCATCTGCCAACTACTGGCCCATAAGAAATGCCCCTGCATTTTGTTTTGCTCCAAACTGTTGGCCACAGGAGTTTCATCTTTGTTTTTCAAAGGTGCCCCATGAAAAAGAAATATTCTTGTTCTTCTGTAGCAATCAAACAAAACGTTAGGCTGAGAGAAAAGCAGAAAATAAGCATTTTAGGAGCACAATGAATGCCCTCCTTTCCCTCTTGCATAAGCCAAAGGTAACTGTTCAGAACTGACCCAGAGGGGTGGAAAGCTTCACTGAATTGCCAAACCACTTCCTTTGACTGCATCTAGACTTTCCCGTTAAAGCAGGCTATGCTTTCAGCTGTGGAGCTGGGTATTGATAGTGTAAAACATTAAAAATGTAACAACTAGGATTTTGGACGATCACAAAAAGAATTTTAGTTCAACTGTTCAGACAGAATAAAGCTGAACACAATTAATATAAAAATCCAATTGAAAAGCTTATTGGTTCATGAGGGAAAATATAGGTGAAAAATGTTATTAGGATTAGTCAACATCGATAAAATGTTATTGCTTCTTCCTCAATCTCCTGGTTTCTATAATTTCATGCCTGATATAATTCCTGACTCGTGTGTAGTTTTAATTGTTGTAATGAAGGTTATATCATCTACAAATGATTTGGCAACTTATGGTCCAGAGTGATCTAAATATCCACTTTCTTGATTAATCCAAATTACAATGGCAGGGAAACGAAAAGTACATCACTTTCCACATAGTTCCATATCTGAATGTTTAATCAAGCAAAAGGTCTTACCCCGTATATTATGAATTCTCACTAGGCTAGATCTTAAAGGAATCCTAAATCTTTTTTTACCAATTATTATGGTGTTGAGTCTCTCTACTTCACAGCTCAAGTCATTCACACAGAGGTAGAAAATAGCTTATTTCATTATTATTGCATGATTCTAATTATTAGAAAATATTTGAATAAGAGCACTTCTCTTCCAAAGGCTGATTTTATATCTGACCAAAAATAAATTCAGCTCAAAGATTCCAATCAAGAGTTTTGGACAGCTGCAAGATTCATAACTATGACATTTGAATGTATGTCGGCCATCACAGCTACCTAGGAATAAATTTGGTGTTAATATTATTCCAGTTCTTTAAGCTGTCACAGAACAAAAGAATCAAAACTCCCAAATCTCTTCTGCTATTATTATTTTTAAGATTGAACCTATAATATTTGACCCCTCATCCTTCTAATTGTTCCCATAACAATATAGATTTTTATTAGAGGATCCCATGGTGGTACCAATAGGACATGCTATTCAATAAACAACAAACAACATTTCACTCATTTTAATCCCATCACTTGACCTGTACTGCTAGAATATATCATCCAGCAAAGAACCAAATCACTGGTGGGAAAGGGCCCACTCAGGAAAGAAATACAAGGCCTCCTTATATTTGTTTTCACAATAAATAAAGGATTGGATTCTGTGTACGCATGTATGCATGACCCCTAACTGTAACAAAGCAAGAGCAAAGCAGCACAGATTGTGATGTACCAAGCCAAATACACCTTAATAATGAGCCATTTAATGTCCCATTAGAAGTTTAGTAAACTCTATGGTGACTATTTGGAATTGGAAAAAAGAGAGGAACGAAATGTTATGCAGAATTAAATTCATGATTTTCTTGTTATTAAGGCCAGTGGTCCCCAATCCCTGGTCTTTGGACTGCTACCGGTCCATGGCCCATTGAGAACTGGGCTGCTTGAGTGATGGGAGCATGCAAAGCTCCATTTGTGTATGTGCACACACAAGGTTGCACACACAAAACCATCCCCTCATGTCCACTCCACTTGCTGCCACTTGCTGCCACTGCTACCAGTGTGTGAAGCCAGAAAGGTTGGGGACCGCTGATTAAGGCCATATGGTCCCAAGCATGGTAACCATTACAAATAACATTTCAAGCAAATAATAAAAATAGAAAACTACCGTGTTTCCCCGAAAATACGACAGGCTCTTATTTTCTTTTTACCTACAAAATATGGCTTCGGCTTTAGTATGGGAGGAGGGTTTATTGTTTTGGGGTTGCCGTCAGATTAAATATAGAGACTAACCGACCTATCCTTAAACTCAGCCGAACAAATGGAAAGTTAATTATAACAATATATGGCTATGGATCAGGAGAAAAATAAAGGATCATATAAAGAGAAAATAATGGCTCAGCAGCTAAAGATGCTCAGCAGCTAAAGATGCCATGCAACAGGATGAGCTCCCATTCCTGCTCACCTGGCAGTTTGAAAGTATGCAAATGTGAGAAGATTAATAGGTACACTTCGATGGGAAGGTAACAGTGTTCCATGTGCCTTTGGCGTATAGCCAATGGAAAATGTCTTCGGACAATGCTGGTTTCCTCAGCCAAGAAACAGAGATGAGCACCGCACCTTAGAGTCAGACATGACTGGACGGGGGGAAATCTTTACCTTTTTGGATAAAAAGGCAACTGGATAAATTTGGATCTCTCTTCTTTTCTGGAGAGAATCTGCCTAAACAAATTACTGTATAGCAGAGCAATGAGATAATGACAGGAGTACAACAATCTTCTAATAGGCAAAATTTTTAGAAATAATGAAACTCACTGGTCAGATATTTATACCAATTTTAGAGTACCACTATTTAAAACCAAACCTCAACTTTGTTCCTATATGTTAGGAAAGTTGCAACATTTTAAGTCAGTTATCATGTCTCAAATTCCCCTCAGTTGTTTTTGAAGTGATTCAAAGGCAACTTATTACATGAAATATCTCAAAATCAATTTGAATATTTGATTCCAATAATTGACTGGCTTTGATTGACTATCCTTATGATCCGATCTGCCCCAATAGGAAGTTGTTTTCTGTTTGACGTTAGTTACGGTGGCCTTTCAATGTCCAGATGGGATTTTTTCCTAGCTCTACCTAATTTCCCAGGAGAAAGTTCATACAATAATAATCTACCATTAGGCAACTTTCCTTCTTACAACAGCAAGGGAATAAGGATTCCAACCAAACCAACAATTGACTGAAAAGTTATTTAACAGAATATTTATTACATTTCACGTCAAAAAAGCTTCTAAAATCTGAGTGCCACAGTTGAAAAACTTTGTCTCAGCTAGCTCAAGTTTCCAGTTGTGAGTTATGGATTAAAGCATTTCAATAAAAACACCATGGAGAGTTAAGTTTAAGTATCCTTTAACATAGTTGACTGACTGTGCCTATTTTGATTTGATGGGTCAAAAGTTGTCCTGACCTGAAATAATTGAGATCTCTGTTTGCAGTTTCTTCTTTACTATTCTTTCCAGTTCTCAATGAACATCAAATGAGAAAAGCTGTATTGCAGGGGTGACAAGGTTACTGTGTAATTTACATAGCCATACTTGTCCATAGATGGCATGCCCTTCTGCAAAATACATTCAGCTTTGTAAGATGACCAACTTGAAATGACACTCTTTGTGCAATTACTAGAGGCAAGAAAATGTATCTGAGAGAGCACCCAAGAGCAAAGCAATGCAGTTTGTCAACTCATGGCGCTGTGCAGCAACCTTTATCCTTTATTTCAAATACATTAATGCACTTCCTTTATGAAGCATTTGTTCCACAGATACAGCAAGAACTATCACCCGTTATTATTGGATAGCAAGCAAATTATGTTACTAATAGATCATTTTGTATTAAAGAACCAACATTTTAGGATCATGCAAATGGCACAAAGGTGCAGAGAACTCCTTAAACATTTGCCATCATATATGTAGTTTCCAAAAATATCAGCAGCACTGTGTCTCATCATCTAGACCATTTGGGGGGTGAAATCTGCTTTTCTCTTCCTTTGACTACTTCAAAAACAGATTAGGGCTTCAACTTCCTACAGTCTGACACATCATATGTTCATCTGAGAACATTAATCATAAGCAAAAGACATGGTGCCTAATAAAATTTACAGGAAATACTAGCTGCTTCTCCCACATCTCCAACCATTTTCCCCACACCCCTCCTAATAATGTGTGTGTGTGTGTGTGTGTGTGTGTGTGTATGCATACACACACATACATATATACACATACATACACACAAATACATACATACATGCATGCATGCATGCATAACTTGAAAAGGAAGATTAGAACTTAGAACATGACAGAAACCATTTCCAATTTGGTGTATATACAAGTCTTAGGGATAATTTTTCTCCTTTCTGTCTGGTATATAGCGATAAATTTACAAGAACTAAGTACCCTGCTGGTCGATCACTGATAGAACCAGGCAACAGGTTAAAAAATCTTTTTGCACATGAAAGAAACAAATTCCATATTTTGACCACTAAGTCTCCCAACCCTAAAGAACCACAGCAGACCCATCATTAGAAACATTTAAAAAAAGAAAGAAACCATGTTCGATTACCATCTTGTCCAGAACTCTCCAGATATTCACTCAGCTCGCAGCCAAAGACGTTCGTGGCTCCTTTCCTCTTGAGTTTCAGCTTTCCTGCCTTGTTCTTCATGAGTTAGTTCCAAAAAAAGAGGATTACCCCCTCCTTTCTTCCCCCCACCCCCCTTTTTACACCAAATAAGTTAAAAAGTTCTCCCCTCTTCTTCTCAGATTTGTGTTGTTTGTGTCCCGTTTCTGGTCAGCAACACTGAAAGCCCAGAACTTTCAGCCGGATGCCTCAACATTAATCTCCACCAGATGTTAAGCTCTTACAACTAAGACTGCTGTAGAAGGGAATGATCGGTACATACAGAGATCTCCAGCAGGAAGCAGCATATAGTTTGTAGTCCAGGTTCAGGATGGTTCTCTGTGAGGGAGTTAAGAAACCAGTGTCTCCAGCAAAACTGGCAACAGAGATCAGATTTTGGCTGAGGTTCTTCTTTGCTGATGAATCCCAACAAATCAAATGAAACTGGCCTTCAAATTAAATCAAGCTGGGTCTTTCATAGAAAAAAAACCAGATACTCCAAATCCATATTTTCCCCCAATAAACTTGTTTAAAAAAGGGGGGGGGGGAATACAAAACTGATGAAGAGCTACAAATCTGTGTAGGCTCTACATTTTAAACTCCTTACTCTGTTTTAGGGTTATCGGACAGTATTAGGAGAACAAGGAATTGGCTTCCTTCCTTCATGCAGTCTCTCTCACTTTCCCCTTTCCTCTGCTTTTACAAATTCTGGGATTATCCAGTTCAGGAAATGCTGAAAGGAAGTTAGCAGGGGAGGGCGGAGGATGGACTTTTTTGGCAGTATGGCCAGTGAAGTAAGTCTGTTTGTGTGTGTGTGTGTGTGTGTGTGCGCGCACAAGAGTGTGTGTTTAAGAAAAGTAAGAATGGGGGGGGGCAGAAAGAGTAGTTTTCAGCAAAGAAGGGAGGGAGAAGAATGTCCTGCCAGCTAAAAGATAACGGGACAGTCTGAAAGGAAATCATTTCACAGAGCAGGGGCCCATAGCAGCTTTGTGCTCTGATGTTTCCTGTTCCACAAATGGTCAACTCTGAAAAAGACTCAGGGAGGGGCAAGGGGAGGTGGGCGGAGTAGAACTGGTTTCAATAAATGCTTGACTCTTTTTGATTGATTCTCTCTCTCTCTCTCTCTCCCTCTCTCTCTCTCTCTCTCTCTCTCTCTCTCTCTCTCTCTCACCCCCCCTCCTGTGTTTCCTCATATTGGACTGAGTGTTCCTCTGTTTTCTATAATCGGAGTGATGGGGGGAGGGAGGAGAGAGATTGAGCAAGCAAGTAATGAAGAAAGCAAAGTGGAAGAAACTGTAAGGTCTCTCAGCCTAAGACCTACAAAACAAACACATCTCATTTCCTCAAACCAATTGAAGGTATTGAATCCTACATTTCAACCTTAAAATTAGATCATAACCTGCCACTCCTAGCGGCAGCATTCCACAACTACTCAATAAGGTATCCAGAAATTTCTGAAAAGAAATAGTTGTACATCCTACTGTTCTAAAGTTAAAGCACATTGAGACTCCAATATGCGCTATTTCTGTCATGGCTTTATTGAATGATACAAAGTGATTTAAACAGATTGGGTTGGTATGATTTCTTTCACTTCAGAGTTCTTGAAATAGAAGGAAAGATGTTGGCTTTTTTAGTTGATTTTTAAAAAAATAAACAAGGCAGCCTATAAAGTACAAAAAAACAACAACACAGGTTCTTTAGAACTGAAGAGGCTTCTTGGATGAGAAGCGAAATGCCTTCCAAGAAAAACCAGAAAGTCCAGTTGCCTCTTGAGAAAGCACCTTTGTGACAAAAAACAAAGCAAGTATTCAAAGTGCTTTAATAAAGACTCTCAACACTCTTTAAAAACAAAGTGTAACTTATACAAGCCCTATGTGATTTTGATCCAACAACCATCTAATATAACGATTAGATTTTTTTGGTAAATTAAATACGTTTTAGGAGAGGCAGACAACTGGTCCCCTCCAAGTTTTCTAGAATATAACTTTAACGTTCCCTGAACATTAGCGTGGATTTGGAAGTTATGGAAGTTACAATCAAAACAACATATGGGATCCTATTTTGTTCAGACACAAAAATAAACTTTGGATTTTTAAGCAGTTCTTTCACTGGGACATCTTCGCTGAGAAAGTCTATTCTAAACTTATTTATAGAACAAAGTCTTGTATTTATTTTGAATGTCTTAAGAGAGGGGTATGGTTTTTGTTAGATCTTGTGACATATTATCAGATGTATGATTTTTAATGGGAAGGCTAGAGTTATAGTGTTTCAGATGAAGACATCTTCAAAATAGCCACATGTTTAACATGTCTAACAAAGGACCTCTAAGAAATAGATCTTTTTCTTCATTTTCTTTTTTTTCCCCTTGCTTTTTGAAAAATATAACTGGAGACAGTGATCTGACTGTATGGAAATTTTAAATAAATTATAAATCAATCACTCACTCTCTCACACACACACACCTCTAGACAATGTAAGAAATATTACAGCAAATCCAGAATGTTGTCTGGTGAGAAATGTATCTTTGACTCTAGCCAAAAATCGTCTTATCCAAGATTTTAAATTACAAGTGGGCAAACTATGCCAGTGAATCCTTTTTTTCTGGATGCTTGAGGTTCTTGTGTATAAATTATGAAAAAGCAATGGACTGTTTCCCCTTATATTAAGGCACCAGCCCTAAAAATATCATTCCTTCACAACAGGCAAAAATAAAAATGTGTTCTTGTTCAGAGTTAGAGTTTGAGTTTAGAGTTTATTAAATTTATATACCGCCCTCTCTCCCCGCAGGGACTCGGGGCGGTGTACAAACAGTACATATATAAAACAACAAGGCAGGACATGAAAACACTAGACAAACAACATAAACAGTACAGTCTGTATAGTACCCAAACTAATTTATAGTTAAAAACAATCTAAAACCAAATTAAAACCCCAAAATTTACAATTTAAAACCCCAAAATTTACAATTTAAAAGCCATCCAGGAAGGTCAGTAATAGGTTGTACTTGTGATTACAATTGGGCCAGGCCGGCTAGTCGGAACAGGTGGGTCTTAAGTTTCTTACGGAAGGAGCGGAGATCGACAGTAGTTCTAATATCAGGGGGGAGTTCGTTCCAGAGGGTTGGGCCCATCACAGAGAAGGCCCTACTCCTGGGCACCGCCCGCCCGCATTGCCTAGCGGAAGGTACCCAGAGAAGTCCCTCCCTGTGTGAGTGGATTGGTCGTAGGGATGTATGGGCTAGAATGCGATCCCGCAGATAACTAGGTCCCGAGCCATGAAGCGCTTTAAAGATGACAATCAGCACCTTGAAACGCACTCGAAAAGCCACAGGCAGCCAGTGCAGCTCGCGCAGAAGTGGTGTTACATGGGAGTACCTATTACTCCCCATAATTGTCCGCGTGGCTGCATTCTGAACCAACTGGAGCCTTCGGGTGCATCTCAAGGGGAGCCCCATGTAGAGAGCATTGCAGTAATCAAGACGGGAAGTCACCAGGGCCTGAGTGACTGTGCGAAGGGCGTCCCACTCTAGTAGAGGGCGCAATTGGCGCACCAGGCGAACCTGGTGGAACGCCCTCCCAGCCACGGCTGTCACATGATCATCCAGTGTCAGCCGGGAGTCTAGGAGGACGCCCAAATTGCGTGCCCTATCCACCGGGGGCAATTGTTCCCCCCCGATGGCCAGAGATGGAACACACTGGCTAAAGCAGGGCGCCGGTAGCCACAGCCACTCCGTCTTGGAAGGGTTGAGCTTGAGTCTGTTGTCGCCCATCCAGACCCGGACGGCTTCCAGACACCGGGACATCACCTCAACGGCTTCGTTGGGGTGGTTCGGGGTAGAGATGTATAGCTGAGTGTCATTTGCATACAGATGACACTCAACCCCGAATCCTCGAATGATCTCACCCAGCAGTTTCATGTATGTTTTGAACAGGAGAGGTGAGAGGACCGACCCCTGCGGCACTCCACATGTGAGCGGCCTCAGGGTCGACCTCTGCTCCCCTGTCAACACACATTGCGTCCGACCGGAGAGGAAGGAGGAGAACCACCGCAATACGGTGCCCTTCACCCCCATCCCCTCCAGCCGACGCAGTAAGATACCATGGTCGATGGTATCAAAAGCCGCTGAGAGGTCTAATAGGACTAGGATTTATTTATTTATTTCTTAGATTTTTAGACCGCCCCTCTCCCAAAAAGGGACTCGGGGTGGTGTACAGTCAATACAAATAAAACCAGTCATAATAATAAAATACATTTAAGATACATTTGGAGGGGGAGATAGGCTGTACTAAGAAATAAATATACTCTAATCCTAAAAACATCACTATTAAAACCCCAAACCCAATTAAAATGAATAAATCCCCGGGAGGTAAAACTAAGAAAGTGCCAGGCCAGCTGATTGAAATAGGTGAGTCTTTAACTTTTGCCGGAAGGAACGGAGGCCGGTGGTAGTTCGGATGTCCAGGATGGAGGAGCAACCCCCATCTTTCGCCCTCCAGAGGTCATCCACCAACGCAACCAAAGCCGTCTCAGTGCTGTGACCGGGCCAGAAACCGGACTGGCGCGGGTCTAGATAAACACTTTCCTCCAGGTGTTGAGGGAACTGTTGCGCCACCACACTCTCAACAACCTTCGCTAAAAAGGGAAGGTTGGAGACAGGACGATAATTGACTAACTCTGCTGGGTCCAGAGAAGGCCTCTTAAGTAGGGGCCTCACCACCGCCTCTTTCAAGACAGCTGGTAGGAACCCCTCCCTCAGCAAGGCATTCACTAGTCCCAGGAGCCAGTCTCGTGTAACCTCCCAGGCTGCCAGTACAAGCCAGGAGGGACACGGGTCCAATAAACATGTGGTGGCCCGCAGTCGCCCGTGTAACCTGTCCATATCCTCAGCGGCAACAGAGTCAAACTCCTCCCAGAGTGGTACCTCAAGACTCGCCTCTGGTGTCTCCCCGAGATCACTCAAGGAGACCCACTCGCTCCGGATCTGAGCGATTTTGTCCTGCAGATATTCCCCAAATTCCTCTGCCCTACCCTGCAAAGGGCCTTCCCGCGGCCTCTGTGAAAGGAGGGAGTGGGTCACCCGAAACAGGGCGGCAGGGCGGTTTTCTGCGGACGCAATAAGAGTGGCATAATATCGACGTTTAGCCACCCTTAGTGCCACAAGGTAGGTCCGTAAATGGGCTCTTACCTGTGTTCGGTCAGATTCGGCGCGAGAGGATCTCCATCTGCTCTCTAGGCGTCTCTTGTGGCACTTCATCACCCTCAGCTCCTCGGTAAACCAAGGGGCCAGGGTGGTTCGCTGCCACCGGAGAGGCCGCAAGGGCATAACCTGGTCCAAGGCCCCGGCCGCCGCACTATTCCATGCGGCTACCAGGTCCTCCATCCGGGAGCGGGTCAGGGCTACAGGAAGTGGCCCAAGCTCCGTCTGGAACCTGTCAGGTTCCATCAGTCGCCTGGGGCGGAACCATCTGAGATCTTCTGGTTCCGCCTCCCCGCGATGGGGGGTAGCGGGAGGGAAGTCAAGATGGAGAAGCGAGTGATCTGACCATGACAGGGGAGTAGTAACCAGATCCCCTATTCCCAGAACCCTCTTCCACCGACCAGAGATAAAAACAAGGTCCAGCGTGTGGCCTCCCTCGTGTGTGGGGCCCTGAATTATTTGGGTCAGGTCCAAGGCTGTCATGGAAGCCATGAACTCCCGAGCTACCTCAGATGATTCACCCGTCGATGACAGGTTGAAGTCCCCCATAACTAATAGTCTGGGGGTGTCAACCGCCACCTCCGTAATCACCTCGAGGAGCTCTGGCAGGGCCGCTGATGCATAGCGAGGAGCCAAGTATGCAATCAGCAAGCCCAACTGACTCCCTGGGCCCCATCTCACACCTAGAGTCTCACACCCGGATATCTGAGGTACGGCGAATTCTCTCGGTGCCAGGCCTTCCCGTATAATTACCGCTACCCCACCACCCTTACCCGGGCACGAGGCTGATGGAATACACGGTATCCTGGTGGGCACATTTCCACGAGGGATAAGCCCCCCTCGTGGCCCAACCAGGTTTCTGTGATCCCTGCAAGGTCCGGCTCCCCTCAGAAACCAGATCGTAAATGAGGGGGGCCTTATTAACCACGGACCTTGCGTTACACAACATCAGCCTCATGCCCTGGTTCTGTAAACCCTGACCACCTAGAGTGCGGGGGTTGGTACAAACGACCGGGCGTATCCAGCGCCCACGGTCTCCCAACCGACTGCAGGATCTTCTTCTGTCCTCGCATCCACCCCTTCCTACGACCGTTGGAATATAGGAACCCTCTGAAGGAACGACGTTCTCATTCCCCTCCCCCACTCCGCTCTCTTCCCCCCCAGTCCCACCTGTTCGCCTGGTTCTACCCCCATTCCTGGTCTGGCTGCCCCCTCCCCCCACCCTGGATCCCCCTAAAACAGTTAACAGACATTTACACAGAAACCCCCTAAACCTCCTCTTCCTCCACCTCTCTGGATTAATGCATCCGTCCTCGAGGTGGGCCCTTGTAAGGGCGGAGGGCCATGCCTGCGAGAGGGGGGACTCCCGCAGTAAAATAAGGTTAGACCTCGAATACATGATAAATACACAGGGCTAAAGATCGATCGATTCTGGGTGCTAAAGGTGTTAAATAAGTCTACCCGTTAGAAATCATAACAGAGCGGCAGCCAAGGTTCCAAGATGAGAGAGGTGACTAAAGAAATAGGTAGAGCCAGTAATCTACAGTTCTCAATGGTAGGGGGTTAAGCAGATCTTAAAATCCGTGAGAGGGCAAGCAGATGATCCATAGTGGGCGGGGAGGGGGGTCAACGGCTCCCCGCAGTCCTTCCAGCCCCAATGGTAGGGGGTTAAACAGATCTCAAAATCCATGAAAGGGCAAGCGGATGATCCGTAGTGGGCAGGGGGGGTCAACGGCTCCCTGTGATCCTTCCAATCCTTCCAAGCCCCAGCGCCGCTTCCGCGCCATTTCAGCCGGCCTCTGTTCTTCTCTCCAGCCTTCCGCCGGCCTCCGGCGCCCTCCAATGTCCTCCGGCGCCTCCAGCGTCTCCGATGTTTCAAGCCCAGCTCAGTCCTCACACAGCCTCCACTGGGCTTCTGGTAGGCTCGGGGCTCCCAGCGGGTCGGGGATCTGATGTTTAGTGCCCCCGATAATCTTCCAGGCCGCCACCGCCGCCATCGCCTCCCTCCGCCATCCCTCGTGTGGGACGCCATCGCGTCCCCGTCGCTAGCCGCTCAGGGCATCGCAGGTCTCACCTCGGGCTGTTGCAGTTGTCGTGGCTCCCAAAAAACGCCAGCAAACGCCGGCCAAGCAGTTCGTGGGCAGTTTGTAACAGCCAAAACGCCAGCTCCAACAGCATCGACGCCAGCCACCTCCCGGAGTATGCCCGCACGCCCGCACGCCGACCGCCATTTCCCTGCTCACTACAAGTTTCAAACGCCGATTTCCTTTCTTCCACTCTCCTGTGCCGTCCGGCCACCCTGGGGGACCACTAGGATCCTGAAATAAACCAGGGTGGTCATTGAGTAGGTTCGTGGTCCTCCAGTTCGTATAGAGGACCAGCAGCAACCCAGCCCAGTCAAAGGAGCCCCGTGAAAACACGGAGTTCAGAGGCTGACCGCCATCCTCCAGGAAGCTCCTCCTCCTCCTCAGTTGCTAAGTCATGTTCAACTCTTCACAACCTCTGCGCCATAGCATACCAGGCCTTCTCTGTCCTCCATTATCTCCTGGAGTTTGATCAAATCCATGTTCATTGTGTCTATGGCACTATCTAACCATCTAATCCTCTACCATCCCCTTCTCATTTTGCCTTCCATCTTTCCTATCAGGGTCTGTTTCAATGAACCTTCTCTTCTCACTTGGTGGCCAAAATATTTGAATTTCAGCTTCAGTATCAATGGTGGGGTGCTAGCCTGTTAACTACTGGTTCACTCGCGATCACGTGTGTATTCAGAAGCATCCGGGCGGGTGGACAGAGCCTCCCGCTGCCACCACTACCAGTTTGGCTGACTCGGGCCAAACTGGGAGCAACCCACCTCTGCTCAGTATCTGTCCTTCCAAAACACAGCCAGGGTTGATTTTCTTTATGATTGACTGATTTGATCTCCTTACAGCCCAAGGGACTCTCAAGAGTCTTCTCCAACACTACAATTTGAAACCATCAATTCTTTGGTGCTCATCTTTCCTTATGGTCAGGGGTGGGTTCCGGCCAGCACTACCGCCAGTTCACCTGTGTTTGTGCTTTGCACTGTACATGCATGAGCAGTGCAATTAAAATTTTCTGTGCATGCACGGAACTGAAAAACAAGATGGTGGCGCTGATGGCTCCAATTGGGACACTGGTTCGGGGCTTGGCAGGCTTGGGTTGCTGCTGGTTCCAGCGACCCAGCCCACAAAACCACTACCAGTTCGGATGAACTAGTCTGAACCAGTAGGAACCCACCACTGCTTATGGTCCAACTCTCATAGCCATGCATACTGGGAAAACCATACCTTTGACTACAGCAACCTTTGTAAGCAAGGTAATGTCTCTGCTTTTTAATAAGTGGTGGATTCAAAACATTTTACGACTGATTCTGTGGGCATGGCTTGATGGGCTTGACTTGAAGGGTGTGGCTTGGTGGACGTGGCTTGGTGGGCATGGCAGGGGAAGGATATTGTAAAATCACCATTCCCACCCCACTCCAGGGGAAGGTTACTGCAAAATCCCCATTCCCTCCCAATTAGCTGGGTCTTGGGAGGCAGGGAATAAATGGGGGCAGGGGTAGTCAGAAGTGGTATTTACTGATTCTCCAAACTATTCAAAATTTCCCTACCAGTTCTCCAGAACTGGTCAGAACCTGCTGAATACCACCTCTGTTTTTAATATGCTGTCTAGGTTTCCCAAACAAAACAAAATAAGGTCATGTTAAAGTATGCAATATGGCCACTTCCATTTGCCACCTGCATCTCCAAATATTACATGGAGCCTAAGACATGTCCATCAGTTGATTATCCACCTAAGACATGTCCATCAGTTGAGTATGGCCTGGTCTACAATTGCAACAGAATATGTTTCTGTTGTCAAGGAATATGAGATTTCTTGTGTGGAGGAATAGCAATAATTATAAAGGAGAAAGATTACTTCTGGCTTGTTCTCATTAGTGCAGAATCTAACACTCCTCCCAGTATTTCAATCTAACACAGCATACTGTTTTTTTCAGAAGAGTTTAGATTAGATGCTCCTAGCATGCCAGCACCTACCATGCAAAAGGAATGAGAAATGCCACCATTCTGAACATTGAAATATAGAGGGATGTTATAAAAGTACTGGGTGAGTCTTTTGTTAACCCTGAAAAGGAGGTAACATTTAACCATTAGTCAGGTCAAGGGATATTTTTTGAGAACAGAATAGTGGTCAGAAGCTGGGTGGTTGCTAAAGCTTTGCATAAAAATATGTCCATCACAACGCAGTGACGTGCAGTCAGGTGAGGCAGGGAAGGCTGTGCCTCCCCACTGTCATCATGAAAAGAAAAAAAATGTAAAAGGAAAACGGCGAGAGCTGAGGTCAGGCTGAGCTAGTTGCTGCTTCACCGTGGATGACTCTGCTTAACTGTTTAAAAAATCCTCTAAAAAGCGCCCTCTACTATAAGGCAGGAAAACTGCGTGCCTCATCTAGTCTGACTTTAGGCATTTTATGATCACTCGAGCAGAGTTAAGCAAGGGTTAAAAGCCTAAAAATTCCTGACGTAGGGGAGGCAGGCAGTTCTCCTGCCTCATAGTAGAGGGCGCCCATTTGAGCGGGGCTTCTTCAGAGGACCTGAAGCAAGAGCAGAGTTGAAATCCTCTCTGAAACAGCTGGAAAAGGTACGTGTGGATCGGAGGGAGGGGGAGGAATTCAAACTTCATCCTCCTGGTGCAGGGATTTGAGCAAAGGCTGGAGGGAAGGACTCTGGCTCGCTTGTGCTCTCCCTGGGGTGTAGTTTGATTGCAGGCAGAGCCAGTTGCCTTTTCAAACCTGTAATCAGTGAAGCTGGGCTGGATCCTTCTGGGGCTGAGGAAAAGTGTGTATGCTCCAGTATGGCTCTTTGACTGGCTTCCTGCCTCCTCCTGTGGTCTCCTCGCTGGTGCTCTTCCCTAAAATCCAACTTTGTGTGTGTGTGTGTGTGTGTGTTTGTTTGTTTGAGAGAGAGTGAGTGAGGGAAGGGGATAGGAGAGATAGTCCAATCCAACTTCTGTGCGTGTGTGTGTGTGTGTGTGTGTGTGTGTGTGTTTGAGAGGGAGGAGAGGGACGGAAAGAGGGAGGAAGGAGGGGAACGGAGAAGAAAAAGAAAAAAAGAAAGAAGGAAACTTCTTTCGCAAAGGAGAAAAACAAATGCTGTCACTTTAAATCGGAACTGAGCATGCCTGGCTGTGGAATTCTGGGAGTTGAAGTCCACAAGTCTAAAAAAAATTGAAACCCACCACTGTGTCAGTGCCTCACCAGCCATAAACCTCACCACACGTCACTGATCAATGGCTCAATACTCAACTGATTTTAAAAAATGGATGATAGGAAATATTTAAAATATATATATATGCAATACCGTGGGATTCAGAATTTCAGAACTGCCACCCATCTAGCAACCATTGATAACCTGGTCTCAGGTTTAGTGATTGTTCAATGTTACAATGGCACTGAAAAAAAGTGACATGACCATTTTTCACACTTATAACCATTGTAGCATCCCCACGGTTACATGATTGAAATTCTGATGCTTGGCAACTGACTCATATTTATGATGATTGCCATGTTCTGGGATCATGTGATCACTTTTTGCTATCTTCTAAGAATCAAAGTCAATGGAGAAACCAGATTCACTTAAACTATATTAACTTAATAACTACAATGATTCATTTAACAACTGTGGCAAGAAATGTCTTAGAATGGGGCAAAATTCACTTAATGACTGTCTCACTTAGCAACAGAAATTTTGGGCTCAATTGTGGTTGTAAGTCGAGGATTACCTGTAGCTGAAAAAGTATCGCAATCACACACACACAAACAAAATCCTGTGTATCTTTTGTTCAGAATGAAGCCATTTAAAGAAGTGGGTCTGTTGATCTTCTCTGGTCTAAAAAAATTAACATTGGTTTATGTCAATCTTCTGCACAGCTAAGAAATTTTCCCTGTAGCATTATTTGTCTGCATGAAATTTAGATCTGTCTTTGACTTTTTAATGTATGTTATATTTTTATATATGTTTTCATCAATCTTCTTGCCAGTTTCTGATGCAAAGAGGAAAATGGAGCGGAGAAAGATTTGAACAACAGGAAAGCAAAAAGTTCGCCTAAATATAGTTCTTCTGCTAGGATTGCTTTCCTGTCACACATAAATTACTGCTAGACCTGATACATGCATGTGACCTGCCCTCTTTCAACTTTTCCCAACTTTGTTTTCTTCCTATACATCATTTCCCTCTCCATCTTCTTTATCCAATTTCCCACTGCTATTGAGTCTCATTGCAAAAGAGCTGAACTCTGTTCAGAATGAGAATAAAGGGAAGCTGCTTAGAATGAGCTCCCAATTTTCGAACAAAATAACATGCAATTTAGTTGAAACTCACTGGAAAACAAAATAAAAATGATTTTTTTAAAAAGCCATGAAAACTCAGATTACATTATGAACAAGCCAGACTGATGTGATACCATTTGCTATACAGGGGCATAATAGTGTATGTACTGCCCAATTCCCAGTGAGTAAATACAGCCATCTGTGTATCTATAACATAGGTGTGACATGTTTCTGATCAAACCTCATATGTCTGTGGAGATTCTCAAACAACCAGACCCAAGGTGCTTTTCAAAAGTCAACTGGACTGTCTTGGTTTTTTTCCTTGAAAAAGTTTCACTTCTCATCCAAGAAACTTCTTCAGTTGAAAATTGAAGGTCTTCTCCATCAGGTAACAGAAGAATTTATCAAAAAGGAATCTACACATTCCAGGAAAAAAAAATTGTATAAGAATTTAAAATTCAAACAATAAACATTTTTTTTCTAGGTTCTGAACTATCAAGCTTCTTTTTGCTATACAAGTTTGTCACCACTACATTATTTCTTCAGTGCTGATAAAAGTAGGTATAGAACCTGTTAGAGTGCGTACGTATTGACTGATTTGAAGAAATAGTCCTTCCTCTGTAAATTACTTAATGAACTGCTGATGGTAGCCAGTAGCAAACCAAAGTGCTCTGGCACAAATAGGACTCAGGCAATGGAGCAGACAAACCATGCAACAAAGGGACAATAGAAGGGAAAGCCATCCATTTCTGCTCTCCAAAAAAGACTGTCAACCATCTCTGATAATGGGACAAAAAACAAGACCAAATCTGCCTCCTCCCCCCCAAACAAAAATTGTTTCATGACAGTTTTCATGACAAAGTTTGGGCAATTATCAAGCAGGGAAAATATAATGCATGAATTTAATCTAAATATTCAGTAATATTGGGCGGTGCAGTGGCTCAATGGTTAAGATGCTGGGCTTGTTGGCTGGAAAGACGCAAGTGCCATGTGATGGGGTAAGCTCATCATTTGAGACGCAAGTACCATGTGATGGGGTAAGCTCCCAGCTTCAACCAGCTTCTGCCAGCCTAGCAGTTCAAAAGCATGCAAATGTGAGTAGATAAATAGGTACCATCTCTGTGGGAAGGTAACAATGCTCTTGATGTCTTGCTGGCCACATGACGGCAGAAATGTCTTCAGACAATGCTGGGTCAATGGTCTTAAAACAGAGCTAAGAACACACCCTATAATCAGCAACCACTAGCAGAGTAAAATCCACAGGGACTCCTTTAATAAGTAGTATTAAATTGTTAAATACTACTAACATTGAATACAAATGACCTGGTTTCTTGGTAGTGTAGTAGAAACAAAATTGTAAGCACCCAGAGTCACTTGATAATGAGACGGGCAATGTATACATTTAATAAATAAATTAGGAATCAATTAGACAGCTGCAAATTAAGGCACCCATTTTTTTATCCAGTGAAAGGTATCATTCAGCTATTTAATTTGTTCCTTTGTCAAACTTCAACACAGAGAAAAAGAATCACAAAGAGATCTTATTTTACAAATGGGTTTAAGTCAGGTAACTGTTTCCTTCAACCTGCCCAACCAATTCATGCCTTATTGTGATCCAGGGTTCATCCTTATGGAGAGCCAGGAGGAGTTTGCAGCCATTTGCTACAAGACAAATATATAGCTGAGTGCCTGTTCTTGGCTTCCTTTTAAAAAATAAAGTGGATTTTTTTTTAATCTGTGAAGGAAGTGACAGTCAAGAAGCTTGGCTCCTTAAAGCTGCCAGTCTATTTTAAGACCCTCATATGAGTACACCCACTGCTGTTCCCCTTGTTTGTTTCCTACCAAACAATGAAACTTAAAAGAATTGCTTGGCAAGGAGCCAATTTCCTTGAGGGCAAGCCCATCGGTGTTTAGATTTTTGACAACCACTTGTAACCCTCAGTTAGGATTGAAGTGTAATTTTGATTAAAAATTTTATCTTTGATTTTAACCTTGCTACCCTGCCCTTCCAATGGTGCTGGATTTTAGATTCTATTACATTTCTCTGATAACTTATCAGGAATTATGGCAGCTGTATTCTGACACTACCATATTGGAGAGCAGTATGTTAAACCTTGCATGCCCTTTACGTGGAGCCAAAATCACTGTTACTGCTAAAAGAAAGTCACACCTGAAAGCTATTCCATTTAAAATCTGAAATCTAATTAGCTTGACTAAAAACACTAGTGGGTCTTGTGCAGAACAGGAAGCATGGACAGCTGGGGAAATTGCAGAGCGATTGAAAGATGGGAAACTGTAAAACAACACAAGCAGCAATTTCCACATTTCAGCGTGTGCTCAAAAAAAAACCATGAGAAAATAAAGTGAAATAAATTCTAAAACATCCTGTAAATTAAACAGAAAATGAGGAATTTATTTTGTAAGAAAATGATATTTTTGGAGAAACTGGAAGACAGGCCTGAGTGGAATAATATAAGTCAATGATAAAAAGAGATTAAATGGAATAAATGGGTTATGATTACTCAGACCCTCTTTCATCTGTGCTAGACAACTCAGGGGGCTGGGGAACATCAAAAGTGCCAGAAAGTCTCTCTAAAAGAATATATTCAAATCCAGAATATTTTGTTCCATATAAATGAGAGGGTAAAGGCATTTCCTTGAATTCAGCATTTCTAAGAGCTGCCTTTCAATGCCCAGCAGTTATGGACAAGCAGTGACTCCACACAAAACGTTTTGAGCTTTGCCAGACTGACTCTTCAGTTCTTTCTGGAAGAGTGCCACCAATCTATAAGTGTTTAAAACTGTCCTTCAGTTGGTAGAGCCATTGGGCAGAGTGCAAGAACATTGGCTTCAAAACAATCATAACGCCTGAGTAAAAAAAAGCAAACATTTTAAGCCAAATTTGAAAAAAACACTTTTTTTAAAAAAGAAAAAAGAAAAGCATAAAAATAACATGTTAATGTCCTGCCATCTTCAGGATGAGTATTACAATTGTACATGCTTTTTCTAAAAGACTTCAATTCTGGAGGTCTCTTATTGCTACTCTTGATTGTATTATAGAATATAGTATGAAAGATTGTGTAATAGGCAAGTTATCTTCTATATTTGCATAAGGTGATTTCTCAGAAACCCCTGATTGAAAAAAAAAAAAGATCAGGAATGCTGAATGAACTAGTATAGACTCTATCTCTTTCATGAAATTTCAGCATTCTTACATGAGATTTTTCAGAATTCCAGGTAACATAACCAAAGACTGGGCAGATTTTAGAAAAGAATATGAAATACTTTGCCAATTCTTGCAGAAAGTTCATGAGGATCCACTTTGAATCTTCAAAATAACCTTTGATCCAGTCAGTGTGATTGTGTACTGTCATAGCCATTGATAAGATGAGTTGACTAAGTTGGAAGCTCAATAGTTTGTGGGCATTGTCAAATCAGACTACTATAGTCTTTTTTATATAACTTTAACAATATAGTGAAATAATGAAAAATGGCAAAGCACCTCCAGGCTGTTTCAAAAAAATTTGTTTGCTTATCCTAAAAATAAACAACCAACAACTTAAATTTCGGTACCTACAATGTAAGTCAGTCCCCACTACTTGGACAAGTATTGCAGCAACCAGTTATGCCAGCTATTTTTGGTCTGTTCTTTTTTCCCTTATCTACCTCTGCCCAATTGCTAAAGTCATTTTGAAGTCTCTCATCTAGGAGTCATTAGGTCATTATCAGGGACAGGTTCTTCTCTATAGGGTTTCATCCAATTTGTTGAAAATCTTTCCACGGGTCCCACTAGACTGTATACAGTAGATCTAGAGGCAAAACTGAAACATATTTCTTCCTGTAGACATTTATGTGTTTGTTCTTTTGCTTTCACTACTAGATTGCCTTTTAAAAATGTTTTTATTGCTACTTTATCTGGACTTTTATTCTTTTTTCTTGCATAAGTGTTTAAATTTAAATTTAAATCTGCCGGAGTTATTTCTTATGATTGAGTTGGGCAGACAAATAGATAGATAGATAGATACATAGATAGATAAATTGTTTTGAGGCCATTGGCTACATCAGGGGTGTTCAAATTCCCCTGGGCTATATGAATAGTATATTAATAAATAAATGTTAATTGTTAGGTTTTCTGACTGATTAATTAATAAATATATGATAATCCAGTAACGTGTGTGTGTGTGTATGTGTATGTGTTAACTTCATTGTTTATTCACACATCCACATACAATATATTGCAGCTCTGTGGCTATATACAGTATTGTTGTTGGCATTATTTATATTGGAATAGACTGCTAGAATTACTTTTCTTGGGTTACTGCAAACTAAATAGTTTGTTAACTGCAATGTCTTGCAATAAATCCTTTGTACCACAAAGCAGCATGATAACAACTACGTGTATGGTTTATGTATGGCTATACAAGCACATAGGTTTCTGTTAGAATTTTTGCTAGATAACTGAATTACAGCTTTTACTTCTTCCCTCCTTTCTGCTTTCTAAAAACCCAGGAATATGTTACTTCATTTGTTGATTCAGCAACATTGGCTGCTGATTTGGAGTATTTCAAGTGAATTGGTATATAACTTTCCTTGTGCTTTTTATTTGAAATTCTTCATGAGACATTTCTGTCTATTTTTACGTGGGAATACTAATACTAAAAGTTGACCATTTCTTGTTTTAGCTGGCCTTCAATTCATTTTAGCTGACTATTTTCTAATGAATAGACCCTTGTGTATAACGCTGTTGGTTAGTGTCTATAAAACATGTAAGTATTTTAGCATTCACTTCTGCAAGTTGTCTTAGCAATAGGATTTTTTCAACAACCTAATAGCCAGAAATGGCAATATCTGAGAAACAGAAATGTAGTTCACCCTTACTCTAACTCTCTGCCTCCTGCTAGTGAAGTTTACAGCACAGGTATAGTACCCCTAAATTTAAATAATTAATATGGAACAAGCTGTTCATTTAAATATTCCAGTGAATGGGCACCTCCATAGCAGCCATTTTATGAAAGTGCCATCACATATGCATAACCATCGTACTCTTACCCGTTCTCGGCAAACAACATTATGCAAATTCAGAAAGAGAATAAGCAATAATAAACTGCAAGGTAAGAATAGAAAATTAAATATAGCTACATCTAGTTGACTTCAATAACAACCACTATATATCTCTAGATCTATCTTTGCAAATCATCCTTCCTTCTATCATGTCCATACATTTTTCGTATATAACTTGCAATCCGTTTTTATAATGTAGCACAAGGAGAAACATCTCTCTCTCTCTTTAAAAAAACTTAAATGATGATCTGTAATAATGTTACAGTATTTAAGCAATATTTCAGCAGTTTCTTTGGGGAAAAGCATGAGAAGAAAAAACAAGATTGATGTTAGACTGTAAGAATTTGAATGCACCTTCTAGGATCAAAACTGATATGAAATCTCTATGTTGAAGTATTTTCTGTGGAACATAAAATGGATGTTATCAATTTGTACTATTGACCCAGTTCTGCTTTTTCATTTCTCAGAAGATTCCACCGAAACTTGAATTGTGTCAGATCCTTTTTTCTAGAATCCTAAAAGGCTTTGCTTCACATGTACACCTAACAGGAAGAACTCAGGGCTTTATACTCCTTAGCAACAAGGAAATGTTCTGAAGTACTATCTCTTCCTTCTCCACCTTGTTGCCAAACAAAAGAGAGCTCACCTCAGCCCATGTAGAATAGACACCTGCAGAAAAAGCAGAGAAGAGGAAACCTGCGCCAAAAGTGGCATTAACAACCTTAATTAAAGCTACTTAGCCAAGCCTTGTTGTGAAATGTTTTCTGCTGAAGGAAACAAACATACATAAAATCCATTCCCTCATCGGAAAATGTAGCAACAGAAACTCTAAGGCGTCTTTTAAATATGTTCCTAGAGGCACGATGGGAAAGTGGGGCAGAGGTTGACATCTAGTGGCATGAACCCCACACAGAGTATGCCACACAGCGTATGAGCAATGCAAACAATGCCACAGGATTGCTGGTTGGTTGGCTTGTTCAGCTCAGAAAAAAAAAACCTGTGAAGAATTCATAAATAGAACTCAGTTAATACTATGGGCAAAGCCATTGTAAGTGATGAATATGAAGCAGTTCAGAAGCAGCTTGCTTTTACAGACCACAATGTGATGTGCATGAGGTTATATCTCTTGGTACACACCTTACAACAGCATTGTGCAACTTGGTAGCCCTTCAACATATAAGGATTGGCATTTATTGAATGATCACCCCGGGCAGCAAAAGTGATATCCTAGCATATCTTGGTTCTATGCTGGTCATATATTTGGAAATAGGATGACCTATTCTCCTTTACATCCCTTTCTCTTTCCCCTCCCCATTACATGCAGTCTCTAACTTACGGCCATTCATTTAGCAACTCTTCAAAGTTATGATGGTGTTGAAAAAATGACTTATGACTGGTCCGCCCTCACCCAAATTTTTGCACCATCCTCACAGTCATGTAATCAAAATTTGGGCGTGTGGCAACCATAATGTGATGGTTGAAGCATCCTGAGGTCACCCGATCACCTGTTGTGACCTTCCCAGGGTACTTGTGACAAGCATTGTCAATGGTTGTTTGCTTAATATCGGTGTGATTCACTTAATAACCAGCCCAAAAAAGGATCATGAAATCAGGTACAATTCATTTAACAAACCCATTGCTTAGCAACAAGTTCCAGCCCCAATTATGATACAATTCAAGGACTATTTATAAAGCTTTGAAATTGTGCAAAAGGTTCACTTATAAGCACACTTGGTCAAAACCAGAAACACATCTAGAAATAATGGCTTATTTCAATTTTTCTTGGTCTACCCAATCTAAGATAAATGTTTAGGGAGGATGCCCTTTCTAAAGGAACTGTAAAAAGATTTAAAAATATAATTTTATTAAAGTTATTAAAGTATAAACTACAAATTGTATTTGGTGAAATAATAGTGAAGCAAATAATTTGGGGTACAATGTAATGCTTGAAATGGGGAAGGAGAAAAGAGGAATGTAGGTTAAAGGAAAAATAAAGGAAAAAATAAAGAAAAGCATTAACTTCTGACTCTTCAGCATAGTAGAATAATAATATCATTATAGCCCTTTTTATTTTTGCATATATATATATATATATATATATATATATGTGTGTGTGTGTGTGTGTGTGTGTGTGTGTGTGTGTGTGTTTATTGTTATAGAAATGGCTGGTACGTGATGGTGAGCCTATGGCACGCAGAGGGTGCGGGCACATCAGCCATACCCCCAACCCAGCTCCACATACATGTGCGTGTGTCTCCCATTGGCCAGCTGGTATTTGGGTCTCTGCCATGCATGCGCAGCGGGCAGTGTTCATGCGTGGGGGTGCTAACATTGCATTTTGGGGCATCGCACAGGATCCCCATGCCCTGTTTTTGGCTTCCAGGTTGGTGCAGGAGGCTTTCCAGGCCCAAAACAGGCATCCTCTAGCAACCTGTAAGCCAAAACGGGGCATGGGGGTGCTGCATGAGCCCCTCCCGTTGTGCCCCATTTTTGGCATAGAAAGCCACCTGCACCAACCTGGAAGCCAAAAATTGGTGGGGAGAAGCGCATATGTGTGGGGGGTGGGGGAATATGGAAGGGTCACATGCACACATGGGGGGATCCTGCGTACAATGCACATGGGGTGGCTTCTTTGTCCATTAAGCCTAACAGAAAAGTATTTGGTTTGATTTTTATATTATTTTTGGGAATTTTCTATATTAAAACATGAATCTGGTCCCAGTATTTCTTTGTTCTGTCACAAGTCCAACAAAGATGATTAAAAGTTCCTTTTCCATATTTACATTTCCAACAAGCGTTTGAAGCACCTGTATACATCTTTGACAATTTGTGAGTTGTTAAATACCATTGATACAGCATTTTATTAAAAAAATCCATTCAAGTAATAGCTCAATGTGTATTTTATACCCACAAGTCTTCCCATTGTTCAAGCATTACATTGTACCCCAAATTATTTGCTTCACTATTATTTCTCCAAATACAATTTCAACAACAGTTTATAAACCTTTGCAATAACATATACATCCTTGTCACACAGCACCATTTCAAATTCATTTTTTACAGAATCAAACCTATAACACTTTATGCCTAGTTTAAATCTTTCTTTCAATTTTAAGTATGTAAATCAATGACAGATACAGACCTCTGATTCTAACTCTTCCTTAGACTTAGGAGTAGGTTCACCTCAGTTAAAGAGCATTATTTGGCCATACGTCCAACAGTCTGGCCTCACCTATCATTTCTTTTCTAAAACAATCTTTCAGCCAAAGAGGTAGCTTCATTGAGAACCTTGGTTCTTTTTTTATTCCAGACCCTTGGTATGGCATGAAACTAACAACATGTTTAAAAGTTATGATATTTATGCAGTTACTTACCAAGGTATATAATCTAAATTATATTAAAGTAGCCAAAATATCTTTACAATCCCCAAGGCATGTCACAACTTTGGAGCACTCCTAATGTTTGGAAATTGAAAGTTGAAACATTTGACAAGCCCTAAGTCACACTTAACAAAATGATTCCCAAAGTCAATATTCATTTTAACCCTATCATAACACAAGTAGGCATGCCATCCAAATCTTAGTTAACTGCCCTCTAGTTGTAGCCATCTCTTATTTTGGAGAGTCACCCATTCTTTCACCCAAACAGGCATTGAAGAACAGTTTCAAATCTAGTAAACCTAAACTTTCTCTTTCTTTAGCATCTTGCAGTCATTTGAATCTAATCCTCTCTTTTTTCCCCCTTGCCATATGAATTTAGATGGGGAATTTATACAATTGTACACTAATACAATTGACATCTTTTAATTTGCCAAATGATATAATGTTACCACTGTAAGTCATATTGACTCTGCCATACCTTTTGTGAATCTTAAAAATTATTACATCTTTGATATTAATTATTGGAAATAAAATTATTTAATTAGGGAAGATGAGGTATAAATATTTATCATAAACAAATTACAAATTGGGTCCTGGCCTCAAATCTTGCAACTTTCATTGACATTATTTACACAAAACATAAAAACTAAATGCAATACGCTGTGTCTGTTTTGGAATTAAATATTCATTCCTCAACTTTATAGATTCTTGCTTCTGATCGTATAGAGTGGCAGGAGATTACTGTTTGTATTCATGAGGTGCAAATTTGATACCCATTTTTGCTGTCTTTTGGTTATCCAGATGTAATTCCAGAATTGTGAAAGATTTTTTTTACACATTCCAGACACAGTCAAGCACAAATTTCTGGTTTCTGAACATTCAGGATGCAGTGTATGTGAATAGAGCTTAATACAGGGTTTTGGAATAGACATAGAGATAAATATAGAGTAGAATCTCCCTATTTTATTTTAATGGTTTGATCCTCCCGATGCAAAATCAGTATCTGGTGCTTGGTATCTAATGACTGAAATAGGTATTTACTTTTAAGGTTTTCTGTCAGAGTTTTGGCAGCGTGACTAGTATTATGAGATAAACCCAGGAGCAAAAACACTGCACACAGAGCCTTAATACAATTAACAGTGGTTTATATGCAAAATATATACAAACATGCACATGGAGATAAATTCCCTTACCATTCACTACAGACACAAGGAGAGAACTGAATACAAAATGAGAGAGAGAAATGCCTTCTAATAACCACCTATATATAGACGTGTGGATCTCCCATCAGAGTCTTATAAAGATTATACTATAGCCGCAATTAATCAGCCTCATTTCATCAGCCTTGCCTGACATTGCATCATCTTATTGACTACAGCTTACAACCTTTCATCAGCTGGCAGCTATTAAATCCTCAGTACCTTGACATTTTCCTGTATTAATCTCTAGCTGACAAACTGGAGAGTTTCTGACCTATATAGATGTTTAATAGCTTGAGTAATTCTGTAAATAGAAATTTAGCATATATATTTTTTCAGTATAATGAAAACAAATTTGATTTGTAAATTTCTTTCAAACGGGAAACCCATTTTGGAAAAAAAAATCACATGAGTGGTTGATGAAATGCTTGCATTTATTTACCTACAAAGATGTGGAAGTTGTGTGAAATTCCTGTCTTTCAGCAGAATATTGTTCGAACATCTTTCTGCTTTCCTGTCTCCAACAATTCCATTTAATTCAAAGAAATTTATCAGGATAAATACATCGCATCCCAGGGAAGGTTTAGAATGCTGAAAACAAGTATAACAATATAACAAAAACCCAACCTTTCAGTAATAACAGCATGAAGAAAAGGTTAAAATAAATGCTTGGGCACTTTGAAATAAAATAGAAAAACAGAAACCTGTTTTGCCGGGAAAGACATTTGCAAGGCAGATTTTGGCACAGCTTTAAGTTTGAGATAATGATGCTCTGTGATTAATCATAAATAATCTTATACTGGGATTATGTGTTTTCCCCGCCCTCTCCTTCTGTGCAAGAAATAAATCAGAATTTAATTTTCCTGCGCAGTAACAAATTTCTGGTTTCTCATCTCATACAAACTAGGAAGTAAGATTTAAAGGAGATGCTAATTTGTTAAACAAGTCAGGGGAACTACTCTGATTTGGCAGTCAATTACTAGACAAGCAAGATACAGTTTATTTCAAATTATACTTCATTTTTAGCACTTCAATTATAGTTCGTGTCTAGCTGTAACAAGTGTAACAACATCTGTCCTTTGGAATGAAGTTCTCCCCAAGATCCTTACAATCCCACCCTACTGATATTTCTAAGGACCTTGAAAACTGGCTTTTCACCCAAGAAACAGTGAAGCCCCCTCCTCTTCTCTCCGTTATGGGGGGTTGTTTCTTTTCATTCACCTCCATTTGTTTTGTCACATTGCCATCTTCACTCTTCATTTTTATCTATCGTTGTCTTGGTTGGTTGGTTGTTTTTTATTTGTAACTACCCAGAGTCATTGGGAATTGGGGGGGGGGCAGGGCGGGGGGAGATAGAGAAAACAACAAATCCAATCTTTGCTTGGAAGTTGCCCGTGATGGGGGAGGTAAGTTGAAAGTGTTGGTGCTGATATGGACCCTGAAATATTGGACAAGAGAAATCTGAAATTAAACTACTGTCTGTCTTCTTCTATGTCACATAGGCATAGCAGAGACAACAGTGATTTTAATGGAAGCCACTTTTCTTTATGTATGTAGCAATAAGCTACAGTTTTGCCCTACATGCAACTCTCCAAAGCTTGAATCTTTTCCCTGGCTCTTCTAAATAAATGACTTAGAGGCACAACTTATATAAAAGCTGAACAACAACAAAAATGGTAATGACCATAAGGCTGCAGTGAGAGTCACTATCACACAAGGGTCGCTCATCAACCCCTTGAACCATGTTGTGTGCTCTGGTCCCCCTTCAGCAGATGAGTCATTTGAGCCTGAAACATTGGAAATCCATGGATTTGGAGGTGAACTGTCTTCCTCCACCTGAATGCCCCTAAATCAGTCTTTTAGTGGTCAGCTGGTGGAAAGCACTGATAGGATGATGGGGAACTCTTCCTCTTTTCAACATTATAAAATTGCCAATAATTCTGCCTGTTCTGAATGTTTTGGGGAAAACAGGAACTTGGATATGAATATGTGATAAAGCAGCTTTTTCAGTTTATTATCGAGGAGAGGTTACATTATACAAGATTTTTGTCATTTTTCTCTTATAAATATATTATAATTGGTACTAGTTAAATTTTAAATGACAGTTTTTAAACAAGAACATTTATAATTCATGTGCTGCATTCATAAATGTGGGATACATTATTTGCTATTCATAAAGTTCAGGTTATGAAAACTTCATTTAAGTTATCTTAATATCTTCAGGATGCACTCGATTCCTTCAAATCATTCAGGATTAGGGCCAGAGGTATGTTCTTTTAAGAGCAACACAAGAGAGATAGATGATGACATTGAGTCATCTGGATTGCCCTCACCTTCTGACTGCAGAATAAGACAAAGCAAGTAAAAAAGGTAATAGATTGCTATCTCACATAGAATTTAGTAAAGACGGCAAAATATAGAGAGACATTGCTCTCAAAACTAAGCAAGGTCAGTTCTGACTAATGTTTAAGTCAGGAACTATGAGAAAATACCAGGGTTTTAGGCTAAAATGCAAAGATGACTACAACATTTCTGAAGAAGAAATGGCAAATCACTTCTATATATCTGCATCATAACTCCATGAATATGTTTATGAAATCACCAGGAGTCAAGCTTGACTTATAAGGAATCTCAATCTTTTAAGCATTTTAATTAATTATGTGCAAACCCTACCATTTTTCCCTCAAGCAATGCTGATCTAGTCATTCCAGAAATTAATTCCTGATGTGGTCCTACCTCAAAGCAGGATTGTTGTATTTAGAACTCCCTGACATCACAAGTTTTCTCCAGTTTGGTGTACCAACTTTAAATAAAACTTTGAACCATCTCAAGGAAAGCCTAGGATTGGAATGGATAAGAAGAGAAGAACAATAGATTTTGCACATCTCTAAACTTAAAATATTGATTCCACCCTGTTGGTGGAAACTCTCTTTATGGTAGGAATAATTTCTATGTTATTGTAGAAACATAATTTTAAAAATGCCTGTAGCCTCTTAAAACATAAATTAATGCTACCTGGTGGATTGTTTAAACAAAGTCCTCCAGCATCTTCAAATTGCATGTTTTGAAATAAACATATTTTGCAAAATTCAGTGACTTCTCCTGCAGTTTTCCATTAGATAAAGGAATATCTAATGGAATATCTAGAGAAGTGGGTTATTATAACAATATATGTATGTATACAAATTATACATAATGGGATTGATAAATGCTTTCTAGAATATTTTACTCACTTGCTCACATATATTAAATCATTTGTCAGTCCTTTCAACATCCCTGGCTCAGTGTAATCCCAATGTTTCAAACAATATTACATTTATTCTTTCTGCTCACTACCAGATATCATTGTTCCCTCTTATAAATTTTAGTGACCTTATTTACACATCAGACAAAGTGGCTGTATTGCTAACTGGCCAAGTATCTTGCTTCCATGTATATTTAATCTGGGTGTTTTTAGTGTTTTTACAGTTTTGCAATGATTTTAGTCTTTTTAATTGCAATGTATTTTTTTTATTTGTAAGCTGCCCAGAGTGATTGACTGAAATGGCAGTATAGAAATGGAATAAATAAATACAGCCATAATTTGTTTAATTGTGGTTTTTAAATAAGCTACCATTCATTGAGTTTACTATGCCAGAAACAATTGACCAGATTCAGCCGTCTACATAGCAAATCATCAGGATGCCAAAATCACAGGCCCTGTATGGCCATGTGGTAATGTGGTGATGTCAACATAAAAATGGCACATTAGTTGTGTCACAAAATGTGACACAAATATGTAAATCATGGCATTTGCACAATGACTTTCTTATGTATGTTTTTGTTTTGTGATTTACCGCTATGCTAAAGTCCAAAACATGATTGGTTTGGCTTCAGTGTATTGAAAGTCCAGCTGATTGCTCCAGTCAATGCTTTTCTTGTTGATTTGCATGGTAATGAAAGCTGAAATTAGACTTGGATAACCAGGGAAATTGAAGGTGAAATTTCTCAGGGTACAGAGATATCGTAAATGAATAAAGAATTAATTTCTCTATTCATGGTAATTTCTTGTTTTTCAATGTTCAGGAAACCTTCAGAATCATAAACGTCAACTCCAAAACTTATCACACTTATTTCTTTGCTTATTTGCCCTCTACTTTACAGTACCAATAACAGAATAACTCAACAGGTTATTATCATTGGAATAATGAACAGGTATACCTGTACCATTGGACAGGTCTTTACTAGCATATATTGTTTTTGATCTAAATTTCTCTTGTATTCACAACTGGAATTCTGCATATGAGAATTATTTTTCCAATGTATCTGAAAAGTGGCATACCCATCAACATGTGGATAGTGAAGGGTTATGGAAACTCTAATTCAGAGTATCTAGGAAGCACTGGCTTTAAAGCAAGAAAAGACTGAAACATAGCGTTATTTACACTATACATCTTTTGAACATTAATATGGAACTAATTATGGTCTGCTTCAGAAACATACTTTCTTCCTCTTCTCTTTAATAAGCTCTTCTTATTTTGGAAACATTTGGAATATAGATGCAGGCAGTATTTTCAAAACTTCCAACAGTCACTACATAAGGTTAAAGAGATATTCCGTTTGCATTTTTTATGCAAACTGTACCATTTGCATTCCCCAAATCAGTTCAACAACTGGAATTAACTTCTTCATCAAAATGCACATTTTTATGTGAACTTTAGAACTTAAAAACTGTGTGCTAACATACATGCATAAGGGAGTAGATTGTACACAGAGATATTTTAATAAGACAATATCTGTAAGCCTTTTTTACTTGCACATATATTAAAGGAAAAGTGCATAGAAAAATGCACATATATTTGGATATATATGTATGTGGAGAAATAAACACAAATATATGTACACAGTTTTATCGTACTATTCTATAAATTAATATGAGAATAAACTTAGCTTAACACAAGATTAAATAAATAAATAAATTGAACAATGTTGAAACTGATACCTCTATCCATTCATACTACTCTTTTAGCCATATTTAATGCACTGCTGCTGCTATTTGTTTACTCATACCGTTCTTCCTACACTCTTCCTGTTCTGTAGGGAAATAAATGCAGCTGTCTGTACAAAGTCAAATGTCAGGCTTAGAACTAAAAAAAAAAATACATGCAGGCCAAGTAAACAAGAGTGGGAATAAAATAACCATACATTTATTGAATTGCCTCAATACAGGATCCAGGTTGGTTGTTACTATATTAACACACTGTATACTTTATAGCTGCATCAATTAAGAGACAATAATTTGTAGGTATCATGACACCAGCCAACAAAAAAAAACCTGTTGGAAAAACAATTATGATTCTAATTTTTGTTGAGCCTTTTCCTTCAATCAAGTGTCCTTCTTACTCTAGTGATCCTTTCTCTCAACATGCTAGCCATGATTAGCTGGACTAATTTACAAATTTACTGGATTAACTGCCTGGGTTCATAGAACACATTGAGCCATAAACATGAAAATATAAGTTGCAGGAAGCATGTATTGCAATTCTAAAGCCCAGGAATATTTCCGAAGTCAGAAATATCTTAACACCAACAAGCATGCAAGTTAGAAGAAGAACAGTCTTCATAGTCTCCAGTTAAGAAAAGTTCAATGAACCACCAAAATGTGGGGTCCGTTCCTTCCTTGAAGAAGTTTGTCTAACTTTGATCTGCATTCAAGCATTTCAGATCATGTGGATAAGGAGTAGCTGCACACAGAATCTCACAACCTATCACAATGTTTTAGTTTCTCAAAAAGTATATGAGCTGAAGGCACATCCTCAGTTATCCTATCCATTTCAAAAATGCTTTGGTCATATAATTCTCCCTGCTCAAAACAGAGAAGCAATCCTGTGACATTGCCATGGAAGAAAATCATTTTGTAAGGTGATCATTTTGTAAGATGATCATAAGGTTGAATATTCTACCAATGAAATAGGGCATATATATGTATGCATGCTGATTTTGTTGTATTCGGGTCTTTTCCCGTGTAAGGTTGAGATTGTCTTGGCAACGCTTTGGCTAGGTCTCACTCGCACCCAGCCTGAAGATGGCGAGTGAGACCTCGCCGAAACACTGCCAAGACAATCTCAATCTTACACGGGAAAAAACCCGAATACAACAAGACCTTGTGTGTGTGTGTGTGTGTGTGTGTGTGTGTGTGTGTGTGTGTAAGCACCAGGAGGAGGCAATGAGAATGCATTTGTAAAACAGTGGGATAATTTGTAATCAATGCTGCATTGACTTTTGCAGTGGAGCAGGGAGGAGGTTTTATACAATGGCTTTATGTTGTTATTATTCCTATCTGCTGTATAAATACTATCATTTCACACTGAAGAATTTGCCCAGAGCAAAAGGCAGCAGGTTCCTCTAATGCCGCTGCTCATTTTAATTCTCGAAATGAAGTCCTAGTTTTATCAGGAGAATTCAAAAGACATAGAAAAGCCTTTAAAGATAGGATCCTTTATGTATAATTTGAAAGCCAATTTCCATAATTTTAATAGGGCTGGTAATTTAGCTTTTTAGTATGTAAAACTTGAGGCCAGATCTTCTTTAGTGAATCATGCAAAGATAAGTTTTAAAATGAATGCCTATTAGATGTTAATGAAAGAAGAATTGAAAAATAATTGGATGAAACCGTTGAATTTCTCCTGCATGCTTGGGGAGAATATCTCTTCCTAAATGTCATTCTCTGCTCTTGTCTTTTTGACTTTTGGTTCCATTCTAAACAGTAAAACAAATTATAATAGATATTAATGGATATCTTCCCGATTCCTACTCCAAACCATTGTGATGGCAGATGTCCTTGCTATCCTCTGCTTTGCCTTGAACATGTAATGTTTTAGTATAGCAATATGGACATCACCCAAAATTGTCTCAGCTGTATGTTGTACTGTTGTACTGTAATCTTTCACTGAAGAGCAACCTTTGGAAGACGATTCATGCAAGATGATAAATGACTATACTTCTTCATTTTAAGCAGTGCTCGCTTTAATGTTCAACCTGGAAGATTGAATGGGCACCTGAAGATTTATTTGCATTTATTTTGATCATTTATACGGATGCCATCTCTCAGAAATAATTTATAAAGGTGGGAGATTCAATATGTAATATAAACAACTGATTTGTTTAATGTAAACACTCATGCAGTTATTTAATTGACTTGAGACTCTGTACATTTGATAATATCTGCTGGAATACTCTATGAGAAAAATAAGGTTCAATATTATACACAAATAACATTGAATTAAATAAAGGCATACTTAATACAGTATAAGCTGGATGAGTATGTGCATGCATGAACCTTACCCAATTTCTTCTGTCCATGCAGTATGTAATAGGCTTACTTCCATCGGGTACAATTAGGTGCTTTAGATTAAGCCACATCTGTCAGACCAATTGAAATTGGACAAACAGTTTCCTAGCTATAGTAGTCACCTTTCTACTTAACAGTAGCCAGGCATCCAGAAGGATTGCCCAAGTTGCTGATCTGTTTTTCAGAGGCAATGCCCATCCATAAGGGATGTAGTGAAGTAGATGTAGTGCAGAGAAGAACAAACAGCAAGTTTGTCTTGTTTGAGTTCAATTTCACTTTGTTTCACCCCATCCTAGTACTTCGTCATTCAGACACTGGATCAAAATATACAACTAAGTAAGGTATAGGAGATGGGGGTGGGGTGGGCAAGTTAAAAGCCTCTAACTCAGAGTCAGCTTCCCAGGGAAAACAAAGAACTGGCTTAGTTATATCTGGTGTCAAGTTGGACAGGTATCTCATTACAGAAACACTTTCCTGGGAAAACTATTCTATTGGTTTAGCCATAAAACATTCAGAAGGCCAAGGAATGCTAATAAGCTAGGAAAAAACATACTGGGAGTCTGCAGAATGCTAGGAAAACAACAAAAAGTCAGGCCCTAGAAATAAACTATGTTTCATGGAATACTGTGTCTTTCTCAGATTGTCTTTGCCATTTTGCCCAAAATCCCATTACCTCACACCTATATCCTAATAATTTCACTGAGCCTCCTAAGCACATGATATATTTATTCAATGAAACAACTGGCTGCAATATCTAATCATAAGCTTATTGCAATTTACATAAGTCTACAAAGTGAGGCTGTAATTCTTTGGGTTTGTCTTTGCCTTTAGTTTGGTCAATAAAGCAATGTGTGTTTTAATGTAATGTATCCTGGTCTCCAGTTTAGAAACTCTTTTGGGCAAAATATTTCTTACTGCATGTGATATGTGATTGGGTTTCATTAGTGTACCAAAAATAACTTGCATAAACGGACCTCTCCCTGTAGATTTATATAGACCAGGGGTGTCCAAACTTGGGAACTTTAAGACTTGTGGACTTCAACTCCCAGAATTCCCCAGCCAGCCATGGCTGGGGAATTCTGGGAGTTGAAGTCCACAAGTCTTAAAGTTCCCAAGTTTGGACACCCCTGATATAGACACTAAGAAACAGGGCAGGAAGGACAAAATCCTGCAGCTCTCCACAAGGAGATTTCTCTTAGCTAATCTCTCCACCACTGATAATGGAACACATTGGATATGGAGCAAAACTAGTACCAAGCTAAGCCTCAATACCCTAATACACACAGACAGTCCAGAAAGATACCATGGCTTATGAAATATAAGGCTGTCAGGACGTGTAAAAGAATCAGGATGGACACCCATCCAGGTCTCAGCACAGCTTATCTACAAAAATAACTAAAGCCCATCTCCATCTCATGTGCAGTACTGCATCTTGACTGGAACGGGTCTGAATACAGGTGGGTGCTCCATTGGTGACCACAAATTGAGCCCAAAATTTCTGTGGCTAAGTGGGAAATTTGCTAAGCGAGTTTTGCCCCACGTTACAGCCTTTTTTTGCTGCAATTGTTAAGTGAAGCGATGTTTCCCCATTGATTTTGCTCATCAGGAGGTCACAAAAGGTGATCATATGACCCCCGGGAGATTGCAACCATCATAAATATAAATCAGTTGCCAAGCAGTTGAATTTCGATCCAACAATGCATCCCCATGACTATGGGAGATGTCAAAATAGTCGTAAGTGTGAAAAACAGTCATTGGTCACTTTTTTTTTCAGTGCTGTTGTAACTTCTAACAGTCACTAAATAAACTGTTGTAAGTCGAGGATTACCTGTAATGTATTTCCTTCAGGGCAATGTTTCTGCACCTTAGCAACTTTAACATTTGTAGATGAATTCCCAGAATTCCCCATCAGTTATGCTTTGAGAGTTGAAGTCCGTGTATCTTAAAGCTGCTAAAGTTGACAAACATTGTTCTGGGTTGCTTTGTAATTACAGCTCAACAACAGGCTCCATAATTACAGTGGAGACTGTTGCATGTATGGTTGGCCAACTTTTTCAAAATCACAGTTCAATTTTAGCACAATTGGATATATTTAGTTTTAGAAATGGCAGGCATCTAGGGCAGATGTTTATTTGTCTCTGTAAATGATTAGACGAGGAATATTCAGTTGTTTAAAGTGTGTTTAATTAATTTGGAACTGGGAAGAAAAAAAAAACCATCCTGATGTTCCCCAATTCACCGGATTTCTGAACATTATGCTACTTTCTTAAGACTATTTATTTATTTTTCTCTCTCCTCCATAATCTTTTTTCCCTCCTTTCCCCTGCCATCGTATCCTTCTCCTTACGCTTAACATCTGGCACAAGGCACGTATCCTTGTGACCTTCAGTTGTGACTCATAGAGTTCTTCCAAGCATTGCTACCATAGTGGCATGGTTAGAACAATTAAATAGATGGAGATTAATTACCTTTCCTGCCATTAATGAACTTGATTTGATTTAAAGACAAAAGAAATCAAATTGAAGGCATTGCTCTTGCTCAGATCTACTTCCTTGTCCTAACTCTGCCTGGATTTTGGAATGCAGCTCTGCATGCCACTCAGAAATAAAATGCAGATATTGTTTAAACTTTTTAAGCATGTGTAGGTGTCTGCAGCTATTTCTGGCATTTTTGTTTGACCAGAATACCTCCATGGAGAAAAGTGAGGAGGAGCAAGGGAAGAAGGGCCATCTCGTAAATATTTCTTAAATGGAGGAATCTTCTTGTGGCTTTGTGTTTGGGGACCTTCCTGCTATGGGCCCAGTAATCACGCATCCTGATAACTGTAGGGATCCTAAGCTACTTTGCTACATTGGGTGGCTTTTGGAATGCAAAATATTCCAAAGTCTCAGTCCAGCACAGCTGCCAATGTAGTAACAGCTGAGAGGGGTTATTGTTCAAAAGAAAGGAAAAGAGGAAGAACAAAAGAATTCCCAGAAAGGTCACTAGGTTACAAAAAGATAATAACTGAATATCTCAACTTAAGTATGTAATTAAATGGAGACTGGTTTATATTGTGTTTAATGCATACAGCAACTGTCGTCAGTCAAGCATCATTTTCAAGATTAAGAAATTGCATCAGATGTAGCAGTGCTAAAAGATTTCCTTACCAGGACTCCTTGAAACAGTCAATGCAGCTTCCATTAGTCTACACACACACACACACACACACACACACACACACACACACACACACACCAGCTCTGCTGTAGATTGTGGCAATAAACAATCCCCATGATGAACTGAAGTCTTAAATCAATCCCCAGATCTTTAACCTTAGGCAAAATTTATTGTCAATTTATAGAATTTTTTGAGAAACAAGGTAACGTAATTCTTTTTCCCCCTTCAGCTGGAGGGGCAGGAGGAATAATATAAAGGAACTAGAATTTGTTCGATTCTGTCAGCACCATCACTAATAAACTGGTGTCAGCTTCTCAATACTAATAATAAAATATTCACACTGCTATTTGTTCTCTGTATTTTATCTTTCAGGGAGGAGACTCAGGTTTAAAATTTTCAATCACTCTCCCCTCCTCCATGGCATTTTTAAATAGTAAACCATTTAATGCTAGTCACAGGCTTGAGTCAGAAATATCCAATGAAGCACGTATAATGCTGAATGGCAACCTTCAATTGAGTTCCCTTTGCCAAATTGATGGCCTACATTGTTGGACCAACTAGTAGGAAATTAGTTGCAATCCTAACACACAGTGGCATCTGCAGGTCTTACCCCTTCTGAAGAAAGCAGCATTGCAACAATAAACCACAAGCTTCCATCTTTGCAATCATGTGTGCAATGTCACAATGCATATAGAAAAGGAGAAGGGCTTGCACCATAACTTCACAATGCTGTTTGTGTCATTCTGACCCTCCTTGCCCCCCCCCATAGGTAGACATCACAGGTAACACATCTATAAACTGTTTGCAACCCAAAACAAAACCATCAGCTCTTTTTGTATAATACTGTAACATTGCACTGAAAACATTGTGTTGGCATGCTCGGTATAGCAGTCTGTCAGCAGCTCCATGTTCAAACCACTATTTGGACTCAGAATATGCTGAGTCTGGCTGCATACGCGAGGATTATACTTGCAACATCAGTAAAATGAAGACCCAGATTGTTGGGGGCAATATGCTGACTCTATAAACCATTTAGAGAGGGCTGGAAAGCACTATGAAGTGGTGTGTAAGTCTAAGTGCTATTGCTGTTGCTATCATCATATATGACTGGTGTTTTACTCTTCTGTATGTCATGGCTATAAGGCCAAAGATAGCAGTACAGCCGCATCTGCTTGCTGTCACCTATTTAGAACCATCCAGGCAGCGCATGCAGTTTAAGGGATGTACAGACGGGGGAAACTGCAGCACTGATATGCAAAGTATTAAAAATATTGTGGAAGACTGCCCATGACATGCATTCTTGGGTTGCTTAGAAGATCTGCATGAAACAACAGCAGAGGCAATTGCCTGGATAGCTAAATTGGATATCCAGTTATAAGGCCGCTACTGTAGCCCATAAAAGTTTTATATATAATTACATGGATTGTGTGTATATGTTTACTCTCTTTGTCATGTTTTCATCATTAAATAAATAAATAAATAATAAATAAATAATAAATGTGTCTCTGTCTGTCTGTCTGTGTCTGTCTATCAATCTATCTATCTATCTATCATTTATCATCTATCTGCCTACCTTCAGTACAAGTCAAGTTGCAGGAAATAAGTCACTAGTTAAAGTCATGGGTATATTCATGCAACATAACCAATGCATGGTTAAACTAGAGATCATTGCCTATGTTTGTATGGACCACACATTGAACATAACCAACCATACCTAGACTGACTCTGCACAATTTACTAAGCTAAATTGTGATTGTGATTGGTTCATTTGGGTCCCTGCAAACACAGCATGGTACATTTTCTGTAAATGCAAAACATTTTCTTAAGACTGTTTTTTTGTTTGTTTAACTATTGACTTAACTACTGGAGGACACTTGCATGAAGCTGAGATTTTGCAGAAATAACAAGCTGCCTGTTTTATCATTTGTTCAAATATTGCTTTTCTGCCACTTGCATCCTCCAAATGGTTTGCCATCATTATCATACATTTAAGAATTATGTGCAAAAATCCAAAACAGTAAAATTAAAAATATAGAGCTCCTTCACTGTTTGCAAACTATTACTATCACAAGGAATGTTGCAACTTGAATGAGAGGTTGAAAATCTTTTAGATTATAATGACATAGCTGGGTATAGTAAGAAGATCTGAATTCAGATTTTCAGATTAACTGCATTTTAATCATCTGTGTTAATTTGCATGTTTGTAAATATGCTTGTATCCATGCAAGTGTAAAAAAACATACACAAACACAATATATTGTTCTTTTGTCTTGAATTGCTATCTCTTATAAAGCTTCAAGTTTTTCACCCATCAGCTCCTACATGAATGAGCAGAAGTAGACTAAAGCTAAACTTAACAATCTGGATATGATAAGAACTGTGTTCTTGCCCATAGAACTGCAAGATGAGAAATTAAATAATATCTGTGTCTGATGTATATAATATTGAAGCAATTTATTGTCCAAGAAATGAATTACTGGCCATCCATTTGCAAGGGTGCTGATTAGGATGCAGAGAAGAGCAACCAAGATGATTAGGGGACTGGAGTCTAAAACATGTGATGAATGGATGCAGGAACTGGGCATGGCTAGTCTAGTGAAGAGAAGGACCAGGGGAGATATGATAGCAGTGTTCCAAAATTTGAGGGGCTGCCACAGAGAGGAGGAGGTCAAGCTATTTTCCAAGGCAGCTGAAGGCCAGATAAGGTATAATGGATGGAAACTGAACAAGGAGAGATTCAACCTGGAAACAAGGAGAAATTTTTCAGACAGTGAAAGCAATCAACTAATGGAACAGCTTGCCTTCAGAAGTTATGGGAACTTCATCACTGGAAGCTTTTAAGAAGAGACTGAACTGCCATCTGTCAAAAATGGTGCAGGGTCTGCTTGGGCAGGGAATTGGACTAGATGACCTATAAGATCCCTTCCAACTCTGTTAATCTGTATCTGTATCTAAACATATCAAAATATCTTCCCCTTTTATTTCTTACCATTTATTGGCAAAGAATAGAGGGGAAATAGAACAGTGACGTCTAGTTACCAGAGGGTGGAACACTCTTCAGAAACTACCACTACAGAAAGTGAAGCAGTTGAAATAAAAACAATGAGACTTACTTTGCTCTCTTACCAAACTTTCTGATCCAATATAAATATACAAAGTACATTGAGAGAATTTACTAGTTGATTCATTTTAACTCCGGGCACTGGAGGACAGACATTCCAGAATGTCTGGTACAATTGCTGCTGTAGCCAGCATGAGAAACTGTGGTTAAAGAAGAACACATTTCTAACCAGCATGTTACCATATGAAACTTTGAAAAGTGAAAGAACAGCAATATGAAATAGCAAGGTAATCTGTAAAACCAACATTTATTTTTAAATAAATAAATAAATTTATTTATACATTCCTGCCACATCCTGACAGTTCATGATACGGGGTAAAAGATGTCTTTATCAGTCTTTGTGACAACAATGGGATTTTTTGCACCTTGTTTCCAGATGAAAGACAAAGATTAGAAAGCCTACCAAATACTAGATGGCAAGACATTAAAATAGGAAACTCCAACTCTCTTGTGCCATCTAGTAGCCATCTAGATCTTTACAGCCAATTTTGGTAGGGCATCAGCAAGCCTAAGATTACCATCTGCAACGGGCGTGCCATACTAATACACCATGGAGTCTAGAGTTAGGAGTACTGCATCATTGCTCAGTTAAAGCGACCTTTATTGAAACAATGGGAAGATGCTAGCATAAGTAGAGAGTGCCATGTACAATTCCCAACAACTCCAAATGAAAGGACTGACTGACAAGAGAACTGAAAGACTTTTGCTTCCAACTTCAGAACAGCTGTCAGCCAAGACTGTTTGTGTCTTGACTGGCAATCTGACCTGGTATGAGAGGTCAACCAATGTTGCAATGACAGATGATTGACTAAGAAAGCTCTAAGAGTAATGCTCCTTATGACTTTATGAAGCCTGCATCTCATTGGCTGTTAATGGTTGATGGGGCACCTCCTTTCCTGTAAAGCCTTCCAGGGCCACTAAATTGCAACAGCTTCCAGAGGCTACCTTAACTGTCTAGCGTGGACCTCACCCATTCCTAAGAGGTCTGTAGTGGGGGCCTGCATAAGCACACCAGCATGCCTACCATTCCTGTCCTCCCATTTATTCGTACCCATTTCCTGTGCTCATGTCCACTTTTATACTTATACCTGTTATCTCGTACATATTTGACAAACTAAATAAATAAAATAAATATATATATTGAACTTTAGAAAATAAGAAAGAATCTTACAGCATTTTTTAAAAGTAGCACATTTATAGTAAATAACAAGTGGTACTTAAGCTGCCCCAAGGATCCAAATAGCTTGCATTTCCAATTCTCTTACATGGGAGTGGTATCTCACCATCAACATAACTTAGGCAGCTTGAATTTTTATTTCAAGTTACCAGAGGCTGGGGCAACCTGTCCTCCAGCTTACCTTTTCATTCCAGTGTGAAACAGTGGTGGGATACAACCGGTACACTCGGGTACAGGTGTACCAGTGCTTGCTGGGAGCACCAGGTCCCGTTCCGGTATGGTGCTCCGGAGGGCCCACCCACCCACCCTCCTTACCTGCATTTGAGTTGATCGGGGATTACGCACATGGACGGTACGGCGACTGCGCAATGCAGCTGGAGCGTTGCAGAGCGTCATGGGCAGTAAGTACACATGTGTGCGTGCATGTGGTGGACACCCAGCCCCGTTGCACCGTACTGGTGTGAAAGATTTACAGCCAGTTATGAAGTATTGGAGTTGAGAATCTAGCAATGGAAGCAAAAGCATACATATGGAGCTCTGAAGAAAAAGTACCCAGTAGTTCAGTCTTCACAAATCCAGAGCTAAGAGCAGAGGCAGGAAAGAAAATAATTAGGAGCAATGTTCTAACTTACTTACACCTTGATGGATGTTGTTGAAAATTTACAGGCAAGGTGTGCTGATTGTTTAGGGTTTTCCATCAAAATAGAATAGCTATAGTAGACATTTTCTGCCTCCATAGTCAAAATGCAGAGCCCCCAAGGGCAAAATGTTCAGGACATAAGCATTGTAATGTCTTGATGTGTTTTTTAAAATGACATTTTCTCTCTGCGGGAACCTTATCATTCTTTCTAATGAATCTAGTGGATTCTCCAGTTCCAGCTCTGTCTGTCAGCTTGAAAGTAGCTTTAGCATCCCTTTGATCTATATCCAAGGGCCGTTGGGAATAATGAGGCCTGTGATCAAAAAGACCAAAATGAAAGGGGCGGGAATTTCAGTACTAACTAATGATCTCTGTGTGAGAGAGAATATCTGTTTTGTGCCATCATTCGGGCAATTTGCTGGTTAGTGTCTCTTGTGTTGGCAGAATATATTTCATATTTCAGAAGAGTTCCTTTCATCAAATATTCACGTATTGTATAGAATTAAGCCAGGATTCACATGTTGTATACAATTACAAATATGCATTCACACATTGTATAGAATTAAGCCAGGATCTTTAACTATGAATCGTTGACAGGACATAATAGCATAATTTGCACAGAACCCTGCCAACACTACAATTACATTGCAAAGACCAAAATGAGGAAGGGGGGAATTTCAGTGCTAACCAATGAGCTCTGTGTGAGAAAGAAGTTCAAAATTAGTCAGAGAAATTTGGTGAACCATTTAGAATTCTCTAAATTTCTCCATAGAAAGAGAAACTCATAACATTTCTCAGGGATGGGATTCTTCCCTTAACCATAACAGGAGAGCCATTTTTGAAAAAAGCCAAAAACGGAAGGAATGAATGCCTGATGCCTTCCCTTACAGAAAGAATGAAACAGGAAAAAGTAAGGGAATGGTAAAGATGATGTCCAATAAAAGGAAAAAAATCTACATAATAACCAGATTGTTAGTCCTACTTTTGGTTGCTAAACAAGGCAAAACATCACCATTCAGCACCATTTTTATGTTTTCACTTTACTTTTTGTTTCTAAGTATATGGTGTATGGCAGTGATGGCGAACCTGTGGCAGCGTGCCACAAGTGGCACGGGGAGCCATTTGTCAGGGCATGCGAGGCGCTGCCCTGTCAGCTGGCCAGCGTGCATGTGCGCGCTGGCCAGCTAAGTTCACCTTTTTAAAAGCCATTTGTCGCCCTCCCCAGGCTCCAGAGGCTTTATAGGAGCCTGGGGAGGGAGAAAAGAGCCTCCCCCGCCCACCCGGAGACCCTCCAGATGCTTCAGGGACTGTCCGGAGGCTTCCCTGAAGCCTTCGGAACGCTTAAAACCACCCTCCGAGTAAACCAGAAGTGACTTCCAGGTTGCTCGGAGGGTCGTTTTAAGCGTTCTGAAGGCTTCAGGGACCATCCGGAGGCTTCCCTGACGCCTTCGGAGCGCTTAAAATGACCCTCCGAGCAAACGGGAATGTCCGGAGGCTCCCCTGATGCCTTCAGAGCACTTAAAACGACCCTCCGAGCAAACGTTTTGCTTGGAGGGTGGTTTTAAGCGTTCCAAAGGCTTCAGGGAAGCCTCCGGATGGTCCGTGAAGCCTCCGGAGGGCCTCCGGGGGTGCGGAGAGGCTCTTTTCGCCCTCCCCAGGCTCCTATAAAGCCTCTGGAGCCTGGGGAGGGCGAAAAAAACATGTAAAAATTGGGGAGGGGTCACGCATTGTGCACGCATGCGCACTGGGGGGTCACGCGTTGCATTATGGGTGCAGCACGCCCGCACATGACCCCCCTGCGCTCCCCCCACTTGTGACACGTGAGCCAAAAAAGGTTCGCCATCGCTGGTGTATGGTATGTATAAGTATATGGTACTTGAAGATATTCTCAGAAAATAAATCTGGTGGGTTATTGCAACCCAATTCTTCATGTAGCTACCTGTATATTATGTGCATACATACCTACTCTGAAAATAAGACCAAAGTAGATAATAGGATAATGGGAAAGATGTAAAGTAGATATAATTGGGGCAATTCACATTGGTATACTTTCTTGTGAAAGTATGTTCTATTTGTCATTTTGTGAATGGACGCATTTATTCATAGCAGCCATTTTACAGTACGTGGTCAAAATTCCAGGAACACTTTCTACATTTATTTATTTACTGAGCACATTTTGTAAAGCTACTGAGGATTAGATGTATTTGGTACTTGGCATACGGGAAAAAATACCTTAACCTCTGAGCCTTAATTGATGCCAGATTTATTTATGTTAAAGAAAAAAGAAAAAGGTCAAAGTATAATGCTGAAAAGTTGGAGGCCAGACCAACCTTTATTGGCTTTTCTCCAACAAATAGTACACCAGGTGATAGTGTCTTATGCTCTCTGTGAACTACTACAATTCTATTTACATGAGGTTGCCTTTGATGCCACTCAGAAATTGTAATTGTTGCAAAATGCAATGGTATATGCGAGATCTACTGTAGCCATAAAACACCACTATAATGGCTTTCAGAATGCTTCTGAGAACAATTCATAGTGCAATTCACACCTTATGACCTTCCCAGGTGTGGGCTGGTGCCAGCATTACTGCCGGTTCGGTGCACAAAATTTTTTGCAAAACTAATTATGTGCATGCGCAGAACCCAAATCAAGATGGTGCCCCCTTAGGAGAACCAGTTTGTGGGCGTAACAGGCCTGGGTCGCTGCCAGTTCCAGTGACCCAGTCTTTCAAATTACTACCAGTTTGGCCAAACCAGTCTGAACTGGTAGGAGCCCACCTCTGGACCTTCCCATCTGATTTGAACTATTTATGTAGATGTCAGACATATAAGAACGGTTCTGTATCTACTTAGTCTTTCTCCTTTGAAAAATAAATTATCAGGCTTCACATCTTTCTCCCAATTTATAGAACACTGTCCCATGAGGTTCAGGTTTTTCAGGACATTGAATGCCTAATAGTTATGAATGATTATATGGTATCATGATTTTATGTTGTATTTATTATTCTTTTATTGAATTGATTTTAATATGAATAAATCACCAAAAGATAGTAAAAGTTTGAAGTGTATGTTTGTGTGTGTGTATTGTGCATTAATAAATACACAATAAATAACACGTATTCTCAAATGTTATATCCTGGATCACAGAAAGCATAGAACAATTCTCGCTTTGCCAGAATTGAATATAGCTTTTTTCTTTTTCTTTTCAGGGCTGGACTCTAACCGCTTTTTAAAAGCAAGCAACCCATTTTTTAGTATACCAAGAAGTTCAGTCACAGCTCAAGGAAGAGCAACTGGACAAGGATTATTTCTGATAAATGATCTCAAACATTGACTTTCCCAGATCTTTCATGAACACAATATGTTGAATATTTAACTAGTATATGAAAAGATGCAAAACAGATTTTTTTAAAAAAAATCCAGTTGCAGATATTTGCGTTGCTTAAAAGATCAATGCAATCAGAAGAGGACATTATACTTACAGATTCCAAGCAGGACCAGTAAAATGAATGAACGTTTTGAATGATTAAAGCCACACATGGAACATAAGAATAAAATTTAAAAGTGCAGAAAAAACACAAAGATTTATACATAAATGTTATGTGCTAAAAGACCAATATGAGATAATACTGTATGTGCTCTTTAAAAGAGAACACAGGCACAATAAACATTTTTTTTCTTTGTTGAGCAACACCTGGAGCATGTTGCAAGGTGGATTACTGCAACAAAATCTACATGGGAGTATTCCTAACGATGATCGGAAAATTGCAACTGATCCAGAATGCAGCATTGTACAATATTGGACTCTTCACAGTTGGATCATATTACACCACTGGTGAGTGAGTTGTACTGGTTTCCATTTTCTTTTCAGTTGCAATTTAAGCTGCTGCTTATCATCTTTAAAACCCTGAATATCATTGGACCAGATAATTTCCCTGATGGTACCTGAATGCTCTTCCAGGTCAGGTATACTCTGGGTCTCTTCCTTTAAACATCACCATCAAATGGGACCTAGGCAGTATGTCTTCTCAGTAGCTGCTCCTGCCCATTCTTCCTCCACGTTCTGCTAAGTACCTATCCTCCTGCCTTCCCAAAATTTGTGAAGACTTCGCTGTTTTCACAAGTGTTGGATGAAGTGATGAAGGAACTCAGTACATTGTTTATTGATGTGTGGTTGCCAGGAATTTTTCTGTTAGTTTTATGCGTTTTACTGTTTTTACAATATTACTGTTTGTAAGCTGCCCAGGTTTATGGTTCATATGATGGGCAGCTGCATAAGTCTTAATTGATTAAATTTAATTAATTTAAATTTAATTAATTAAACAATTATCATTTTAGAAATCTATTGGAAAATTTAAAAATCATAGGCTAGTGCAGTCAAGAGTATCAAATTTAAGAGCAAACCTGAAAGTAGTTTTATATCCTATACATTCAAGAAGGCACCATATGATAAGGAACTAAGAACAAGAAATACACTGTAGGGAAATTATGTTGTATCAAAAGCCAAAATAATGAATGAAAGATTGATTGATTTTAAAGTCCAGTTTGCCTCTTGAAAAGCACCTTGGGTACATTGATTTATTTTAGGACATATCAAGATGTTCTTGATTTGGGAGAGGGAAAGGACCAAACTTTCAGCAAAGGGGTGACACATAGTAATAGTAGTGAGTGGCATCAACCAGTAAAAAATTCACAGCAATACACAAAAGTCTTGGTTCAAAATTCACAGGCTGTATAGTTGGTCTTCGGTCAATGGAACTGCCAAGTTCTAATGCAAACCACTAGTCTAGGTTAATATTTACACTGTCTAACTAAAAATAGGCAATGCTCTCCTGATGACACAGCCTACCACTGCCACAATGCTATGCCGAGCTGGATAGGATTTGAAATTTAAACCAAATTGTCTATCCTGCTTCACACAGACTACCAGTAGTTGTCTAGAAATTTGACAGGGCAATCTGGCCAACCCTGTATGAAATTACTTATGATTATCACTGATAATTGCACCCAATCAGGGGTGGGATTCTACTGATTCGTGCGAACCTGTAGCTCTGAAGATCAGCTGGGAGAGAACCGGTTCATTCCCACAAGCCCATCCACCTCTGTGCTTTACCTACCTTTATCTTCTCAGCTGAGTCACGGAAGAGTGGATTGCTGTGCCTCAACTGTTTTCCTTCCCAAGAAGCAATCCAAAATGTAAGTATTCTGTAAACTGTGCACACGCACACACGCACAGCAAACTGGTTGTTAAACCAGTAGGAACCCACCCCTGCACCCAATGTAAGTCTGTTCAAGCTCCTACAGCATAGTAACTCGACTGGCATTGGAGGCTCTCAGAGCAGCATCAAATTTGAGATAGGGATTTTTGTCAGATTCAGAATTTCATGGCCCACACAGTCTCTATATGCTTATCCCAAGTCATGTCAGACTTATTCTATATGAATGGTGAAGCACTAAATCTTGTGGTCACCTCAAAACTATGGCAATGTGATCCCAATCTTTTTTATGTATTAATTATTAAAGTGCTGAAATCCAAAGACTATAAAAATGGATTTCTCCCCTTTTTACTGATGGTATGTTTATTTTAGAATTTACCCTATAGTTTTCATATGTTTACCAGTTCCAAATGAAGGGAAATTGTTGTCATTTTTAGCAATGGATTGCAAAAAGGGAAGTTGGGGGCTTTGATAACTCTTAATTTGTCTACAGGACAGCATTATTAATAAGCTAATTAAACTATAAAACTTTAAATCCTTAAACTAGGCATTCTTTAAATGTTAGAACCTTAAACTTTTAGCTAGACTTGAGTCTCCCAAATTTTAAATGATCTGTTAGAATATCTGTATTCCCAATTGGTCATTTCCCGCTTTTAAAAATCTGTGGTAAAAGCCTCTACACTTTCACTCTCTTTTTTTTTAATTGACTGATGGAAAAAGAAACTGATACTATTGTGATCTTCAGAACATAAAGAGGAAGGGGTCGATCTATTTTCCAAAGCACCTGAAGGCCAGACAAGGAATAATGGATGGAAACTTACCAAGCAGAGATTTAGCCTAGATGAAGTTGTGGGGGCTTCATCACTTGAGACTTTCAAGAAGAGATTAGACTGCCATTTGTCAGAAATGGTGTAGGGTCTCCTGTTTGAGCAGGGGGTTGGACTAGATGACCTACATGGTCCCTTCCAACTCTGTTAATCTGTAAAAAAAAGTCAATAAGAGAAATAAATGACATCTCCAATTTCAAAATAGGAAGTGAATTTTTCAGCCACATAAGCTATAGAATTATTTAAGAAGATAGAGTCATGTTGTCCACGTTCCTGAATCTTTACCATGTGAATTTCATGCAATTATTCCCATGTATAGCATCAAAATGAGGTCTCAGTGATCAGTAGGTAGGGATATGTGTTGAAAAGCCTTAAAAGTAGATAGAAGCATAATTGGTAAGGTGTGTTCCTTGTATTTGGAATGGAATCTTTGGAGTTTTCTTTGTTTTCTTTTAAGGCTTAGAATATTTATTTCTGTGTTTTAATCTTCACAATAGTGACAGAGCAATATTCAGCAACTGTGATCAGAATGAACTTCCAAGGAGCTCTGAAACTCTAAGTTGCTACCCTTGCTTTATGGACAAAGTAGTTTGGGCTTTAAAATGTGTTGCCTTTTATCAGGTAAATTAATAGTCAGAGTATGCATCACATCAAAAACAGCAACATTATTATACAAATATATGCTCTGAAAAAGTCAGAAATAATTTTAAATTCATTTTTTTTTAAAAAAACATGATTATAGATCTGACAACAACACTGAATGTTGCTATAATAAATCTTTTGGCTTTTTGAAGGCTTTTAAGAAAAGTCCTTCAACTAAGGTAAAATGTTTAATGGCATAATATTGCCATGTGATAATTAAAATTAATTTGAAGGGGCTGCCTAGAATTTAACTGAATGATAGACAAAGGCCCTTTTTGTGTGCGAATCTGCCGGAACCAGATGTTCTTCAAACATTAATGCAAAATCAAAAGAAACTTCACACGAATGCTTAGAAGCAGCTGATAAAAATGGATCAAGGGGCTCAAGCAAATCGCTTCTCAGAATTTGAATGGACTTATGGAAATTATATTTTGATATTTGGATAATTTCTGTAGTTAATATATAGCTCTCTTAGATGTGTGAGATGAATGGACAAAATACAGAAAAAATTTTCTCCAAATGCTAATTTTTTTACTTAATCTACATAAGGATTTTGTTTGTTAGATAGGATTTCTGGTTGCTGAAGAGTACAATTCTACACATACAGTATTTGCTGAGATACAGCGCCCTGCTCAGTATAGTAAACAGGGCTTCCTGTTTAAGTGGGTTTAAGATTGGAGCTTAATGTTTCCAGCAAGGCAAGTAGAAATAGAATATTTTCTATTTTTGTATAATCGTGCTTTATTTCCAAGGACTTCATATTATATCAATGGATCTTTTCTACCATTTTTATCTTTTCAATGATTCAATAATATGAGATATTATATTCAGTCTGAGAGATGCTATGCCTAGATACAAAGATGTTTTTGCAAAATGTCGCTCCTTGCTGAATCTTTCTTCCCGACAGAACCACAACAAAATGTTGACACATTTCTCTTCAGTTTCATCATTTGCTGAATAAAAGTCTATTAAATTTCAATAGTACTTTAATCAGATTATGACAAAATGTTTATTTTTGTCTAATTTTTGTCCAGACTGCTTCAGTCTATTGCCTGCTTTCTGTTCTTTTCCCCCAATTTTAGAATATCAAGTCTACATTACATAATGTTTATTTCCTGGCCCTCTCTTAGGTGCTTCTAACATATAATATATGATTCCCATATGTCTCCTTCCTAAACTTGCTGGGTCAAGGCCAGCTTCTTTAACTTCAGGTACACAAAATATTTCCACCTCCTGATGAGGCAATTAGCACTACTTTCCACCCACCATCCAAAGGAACGTGAGCTATTTTGTGAAAGAGAAGCATTCTGTTCTGCCATTTCTTTAGTCCCTACAGATGCGCAGTGACCATTTAAGGATCCACAGATGGCTTTCCATAAATTACCAGTTGCAGTATGAATTAATTGTTAAATTTAAGTGCTAGACAGCCACCTGCTCTACCTCCTTCATTTGTAATGGCTTTGCCCATAGTTATTTCTAATGAACCTGAATATTACAAAGAAATTGCAGCAAAAACTTCTATGGTTTGGAATTAGAATGAACTGCAGATGCTGAGGTTCCAAAGACTTTGCCAATGTTATGTTTTGATAGCATTTTTAAGAGGATTTCCTTAAGAATAGTAAGTAATTGTGTAGATTGGGGTGGGGTGGGGGCTGCCTATTAGTATTGACTCCTATGAGGAACATTTCTGTGAGTGTTCCATGATTAAAATTACCTCTTATATTGCAATGAAAGCTATGAGCAAAATGAGGCACCAAGGAAGTGATTCCAAAGCAATAGTAACAGCTTAAACTGAGATATCTAATTGTTCTTTACTAGGTCTACAAGAATCAATAATCAGAGCTTTTGTTAGGCAATCAGAAACCCAGAGAGAAGAATATTAATGGAGCCCACTTCACTAGGATCATGATCACAGCAGATGACAGCAGTTAGCTTAGGCATGATTATTTCCTGATTTCTAAAATTTCCCTGTGTCAGGAACATTTTCTTCTTTCTGAACATTTGCTCTAATAAAGTGCCCTGAAGCCTATGCTCTGCTGGGAGACCATATGTGCAGAGAAAGATGTGAAGCCTGATAATTTATTCTTCAAAAGGAGGAAGACTAAGTAGATACAGAACGGTTCTTATATGTCTGACATCTACATAAATAGTTCAAATCCTTTTGACTCCTTAATAATAAGGAGAACTATTTAGTGATCAACCTTTAGTGGATGGACTGATCTGAGAAAAAAAATCAGCAAAGACATTTACTCAGCCAACTAAACAAGATTGGTCTGGAGTTATAGATGGCTCCTATCAGGCATTGGCCTACATCAAACTTTATGATGAAGCCATGAAAATAAGGTAATTATGAGATCTCTTTATTTAACAGGGACTTTCTGTACACTTGAGAAAGATGATGCAGGTAGGCTATTATCATAAAACGGACTGATGAGCAATGAGACATGTTTTCTCTTTGAAATAAACTCATGAAAGCGCATACCAAAATTTGTTATTTTGGGCTACCTTGAGGAAAATGTATCTAAAATGGCAGATTAAACAATTCTACAACTAGCCAAAATCAATGTAGCCTAACATAACCATGGTTTGAAACTCTTTTCTTGCAGTTAATACATACTAGAATGAAGTTCTTTTGCTTATTGTTGGCTCTTTTGAAACATTGATAAAAGTTGGCAATCATATAATTGTATTGACGGTATTATAAAGTTTGGTAATATTGTTGCATTTGGTATGCTATGTACAACAAGTATGGTAGTTCCATCTCAAAAATCTTTCCTAACTGAAACTGCTGCAGAAAAGGGGAAACCAAAAAGAAGGAAGAACAGACATATATTTGATTAAATATCTTCAAATATATTTTTTTATAAAGGCAGGGGATAAAATGCCAGGGAACCTATAGTCAATGTTTATAAAAGTATGAATCTTTGGCATTCAGAATGCAGAGACTATTTATTAGTTCTTTCACTGGATTTGTATCCTGTCTTTCTACAGAAATTGCATTCAGGACTACTAAGAAGGAGTTGCCAATTACTTCAAGAGTCATTTTTTGGAAATTATTTCAAGTTGCCAATTATTTCAAGCTGGTTTGTTTATGGAATTTATATAGCTGCCCATCTTATTCTCTGGGCAACTTACCAAGCAAAACATAAAAACAAGATAAAAACAATATTACAAAAAGCCAAGCCCCTAAAAAGAATAATCCAATCAAACTATGCATGTTGGTCTCTGTTAATACCCTTTGTCAAGTGAATAAAAAGAAGCCTGGTCTTCAAAGTTTTCCAGAAGGCATATAGGATCAGGGCTATCCAGATTTCAGGGGGATTCTATTCCATCAGGTGGACAGTGCATCAAAGAATAATTTCTTGGGTTCTATTAGATGGCATTGTTTCACGGAAAGGACTAAGAATTTCCGAGTTCCATATGACCTAGTGAGTTGGATGCTCTCTCTCTCTCTCTCTCAGCCTCCATACCTTCCTGTACTCAGCCTCCATAACTTCCTCTCAGAAAATCAGTAAACCTTCATTTTTCAGCCACACCTTTTTCTTTTCCTCTGGTTTAACAGTATTTTTTACTGATTTTATGAGATTTTTCAATGACTTTTAATTGTTTAGCCAACTTGACTGTTCCATTAATAAACAGATTAACCCTTAACCATAGATGTACTATTTTGGCTACACTATTACAGACATGAGTTCATAATAACCGCTCATACAATTTTCTTAAGCTATGAAAATAATAGGTGGGATATGTTGTTAAATTTACTTTGTATCATTACAATTACAATTTTCATTTATTGATCAAATTAACACATTTGATCAATAAACCCATGAGCCAAATCCTTTTGTAGCCCAAGGGGTTTTCCTAGATTGCCCTGCTGAAACTGGTGGCAAAACATTTTGTTGGACTATTTTCAGCATTAGTGATTCTTGTAAATGCATTAAAATGCAAACAATTCAATGCTTTTTTTTTACTTCAACCCAAACATGCCATGTCACTAGAAATACCAAGTTTGACTTTTGAAGGTGCATAGAATTAAAGTTATCTATTCCTGTTTTATACTCAGCCTGACTCCTCATCACATGTTCAGGCTACACCTTCTCACGGCCCATAACTCAACAGTTACCATTTTAAAAGCCACTCTCCCTCATACCTTGTGAAAAATAATTAAGTTGAACACACGCCTATGTAATTACATATTACCCATTAACAGATAATTAGAAAGTTAAAGGATAGTTAAGCAAACATACTGCTGAATTATACAAAAATAACTTTCCTGATTTAAAAACATTTAGGAACACACTACTGTATTGTGGGGCTTAACTTTAAAAAAATACTATTTGGGGCAAAATTAATGTGGTTAAAATGTTTTTTTCCCCAGAACAGCTAATGAAACTTCCTACTGTGTCACAATAAATAGTTTTAAACCCTAGTGGGTGGATTTTAACTAGCACATTTATGAAAAATGCAAAACTGCAGGAAGAATTCTACTTAGGAGATGCTATATTTACAATGAAGGCATATGTATGTCTACTCAAAGTAAGCCTTATTACCCTGATTTGCGCTAACTTCTAGGTAAATGTGCAAAATTTGTACTGAATATATAAAGTGAAATACAGTGCAAAATTACTGCTGATATTGAGACTATCCATTTCATAGGGATTAAAAAGTATTTATGGAATACTTGACTACAGTGGTCAAAATGCAGAATTGCAGACAAACTCTGCCCACAGCCTGGAGTTTGATCCTGATAAAATTCAAGTAAAATGAGGACCCAGATTGTTGAAGGCAATATGCAAATAATGCTTACATTGTAAAATGCCCAGACAGGCTAGAAAGCACTATATAAGTCTATATAGTATATAAGCCTAAATGCTATTGCTATGCTATTTAGAGTAGATTGCTCTAAGATATCAAATAATTGATGTATTACATCACAGATGCATTATATCATGGAAGATACAGCACATATCTTTTATAAAGCTAGCTTAGAAAGGTTTTGGTGTACTTACCTTATAGCAATTTCTTTCAACAATTAGGACTAAAAAACCACAGAAAACTGAAAGGATGGGAAACAAGAATAACTAACAAAATGATGACTATAATGGTCATTTTAATAAAAAAAATGATATATGAACTCAATCACCAAAAATTGTGCCAACTAATATTATTAATTGTGCAAGGGTATCATAACTAGCAACCAAGATAGAACTAAAATAAGTAATAATAGGTACTACAGGTATGGAAAATTGTTAAATGGTTTAAACTATTATAAACATTTGAAAAAATATAAACACTAGAAGAAAAATCAGGACCTGAATATTCTAAACATGATGGAGAAATCATAAGATTTATTGACAGATCTTGATATAAATGTATCATTGATATATTTGATGTTCTCAGAAAATCCTTATTCATATGAAAAGTTAAAGTCGTGTATTATGTATTATTTTGTGTAAGCATAATTATCTTTTTTTCATATATAAGCATATGTATGATTATTAAAAATAAAAATAATTATAGTCAACTCTAATTAATGACAGTTTGGGTAAACCAACATCTAGAGCTGATTCATAAATACATGTGAATCAACTATCACAAATCAAACAACAACAATTCTCAGCACTGGGAGGCGGGGCTAACGTTGCTACAATGCAACATGCAATCTTGGAACTCCAGGATTGCTGTTGATATCTCTGTTGCTGGATGGCCCTTTTGGACCTAAACCGTCCCATAGAGATCGTGATAGAGAAGAGCATGTCCTGCTAATCTCAGGGACATCGCAAAGTTCCTGATAGATCCAGGAGAAAGCTCTTTTTGCCAGCTACAAGAGAAGCAGCCATTTTAAGCTGCATAAGGTTGGGACAGACCTCTGAACGGAAGCTGAGCAGGAGAGAGAGTGTGTCAGAATTGGTGAGATAAATTTTACTTTTAGAGAACACCCAAAAAGATTTAGAGTAAAGTTAAAATTGAAGACAGAAGAGAGTAAGTGGCAGATTAGCCTGAATTAGAACTATTGTGTTTTTCTTTAATTTTGTTTCCTTTTTATGGATGAAATTTTTACAAATGCCTCTTACTTTTTAAATTGGACTGGTCTCTTTTCCCCTTCTTCTTCTATTTTTTCTCATTTTTTGTATTTGTGGATTAAGGATTCCTTTCTTATCTTTTCTTCAACGCACAGCAGGATTGTCCTTTTTAACCATTTTTTTCTTAACTCAAAGAAAGCTTGAAGAGAGAGCTAAAACCAGAGGAAAAAGAAGTAACACTGCCATCTAGAGGCTGGAGGCTTGGAAATATTGTTTTTTGTATATTTGATGTATATCTCATGCTTCAAGGCTTCAGAATTTGTTTATTGAAAGAATAGTGGGAAGAGTACAGTTTGTTTACACAGGTGTTCTTCTGGAATACTATCAGTAGCTGGACTGCAATAAAGAGAAAGCCTTGACTTGAAAGATTATAGTGAATTTATTTGAAACCTAGTAAAAGGCCTTGGATGTCCTAGTGGCAGTGTTTACAACCTGGAAAAATGATGCAATGTGAAAAAGAAGAAGAAATACCTTTGCAAAGAATTATGCTAGAAATTCAAAGAGTCCTAATAAGCACAGAAAGAATTGAAAAGAATCTGGGGATTATAGAACAAAGAACAGAAAGAATGGAGGGAAAAGTTGAGGATATTGATGAAACAATGATGAAACTTGAAGATAGGGCTCAAAAAATTGCAGAAAAATATTAACCAAGTGACAAGAAAATTGTTGATACTGACAGCAAGCCGAGAGTGGAGGGAAATGATACGTATGGAACACTGAAAGGAGAGGTAGACGAATTGGATCTCTATCTCATGCTTCAAAACATAGATGAAGAAAGGGGAGAAAACTTGGCAGAAACAATGAGAGTATCTTTGGCAGAAGCACCAGTGATAACCAAAGGCAAGCTGATGAAAGGAACAGATGGAGAGTTTCAAGTCTTTACAAAATATGCAATGATCAACAAGTTGCCAAGAGACATTCACATAAGACTTATCAAGAAAACACCTAGAATACAGATTTTACAAATGGCAAGAGATATTGGACTGCACTACTACTGGAAGGATACAAGATGATGAAATGAAATGTCACAATAAAATTAAGTTAAACTTAGTTAAACTTTGAGTACTATGTATAAGACAAAGTAATAATAGTTATAGTCAAATAAATGATTAATAATGATAATAATGCATTTATATGTACTAGATTGATATATGGAATTTTATATAAGCTGTAAATGAGGACCATGTAGATGATATGGAAAAGACTTTTTTTATAAAATATAAACAATTCTATATAGAATAGAATACAAAGATGTAACACCATTGAATGAGTCCAGGATGATGTAATGAAATGTCATAATATAAATTTATTTTAAATTTAGTATGCTTCACATAAAAAGGATGTAATAATAGCTATATTCTATGAATGTTTAATAATCATAATAATTGTATGCATATATATTAGATTGATGATATGAACAATGGAATGTGCGAAAATGAGTAAGTTGACATATGAAATTAGAGAACAAGAAGATAAACAATTTTATAGGACATGGGATCTATTTAATTAGTGGTTAGACTAAAAAAATATGAAATTGAAAATTTATTAGAGAATGTTACCAACACCAAAATAATAGAATGATTTAAAATAGGATATAAAAAATACTTATTATTGGACATGTTGAAGATGATGTAACAAATTATTATAATATAAATGAACCCATATTTAGAATACCTCATTTAAAATGAAGAAATAAAAGTGACAGTCAAACAAATGAAGTACTATAATAATAATGTATACAAATATACTTGATGGACAATATGTGACTTTATATAAAATTTAAGGGGTGACTACAGAAAGGATGCACAAAAACCTTGCAACCAGTCGACACACTGTACGGAATGGAAGATGTTTTTATGTTACCTGTTTTGTTTGTTTATGTTTATTTTTTAAAAATAAAAACATATATAAAAAAAAACAATTCTCAGCACTGAGATATTACCAGAATGGAGGAAGGAAGCACCATATTTTACTAGCAACAAGTGATGTATACAAGTGGGTATAACAGCTTTCAGAATAGCTTGCATACATAATTCATGTACTATATGTATGAATCATACACTATTATCCTGACTGCAAGAACTTGTGAATATACAAACTTTCCTCATCAGCTGTCATGCTTAACAGGCAGTCACCCAAACAGAGGAGACGGAACTCCACTAATATCTTGACTGTTCCTTAAATTAGGGGAGCAGAAACTAGTTTCAAAGCCATGTCTTGCCATCATATTCAAGAATTGCCACTGAACTATACTATTAATATATAAAGAAATATAAGAAATCTTCAGAATAGTTGCTATGTTTTAATTAAAATAATGCTTAAATCATAATTAGAGTTTTCTCTACATTCTACCCACTTTTTGGATTGTACTCACAGCTTGCATCTCATAAAGCCAAATAATATTGGCCTAATAAGATTTCATATCTTTGAATTTGAATTAATGAACAGTATGGTAAACAGTACTTCTGTAGCAGTGACGTGCGGTGAGGTTTACAGCTTGTGAGGCAGCAATTTTTTCAGACTTGTGGACTTCAACTCCCAGAATTCCACAGTCAGGCATGCTCAGTTGCGACCTGCCACCCTCCGCCCTGGGATTCGGCCACGGCACCGCCTGCCAGAGCTGCGCAGAATCCGGGGCGCGCTTGTCGGGTGAGGGCAGCGCAGATGGGGAGCGGACGGAGTGGAGGAAGCCTCTCCCCCCTGCGTCCCACACCCAAAAGAACAAAGGGAACCTCTGCCGCTGCCCGGGCAACCTGGCCGGCCTCTCTCGCGGCGGCTCTCTGGTGCCGAGCTTGGGAGTCCTGCAAGCACCGCAGGCTGGACTGGAGCCTCAAGTCTAGGGCAGCGAGTCATTCGATAGGAAACTTGCCTCTTGGAAGGAATGACTCGGCTTGGCTCCTGCTTTGCCTCTCCTGCCTCTTCGCTTCTCCGTTCGGTCGTTGGGCGGCAGATCGAAAGCGGGAGCCAAGCTGGGTCATTCCTCCCAAAAGGCAAGTTTCCCATCGAATGACTCGCTGCCCTGATGATGAGAAGTTAGGGTGTGCCTCACTTGCCTCACCTGACTGCACTTCACTGTTCTGTAGTAACTTGTAAAGTACAATGCAACTTTTTCTACCAATTAATTACAAAACAAAACAGTTTCCAGATTCATCAAAGAACAAGGTAGAATCTGTTTGCAACCCTTTAAAGTAGCCATGCCTTTGCTCCTGTTTCAGGATTCCTTGTTAGTTTTCAAGATTCCAAGTTAGTTTGGAAGCTTCTGCTATTTATTAAGCACAGTTTGTTCTGCTTAATTTTAGTTATGAAATTCACTCTGTGTTTTATGGAATTGGGCTGTTTTTATTAAATATGGTTTTTATGTAGTGTTTTAGATGTGGAAAAAAAAGAGTGGCATTAACTTGAATACATTGACTCCTTAAAGTAGTTGCATCTTTTCCCAGGTTCATATAAAGATTATTTTAATGAATAACAGAAACATGTTTTGCTTTTTCTGAATCAGTTTTCAAGTTATGAAGCATATATCTTACCCTTACAAAGAATATCTTGTGTACATGTGTGTGATAAATACAGAGAAATGATTGTTAACTAGAAAAATACATGTCAAAGAAATGTGTACCTGCACACACAAACACGCACACATACTGTAGATGACATGGTGGCACTGCCTTATCTATTCTGGCATGTGCCAAGACAAATAAATTGAAAGCCCCATTATGTCAAAAACTTCAATTTCAAGTTTTTCTAGCAGCAGAAAACTTCTGGAGTCAGCACAGAAAAGCTCCAGTGGTTGCCCAAGGGCACATGTTAGATGATGTGTTTTGCTGCTACTATAAAAACAGAATTATGGATGTTTACAGAAGCTATTCCCAAATATCCAAAACACCTTGCTTAGTATTTATTGTTTACTTCTCAAACCCTTGTGTGGCTTACTTGGAATCTTTTCATTTTAAAGGGTATCTATATTTGTTAGTTTTGAAATACTAGATGATAGATAGAAAGATAGATAGATAGATAGATAGATAGATGGATGGATGGATGGATGGATGGATGGATGGATGGATGGATGGATTCAAATTCAAATTTCAAATTTTTAATTTGTTAGCCGCTCCCTCTCCGCAAGGGACTCGGGGCGGCGTACAATAAAAATATACATACATACATATAGACATACAGATACACACATATACATACATATACATACATGGAGGAGGTAGTAATCAAACATATATCACATTAATAATAATAATAGAAAATTAAAAATAGCCATTAAAATATCCCATGATAAAATACAATTTAAAAGGACTGTCAGGAGGAGGATAAACTACGGTTGAGCCAGGCCAGATAATTGAAAGAGGTGGGTCTTGAGCTTTACACGGAAGGAGTGGAGATCGGAAGTAATCCTGATGTCAAGGGGGAGGTCATTCCACAGGGCTGGGCCCATCACAGAGAAGGCCCTGCTCCTGGGTGTTGCCCCCCGACACTGTTTAGCGGACGGCACCCGGAGAAGTCCCTCTCTGTGTGAGCGGATTGGTCGTAGGGATGTATGGGGCAGGATGCGATCCCGCAAGTAACTAGGTCCTATGCCATGGAGCGCTTTAAAGATCGTAATCAAAACCTTGAAACGCACCCGATAGACCACAGGAAGCCAGTGCAGCTCGCGCAAGAGAGGTGTTAATTGGGAGAACCTAGTCCTCCCCATAATCACCCGCGCGGCCGCATTCTGGACCAACTGTAGTCTCCGAGTGCATCTCATGGGAAGCCCCATGTAGAGAGATGGATAAATATATGATAGATAGATAGATAGATAGATAGATAGATAGATAGATAGATAGATAGATAGATAGATGATAGATAGATAGATAGATAGATAGATAGATAGATAGATAGATGATAGATAGATAGATAGATAGATAGATAGATAGATAGATAGATAGATAGATAGACAGACATGCAGATAGATAGACAGACAGACAGACAGGATAGGATAGGATAGGATAGGATAGGATAGGCAGGCAAGCAGGCAGGCGGCCATATGGTGATAGTTTTTGCCCTGTGGGCTTTTATCCAGTCTGTGTCAGCATATTAAAAAAGGGAGAGTTTTGAGAAAGTGCAACTGATACAGAATATAATGCCGTAGTAGTGCCATAAATTGGATGGATGGATGGTAGTTTCTTGCTGTTGAAATCTTTTATGACTGTTGAAATCTTTTAAGATCCGTATTTATCACAGTATACCCAATTTTCACTTTGAGGTAATAAAATGACTTATAAATGTCATTATGAGTCAGCTTTGGTTTCTATTCCAGGAAATGTTACTTTTAATCTGTAAAGGTAAGCATGATCAGATTGCTGCTTTAAAATGCTTGTATTAATTGGACTCTATCATTCTCTATTGCTCCAGAGAGCCTGACTCAAATGTGTGGGTAGAAATGAAGAGAAACAAGTTTTAATCGAACTAGAAATATCCTACCCCCTTAATTTCCTCATAGTGAGGAATTACAAGTAGTCTTTGCAATGTTGTCTCTTCCATTCAGACTAAGATATGAAAAAAGTACTTTAACTGCATTGCCAGAATAGCCTGGGCTGGTAAAATAAATTGGATATTATCAGCATTTTGATGACATGGCACACTAAACTGATGGCTGACTCTTCCAGTGCCTTCATGTAGATGTTGAAAGTGGGAAGGAGATGCTTAGCCATATGGCCTTCTGTATGTAAGACGTCAGTAAACTGATATTTCCTACACTACAATCACTGACATGAATCATCTGCCAAGCAATAGAATAGAATAGAATTCTTTATTGGCCAAGAGTGATTGGGCACACAAGGAATTTGTCTTTGATCCATATGCTCTCAGTGTACGTAAAAAGACAAGATACATTCATCAAGAATCATAAGGTACAGCACTTAATGATAGTCATAGGGTACAAATAAGCAATCAGGAAACAATCAAGATCAATATAAATCGTAAGGATACAAGCAACAAAGGTACAGTCTTGCAGTCATAAGTGGGAGGAGGTGGGTGATAGGAACAATGAGAAAACTAATAGTAATAGTAATGCATCCTTAGTGAATGGTTTGACAGCGGTGAGGGAATTATTTGCTTAGCAGAGTGATGGCGTTCAGGAAAAAACTGTTCTTGTGTCTAGTTGTATTAGTGTGCAGTGCGCTATAACGTCGTTTTGAGGGTAGGAGTGAAACAATTTATGTCCAGGATGTGAGGGGTCTGTAAATATTCCCATGGCCCTCTTTTTGACTTGTGCACTGTACAGATTCTCAGTGGAAGGCAGGTTGGCAGGAAGCACACAACCTCCAAATCTCAACCTTATAAGTGACCTGGAAAGATGCCATGGTTGATGGCATTGAAGGTCACGGAAAGTTCTAACAGAATCAGAAGAGAATGTGTGTCTTCCATTTAAATGGTCATCAAATTTATCAACCAGTGTGATGAATAAACGTTCTATCCACATCTGAACCCTGACAGAAAAGCCTCAAAATAATTCACTTCCTTTGCAGTGCTTTGTGGCTGCTTCCTATCACAGCATTAGCAACCATAACTTTAAAAAAAAGAAGACTGAGGTCATGAAATTTGCTATCTAACACAGAGAAGTACCCTCAAGAAGGAACATGGTAAACAGTTCCTCCTTCAATACGGCTTTGATCACATTTGAGATTGCGACAACTATGCTTCTTTCTGATCTCCATAGGGGAAGAAATTGCCCTACCAGTGGCAGGGCAATAGGCTATGCAGAAATGCATCCATATAATTAACAGTCAAAAGGACTCCTTATTGGGGGGAAATGCCATCTTGGCACTTGCATTCAGTTCAATCAGGAAAAGTCAAGTCTATGGTGAATCTGACTGACTTGTCAGCAAAATAATGTGCAAAATAGTGAGAGCAATCCCGAGGAGGAAGAGGAGGAGAGGAATTTATTACCTTTATCTCCAGTTATATGGAAATTAATTGTTAAGGTATTTGAAAACTTGGGTTCATTCTAGCTTTTTATAGGGCCATCTGTTTACAATATTATATTGTGTTCTAGGCTTTATGTGTGTTTTTATGCAACCACTGTGAACAAAGTGATTTATCTTTGTTATTTTTCATCATCATTGAAAAACTAATCACTTTAATTATAGAATATTTTGCCACAATTCACAAAATCCTCATTACTGACGTGCAAAAAAAAAAGATTTTTTAAAAATAGGAAAATGTCTAGTGACATATGAAAGCATTCTGTACCATGGAAGTTGAATACACATTCTTCTATGTACTGCGACAATCCTCTTTGGTATTTTATCTTCTTAGTCATTCTGGCAATTTATGCTCAGCACAGTTAGTCTAATTTCAGACTTTCTGCCTCATGCCTGATCATATAAAGAGCCTTTCTTTCTTTCCCTTTTCCCTTTTCTTTTTACTTCCTTTACCACAGTATTATTAGAAAATCCAGTTAATCTTTTCTAAAACCAAGGAAGTCCACCTGGTATGGCATACAGATAGTTCTCAACTTACAACCTCAACTGAGGCCAAAATTCCTGTTGCATTTTGTTGCTAAGCAAGAACATTTGCTAAGTCAGGTTTGCACCATTTTACAATCTTTCTTGCCTCAGTTGTTAAATGAATCACTGCAGTTGTTAAATTAGCAAATGGTTGTTAAGTGAATCTGGTTTGCTTGTCAGAAGATTGCAAAAGGTGATCCCGTGACCCCGGGACACTGCAACCGTCATAAATATGAATCTGTTGCCAAGCATCTGAATTTTGATCACTTGATCATTGGGATGCTGCAACGGTCAGGTGAAAAGTGGTCTTGAGTTACTTTTTTCAGTGCCGTTGTAACTTTGAATGGTCACTAAATGGATTGTTGTAAATCGAGAGCTACCTGTAGAAAGACTAAGCATGAAAATTCCAGTCCTTGGTTTTTCATCAGACCTGGCCTCTTTTTTCTAGTATTTTTTTACATATACGATTGAGAGACAGAATTCATTTTGAAAATTTCTACCTTCCTCACGAAAAGGAGTATTAAATCTTAAGTAAATAACAATCAAATAAATTGTATGTTCTAAGACTTTTTAAAACATTGAAATACGTTGGGTGACATATGCACTAAATGGTGGGTTTTAGCTGCAAAAATAGTTTGGAATTTGCATGAATTGTGAGCCATCCAGAGTCATTTGCTGAGATGGACAGCACTAGATATCACAGAATTGTCCGGTCTCCTTTACCAAAATATAGGTGATTTGGATCTATGCAAGGCAAACAGCTCATTTCTTTTATTTTTGACATGTTCCGCTCTTAAAAATTATTCTGTAGAAGAAAACAGTGATCATTTTCAATTGTCCTGCTCTATCTGAATTCCAATTGTGCTGGTTGCTTTGCTTTTACCATATGTAAGTCACTTAAGCATGCTTTTAAAAAAACAAGGATAGAACTATCCATGGTTTGCTAGCTTCACGTGTGCATACCATCTTAAATCAAGAACATGAGTATTCACGATTGCGTATGTATGTGTTTGAATTCCATTCATTTGAACTGTTACATTCTTCTTTGTTTCTAGGCACCAATTTACTTTCCTTAGTATCCTATCAGGATCCCTGCCCAACTGACTTATAAATAATAATAATTTATTATAATAATTATACTAATTTGTAACATTTGCCTACAAGGAAGAACTGCTGGGACCATAAAATAGACAAAGTAATAGAAAATGAAAAAGCTAAAGTGCTCTGGGACTTTAAAATTCAAATAGGAAAGCACCTGCCACATAAAGCCCCAGACTTAACAATTTTTTTTTTGCCAAAAACTTTTTTATTTATTTTTAATTTTCAAAACAAACATAAAAATCCTCCTTCTTTACATCCTGTAGAAAGTGTATCAGTTGGTTACAAACAGTTTTTGTGCATCTCTTCTACCGTCATCAGGTATAATTCATATTAACTCTAGTATCTTAACTCAAATGTTTATACATATTACCATCATCATAGCTCCACTTTTATTTGACTATAATTGTTTAAATGTCCTTCATCATTAAAAATAGCAAAATTTAATACATAATCACATACTGGCATTTCATTTACTTATTTATAAACTCCTCCATTAACATTAAATCCTTATATCCTATTCTAGCTAAACATCCATAATATTTAATAACAGACTTTTCTAATCCACCTTTCCAGATCGCTGTTTACAATTTACATCCAATTTCCTTATATTATACCCATAAGTATTCATATCCAATTATTACTTATCATAACACTACACATTGTATACAGTATTATCATTATCAATTTTTTTATTTAACTATACCTATTATCACAAGAGTTTCACTAGGTTTAGCTAGTAGTTTTAAATTATACTCTTCCATCTGTCAACCTGTATCTTTCCAACAACAAAACAATCTTATGTCCTCTGCCATTTGTGGTATCAGTCTTCTAAGCTTTTTTTAAATCAGCTTTGTATGGACTGGTCCTAGCAACTCCTTGCTTGTAAGATCTCTCATATAATCCAGATGCCCTCTTTCTGCTTCTTTATTCCACTTGTCTTTAGTTGTCAGCAATGTTATCCATATTTCATTAGTAAAGTTTCATAGTCCATAAATTCTTTACTTTTTTCTTCTTTTTCTATGTCTTGCTCTTTGAAATAGATTTCCTCTCCATTTATTTCCTCTTTCAGTATTCCATTCTTTGCATTTTCAAAAACAAACCAATTACCGCAAATGTCAGCATGTTTAATCGCTTTATATTCATTTTCCACTTCAGTTCTTTGACTTTTAATCTCCTCATTTTGCATTTGGTGAACATCATCAAATTTTCAATCACGTCTTTCTGTTAACTGTTCCAAAAGTTCCAGTTTTTGTTCAATCTTCTTATATGTATTTGTTAATTTTAGTAATTCTGAAAATATTGTCTCCAGACTTATAATTTCTCCATTTTCCTGACACTCCACCATCATAAACAAAGAGCTCTTGCTTGGAAGGTTTTTTTAAGTTAAAACATGGATTCACAAAAGCCGTTTTTCCCCCTCTTCTCTGGTTGAAATCATGCTTCAAAGGGACATTTGGCTTACCCCTATCGTTCTGTAATGAGCTGTCAAAACAAACCGCGAAGAAAGGGAAAAGTTCCAATTGAATACACAAAGCTCCAATCAACAAAACCTCCCGGCATGTAGCACTTTTAAAATATTTCTTTTTTTATATCTGTTTTGTATTTCAAATTAGAAAAAGAGGTCCAGTCTTTAAATGAATTAAAAAATAATGATACAGCGATGAAAGAGGAAAGCTTTGGTTTATAAATCACCAAGAGTCACAGAAAAAAAGATAGAAACAGAAGACTTAATCCGTCCATTTTAAAAAACTTGTAAAGGTTTCATCCATGAAGATAGTATATAAGAAAATGGGATAACCACTGTCCAGAACCATTACAAGATTAATTTCGCCGCTTGAATTTTCTATTCTTCAATTTTTAATTTTTTATAGGCAGTCTCTCTTTTAAAACAATGAAGATTCCTCACCAGCTGGAAACACTTTCACTTTCCATTCCTTCCATTTTGGGGTCGCCCTGACTTCATCAGCCTTGGCTGGATTTTTTGTCACCGGCTTGAAGAAATTTCTCTTGCTTCTTTCGGGGATTTTGCAATATCCCCGAGTGTCAGCAAGATGTATTCTTCCTGTTCACTGTCTCCACGGGACAGTTTAGATCCGTTTGGACCCCCCAGTGGCAAAAGTGTCGATTGCAATCTCAGAGCATTGAGATCGCACATCGTATCGTCGTGACTTCAGCCCCGCCCCCCCAGACTTAATAATTGTTGATAAGAAAGACAAAGTTTGGATAGTGGATGTGGCAGTACTTGGAGGCAGCAGAGTGGAAGAAAAAGGAATGGAGAAAGTAACAAAATATAAAAACCTGAAAATAGAAATATAACAAGTAGAGCAAAAATAGTACAATAGTGATAGGTGCCTTGGGTGTATTTCCAAAATATCTGGAGCATTACTTGAACATCATTGGCATTGAAATAATCACCATCAGTCAACTGGAAAAGGCAGCTTTGCTTGGAACAGCTTACATCCTGCAACTTTAACACCATCAAACATTTGCCTGTTCCCATTCCTTGGGAATGACTCAACATATTGATACAAATGCCAAATCCAGTCTAAACATCTGGCTGTCTATGCAACCAACCATAGTGATAATGATGTAATTGATATGTTATAAATACTACTGTATTTGTTAAATTAAATGTTAATTAACTATAATGAATATATTAAATTATCCATTTCTTCATGGATTGGGTTAAGTTCGTTGGGGTGGCAGGGCATTACCTGGGATCATGAAATATGAGGGACTTAGCTTACCAATTTAGGGAATGGGTTTTATTGGGCACCTAATCATGGAACAAGTAAGTTCACCCTAAGATAGTCATTTTATGAAAGCAGCTAAGCCATGCTATCAAAATCTGAATTATTTACAATTTAGTAATAATTTGGATTTGAAAATCTGCACAATTTAGCAATCACTCTGCGCAGCGTTCAGATTTTTAACATGCATGAATGGGACATAAAAGCTAACCAAAGCAATTAATGGTAACAGAGGAACATACACTAGAACAATAACAACAGACAATATGCTCCAAGTAGACGCACCTTGATTTTTTACAGAGCTGGGGGGCATATATTAAATGATCATTTAAAGGATTGCAGGGTCCAATCCAATGACATCCCCACCCCCACCCCAGAAGGCTGCCTTCTTCAATTTAAAACATGGTTTGAGTGTTCAAATCTATCAGAAGTCTCTCTCAAAGGAACAGTGAAACTTCATGCATGAAAAACATTGGAAATGAACTGAATCTGCATGAGCTTTTTATTTTATTCCCAATTGACCTTTTTGTCCAAGATCTTGATAGGTTATTTTTTTTTTGTTTCTGTTGTGATTTTAGCCAATATATTATCAACTAAGTATATTACAGCCTGCTCTGTCCCTAAGGGACTAAGAACTCTGTAAAGCCTCCTTTTCCTCAGAAACACATGGAGGCATAATTCCAAAAAGAGCAACCAATTTCAACATCACTCCAGGAGCCCCCAGATTAATTAGTAATGTGTTCTTCTTCCACCACACTGCTTCGAAACTATTTGCCTCTGGTGCTTCTGACAAACCGGCTGCAATTAATGCCATTGAGATGGAGATGGGCTCTCACAGAGTCCTAATGAGCAGGCAACGTATAAAAATGCAGAAAAAAACAGCTGATGTGTCATTTCCTTTGATATACTGTTTTTAAGTGCTTGCCTCAACAAAAGAGGTGACCAAGTATATTCTACACAGTACGAGATACTGGTGTTGACATAACACCCCTGGGATAACAGTAATGATTCCAACACAAGCAAATAAGATACTTTAATGCAGCCTTCTGCTGATGTGCGGTCCATGGCTTGCTAGCATTACATATGGAAGCAGTTTGTATGTATGTGCTTCTTTTTCGTTCACTTTTCTCCTTCTCACTCACACAGATGCACAAACATGCACACACTTTTACTTACAACAACCTTGGGAGGTAAATGAAGCTGAGAGTTAATATCTTGAGCAAATTCACCCAGTGAAGACTGCCCTCATTCAAATTTGTAAAATGGCCCTAAGCTCTTTTTGATCCACTGACTCTCCAGTTCAATTCAGAGCAGCCTCTGATTTGTAATCATATGAATGCTACAGATAATAAGTATACAGTAAGTATGCTTAATAGAATAATAGAGTTGGAAGGGTTTTCTAGTCCAAATCCCTACTCAGGCAAGAAACCCTATACTATTTCCGACAAAAGTAAGCCCACAGTGAGCTCTTTGCTTCCATCTAGTGGTTGTCTGGATGTTTACTGGGCAGATATGGTGGCCACACACATGCCCCCACACACACACATTCTCTCTCCCTCTCTCCCTCCCTCTCTCTCTCTCTCTCTCTCACACACACACACACACACACACACACAAAATTTTGACACATTTGATATCTCAGCACATTGATTTGATTTTTAAAAATGGATTGAGGTTTACTACATACTTCTGATCACCAGTTTCTAGCACAATATGGATTGGTCATAAAGATTCTTCCATGGTAATATTTGGGTATGGAAGAGAGAGGAGGGGAGAGCGAGGGAGAGAGCGAGAGAGAAAGAGAGAGAGGGAGAGAATATCTTTCTACCTGTCATCTATCTGTTTGTTTATTCCATTTGTATGGTTGCCCAGTTTATTAAAGTGAGTCTATGTGGCAAACAATCATAAGCAAATTAAAACAAATTATCATCACATTACAAAAATTAGAATATATATAGCAAACCTCAGAAGGGTGTTATATTCAATTGTTATATTCTACCTGAATTTAGGTTGAACAGGCTGCCTTTCCTTTAGGACAAGAAACTAAGAACATGCCAAAAAAGCACTTTGGACATTATATTCATATTTTTAATGATAGTCCTTCAATAGTCCATTTTTAACATTCCTACCTAATATATCCTCTATGTTTACACAGCTTATTTAGACATGCTTAATATTGGGTTGACAATTTATTTAAACCTTGATTTGTTTTACTTATGATTTATTAAGCAAATCATATTGGGTTAATGCTACTACCATAGTGTTGCAAACCATAAATGATGGATTCACATCATTTATGCTGAAACCTCATTATGAGTTAGCACAATGTGGGAATCTATCCTACTTTGTGGACTGGTGAATCATCTTATCACTATCTTCTACTGCCAATTTGTGAAATGATGGGTACATGTACCGTATTTTTCGTAGCATTAGATGCACACACCCCTCCCTAAAAATGGGTGAAAATTTCGGTGTGTCTTATAGATCAAATAGGGGCCTGTTTTTTGCCTCCCAAACCCTCCTCACATCGCGTTTTCACCCTCCCTGGCCCCCAGAAGTACTCTGCAGTGCTCCTCATGTCCCGTTTTTGCCAAAAAAGGGTGCCCATTTTGGTCTCCCGAACTCTCCATACATCATGTTTTCACCCTCCCCTGTCCCCAGAAGCATTCTGCAGTTTTCCACATGCTCCTCATGTCCTGTTTCTGGCAAAAATGCAACACATGGAGGGTTCAGGATGCCAAAAACAGGGGGGGCAGGGAGGGCGAAAACAAGATGCATGGAGGCCAAAAACTATTTTTTTCTTGTTTTCCTTCTCTAAATCTAGGTGCATCTTATAGTTCAAAAAATACGGGATATATGATTACCTCAATTGACATTTAACAGAAAAGATATTAAGCAGCAAGATATTGTTGGAAGGAAATTGCCTTCATTAGAGCAATGAAGCTGACTAGAAGAAACAGGTTGTTTTCACTCCAAAGTTCCTCTTTAAGTCTGTGGAAGCTTTGTAGAAAAGAAGAACTGATAGCTTCACCAAAACACAGCAGCAAGGTTTCTACATTGCAACTTAAAAGTGATTTTTTTAAAAGGAAGAAAATCAGGAAATTGGAGAAGTTCACAAATGGGATTTCCACAAATATCTCTATCAAGTACTAGTATATGCTATTTCAAGGCTAGATCCTGTAGTAAAGGTAGCTCCCTCAAGTTTTAAGTAGCTTTGCAGTATATGTGACCCTTGAATTACTTTGATATAGACTATCACTGAATTTCAAAATCCCATCTCTCTTGAAGACTTCTCTTGAAGAGCCAGAATAACAGTGTAAAGGGTTGACAAGAGAATGAAGTTCTTCCTACATATTATATAGAAGTATTTCAAGAGCTTACAATTTATAATCTTCAGTTAAGTAGGAAAGCAAAGAGTTATGCCCACCAAAGAGCTCCTTTTTCCTTCTGCTAAGAATTCTCTCCTGAAAAACTCAAAAACTGGATTTCATTCCTATTATTCACACTACAGCCACCAAGCTGTTAGGAAAGCCAGAGGTTCTCCATGATTTTTACGCTGATGATGCCAGATTTGACATGAAACTGAAACACACTTACCTTTGTAGCACCACCATTGAAAAAAAGAGAAATAGCCCAGTAAAAATAAGTACACAAGGGACAAAGGATACTTGGGCTTATGTAGCAGTCACAGAAATGTATGTATGGAATCAAATCATTCAGAGAATATATAAGAGTATATCCTCTTATCATTATGACCATTTTTTAAAAAATGTTGTTTTTCTTTTAAACAAGTTTTATTGGTTTTTACAATTTTTTCCAAGGAAAAAGGGTTCAAAGGGGTATGATAACATTTTGACAGCTACATCGTGCGGGGAGAGCAGTCTCACAACTTTTAGAAACAAAAGGAAAAACCTCAACATTTGAATAGATATTAGCAGTTTTGAGTTTAACACTAAATCATCAGTATGTTTCAATCATTTTGTTTTGTATCACTTCCGTAAAAGTACATTGTAACAAAATTGCAATGATGTTTCAAATCACTTTTGTGACCTGAGCCTTCTAATTGTTGCATCCTCCCCCCCCCCGCCTGCTGGCAGAGCCTCAGCCCCTCCCTCCCTCGTCTCTTGTGTACCATCCCCCATTTCATCTAGGAGAGCATTATATTTTTTAGTGAAAGCCTCCGCCTCCACAACTGTGTTGATTCTTATTCTGTTGCCCTCCCAGAAAATCAACATGCCTTCTGGTAATAGCCACCTGAACCAGACCCCTTTGTTATATATTTTTTTGCTAAAGAGGAATATTTCTTCCTCCTATCTCTTACTTTCTTTCGAATCTGTTTAAGAATGGTTATATCTTTATCTTTATATTTTAGTGGTCCTCCTCTTTGAGCTCCTAGGACCTCATCTCTTGTGGTCTTTCTAAGAAATTTAACATGAACTTCCCTTGGAACATTGTGTGTTCTTGCATAGGCTGAGTTAATCCTATAAATCAGGTCAATGTCCCACCAAAGCTGTTGTTTATCTCTATTAATGTATTCTGCTAATATTGTGGTCATAATCTTCTTAAGAACTTCATTCTCAACTTCTGGCAGGTTTTGGAACCTAAGGAAAAAGGACATCCTTTCAAATTCCATTTTTATCATGTGGTTTTCAAATTCTACATTCCCCCTTTGAATTGTCTTCACCTCGTCCCTCATCCCAACCGCACCCTCTTCCAATACACCTATTCTCTGTTCATTCCATGTGGCTTGTTGTTTCGTTTCTCTGAGCTGATCATTTAAGTCTTGTAGTTGTTTTTTTTATTTCGTCCTGTCCCTTTAAGATAGATTGAAGCATCTGGTGAGTAGACAAATCCCTTGCACTCTCTTCAGGGGCTTTAGGTTGTAGAAATGATCCCAGTTGTGACTGTTGCGCAATTTGACATGGAAGATGTCGGGGCTGATGAAGCCTTGCCAGGTGGTAGCTTTTTTGGACCCATTGTGAAGCTCAGAAATAGTTATTAATAGTTAATAGTTCTTCTATACAAAGAAATGGCGTCTGTAGGGAAGCACAGCCGGTAGAGATCACAAGGCAGGCAAATCCAAGAGGGAAGAAATCTTCTAATACAGAAATAAATCAAATAAGTAGATCAAAATATTCCAAATCCAAGGGAAAAACACATTTAGAGAGGCTCCTGGAGATCTCTGGGGTGGAAACTAGTTCAGAGCCATAAAATCTTCCAAGGGAGGAATCTCATTCATAAAGACAAAGAAGAAAGAGGAAGTTGGCCATCTTGGCTCAGCCTTTACAGGTGGTCAGGAAGCAACAAGTCCAAAGTTTCCATACATAGTTTAAAGAAGAGTCAGTTCAGCCATCCTTTCTCTCGCAATTGTGATAAAAAAAAATCCCCCCCCATTGTTTAAGGGAAGTGAAAGTAAATTTTTAACTCTCTCCCTCCCCTTTGAAAGGGAGAGATTTTGCAAGTGCTGCTTTTCCGAGGGGGGTGGGAATTACCCCCTCCAATCTCAACTCTTCCAAAGGTTGAAACAAAGTCCTAAAAAAACTGCAATTCAGTCAATTGAATAAAGCAATAAAAGACTTGGGGAGACCTCCCACCTCACCGCACTTCAGCTGTATCTTTAAAATTGCTCGTTTCCTTCCAGGCTCCGTTCGGCGAAGGCGCGTGGTGGCATTCTGCACTCTCCCTACGCTCCTCGGCTCCTGGGGCAAAGCTGGAGACACCTTTCCCCCCCCCCGTGGCTGCCGCCATTCCAGGGGGTCCCAGCAAACTGCCCCTACAGCAGGGCACCCCTCCAAGGCACCCTGTGCTCCCCCTAGACTTCAGGGGACCCCACCGAAGCAGCGAACAGCGGACGCAAGCGTCCATCGCCCTCGGCTACCGGAAGTCGTCTCTCCATTTTTAAAAAAATGTTAAGCATTACTACATTCTGATACTGAACTTTTTCTATAATCATAGGGCTGAAAGGAATCTTAGTGGTCTTCTAAACCAACATCCTCCCCAGGACAGAAATACTTAAACCATCCCCAAAAATTAACTGTCCAACTGTCTTTGTTTTCCTCCCTCCTCCTTAACTTTTCTCCCTTTTCAACCTCTTATATTAAATATTTCTTGCCTGCATTATCTTCAAAATGTCAAAATAATACAATAATTAGTCATAGTAGAATTTGAAAGGCACACTGTCCTTGGGTCTATCCAGATACAGTGGCTTTTACATATAGCCACCATCTTCATCAACTATGCCATGGAGAGGCTGCTCTTATCACTCCTTCTAGAGCAGGGTTGTCAAACTTGCATCATGGTGTCGTCACATGACATATCACGACTTTTTCCCCTTCGCTAAACACCACATGGGTGTGGCCAGTGCGTGACACATCCAGCCCATGGGCCATGAGTTTGACACCCCTGTTCTAGATAGATAGGTCACTAACTGATACCTTTTCCAAACTATGATTTTCCCTTTCCATATTTACTTTTTAAGGAAAAATTAATATGGAACTGAATTTGAGAAACCTCCAATTTACAGAACTTAATTTGCAAACCAAACATATAGTATATCATCATTATTCACTGTGACTGGAAGTTATCATAGAACCAAACTGCAGGATTTGCAGCATTCTATGTAATTTCCTCCAATCTTTTTCTTAAATCTTCGTGAAAAGTAGCCATTAGATGGTGTAATCAGGAGAAAAGAAGGATGAGTGGGAAGGAGGCAATTAATCAAAGGTTTCTCAGAATTGTCCCTCAGTCTATCTATTGTTGAAAAGGAGAAAGGCAAAATAAGGAAGAGCTTTGGGGAAAAACTAGCCAACAAGCAAATAAATATGGCCATTTTTACTACTTTGCTTCCACTGTTGATTGCAGTCTGTACAGATAGCTATTCATTTACAAAAATAATACATTAAATGTAGCTGGAGAACATTATAAAGAATTTTCTATGATAGATTCCATTTCCTCTACCCATTTCCCTCCATTAGCAACATTCAAGCAGCATTTGTGTAGGAGATAACCAGGCTGAACTCAAGGGAGGAGTCAAACATGTCACCAGTCATGCATCCGCAAGAGATTTAAGTCCAGCCCACTTTGAATTCCTTTCTATTCTTAAATCCCGCTAATTTCTCTTGATCATTAGTAGGTCAGATTCTTGTAGAAATCTTAAGCTTACAATAAATCTTTATACACTGCCTGGATCTCCTGATTTCTCTGGTGCTTGACAATTTAGTTACTTCATCCACAGAGATGAGTTGCATTAGAATAGCTTCATCTGTCCCAGAGAGGTAGCTGCATATTTTTTTAAAAAATGATTTTATTATCAAGTTATTTAAAAGTACAAAAGTACACAGCAGAATACACCCACCAACAATAATACCAAATGTAACAATAAAGAGAGGGGGAAAGCATTTTTTTTGAAGTCATATATTGCACATACCAACAACAATTAGACAAGTTTACATTAAAGAAGAGAAAAAAGTCATTTGTATTCTTCTTTGTATCTTATCCATTTCTGGATCAATAGCAATAGCGTTAAGACTTATATATCGCTTCACAGTGCTTTACAGTCCTCTCTAGACAGTTTTACAGAGTCAGTCTCTTACCCCCAACAATCTGGGTCCTCATTTTACCAACCTTGGAAGGATGGAAGGCTGAATCAACCTTGAGCCAGTCAGACTCGAACTGCTGAACTATTGGCAGTCATTACAATTAACTCTATGAAATTGGGGGATATTTACAAACTGATAGGTATAAAAAGAATATTGTGGCTTTGCTTACTTTTTAATTTGAGGTGTGCAGTCAAGCTTTTTGGAATACATTTTTGTCTTTTAGTTTTAATGAATCCAGATTTCAGTTATCCCCAATCAGGCAATGATGCTACCATCTGTTCTAACCATCGACCCAATTCCTGGATAAATGTGGATACTAAGATGTTCAAAGCCACCTTGGCCTGTAGATTATCAGCATGCTCTTTCATTGTAAGCTAGATTCATACAATAACAGAATTTTAATTGATGCTCATGCTTTAACTCAAAATTAATAAGACCTAGCCACTGTAATTTCTTTGGAAGCGAAGACAGTATTTGATACGATCTCTTGACAGTTTGTCAAGTGGGTCTTGATTTATTTTGGGATTTTGCCTGAGTTTTACATTTTGCATTGATATAATTTATTCAACTCCTAAATCATGTGTGATTATTAATGGTGCGCTTTCTCTCTGGTTAAATTTATGATGAGGTATATGTCAAGGATGTTCTTTTTCTTCTTTTCTTTTTAATCAGGCTTTAGAACTCCTTGCCTATATTATTAGACATTTCTGAAAGTATTGATGGAATTACAGTATGGGGAGCAAAGCAGAACATTTCATTATGTACTGACAATATTTTGTAAATAGAACAGAAATTTATATCCCTAATCTTATCTCATTACTAACTTTGATCTTGTCTGGTTGCTTTAAAAATGGGTATAAACAAAACTTGATATCACAAAATCACAATAATAATTTAGTAAAGTATAAGGTTTGAGGTTTTAGATTATGTTTTGACTGCTTTATTTTTATGTTATATATCAGAAATCCTTCTCAGTTAATACAGTTAAGTATATCCTGTTTTGATCCATATGCAAGATCATCTAGAGAGATGATCTTGAATTTCTATGAATATTTGGGGTTCATTAAATTTGATAGAGGTGAACATAAATCCAAGATTAAATTATATTTTGAGAGGCCTTGCCACATTTATTCCAACACATTATTTTCAACAAATATCGAAGGTACTAAATATATTTCTTTACTGCAAGATTTTCGTTTCATAATTACTGTTACTCATATCCAGCTCTAAATCCCAGCTATTTGAGTGTTATTTAGGATCAACTCAGCCCTGAGGAAATTAGTTTCAATTTTTTTCCAGAATTAAAAGACAAGTTTGATTTATCCAAGTGTTTCTTGGTAGTATATGCAATTTAAGAACTTGTTATTTGTTTAAACCAGGCACAACTTGGGAAACTCTATATAAATTAAAAATTGGAAATTATCATCTATGGTTCCTAAATACTAAGGCTTCTTTATAGCAAGCTGAAGGAAAACATGAGAATGAGAATCTAGAAAGAAAGTGAGTTTGTCATTGGGTAATGTGGTTCTCCTACATGTACAACAACTCTAAGACAACTCTTATATAACTTACACTGTTCAGTAAGCACCTCCTTCTAAAGCAGATGCTGCCCTCTATAGCAACCAAATCTCAAGGTCTTTGCAATGTCCCTTCTCAGGTTGACTAAAACTTTCTCTTCTGAAACAAATCATAGTTTCATTTTTAAAAAAATACTTTGGTAGACTGTTAGGTTTTTTGCCAGTAGAGTATTTGTTGTTTAATTGATGATTGGTTTTGCAGCTACAGGTAGAGTAGAGTAGAGTAGAGTAGAGTAGAGTACAATAGAGTAGAGTAGAGTAGAGTAGAGTAGAGTAGAGTAGAGTAGAGTAGAGAATAGAAAATAGGGAATAGGGAAAAGAGAAAAGAGAAAAGAGAAAAGAGGATAGAATAGAACAAACATAGAATAGAACATAGAATAGAACATAGAATAGAACATAAATAACATAAATAAATTTAAATTGATGATGATGATGATGATGATAGAATAGAACATAGAATAGAACATAGAATAGAATAAAACAGAACAGAATAGAGTAGAATAACAGAGTTGGAAGGCACCTTGGAGGTCTTCTAGTCCAACCCCTGCTCAGCCAGTAAACCTTATACCATTTCAAGATAAATGGTTGTGCAATCTCTTCTTGAAAACCTTCAGTGTTGGAGAATTCACAACTTTTGGAGGCAAGTTGCTCCACTGGTTAATTGTTCTAACTGTGGGAAATTTCTTCTTAGTTCTAGGTTGCTTCTCTCCATGATTTTGCTTCACCCATTGCTTCTTGTCCTGCTCTCAGCTGCTTGGAGAATAGCTTGACTCCCTCTTCTTTGCGGCAGTCCCTGAGATATTGGAACATTGCTATCATGTCATCCCTAGTCCTTCTTTTCATTAAACTAGACATACCCAATTTGTAGGTAGGTGTCTCATTTAGCAACAATTCACAGTTATGAAGAAGATGAAAAAGTAACTTTCCAACCAGTCATCACATTTATAACTTTTGCAAGCCTTAAGCAAAGGAAGCTGAAATAAGATCATAAAATTGTGATCTTTCACTTAATGACTTCTTCAGTTAATTATTGAGTTGTCAATTCCAATTATGGTGGTTAAATGAAGACTACCTGTACTTTACCATTTCAAACACAACTCCTTACCACAAGGGCCATTTGTATAATTTGATTTTGTATATGAAGATTCCCAGTCATTCAGGTCATGGTTGTCCCAAAGGTGCTTTTTCAAGAGGCAACTAGACTTCCTTTCGCTACTCATCAGTGGTGGGATTCAAAAAAAATTACTACCGGTTCTGTGGGTGTGACTTGGTGGGCATGGCATGGCTTGGTGGGCGTGGCTTGGTGAATGTGGCACGGGAAGGATACTGTAAAATCTCCATTCCCTCCAGATCAGCTGGGACTCGGGAGGCAGAGAATAGATGGGGGCTGGGGCCAATCAGAGGTGGTATTTACTGGTTCTCTGAACTACTCAAGATTTCTGCTACCGGTTCTCCAGAACTGGTCAGAACCTGCTGAATACCATCTCTGCTTCTCATCCAAGAAGCTTCTTCAGCTCTGACTGGATAGTGGGAAATGAAAGGATTCTCCATTACCAGTCAGAGCAGAAGAAGCTCCTTGAATAAGAAGCAAAATGTCTTCAAAGAAAAACAAGAAAGCCAATTGCTTCTTGAAAAAGCACCTTTGGGAGAATTTGTTTGCTTGTTTGTTAAATGCAAATACAATCTCAGCAACAGTTCCTGTGCAAAATTTGTGATGTAGGAAGTAATTACGGTCAAATTATTTTCCTGACAATAACACCATTGTTTTTAACTGGCACTGCTGTTATCTGCTTAAGGGAAAAATCCTAGGCATTGAAGTAAGAATGAATAGATTCTGCTGTGTTTCATTACCCTGATCTCAAAATTCTGAGGGGGTAAAAAGCCAAGGGGAATTGAAATTTAGCTACTGAGTATAAATCAAACTTTGTGCCTTAGCATTTCTATAAAGAGTCTTTGCCAAGGCTTTGCCTTAGTTTAATGAATCAGTGGTGTGCTTCCATTTATTTAACCTGCTTTCTTTATGCATTTGTTTTCCTTTTCAGTTTCTCTCACTGGGTTGGTTGCTTGATAAAAATTTATTATTTTCCCCCTCATTTTTTTCAGTGAATAGGTCATTTTAATTATCTGGGGCTTTTTTCACACTAATTATATACTAAATTTAGTTTTTGTAGGATATCTTAAGCAGGTAAAGCATTTTATTGGAGGGACATCCTGTGCCAGCTACGTTTCTTAACTGTTCTAGTGGCCTTCAGCGGGTGTAAAATATCAAGGACTAATTTAGCTGTATATAGATTATTAATTCTCAGTGCTTTTTATAGATAGAAGTGAGGCAACCAACACTTCCTCATGGTTCTGCCAAAAATCTTTTTAATTGTGAACTTTGAAAATTGTATTTAATAATTTGGACAATGGGTGCAAGAGTACCACTATGGGGCAAGACTATCAAATGATTTCTTCACCCATTGTCTAAATTATGGGGGTTTCACAAAGTGTGATCTGTTATGGCCACCATTTTGACTCTTTAAAATTTATTCTGCACCTCCCCCTGCTTGATTATGTACAATTATGATCTTCAAAGACTGATTGTGTCCACCTTAGCATTTTGAGAAGTTATATCCCACACACACACACACACACCTTCTTCCTTTCAGCCATTTTGTGACAGCATCTACACTATAATTGTCAACATTTAATATTGGCTCAAAAATGTTGGAAACTACTTGTTGATGGAACATAGTTTCTGTGCAAAAAGAAAAGAAAAGAAAGGGAACTCATCTAATACTAATAGTGAGAATGCGGAGAAGGAACAGCGAGCGTTCAAGTCTTTTTCTACCTTCTTGAGTTGCAATCTGAATAGAATTATTTTAAAGGTCACTTGGAAAACAAAGCTTCAGTACTGAAATGAAGAACACATCTTTCAATATGTCTGCGTGTTTAAAATAAAATTATCATACATTGGGTTTCCCCCCCAACCCCCGCATTTGGTGGAATGATTTTAAAGCTTCAATAATCAGAGTTCTACCTCCACCGCTATTTTTTCACTGGAAATACTAGTCTATAAAATACGATTGGCCTTCAGTGACATTCCCTTCCAATGGCTCAACTCAATAGGAATGTAAAAAGGGTCATGATCCAAAAAATAAGATAATAGATGCTGCATTATGGAAAGTTTCATACAAGATTCTTCACCGGTTTGAAAATCACTTCTGAGTTCTATGTTCCCACAACATCAGAGTTTTTATTATGGCTTTCTTGTTTTGAGATTATGTGATTCCATTTCCTTAAGGAATCACAGAGCCGCAGGGGCAGATGTTAAGAGTGCAGTACTGCAGGCTACTTCTGCTGATCACCAGCTGCCAGCAGTTTGGCAGATCAAATCTGACCAGGTTCAAAGTTGCTATTGTATTATATTGTATTGTATTGTTGATACAACCTTCCATCCTTCCAAGGTCAGTAAAATGAGGACCCAGAATATGCTGACTCTGTAAACCACTTAGAGAGGGCTGTAAAGCACTGTGAAGCGGCATATAAGTCTAAATGCTATTGCTAACTGCTATTATTATTATGGGCTTCTAAGCTTCAGAGAATTTAGTTTGACCTTCAGATTCTAAACTGGATGACTTTGCAGCTCCATTTCAAGTAAGTAAAACCAGCTTCGGCTTAAACTGGTAAATGCTTTGTCAATTTCTAATCTTCTTCAGCATTTGTGCAGTTACTGGAGTCTGTACCTCCCTTGTTTTTTTCCCTTATGGATTGGGAATGAGATTTTTACTTCTTATAGCTGCTTGAGGCAGATCACTGATTTTTCTCAGCATTTCGAGTGGGCAGAAGGGAAGAATATCATGATTGTTTTCAATCTGTTTCAAAGGGCTTGAAAAAGAAGAAAAGTGGCAGGGTGGAAATGTCCTACCTAAACTGAAAATTCGGTGCCGTAATAATCCTAAAGCAAAATAAGAACATGAGTTTTGTTGGATTTATTTTTAAAACCATTAGCATAAGTATGATTTTGTTATGTTAATAACAAGAAATATATTGAGCATATAGTAACATACCAATGGAGAACTATCAGGTTCAGAACATAATTTAGGAATGTATGGATGCAATAATAAAATTTGCAGAGTTATATGTATTACTGAAATTATTTTACTTGGCCAAAGTTTTGGGACAACAAATTTATAGGAAAATGATGCTTAGTAGAATAACTTTTTGTCAATATAACACAGTAGAATAACTTTTTGTCCTTGTATTTTATTTTTGTTAACTATTGACTTTATTAAGTAGTAACTATTTTATTAACTTTAGCAAACTTTAATTTTATTAATGTATATCACTGTTTGGAAGTTCAGAAGTTGCATACATGTACATTACACTAAATACTCTAGCTATGATCATTTGTAAGCCAGGACTTATGACTTAGCATGTTACAAAAATCAGATAATTGTGATTTATTCGAGTCTAAATCAATCCATAATTTTAGCTTCTATTTTTATTAACCAGGCCATAAAATCTTGTTAGAGTATCTTCAATGTCCTGCATCTACCACTATTCCTGGTCTTTCCCATTCCTTTGCCATATATTTTTCATGTTCAGTGTGTTGATCAGTATTGCTATTTTTTCTCTCCTGTTTTAATACTGTATTCTGATAAGACAAAAAGCAATAATTTACTTGAAAATAATAGAATTGTAGCTTCAAGCTGTTTTATAGCAACCTGGAGTATACTCCAAGAATGGCTTGTGAGTCTCTGAGGAAGTGTGAATATCTTGTACTAATATTGTCTATCTTATGTATTACATGGCATCAAAAGCATGAAAGCAGTAGAACAGTAAACACAATTCTCTATTAAAGAATACAACTTTGCAGCTGGCCTCACTATTCCCTTGTTTATTTGCAGGTTGACCTCACTGAGAGCCTGGCATGCAATCTTATTTTTGCCCCACACAAATGAATGAGAAATGCATCTGGTGCTGGTAACAGTTGTTATTTAAGTAGTTCGTCTACCATGTAGCTGTTAAATGGTTATCAGTAAGATTGACGGTTGGGTGTTTCTCCAGAAATGGCAGAAAAAGAAGACTATATTTGTACAAGCTGTACCAGAAAGGATTCTCCATATCGAAAGTAAATAATTTGATGATCATTTGGGACTGTAGAAGAGAAAGAGATTTTTCTCCATAAAGCCACTGGGCTGGTCTTAGAGCCACATTGCAAATGGTGCTACTTCTGTCCTCATGGGATCATTTTTTCAGACTTAAAACAATTTGACACTTTTGTATTTTTATTCTTTAAACTGTTTGTGGTTATTAAGGTTTGAAATGACTCTTTTGGTCTGGGGGTTTTCGTCAGTTTGGAAGGCATCAAGATGTGCACCTTTTCATGTATAGCATTCAATTACCTCTTTGGAATTTACCAGCACACTTAAATCGTTTAACTCCGTTTAGGTGCAAAGCAATGCACTAAGCATCCCCATAATTCTCTTTTTGAAGCAATCCCTGTTTACTCTTGAACATTTTTTAAAATGTTAGATTTCCTTCATTTTGATTTTGTAGACTAGATTTATTTATCTGAGCAATAACTTCTGTGTCTGCTTTCAGTGACTGGAATTATAATTCCAAACAGCGTGTTGGTGCTTTTAGCATTGGTTAATGTACAGAAAGCAAATGTTTAGGTTCTAGTATCACTGATGACACTAGCGATGTAGGAGACAGGAAAGCTCTGTAAAGTAATGGCCACAGCTGTATTTTGGCTTTTTCTTTTTTGGTAGCTTGTATCAAACGTTGCAGTTTATATTGTGGAATAAACAAATGGTTATGTTACAAAATTCAAAAAAAAAAAAAGAAATAAACTTTCCATAGTGTAAGGATCTATACATATTCTGAACCATATATTTGTATTCTCTCTGCACTAGATATATTAGAGCTGTGGTGGCGAGTGGTTAGAATGCAGTATTGCAGATTAATTCTGTTGACTGCTGACTGCCAGCAGTTCAGCAACTCGAGTCTCATTGGCTCAAGGTTGACTCAGCCCTCCGAGGTGGGTAAAATGAGGACCCAGATTGTTAGGGGCAACATGCTGACTCTGTAAGCCACTTAGAGAGGGCTGTAAAGCACTATGAAGAGATATATAAGTCTAAGCGCTATTGCTACACCACCAGAGTTCTAGTGGCAAGAAGAGGTAAACTAGTTTTGGGTTTTTTTTTGCCTTTTTAATAATTGCTCTCCTATGTGTAGCTTGCTTCTGGCAAGACATTTTGCTGTCTGAACAAAACAAAACAAAAAACCTCTAACCCCTGTTTTATGTAGAGAGATGCACTTAGAAGGACAACTAAAGTAAATACCTTAGGATGTATTTAAGATGCACACTATCATTGAAAATAGAGTTGGCTTAACGTTTCTTAGACTGTGTGTGTGTGTGTGTGTGTACACACACACACACACACACACACACCTATATATATATGCATGTATCTTGTTCACAACAAGTAGATGCAAAGTACATGATCATACCCTAAAAGCAACATTCAGTATATGAATACTTAAAATAGCACATAAACTGCAACAAATCAAACAATGCCTTTACCTGCTTTCAAAACTTTTTCTGGGTTTGCTTTCTTAAAATGCTAGAATGTGATAAAAGGTGGAAAGTGACAGATAAGTTCAAACCAAAGGCAGTTTATACTTAGAGCAAGTAAGTTGGTTCCATGGCTTTAGTTGAAACAGGATCCTGATTTAGCTCAAGCTATCATAAGTCTGGTAGTGCCCAGTGTTCCAACATATCCAGCTGCTAGCTGGCCCTTTGATGTGAAAAAAAATGGAAAAATAGCCCAGGTTTTCATGTATGTATAAAGAAAGATGGAATTGAGTACCTTAATAGCATCATGACTTGCTCTGTTCTTCCTTCCCTCCTTCCTTCCTATTTACTTTTGTTTGATCAAATCCCTTTTTTACCCAAGTATGTCAATTCACTGCACGTAAAGTAGTCTAACTGATGTAATGCAAGCAGGTCTATATTAGAAATATTACTTTTCATAGCATAAGTTGGTTCTATGGCTTTAGTTGGAATCATCACACACTGACACAAACATGATAAAATTGATCAGTGTTGTCCATCAAGTTGGGTGCAATTAAGGCAGGAAGTCTGTCTAAATTTCTCCATATTACTACACAGTGACAGCACCACCATGTAAAAGAAGTTCAAACACACTATACCAAAAGCATTATAGATAGTGCAAAATCAAAATTTATTGGGCCATCTGGGGGGGTCATCTTGGCAAATAGAGGATTGTGACTTGAAATGTAAGATAAATTAATGATAAAGAAATAATAATGAAATGAAAGAACAACAGATCTGAATGCTAGATTTGAATGAAGGTGATCTGAGGAATAGAGTTGATGCATATATAAAAGGAAGATAGGATATGTATTTAATTATGAACTAGACAATTCGTGAGTTTCTTTGGGTGATCATTTTAGATTTATTTCCTTACTTAAACTGAGAAACAGAATTACCATAGATGAACCACCAAGCAATGGAAGCAGGAGTGACTTCTTCCTTCCTTCCAACATCCCTATCCAGAGGTGGGTTGCTGCTGGTTCAGATCGGTTTGGGTGAAACGGCATTTCCGACCACCAGCAGAGGTCCAGCCGCCTGCCACGGGGCTATCCCATCTTATATATATCTCTCTCTCTGACTCTCTCACCCTGCCCATGCAGACCAGCTGATTTCCATGTCTCACCCACTATACTCACCGCAGCTGCCCAAGAAGGTGTGCTGGAAGCCAAGTGCATGAAATCGCTGTGTGTTTGAAGCTGCGCACAAGCATGGAAGGCGTGTGAGCAAAGCACACGTGCACACTTGTGCTCACATTTTCGGGTCTACACTAGGCGAACTAGTTGTTTAACTTTGTGAAGCCCACCTCTGTCTTCATCCTTGTGGGAAATTGGCAGGAGAACATTAGAAATGACAATCATGTAACCAGCATGGTGGTATAGCAACAGTGCAGTGGTGAAGTTGCCACAACTTTGCAAAATTCCAATTCCATGGGAGTAATAGATTCCAGTTTGTGGATGCATTCTTTAAGTTATCCCATTTTAAATCAGTTGATTCATAAATTGTTGCCTACCATTTTGCCCAGGGTAAATTGCAAATGGACAAACAGGAGAGTTTTAGCAGTACATAGATGGAAGAACTAACATTCATTTCAGAAGTGCACATTTGTATCAACGTATTTGTTGTGGAAGTATTTAAAAGTAGGAGTCCATAGGCTTATGTTGTGCTGCCGTGGATGGTAACAATCAAAGAACGAGAAATTAGTTTTGGGGAAATTTGGATGAATGATTCAGAAGAAGGGATTATTCTACTGGGTGACTTGAACAGATGGAGAAAAGATATGAGACTGTGTGGGAGAGGGGAACCAGGCAATATAAAGAACAAGGAATGAATTAGAATAATGATTCACAAGTATCTGCTTTAAAAGGTCTGTTTCAAATATATCGCTTAACCATAAGCCTCATTATGGCAAGGAAATGAATGTAAAACTGATTGTAATTGTTTATGATGAAATTAGTGAAGGATACAAGGATGTTCCCAGATGGTTGAACTGTGGAACTTCTAGTATGCATGCATGAGATAAGATAATGGTTCTATTTTTCTTGTCTGAGGATTGTATAGATTTACATTAATAGGAAGTATAAAAATGATGATTAGTGGAAAGATGAAAACTGCAGGAAACAATGACTGAAGGGGAGAAAAAAGATCAGGATGAAAGGTATTGTTTATATATCCATGGGGGGAAAAGATAATTGTAAAAATTGTAGTCAAGGATAGCATGAAATAGTTATCATTAAGAGACATTCTGCACTCTGAATGTTATTGTTTCCCTGCAAAAAAATTGTATGATGGGTAGGTATGTGGTATGCATGTAACTGCATTTTAAAAAGAAAATGATTCTTAAAGATCTTAGTGTTGTTCTGTGAAGAATTTACTTCACAGTGGAAGAAGAGTTTAAACACCTTTAGAAAAAACTGAGAATATTGTTTTCTGGAAGAGATGTTTGGGCCAAGAAGAATGCAAAATAGCTCATACTGGTATGGGTTTCAGTGGATGTGATCAACACAAGAAAATTCATGACTTCCAGTCATGATTGCCAGCAGATGAAAAGAACAAAAGGGGAAAATTCAATAAAGTATAATTTTTCAAAGAAATATACTTTGGCCAATTCTTGATAGACTGTTGATGGTATCAAATGAAGGTTATATTTCTGGTTAGAGGTAAAATGTGTCTCGAATCTTGAATAAAAGTCTGCTTTATTTTTTTTAACTTGCAGGGTTTAAGAACCATTACCTGTTTGCAAAATAGTTTACTCTTGAAAGTGAATACATTTTTCACATGGAAATTCAGTTTCAACAAATTAGTGAAATTTGTCAAATTTTGTGATTTAAACCTTAAAGCATTACGGTGCAAAACAAAATGGAGTCCTCCCATCTTTTTTCATCTGTTGCTCATTCAAGGTAAAAAAAAAGATGAAAGAAAATAGGCTTAATTTTGACTGAAAAATAATTATGAAAGACATTTTAAAGTATTTCTTCTCCATCTGCCCCAAAGGAGACACCACTGGATCTGGTATAGTGCATCATATACAATTTTATATTTAGCTTGGTCATATGAAGGACTGAAAATGTATTGTTTCTAATAGGAGTAGTTATACTATATCATGAGCAGACAAAGCTACCAAATCTAGCAATTTTTTTTAAAAAACTAAATATAATTTGCAGAACATCACACTATGTGGATTAATATTTCACAGGACATGATCACAATTCAAAATTACCTCAAGAGCCTTTGGACCAAATCCATCATCCACCACCGCCCCGAGTCCCTTGTTGGGAGAGGGGGCGGTCTAAAAATCTAAGAAATAAATAAATAAATAAATAAAATCTTTGAGAACGATAAGGTCTTGCATCTCATATAAAAAAAAAATCAAATGGACAAAATTAAAGCAATGGGGAACCTGTCTCAGCAGCTCAGTGTGAAAAAGACATTGGAGTAGAGACCATTGGTTGAACATAAGCCAGTAGTGTGAGGTTACAAGAAGAGGTGTGCTGTTTACCATCTTGGCTGGCTTTTAAAAAAAGAGTTGGGTCAATTCATGGAACTCAGGTGGATCAATGGCTGTTAGTGTGATTGTCTTTGATTTCCTTGTGCAGTTGGTTGATCATTGTGAGAAAAGAATTCTGGGCTAGATGGGCCAGGGATCTAATCCAGCAGAGCACAGTTTATAGAGCAATTTTAAAAAACCAATGCGATCTTGGTCTTCGTTAACAGAAGAATAGAATCCAGATTATGAAAGGTAAAATTCAATCATGTTTTGCACCATCCCAATGACTTTAAAAGAAATACTTTGAAATGTTGTGATGATAAGGGGTGTCTCCTATGAGGAACAGTTAAAAGATCAGTAGACATTTAGTCTGCAAAATAGAAGAGGAAAGATATGATATGTGGATAATAGATATCTAGCAGGTTACCATGTGGAAGGGAGGCGGTTATGTTATCCATTGAAATCAAGCAGGTCAAGACTCAATGTCTTGGAAAATTAAAAATAAGGTTATGATGTTCAGATATGGTGATGATAAAAGATAAATGCTATTGAATAGTAGGACAATTTGCCTAGAACTCCCTATGGAAGATTTCAGTACTGTAGTAATTCAATTAGATATTTTACTTAACCCTCTAACTACAGTAAAGGACTAAGAATTGCCTACCTTTCTATCCACACCTAAGTTTTTAACATTTTTAATTTAAAAAAAATTAAAAATCATTTATCCTAACAGATTCCATTGGGATCTATGTAACATCTTTTTCCTTTCAGGAATTAACCATTTATTTCTATTATATCCCTACTGCTCTTCGACCAATTAAGAATGCACGGGAGGATGAATGGCTTTCCCTTTCTCATGACAGCATTTTTGCTTATCTCTGGGACTGTTCAAGTAAATAATATGTAGTGATAGATAGCTTTAGGCTTTACCTTTGCATAAGCCAAATTGGTTCTTCTTTAGCAAGGCTTGTTTTTCTGAGTAATCAATCATGTTTTCTTTAATAATACTTTCCACCACAATTAAGCTTGAATTACCAAGTAGCCAAAACTTAATTTGATCATTCTTCTGCTGTGAAGCTTTGAAATCTTTTGGGAATTGTTAAGGCTGAATGATTACAGCAGAATACCACAGCATTTAGTTTTGCAAAGTTCCTTTGAAATATCTATTACTGAAGAGAATTGTCTTCATTTTCCAATCCTTTGTAGTCTGCCTTATTGGCACTGTGTGTCAATGACAATAAAAAATTCACTCACAATAGAATAGATCAGCATATTTTCTGAAAAACTTTTGTCTCTTCCCATTGAGACACATAGGGAGAAAAATACAATAAATATTCCTCTTCATCTAAATTAAATGTCTATGTTCTTTGCATATCTTAAGATCTACTATATATTTTCAAATCACCTCTTAATTCAGATAGAAATGTCTATCCTTGATTTTCAGTCACAGAAATGCATCTTTTGGCATCTTAAAGGTTGACATTTATTGTACCATAAGTTTTCACAGACTAAAGCATAGATAGCTTTGGAGAATATGATGGCTACGATAAATCTGTGGTCCCTCTCTGTTCTTATTTATTTTGGTTAATAAAAGGGTCTCTTTATTTAAATAAAAACTCAAAAAAATCTACAGAAAATCATTCCGTCTTTATGTGACAGTTTTACACAAAATTGGCATGATGTCATTTTGGGCAGCTCTGTCAGGTACAAAACAAGCATACTACAAATACTTGTCTGGGACTCCTCCCTCCCCTCTCCCATACACACAATATGAAGTAATCTTTGTGTTAAATACATGACTGTGTCTTATGTTTAAAACTGTACTGGGTTGAAAAAAAAGTATGAAAAGGTAAGAGAGGCTGAGCTATTGACAGGTGGACTCCAAAATCAGAATAGAGTAAAACATTAGTATGCTAGCTAGATACCCCTGACAGATAAAGGCTACCTGTACTTTGACTAAAACCAAAAGAAGTATTTTATCCTTCTTAAACTTGATGAAATTTGTCCAAAATAGAGAGTCTGCTCGTATTTTAGCTACTGGCTTATTCCTTAGCCAAAGTGACAGAATGTAAAAAGTGCTGCCAACTTCTACAACTGACTGTCTCCCCAGAAGGCAATATTATTTGATGCATTTAGTTCATTTACTGCACAAACTCACTAAGTGGGAACATGAAACCAATTCATATAAATGAAACTTTGGAAAAGTACAGGGGTTTTTAAACAGCATAAAGGTAGCATCTGGATATTAGTGCATGCATATATGTCAGATTCCAGAACAGAGAGACTGTTCTTAAAATTATACATTTTCTATATTTTGCTATTATTGTTGGTAATAAAACACTTTTTCATTCACTTACTAAGCATTTGTACCCTTTGAATGAAAAGGGTCCTAGTGATTATTGCCTATAATTGGAACCATCTTTCCTTCCCCATAAGTTGAAAGTCTAACAAAAGGAACAATATAATGCAAAAGAAATAATGGCTGTGAACAACAAGCAAATTCAGTTACTAGTCCATTAAAACTACATAGTAATTCTTACAATGATCTATGGTAAGATATTAATATTGAAAAATCTACTAAACTTACTGCATCCCAAAATTGTACACTTCTTATATTAAGTATTTGCGCTATTTATCCTCCAAGGAGCTCGGATTTCTTATCCATCTTTGTTTCTTTCATTCACCTTCATGATAACTATAGATCTCCAAGCTTTTAGTCAAGGAACATACTGTTAAAGTTGGAGGACTTTTGTGTGTTCACTGTTGAGAACAGGAATTTGATCTGAGCAATAATTAGTGGTGCAGGTTTTATAACAGAAAGCAGATTAATTTAGAGGAAATTCATTATAGGCATAGGCAAAGCTTAGCACTTAGTTTACTGCAGAAGAAACAGCAAATGTTTACATATTCAATGCGTGTACACCTGGGAAGTTAGGCAGAAGGAAGGAACATTAACCACATTATCTTAGAGAAAGGGCTAATCTGCACTTCCTGCTTGTCACCTAATACACTAGAACAGCGATGGCGAACCTTTTTTGGCTCACATGCCATAAGTGGGGGGGTGCAGGAGGGTAGTGTGCAGGTGTGCCACACCCATAATGCAGTGCGCGATGCCACCAGTGCGCATGTGCGCACTATAGGAGCTCCCCCCCCATTTTTTGCATGCTTTTTTTGCCCTCCCCAGGCTCCAGAGGCTTTATAGGAGCCTGGGGAGGGTGAAAACAGCCTCCCCTGCCCCCCGGAAGCCCTCCGGAGGCTTCAGGGCCCTTCAGGACGCTTTTCTGAAGCCTCCGGAGCAGTCAAAATGAACCTCCGAGCAAACCGGAAGTGATTTCCGGTTTGTTCGGAGGGTCATTTTGAGCGCTCCGAAGGCTTGAGGGACCTTCAAGAGGCTTCCCTGAAGCCCCCGGAGCAGTCAAAATGAACCTCCGAGCAAACCGGAAGTGACTTCTGGTTTGCTCGGAGGGTCGTTTTGAGTGCTCCAAAGGCTTGAGGGACCTTCAGAACGGTTCCCTGAAGCCTCCAGAGCAGTCAAAACGAACCTCCAAGCAAAAGGCTTGAGGGACTTTCAGGACGCTTCCCTGAAGCCTCTGGAGCAGTCAAAAAAAAACGAACCTCCAAGCAAACCGGAAGTCACTTCCGGTTTGCTCGGAGGGTCATTTTAAGCGCTCCGAAGGCTTGAGGGACCTTCAGGACGCTTCCCTGAAGCCTCCAGAGCAGTCAAAACAACCCTCCGAGCAAACCGGAAGTCCGTTTCCGACTTCCGGTTTGCCCATAGGGCCGTTTTTCTGCACTGCGGAAGCTTCAGGGAAGCTCATGAAGCCTCCAGAGGGCCTCTGGGGGGTGGGGGGCTCTTTTTGCCCTCCCCACGCTCCTATAAAGGCTCTGGAATCTGGGAACAGTGAAAAATGGCTTAAAAAGGGTGAACTCAGCTGGCCAGCACGCACATGCGCACTGGCCAACTGACAGGGCACTGCCTCACGTGCTCTGACAAATGGATCCATGTGCCACCTGTGGCATGCGTGCCATAAGTTCACCATCACTGCACTAGAAAGATAGGAATGGATTTACCAGCTCCACATCAAAAGCATTGTTTTTCTCCTCACTCCTTTAGCAAATGCACAGTATTCTTGTCCAACTGCTCTGCTTTATTCTGCTTCTGTTCCAAATGGTTAGTGTGTCATCTAGCAGGCATTTCTCCAGTCCCTGTTCTCTGCCCTGTTCTCTGGGTTGCCTGCCATAAAGGTTTAGCTCTTACCCACCCCCTGCAGGTTAGATAGACCAATTATATGCTGGTTGTTTCTTTTTCTTCCTTTTTCTTTTAACTGAATGAAATTGATAAGAGTTCTAAGCTTCCCCTTCTAGTCCAAGTGACAAGAACTGTAAAACAATTGTCTTTTTTTTGTTTCTACCTCACAAGACATACACACAAAAAGCAAAGTAATTGGCTCTTGTTTTTCTGGCATGACTAGGAGGACAAAAAACAAATCCAGCACATGGTGGTCAGAATATCGGGTGCTAATTGTGACCAAAGTGACATAAGGGTTTGAAATCTGAAAAGCCAACTTCCTGATAGAAGAGGAGCAGCTGAAGACGCAATGAAGATAACTCCAAAGAACAGACAGAGTAATCATTCTCTGGTCAGCCTATCCAAGAGTAAAAATGCCGACAACTCAGTTCTAGACAGTAGAATAAAAAAGCAACTGGTAAGTTCACATTTTCAGCATGAAGTCATAATTCTGCAATTATTCATGTTAAGAAAACCATTGCCAAATTTACAGCTTTCAATTCTGGTCCCTTTGCACCCTAGTCATATATATCTGTCTTGTCAACACATCACAAAGTGGCAAAAGTTCAACAGCATTATATAATTTCTAAAACCAGGAGAAGTGTATTGTTATCATTATTACAACAATTGGAGATAGGCCCTATATCCATGATGGCGAACCTATGGCACGCGTGCCTTAAGTGGCACATGGAACCATGTCACCTGGCATGTGTGATGTTGCTCGTTCCTCTTATGGGTTTCTGCACGTGTGACAATCAACTAGTGCCAGAAACTGGAAGAGCTGGTCTTCCATTTTCCGGTGTGAGCATGCGTGCTGGCCATCTGATTGTTGTGCACATATGCACGCCAGTAATCAGGAGACTAGCGTGCTGGAAACCGGAAGTTCATTTTCCAGCATGTGCACGTGCTCCCTGGGCAGTTCTTCTTCTGGGTTGTGTCCCAGACGAGCGTGCATGCGATCGCTGCCCTATAGGATTTTATAGGTAATCAGCACCACCTTGAATTGTATTCAGAAGGCAACTGGCAGGCACTACAGTTCATGTAAGAACAGTAATACACGGGCGCTCCAAAAGGCAACTGCTACTTCTCATGTTGCTTCATTTTGAATTCGCTGTAGTTTCTGGTTCATCCATAAGGTGCTCCAACCAGCAATAATCCAGTCAGGAGGGGAGTAGGGAGTGTCTGAAGGAACTGTATGGAGTGTTAACCATTTTTCACTTTGAACCCCCTTATTGTTCTTAAGAATTATGCTGTCAGGGCACAGAGTATAAATAACTAGCCAGTAGAGTGGCCCTGTCCTCCCTTCATACAACAAAGATAGTTAAAATAATATGGCTTTTTAATAGTCTTAATATCATTTAATGTTGTTTTAATTTTTTACTGGGAACCACCCAGAATTTGTTAAGAGTGGCAAATAATAAAATAAAATAATAAAATAAAATAATAAAATAAAATAATAAAATAAAAAATAAAATAATAAATAAAATAATAAATAAAATAAATAAAATAAATAAAATAAATAAAATAAATAAAATAAATAAAATAAATAAAATAAATAAAATAAATAAAATAAATAAAATAAATAAAATAAATAAAATAAAAAATAAAATAAAATAAAATATAAAATAATAATATAATAAAATAAAATAATAATAAAATAAAATAAAATAATAAAATAAAATAAAATAATAATAAAATAATAATAAAATAATAATAAAATATAAAATAATAATAAAATAAAATAATAAAATAATAATAAAATAATAAAATAATAAAATAATGATAAAATAAAATAATAAAATAATGATAAAATAAAATAATAAAATAATAAAATAATGATAAAATAAAATAATAAAATAATAAAATAATAAAATAATAAAATAATAAAATAATAAAATAATAAAATAATAAAATAATAAAATAATAAAATAATAAAATAATAAAATAATAAAATAATAAAATAATAAAATAATAAAATAATAAAATAATAAAATAATAAAATAATAAAATAATAAAATAATAAAATAATAAAATAATAAAATAATAAAATAATAAAATAATTAATAAAATAATGATAAAATAAAATAATAAAATAATAAAATAATAAAATAATAAAATAATAAAATAATAAAATAATAAAATAATAAAATAATGATAAAATAAAATAATAAAATAATAAAATAATAAAATAATAAAATAATAAAATAATAAAATAATAAAATAATAAAATAATAAAATAATAAAATAATAAAATAATAAAATAATAAAATAATAAAATAATAAAATAATAAAATAATAAAATAATAAAATAATAAAATAATAAAATAATAAAATAATAAAATAATAAAATAATAAAATAATAAAATAATAAAATAATAAAATAATAAAATAATAAAATGAAACAATGAAATAATAAAATAATAATAAAATAATAAAATAATAATAAAATAATAATAAAATAATAATAAAATAATAAAATAATAATAAAATAATAATAAAATAATAATAAAATAATAATAAAATAATAAAATAAAATAATTCCAGGGATAATGGAAGTCAATGCTGCTGGACAGAATTTATAATCAGCTTGCAGAAAATGTTTGTCTAAGTTGGTTTGATATCTGGTTTCCACAGTACGTAGAATAACTGATAGAATATCTGAGGGAACAGAATCTAGATCTCTTGTTCCTATTTACATATAAAGTGAGAGCTAGTTTTGTATAGTGGTTAAATCATCAGGCTAGAAACGAGATCTGAAATTCTAGCTCCATCTTCAGCAGAAAGACAGCTGGATGACCTTGGGCCAGTTTCCCTCTCTTAGTCTAATAAAATGGCAAACCAAGAACCTTGCCAAAAAACTGCAGGAACTTATCCAACCAATCTCTGAGAATCAGACACAATTGAATGAAAGAGAAAAAAATGTATGCAAACTGCTATGTTTGGCTATAAATGCAAAGCAGGCAACCCAGAAATGCAAGGGAGAGAAAAGACCAACTCTCCATTTTTTTCAAACCAGACAATGAGTTCTATGACAGAAAAGTAAAATGGAGAACAGGTCCAGCTTATAACTTTGCCCAAAATCTTTAAAATGCTACTCAAAAATGAGGCTCAGGGGCATTCTTTATCGCCAGAACTGATTTTTCCCCCCAGTAAACTCTCATTCAGATTAAATCTTTGCTTTTCTGGTACAAATTATCTTCTGGTATGTACTTCACAGTCTTCCAGTTCATAACTCTCCTGTCTTTCAGTCCAGTCATCTTTGTTTAAATATTGAACTGCTAACTTGGCAAGTCAAATACAACATCTTTACAGACAAACCAGTTTGATGGCTAATTGCAAAATCTGGAAATGGAGATTTATTTTAAAACCATTTTAGAGTTTTAACAGGAGATTGTTCACAGCTTGTAGTCATCTTACATGTTCTGTAGCCTGAAGAAATGCCAAGTACTCTCATCGCGGTTTCACTGGATGGGTAAGGGCACTTAATCATAATATGCATGTAAGGCTTGCTTTGACAATTTAAAGAAGCACATCCTTTCCCTAATCACAGCCAAAAATGAGTGTAAACTACCAAAAAGAAGCTGCCTTTAATAAAATGAAAAACAAATGCTTCTTTTGCCATTACTATAGACCTTGTTGATGAACTGTTTTAAAGCACACCGACTTCAGTTGGATGACTGTTCTGTACTAATAATCTGCCAAATTTGCCCAACTCTAATGACTCTGTAAAAGCTCAGTCCAGCTGTGACCTCTGCAGCTGTCTAGAAAGTTGTAGTTATTCACACTTTTATAAATGCTAAAGTGATAGCAAGTCAGTGTGCCCAAGCTTTGTTATCAAAATTACCCAGGTCAATAACTCTACCAAATTAGAGCAGGCAAATCTGAAGAATTATTTGTAAAGGTATTGATCTGTCTAATCTTTTCCATATCTGGCGAAGTTCCTTTTATACCATAGAGTGAAATTTAATTCCATTCCTGGTGGCAAGCTTTCAGTCTCAACTTTGCATTTAAAATACTCCCAGAATTCCCAAACTACATGTTGTAGCATCTGTTGCATTGCTTGTAGAAATAGCTCTATCAGATTCAACTCCTTGAGAATTTGTGTTTTTTTAGATACTCTGTTTTCCCGAAAATAAGACCTCCCCAGATAATAAGCCCATTTGGGCTTTAGAAGTGCATGCGCTAAAATAAGCTTTCCCTCGAAAATAAGCTCTCCCCGAAAATATTGCAACATAGCAGCAGCTATGAGGTGACCATGCTTGCTGCCTCCTGCACTTAATAATAATACCTCCCTAAAAATAAGGCCAAACACTTATTTCGGGGGTCAAAAGAAAATAAGACTGTCTTATTTTTGGGGAAACATGGTATAATTCCAGTGCCAAACCAAACTAGGTGTTTATGTAAGTAGAAACAAACTAACACATTGCTTTCAGAATTTCCAATCTACTTTAATACAGATGCATTTTTGGAATGTGTAGGGGAACAGTTATAGTTTTGGGATTGGCAGCTTTCAAAGAAGTAGTATTATGTTGTTATGATTTTGATTTATATGCCATCTTCCTTCCAAGAAATAAAAAGGATGTATAGATATCAAAACCTGCTAGCAGCAATCAGAATTAGAACAAACAGTCAAGGAACTAGTCTGTCTGACTCTGAGTAATAAGATCTATTAAGAAAAAGGCCAAGATGTTAGCTCAAGAATTCTGAGCGCTTTTGCTTTCAAATGCGGACCTTATATGGTTTATTGGCAATTCAAAGCAGTTCACTTCTTGATTATTTTTTGCCATGCTTTTTGTATTAGGTAGAGAAAGCTTTGCACAATGGTTTATAGTCTTTTTCTCAGTGCAGGAATCCAGTCTAAGAGTGTTCCCAGCAAACAACCCTGTGAGGTAGTTTTTGAGCCTGAGAAATAATAATCTTTAATGACTCCATAATCCGTTGTCTGGTGTAGACTGGGCAATTGAATGGAGCTGAGTGATTACTGGCCAGATGCCCTTCCTGTCACCAATGCGGAGTTATATTCAGCAGAAATATTCTCATCATGCCCATGTTCTATTACACTGCAAGCTATGCAGAGCTTGTAGGTCTGCACATATTCTTCCCTTATTAGAGAGATTGCCAGGGCGGGCAGACAATTTTTATGTAGGCTTTCTCCTCCAGGAGAATAACCCGGTTACCACGTATGCAGTGGCAAAGTTCTGTGCTGCTGCAATGTCCATAAGAAAAAAATTGGCTACAGAAGTATAGTTGTCATCTTGTACCAATTATCTGGACATATCTCTAACAATCTTTGGACCATTATATTTACTCCCTTACTTAACAGCGTTGCACTCAGGTAAACCAGGGAGTGACACGAACAATCTGAGACTATGTATATTATTTTCTTTTTAATTATAACTTAATGTCAGTACTTTTTAACATATTGTAAAAACTAATGTGTATTGCTGGTCTTTGACCATAATTAAGATTTACTTACTTACTTACATCATGCCCAGAGAGAGAAATATCTGCCTCTACCTCAAACTCACAGCCTCCTGATTGTGAAGCAAGAGCTCCATCTCTAGCCCATTGCACCAGTCAGAGCCTGGAAAGCAATGACTAGTCTAAAATCTTCCATGGCTGAAGATGCACTAGAGACCATCCCCCCCCCCCCAATGACTTGGGACATAGGGATGAACCTGGCATCAGCTCCTATCGCCGCATTGTTTGGTGAAACGATGTCATTTCTGCAGCAACATTTCCTGTTTGCAAATGATTATCTGATGAGAGTTCAAGACAGAACTCTAGGAAGAGTTCAGGAAGAAGCTGGCATCCAGGGTGATTGTGAACCCCAGCAAAAGTATTTTGTTAACAGGAGGAGCAGGAAGGCGGGATTAGCTACATCTGTGGTTAGACCTGCATTGCCATAAGTGGCCTATTTTTCTAATTCCAAATTAGATGTGACCACTGCATCAATACCGCAGGTGCAGGGCGAAGCTTGTCTAGTGTCCAAGGCAGATTTTTGCAAGATCTTTTCTTCTCCATTATCAGCTTGAAGGCTTCCTTGTACAAAATCCCTGCATTTCTTTTTTTTTAAAGTGATTCGTTCATCTAATCAGAAGAAGAAACCATGCCTGCAGGTTTCATTCACTTCTGCCTAATTTTTTAAATTACCACATTGATTCCTCAATAGAATCCACAGACAAATATTCAAAACTTGGCACATGGAGACATGGCTGCCAACCTGGATCTGAATCAAATCAAATCAAGTACTACCCAAAATATTCCTGTATTCAATCTCTGGAAGAAGTTTGGAAATTAATGTTTGTCTATGTCTGTGCATATCCTTACTAGGTATCTTCACATTACATTGCCAGAACAACATATAAACATCTAGTAAGAGAAATAACATAATAAACCTGGAGCTACATACCCCCCTCCCCCCCAAAATACCACCACATGTCGGTGGCTGAACTCCAGACGATCCAAAATACAGGCTGTGTAGCTCTTTGAAGGTCAAAGCGGGGGGGGAGGGGTTGCTTCATTAATTATCCAAAGGAAGTTTCAAAGAGCCTCTGTGAAATGAAACAATGGCTACTTTTATTCAGTGAAGTGGGTTACTACACTGGGTTACTAGACTGATCCACATTGCTCTGATGGAAGATTCTGCGCATGAATGGCACATGGGCAGAAACAGTTATTTACAAGGCAGATTTCTGGTTCAGGCAGCTGGGCCCCACCTTGACTCACTCACATTTTACTGCTCTGAATGCTTTTCCCACAACTCCGTAAGGCAGATCACCTGCAACACTTACATCCTTCCCATAAAACACTGATATTAAATAGGGCTGTGCCATGATTCCAAAGAACTGGTTCCAATGGAATGTGAGGAAGTCTCTAAGTGTAAAATGATGCAAATATGGATCTCTCTTGCCATTCCTGGAATGAAATGGAATTCACAAAGATAAATGCTGGAAAGATAAATGCTGTCTTTTGCACTCCTCGATGTAGTGAAACTTCCAAATTGAGTCTAGAGCAGGGGTGTCAAACTGGTGGCCCGTGGGCCAGATGCCTCACGTGCAGGCCCTGCCCACCCCAGTTCTGCGGAAAAAAACATTGCAATACAATTCTTGATAGCAGTGTGATGTGGCAAGTTTGACACCTGTGGCTTAGAACAGGGGTGTCAAACTCAAGACCCACAGAGTGCTTAGATCTGGCTTGCAGGGCTGCCCTGGAAACAGCAAAGGACCAGCCCACAGTGCCTCTGCCAGCAAAAACAGAGCTTGTGAGAGCCAAGCTCCATTTTCGCTAGCAGAGTGCTCGGCCCACCACAGGTGCCCCCGACATGAGTGATGTCAAGCTGCCCAGGCCCACCCTGGCCACTCCCATTCTATCTCCTGCCAAGGTCAAACACAACCCTGATTCTGCTCTCAATGAAATCAAGCTTGACACCCCTGGTCTGGAAAATAACATTGCACAACCTTAATATTGAGCCGTAATGCCCCCAGGTCAGAAGAACATACAGTAATATAATGCAATTATCAACAAACAGATGAAGTTTTATATGTAAAATTCAGTCAACCTTATGTTTATTGATAATAACGTGTTAGAAATCATAGCTAAGACTGATAAACATTTTTTCTAGCTTTAGAAATTTAAGTTATCTAAAAGTTAAAATTATCTCCAGCCAAAGTATAAATACCTGTCAAGATTGAAAAATGCTTAAGCTTCTTGAGACTATTATTGCTTTTCAACTTGCCAAAGAACTGGGAGGAGGGAAGGGTGCAATGGTGGGATTCAAATTTTTTTACTACAGGTTCTGTGGGCATGGCTTGGTGGGCGTGGTGCAGTGGTGGGTTCCTGCCAGTTCGCACAGGTTCGGGCGAACCTGTTGGTCAATGAACGCGGAAGTAAGTTCCTGCCCCGGCCCTGTCACTCACTCACTCGCCCCCGCCCGTCCAGAAGCCACTCCATTGCTCGCTCCCCCCCTTTCCTCCTCTCAGCGATCTTTGGGGAAGGGAAACAACTGAGAGGGGGGGAAAGCCTCCCATTGAAAACAGCGCTGAGTGGGGTGGGGGATCCTCCTTTTCCTCCTCTCAGCAATCTTTTGGGAAGGGAAAGAGCTGAGAGGCGGGAAAGCCTCCCATTGAAAACAGCGCTGAGTGGGGTGGGGGATCCTCCCATTCCTCCTCTCAGCAATCTTTTGGGAGGGGAGACTTCTCAAAATGGGACATCCTCATCTCTTTGCACCCTTTAATCCGTCTCTCTCTCTCCCTCTGCCCTCCCCCAATGGCTCAGCGTGAAAAACTGGGGAGAACAGTGCAGAGGAAAAGGAGGAGGAAGGAAAGGGGGGAGAGAAATGGGGGGAGGAAGAGAGAGAGAGAGAGAGTGACACACAAAGGGATGGAAGTTGGGAGATGCTCCCTCTAAATACTGACGCCCTCTGCTTTTGGGGGGAAAAGAGAGGAGGGTCCTTGGTGAACCTCTACCCCCTATTCCCCCTATCCCAGTTAAGCCAGCTGGGTTTGGGACCCAGCCTTTCTAACTTCATTTGGGATCTTCTAACATCCCACTCCCACCCGGTCACATGGCCAGCAAGCTACTCCCACCGGGTCACATGGCCGGCAAGCCACTCCCACCCGGTCATATGGTCGGCAAGCCATTCCCACAAACCAGGCCACACACACAGAGTAGGTTCCAAAAATTTTTGAAACCCGCCACTGGCGTGGTGTTACTTGGTGGACTGATGTGGTGTGGTGGGCGTGGCAGGATAAGGATACGGTAAAATCCCCATTTCCTCCCGATCAGCTGGGACTCAGGAGGCAGAGAATAGGTGAGGGCGGAGGTGGTATTTACCGGTTCTCCAAACTACTCAAAATTTCCCCTACTGGTTCTCCAGAACTGGTCAGAACCTGCTGAACACCACCTCTGGAAGGGTGAGATGGAATGCAGAGGCTCCAGACTTCAACCGTGAGACCAAGGACCACTTCTGCAGGTGGCAGCCAAGACATGGACTGTTATCAAAACAAAATAATGCTTCCTCAGTGGACAATGTGATCTGTTCTATAGAAGGAAGGGTGAAACCTATTTCTTAATTATGCAATCTTTTATGAGAAAATTTAGAGTTGGTTTTGCTTTTTTCAGTGCCGAAATGATGTACTCAATAAAGTTTTGCTTTTGGGATTTTTAAAATGACTGAAACTGCCTGCTTTTGTTGGGTTTGTTAATTGGACAGATGACAATACCATTTTACCCAATTTAAAAAAATAATAGAAGGAGAAAGAAATGAAGTCTGACTATGTTTAGATGGGACTATGCTGTCATATTCCTTGTAATGTTCATAATTTATCAAAACAACATATATTTTTTTCTGTTCTGCATTAGTTCAAGAATATGTCATGAAATTCCTACCATGATTAAATGGTGTTAAGACTATATTGAAGTTGGAAATATTTTTTTTAGTCATTTCACTATGAAATTAGGCATTTTAACAGAATAACAGAATAAAAGAGTTGGAAGGGATCTTGGAGGTCTTCTAATCCAATCCCTTGCTCAAGCAGGAGACCCTATTTTTAGCCTTTTTAATTTATTTTTATTTCATTTCATTTAGATTGTGGCTAAAAAGTGCTATACCATTTCAGACAAATTGCTATCCAACACCTTCTTAAAGACTTCCAGTGAATGTCCCAACACTGGAAGTCTTTAAGAAGATGTTGGATAGCAATTTGTCTGAAACGGTATAGGGTTTCCTGCCTAGGCAGGGGGTTGGACTAGAAGACCTCCAAGGTCCCTTCCAACTCTGCTATTGTATTGTATTACTGTAATGAGGGATTGGTTTGTACTTCAACCACCGATACGAAAGGAGATTGATGCATTTTATGATCAAGTTCAATTTGAAATTGACAGAATAAGTAAGGAAACTGCTTATGATCGGAGACTGGAGTATCATTATCAGAAATACCGGTATTAAGGATGAACATAAAATTGAACTGTAGGATTAGGAAACTGATATGAAGTAGGCGACTGACTTACCGATTTCTGTCACCCCAATGATTTCTTCATAGCTAACTGTCTTCCACAACCAAACAATGCTTCTGTACATGGACAGCACCAGATACAGTAACCAGAACTCAAATTGACTATATTATTGCTAAAGTGAGGTGTGGGTCAATTAAGACAAATGATATAAAAAATAAGACACTGTGTGCTGTGTTGATTATAGAAAGGTCTTCAGTTGTATTGAACATGTAAAGCTGCAGAATGTGCTTAGAAAAATTGAGGTCCCAGAATATCTCATTGTCTTCGAAAGAAACTGTAGGTCAGGAAAGTACAATACAGGCAGAACATGATAAAACAGACTGCTTCCAGGTTAGCAAAGTAATGAGACTTCCCTTTTTTATTCAATCAATATGATGAATATATTTTAAGAGAGGCTGGATTAGAAGATGAGCATGATTTTAAAACTGGAGGAAGAAACATCAATAATCTGCTGATGACACTCTTTGTTAGCTGAAAATGCTAAGGACCTGCAAGGTCAACTAATAAAATCAAAGACTGCGGTGGAAAAAATGGAACTAAAATTAAATATAAAGAAGACCAAAGTAATTATAACAGAGAGATAACTAGCCTTAGAATGAACAAAGCACAGGAGTGTCCTTTCCATTAAGAAATGAATGAATAGATAAAGCAAAAGACAAAGCAACTTATGGCAATTAAATATGAAACAACATATTCAAGCCACAAGGTCCAGATTGTAAAGAAAATGTGCTTTATATCTATTTATTTATTCAGATGGATTAGCCACTCAATGGACACGTAATGGGAAACAGGCTAAAATCTGAGTTATTTTGTACTGTTTTGCTGTTGACTTAAATGATCTAATTGTATTTTTACGGAACATTGTACCCCTCCAGAATTGGAACCACCCCTGGTTTTGTTAGTTAAATCGATTAACTTCTGGCACATCTGGCTCAGGATAAAGACAGCCCCTGCACTTTTGCATACAGAATAATTGGTCCTTGCAGGGATGGGAAGGGGGGGGGGGTTCAAGTGCTTTAAATGCAGAACATAAACAAACTTCAACTGACTTTTTAAAATGGGTGCCGTTGCCAGGAACTGAGAGCTGGGGGTCTTAAATCTTAAAAATTGAGATAGAAACCCTCCAGCCCTCCCACACAACTAAGTTAATTATGATTGAATCTTTTTGAAGCATTGGAATTCCTCTTTCCTAGATTGTATGCATGACAAGCTAACAGACTTTCTTTGATGAGCCAACAACAACCTTTCCCCTTTGCTGATTGTTTGTGCCTCAAGTATCCCTCCTCTCTCAGCCTCAGCATAATCTTTTACATTTTCATTTCAGTTTTTCTTCAGCTTCTGGGTGTTTCCAGTGGTTAAAAACACCATAGCATTGCACTACTCACACTCTGGTCTTTTGCACTGAGCAAAGCGGCTAGGTTTGCAACTCTTCCACATAGCAATCAGCCATCTTTAAAAAAAATCACAAGGAAAAGAACAGAATTTATATTAAATATGAGGTTGGGATAAGGGAGAGGGAACTGGTTGGAAATCTATTTCTGTATTCTTCTATTGGTCAACTGAAATGTCCACTGGTAGACTTCTGGGGAGGAGTCAGCATTTCTAGGAAGCAAAGTGTGAGCAATTGTGGAACTGATTCTGAGTGCAGAATGACTAAAACAGCTACTGCAGAGAAGTGGTCTAAGATCCTCAGTTTTCTTTAGGTTTTTTGCTACCAATTTTTATCATCCATTCTCAACAACAAAACCATTGCTTGGAAACTCTGGGAGAAGTTTAGGGAAGTCCAATCTATTTTGATTCATAATTGCACTTTAGGATCAGTATTACCGTGTTTCCCCAAAAATAAGACAGGGTCTTATTTTCTTTTGACCCCCAAAATAAGCACTTAGCCTTATTTTCAGGGAGATCTTATTATTTTGGAGGTGCAGGAGGCAGCGAGCATTGTTAACTCATGGCTGCTGCTGTGTTGCAATATTTTTGGAGAGGGCTTATTTTTAGGGGCGGCTTATTTTAGAGCATGCACTCAAAAGCCTGATTGGACTTATTATCCAGGAAGCTCTTATTTTCAGGGAAACAGGGTACCACCAGGGACGTGCGGTCAGGGGAGGCAGGGGAGGCAGAGCCTCACCTCTCTTCATGAAATAATAGTATATTATATATATATAAATATAAATATAAATATAAATATAAATATATATATATATATATATATATATATATATATATATATATATATATATATATATATATATATATATATATATATATATATATATATATATATATATGTACGTCTTTGGTTGTTCGGGTTTTCTCCCACGTAGAATTGGAAGTATCTTCACGACGTTTCGATGAAGTCTCATTCATCATCTTCAGGCTGCTGCTTCCGGCTTGGTGCTTCCGGCTTGGTGCTTCCAGGAGCAATGTGAAATTTCAGCCGGTTCCTCTTTTTAATTGCCAGTAAAAGAGGGAGTAGTGACCTTCCTCCCATATTTAGTCATACCAGGGATTGTAACACAAATACATATATATACATACATACATACATACATACATACATACATACATACATACATATATATATATATAATATTATAATATTATAATATTATATACATCTGTCCGGCCGATGACTGTCGCTTTCGTGGCTTCGTCATCCGGGAGCGCCGACAATATTTCTGTCTCCGCAGCTCCCGGGCGCAGCCGGACGGATGTAGCCAGAGTGACGCCGAGGCGGTCCGGGCGGACGAAAGAGCGAGCGAGCAATGGAGGATCAGGCAGCCTGATCCTCGGTCGCTCGCCCGCCGGACTGCCTCGGCGCCACTCTGGCTACCTCCGTCCGTCCGCGCCCACGAGCTGCGGAGGCAGAAATGTTGTCGGCGCTCCCGGATTACGGGGAATGGGATCACGTGTGCTGGAGGCTGAGGCAGCCTCAGCCTCCAGCACACGTGGTCCCATTCCCCACCTTCCTGATGACGTCACCAGCCTCACCAGCCATAAACCTCACCGCACGTCACTGGGTACCACATATTGCATGTGTAACATTTCAGTCACTAATATTCACAAATTAAGGAGGCTGGAGGAGGTTTCCGATATCCTGGGCAAAGAAAATGTAGTTATCTGACCATTAGCTTTAACCATATCAGAAATGAAAAAGAGAGTAAGAGTCAAGGCTTGACTTGGGTACACATTCCTCTTGCTAATGCATTTATAAAAGGCCATCAATTTATTACACTATCTGAACAGGGCATCTCTAGCTAATTTCTCAGAGCAATCCAGTATATGAAGGTTTTGTTTTTTTAAAGGTGATTTTATATCCTGGTTGATTTCATCATCCAATCCAATAATTTAAGGGCTTGATTGAAAAGCTGAAGAATTTATATTTTGTTGGTTCCCACCACTATGAATGGAAGGAGTCATTAGGCCTTCCTCATGAACCTTCTACTCTATGGTGATTGTTGGGGATGTAACCCTAGGCTTGGCTTGGCAATGTATATAAGCTATGATTACTTTACTGTTACTTTAAATGCTTAACAGATGTAATTGGCTTGTTACCTCAAGCAACCATAAGGGGGAGCCAGAATGGTTGTTAGATCTCTCTCTCTGTTTTGTTAGACGCTGGTCGGTGTATTTTTGAGGTATTGTGGTTTGCTACTGTTTAGCTATACTTTGTGTGTTAGACTGACTATTTTTATAACTGAATTACTGAACCGTGTATGACTTGGACTGTTAACCGGACTCTGAATACCTCTATATTTCTACATAGTAAACTACTATATTTTTATACTATTCAGTGTCTCTGTATGCTGGTTTGTGCATGTTATTCCATATCACCCTCATTACACTTCTCTGCATACTCGCTCTTCTAATGGGGAGCTTAATTACTTAACAGTGATATTGCTATTATTTCATTAGCCTTGTGCAGCAGAAACATGTGGAGCTGAATATTCCATTTCAGGCTTCAAAATGTGGAGAAGCAGCTTTCAAATACAGCTGTCCCTTTAGTTCTCCTGTGCAAATAATGAGGTTTGTAAATATCTGCAAATAAGATTATGTGTGGAGTCAGCAAATTATGTTTTCCCTTCTCTAAGAATTCCTGACCTTGGACAATGGCAGCCATTTTTGCAGAGACACACCCTCGCTAACTGAAGATGCCCACTGAAAACAGAAGCTGAGATTCAGTTGCCCTTCTATTATGGCCTAATTGGTGCCCTAAAGAGAGCAGTGACGTGCGGTCACTAGAGGCAGGGGAGGCAGGGCCTCACCTCTCTTCATGGAATAATAGTATATAATATTATATACTATATATAATATTATATACATCCGTCCGGCCGCGCCCGGGAGACGCGGAGGGAGCAATGTTGTCGGCGCCTCCGGATGACGAACCAGTCGCTTGCTTTCGTCATCGAGAGGCCGACAACATTTCTGCCTCCACGTCTCCCGGGCGCCGAAGCAGTCCGGCGAGCGAGCGAGCGAGCGAGGCAGCGAGATCTTCGGTCACTCGTCCACCGGACTGCTTCCGCATCTCCCGGGCGCGGATGGACGAAGGGAGCCAGAATGGCGCCGAAGCAGTCCGGCGAGTGAGGCAGCGAGATCTTCGGTCACTCGTCCACCGGACTGTCTTGGCGCCATTCTGGCTACCTTCGTCCATCCGCGCCCGGGAGATGCGGAAGCAGTCCGGTGGACGAGTGACCGAAGATCTCGCTGCCTCGCTCGCTCGCTCGCCGGACTGCTTCGGCGCCATTCTGGCTCCCTTCGTCCATCCGCGCCCGGGAGATGCGGAAGCAGTCCGGTGGACGAGTGACCGAAGATCTCGCTGCCTCGCTCGCTCGCTCGCCGGACTGCTTCGGCGCCATTCTGGCTCCCTTCGTCCATCCGCGCCCGGGAGATGCGGAAGCAGTCCGGTGGACGAGTGACCGAAGATCTCGCTGCCTCGCTCGCTCGCCGGACTGCTTCGGCGCCATTCTGGCTCCCTTCGTCCATCCGCGCCCGGGAGATGCGGAAGCAGTCCGGTGGACGAGTGACCGAAGATCTCGCTGCCTCGCTCGCTCGCTCGCCGGACTGCTTCGGCGCCATTCTGGCTCCCTTCGTCCATCCGCGCCCGGGAGATGCGGAAGCAGTCCGGTGGACGAGTGACCGAAGATCTCGCTGCCTCGCTCGCTCGCTCGCCGGACTGCTTCGGCGCCATTCTGGCTCCCTTCGTCCATCCGCGCCCGGGAGATGCGGAAGCAGTCCGGTGGACGAGTGACCGAAGATCTCGCTGCCTCACTCGCTCGCTCGCCGGACTGCTTCGGCGCCATTCTGGCTCCCTTCGTCCATCCGCGCCCGGGAGATGCGGAAGCAGTCCGGTGGACGAGTGACCGAAGATCTCGCTGCCTCGCTCGCTCGCTCGCCGGACTGCTTCGGCGCCATTCTGGCTCCCTTCGTCCATCCGCGCCCGGGAGATGCGGAAGCAGTCCGGTGGACGAGTGACCGAAGATCTCGCTGCCTCGCTCGCTCGCTCGCCGGACTGCTTCGGCGCCATTCTGGCTCCCTTCGTCCATCCGCGCCCGGGAGATGCGGAAGCAGTCCGGTGGACGAGTGACCGAAGATCTCGCTGCCTTGCTCGCTCGCTCGCCGGACTGCTTCGGCGCCATTCTGTCTCCCTTCGTCCATCCGCGCCCGGGAGACATGGAGGCCGAAATGTTATCGGCCTCCCGATGACGAAAGCAAGCGACTGGTTCGTCATCTGGAGGCGCCGACAACATTTCTCCCTCCGCGTCTCCCGGGCGCGGATGGACGAAGGGAGCCAGAATGGCGCCGAAGCAGTCCGGCGAGCGAGCGAGTGAGGCAGCGAGCGAGGCAGCGAGATCTTCGGTCACTCGTCCACCGGACTGCTTCCGCATCTCCCGGGTGCGGATGGACGAAGGTAGCCAGAATGGCGCCGAAGCAGTCCGGCGAGCGAGCGACCGACGCAGCCTGATCTTTGCTTCCAGAGCCGGAGCGGGATGGAGCAGCCATCGCCTTGGAAGTGAGTCGCGCGGACGGAGCTTTGGGGCTGAGGAGAGAGGCAGGGACGGAGGGAGTGGGGGGAGAGGAGCTGCCCCCCTCAACCCCCAGGCAATGGGGAAAGCTTTCCCGAAATGGGGGAGGGTGTCGCGGGAAATAAAAAGGGCGCGCGCTGGGGGGGGACGAAGGAGGCTTTGGCGTGCCTTAGAGGCGGGCGGGCAAGCAACGAAAGGAGCAGTGAGGGCGGGCGGTGGCTGCAGGCGGCAAGGCTTGAGCGGGGTGAAAGGGACTGGTGCCGGTAGAGGAAGTAATGCTACGCCGCGGTCCCCTTAATGTTCACTCAGGAAGGCGGAGAACGAGACCACGTGGTCTGCACACGTGGTCTGCACACGTGGTCCCATTCCCCGCCTTCCTGATGACGTCACCAGCCTCCCCAGCCATAACCCTCACCGCACGTCACTGAAAGAGAGGTCACCAGCAGGACAGCTGCAGGGATGGTATACTGGGGGAACAATGAGCATTTTGAACCTACTTAAATGGTTGGATCATTTTGGCGTTTTGTTTTTAGCACAGTATTTCATCTTGCTTCATTTCAGCTTATCAATAATAAATGGCATTTTTGAATTGAAAATAAAAACTAAGAGAACAAATCACCCTATAGATAAATGCTGTATTCAACCAACTACACCACAAATTAGTGAAACTATGATTAAGAGTAGGTGAATCTATCATGAAAACAGAATCAGTGCATAACTTTCAAATGAGGAAAACCCTGAAAAAGGGTGCACTATAGGTACAGTGTTGAAGAATTTGTTTACTTGTTTAGCATACAAAAAGAACTGTTTTAATTGATTTTGTAGTATGTTTTACCACAGTCACTTCGTATGAAATGGGCAGCCATATAAATTTGGCATATAAATAAATAAATTGCCATCTCAAAATACCTTATTTAAAATGGAATATATGGGGGGAAATGCTTTCTATGTATCCACTGTGGTAGTAGGGTGCTATTTACAGATAATAAGGTCAGAATGGAAAAAGGATTCAAGGTTACTGTGTCTGTATCAGTTCAGCCAGTTTGACCGAAATGGTAGCAGTGATTTGGCCTGAGTTGCAGAATCAGCAGAGACCCAGGCTGGCCACGCCCCCGAACCGGTTTCCTGGTGTCTTCTGCCATTGACAGCATGTTTCCGCAAATGCACAGAACAATTTACAATCAACTGAGCATGCGTGAGCAACAAAGCATGCGTGAAGCGAACCGGTACCAACCGGTACCAACTGGTACAGGAATCCACCCCTGACCTGTATGTGTAAATATCTACATCTGTGTATATGTACATACATCTACATATCTGTATTGATTGTTGTAAAGGTTCTTCAGTACCCAATTATACCATGTAATACAACTTCAACTATTGCATTTATGTCTGACCTTTCTTCAGTCTATTCATTCCCATCAACAAAAGGCAGTCTTGTTTCAATCCATTTTGATGAAATTCATTGAGTAGAAAGGGGCTACAGAAAAGAGGTTACTTTCTCAAATCTCAGAGGAGCTGCATGACAAGTCTCCTCTGTTCAAACGCTTTTCCTTCTCACCTTCCCTTCTGATTGATACAATGGGTATGGCATATTCCACAGAAGAGTGAAAGGACACTTCAGCATCTGCAGTGCAAAAATGTTCAGGAAAAGCAGCTCAGTTCCTATAATCATTTGTATGTATGTATGTATGTATGTATGTATGTATGTATGTATGTATGATGTATGTGTGTCCCTTTATTTATTTATCAGTACAAATACAACACACATATATATACACACATACATATACATATATACATATATACCTACATATACATATACATATACATATACATATACATATACATATACACATACACATACATATACATACACATATATACTAGCTGTACCCGGCCACGCGTTGCTGTGGCCCAGTCTGGTTAAATTGAAAAGAAAGAAAAGAGAATGTGCAAGTCCCCCGGCAGAGGCGGCCCCCGCATGGAAGTGAGCCACGCTGGCCCCTGCAAGAGCTGCCACGGAGGACGCACCCACAGGTCCCAGCCTGGCCAAGCTGAGGAGGCCAGGAGGAGGCCGCAGCCCCCAACCCGGCTTCCTTCAGCGGTAATGGCGAGAGGAGGCGGCTGGCGTCCCCTGAGGAGGAGGAGGAAGCTGGAGAGAGGACGAACTGTTCCGAATATACTATAATCAAAAAATGAACAGCTGAACGCTATGGTAAATGACACAGCTGAATTCCAACACAATGTCACACAAAATAATTAAATCAAAATGAAAATAAATTGAAATCTATGAACATTCAATATAACAATGCAATCGGAAACATTGAAATGGAATCGTGAAATATTTAGTATAGGGTGGTGCTTTTACGTCCAGCAGATGGCGCTGATTTTTTTAAAAGCATGTTTTTACCTGTCACAGGTGTGACATCTATTATATATATATATATATATATATATATATATATATATATATATATATATATATATATATATATATATATATATATATATATAAACATGCGCATAGTCGAATGCAATGTTGTGTCAAAATTTCAAAGCAATCGGTGAAGAACTTTCGAAAATTTGAGATTTTGAACAAACAAACATTACATTTATTTATTTATTTTTGTGTGTGTGTGATATATATATGTCCGATAACATCCATTTGCAATTGTACTGATTTAATTAAGTACATCCATAAAATATTTTCTATATTTTATAATAAATACACACACACACACACACACACACACACACACACACACATATATATATATATATATATATATATATATGAAGAAACCTAATTTGTTGTTAGTTAGGTTGGTTCCTCTGCACTTTGTGGTTTTGTTTTTAATGTTTTCAGTCTTAAATTTGTTTCATCCGATAACATCCATTTGCAATTGTACTGATTTAATTAAGTACATCCATAAAATATTTTCTATATTTTATAATAAATCTAGAATATAAAATTACAATCTATAAAGGTAGAAATTATAGCTAATGTATCCCATCATAAAGCACAAGCATTAAAAGCCATACTGAGATTCAGGCCTTTTCATGGCAGTATTTCTTTTTATTTTTTATTTTATTTATTGAATTTATAGACCGCCCCCTCTCCCCGAAGGGACTCGGGGTGGTGTACAGACAGAGCTAAGAAACCGTATACACAATAAAAAATATATTAGATACCCCTTAAAAACGAATTAAATATAGAGTCTGTACAATAATAGTAAAAATTAAAAACAGCTTAAAAGTCTACCCCTAAAAATTTAAAATACCGGCCAGGAGGATTGAAGATTAAAACTACGATTGGGCCAGGCCAGCTAATTGGAACAGGTGGGTCTTGAGTTTCTTGCGGAAGGAGTGGAGATCGATGGTAGTTCTAATATCGGGGGGGGAGGTCATTCCAGAGGGTCGGGCCCATCACAGAGAAGGCCCTACTCCTGGGCGCCGCCCGCTGGCATTGCTTAGTGGACGGCACCAGGAGGAGTCCCTCTCTGTGAGAGCGAATTGGTCGCAGGGATGTGTGGGGTAGGATGCGATCCCGCAGATAGCTAGGTCCTGTGCCATGGAGCGCTTTAAAGGTGATAGTCAACACCTGGAAACGCACCCGAAAAGCCACAGGTATCCAGTGCAGCTCGCGCAGGAGAGGTGTTATATGGGAGTACCTGGTACTACCCATGATTGCCCGCGCGGCCGCATTCTGGACCAGCTGCAGCCTTCGGGTGCATCTCAAGGGGAGCCCCATGTAGAGAGCATTGCAATAGTCCAGGCGGGACGTCACAAGCGCGTGAGTGACTGTGTGAAGGGCGTCCCGGTCCAAAATTGTATTTTATGGAAAAGCTACCAGCTTTTCCATAAAATACAATTAGAAACAAACCTAAATTTCATTTTCATCAGCCTCAAAATAGTGAGAACACACAGACAATTCTGTGTTCCAATCCGTGTTCTCTCTTTTTTGTACAGCTGACTAATATGGAATGTAAAGAAATATTATCCACTTTTTACTACTGGCCATTGAATGTTGAAAAATGCACCTTTATTCTGAATTGCTAGCATTCTTCTACCTACCATTCATATTCTTTAGTATGCATGTTTGTCCCTGATTGGATGGTGAGAGGTGAGAAGTTGTGCGAGAGGAACTATATAAGGAAATATCAATTTTGGGAGAAAATAGTAACAAAACCACTATAATCTTCTAGGCTTCCTAGCTGACAGTCTTCCTATGTGTTTAGCATCCTTGTGAAGGTGAAATGATAACATATTAGAAATTTGACAACTGGGAGTTTTTCCTCCATACCCATTACCATAATTATATGTCACTATTATGGTTGACTTGGACAAAGGAGAAAAAAAAATTCTAAGAAATGCATATAGAAAGAGACAAACTTTAGGTGTATGGTATTGAATGACAGTGGCTAGAATGGGGGCAAAGAAAAATTAGTACCTGACTTGATCCCAGGAGATGAGTTGAGGTGAGATAACTATCTCCATCAGTGGGAAAAGAAATTACTACAGTATTTACAGAGTCGGAATAAGTAATTCAGCAGAAACATCTGTGGTTTTCAATACACTGAAGACAAAGCATCATTAATAAATTCAGCTCCCCCCCCCCAAAAAAATCAACATCTTTATGAAATCAGTGAGAACAGCACCCAGAATGGCATTTCTGCTAAGAAAACTGTAGCAAATCTTGAGAAAATATTTAAAAAACAATAAAATACAATATATTGTATGATCAAGTAAAATAACTACGGTAGGTATTTTTAAATGCTTTTCTGAACCTATCCTACAGGTTATGGCAGCGATGGCGAACCTTTTTTGGCTCGCGTGCCACAAGTGGGGGAGTGCAGGGGGGTCGTATGCAGGCATGCCGTACCCATAATGCAATGTGCAACCCCCCCCAGTGCGCATGCATGCACAACAGGTGCGATCCCCCCCATTTTACATGCTTTTTTCACCCTCCCCAGGCTCCAGAGGCTTTATAGGAGCCTGGGGAGGGTGAAAAGAGCCTCCCCTGCCCCCCCGGAGGCCCTCCGGAGGCTTCAGGGACCGTCCGAAGGCTTCTCTGAAGCCTTCAGAATGCTTAAAATGACCCTCCGAGCAAACCGGACTTCTGGTTTGCTCGGAGGGTTGTTTTAAGTGTTCCGAAGGCTTCAGGGACGGTCCGGAGGCTTCCCTGACGCCTTTGGAGCATTTAAAACGACCCTCCGAGCAAACTGGAAGTGACTTCCGGTTTGCTCGGAGGGTCGTTTTGAGCGCTCCGAAGGCTTCAGGGAAGCCTCCGGACAGTCTCTGAAGCCTCCGGAGGGCCTCCGGAGGGGCGGGGGAGGCTCTTTTCACCCTCCCCAGGCTCCTATAAAGCCTCTGGAGCCTGGGGAGGGTGAAAAAATGGCTTTTAAAAATGGTGAACTCAGCTGGCCAGCACGCATGCGCGCTGGCCAGCTGACAGGGCAGCGCCTCGTGTGCCCTGACAAATGGCTCCGCGTGCCACCTGTGGCATGCGTGCCATAGGTTCACCATCACTGGGTTATGGGATGGCATTGAAATATGGAAAGACTGCTAATAGGGGGCCTTAGTAAATGGATCAACATAGTTTCTGTATGCAAGTGTAAAGTAAGTTGAATCAGAATTCCAGATGGTTAAAGTTCCATATGCATCCTTATCTTGCTGGGTAGCCAGAAGGAGATTTATTTTCTTGGCATTTGTTTTGCTGCTCCGTAAACTATTGAGAATATCGGGAGGATGCTGACAATGCAGACCAAAAACTAATTTTATATGTAAGTCTCTAATACCTCCACATTCCTGCTTATTAAGCTTTTGTGCTCATCAGATCCAGACATCAAGGGGATCTGCTGAAGATCCCCCCACCATTAAAAAAAGAAATAACAGGAAGGTTTGAATCAAAAAGCAGACCTATTCTCTCAAACACCAAGGGTTTGGGATATGCCTGGCTGGGGAATTTTGGGAGTTGAAGTTCACACACCTTAAAGTTGCCAAGATTGAGAAAACCTGCTCTAACTATTCTTTTTCAGCATTATGGCCCATAATGAGGAATTGTGGGTGACATCTGGTTTGTGTTTTGATGCTGAATTGGCTGTGGAAAGGGATTGTTATTTGTGCTGGTCAGCATCTTTGGATTGGGACGTTATATTAATATTAGCAGATAGATAAATGTGATTCTTGATACTTCCCTGTACTTCCCAGTAAGAGAACCCTAGCTTCCAAGTTCAAGAAAGGGCTAGTGCATAAGCAAAGTATCTCAATCAGTGGTGGGTTTCTCCGGTTTGGCTGACCCGGTAGTAGTTTGGCGGCCTGGGTTTCTGGAACTGGCAGCGAACTAGGCCTGCCACACCCCCAAACTGGTTCTCTGGGTGGCACCATAGGCGCCGCCATCTTGTTTTTCACTTCTGAATATGCACAGAACAATTTTTATTTGCACATAAGCAAACCAGCAGTATTGCCTGCCGGAACCCACCTTGATCTCAATCATATGCAGCCCTTTCTTACAATCATTGTTGTAGTAGAATGCCGCCCAAACATTTAAAAATAGATGTGACACAAAAACAATTTCTCCCTGATCATTCTCTCACTTTTGCTTTTCTATACTGTCTCCCAAGCTGTAGCAAAAAATAGCTTGATATGTTTTTTTTTAAAGTGTACAGGTCTATTCCAGCTAGGGAGCAAGTGGGGGAAAACTCCAGCATTTAGCTTGCAGAACTGACATTCTGAATTTCTTTTTAGGTTGCAGATGCCCAGCTGCCTTGCTGAGCACAGCAGTGCATGCCCTTTGCAACAAGGCAAAGGTTTGGGAGATCAAAAGCCATGCAGCTTAATCAACACAGAAATAATGTCTCTAGTCCTTTCAAATGGGATTCCTGGCTTTTATCCATAGTTCTGATATTGATTGAGTAAGTAACCTTGGACCGGATTTATTCACATATTTTTCCTGCGGTTCACCTCTTTAAAATGGTAAGAATGATACCTTACTGCCATCTGTTTTGCTGTTTACTTCACTTCTCAGCTCTCAAGAAGACCAAAATAAACTAAAAAAAGGCTTGCAATAACAATTATAATACATTGCCAAAGACTACACAATATTAGATAAACTTTTGATACAGTCAGAAAATAGACTGATCAAAGTGCTGTATAGATTCTTGTTGGAATATAAGCTAGAGGAGGAACATGTCAAAGAAACTATGGCCGCCTGGGCGAAAAATTTCGGTTACAATGTGGAATTGGCTAAGTGGGGAAAACTTTGGATACTTAATCAGAAAATAAGATTGGCTACGGCGTATAAAGAAAATCTTTATAAGATGTTCTACAGATGGCATCTCCCCCAAGCACGGCTTTCCAAAATGTTCAAAAATCTGGCCCCAAACTGTTGGAAGTGTAAAAAAACACCAGGCACTTTCTATCATATGTGGTGGACGTGCAATGAGGCAAAAAAATATTGGAAAATGAACAAATGGTGGGAGAACAAATTATGTTTAAACCAGAAACTTTTCTCCTAGGCATAATACCGGAGGGGTTTAAGAAAGATACACTTTATCTAATTATACATATACTAACTGCAGCGCGCATAACCTATGCACAGTATTGGAAAAAAGAAAATACACCATCAGAGCTAGATATAATCAGAAAAGTGTTGGCCTGTGCAGAAGCAGATAGGCTCACTCTTGAACTTAAAAATAAAGGGGAACCAGAATATTTTGAGGTATGGAATAGATGTTATGATTGGTATAAGACAAGATGACAAGACTGGAACAAATGTATATATTGTGATTGGACAGAAGGAGAGACAATGTATCAAGTAGTTTAACTGTTAATGGTTGAAATTAGCTGTATATAATGTGAATGTATGGTCACTCCGACTCCGCCGTATTGCATTGTTTTTAAATGTAAAAATAATAAAAATATTTTTTAAAAAAAACAATTAGAATACATTATCGTATCATCACCTTAGCCATTGTTTATCCACTGCAGGATGAAGGCCACTTCGGCATGTTTCCATTCAATATGGTCCTGAGCTTTTGTCAATTGGGCCTGCAATAGTTTCTGTTGTCTTGATCCATCTATTTTTAGGTCTCTTTCATGGACAGTTTTTATCAAGTGGGATCCATTCTATGACTGCCTTGGTTCACCTGCCATCAGTTCTTCTTGCCATGTGACCAGTCCATTTCCATTTCAATTCTTTTACTCTTTGATGATATTGTATATTTTCCTTTGTTCTCCATGTGCAGATCTTTCTATCTTGTCTTGTAATGCTGAGCATGTATCTTTCCATGGCTCTTTGTGCCACTCGTAGCTTTCTATCGATTGTGAAGTTCCTGTCTATGTTTCACTGGCAAATCTTAGAGCAGGTAACACACACTGATCGAAAACTTCATAGACATAGTTGCAAATGTAAAACAGATAAACTGGTTAATAAACTATGCTAATATGATTGTGTATATGTGTTCAAAATACTTTTTCTTTTAAGAGTGGTTAAACAAATAAAACTGAAAAATTAGGAGTAAGTTAATTGCCTGCTAGATATGACAGTATAGTGTATTCACCTACTTGTTATGCATATTTACTTACTTGAAATGTTCACTAAAGTCAATGGGAAATTCTTAATACAAAAATAAACACACTAATGGGCTCAGTATTATGTCCCCACAGCATCTGATCAAGTACAGAATATGATTAACAACTTGTTCCTGCCTGGTTTTTTCCCCCCAACAATTGCCCCTTTTGCTGGGGAGGAATTGCTACAATCCATACAGAAAATGCTGTTTGCTTCTCAGTGTACCTTTTATTATTTCCAAATCTTGCCAGTAGCAGTGATTTTACAGTATAGTAATACAGGTAGTTCTCAATTTACAGGCACAGTTGAACACAACATTTATGTTGCTAAGTAAAATATTTGTTAAGCCATTTTGCCCCATTTTACGACTTTTCTTGCCACTGTTGATAAGTGAATTGTTGCAATTGTTAAGTTAGTTAACACGGTTTTTAAGTGAATCTGGCTTCCCCATTGACTTTGCTTGTCAGGAGAGGGCCAAAGCTTATCCCACGATCCCAGGACCATCATAAATATGGACCAGTTGCCAAGCATTTGAATTTTGGTCATGTCACCATAGAAATGCTGCAACAGTTGTGTGTATGAAAAACAGTCTTAGGTCACTTTTTTTAGTGTTGTTGTAATTTTGAATGGTCACTTGATGAACTGTTGTAAGTTGAGGACTACCTATACTGTACTGTCATGGTTTATATACTAATTAGGTTTACCTAAATACACCAGCTGGAGTTACCTGTTGCGATTTATTGTTTCTGGATTTAAGTGCAGCAAGCTGTGTGCTACTGGAGGTCTAACCTTCAACATTTGACTTTTGAGTGGAACTTTTAAAATTAAAGGTCACAGAAAGTTGTATCAATTCCAGCAGAATTATAGGGACATAAAAAGCTACCTTGTACTAGGAGTGGTGATTGATCTGCTTCTGAAGCAGTGCCAGCTATTTTCCAGAATCTTGGGCTTTTTTTTTTCTTTGTTCATTTATAGTATGCTTATTCACCAGCCTTTATTATACTTTTATAAATTCCATTTTAGTCTGATGTTTGACAAAACTGCAAACTTTTAAAATCTGCAAAAAATACTGAGAGTTATTATCATATTTCACACTGCCTATCCCACCTAAGTATTAAGTTAATCTTCTAGTGTTTTGTTTAAAAGGAGATATAGATGATAGATAGATAGATAGATAGATAGATAGATAGATAGATGATAGATAGATAGATAGACAGATAGACAGATAGACACACATATGTGTGTGTGTGTGTGTGTTTCTATCTGTCTGTCTGTCTGTCTATCTATCTATCATCTATCTATCTATCTATCTATCTATCTATCTATCTATCTATCTATCTATCTATCTATCATCTATCTATCTATCTCTACTATCTAAAGTAGAGTAAGATGAGATGAGTAAAATAAATCTTAAACCTGCTGGTGATAATACATTAAAGTAAATTTTAAAGATTGCACTATTCATATAAATGACATAGACAGACAGTTTAGTGTAGTGGTTAAAGGCGCAAGGTTACAAACCAGAAAACTGAGTTCTAGTCCTACTTTAGGCTTGAAAGCCAGCTGGGTGACTCTCAGCCCAATTCATCTCGCAGCTTCGTTGTAGGGAATATAGGAGGAGGAAGGTATTTTGTATGTTTGCATTGAGTTGTTTATAGCAAGTAAGTAAATAAGTACATAAATAAATTTAAATCTATTACAAACAAAACAAGCACAATCAACAATTTAAAAGCCATAATATAGTCAAACTAAAACTATAAAAACCATTACCAAATTATTCTTCCATTAATATAGTCTGTAAAATGATGATATACATTATTGGGGCAGGATGTGTGAAAGTTGCTTAGAAAAGAGCTTTAGAATACTTGATAGTAATTAATCAGTATTGAGTCAATTCTTAATATCATTAATTTTTCCACTTGTAGAAATCTGAATTGCTGTTGAAATGACTGGTAAATTGGCATTAGCTATATCTTCAGGTGCAAAAAAATTTTTTTAATGCCCTGAATATAAATGTTCAAAGTAGGGACAAGAAACCCATGGTCTTGGGTCTAATTTTAAATTTTTCTGCAAGGTATTAGTTTAGTAAATATGACCTTTTTGTTTCAAGATTCTTCAGCAAGAGTGGAATAAAGATGCTACTGCGTTACTAAAATTCCACAGCTGCCTTTTTTTTTTTTAGGTTCACAGAGTAGCCTGATAAAAGTTGGGCAGAAAATTTCTACGCTCATTTTTGATTCACAGTTCAACTCATTTATAACTCTGTCCCGACTCACAAGAGCTTTGGCCATTCCTACCGTCATTGCAAAATATTCTCAAAATCTTTTCTTATCCGTGATTTACTGGATGTCTTGAAAAGGAGAATCTAAACATCATGTTTGTATTTCCAAAGGCACTGCTTCATAAGTTGATGGGGAAAGATGAGAGCGAAGGAGAAAAACCAACAGGTTTTGAAGTAAGATTTCAAATGTTCACCTTGAAGATATTGATATTGTGAAAGCAGCCAGTTCTTTGTGAAAAATTGTTACAATATCAGCAGGTATAACTCAAATGCAGTTCTTTTTTCTTTTACAATGGTCAACCAAAATGCAGCTGCTTTTGAAAAATTATCTCATATGATCTAACACCTTAATGGGATGGGATGGGAGCAATAGATCACAGACTCACAGACTATCCCAGTCTTCACTTTGCTTGGCTAAAGACAGCAGGAGCAGATGGCTCTCAGAGAGCAGCTCTGATATATTGAAAGCATTAGAATACCACTGTCTGGCGCTTTGAGTCTTTCTGGCAATTGATGTCTACGTCATATATATATATATTCTCAGTAAGGCTTTTTTCCCTAAGGCAATTGAATCTGGCAAGTGTACATTGCAGTGTTAGTTATACTGCTCTGCTAGAAGCCAGCAAAGTAAGGCTAGAGGTTAGAGACGAAGACACTGCCTCTCATTATACCACACAGCTGGGACTAAAATACAATGGCGGAGGGTGTCAGGAAAATGTGCCCCTCTCATTTTGTGAAGAGCTATTCTCTCTACATGATTTTCCCAATCAGTCCAAAAGAAATCAGTGACAAAAAACCAGGCATCTTACTTCAAGAGAGAAAGATCACCAACAGCCACTCTTAACTGCATTTAAAAAAAAATCCAAGGAAATGCTAGTAGATAAAGCTGTAGCTTTTAAAGGAATTGCCCAAATTGAAGCACCTAGATAACCTTGATTAATCTAATAAATTGAAATCGGATTGGACCAAGTTAGAGCATCCAACTCTAGAGAGGCTAGGTTGACAAAAAAAGCATCTGTATCAGAGATGGGTTCCTACCAGTTTGGACTGGTTCAGACGAATAGGTAGTAACTTGGCAGCTGGAACCAGCAGCGACCCAGGCCTGCCACGCCCCTGAACCAGTTCTCTCGCCAGCACCATAGGTGCCGCCATCTTGTTTTTGGCTTTTGCGCATGTGCGGAAGCATTTTTAAAGTACTGTGCATGCACGTAGGGCTCGTTCCTGAGCAAACCAGCAGCAGCCATAATCCTGATCTGTATTGTTTCTAGGAAAACATGAAATCAGCAGGTACACTATTCAGCTTGAGAGAGAGTTTACTTTTAAAAGACCAGTACCAGAAAGCATTGGGCTATACTCAGTTGAGAAAATGTAATTGTTCAAAAATTTAAGTAATCAAGCAATTGAATCAAAAGTATCACAAACTAACCAGAGCCCTGCAATATGTTGGCAGAGTTCACTTTAGGTACAATATGGTTTGTTTGATTTTGAAGTAGTGAAATGTATAGAAGAGTCAATGAATAAATGGGATTTGTATTCAGACTATTTGAAATAGCAACTTGCTATTTTTTGTTTGTTTGTAGTTTCCTAGTTATTCTTGGCATGTTTTTATGCATCCTCCAGACCTCTGTTGCGGGGGTCTCAACATTTTTGAGCCAGCGGGCATATTTGGAATTTTGATAATGTATTTTGAAGCCTCCCACATTTTTCTTTTTTGAACAAGAAGACTTCAGTCGCATGAACTATTTTTATTGTCTAAGAGATCTACACTGCTCAAGGCACTTTTGAGAGGAAAAAAGAAAATGCCAGAAGCTGATCTTTTGCTATGTGGCATCTCTTTTATGTTGAATGGTTAGATGAAATAAGGATGGATACCAAAGAAGGTGTTTTGGAACTGATTGAGGTCCATAAGCTTCACCCTCGTCTCAGCTCAGTTCCCTAAAGGAGCAGATCAAGAGCTAATAAAAAAGAAAAATGGAAAACAAACTTGACATTGACTGTGATTTCTTTGTTAGAACACTTTTGGGTTGTCTCTTGTGGATAAAGCAAAAATGGTGAGTAAAGAGAAGCCTTATTTTGCTACATTGCACTGTTAACTGATAGTTATTTAGATCAATGCTTTGGTTGATTAAAAGAAAGCATAAGTGAGACATTAAATTTTTTCTACTTCAGTTTATTTTTTTAAAAGTATATTTACCATTCCAATGGAACAATCCTGTCACTTGGAAATCAACAGAACAGCATAAAAGGCAGCTTAAGAACATTGTCAAATGGAGTTTAGCATGTGGGCAATCTACCTTTCTGCAACTGAGCAATTATGCTATTCAAAATCCTGGTTTCAGAATAATACTTAAATATCATGGTGCCAAGTTTCTCTTCTTTCAACAGATAATTATTTATTCATATGTAAATGTATTCAGTTTTAATCAAGCACACTTAATACTTCTTTAACTAGAAAGGCATTCCCTCCTGTGTAATGTACTCTGTTCATATCAGAACTGCTAGTTTTCCCTGTGTCCAACAATACTAACCAAGAATTTCCCGTAATGCAGAAAACCTAGCTGTGATCAACACCAGGAATCAGTTCAAATCCTATATGATTATGGATTTACAAATTGTTCCAGCTTAAATGCCTTTATTCTGTAAGATTAATGACTGTATTAAGACAGTAATAAAACATGAAAGAAAGCAAAGATTTAATTTTGTATTATACTTGAAAACTCACAAAAGGGAGCTTCAGGTGTCATGGTTACAAAGGGAAGTTTGCAGTTTGTGTTTGCATGAGTGTAAGAGGCAGAGATAGGGAGGAATTGCTACCTTTTTTTTTAAACGTTCAGGATTTGTAATCTCACAAGTCACAGGGGGCAGCCACTCTCTTGCAAAAGACATTTCCCTTGCTGGAAGGAAACACTTGTTCTCACAGGAGTTTTGCTGCACGTTGTTTGATGTAAATCCACTAATAAGCTTTCAGTCTGATTAACCCAATTCATTAATAGATGTAATAGAAGCCCGCATTAGGACTGCTGCTGTATTGTACAACCAGGTAGGCAGATGTTGCTGAAATTCATTAACAGGCATCCCTTATCGATGTCTATGCTTCCTCGGAATGCTGTGGTTTGTAACTGAGCAATATATGCGCTGATCACATTATCTAGCTTTATCTCCCCACCCAATCCACTTGGCTTCCTTCTAATTTCTTCTAAATTCCCCCCTCTCTCCCTCCCTCCCAGCATCTCCATTCTGCCCTTCTTGTATAACCTTTTCCACTCTTCCGCAGCGAGCTACAGTCACATGATCACAATTTCTGACATTACCAAGGACCCACTCATAAACCCTTCTCGGTGAATATAACTTTGAATGGTTACTGAATGAATAGCGATAACTGAGGACTACAAGTAAAAGAAAGCTAACTGCAGTTTTAGAAGTAATACTAATTGAATTGTCTATGGAGATTCTCAGTCACCCAAGTCATGGCTGTCCCAAAGGTGCTTTTTCAAGAGGCAACTGGACTTTCTGGTTTTTCTTGGAAGACGTTTGGCTTCTCATCCAAGAAATTTCTTCAGCTGAGAGCTGAAGCTTCTTGGCTGAGCTCAGAGCTTTTCCTAGTACTAAGAGTTTCTGGTTTCCTAAATAACAGATATTCAGTGTCTCCCACGAAAGCTCTTATCTATTTTTAAAATTCTCTCCAAATGTTGGACGGTAGCTCTCACCATTTCCATCTAGCCAAGCTAGTGGCCTTTAGGTGTAGCCTTTACTGTGACTCCAGCCGTCCAGCACATCTGGAGAAGCCATTAAGTTAGGCACCGTCAAGTCGCCCAGCGTAGTCCTTACACGGCGAGATGGCGGCAAGTACATTGAACCAACCAACCATCCAACCAATAAATAAGACTCTACGAATCACCGGCTGCTTCTTGCAACACTTCATCCCGCGTAGCTTCCCAATGTTGTCTCCCGGGTTCATGCTGGAGCGAAACCAAGACCCAAGGCGGGGGGGGGGGGGGCGACCCGTGCACTGAAATCGTGGAGTTTTCGGTTTGGCCCCCGTCGAGAATAAAAGGCGCCGGGAAGGGAGGGGGGGATCAAGAGAGGGAGGGTGAAAGAGTGAAGAGACTTTCGCTTCACTAATGATCTGCACCAGAAAAAAAAGGCGTCTTATTATCAGGTTGGTCTGTTGCTGCTGCTGCTGAATTCGTCGTCTCGCGCGCGCCCCTGTCTCTCTCTCCCACCCCCCTTTTCTTTTTCTTCTTTTGCTCAAGTTGCCTTCCTCGCTTTTTAGTCCGCTTTTCCCCCCTCTTAAGGTGGCTCGGCGAGTTGCGGCGCCCTCCGCCGAAAGCGTTGCGCTTTTCCGAGGGCGGGGGCTTAAAAGAAACCTCTTCGCCTCCCTCCGCCGCCAGCTTCCAGCCTGAGCTGCGTTCCGCGGCGCTGCATGTAAGGAAGCGTCTCGCACCGGCTTCGCTCCAGTCGGGAAGAGACAGAGAGCGAGAGAACGCCGTCCAAGAGCCGAATCGCTGGAAAGTGGCTGCTGCTGCCGCAGCCGCCGCGGGCACGTGCAGCAGTCGCACTCGTGAACCTGTAGCCGAGAAGCTGGACCAGCCGCCTTCTTCTGCGGGAGACGCCGCTGCTTTGATACGCTGGCTGTTCCTCCGCCGGCACTTGCTCGGAGGTTCTCGGAGATCTTCCAGACCGGCTTTAGAAGCAAACCGACGCATTGATTTTCCTCAGGTAAGGAGGACATACAGCTTGAATCTTCTACCACTGATGGTACATTGGGAGTGGGGGACGACGAATGGGCTTGTGAGTCTCTCTCTCTCTCCACAACATTTAAAACTGATGAATGAACATTGGCTACTTTTCCTGGGGTTTTTTTTTTTTTTTTGGTCAAGATGGGACAGATGGCTGGACACGATCAACTCTTTAAAAAGCAAGCACAAAATAGATTTGGTTATTAGTAAATAGAAATAACCAAGTCTCAAGCTTTCTTTCTCCCCCCCCCCCCCCATCCTCAAGTATGAATTATTTATGTCTTTCCAGCAAATTTTTGAAAACAACAACAACCCATTACAATTCTTCCTCCTGCCTCCCCTGTATTCCCCCCCCCCCATTATGTGTCTCTACTATTCCAGTGAAAGAATCCTGGAGACTAAACCATTCCGTTAAGTTAACCCATCCATCCTCTCCGGGGGCAAAATCACCTGGGCTTAATTAATGAGGAAATGCGTATGTGGGATGTGATGGTACACTTTGCTGATCCCACTTGCCTGTGGGAGAAAGAGCAAAGCAGGAGTATAGAAATTCAAAAGGACTCCCTTCTCTAATTTTCAAGCTAACCTCCTTTTGTTTGACTGAACAAAAGAGATTACAACTAGCAGCTGTAGCGAGTAGGGGGAGAACGAATTTTCAAGATGCAGTAAAAATGACTAATTATAAGATGGCAAGATAGATCTATCTCAAGTTTGGAAGCAGTGTGATGTGATGGGGTGCTAGTTAAATATTAAGTAGAAGGATATATTCTTGGTCTCCTCAATCCCTTTGTCTTTGTTATGGCTGATTTTATGTAGGAAAAATGCTTCTCCTTTAGTTTTTTTGGCGGTGGATAAATTAGATAAAGATAAGAATTTCATTTCTCTTGCTATTCTCAAGCAGCTCTATCAGAAATGAAAAATCGGGGAAATATCAAGCAAGTGAAATGGGGATTTAATTCCCCAAAAGGAGAGTTCTGTGTAAAGTCCTACTGGGCTGTTCAAAAATCTATTGTCATCTTTAGGATGATTCTGATCTAGCATGAGTTGTACTTTGGTTTGCAAAAAAACCCTCTTAGATTTGCCCTGAAGCATTTACAGAACTGAGTTATGACATTAAAGATAAGTTTCTAATGCAAACCCTCTTGGTAAGCAAAGCATTACAGTACCAATGGAATGGAAAGTTCATTATAGATTTGACATAGAAGTCTCAGAAAAAAACATAAGAGCTGCTTTGGACAATCGTCATTTTGAATTCCTCGGCAACCCTGGCATGGTAACATCTAATAAATGTTTAGTAATGTTTTTCCCCCTCCAGTTTTATTTGGACAGAAGCTCCAATGTTTTGAACCTTTTCTTTGAAGTTTGGCAGGTTCAACTTCTAGGAGAATGTCCCAGTGTTAAATAAAACCCAGTCTTATTTGAATATAGCTTCATCACATGGTAATTATTTTAATACAGATAATTTGGATCCTGCCTGACATGAATAATGACAATACGCATTTCCAGCTCCTTTTGAAAAATCCTTGTCACAGGGAAAAATGAGTAGGAAGCAAAGGGAATTTCAGGGTCCTTCCATCTGTTTCTCATCTGCTTCTACAATCTAAAATGGCTTTAGCAATGTATCATTTCTTCCAGTCATGCTTGCAATAAAAGTGCCTAGAACAAAGTATCAGAGAAGTCACTATAACTCAGGTGAAATGTAGGCAAAAACCACCTATATTAAAAAAGACAATCTGATTCCAAGCAAGATAATCTAAAATCATGTGCTGCAATTCTGCAATTTGATGTATTTTTAGAGGAAAATAAGTTTATTGAGTTTTCTTTCAGGGAATTACAAAAAGGTGAGATATACTGTGAACTAAATCCAGATGATCAGCAGATTAAGTCTCTAGCATTCTCCAGCAAAAAAGATGTCAGCAATGTACCCTTCAAAAGAGCGTTAGAATTCTCTTACAAAGCATCAGACATAGATTTGGGGATCATCCACATCTCCATTAGTTTCTGCTCTTACTCTGCAAAACCCCTTTGTAGTGGGAATTAAAAGGGTCATTTTTTACTTTCTTCTTTCTGTATATCAAGAACAAATCTTTAGCTAGCCAGAATTGTCAGTTTTCATATGTTTGAATGTTGTGCAAATTAAAATATAGTATATACAAAGTATTAATAAGTCAGATGAAAGAGATATGTTTGGCTGAAGCTGTTTGAGCATACTAACCAAGGTTTGTTATAGTATATATGTATCGTCCTTAGAGCAACAGGAGATGTCAAGATAATCTTGAATGTTTCTATTCATATAAAGGTAATACACATTTACACACTTACATATTTATAGAGGTTTCCCAAATCAACTGCAAATGCTTCCCCTAAATCAGAATTCCGTCTCCTGGCAAAAGTGGAGTGGAGGTGAACTGAATACAAATAGAAATGCAGCAGGTTCAAGTGGGGTAGTGATGGAATATTGAATAACCTTCAGCTGGTAAGCAGCTATCCACAAAGTAGGTGCTTTCTATATTGCATGGTTCAGTCTTCAGCCAGAATGCATAATCAGTGCCATTTCATACTTTCCCCATTTTGGGGAAAGTTACATCTCAAGTTTGTCCTTTTCAAAGTTTCATGCCCAATTAAAAGGACTGTAAAGGCTTGAAGCGGGTGCTGCTTGTTCTAGTCCTGATGAAAAAGGTGCAATTTTCATTGGCAGGAAGATGCTTTTTTTGGTACAGGTGCAGAAAGTTTTCTCCCATTGCAAATATCAGCTTCAGAAGAGAGCCTTTTTATCAAGGCTGCAACAGAGTCTTCCTCTCCCTGCTAATTTGATACAGTCTTCATAATTAATATACTGTATGCTGCATTTGGGAGAAAACACCCAAGGCCATTAAGTGCAAATATGTGTTTAACATTACTTCTAATTTGGCCTAGTGTTGATTTTCATGTTGCTTTTTCTTGATTGCAGACTTCTGATCAGAAAACATGAAAGTAATATTGATTCTGGTTGCTTTTCCTACATAATGATTTTTTTAATGGACATCCTTCATGCAGTATTCCTTTGATAAGTCTTGAAGTGATATAAAAGCACAAGTAAAGTAGAAAGGGAAAAAAGCTAGCAAAATTACAATAAAATAAAAATATGAAATGTAGAGGAAAGAGGTTTATAGCAACAACTGTAATGTGTGAAGTACTTTGAAGATTAAAGCACTGGGTTTAGCTTTCAGTGCTACCTGGAAAGCATTCCTGATGTGTCTTGAATGCAAAAACCAGTGAAGTGTTCTAGTGAGAAATTATTTTAAGTTCCACCATTTGGAATTTGAAAGATTTGTTTGATTCAATATTTGAAGAGACTCAATTGCTAACTGAAATGAGGGGAGATTTCTTCTATTTCTAAACAGTAAGTAGAACAATACGTTTTCTTCTCTTTAGTTATAGGAATAAAAATATGTACTTTTTGGCACTTATACCTATATGTAATAAAATTGTTCAGCAACTCACAATTTGTAGAATATTTGATAGCCCCCAGGTCATATCACCAACATTTGGCTACCTGATTCTCGCTGCATCAATGTTTCAGTTTGGAGTTAGGTTTGTTTTGGGGGGTCAGGTTTGTTTATTAATAATATGCAAAACAATTTCATGAAGAGTTTATACCAAGCTTAATATGTTTATCATTTACTTATTTGTTTTACTCTCTCTCCTCCCTGATTCTATAAGCCTTCCCAAGTCTCCAAATCAAACTGAAGAAGGCTCTGTCCACAATCCTCATTAATACAGCTGCGTATCTTCTTACCTACTCTGGCAGCTCCCAATGAAACAAAGTTTGGTTTGGTTTGGTTTGGTTTATTTGGATTTATATGCCGTCCTTCTCCAAAAGGACTCAGGGCGGCGTACAACATTAAAAAACACACATCCCAAAAGTTAAAAAAGATTAAATCCATATCACAGGTAAAGTTATCACGGAAACCACTCCATTTCTCTTTCTCATATAGAATGAATAATTTCACTTCAATAGTAACAACCTATTCCTTTGTCAAAGCTTACACATCTCAAGAACAGGTTGGTGGACAGTAGGTTACCACACACACACACACACACACACAGCATATATCACATCTGGATGGGAAATTTAAAAGATATAGCCTGTGTGGGCCAGAGGTGGGATTCACTTACCTTCCCTACCGGTTTGTAAATGTGAGCACATGCACACGCTCGCTTAATTCACACTCACTTCATCTGTGTACGAGCACCGCCTTCTGTGCATGTGCAGTGCTCATGCATTAGCTTGGGGTGGGTGGGTGGAGCCTCCTGCAGCCACCGCTACCAGTTCGCCGAACCAGAGAGAACCCACTAAATACCACCTCTGGTGTGGTATCTATGGCCCCAAGCTTCACTTTCACAAAGATCAAATTCGCATATTTGGAATAATGGGAGTTTCAGAGAGAAAATGTGTCCTTTAGGTTTGGTAGAAGTTTAATGAACAGATTCCCCCTCCAAGAACCACGAATGTCATTTTTTTCTCCAGCAATTTTGTACAGTCATGTCCTTGCAGTCATGATCCTCTTCCCTTGTCCATTATTTTACTGGTTGAGAAGAACACTAATGGAGTCTCATCTTGAAGTAGTACATGATGCTACAGTGTCAAATCCTCCAGAGAGTGACTTCATCTAATTAAGTAGTGGATTCTATTTCATCCCCCAAAGCCTTTCTTTTTTCTGTCTTTCTACCTAACCCCATTTTCTTACTTCAATCATGAACAATGTCTGGCTAGTTTCTCATCTAACACTGTAATTAGTTAACCAACTATATTTCATATCCTGGTAGCCATACCATTTAATTTATCCTACTATCAGTATTATTATTTTTTGAGTTTGGGACTTCTTTCTTCATCTTGTAAGGCTTTGGCCAATATGGCTTTGGTCATCTTACTATGATGAAACACCTCTTTCTGTCTTCCAATTGTGTGCCTTGTCATGAAGATTTCTGAGATGATAGAACAGGTATAGAACATCTACCAATCATTTCTAAAAGGAACACCTGGAGCCTAGCACACACTGAATCACCTTGGATATGGAAACTGTCATTATTTTATACTGTAATTTATGGTCTTCCTTTTTGAAGGTTGAACTGTTGAGGCTAATTGCACTAGGAAATGCTTGTAACTGTAATTTCAACATACTTGGAAGACACCAGATTGGAAAAGATCTAAGTGTTCCCTTTCAGACTTTTGTGTAAGAATGGACAGCTGCACCTAATTCCAGAAACCCACTAGTCCTCCTCAGTTTCATACGAGTTAATTCATATTTGCCCTTTCCAATTTCTTCATTAACCCTTTATTTTTAGAGAAAATGTTCATTTTTCATGAAGTTTTGTATTTTTCTCTGAGATGCATATTTTATGTAGTTCTGGTAGCATGAACAATTTTGCAAAGTTTAAATAGAGGAAAATTCTAAAAGATGTCTGTGTTCTGACCTATTTATTAGTCAAAAAGTCTAGCTCAGATCAGTTTGTTTAAAAATAAATATCAAGCTTCCCTATGAATCAATATTGTCTTATATTGATTCTTGAATTAGTCAAAAATGTAATTCTGTAATATAGATGGGGATTGGAAGTATTGTGGAATTCAATAATTAATTGTGATATGACTTTACTTCTGTATCTATCATTAGTGTTACATTATGGGCTAAGAATAATTCCTGAGTTAGCACAGGAATTTGACTAAGCCTTGAACCTCCAAAACTCTGACTAAGCTTTGGCCTCTTTCTGTGGGGTGTTCTACTTATAAATAAGTATGTTGTGGTAGAAAATCTACATTGCAATAGTATTGCTATGGCATCATATATCCATACTTAATAATTTTACCATCATGGTACAAAGCAAATGATATCCTAATCTGTCAAACATATTTTCCACTCTCTCCCCCCACTCTTTGCCACCCAGAATCCATTTGGTGTGGTGGGCAATAAATGTAAATAAATAAAGCATAATCTTTTAGAATTAAATTCAATCTTCTTTTATCCCCTTAAATGTAATTATTTAGTAGTGCTAAAAAGTCTTTAATTAAGCCAGAGAAGATAAGGAGGCAAGTCATGGGAGGATAGTAATCGTACCACAGCATATTCGGTGTAGTAACAGAAGTAATTGGTATATAAATATATATAACTGGTATATAATAATTGGTAGTGTCAATTTCAGAGCTGCTAGAGAAAGAAGAAGGCAGCTTCTTCTTTCAGTACCATCTGAGCTTCAAGAGGCTGATACTAATGAGGGAGACTTAACGGCAGAAGAATGGGATTCTTCTTGAAAGCTGCACAAACCCTGCAAAAGTCTCGGGGGTGGAGACACAAGGAGCCACAGCATTCATGAAAGAGGAGACTAGGCTTCTGCAGAAACTAGCTGACTAATGAAAGTGGGTAAGACAATTCCCAGTTCCAGGCAGTATTTCCAGAGTGACTGCAGAGAGGTAGAAAGCAAGAAGCAGCATGGTCTGGGGTCATTTTGAAGTGGCAGTGCTATAGCAGCTCTCATTGCAAAGAGAACCCAAGCAGGAGGGGGGAAATGGGACAGTACAGCATTAGCAGTTTGGTGATGCATTCACACAGACTATAATGGTCTGTATTGCAAGCAAAAGAGGCAAGGGGGAGGGGGAAATCAGTAAGGCACAGCAGAGACAGCATGAGCAGTCGCCCCTCCCTTTCATGCCCACACAAACATGGCCAAATATAATGCACAATTGCTGGCCATTGACATTTCTCCACTATTTTCTTCTCCTGGTCCTTCTTCCATTTGATGAAAGAGACTTTTCTTTCCCAGAAGATAAACGCCATGTGTTTGAACCTAAAGACTTTTTCTGGTTGTCTTCAGTCCTCCTGGCTTCCTGGCCTTCAATTAATTTGGGAAGTAAGGTAGCAAGAGGGAATTCCAACCCCTGGGACATTGTTTCAAGTTGTTGAAAAAAAATCTCTTTCTCTAGAAAAATTCAGAAAATCATATACCCAATTTATTTAAAACTGAAGGATTTTGAAAAACTCTTGGGAAGTGTAGCACCTTTGCCCTCTCTGCCTTCCTCCACACTTATTGAAAGTGCTTGCAATAGAAAGCTGACCTAGATTCGTGGCCACTAGTCCATCAGATGATGATGATTTTCAAGTTTAATACAGATTGCCACTTGCATATGCTACTAAGATGAAATTGGACAACCCACCATTCATCACGGTGGCATCATTATTTCACCTACATCAATTCTTTTGATGGACCCATTGCAAATATACACCGTATTGCAGACGTGCATTATCTGCTTGGTGATATTCTCTGTATCAAGCAGTCCCTGAGAAGATGCTAATCCAGCTCCAGAGGAATTGTTATACATGATGTAATTTAATATCTGGAGTGTATGCCTGTCTGTCACTACAAACACATTGATGGAGGTCTTGAGAACATAAGCAGGTACCAACATAGCCGGGAGAAGTGCCTTCATCCACAAAATGGCTATTGACTAAACTATCCTGCTTCTCAGCCGTTATGTAAATAGGAGATTGTTCAGGTACCAGCATATCCATGTTATTAATAGAGGTAGGTAGGTTGAAGGCTTTATGTGGTTCTTGTGCTACAGGGAATTTAGGCATGGTTGATCATTACTTAAAACTTCATCTTGCTTACAAGTTTCATATAATTAATATAAAACAAAAATGGCTGCTCTGTTTAAAAAGTTACCCATATTATGGGAGAATTGAGTTCAGTTTTTTAATCATCCATATCTAGGTAGAACAGCCCATTCTAGACTGAGTCATGTTTCTTAATGTCTGTATCATATTCCTTGAAGAGATTAAGTGGCCTGTGTTCATCCCTAATAAATATATATCTGTATGCATTATTTATTGGTTATTCCACTTAAATACTATATGCGATCTGAAAGCTGGAAACAGGACAGCAAGTATAATCATCATCCATGCCTTGAAAAGGCAATGCCACATTGCATTTATTAGCATGTGCTCAACTTTACACTGAATAAATATCTAGCAGCAACGGGGGAAGAAACCTTGCAACAATTAATAATCAGTAATGTGTGTTTGAAGGCTGTTGAATCAGAGGTGGGATTCAAACATTTTTACTACTGGTTCTGTGGGTGTAGCTTGGTGGGCATGGCTTGGTGGGCATGGCAAGGGAAGGATACTATAAAATCTCCATTCCCACCCCACTCCAGGGGAAGGTTACTGCAAAATCCACATTTCCTCCCAATCAGCTGGCGACTTGGGAGGCAGAGAATAGATGGGAGTGGGGCCAGTCAGAGGCGGTATTTACCAGTTCTCGGAACTACTCAAAATTTCCACTACCAGTTCTCCAGAACTGGTCAAAACCCGCTGAATATCACCTCTGCTGTTGATATTGAATTAAAGCAAGCTAAACTATGTTTATGTATGCATAATGTTTTAGTATGTTTTATGTTTTAGTATGCAGTGGAGTACCCCAAGGCTCTGTTTTAGGCCCAGTACTCTTCAACATCTTCATCAATGATTTGGATGAGGGAATAAATGGGGAACTCATCAAATTTGCAGATGACACCAAGCTGGCAGGAATAGCCAACACTCCAGAAGATAGGCTTAAGATACAGAAGGATCTTGACAAACTTGAACATTGGGCACTATCTAATAAAATGAAATTCAATGGTGAAAAGAGTAAGGTTCTACATTTAGGCAACAAAAACGGAATGCACAGGTACAGTATACGTGGTACCGTGCTCAATAGTAGTAACTGTGAGAGGGATCTTGGAGTTCTAGTGGACAACCATTTAAATATGAGCCAGCAGTGTGCAGCAGCTGCCAAAAAAGCCAACACAGTTCTAGGCTGCATCAACAGAGGGATAGAATCAAGATCACGTTAAGTGTTAATACCACTTTATAATGCCTTGGTAAGGCCACACTTGGAATACTGCATTCAGTTCTGGTCGCCACGATGTAAAAAAGATGTGGAGACTCTAGAAAGAGTGCAGAGAAGAGCAACAAAGATGATTAGGGGACTGGAGACTAAAACATATGAAGAACGGTTGCAGGAACTAGGTATGTCCAGCTTAAGAGAAAGAAAGATTAGGGGAGACATGATAGCAGTGTTCCAATATCTCAGGGGTTGCCACAAAGAAGAGGGAGTCAAGCTATTCTCCAAGGCACCTGAGGATAGAACAAGAAGCAATGGGTGGAAACTAATCAAGGAGAGAAGCAACTTAGAACTGAGGAGAAACTTCCTGACAGTTAGAACAATTAATCAGTGGAACAGCTTGCCTCCAGAAGTTGTGAATGCCCCAACACTGGAAGTCTTTAAGAAGATGTTGGATAGCCATTTGTCTGGAACGGTATAGAGTTTCCTGCCTAGGCAGGGGGTTGGACTAGAAGACCTCCAAGGTCCCTTCCAACTCTACTATTGTATTGTATTGTATAAACCAGAGCCAACACCAAAGACAACAAACTGGTACCTAGTAATTAATCATTCCCAGTTTTAAGCAATCCTTGCTGTGCAAATCCAATTAAATTTGCTTTGAGAGTAACTATTTCAGAAATAAAAATTTAGCCATAGCATGGATACAGGTAGTCCTTGAGTTGTAACTACAATTGAGCCCAAAATTTATGTTGTTAAGCAAAACATTTAAGTGAATTTTATCCCATTTTACAACCTTTCTTGCCACAGTTGTTAAATTGTTAAGTGAATCACTGCAGTTGCTACGTTAGTAATATGGTTGTTAATCTATCGACTTTGCTCATCAGAAGGTCGTAAAAAGTGATCACATGACTCCAGGACACTGAAACTGTCATAAATATGAATCAGAAATGGTCATCAGTGTGAAAAACAGTTATAAGTCACCTTTTTTTCAGTGCTGTTGTAATACTGAACAGTCTGTAAAGGAACTGTTGCAAGTTGTATATGCAAAAGACAGGAAAAAGAATTTTAAATATTGAAAAATTATCTTCCCTCATTTTGAAACATTGATTTACTCTAAATCAGTGCTGGGTTCCTAACTGGTTTATTACAGGTTCACTGAGAGGGCATTTTGCTCGCGCACTGCTTGCTTCACTCACATGCACGCCTACTGCGCATTGCTGTGCATGCACAGTTGACTGAAAATTGTTCTGTGTATGCCCTGAAACATGCCCGTGATGCCAAAAGAGACCGGGGAACCGGTTTGAGGGCATGGCAGTCCTGGGTCGCTGCCAGTTCCAGTGACCCAAGCTGCCATACCACTACTGGTTCGGCCGAACCAGTCCAAACTGGTAGGAACCCACCACTGCTCTAAATTCCACTGGATTATTTTTCAGTACTGTATTTATCATTGTCCATCTGTTACAAAAAATGTCACATTATTCTCAGCTTATTCTGAAGTTCAGATGTTCTGGTGCTTTGTCAGTAACCAAGGAGATCCAGATTTTCTATCTAAACCCTGAAAGCTTTTGAATCCTGAATCTTCTTCTAGAAACGTATTTGATACATTGTGATTAATAGCATATAGATGGAAGTCCATATGTGATCATTTTTTCTTTCTTTGACCAAACATTTAATATTAAGGCATCAGGCTTCAGAGACTTTAAGGAAAAAATAATTCCTCTCACAAAAGCATCTAAATGCAAGGATCCATCAGTATGTCATCCGTGAGCACTTAATAAATATACTGAATACTTAGTTGTCCTAAAAAAAAATCTAGCTAGCTGGATTTTTGCCATTTCAAATATTGCTTAAGGGATGTGGAAAGGAATAGAGTCCTCATAAAAAAAATCTATCTTAGACTTCTTTTTTTAATTAGGGCAAAGAACAGCCAACTATAATGGCATCATGACAACAATGGCAAATTCCTTAGGATCTGGTTTCACTTGTCTTGGGGTAAGGTAAGATCTTAAATGTATTTATGAATTGGTTTATATAGCCATCCATCCCACTTTTACACAACTCTTATAATTAAACAAATTAAAAACACAAAATACAAACATGTAAAGCAAAAATAAAAACACATAGCAGTCAGGCACGATCTAATCCTTCATCCATACAACCAGGAGATGGGCTCTAACCAGCAAAAAGCACAAAGCCAAGTTTTTAAAGCCTTGCAAAAGACCAATAGGGATGGGCCATTTTAATCTCAAGGGAAAAATGAAGTAAAAGATGAATACCATGATGGAAGAAAAGGTTTTCCTTCTTGGCCCTGCCAACCAACAGTCCTAGCTGATGGTATCCAAAGCATGCATTTACTTGTCAGCCTGTCTATTAATTTGCCATTGTAACTTACCACTTTTGAACATCAGCGTGTTTACTAATTATCTTCATGGGAAATGCAGCTTCACTAGAGAAGCCTCTAAATTGCATATCTTACTGATGTTTTTAAAATATTTAATGAGCTCGGTCAATTAAGAAGATATCTTCTTCAGGTGCCATTACAGGAAATAAGAATTTACAAAAACACAAATTGTCCTTTTATCCAATATCCTTTAGTTTTCCTTATGTCTTATGAGAGATTTCTGAGTGATTTCTGCCCAATAGTGATATAAAAACTGCAATTATCCAGTGAGTTTTATGAGAAAGAAGGATGTTTTCAGTAGTCAGAATGGATTTCATTTATAATACACAGATCTTTTTTGGCTCAACATGGAAGCAAATGTATTTCCTTCCACACTTTAACCTTGTTTGAGATTCTAGAGACCAGTTTTATTTGAACATGTGGCTGTTCACAAATGGATGTTTTTTTTCCATTTAGAAACATGCCATGTCCTTTCAAGGTGCTTTGCATTTTTGCCAAAAGGATAGAGTAGAGACACTGTTTATTTATCACTCATTTACTCAGGTGACATTGCCTCAATGAACAATTTTTATTGAAGAGCAGATTATACCACCACTAAAATACTAAATGCAGTTGTTGAAAAATAGCAATCTTAGCTCCAGCTTTGTTTTACTGTGGGGAACACGTTTTAAACTATGATTATGGTAATATATGGTATTACTGAAGCAAAGAAATATCTTCTTTGTTTTCCTGCATCCTTCCATTTCAAGGAACTTAGCCCATTTGTTTTTTACCCTTCCTTTCTTTTTTTTAGCTTGGCCTTTCAAATAATGAGTTTTGACTTATTTCTTTTTAGTATTTGTTTACTACCTCTAGCTAGTATGAAATTCAAGCTCCATTATCTTATCTTCTCCGCATCCCTCAGGAACAATTTATCCCTTCATCTTCCCCATTATATGAGGAAGAATATTACTCAAGTAATCCACAAAGGACCTTCTGCTTAAAGGTTTAAAACCAGCCATTGTTGTTGTCTTAACTTTAGCAGGAGCTTTACCCACCCAAGTTAATAGGTAATAACCTTTAACTACACTTTATGTGAAACTTCACTTTTTAATTTTCACATGTCAAGCTGGTGTTAAAAGACACAACCAAACATAATTTCCACATGGCAAGCTGGTGTTAAAAGACACAATCAAAAATGTCAATTGAAATAGGGCAAAAACTTTTGTAGCGTATTGCCTCTTGTTGGAAATGTACCATGATGATATACTTATTCTTCTACTACTTTCAAACTTTTCTGAAAATATATTCTTATGGCCCACTTGGGAAGGGCTTTATTTTTAGGGTTTTTTTCAAAGCATATTCTCTTTTCATATCATTCCAGATTGAATATATGTGAAGATTCAGAGAATTTGAATGATTAACAAAAGACATGAAATTGTTGGGTATCTATATTAGGCTGCTGACTCTGTCACTCATAGTCCTGCTACAACTAGAAGATATATTGAAATAAAACAAAAATGATCAGCACACTGGAAAACACATATTGTAATTAAATTAATGTTTTCTCATTAGTATTCTGTGACATGATATATGGTGACTTTCTAACTTTCCAAACAGATAATGACTGGCCTAAAATGTGAAAAAGGGAATTCTATAGCTCCTGGGATAATGCTGACTATGTTGGAATTCCCTTTCTAGGATCAAACAAGAAACATCCAGACTTGGAAGTGGATTTCCACTGCAGTGTTACAGTGTCTTCTGCTTCCGCGAAGACCTCCAAGACTATCTTTCCAAGATCAATTTCCATAACATTGAGAAAGGGATCAGACGAGACTCAAGCTGTCTAAATTCTAATCCTGATCTTGATCCTCAACTATACTCCAAACTGCCTGTGAACTTTAGAATAGTTCAAGTTATTTATTGAACTTCCATACTAAGTACAAATCTTCAGGGAACACATCCCACTGAGTGGGACTCTCACCGCTGTGAGAGACACTTCTAAGATTAATTGAATGTAAATCTCATTGGTGAGCTGGGTTTGACCTTGTTATGGCTGTCACCATGCCGCATTATGTAAGCAATATTAATTTTAATTCCTGCTGCAGTGACTCCTCTGTTCCTAAATTAGCAATGGAATTTCCATCAATAGCTTTCTATCAGTGCCCATAGAATTATCTGTGTTAGGTTGCTCACTGCTTCTTAACTCTGCTGTAAGCAGCATCAGCTGTGTTTTAACTGAGGAACTGCTGTCTGTTGTACTGAGTGCAGACTTAATAAATCTACAAAAATATTTTGGAATCTAAGACAGAAATAGGTTGCTGATAGAATTTCTCCTAGCTTTCCCTTAAAGCTAGCAAGTGTGGAGGGTGGGTTTTGAGAAACAGTAAAATGGTTCATGTCGTATCTAGCTAGCAATGCTCTGACACAGAGGAATATGTCCAGTGTAAATGTTATAGTACTTGCACAGTGACATTGATGGAAGGAGAAGCATTTTTCTGTAAGATTCATTGTTATCAGGTCGAAAGCATGTTGTTTCCTAGCCCCTAACAATGTCCTCATCTCCCTCATATTCTTCCTTTTCCTACTTTTCCCTCAGTAATACCACTGTAGTATCAGGAGGGTTAGAATGCCACTAATAGCTCATTGTGGGTGGAACATTGCCTGCTTATTATCCTTTATTGGTTGGCAGCTTTATTTCATCTGTCCAAGGTGCGCCACACCATTGAGGTGACACTGTTTGCCTCATTAAGTGCAGGAACGACAGGATTTGACTCCCCCATGCGCTTTGCTACAGGGTGCTTTTGCATTCTGTCCAGCAGTAGAAACAGCTTTGCTTTGCTGATTAGAAGCAGGAAGATGAATTATTTCATGAAGCAGCTTTGAAGGAATGTTTCACTCAAAATACTGGCTTATTGCTGCCCTCCATCCCATCTGTGTCAGGAGTCCTTTTTTTTATCTCAAAAATAATTCAAGAACTCTTTATTTTGCATCACATTACAGCTTAATTGCATTGAATAAGCCATTATATAAATATCAAGGAAGTAAGTTAATTATACTTAAGTAGTTGTCAGTTGTTTATACATAACCTTTTGTCATTTTTTTTACTATTTTTAATTTTATTCTGTCATGTTTCTTCAATAAGCCACTCAGATTGGAGAAGCATGAATATCAGAGCAAATAATCAATCAATCAATCATCCAACTTCAAGAATAGATATATAGCTGATTCCCAATGGTACAGATAGGTACAAGGAGCTGGTCCAAATGTAATGGTAAGAATAATGTAATTTGTTCATATGTTCAAAAATACACATTTTAGAGTTGAGAAGAATATTTTCTGAAATATAGAGGTTATTTATCTGCTGATTTCTGCTCCTACACCTGCCCTTGTTTTGCTGGTTTATGCCAAAGTTTTTATCAGGACTATAGCCATAGGGTGGGGAAGAAAAATTCAAATATCACCTTCCAGCTTTCCGGTCCTAATATTTCTCTAAACCTCCCAAGACTGATTTTACATTAAATAAAAATAAGTTCACTCTAGACATTTAAATATTATTATGTCTCTGTGGCTATTTACATAGCCAGTGCATTTGGGAACTTACTTTAGATGCCAACTTCTCTTATCAGTATATATATTTGGGCATACCAGGGGTTGTAACACAAATATATACCTATTTCCCTGGCCTAGCTGATAAGGAAGAGAGCCCATGGCTTAGAGGCAATTACATTGGCCTAATATGCAATACAGCCCTGGTTCGATTCCCAGTAAGGGTATGGCTAGCTGATGAGAGCTAAATAGCTTGAAATAGATCTATACTAGTCTCCCTTTATTTATTTATCAGCACAAATACAACATATAATGATAGATAGATAGATGATAGATAGATATATAGATATAGATATATAGATAATACATACATACATACATACATACATGCATGCATACATACATACATACATACATACATACATACATACATACATACATACGGATTTGTGTGTGCATGAATGTTTCAGCATAACTCTGGAATGCCTAGAGCAATTTCAACCAAACTTGGTACACAGATTACTTACCCTCCGGAAACAAATACAAAAAGGCAACATTAAAAATAAAAATATGGTTTTCTGCCTGGATGGTCTTTTGTAATGAGCTGAAGGACAGAAAGGGGGAGTAGTGAGCTCCCTCCCATATTTGGGCATACCAGGAGTTGTAACACAAATACATACCTATTTCCCTAGCCTAGCTGATAAGGAAGAGAGCCTGTGGCTTAGTGGCAATTACATCAGCCTAATATGCAATACAGCCCTGGTTCGATTCCCAGTAAGGGTATGGCTAGCTGATGAGAGCTAAATAGCTTGAAATAGATCTATACTAGTCTCCCTTTATTTATTTATCAGCACAAATACAACATATAATGATAGATAGATAGATGATAGATAGATATATAGATATAGATATAGATATATAGATCATACATACATACATACATACATACATACATACATACATACATACATACGGATTTGTGTGTGCATGAATGTTTCAGCATAACTCTGGAATGCCTAGAGCAATTTCAACCAAACTTGGTCCACAGATTATTTACCCTCTGGAAACAAACACTGTGGGGGTAAGATACCCATAACACCCCTTGGGATGTGTGTTCTGCTAAGAGACACCCTGTTGTGCCTTACAGTGGCTTCTACTGTACTGCCATAAAATGGATTCTATTGTGCAGTGCAGTGGAGTCACCATGGTAATGGCTTCACAGTACTCCACAAGGGGTCTCCCTCTGGTACGAGGAAGATCCAACATTAGAAATTAAGGTGGTATCACTTTTCTTGACACTTCTGTGGGCACAGGGAAAACATTTGTAACTAATTTAATTGTCGCTGAAATCAGGGCTTTTCCTGTCTAATACAGGATTAGGATAAATAAATACCTGGGCAACGCCAGGTTATCAGCTAGTTATATATATGGATTGAATGCAATAAAACAATTGTTTTCATCATGAGTGGACATTTCCAACTGTGTAATCCTTCATATCATTATGAAAAAAAAGTGACAGAATTTTAAATAATGCAGCTTTTGCATTGTGTAAGGAAAATTAAAAGAAAGGAAGAACAACATCCAGTTACAAATTAAACATGAATATTGTATGAATAATAAGTAGTAGTTTATTAGAACATTAAATAGGATGATTGTTGAATCACTCTAAATTATAGTGATACAACAACCCCTTTTTGGCAGCCACCACTGGGATAGTGATTCAGAATACAGAAATGTCCACCAGCAGGTGCCTTCCAGATATTTTAGATTTCAACTCTTATAACCCCAGTTTTTGTTTATGTTCACGGGGAAATCTGAAGATGTAACCAAGAAGATGTTACATGGTTAGTTGGTTAGTTGTTACCTAACACATCTGGAAATCAGGGTGAAAAAGAAGGTGGCATGGGAATGGTCCCAAGTCAAGTATAGACCACACCAGGGACGTGCGGTCAGGGGAGGCAGGGGAGGCAGGGCCTCACCTCTCTTCATGAAATAATAGTATATAATATTATATACTATATATATATATAATATTATAATATTATATACATCTGCAGAGGCAGAAATGTCGGCGCTTCCGGATGACGAAGGCACGAAAGCGACTGGGTTCCCCAGTCGCTTTCATGCCTTCGTCATCGGGAGCGCCGACAACATTTCTGCCTCTGCCCTCCGCAGCTCCCGGGCGCGCCCGGACGGAGGTAGCCAGAATGGCGCCGAGGCAGTCCGGCGGGCGAGCGACCGAGCGAGCGAGGCAGCCTGATCCTCGGTCGCTCGCCCACCAGACTGCCTCGGCGCCATTCTGGTTACCTCCATCCAGGTGCGCCCGGGAGCTGCGGAGGGCGGAGGCAGAAATGTCAGTGCTGCCGGAGGACAAAGGCATGAAAGCACAGCCGCCTGAATGAGAAAGCAACGAAAGGTGCAGCGAGGGCGGGCGGTGGCTGCAGGCGGCAAGGCTTGAGCAGGGTGAAAGCGCAGTCCCTTTCATTGCTTTCCCATTCACCCTGCTCAAGCCTTGCCTGAGGGAGCTGGGGATCGGGCTTTGGGTTGGTGGGAGACCTTGAAGGAGTGGGGGAGGAAGGGACTGGCGCCAGTGGAGGAAGCAATGCTTCAGTACACTCCGCGGTCCCCTTAATGTTCACTCAGGAAGGCGGAGAATGGGACCACGTGTGCTGGAGGCTGAGGCTGCCTCAGCCTCCTGCACACGTGGTCCCATTCCCCGCCTTCCTGATGACATCCCCAGCCTCCCCAGCCATAACCCTCAGCGCACGTCACTGGACCACACAATTTTGACACTTCGGATTGGAATAGCTTTGTCATTTTTACCCTATTCCCCCTACTGCTTTTAGCAATGATCTTGCTTGAGAGAAGGGGATAATTGCATTTTTTGTTGTTGATGTTGCTGTTTCCTCAGATATCTAGAGCAGTGTAGATCCAACCACTCACTTTATTCTCAATGCAATATCTGCAAGCTAAGAATAAACTAAAAGACATAGGAATGAACAATACAGCATCTCATCCATGGAGGCTTTGGGACCCAAAACTACTAGATGGCATTCACTAACCAAAATCTAAACAAATAAATTTCACAAGATACTCTATGCTTTGATGTGATTTTATTTGTTATTATATTTGTGCGTTTGACTCATCTTAATTCTTGGCAACTATATGGACAAGTCCATGCAGTTTTCTAGACAACATTTTTGAAGTGGTATGTTAGTACCTTCTTCCTATGACTAAAAGAAGCTAGATTCCATGCCTAAGACAGAACTAGAAGAACTCATGGTTCCATTTATGTGTTTGTATATGCACACCCATATGCTTATGTTATTTTTAATATTGTTAATTTCAACTCATATTAATATTGTTAATATTTTAAAGTATTCATCATTTTTATTTTTTTCTGCAATTGTCATGTGTGGTCTAATAAAACCCACTTTCTGAAAAGGTTCTGGACCTCTGAATTAGAGTGAAAGAGATAATCGGTTTGTTTAGTCATCATGTTACAGTAGCTCCCATTTCTGTTAATTTCATCAGTGAAACAAACAAAAATTGGCCCAGCCATCTTAGAACAATGGGGAATGTGGAAAGCATGGACAGCAGGCCAGATTGCTGTATCTACAATAATACAATACAATAGCAGAGTTGGAAGGGACCTTGGAGGTCCTCTAGTCCAACCCCCTGCCTAGGCAGGAAATCCTATACCGTTTCAGACAAGTGGCTATCCAACATCTTCTTAAAGACTTCCAGTGTTGGCGCATTCACAACTTCTGGAGGCAAAGTGTTCCACCGATTAATTGTTCTGTCAGGAAGTTTCCTCTCAGTTATAAGTTGCTTTGCTCCTTGATTAGTTTCCACCCATTGCTTCTTGTTCTACCCTCAGGTGCCTTGGAGAATAGTTTGACTCCCTCTTCTTTGTGGCAACCCCTGAGATATTGGAAGACTGATATCATGTCTCCCCTAGTCCTTCTTTTCATTAAACTAGACATACCCAGTTCCTGCAACCGTTCTTCATATGTTTTAGTCTCCAGTCCCCTAATCATCTTTGTTGCTCTTCTCTGCACTCTTTCTAGAGTCTCCACATCTTTGCAACAAAGATGATTAGGGGACTGGAGACTAAAACATATGAAGAACGGTTGCAGGAACTGGGTATGTCTAGTTGAATAGAAAGAAGGACTAGGGGAGACATGATAGCAGTGTTCCAATATCTTTCCCCTTTCCCAGTTTATCACACTCAGTGGTGTTTTCTAACTACTATTTCTTACAAATTGTAGCTCCTTACAGAATTCCATATTCATCTACTTATTTTGCAGAACCCACAGTTTCAGTGAAATCCAACTGCATTTGTAAAAAGCAAAAAGATTCAGGTATATGACATGAATGCTAAGTATGTATGTGGTGCAACCAGTAAAGAGGAAGTAGACTGAGGGCTGCTGGACACTGCATGGAAGGATTCCTGGCGGAACTGAAAGTGGTTGATTATCTGCCACATAAATTTGTAAGTTTCACTCAATATTATCTGAAAAATAGGCATCATGAAATTAGAAATTATTCAGGGGAGGAAATCTGATGATACTGAATGGAAACAGAAAATGCTGATTGTGAAAGTAGTACAAATTTAACCAACTTGTGTGGCCACTTTCCTTTCTGCATAGATACTGGAGATATTGATAAAAGCTGCATGCAGTCATCGCTAAAAGACACAGATTTCCTAAAGTTGGAAAGCACAAATACTAGGATAGAGTGGATCTGTCTGCTAAAGATGTAATTTGCATTGCCAGGGCTGATTTTTTTAAAAAAGAAACCTACCTGCAAAACTCCCTTGAGACATTATTTCACGAACCACAGTAGAATACAAAGACCAGCAATATCTTTTGTATTGCTTTTTTTAAAAAAACATGTTCAGGTCTTTTCACGGGCACTCTGATTCCATGTGCAATGATACATTAAATTGGAAATAAAAAAAAATATTCACATCTATACCATTTGCTGCATGAGCTGGCTATTCAGCTTAAAGAGACCAATTACAGAAAGTAAAAAACAAAGCAAAGCAAAACCCATTTTGTTAGGCACTGTAACAATCACATGGAGGCATTTCAGTACCTCTGCAGAAAATGACTTAACAGTGAACCGTAATACACCCTTGTGGTGAATATTTGTTAAATGTGTACAGAGATTATCATTATTACTATAGGGTCCCATGTGAGACACTAGTATCAACAATATACATGACATTATACAGAGTAACATAACAAAAACATCAGGTCTTTACCCTAGGGGCCCAGCACTCTGATCTGTTGAATTAACACAGAAGCAGATGGTTTTTTTCCCCATTAACTCTTAGGGAGGAAGGAAATGAAGCTTTGTTCATAATCTTTAGATAAGCTACCATATCCATAAACCAGAATTACATACACCAGGGAAATAAAGGGCTTTTTTTTGTTATGTCTTTGCTATAACCCTATTCTCCTCTGCTCAAGTGTCATTGTGTGAATCCATGTGGGTGTTACAGCATGTGATCTGCATCGACCTGATTAACAATTTTGGGATCAAAGACTATGACTTTATATGAAGGCTCATTCTACAATGGTTAAACAGCAAGTGCGACATTTCGCATTTCTTGTTTGAAGTTATACAACTTAGCTTCCAAATCACTCATTCATATTACGGCAGTGGTAGAGTGCGTCACTGGAAAGAATAATGTTTCCATCAATATTTTGCAATCAACATTTTAAAATCCATAGATACATTGTGTATTTTGTGAGAGCGGGAAGGGGCATGAAATCACATGACACACAAAAACATTGGCAAACCAGATTAATGTCTCAAAAACCATGACTCTTTGGTTTAAGCAAAACTCAGTTGCTACATTATGGCAAGTCACATTTGGGGTAAAACACTAGGACTATCAGATCTGGATTGAAGAAAGCCAGAAGACCACTATAGGGTTTCAGAGATTACAGAAGAGTCTAAATTTATTCCCATCCATTGGCCAAATATACATTTGCAGCCTAGATCTGGTAGCCTAATTCTGAAATGCTAGGACAATAGTGGGACATAACTGCATTCCAGTAATTATCAAATGAAGGAATTCTTACTATGTCTACCATTATAGTTATCTTACATAAGTCCTTATATGGTGCTTTCAGAATTCCAACTGTGGCCTTAATGAATTGTGGTTCACTGGGATTTCAGGAAAGATTCTATCCAACTCCTGCATGGACATACCAAGAATTGAACTTCTACTTAGTTACAGTCACTGCATATGATAGATTCAAACCAGAATAGATGAATACATTTACTCATGAAGTTTCTTATCCATGTAACTCCTGATTTGTTTAGCGATATTTGCCATCATCATTTCATTCCTTTATTTCTTTTTTTTTTTTGAGGTTTTTGACTATTGTATTCTTTAAATGATAGCCTTTTTCATATTAATTCAAAAGGGCTTGGCAGCTGTAAAACCCTGGCTAATATGATTAACAACAGTGCACCTGCTGCTTAAAAAAGTCAACCAGCCCTGAGGCCACTAACTAGAAAAGACAGGGAGATGAAGTTATTTAATACGTTATGAGAGAGTCCCTTGAATCAGTGCACAGTATGTGCAACAATATTGATTTTCAACTTGTTCTGCTTCAGATGTTTGAGAATTGGCTTAATTTAAAGACTTCTTTCTATTCTGTTTAAGAACATCCTTGTCTTGCTTAAGATGCTTTTTCTCATTTATTCCCAGAACACAAGATAGAAAAGAGTTTGACTCCGATGGCTTTTTAGGATGCTTTCCCCCAAGTCTCTTGGAAGCTGACCGAATTACATCTTGAGACTGGCAATATTCCTAGGATGAGACTTCACAATTGCTGGCTGCTTCAAGCCAAAACTCAATTAGCTAGGAAATTCCTTCTGTTTTCTGGCACTCAAGAGAAAGAATGGCTTGTTTCTCACAGATTTTTAAGACTTTATGGTGGATGAGTTTGGGAGTTGCAAAAGGATTAGAGGAAGATGCCAATTATAACCAGGGCTCTCAGATCTGGATGAAATATCTAGATCCGTGATAGCAAAACTATGGCATGCATGTCGCAGGTGGCACGCGGAGCCATTTCTGAGGGCACGTGAGGCGTTAACCTGTCAGATCCAGTGGGCATGCGTGGGTTTGCCAACTGATTTTTGGCCTTGATTTTTGGCCATTTTTCGCCCTCCAGAGGCGAAAAATGAGGGGGGGGGGTTAAATTATGGTGGTGGCCATGAAAACGTGCATGCTAGCATGTGCATGCGTGCTTTTGGCACCTGAAGTGAAAAGGGTTTGCCATCACTGTTCTAGATGACCGCTGCATGGCAGTGATCTTGATTTTTGAGTCTTTCCTACCATCATCTGGTGCTCATCAGCATCTTTACCGTCCAAATCTCAGAGTTCTATCAGAACGTTTCTCAAAATGTTAAATCTGCTCAAAAAAAGGATGAAGACTCCTATTATATAGGCACATATGAAAGAAATGTACTTTTAGATATCACAAACACAATCTGATAATAGCTTTAAAATGCAGTTACTGTGACTGGAGCCTCCTAACTACATGGGAGTTACTGATGATACTTTAGAATTAGTCTGCGTTTTCTGCAGTCACACTTTGATTACTACTTCATTGTTATTGCTGAGAACACTTCAGAGGTGGTCTTTTGTAAAACATGTTACTATAATATAATTTGGATGCAAGCAAAGCAAGATTTACTTTTTTCTCTCTCTAAAAAAAAGAGGGACATTCAGGAAGCTGCTGGACTCAAATGGCAGATGGGTTAGATCAGTGGTGAAATTCAAAAATTTTCCCTATTGGTTCTGTGGGTGTGGCTTGGTGGGTATGGCTTGTGATCATGTGACCGGGTGGGCATGGCTTGGTGGTCATATGACCGAGCAGGCGTGGCTTGATGGTCATGTGACCAGGGGGGCATGGCTGTACAATTGACTCACACACAATGTAAAAGCAGCTGGACTTCACACAAAATTGCCCCTACAACAAGCAACTTTACTTTACTTTTATTTAGACTTTTATACCGCCCCCTCTCCCCAAAGTGACTCGGGGCGGTGTACAGTCGGATAAAACACATCAATAGATAGAAAATACAAACATAAATACAAGCATAAAGAGGAGGCAATGAGAAATTGTACAAAAAGCAAAGCAGTTAAAAACAATATTTAAATAACCCTAAAAATACCCAATTAAAATATCTGCCAGGAGGAAACTATGAATGGGCCAGGCCGGCTAAACGGAACAGGTGAGTCTTCAGTTTTTGTCAGAAGGAGCGGAAGTCGGTGGCAAAACAAAACAACGCTATAGAGCCCTGCACACCAAGACAACTAGACACAAGAACATTATCATTCTGCTAAACAAATAATTCCCTCACCACTGTTAACTATTCACTAAGGGTGCGTTACTATTACTATTAGTCTTCTCATCATTCCTATCACTCATCTCTTCCCACTTATGATTGCAGAACCTGTTACTTTGTTGCTTGTATCCTTATGATGTATATTGATCTTGATTGTTTCCTGATTACTTATTTGTACCCTATGACTAAGTGTTGCACCATATGATTCTTGATGAATGCATATTGTCTTTTTACGTACACTGAGAGCATATGCACCAAAGACAAATTCCTTGTGTGCCCAATCACACTTGGCCAATAAAGAATTTTATTCTATTCTATCCTAAAGGAAGCTGGAGTTCACACAAAATGTCCCCTGCAGCAAGCAGAGTCACAGAGGACTCAAAAACCAACGATCACACTTTACACAAAAATAACACAAAAGCTGCACAACCCCTGCAACAAGCCGAAACCTCACAGACAATCAGGCACAGTTGATTGTTGCACAGCTGATCAGTAGTAAAAAAAAATGTTTTTAAAAGTAAAACAAAAAGTTCCCATGATTGCACGGCATGGCCTGTTGTCCCACATCTCATTGTCCAGACTTTTTAAAAAACTTTTTTAGCATTTTTTTACTACCATTTTGGGCAAACTGGCACAAACCGGTAGCATTTCACCCCTGGGTGAGATCATATTCATAGTCCCAACTCTTTTTCTCCATTTCTGTAGGAAATGGTAGAAACTATAGTTTTTTCCTGTAAAAAAAGAATCACATGGGAATGAATGTAAAAAGAAAGGAAGGAAGGAAGAAGGTAGCTTCCCATTTTTGAACTGTTTTTGTTTGCAGATGGGGAAAAAATAGAGACAAAATCTCGAAAGAGATGTAAATTTGAAGGACTTCACATCTTCCAAGCCACATAGAATCATAGATTGCTAGGCTGTCTAGCATCACATGGTAATTCTTTGGAGTTTCAGTTTGAAGAATATTAGAAGCAAGGAAAGCAATCTCTCCTGACATTGGTTTATAAGCACAATACAATGCACAAGCTTATCTATGTTTAATTGAAGCGTGGTTTACCCAACCAGTTTTTTACATTCAGATGGCATGCTAGAGATAGACATAAGTTTACACTGCCTCGTAGGTTAAAATGATGACCTGCTTTGTGTTTCATGTGTCATATTAATTCAATTATAGACTATATTCACACTGATACTAAATCAGCATATTTTAACTCTGATTTCTTGATCCTGGCATAATGGTCCAGTTTACATATAACTATGAACCATAGTAGTGGACCTTATATATGATGCTAAACAAGCGAAACATATTAAAGTTTAATGCAATGAATGATCCTAATTGTTGAGCAAGGTTGAAACTGCACTCTTAGCAATCATAGTGGGAGGGGGAATATTAATTGCACCATGAGTTATAAACAAGGGAATGCATATCGGTGGAAGATTGCTAATATTTTTACTACCTGTTCGGGCGCACTCCTGTGCACCTTTGCGCATATTCATGACGCTTCTGCGCATGCACAGAAGTGGGTGGGCGGAGCCTCCCGGCTTTTACTACAACTGATTCGCCCAATCCGGGTTGAACTGGGAGCAACCCACCTCTGAATGCATTGCTCCAGATTATAAAAAGGTTCAAATGGCCTCAGAAAAGCCTGAAGGAAAAGCAAAGGAGGCACAATGTTACTTTTTTATTAATTAATGTTTGAATTTGGGTGGGAGCAAGATTAAGAGAAGGTAAAAAGCCCATATCCTTGCTTTGTATTTTGGATTGGATTCCTCATCTATAGTTGATCTCATTTTCCTTTCTTTTGTTATAACATGACACCCCATAGTTCTGTTCCCCCATTCTTCCTCCCACCCCCGCCTTGTTGCACAATCTGCAGGAAGGTAATTAGGAACAAGGAGGAGCCTGGGATGGCTGTTCTGGTATCTGGTGCCTCTCTCCCCACCTTCAACATGAATAAGTCCCTTCATGTGTCCCCTCTGGAGAAAACACTAATGCTTTTGTTTGGAAGATTTCTAGGGTAGGATAGAATTAATAAATCAGAGAGCTGGTGTTGTGCTGTTACATTCTTGCAATTTTAAAGCAAGCTGATGAAATGGAAAGGGGGAGATAATTTGTTCTAAGGGGAGCTGCATATTTGCAGCCAAATTTTTTATCCACTTTTATTTTTTCTCATTGTGTGCGTTGGCTTTCCTTTTATTCCTCCCTTTTGTGATGCTTTGCTATATTGTACCTTAGGTTTTCTGCCACATTATCATCTCTTCCTCCCTCCCTTCTCATTCACTTCCTCCTCTAGCCTTTTGTTTCTGAGCAGAATTCAGTGCTCGTGTTGATTTATGAAAGCCCATCAGTCTTGGAAGCAGGCAGTTGAAAGCAGAATCCTCTGTTTGAATTTAAGTGACTAGTCCAGGGGTGTCCAAACTTGGGAACTTTAAGACTTGTGAACTTCAACTCTCAGAATTCCCCAGCCAGCATGGCTGGCTGGGGAATTCTGGGAGTTGAAGTCCACAAGTCTTAAAGTTCCCAAGTTTGGACACCCCTGGACTAGACCTTTGGGGAAACTCCTGCTTTATGATTTCTCTAGCATTTAGGGGATGTTTGATAAAATATCAAAATTTAATTTAAATTTAAATATTTTTTTAAAAAAATAGTAGGATGCAGTGGCTCAGTGGCTAAGACACTGAGCTTGTCGATCAGAAAGGTCGGCAATTCGGCAGTTCGAATCCCTAGTGCCGTGTAACGGAGTGAGCTTGTCCCAGCCTAGCAGTTCAAAAGGATGTAAAAATAAGAGAATAGGAACCACCTTTGGTGGGAAGGTGACAGTGCTCCGTGCACCTTTGCTGTTGAGTCATGCCGGCCACATAACCATGGAGAAATCTTCGGACAGTGCTGGCTCTTCGGCTTTGAAACGGAGATGAGCACCATCCCCTAGAGCCGGGAATGACTAGCACAGAGGAACCTTTACTTTTTCCTTTACTCTGATAAGATAAAGGAAAGACCCTTCTCAGTGGTGGTTCTCATGTTTTGGATCTCCCTGGCATGGAAATCAAGCTAGGTGTGTGTGTTGTGTGTGTGTGTGTGTGAGAGAGAGAGATCATTTGATAGTCCTTTAATTGTTTATCTGGAGATATTTTAATGTGTATTATATCATAAGCCTGCTGGGCTTAAGGTTGACTCAACCCTCCATCCTTTCAAGGTTGATAAAATGAGGACCCATCATATTGTTGGGGGCAATATGCTGACTCTGCAAACCACTTAGAGAGGGTTGTAAAGCACTACAAAATGGTATATAAGTCTAAGGGCTATTGCTATAAGTTTTAAAAGGTATCCATGACATCCACTACCTTAATCGGAATGCCAAAATAAGGATGGTGATGTTGAGATGCAAGCTGTGCCTCTTTTTAGATGTATGAGCAATGTTGCAATGCATGTACCAAGAGAACAAGGTTTACGCTGCAACATCCCAATGGATCTTAACAGCCTCCAGGTACTGCTTAAGCATTTTTACAGTGATCCTGGTTCAGTATGAATATATAAATAGCTGAATATTGCCAACATACTGCTAATATCATAAATCACCATATGATGGTCTCACCCAGCAGCTTCAAATGTATAGTAGATAGTATAGGAAAGGAACAGAATCAGGTAGTAGCCATAGTAAAGCAATTAAGGACTCAAGCATTGATGCCCAATGACTGGGCCTGTCCACTGAACTAAAATGGAACCTCAGGAAAATAGTCTCCAACACCCAACATTTGCAAGCAGTCCAGGAGGATACCATAGTTGATGGTATCAAAAACCATTGACTGGTTTAATAGGACCAGGATGTACACACTCTTCTCATATGCAATTGCTTGATGTAAGCGTGTTACTCTTAGCCAATAGCACTATTTCCATATTTTTGTTTGGGGGGGAAAAGGAGAAGAGTTTACTGTGTACCATATTTTGAATTTTTCAGAGCCAAACCTCAGCAAATAACAAAGAGTACAAAACTACATGTGTCCCAAGCAGCATGCTTATATCATCCCCATATGTATTCTTAATATGTTTATTCAATCATTCATTGAACACCAGGGGGACACCAAACCTCTTTCTTTTACTTCTGTTCAGTACTGAACCAGTACTAGTTTATTTATAAAAGTACTCATTTATTTTCACTCAGACTTTACTTTTGTTATGTGCCATTTTACTGCACTCATAACCAACATTAAACTCAATCTATTTAGAAAAATTCCATAATTGCATACTATACTCTTGCATGTTCTGTCTAAATCATAATATCAGCAAACTTGCATTCATACATCTACAAATATTTTTATTGTCTCCTTTCATGCTCTTTCAATCAGAATTCTACAAATTGTTTTATAATTGTTACATTCACTTTTGCAAAATTTCTCTTGGTATAGGGCAAGTATAGCAGTATTCTTCCAGTAGTCAGGTGCAGATAGAAGCACAACAACTTCATAAACAAATCACATTCCTATTTTAACAGTTCTCCAATGATACCATCCATACCTTCAGCCTTCCATTTTTTAAAACATTCTTAAAGTATTTGTGATGTCCTTTTTTTCTTGGACACTAACATTGTCAGACGTGAACACTGGGCCCTATCTAAGAAAATACAATTCAATGTAGAGAAAAGTAAAGTCTTACACTTAGGCAAGAAAAACCAAAAGTACAGATATAGACTGGGTGAAACCAGGCTTAATAGCAATAACTGTGAGAGGGATCTTGGAGTCTTATGGACAACCAATTAAAAATGAGCCAACAGTGTGCGGCGGCGGCCAAAAAAGCCAATGCAATCCTAAATTGCATTATCAGAGGGATACAATCAACATCAAGGGAGGTACTAATACCACTCTATAAAGCCTTAATAAGACCACACCTATAGTACTGCATCCAGTTTTGGTCACCACACTATAAAAAAGATGTTGCAACTCTAGAAAGAATGCAGAGAAAAGCAAGCAAGATCATTAGGGAACTGGAGGCTAAAACATTCGAGGAACAGTTCCAGGAACTGGGCATGGCTAGTCTAGTGAAGAGAAGGACCAGGGGAGACAGGATAGCAGTGTTCTAATATTTGAGGGGCTGCCACAGAGAGGAAGGGGGTCAAGCTATTTTCCAAAGCACCTGAAGGCCAGACAAGGAATAATGGATGGAAACTGAACAAGGAGAGATTCAACCTGGAAATAAGGAAAACTTTTCTGACAATGAAAACGATCAACCAATGGAACAGCTTGCCTTCAGAAGTTGTGGGAGCTTTATAACTGGAAGCTTTCAAGAAGAGACATTTTTGCCATCTGTCATAAATGGTGTAGGGTTTGCCTGGGCAGGATGTTGGACTAGATGACCTACAAGATCCTTTTCAACTCTATTAATCTGTATCTGTATTTATAGCATTCATATACGTACCACTCATCAATATGTTGTCATTCCCCATAGCTCAGATTCATCTTCCAGCATATTCTGACTTTATCTACATCACAGATCATAATTTTTATTGTTAATCAGTCTACTGGAAGCTTCATGTTTGACTCACATCAAAAATATTTTTAAGCAAATCACTATGCATTTTCTCTGTTATTTTTAATCTTCACTATTCCATGCTTTCTTTGACTGAACTCTTTATAACTACAATATATAGATACATGAATTTTGTTAATTTGCTATGTGTACTTATCAGTAAATTTATTCCTACTCACAACGTACCCATATCTTAAGCAGATAGTCACTACTCAACACACCCATTCATTCTTGGATCTTTAAATGTCTCGGTCACTTTTACTGTATCTCTTATTTGATTTCTACATTTATCATTAACAGACTTTTTTTCCCTGATCACATTCATTTTTTCTCAAAATTATATCTTATTTTTCCATTATCCCCATTTGCTGTAATGTTATATGCAACTGTTACCAATCAATGTGTTCCTATTCCTGTGCACTCACAATAACATACCTTCTCACATGCATCCTAATCTTTCCATTCATAATTGATCCTACAACTTCATTCTCTACATGTATCAGTGGTGGATTCCGGATCCCGTTCCAACCAGTACGATTGGAACGGGCGCAGCAACGTCCACATGGTCGCACGCAGCACATGCACACAGCACGCACATGCATCTTAGCGCCTCTGAGAGCCTCCACAAAGCTCCAGCTGCTCAGAGGAGTATCGCGCAGGGGCTGTACATGCCATGCACATGCGCGGAAGTGCCGAAGACTTAAAAGACCAGTAAGGAGCTCAGGCGGGCAGGTGGGCCCTCCGGAGCACTGTACCAGAACGGTATCGGTGCTCCAGGCAGGCTCCGGTATGCCCGTATTGGGGCATACCGCCTGCAACCCACCACTGCTCTACATGTATCCATTAATTCCACAAGGTCAGATCACCTCCTTCCAATCTATGATGTTCTTTCTCCCTTTCTTATTTTTACAGACACACAATACATATACTTTCATTTATTTTATTTATACTCCCTATCATTAACTCTTGCATTCCAAATCACAATCTTCCACTCTCCCATTGATCACCATTTATCATGACTTACACTGTCACAAAGTTTTCACCTAAAGTCATGCGATTCAGAGGTGGTATTCTGCTGGTTCACCCTGGTTCAGCCGAACCGGTAGCGGCGGTGGCAAGAAGGTTCAGCCCACCCACACAGACAGACATCATCACAGATGCTCTGCACATGTGCAGAAGGTTCCGAACCGGTAGCGAAGATAATAGGATGTCATGCCTGATGCAGCTGAATGAAGAAGAAGTAAAAAAGTATACCAGTCTTAGCCAGTTTCAACGCAAGCACATCAATGCTACTCTGTACAAGCTTAAATCAAAGACTACTTTATATTATTGCATTCAACTTTCCAACTTAGAAATACATGCACAGACAAACTCAGAATACAAAATATAAAAACCATTGAAGTGAAATATTTCCCAGAAAGCTCACCATTTATGTGAGGCATTAATCTAAACTATTCTTTTCAGGGACTTTGAAACTTAAATGGATTTTGATTTTATTGATGGGAACTTATACTTCAGAAATAGTAATTTATCCAAAACTGACTAAATCCATTGTTCAATTGTTCAATCAATGCTGCACTATGCACTTTCTGCATAAAATATTGGTATGTTCTATATCTTCACAGTTTATGTAATCTGATGTGGAACAATGAGAACTGGCAATATAAAGCAGTCTAACAAATCGCTGTTATAATGGTGAAAAAACTCAGAACATTCTGACTGTTTTAATTCCCATGCGTCACATTTTTCTGTGCCCTAACAGCAACATAGACGCTTGCTGCCTCTAGTTCTCAAACTGTCTCCACTCCTTGAAATAAAACCAAAAGTATGCCCAGGATTTTCCTTTATTTATGCAGTTTTAAAACTCTTGTATGCAATTTTCTTCAGCCAGAATGACTAATAATTCTACATGCTGGAATGTCAGTGAAAGAGAGCTAAAGAAATCTCTGCACTGAATCTAATCAGCTAAAAACTATCCCTGATTGGATAAAATCAATATACGTGCTATGTATTTCTTAATGTTGTGATAATAATATGCATTCTTCTTTATCTGTTGGGTAATAATTTAATTTGCCATTTATAAAATAGTATTTCAGTTAAATTATCATTGTTAATGTGCAAGATTCAAAGATTTACCTTAATTATGAGCTAAGCTAGAATGTGTGTCAAGTCTCATGTAGCAGCACACTTTGTTGCAACTCTAGCTTTCCACCCTTCCATTGAGCCAAGGGAAGGCCATCACGAGGAATATCCTACTATGAGGCATGACTGAAAGAAGGACACTTAATGTGGACTTAGATTTAGATTTGGACGCCAGTCCGGCTTCCGACCCGGGCACAGCACTGAGACAGCCTTGGTCGCGTTGGTTGATGATCTCTGGAGGGCCAGAGATAGGGGTTGTTCCTCTATCCTGGTCCTATTAGACCTCTCGGCGGCTTTTGATACCATCGACCATGGTATCCTATTGCGCCGGTTGGAGGGGATGGGAGTCGGAGGCACCGTTTTGCGGTGGTTCGGCTCCTACCTCTCCGACCGGAAGCAATGTGTGTTGACAGGGGGGCAGAGGTCGTCCCTGAGGCCACTCACTTGTGGGGTGCCACAGGGGTCGGTCCTCTCGCCTCTCCTGTTCAACGCATATGTGAAGCCGCTGGGCGAGATCATCCGTGGTTTTGGGGTTGAGTACCACCTGTACGCTGATGATACTCAGCTGTACATTTCAACCCCAAACCACCCCAACGAGGCTGTCGAAGTGATGTCCCGGTGTTTGGAAGCCGTTGGGGTCTGGATGGGGGACAACAGACTCAAACTCAACCCCTCCAAGACCGAGTGGCTGTGGGTACCGGCACCTCGGTTCAGCCAGCTGACTCCATCGCTGGCCATAGGGGGCGAACAACTGTCCCCTGTGGAGCGGGCGCGCAATTTGGGCGTCCTCCTTGATGCCCGGCTGTCAATGGAGGACCATGTGGCAGCCGTGGCAAGGGGGGCGTTCCACCAGGTTCGCCTGGTGCGCCAATTGCGCCCCCTACTGGACCGGAGTGCCCTGCGCACGGTCACTCATGCACTGGTGACGTCTCGCCTGGACTACTGCAATGCCCTCTACATGGGGCTTCCCTTGGGACGCATCCGGAGACTGCAGCTAGTTCAGAACGCAGCCGCGCGGGTTATTATGGGGAGTACACATTACTCCCACGTAACACCTCTCCTGCGCGAGCTGCACTGGCTACCTGTGGCCTTTCGGGTGCGTTTCAAGGTATTGATCACCATCTTTAAAGCGCTCCATGGCATAGGACCTAGTTATCTGCAGGATCGCATCCTACCACACACGTCCCTGCGACCTATCCGCTCACACAGGGAGGGGCTCCTCCTGGTGCCGTCCGCTAGGCAATGCCAGCAGGCAACACCTAGGAGTAGGTCCTTCTCTGTGATGGGCCCAACCCTCTGGAATGACCTCCCCCCTGACATTCGAACTACCACCGACCTCCGCTCCTTCGGTCAAAAGTTAAAGACTCACCTATTTCAATCAGCTGGCCTGGCACTTTCTTAGTTTTACCTCCCGGGGATTTATTTTAATTGGGTTTGGGGTTTTAATTGGGATGTTTTTAGGGTTTTAGAATAATTTATTTCTTGTACAGTCTATCTCCCCCTCCAAATGTATTTTAAATGTATTTCATTGTTATGACTGTATTTTATTTGCATTGACTGTACACCGCCCCGAGTCCCTTGTTGGGAGAGGGGGCGGTCTAAAAATCTAAGAAATAAATAAATAAATAAATAAATTTATTAGATTTATAGACCGCCCCCTCTCCCCAAAGGGACTTTGAGGCATGCAATAGAAAGCAATATCAATTAACATCTTGATCTATGTCCCAGCATAGCTTATTTATCCCTCACAAACATAGCTAAATAAAATAGAAACACCCAGAGAATAAAATATTTTTAAAAATTCCCCCACGGGGAAGAAAGGTTGGTAGAAACCAGTGGTTTAGATTTCAACAGAGCGTTAGTATTTATACCTATCTATCTCAACTGATTTCAAATAATCTGATTACACTTTTTCCTCAAAAGATTAGAGGAGACACTTTCTTAATCAGTTTGTTATTTTTTTAAAAAAAAAAGTCAACATGAAATAAATACATGTTTGAATTTCTCCTAATATATCCTGCTCCAGCTATTCCAGGTGCCATATTGCTGTAAGAGTAATTTGAACTGTTTCAAGCTGATGGAATCCTCTACGTGAAGCTAAGCAGAATTGGGCCTGATTGGAACTTTAATGGAGAGCTTCAGGAAGAGCAGACCATACTAGGAAGTCAAAAAGATGTCCAGAAGAAAACAATAGGAAACCACTTCTATGATGTTGACAATTAAACTCTTGCTTTCCATAAAATTTGACTTAAAGGAGACTTAGGTAAGTTGTGAAAAATATGGCATTACAGAGTTTTTTGTTTTGTCTTGTTCTCTTTTGTTGCATTTGTATTGTAAGTATAATGATTCAAATATTCTGTGGAGAAGTCTTTCTAGTAGGACTGTTTTTTACATTCAATGAGAAATTGGTAAGGCATTACTGTATAACTGTCATGATAGGGAACAAAAGATTCAGTGCAATAGGATACAAACTTTGCACACTTCAAGCAGCAGTAATCTTCAGAGCATGTAGACATGTAGATTTGGTCTGTAGGTGCTAAAATTATTCTTGGGTAAATTTGCTATTCAAGTCCACTCTGATGTGAAAAAGGATGCTATCCATGTTACTGTTCCACTAAACTGAAACTATTTTTTGTTATCCTGAAAATTTAATGTAGGCTCTTTTCCAAAAGCCCACAACAGGAGATGAAGCTTGAAATTGTCACCTTATATGTACTGCCAAGACAGCACAGATACCATACATAGATGTCACAGTTGGGGGTCTCTTGGGCTGCTATATCTCAAAAATCTTTGTAATTTAGTTCCTATGCAGAACCAACTTGCTTTAGAGAGAAGAACCTGAAAGGTTATGCAGAAAGTTCCATCACATGTTGTTTCATGCACAAAACATAAAAGGTTTATTCAGACACAGATTCAAATATGAGTGCTAGGCAATGGTATTTTGAAATAGGATGGTCAGGAAAGATATGATGATACAGAAGGCCAATCAAGCATAAGGAACTAAAAGTGTAAGGTATTGTTTTGTATTAGAAATAAAATAATTTCTGTTTTGTGTTGTGCTCTGTTATGATAAAAGACAATTTTATCTTCTACAGACACAGATTCAGAGTGAAAGACTCCCAAATGACTATCACAATCCTTTTCATATCATGGCTCAAGACATGATATAGAGAAAATTCTGGATTATTGTGGGTAATTCATCACAACCATGATTCCCCAACCTGATATGGACTGTGTTTAAATGCCTTGCAAAGCTAATTTACTTTAAACAGGTTTTAAAATTGTGTGTGAGTGAAGTTTGGAAGATATTGAGTTTAGTTAATAACAACTAGACTTTAACAGCTGTATTACTGATGCTTTTGAAATGTACTGTGCTTGATTTTTTAAACGTTTAATCTAGGCTACCTTCCAGTTTTGTGGAAGTTGAAATAACTAAGTAGAATTAGAATGATAAATGAAGACTGAGCACTGGCACTGTTCGACACACTCCGTGCAAATTGTCACAATTTCCCTCCTAGTTCCATTTTCTCTTCCTTAAAATATGTAGCTTTCATTTTCCCATGCTGTAAAGCAGAACTGTATCACAGTACTGCTCATACAGATCAGATGTGTTGACATGCAGAATTGTCTTATATCTGATGTGCCCACAGTCAGAAATCAGTATGCGAAATTAATTGTCACAGGTATGCTTTTTAAGCAGACAGAAAGCTGCTTCAAGAGCTGCTAACCCTGCTAAACATTATATTACAATAGGATAAAATTGAGCTGTGACAAAACTCTTACTCAATAGATAATAAATCTCATGTAGTGGATCTGATTCACCTTGTTAACAGTGGAACATCTTCTCCTTGCATAACTAATGATAGTGTCATATATATTGCTACCCATTGCAGGTTATTGTCAGAAAAAAAATGTTTTGTGGATTTTTATATCAATTTGTATGTTCTGGTCTATTACCTTTCTGAGAACAAATACTTAAATATTAATTGCTGTGTTCATGTGGGCATCCCTAGTCTAATCAAGAATTTAAAATGTTTGAATATATTCAGATACTTGAATTTAATTTATGTATTATGATCTCAGCACCAGCATGAATACAGTTTCTATAATATTATTCAGAAATGTTGAACTGGGCTTGTCAATTAAACTGCAAAACTAAACCTTCAACTTATACAAATTAATTTAAATTAATAAATTTAAATTAATTAATAAATTAATTAACATAATTTTGTATCATGCTACCATCCTCGTTAAAAGGTGCTATTACTACAAATTACCTATTGTCATGTTCAGCTGGACCTGCCAACCAAGCTTATTCCACCCAAAATTTCAAGATGCCACCTTGAAATTGCTAGGAAATTACCTAAATACTTATTTTAACTTGCTATTCTGTGGTAAAAAATATCTGATATAAATGATACCATAATGTTACTAGGAAATTTGATTTATGTGATGATGGTCACTAACTGAGCAATTTTATAAAGGACATGCTAAATTCATGAAAAAAAATGCATCACTGATCAAATAGAATCTCCGTGATAATTTTTCTGAACTTTGTGGCAGTCTTTGTTACCATTGATCAAAGCATCTTTTGAATCAACCATTTCATCATAAAACATATTAAAATGCTCTCCCCCCCCCCCCCCCGTCAGGGCAAAGTATGCTTCTTTTGTTCCATTTTGCTTCCTTCAGCTTGCGCAGTGCCACTAGCTGCTCTCTAACTCCTTAAACCAGGGGTGAACAAACTTGGGAACTTTAAGACTTGTGGACTTCAACTCCCAGAATTCCCCAGCTGGCTGGGGAATTCTGGGAGTTGAAGTCCACAAGTCTTAAAGTTCCCAAGTTTGGACACCCCTGCCTTAAACAAACTATTGGAAGTAGAATCTCCTAATAGTCTGTGCTAAAGTGTCATCAGAATGAAAATCACATATAGCTTTTCCTTTGATCAACTAATTAGAAAATCACTTTGGAACTTCTGAACAATATCTGGATGTTGTTTTGAGGTGAGGCACACTAAAGTTCAATCCAAGTAAGACAGAGATAATTATGATGGCCGTTGTCTTTTGTATATGTTTGATTCTCAATAATACCCTGTTTCCCGAAAATAAGACCTCCCCGGATAATAAGCCCAATCGGGCTTTTGAACACATGCGCTAAAATAAGCCCTCCCTTGAAAATAAGCCCTCCCCAAAAATATTGCAACATAGCAGCAGCCATGAGGTGACCATGCTCACCGCCTCCTGCACCTCAAAAAAAATAAGACCTCCCCAAAATTAAGGCCAAGTGCTTATTTTGAGAGGGGGGCAAAAGAAAATAAGACCCTGTCTTATTTTTGGGAAAACACAGTATTATTTCACTTCTGAAGAACCAAGTTCAAAGCTTCAGGATATTTCTGGACTTAGAAATATCTGTGAAAGCACAAATGATGACAGTGGTGAGTAGTGCACTTTAGCAGGTTAAACTGATTTGATATGGTCACACTCAGTCACACTCAGGTTAGATTGTAATGCGTATTACACTAGATTCTCTTTGAAGGATTTGGAAGTGTCACCTGGTGCAAAATGTACTACATATGTAGATAATGGTTAAATGACATACAGACCATATGTGTTCCCAATGAGCTTATGTATGTCTCCAAGAAATACTCTTAGAGTTCTCTTTTTAATACCAGTTCCTGAGAACTTGAAAAATAACTAATCATCAGAGGAAGATTAAACCAAGAGATGGTTTCACTCAGTATAAAAAGAGGTTTACATATCTGAATGAAAGTTTTTTCCCCCAAGTATAAGTAAAATGACTTTAGTAATCTTATGAAGCTGCATTGTCAGTAAAAAGCAATTCTCCTTCAATAGCGCCTTCAGTAGCTTTACAAAACACAATTTGGGTATTAAACAAGTATTAAAAGGACCCTAACAGCAACTTTCAGAGATAAGCAATTGATTTAAATGTTATACTAATACGAAAATGGCACTTGGGCCGAGTTCTATGTCTCTCCACATTCACACAGCATGTTGTTATCCAATAAAAGCCTCCACTTGAATATATTGGTCTTACATTTAGGCACTCCAACCCTCAATCTATTCAGAATCCTCCAAGTAGTGTAAGGGAAACCAGATCCTTTAGCCATAACCACCTTTAATGTTATTTCTTGCTCAATGATCTCCTTCCTCTATCTTTTAATAAAGCTTTTCCTATATCTGAGTTGGAGGGCTTGGGACATAAGTCCATTCAGAGGATTATCTGGGTTCATTCTCATGCTAAGTTCCTTCGGTATCTGCTGCTACCTCTCTCCTGATCTTATGTGCGGCAATGCTAGCGAGGGAGTATATTTTCTCTATTGGTGTAGATTTGAGGCATCCTATTACTAAATGTAACTTCATTGATGGCAATGCTTCATTGATGGCGATGTCAACTTTTTTTGCGTGTGAAGATGTGCCCCACATTGGGGCAGCTTACTCTACTACAGAGATGCTCAAGGTCAAAGCTGATATGCACAACATAGATGGCTGAGCTGCCCATGTATAGTTTATTAATTTCCTGATGATATTGTTCCTCGAGATAGCCTTAGTATTCAGGCAATGCTGTTTTAAAAAGAGCCTCCAGTTGAGTGTTTCAGCTACTCAGTGTTGGACAGTGCTGTAGTTAGTTCCCTTGCCACATAATGTCCAACTCTTCCCTTGCATCTTGATTTTGGAGGTGTAAAGCATACACATGGGTCTTGTTTGGGCTGGGTTTTAAATGGTTGATTGTGTTTTGTTCTGATTGAGATTTTCCAGCTACCTCATCAAAAGTTGATCCTTGTCGGCCACTGCTGTCTTGTCCACATGGTTCAATAGATTTGTGTTGTCAGGGACTGGTTGATTGTTTGTATAGTGTCGGAGATAATACATTTCCTTTTGGCAGCTCATTTTTCTGCATCCTCCCTCTACTCGTACTTACCATTCAGTAGCACATAGAATCTCCAGTTCTGGAGGAAGCTGCCAATGACTCTGGTTAGCTTATGATCTCTGCTGATATTATTTAATTTACATAGCAATATCCTATGGTTTACAGTGTCATATGCTGCACTTATGTTGATGAAAGCCACTCCAGTAATTAGTTTTCTTTCAAAACCATCCTCAATATATTGTGTAAGGTTTAGGATTTCACCACAACATGACTTCCCTGTTTGCTCCCTTATAATCATTTCAACAATAAATTTTTGAAATACGATTGAGAATCATACGTTCCAATGTCTTGTAGAGATGCATAGGAGTGATACTGGTCAGTAATTTTTCAGCTCATCTGAGACTTTGCTGGGTTTCAGTAAGGCAGCAACTGTAGCCTGCCACTATCCCACTTTGGGGATCTTAAATTCAGATGTACAATAGTTCATCAATTGCTTTTATTATTTTTATAAACAAGTTAAGGTGGAAAGCATACATAATACGCCTTCCTCCTTCTATCTTCCCACAACAACAACAACTTTGAGGTGAGTTAGGCTGAGAGAATGTGACTGACCCAAGATCACCCAGCTAGTTTTCATGCCTAAGGCAGCATTAGAACTCATGATTTCCCATGATTATCTGGTGCCTTAATCACCACACCAAATATTTATTATTAGTAGTATTTAATGTACAAAACAATCACTTTTTAAATTATCTGAGTTTTTGAAACAGGAAGACATTCTTCTAAGGTAGAAACAGGTATTGCTGAAATTTCAAATCAATGTTTGTTACCATCATAGACAATTCCGGTGTTTCTGAGGAAAATTTGAGGGAAGGGCAAGCAACTGCAGGGTCCTACCAATTTCAGGGAGCAGGATGAATGACTCTAGAATGCCACAGATACCAGAGTTGGCATGAATTATGCATCCCTTGTTTAAAGAGAGGTCAACATCATCAATAATGGACCAAGGATTTCTTGCCATCCATTTGTATCTTCTTGTGCCAGCAGCAATTCATGAAATCTGCATGGATTTCCTCACTATTTTTCAGAACTGAGCAAAGAAGCTATAGAAGAGAAAATGCTACCAGGCCAATATGCAGCAAATTTCGGTGCACGTTTACTAGGCTCTGGATGAATTCAGGATTAATTTGCAGATATGATTAGAAGACCTAATTAATGACAACAAGGTAGAACAACTAGACTTAGAATTGACAGTGAAGAAACTGAAATGATGGACGATGAATGGCTTTTAGGATCAACGATCAACAGTAAGGGGAGAAGCAATCAAGAAATACCTTGGAAAAGATATTCAGCTGTGATGTTTCTGTACCTACAAAGACCAGAATCATGCAAGCTATGGTATTTCCTGTGATTTCCTTTTCGAGACCACCTACTGCCACCAATAGCCTCCCACCGTCCAGTACGATCCCACAGAGTTGGCCTCTTCAGGGCGCCGTCGGCCAGACAGTGTCGGCTGGTGACCCCCAGGGGGAGAGCCTTCTCTGTGGAAGCGCCTTCCCTCTGGAATGAGCTGCCCCCGGAGCTTCGCATAATCCCTGACCTCCGGTCCTTCCGAAGCACCCTAAAAAGTTGGCTTTTCCAGCAAGCCGGCCTGGCCTGTTAATTTTATTTAATTTTTAAAATGTGAGTGTTATATAAATTGGGTTTGTTTTTTGGACTGTTTCTAATTTCCTTTTAACTTTTGTACTATGTGTTTTTTAATGCTGTATGCCGCCCTGAGTCCTTGGGAGAAGGGTGGCATGTAAATCCAATAAATCCAATCCAAATCCAATACTCTATGAAAGTCAAAGTTTACTTTTAAAGAAGCAGGGTAGGTAGACTATTGATATCTTTGAACTTTATATTGGAGAAGACTCCTGAGAATACTGTGGATAGGCATGAAAACAAATCAGTGGGTCATTGAACAAATCAAACCAGAGTTCTTACCTAAGACACAAAGGACCAGGCTCAAATTATCCTACTTTGGGCATGTTATGCAAAGAGCCAGCTCTCTGCAAATTCTCTAACGCTGGAAAAGGTGTGAGGAAAGAAAAGGACAACCAACAGCAAGATGGATAGACATGGTTACAGTGATGAGTGCACAGCTGCAAGACCCAAAATACTAAGTGAAGGATAGATTGTCATGGAGTAAAATCGATGTGGTTGTGATTGTGGTTGTTAGAAGTAAAAAATGATTTAATTGCACAAAATCAAATCGGGTACATTGGTATACTAATTTTTATATTAGTATGAAAAAAGAGAAAGAATAAAGGAAGGATTGTATATTATCCCCAGCTCAATCAAGAAATGGCAACTGTAATACGGAAGAGGGTGCTGGGATACCAATGTCCATTAAAAAAAAATTAACCATAGAATTTACATTTTGCAATCTTACATTGTTCTAACATTTCAAGCCATTTCCTGCTTGACCAATCATTCCCAACATGGGGCCCACACCCCACAGAGGGGCAATTTGATTTTTAATGGGAGCAATTTGAAGCTTGTTTAAACCAAGTTAATGGCCTTTTAGGCTTCCTCCTTGTGAGTAGAGTTCACTTTTTGAGTAAAGTAAGGAATATATGTCACAGGGGAGGGGGGGGCATCAGGATTTTAGAGATGCTTAGTTTGGGCATGGCCAAAAAAAAGGTTGGGAACTACTGTGCCTGACTATACAAAAATAATATTTCAGATTTTATTTTATGTGTCTATTAATAAACCGGACATCTCACCACTGCCAACTCGTTGTGGCCACAGCGAGTTGTCCCGCAGTAACTTGGCCATAGCAAGTTGGCCTTGGTGAATTGTCCTACAGGTCACGATGAATTGTACATGGACAGTCCTCAACTTGCTACCACAATTGGACCCAAAATTTCTATTGCTAAGTGAGACTTTTGCTAAGTGAATTTTTCCCCATTTCTTGCCACATTTGTTAAGTGAATCACTTCAGTTGTAATTTTGTTAACAGGGTTGTTAAATGAATTTGGCTTCCCCATTGACTTTGCTTGTCAAAAGGCCACAAAAGGTGATCACATGATCCCAGGACACTACATTTGTCATAAATATGAGTCAGTTGCTAAGCATCTGAATTTTGATCACATGACCATAGGAATGCAGCAATGGTCATAAAGTGTGAAAAATGGTCATATCACTTTTTTCAGTGCCATTGTAACTCAGAACAATCGCTAAAGTAACTGTTGTAAGTTGAGAACTGTCACTGCGTTAATTGTTTGCTAGCTGAACTGAATAGTTACTGAAGACTTATTGCGCAGGTCATAGGCCCTTATCAGCAATGATTTACTGCACATGCTTAACATGTTTATAACACATCACACATTCCAGAGACTTCTTTCCTTTTGCTCTTCTGTTCGTCTGCCTAGAAGGTGGGTGACAAACTGCTCTTGCCAAAATGTAACAATTAGATAGATTTGTTTATTTTCTTATTTTAATAGTTCTTATTAAAAGTTTGTTTTAATTAGAACTTGTTACTGGATCTTACTTTCGCTTCTTGAAGATATGCTGTTTGGAAAAGCCGACAGTCTACACCTCATTAGCTCAGGGTGAAATTTCCCCTGACAAGGACTACCTGTACAAAACTTAGGACAACTATTGCTTACCCTTCTGAAAAAAAATATGTATCATGCTCATTGCTGATAAATAGTACTATGGCAAAGGTATTTAAATATGTTGGTAAAACTAAACAGTGAATGAAATGAAATAAATAACCACATCCCTCTTTCCCCGAAAATAAGACCTCCCTGGATAATAAGCTCATTCAGGCTTTTGAGTGCATGCGTTAAAATAAGCCCTCCCAAAAAAATAAGCCATCCCAAAAATATATTGCAACACAGCAGCAGCCGTGAGGTGACCACGCTCGCTGCCTCCTGCACATCAAAAATAATAAGACCACCCCAAAAATAAGGCCAGTGCTTATTTCAAACACGGTACTTTTTAAAAACTAAACATCTAGCAAATTTCTCATTTTTTATTAGCATAACAAAAAGTCATGAAGTTTTTATGAAAGGCATTCATTCTCTCATTCTCTCTTGCACTTTAAGTCTGAATTATCCTTTAAGAAACATTAAACATTTTAAAAGATGAGCTTTCAGTGAACTGTAGTGCGGTAGGCGCTATTTTGAAGTTCCTGCTAAAATGACATTGAGGGAAATGAACACATATTTTTTTACCACACACAAATATGTAGTTTTGGATCAACAAATCATCAAATCACATCTTTATTATGGCATGTTATGTTATCACTTCCCTCCTTCTCTGGATGCTCACGCCAAAGCTTAGCTGTTTATGATGAACTTGATAAGCTGACCCCCATAAAACCATATGGGGCAGCATTTCACACACTGCAAGTTTCATCTTGTGCATTTTAAACATACAGTACATAGTTTTAATTTAGTTTGTATTTTTCTGGACTTTAAACTTGGATGCTCACATCAACCAAATTTTTGAAAGATCTTGTTTTTCAATATTTTTCCCTTAACTTTAATCCTTTCTTATATGTCTGTTATTAGTAAGCACACTATTCCCATGGATACATATTACCTGAATACATTTTTTTGCAGGAGGCTTGGGGTTAAAATGAGGTTTCTGTTCTAAGGTTGAAATTCAAACCTTTAAATATTGATTCTGCCATAGAAAGTCTGCATAAAATGTAATGGAGGATCGATGGCTGAAATTAAGTAAGGACATGTTTTAATCAGAAATTGGCTCAAGAAGCTTGTATATAACATATTGAAGGGATCCACTGGTGAATGTTATTAAAGGTTCTTAGCCATGAAACAACTATTTGTTTTGGGAGGATTTTTACGGGGAAAAAAGGGAGAAAAGAGAATATTCAAAAAAGAAGAAAAGTTGTTGAAAAGTTTCTATTCTGTCTTTCCACACTTCATCTAGCATTTAGAATCCCTGCCATCTCTTCTGTCCCTGGGTCCATTTCAATTCCACAATTACATTGATTATTGACTATTCATCTCCTATGATTATATATCATTATATTCACTATTTTTCCATACCACTAAAAAAAAAAACCCCACTACTTGTGTTATAGCAATCTTCCTATTATGGCAAGTATTTAAATCGGCTGAAAAAGATTGAAATTAAAAGCATAATGTAAAAAGTTACAAATGCAATTAAACTTTCTTCTGTGACCATAATAAAAATTGATTTGGGGAGGTGGGAATTAAACTTAGCAAACAAAAAGAAACAAATTTAAATCTAATTATTAAAAATCTGACAAACAGTCTTTACAGATTTCTTGGTTGTATTGAGATTGGGGACCGTATTTGCTGCCAAAGGAGTTGCATTCTTCCTTCCACATATTAAATAGAGGGACTTGTGGCACAAGGGAAATCTCTGAACGGTGTGCCTCTGCAGATTTTAACACTATACAGCTTTCAGTGGGGAGAGGCAAGTCAATTACTTACTCAGAACCCAAAGGTTGTATGTCAAGATATTTGCTAGGAAATGGAAACAAAAGCAAGCCGCAACTTGGCACTTTGTACCTACTGTCAAAGAGAAAGAGAAAACAAACTGAAATCTTGCCAATTTCATTGCTATGCCAATTTGTAACTTATTGCTGTGACTGGGCTACTGCACATCCTGGAACAGTTCCCAAAAAATGCAGGAGGTCAACACAACACAATTTTAATAGCGTTCGTTCCATTCTTGCCACTAGTACAGGGGGTCAAACTCATGTTGTCATGGCGGTGTCATGTGACGTATCAGGACTTTTTCCCTCTTCACTAAACTGGGCGTGGGCATAGCCAGCGCATGACACATTCGGCCTGCGGGCCATGAGTTTGACAGCCCTGCACTAGAACAACAAAACCATGCTTATGCCTACAATAAAAAATAGATACCAAAAGGCCAGTATGCTATCCTTGTGGCTCTACACATCATTGGTTTTTAATAGTAAAACAAGTAAGAATGTCTTTGCAGTTGGATAAGTTCTCTACCAAGTTTCTTACTACTGTATTTTTCAGATTATAAGATGCACCTTTTTCCCTCATAAAAGGTTGGTGTGTCTTACAAACAGAATACAGCATTTTTTGCCTCCCAAAACCCTGCCATGCAGAGCCTTTAGAAAGCTTCCAGAATGCTCCTGGGGCCTGGGGAGGGCAGAAATGAGTGAAAAACAGGCCGTTTTTTGCCCCACTGGCCCCCAGGAGCACTCTATAAGCCTCCTAAAGGCTATGCATGCCCTTTTTTTGACAAAAAATTGGCTGGTTTTCGTGAAAACAGGCCATTTTTTGCTAGTTTTTGCCCCCCCCCCCTGAGGAGCACTCCTAAAGGCTATTCATGCCCTTTTTTGAAAAAAAAAAAACCAGGCAATTTTTGGGAGGTTTGCAGAGTGCAAAAACTTTTTTTTTAATTTGCCTCTTCAAAATCTTGGTGTGTCTTATACTCCAAAAAATTCGGTATTTCAGGAACCTCAACAATTTAAGAAAGAGGCATCAATTGACTTTTGTTCTGTTTTATTCTGTTTTGCACTGACTTCTCATGGTGTTGTCAGTTAATTTAACACAATGTTTCTCAATTTTGGTAAATTTAAGAAATGTGGACTTCAACTCCCAGACGTCCCCAACAAGCATGTAGAATTCTAGCAGAAGGAAATTCTGTTTAATTCAAAATGAATGCATGCAGCATTAAGGCACCAAAACTCTATTTTAGTCTTATAGCCTTGATTTAAGGAGTTTAAAATGTGAAGTAGAATGTGCTTGTAGTGGTATGAAAAACTCTGGGTTTACCATGTGAAGTCTGTAACTAAAAATATTACTTTGCTCTGATGGAAATACTGTGTTATTTCTGATATTTAAAAAAACTTAAAGTGAACTCTATATGTGAAGAATATTAAATTGACTTAATGGGAAATGTGCTCACTATTGCTTTGGATAATCAAGATTTAATTTTGTGTTTAAGAAATGAAGTTTCTTAAATGAGATTTAACTCGTGTCTTTTTGCAATCTCCCCCCCCCCCTTACTGGTTGTGTGTGTGTGTGTTTGTGTGTCCGTGTGTGCAGCTAATGTCCTCCTCCCCTCTGTGTTTCCATTTTAAAACAAATAAAATTGGAATTGGACTTTAGAAATTGGAAATAAAAGTAAAAATAACTTTAAGTAAATGTGATATAAGAGAAAAAGTTTAAATAATTTGTTAAATTAATTAAGCAGACAATATGGAATTTTGGATGTATAATAAATTATTTGATATGTTAAAAAATGCATGTGAAACACTAAATGGGAAAAAACAGTGGAAATTCAGAGGAATACCTAAAACAAGGAAAAGGAGAAAAGGTGAAAAGAAAAGGGACTGAATGAAGAACAGAAAGATACTACAGAAGAAAAAGAGATTGTGAAAGGGAAATACTTAGATGGTTATACTGGGATTTACAGTGATATATCCAAAGGAGACAAGGGGGAAGTGGCCCCCCAAAAAGGGACAGTTAAATAGCAAAAGTGGGATTAATGGGGAAAGATGGGGGAACTGGGGAGAGGTACTAAAACAACAGGATTAAAAAGGAGAACAAAGATTGAAAAGAAAAAATATAGAAATTTTAAGATCAAGAAAAAGAAAAACTAGGCAAATGGATGGAAAGAAGAGTATATAAGAGAAGTGAAGTTTCTAAGAGACTAAGAGAAAATGGTTGAAAGGAGGAAAGAAAGAAAAGGATTTACTAGTAGAATAGAATGAAATTTGTAAATATAGCCAACAGTATATATTCAATACGATGGAAGGGAAATGGATTAATATTATTACTTGTGGATAACTAATTAAATAAAATGTTTACTATATAAAATTAAATTTGAGAATATATGTTATTTTAAAGTAAAACAGAATAATAGATGGAAATGATGTGTTAAATTGGATTACTTTGGAGAGGCAAATAATGATATTGTCTATATATTAAGAATAAATTAAAATTAAGTGGGAGAATATGGAATGAATATGGATGACTGAAATGTAAAATGAAAATATGATGTAAAATGAACTATGTACAATAGAAGATGTAAAGGAGGAAAAACCAGGACAACACTTTGTTTATAAAAGAAGTTAAAATATGTAACAAAAAATAAAAAACTTTATTTTCAAAATAAAAGAATGTTAAGTATTAATTAGTAGTGGGTAAAATGAGACACAAGAGGAAAGTTAGTTTGGACTTCACAATGAAATAATGGTCAACAGGTTCTAAGACTAGCTGCCTTGCAGAATTTAGAAACCTCCGTAATATCACATTTTCCTTTCTTTTACTAAGATAGTATAGACTCTATTGTTCCATAGGCTTTTGTGCCTATGAAGCAGACCGCAGGAAAGAATGGAGAGAAGTCAGCTGAAATACCCATAATTTTGCACGTTTTGTAGGATGTCCATAATATCGTATTTCTTCTAAGCATGAATGAAATGTTATTCTGTAGCTCATAAGAACTATGATTACAGCCAGATGTGCTATTCCTTTGAAGGCAGTTGAATTTATACAGAAGATTATACTCTGTGTCTCTTCCAGAGGTAGAAGCTATACTTGACAGGAATGTGGAAGGCAGGCTGCAAAGAAGTTGCTAAATATACATACTCAGCACTTGAAGAAATTCTCAGAGAACTTCAAATCCCAGCTGATTCCAAGAAAGCCAAGGGACTAGGGATCTGTCAGCTTCTTCCTGTTCCTCAGAATAATTGGTGTCAAGGCATGCCCGCTGGTGCGACAGATTACTGGTGAGTGTCATTTGCAACAGTGCAATGCAGATGAAGTGCTTGCCTTGCAAGGGAGAGAGTGTTGGGGTTCTGAATCATATATTTTGCACATGGATTACGGTTGAATAGAATTACTAGTCTCTTCATCTCCATTCATTTTCCTCACTTCTGGTATTACATGCCCAACTGAACAAACGTCCTCCTCTGCCCCAACACATCAAACTTTTTGCTTGTGTAGCCTTTTGTAGAGGAATCCACAAATCAGACAGCTTCATCAGAAACGTATGGGCATGAATGCACGCTGTATTTACAAAAGGGGCAGCACTTGCATCACAATGTCACAATGCTCATTATATCATTTTCCTCTCTTGCCCTCTCTTCATGTCCATGCTTTCAAAAATGAGAAAACATTGCATAACGGAAGCTCCTTCAATCCCTGAACCATTACAGTGCAGTGTGTCTGTCCCCCCCCCAAAAAAAACCAGTGGCGTGATAGATAATAACAAGTGACTACTATTATGCTATAGGCTCACATCAAATCATTGATTTTGTGAGGGAAACGGGAATGTATGTTTCAGAGTGGGATGTGGAATAAATTACTTTAGTTGAATAGCAACCATTACTTTTGACAGCCAATTACTTTTGACATGTTTTGATCCATCAACCCCAAATATCTCAATCCCAGGCATTATTACTATGAAACAATGTGTACATGCACAGAGAAGAGATTGGTAGAAAAGCATTAATGTATATACGACAAGAAATGATGGGAAGGAACTAAAAATTTTCATCCTCTCTTGTTTTTTCTATCTTCTATTGCTTTTGTATGTTTTCTCCCTGCCATTTCCTTTCTGATCGTGGAACAGGGTTGAAAAGATTATTTGAGACAATGGTTGTTGCTCATACGTTTTGTAAGGCAGTTCATTTGCCCATTACTCCCGCATTACTTTTAAGCTACACACTCAGTATACATGCATATTCAAGCTAGAAGTTTTAACCTATGGCTTGTGTATATATCAAACCAAGCCAAAAATAATCCAGCCATATTTTGGTTAAGTCTTACATATGTAACATGCAAAAACTGAATGCCACTTGAGCATCGTTAAAATTCTAACCATAATTTAGGATTATGTTTATTTTACTTTTTTACATTATTGTATTTTTTACTATTTTAGTTAATTCAAAAGAAAAAAATAGCATGTTAGATCACAATCAAAGTAAAATCAATTGCTTTGAAAACCGGGGCCATACTTGCAAATCCTGTGTTCAAACCTATTGACCCAACCCAGTGAAAAATCTGTTTTATTTTGTATATGTTGTAATTATCTCACTTTTAATAACCATACTTTGCTCTGGAAGGTAGGGAAATGCCCAATCAGTGGAAGTTCTCTGCAGCATGCTGAGGAGACGTAACCTTCTCACCACACTTCTGATTGCTTTGCCATGGGGTCTTCTACTAACTTTGTGGCATCAGTATCCAACCACCCGCTATCTGAGCCTTCTAAGAAGTAAGTATATAAATCCTGATTTACAAAACTTTCTTTCATAACAAATCTTTTGCAAAAAAAGTAGTCATTTACATAAAAATCAGGATATTTTAAAAATAGTGTTTATACAATTCTCTGAAGCTTGAGACTTCATTGAGTCAGATGCAAGGCATAGGTGATTTGTGTTGGAGATATGAATTCAGGAACTTTTGTTAGAACATACTGTATGCTCCTGAACATAACCAGAGTGTTGAAAGAATACTGAATAATTAAGAAGTAGAATATCCAATTTTTTAAAAAATACCCATAAGTTCATCTAGGATGTAGAGATAGCCCAGTTATAAGTAAACGTTAACAGACATTCATTGTATTTATATAAAAAGCTAGATTTATTAAGAACTACATGAAAGTAAAAAATGCATGCTTTTATCTAAATTACATCTTGAAAACAGGGAAAGTTGTGATAAAGTCTGAAGCACCAAAGAGAAGAAAATTTCTTATCTCTTAACAGCAGAGATTCTTGACAAAACAACATAGATATTTTTTTTCTCATCTATTTCTTGCCCTTTGCCCTTGTGATAAAATAGACTCATAAGGCCCTTGTTGGGTATAGACAACTTTTTGTTGTCCGTAAACAGTCACCCGGGCCCAACTTGTTTGAGTTTCTATTGGATTTTTATGAGAACATATTATAAATAGCCCAGAGTAATTTAAAATTAAACAGTACCTAAATTGTATTAAACAGTCAGTTGCAAAGAGATGGTGCCATTTTCAGCAGTTTGCAATTACCTAAATCTTGGATGGATGGGTGGATGGATGGCTGTCAGACAGACAGACCAGACTGACTGACTGACTGACTGACTTTCCTTGTTCCCAGACTAATTAATAGTTTGCAATTTCCTACCTGTATTTGCCCTAAGTACTATCTAGACCTAACTTTTCTAACATCAGTCAAGTTTAGCTAGCCTCAGGTTTAATTCACTATTAATCTGTAATATAAAGCTAGAGTAAGGCATCTTTTTTTTTTATCACGTGTATCTCATGTTCACTGATAATTCATTGGCAGTTTATACTAATCAATGTTTTCATTTCCTCAGAGGCTCTTTTGTTCTTTAATACTAGACTATTATTTACTTTCCATTCTACAAGCAAGTCCCCATTTAAATGACTGTTGCATTTCTCAGCCATTTGCACAAGCTGAGTTCCATGTAGGTTAGCTGGCTCTTTCGCACATCCACAAACAGCTAACTGCATGTAGTCCATTACTAATATACTGTATAGGCTGCAATACAAATATATTTTAATCTCTAATTTTCCTACAGCAGAAAAATACACAGCCAACACCAGAGACTAGCTTTTGGTTCGATTCCCTTCCCCTCATTCTATCCAACATAGAGCATAGTGTGGGTGTTTTGCTTTCAAAGGTGAAAGGAGGAAAAATCTTAGGACCTAAGAAGTAACTAAATTACAATTATAAAGGTAGCAAGATCTTCCACAGCTGCAGGGGAGGGGGGGCAAAGAATTTATGGGTTGCACAATGGCAACACTAATAGGTTATAACTCATCAGTGTTCGGAATATCTTCCTCTCCTAGACAACAGTCAGTGTGACCTCACAGTGCACCCACTAAGAGAAAATTAAGCACTCTCCTGGATATTGCTTCCATGATTCATAGTTGCAAACTCTTAAGGATATTGCTGTTACAATAAATATTTGGATTTGATGCAAACCCTATTTTTACTTTTTGGGGTATTCTTTTTTTCTCTTTAGTTTTCATATATATATTTATTCTATCATATATTCTATTTCCCGATCTTGGACTATCATATATATATGATAGTCCAAGATCGGGAAATAGAATGCCAGTTTTAAATCAGAAACAGATGATATAAACTCAGCGAAGTGCTTTGATGGAAGGCTTATGCTGTATTATCTCCCCCCCCCCCTTTTGCCTTAGAGGAAACAGATGAAAATGGTACAGCGAAGTCTCTCTTCAATGGGACATCTCTAGTGAGGGAGGATGGGCTTGCATCATGCACTCGGCAGCCAGCCATTGGGACAGCTCCCAAAATAATCCGGAATTATGTGTACTCCAGGCCTCCTCCATGGTCAGACACATTGCCTGCCATATTTGTGATCACACCTACCTACACCCGACCAGTACAGAAGGCTGAGCTGACCCGACTGGCGAATACTTTCCTTCATGTACAGAACCTCCACTGGGTAGTGGTGGAAGACTCTCCTAGAAGAACCAACCTGGTGTCCAATCTACTGGAGAAAGCAGGGATTCATTTTACTCACCTGAATATCGAGACTCCTAAGAGTCTGAAAGTAGGTTTGTCCTGGATTCCATCTCACACTCCCAGGGGCACATTCCAGAGGAACCTGGGACTGCATTGGCTAAGGGAAAGCTTTAGCACCACACCAGTACCTGAAGGTGTAGTATACTTTGCAGATGATGATAACACCTATAGCCTGGAGCTATTTGAAGAGGTATGCTATTCAAAGTTTTGATGGCTTCACTTTTGACACATGATTTAGGCCTGTGATGGTGAACCTATGGCACGCGTGCCACAGGTGGCATGCGGGGCCCTCTCTGTGGGCACACAAGCCGTCGCCCAGCTCAGCTCTACCACACATGCACATGCGCCTCTTTCTCACCCGCTGATTTTTGGGTCTCTGCCGTGCATGGATATGTGGTTGTATGCATGGGGGGGAAGGGTGTGGGTGCGTATGCATGCACAAGGGTGCAGGAGAACAGAGGTGTGAGGTGTTCCCCACATGCCTCGTTTTTTGTTTTAGGAGGCTTCAGGGAAGCCTGCTAGACCCAAAATGGGCCACAGGGGGTTTATGTGCATCTGTGGGGGTCATAAGCATGTGCAGGGAATGGGGGAGCATGGGGGGTGATGCCCGCATGCACAAGGGTGGGGCGCATTGCATTATGATTGTGGGCACATGCACATACGCTGTCGCACGCAAACGGACGGTTTCGGCGCACAAGAAGAAAAAGTTAGCCATCACTGATTTAGGCAGATTAATGATTACATTCTCCATCCTTCATTCTTTTGATATACAAAGGGAGGTGTAGGTTAGTCATAGGGAGGTATATCAAGGTCAGTGGAAATGCTCATCTTTTGCATATAAAATATCACCGTTTCAATCAATTTCTAGTATTTCACATTAAGGTTGGGAAAGTTTCTCAGTGAAACCCTGACTCGCTATTGTGCTAAATGTAAATTAGCCCTTTCCAATCAGGTGTCCTATATTTGTGCTGGACCACAATTGCCAGGAATCCCATTCAATGTGATATCAGATGAGTGAAGATGAAATAGGTCCATAGATGATTGATTAACTGCCAGTACAACCTACCAGTAATTATAATAGAGGATGAGGGTTGAGATTATAGTTATGGTTCTGAAATATGGACAGGAGTGTTTGGAAACAAATAAGGTATTTGCCTGGCATATTTAAAACCACACCTGATCCTGATCCTACATATCTCATATCTATGTAGAAAATGCAGACAGAACTCCTTCAAGAAAAGACCTTCAGAAGGGCAAGGCAGAAAGTAAGGCAGAAAGTTTGGCATGGAAAGGTAAAAGTAAAAAAGAAAATAATAAACATATGATTATATGTAACTACTGCAAGGATACACATAGAAAAAGTTGGACAACTCCCAAGAAGGGTCTCACAGTGTATAATAAGAAGATGAGAAGGACTTGTGTATTCATCTATTCTTGTTTTCTTTCTGACAAGCAGATGCGCTACACAAAGAAGGTATCTGTCTGGCCAGTTGCTTTTGTTGGTGGTCTCCGGTACGAATCCCCCAAAGTGAGTCCAGCAGGCAAGGTTGTAGGTTGGAAGACTGTGTTTGATCCTAACCGGCCTTTTGCCATTGACATGGCTGGCTTTGCCATCAGCATAAAACTGATTTTGGAGAAACCACAGGCCAGTTTCAAGTTGGATGGAGTGAAAGGAGGCTACCAAGAAACTAGTTTATTAAAGGATCTGGTGACAATGGATGGACTGGAGCCTAAAGCTGCCAACTGCACAAAGGTTAGCGAAGTTGGGGGAGGGTATCACAATAATTTCCTCCACCCAGTAGACCATTACTCCCATGTTTATGTTGTCCATTATATACATTATAATTACACTTATGATAATTATATAATTACATGCACATACCTAACGTCCAGATCTAGATATCTTAAAACATTGGAGCTAGAGTGTTATATAAACAGCTATTACAATGCAATCGGGCAATGAAGAAAGAGATTTAGCATGTTAGTCCACATGCAATTAAAACATAAAACACACACAAAAACATATACCTTAATACAGAGGTGGGTTCCTGCTGGCATTATTACCCATTCGGCGTGCAAAAAATATGTGTGCGTGCACTCGCTTCACTCATGCGCATGTGCTCATTTGTACCTAAAAAGGTCTGGTCGTACACACAACATTAAAAAAGGGGAAAATACATTTTTTCGATGAAGATTGTTCTGTGCATGCGCAGAAAAGAAATCAAGATGGCAACACCGATGATAGAACCGGTTCGGGCACGTGTTCGCCCAAGTTACTACATACTCAGCTGAAGTGGTCCGAACTGGTAGGAACCCATCTCTGCCTTAATACATGGATATGAAAACAGGTATCCAAATGACTTTTCTGAATATATTGGCTGCCATCTAAAGGTCATGTAAGAGTCAGTTTTGGGAACTGGTTAAGGCCGGGAGACCATCAATCCTAGTCCCACTTTAGGCAGAAAGACAGCCGGGTGACCTTTGACCAGACATTTTCTCACTCAGTCTTAAGAAGTTTTTCAATTCTGAAAAGCTTTGCCAAAAAAAAACTACAGGGATTTCTCCAGGCACTTTCTGAGTAAAGACAATTGAATGGAAGGGGAGAAGGATGCTGGATATTTTTGCAGCCCACACTTGGTTGCCCTTCTATGAAGACATTGGCAGGTTGTTTTTTTAAAAAAAGATAGGTAGTTGTACAGATGATTAATCATTGCAGTAGAAATACTGTATTCTAGATTCAGGACAAATATCTTTCTGTACATTTTTAAATTTTAAATTGGCTTTTAATGCAAATGACACACACGTAGTTAGGAACCAGCATGAAGCAATCTGCCCAGTTTCCACACTTCTCCCTATCCCCGTTTGTGCCTCTTATCCTCTATCTCAATTAGCCATTCTTACCGGTATTGAATGTAATCTACTGTAGACACATTTCCCCCCTCCTTGTTCAATTTATTCCCAGCATTTGTGGGAATAAATATTTTGTTGTTTTTATAGGATACTGCTGTATCTATAATGAGTCTAAAAATAAATCAGGTAAGTGTGTGATTATGTAAATATACTCTTCCAAGAAGACTTGCAATTTCTTTTGAGTCCTATCTAGAGATTTCATATGCATAAACGTATGTGTACTTAATGCACTAGACAGGTTTGCTGATACCTATTATATTTTGTTGTATAAATTTAATATCTAAACTTTAATATTTAATATTAAATTTCCTTGATAGGTTTTGGTCTGGCACACAAGGACTGAAAGGCCAACACTAGTTAATGAAGGCAAACGTGGATTCACAGACCTAAGGGTAGAAGTGTAGATAACTTGGTTTTTTTTGCTGTAAGTATAAAGATTTTTGCTGTCTGAAGGTTTTCCTATAATTTGCAAGTAGCTCTTCAAACATCTTCAATGTAGGATTCATTTAATATGCATCAGGATGGGTTCTTGGATATGTGTATTAATGGTTTACTGCAGTGGTGGGATTCCAAAAAATTTACAACCCGTTCTGTGAGTCTGGCGTGACTTGATGGGCATGGCAAAGAAAGGATAGTGCAAAATCCCCATTCCCTCCCCACTTCTGGGGGAAGGATAGTGCAAAATCCCCATTTCTTCCTCACTCCTGTGGGAAGCATACTGTAAAATCTCCATTCCCTTCTCACCCCACTCCAGGGGAAAGATACTGCATAATTTCCATTGCCTTCCCATCCCACTTCAGAGCAGGGATACTGTAAAATCTCCATTTTCACTCCACTCCAGGGCAAAGATATTGTAAAATCCCAATTCCTTCCCCACCCCACTAATCTGCTTTCCAGCTCTGTTCTCTTGTGCAGGGCAACAGAAGAAAACCCAGCTGATCAGCTGGGATCCGACTCAGGACTCGGGAAGCAGCGAATAGTTGGGGGTGGAGCCAGCCAGAGGTGGTTATTTGCCAGTTCTCTGAACTACTCAAAATTTCCGCTAACATTTTACCAGAACCAGTCAGAACTGGCTGAATACCACTTCTGGCTTACTGTCTCAAATTATCAATCCTGGTCTGCCTGTGATGTTGTATGAAATGCTATCAAAATGTACTTTTGAATCCTACTCATAAAGTCAGAATTCAGGCCCTGGCATGGGGTTCCTTGATTAGGGTACTCTTTTCTGACTGATTATTTGCCTGGTGCTAATACCTACTTTTCTGGATCTAGGCTTCTGGAGAAGATGTATTCTAGCCTTTCTGTTTCCTTCTTAGCTTTTTTATTGCTTCTTTTCAATATTGTTTAAATAAGAATTGTTTCTATGTGTCTATTGATTTGTCTGAATGGCAAGCTTCCAGGAATTCCCTAGTAGTTTTGAACTTATCTTTGTCTAAGAGTTACCAAGAGTCCTCAGACTGCAGCAGATATAAATGCAATAAACAAATAGATTAAGCAGGCAGCTAATAATCAATCATTTTTTTTCTTTAAAAAAATTAGGTTATGTGGAAGCCAGGAGCTATCTAGAAAATAAAAATGAGCCCCTACCTTACTTCGCTTCATGTATGTTCGCATTTTTAATAGCTATTAATAAAATATAATGTTTTCAAAATTGTATAATTTGGGGCATGGAGCCTGCTAGGCATTCAGGAGACCTCATTTGGAGATCTAGTGTTTTTCCCATCATCAAGTTGTCTACGTTAAAATACATTGAAGAGTACCAAAATACCCTGAAGTACATTATTAATCTTGTTCCTCAGTTCACAGCTTGTTGCTATATGCTTTTCTTCAATTATTTTATAAATAGTCCTATGAATTATAACATTGAATTTCTTTTTTTTTTCTTCCCAGTGTTTTTCCTGCAAGTGTAGAGCCCATTGATTGCAACATGAATTGACCGGCTCATTTCCTGAGCCTGGCATCATGGTCTCTGAGAGAGAGAGAGAGAGAGACAGACAGACAGACAGATAGACAGACAGACAGAGACACAGAGATTGGCCCAAAATCATACAGCTGGCTTTTATGTCTAAGACAGTACTAAAACTCACCGTTTCATGGTTTTTAGCCACTTCACCAAAATGGCTGATACAATACAATACAATACAATACAATACAATACAATACAATACAATACAATACAATACAATAGTAGAGTTGGAAGGGACCTTGGAGGTCTTCTAGTCCAACCCCCTGCCTAGGCAGGAAACCCTATACCGTTCCAGACAAATAGCTATCCCACATTTTCTTAAAGACTTCCAGTGTTGGGGCATTCGCAACTCCTGGAGGCAAGCTGTTCCACTGATTAATTGTTCTCACTGTCAGGAAATTTCTCCTCAGTTCTAAGTTGCTTCTCTCCTTGATTAGTTTCCACCCATTGCTTCTTGTTCTACCCTCAGCTAAGAGATACTTAAAATGTTAAGGGCTAGTTAATGTAGAGTCAGAATAGTTTCCCATCATAGATCATTCCTTGGTTAATCGAGTTCAAAGTTTGTGCTACCCAGTTTTTCTTCTGGCTCTTTCTATCCCCTAACACAAACAATCAATTTAGGGACCTTGAAATCAAAAGAGGCATTGTTGGGATTTAATTTAATGCCTAAAATCAAGAATTTTAAACCACCTACTTCTAACAAGACAACACAAGTAGCCTTTTGTTTTACAGAATATGAGATTTATTTTTTATTTCCTTTTTTTAAAAAAAATTAATTAAAAGAGGATTTGGGGAGGGGGAATCCCTGTATTTCAGTCTTTGAAAACTGAACCGATAAAGCTCTGTTAATGTATATATTGCCAGGTTTGTTCTTCTCGGACAGTCTCATTGCTTGATGGAAGTCATTGAATATGAAGCTGAGCCTGACTCAGCACAATCGCAATGTTACAAAAAAGATATATTGCAAGCTTTAGGAATAACTTTAGGAATAAAGAAAGATCCAAGGAGAAGTATTGGCTGGCAGCTCTAAAAACTAAAATGGCTCTCTGTCAAGATTTCAGGGATTGAGGCTTCAGCTCTAGTTAATTACAGTAGGTATTGGTAATGCAATATTCTAATTCTGTGCAAAATAAAAATGGGCTGCATTCATCTGTTCAGCATGAGCTTAGAATAAAGAATGAAAGCAGCTAAAATAATCCATATTAGATGCCAAACGTGGAACATATCAGATAGCCTTTTATCAAATGTAACTACTCAACCATTCAGCCCAGAATTATCTTTCTAATTAGCATAGTTAACAATGACTCACTGGTTGAATGTGTACTTATTACCTGTTGTTTTTAAGTGCAATGTTAAAGAACATATCTGAATTGCCTAGATAGAAACAACTCCCTAGTCTATTGGGCTTTGGCTCTTCCATGAAGAGATTTGTCATGAATTTAGTTCCTTTCCTGAAGATTAAATAGACAAAAATAAGAGAATCTGCACATTACCTCTCAATATGCTACGCTTTACACATGAAGAAGGGAACACTAAATTTCTACTACCGCGGTGGTGGGTTCCAGATCCTGGTGCAACCAGTACGGTGCAACGGGGCCGGGCATCCACCACATGCACGTGCGCATGCGTACTTACCACTCAGATGCTCAGTAGAGCATCGCTCAGGTGCCATATGCTCCCTGCGCATAAGCCCCGATCGGCACAAATACAGGTAAGGAGGGCGGGCGGGTGGGCCCTCCGGAGCACCGTACCGGAACGCTACCTGGTACTCCCAGCAGGCACTGGTACGCCCATACCGGGGTGTACCGGTCGTATTCCACCACTGTACTACCAGTAGCAGTTATATGTTTGATATAACATACAACATATTAATGGATTAATAAATAAATCTCATTTGGTCCTGATTCAACTCAATGTCTTTGTGACTTGAAGTTCTTTGAGATGTAATATGTAGATTGAAATACTTATCCATCTTTATTTATTTCATTAGTTTTACATTTAATCCCCCCCCCCATCCAAATTCCAAGGATCTTGTATAGAAACTAGTTCAAAAATATTACAATATAATGGTGGAACAGGGGAATTTTTAAAATGGAACAGCTTCAAGTTTGACTTTTTCTTAAATTAGAAGTGTCACATAAGACTGTTCAATATTGTCTATCAGATTGATGAGCAAAGAAATTGGATGGATGATTTCTCCCTCCCATGGTATCATTTGTGAAGAAGAAAACTCCCCAGAGTAATGAGAGTTGGCACCACTTCTAAAAAAGCTCAGTGGAAGAATTCCTTCATTATGTTTTTACTTGTACTATCATCTCTCTTCAGCAGTTTGAAGCCAACATGACTACAGACTGCTAGAAAGAGGATTATAGAGTAAAAACAGGACATTCACTCCTGGCATTTGATTACTTCATACCTTAACGAATGCAAAAAAAAAAAAACACCATATATCAGCAATGCATATTTCTCCAGGAAATCTTCTTACCATTAAAATAATTTGTAAAGACGAAGTCTCATTAATCAAATGAGAAAAAAGTAGAAAAGGGTTTTCTGCCTGATACCACATAAAAGAAATTGGATTATTAGCAGCTATCCATTGAGGCTGTTTTCCCAGCACCTAAGCACTGCATAAATACTTCCTGGGAAATCTCTTTTTTTTTTTGCTTGCCTGAGGGGAAGAAAGATGGTTAATGATAGGAACAACAACTCCTATAAAACCCCTATTCATTACTGAGCCTTAAAACAAAAACTAAATAAAACTTTAGTTGCTAGGGATGTTCTCTTGTCTCCAGAAAGCCAAAGCAAAAATGGTCATGGAGGCATGTAGGTCCATGGACAGATAGGCTACCTGAAGCATACCAGGTAGTGTCGTGTAGTTACTAACTTCCTTCAGGCTCTTCCTACATTTGAACCAGAATACTCATATAGGAAATCCCAATATATTTTCTAATGCAAAGCAGCTCTTCCCTGTAAAATCAGTTTGTTCTTCCACCAGACTCCCAAAGTGACAGAAGGATACCACGATCAAGGTGGATCCTATGAAGATATGTTGTCAAAAGTGGCTAATTCCATCTCCATCCTTCTTCTCACACATTTTCCCCAGTCTCCTTAACTGACTCATGCAGACACCTTAAGTAGAAAGGAAATTTCCTTATCCAACACTGACGAATTGTCTTTTCTCAGTGCTGATGCAGCAGAAATATTTCATATTTGGAGACTCTGCACTTCAGGGAAAAAAAATAAGAATCTACAACAAGCCAGAATAAACTTCTTGACCAAAGAGAAAGGGGTAGGCTACAGAGACTAAGCTTGCTGAGAAAGAAACAATCAGAAAGTATCATATATTATCTGCTCCCAGATCAACATGTAATTTCACTTTCTCAAGTTTTCAGTGTTGTTTCTGTTGCCATTATGAACTGCATTCAGCTAAAGGATGGTATTTTAAAACTCCTTCTATATGATGGAATGTCAGAAATCCAGGATTATTGGGCCAGTGTCTCTCATTTCAATATGCTGATTGACAGTTTTGTTGTAATTATTTTTAATGGATGTCCATAGCTTTATGCTTCTTGGGAGAAAGTAGGGATACAAATAAAATTATTAATATAGCATCAGAAAAAATTGTTGCAAATTAGCTCTGAAAATGCTCTCTTTTTTGTCTCAGAAACAGGTTTGTGGTTTGGATGAAAACTATACTGTTCTAGTGTAAATCCTGGCATGAATTTATGTAGTTCTTTATATTCCAAATCCTGCTAAATCTGTCCAAGAATATATTGTATGCATATATATGCCCTTTAAAAATTCCCTTCTTGTTTACTTTGTAGAGAGCAACTTCTTGCACACCTGTCTATGATCAGCAGAGTACTGATGCAACAATCAAGAATAACATCCACATCTGCATTGCATTTCCCAACTTCTAAGTTCTCTAAAATCAGGGAATAAAGAAACAAAGTCAATGTCATATTCAAGGCATTTGTTCTATATTCTAGTCATTCACAACACAACTAAGAGGACCTGTTTCTTCATTGTTATTTCTGTGCTGGAAGACATTTTTCAAGAAGAGAAGCATTTCTGTAAGCATCCCATTTGGGATACTATTAAGAAAAGCCTAGTTGGAGTAAGGGGCAAAATTTATCTTTGCTAATCAACACATTTGAAGCTTTGTTTTGCAATATGTATTGCAAGACATCAGCTTTTGCAAATCTACTCCAAAGAATGGCAATTCAAAATGAACTAGTTCCTGCCTACTACCAATGAAATATTTCACACTATTGCAAGAAAGAGAGAGCCACTCTCAGAATTACTTAAAACCTCTTTTAGATTTAGGAGTTCTTGTTTGAAAGATTGTGGGTGGGCAATTCTTGCTTGGAAGATCAGGAAGATGTCTATTGGAGAATGATATATGCATCAGTTCCCTTTTTCATATCCAAACCAAGATCAACTAGTTCCTCTTGAATCTGAATGATAAACTGAAATAGCAAGTTTGAGAACTTCAGTATCAGCAACTCAACATCATGTCCTGTGGTTATGTAGATAAATCATTGTCATGAGAAATAGAGACAATAAGAAGCACTCAACTACTTAGTTCTCACTTTATGGGCAATATATCAGACAGAACTAGTTATGATTTTACTTTTGGAACTAGGAAATGTCACATTCGTATTCTTTTGGTCCAAGCTAGAAAGATTTTTTTCTTTAGTCTTTGTAGCTTTGTAAATATCTAGCATATTCTTAAACTGTAATGCAGCTGCATGATGAATTTCAACTCTATGTGGAATAATACAGACTCCAACCAAGCCATGCTTGGAGTGAATAGACAATGTTTACTTATACTGAGCCATGGACTCCTTGCTTAATAGATGTGATGAAAGCAAAAATATAAAAAAGTAATACTAAAAAGCGAACTTTCACAAACAGTAGGAAAAGCCACTATCCCTATCCCTAATTTTTGATTACAAATATATTCATCAATGGTGAGCATCAGTTGCAGACAAAAATACTTATTAGCAATCAACAATCATATCTGTAGATAACAAAGTGTTGATAGGTGATCAGCAAGTGTGAATTCAAATGGGAAAGTGAATGGGGAGATATATGGGCCAAAAATGTAATGGCTGGTAAAAGCACAAAAAAAATTTTTTTTATGAAGGTGCGCTATGCTCACCTAAAAAAAACCATACTTTTGATGTTTTGTGATGTGTTAAGTTCTTGCAACTGAAGAAACTGAAGAACATTTTCTAGCAACTGAGCCAATTCTGAGTGTGATTCTGAGATATGTCAGAACGTGTCTTTATTTCTTGACTTATTTATAACATAGGTCTTTTCTGCCTACTGTATTTCATTTGTATTAACCTGGATTGTCTGCTATTTTTATGGAGAATATTTTTATTTCTCTTCCACCCTGTATTCATTTGAAACTCAACAGGGAATTACAATTTTTCTACTCACTGCTGAAATGTCATATATATATATTCATGCTCACTGCATAATGGCAGGAAATGACTGGTGTCTTAAATTAGAAAAATAATTAGAACCATAATAATGTGAAAAGTATATAATTTAAAAGAAAAAAGACTATGTGGGAGTTAAAGCTGACAGAAACAGTTTGTGAAGCCTTTCAATTCTCTTATCATCTACTTCTTTGAGAGAAACCAACGGTGTCATCTCATAATAGAATTCAGTGGCCAGTAGAATCCTCAGAAAAAAAATAGTAGAGGATTAATTATTAGATTCCACCTTGCACTTATTTATGTTGTTACTAAGAAAAAGAAGTAAAGTAAAAAAATAAATACTGCTAAAAAAGAATTTATTGGCCATTATCTTCTTCTGGGGTGTTTTGTTTTTTATTTCTACTTAGCATAAGAGACCTTTATTTATTACTTAATAAAAATTGATAAATAACATGTCAGATTTTCCTGAAGCAATATAACCACACATGAGATATAAACTCCCAAAGAGAGGAAGATCTTTTAGCACCAAATTGAAGCTTCCAGAATAGGCCAAAAATTTCAACCTAGCCTATTAACAATATTATTATCTTACCTCCATGTGCCCAATCTTCCATGGAAACAAATATATTTACTAAAACATACCCGATCAGAAGAAAGTTATCCACCAGTGATAAAATAATCATGAACTATTTGGGCTAATAGCTCAGATTCTTATACCCTTACTTTGGAAGGAGGGGTTTGGGTTTGCCTAAAGAACAAAGATGTAGAAAGGCAGAGGGAGGACATTGTGAAGGGAGTCAGGTGGAAATGCCAGGAAGGCTAAGATTCATGGAAATCTTCCACTGAGCCACAGAGAAAAAGGAACAGAACTTGAAAACAGAGCTTCCAAACTTGCAGCTAATTAAAACATATAGTATCTCAAATTCCCAGAGTTCAATCCTGTCTTGCCTTTCTTTTGTGCCTGTTGAGCAATTAACTACAAAATGAAAAATAATAATTGTGTGGCTGAAAACAAAAGTTTTTTTCACTTTTATTACAATAAGGGAGCAAATGGAATTGGTGCAGTGAGCAGAAAGTTACTGGAATACTAACCTATGTGAAGTGTGACCACAGCAGCCACTGAAGAACTATTTAGAAGGGTGTTTGTAAAATTGCCTGAGAAATGTGATTTGAAAGAATTGAACTGTGTAAAAAGTACTGTACAGAAACGCTCTGGGATATGCCATAGAGCCACTGTTCTGATCCTTAAATTTCATGAATTGTTAATATTTTGTATTGTCAGAGAAAAAACGTAACACAAAAAATCCACAATACCAATCAATACCAAAATAGGAAAGAGTGATACCAAGCCATTTTAATGCTTATTTATGTTAGCTATTGATAAATATAGAATGAAAATATCACATGAAGATAACTGGTGTCCTGTATCTGTTTTTCTTACTAGAGCCCGTTGCCCCATTTGGCTTCAATAAAGGAAATATGTTGGTATTTCTCATTTCAAATAGTTCCAAGAACAACTTATCACAAAGTTTGTTGGAATACTGGAAAAGTACTGACTTGATAATCAGAAGACTTTTTACTATAATTTTAATCGTAATTCATATTTTATTGCATATATAAACACACACACACACACACACACAGGTATATATATAGAAAGATATAACTATAATTTCTTACTTTGTAAATAAAAGGTAAATTCAAAACCCAAACCAATCTTTTTCTTTTAAGTTTCCTACTTCTTGCTGTGCTATTTCTAAAATCCAACCATTAACATTTTTCCAATCATCTAAGAATTTTATCCTAGCCCGTAAATATCTATTGGAAACTGAGAGTAAAACACTTCTACTTTCAGTGATTGGAGAATGATGAAACTAAGTATCATCATTTGCACAGGAAAAAGTAGGTAGCCTAGGGAAAACAAAAACGAATAATACTAAGAAGAACGAATAATACAGAAGAAGATAGTATCAATGGTAATAGCACCTTGGGTGCAATCCCAAAACATCTGGATCACAACTTGAACATCATTGGCATTGTAAAATCACCACCAGTCATTTGTAAAAGGCATATTACTTGGAATAGCTACATCAAAATACAATATTTATTTATTATTTATTAATATTATTGTTTAGTGGAGTTAAATATATACATGACTCTGGGAGATAACAATATAAATAATGATTAAAAACATGTAAACAAATAAAAACCCACACCAGAGTCCCCAGATTAAGGCACAGAGAGCCAAGTGAAGCAGAAAACACATTCCAGCAATGAGGAGGGGTTACTAGGGGTTCTACCCTTCAGAAATAGTTGCCAGAACATTCTGATGATAGGACAATGTCTGAACATTCAGGCCATGTGAATAAGCTCTCAATTTCTTCTGGGGTAATGTTTATGTCATTGTTTTACCTCTGTAAAAACTATCACCTTCCCCAAATTTAGCTGCATAAATGTTGACTTCATTAAAGTTTGATGAGTCATACATTCCAAAACTTGGCATGTAGACTGTCATGTTTAAAAAACATCTTCCATTCTCAAATGTAGCATCAACGATTCCACTTGGGCTATCAGCACAGAGCATAACACACAAATGGTGAACATAATTAAAAAAAATATACCCTGTTTACAAAAACTCTCTTATTTATGACAGATAGAAAGAAATCTGGGAGGAATCTGATGGAAACCAGTCTCTTCTATGCAGTGAAACCTGAATTTGTTGAATTTGGAACTGGAACTCTTTAATATTATTTAACCCAGTAACTCAGATACCTGCTTCTTTGTTACAAGAGAGGATATTCTCTTCACACCGTTATTCATTTCAAAATGATGCTTCCTTATGTCATTTGCAATCCTTGCCCTTGTCACTAAATAACTCCTGCTATATTTTTCCAAGTCTGAGAATTCTTGCTGTTAAGTGGCTGATTTACATCAAAAATATGTTTGTTTCTGTGTGCTTGATAGAAAAAGTGTTGGGATTGGAATTTGCAAAGAAAAATAATAGGAAAGGAAATACTCTGTTTCCATTTATATGTGTGTCAAATTATGTGTTTGTGTGTGTGTGTGTTCGCACGCACATGAAGATGTGTTCACTGAGTGTGTATATATTCACACAAATACGCATATATACATATACAAATATATGGGACAGTGTATTTTGCAAATGAAACTAATTGTGGTTTATTAATTAAGCTGAGGTTAAACAAACTGTAGGTTGATGTGTAGGCCACACAGCATGTGTATATGTCAAAAGTCATACTTTTATGACGTAGACTTGTAGTTGTTTTATCTTTTAATTTGGAAACTGGGATTTTGTACAAGCAAATGATTTGGGGTTGGAGAAGATTCAGCCTACTTAGCCCATGAATTCTCTGCTCTAAAAAAGAAACAATAGATTCTTTATAGTTTTTCCTCCCAGTTTACAAAAGAATATTTTAGATTGTATCTCTAGTTTATTTTTTCAGAGCTATGCTGGTTTGTAAAAAAGTGCAGGTTGAAGATAGGCTCCTTTGAATACAGGTAACATAGAAAGTAGAAATTTGTTACCAAAGTTTGCTAGAGATTATTAGCATTTACTTCTAAAATGCTTGGCTTTGAAAGGAGGAGCCAACGTCGCTACGAGACGGACATGCGATCTCAATGCTCTGAGATCGCTGCCGAATCTTTTATCGCTGGGTGGTCCAATCGGACCTAAACCATCCCATAGAGATGGCGAACGGGAAGAATACGTCCTGTTGATCTCAGGGACACCGCAAAGTCCCTGATTGACCCAGGAGACGTTCTTCTAGCTGGCGATAAAAGCACATCCCCTAGGCTGATCAAGTTGGGACGGCTCCGAACGGAAGGAAATGGAAAGAGAAAGTGTTTACAGCTGGTGAGGAATTTTTACCGTTTTAAAAGAGACTGCCTATAAAAAACTTAAAATTAATTTAAATCTGAGAACAGAAGAAATAAGCAGCGGAATTAAGCTTTGAATGGTTTTGGTCAGTGTGTTATCTTGCTCTTAAATGCTATTTTTATGGATGGAATTTATGCAAGCTTTTTAAAACGAATGGATTGAGTTTTCTCTTCTATCTTTTATTATTATTATTATTGCAACCTATGGACTAAAATTCTCCTTTCTCATTACTACGTATGTTTTCCTCTTTTTTCCTCTATTTTAATCAATAATTTGATTTTTATTTTTTTAACTTGGAATATAAAAAAAGAAAAGAAGGGAACAAAGAGAATTCTAACAACAGAGGGAAAGTTAGTGCTGCTGCTCGGAGGGTGGAGGCTTGTGTACTGGGAACAAAGCACTTTCACTTTCCTCACTGAACAGCCTGGCTTGGCAATTCAAAGTCTCACAGTTTTTTTATAGAGAGTGATAAGAACCAAAGGACGAATTGTTTACACAGGTGTCCTTTTGAACTATATCTCTAACCAGAGAAAGTGAAAAGAAGACTTTACTGTGAATTTATGTTTAATCTTGTAAAAATCCTTCAAGCCAGAGCAGCAGTATTTGTCAGCTGGAAATTATGGCACAACTTCAACAGCAGAAAGAAGCTTTAAGTTTGCAAAAAAATAATGTTTGAAATTCAGAAATTATCAAACATATTTGAGAGGATGGAGAAGAAGTTGGAAAATCTAGAGCATCTAACAGTAAAATATGATGAAGAAGCTGGAGATGTTTATCAAGTGGAAAAAGTGGAAGTTAGAGTCCTAAAAACCGAAGAGAAAAATGACCACAAAGAAATCAAATCCGCTGATATCTATGGTGATTGGTTTGTGTCTAGAAATGGAAAGAGTGGAATACAGAAAAAGGAATTAAATGGAGGGGAACTCTACCCCAGATAGCAAGATACAGAAGAAGAAAAAACAAAAGAATTTATGGATTTAAAGAGAAATTTTATTAGCAACATCATTGATAACACCATTGACAATTAAAGATAAGCTGATCGAGGAAACAGAAGGGCATCGAAATTACATGAGAGACTCAATAAGCAATGAGTTGCAAAGAGGAGTCCATACAAATTTGATTAAGGAGATGATTAGAGAACTGATACCACAAATGGCAGAAGACATGAGATTGTTTTGCTACTGGAAAGATACAGGTTGATAGATGAAAGTGTATAATCTAAAACTAGTTAAATTTAGTGAAATTTAGTGACAATAGATATGGTTTAAATAATCAACCGATAATGATAATAATGTATACATATGTATTGGTATGACAAGTAGTAATTGGATATGAATATTGAATGGTACCTATGAAAGGAAGATTAGAAATTATTTGGTTATATATAAAGATGAATAAAAAAGAACTAAATTGAATTTAGCTAAGTTTTGATTATTAGGGTGGGAAAATGCTATGATAATGGATAAAGTTAAATGAAGGAGGGGTAATGATAACAATGCATATATATGTATGGGTACAACATAAGGAAATTGGATATAAATTGTAACAGTGATTTGGAAAGGAGGATTAGAAATTGTTGTTACTAAATATTATTGATGTTTAGTCAGAATAGGCCATAAAGATATAGTGTTATTGGAGGATATTAGAAATAACAAATAAAATGCCAGTATGTGGTCAGGTTTTAAATCTTGGTACATTTTATGATGAAGGACGTTTAAACAATTATAGTCAAATGAAAATGGAGGTATGATGATGGTAATATGTATAAAAATATCTGATTTAAAATACTTGAGTTAATACGAATTTTGTGACGACAGTGGAAGAGACGCACGAAAGCTTTTTGTAACCAACTGATATACTTTCTACAGTATGTAAAAAAGGAAGATTCTTTGTGTTGTGTTTTTTTTGAAAATTTAAAATAAAAAAACCTTTTAATAAAAAAATAAAATAAAATGCTTGCCTTTATTTTTCTCCCTCGTACATTATAATCCTGTCTCCCCAGAGATGGCCATGCTGAAAGACTTGTAAGGGAAAATGCCAATGAAATAAAAATAAGTTTACAGTGTTATAAAATATTTTTTTTAAACCACCCGATCTGTCTGAAGAAAGAATGTACACAAATATCAAAAAATAAATGCCATATTGCAACATGGCTATGTAATCTTCTTGTTTTCGCTTCATGAAAATATGTGTATTCATAAAAGAGGGAGAAGAATCAAATTCCAATCATGCATATATTTGTGGATTCAAAGATTCTTCATGAATAACAAATGCATTTCTTTCTCTGCCAAACTTATTCGCAAAATATCAGAAATAAAAATGTGTTACAGTGACAACAGTTTTGTACCCAAGATGTTCAAATAAATCTTTGAAGCCAGAAAATGCTATAGGAAAGACATTCTGGCAAACTCATTCTCACATAATCACAAAAGCGAAGACTGTTTTAGAGAACATTTTCAATGAGATTATTTGTTTGAATCATCACAACTACCACAACAAAGGAAGTTGCTCGAAACAAGAAGGCATCCTTCCTCTAAATTAAAACTCTTTCAGTGCTTGGATACCACGTTGCCAAAATATATTATCTAACAAAAATAATTTGGTGTTTAGAGAAGGAACAAAAGGAGAGCAATGGTAAGAGACATATTCATTTTATAAAAATAAACTAGACAATCTGTGACCTGTTCCAGAAATATTTCCTAACCATTTTTTCAATGCCTTTAACAATGGCAGAGCTTCTAATATAATGCTTTTACTGGAAGATATTAAGAAATGTATCTACTTATGTTGAATTGAATAGCACATAGATCCTTCCTTCCTTCCCTCCCTCCCTCCCTCTCTCATTCATTCTTTCAGAGATATTATTTTATCAGTTTCCTCAATACCTTCAACAATGACAGATCTTCTAATATACTGCCTTCACTGGAAATGTTGGGATACATTCAGAGATGTATCTGTTGAATTCTATAGTACACTCAAATATCTGCAAATATTTTTTATATTTGATATTATAACAATAACAATAGCACTTAGACTTATATACAGCCTCATAGTGCTCTTAAAGCCCTCTATCATCAGCTTACAGAGTCAGCATATTGCCCCCCAACAATCTGGCTCCTCATTTTACCCACTTTGGAAGATGGAAGGCTGAGTCAACCTTGAGCCAGAGAGATTTGAACTTCCGAACTTCAGCTAGCAGTCAGCTGAAGTAGCCTGCAGTACTGCACTCTAACCACTGCACCACCTTGGCTCAGTTATTAGGTCACAAATTGCTTTCTGAAAATATTTTTGTCCTAAAATGTTTTATAAAATCTGCCAAATTTCAATTCTATGGCAGTCATGGGTCCTGGATTTTGGACGCATTCCGTAACTTAGCCCATTTGAGGTACCTTGATTTAAAAAGTTTGCCCTATGTTGCATCATTTTGCTTACTTAAAAAGTTATAGGAATCAAAGTTTTAATAGTATGTCCTGCTTGATGTCCTTCACATTCTCCCATTTCTGAAAACCACCTCCTTCAGATAGGATAAGAAATCATTGCCAGCCACATCTTGTATTTTTCCTGCATGGCTTCTGATATCTCTTATAGCATCTACCATTTTTTTCAACATGCTGAGTTTCTGCTGCAATATGCATCATAGAACACGTGTTTCAATATACACAGCTCTAGATCTACATTGGTTAAGAATTTCAGCTTGCACAAATAGATCACAATATTGTGGTCTTGGCTTGGACAATTCATCAAGCCACAGTAGACAGTGCAAATGAAGCAGATTTGAAGAGTCCTGGTGGTGCAGTGGTGAGAATGCAGCACTGCAGGCTACTTCAGCTGATTGCTGACTGCCTGCAATTCAGCAATTCGAGTGTCACCGTCTCAGAGTTGACTCAGATTTCCATCATTCAGAGGGCAGTAAAATGAGGACCCAGATTGTTGGGGGGCAATATACAGACTTGGTAAACCATTTAAAGAGGGCTGTAAAGCCCTGTGAAGTGGTATATAAGTCTATAGCTATTTCATCCCATGACCATTGCAGCAGTCCAGCCCAGGAGTGGTATTGACTTACCTTCCCTACCAGTTCGCAAATGTGAGCACGCCCACGTACGCACATGCGTTCCGCCTTCCATGCATGCACTTTGCCAAAAAAAGGACCTAAATGGGATGCCGTAGAACTGGGGCAGGTGGGTAGGGCCACCTGCAATTTCCGCTACCGGTTCAGGCAAACTGGTCAGAACTGGCAGAACTGGCCACCTCTTGTCCAACCATAGCAGTAGCGCGAATCAGTTAAAACTTTCCCAAATTTCATTCCTTTAAGTTCCGTGGGTCCTGGATTTTGGATTTTAGATCCATTCTACAAGTTAGAACATTTGAGATACCTTAGTTAAAAATGTCTTCCTTATGATGTATCATTTCACCCATTTAAAGGTCAAGACAGTGACAGTTTTAGTAGTATATAGGCCATAGTGGTGATAATATCATTTGGGGAGCTATTATTCACAAGATGAAAGACAGCAATTACATAAGAAAAGCATATTGCCTTGTAACTGCATTATAAATATTTATACATACGGTAAACTACAACAAGCTCATGATGAAAAGCAAATCCCTTGAAAACAAGAAAGCAACATCTTTCTGATTCTTTTTCACTTCAGTAATGACTGAGATCTTGTAGACATATTCATTTAAAAGAGAAATTGAAATCTGCAACAAAATACTGCAGGACAGCCTGAGTTTCTAACATTCTTGTGAAGCTGAATTGTATATCTGCTTATTTCCCATACTTTACACATTTGTGTTGCATTGTCAGTATATTTATTTACTCATTGATCAATGTTACCTTTGTAATTATTCCACTGTCAATACAACATGTATCAATATGCATGTACATATGATACAAAACAATAATATTTAATCACATTTATTTAGGCTAAATAATGAATTATACATTAAAATAAGGTTGTTAGTACTACTCCTTCTCTGTTTCTCGCTCCTTTAGCTAGCCGCAATAGATAAACAGGAGTCAGTGACAGGCAGCTATGAAGCTTGCTTAGGAAGAGCTCCTTTTACCAGAAGGTAATGCTGACTGCAGAAGATGGAGAATATCACCATATGCCTGTTTCTGCATGCACAGCTGTTATCCAGGTCTCAATATGTTGCAGAATTGGGGGCGGAGCTTGCTGCCAGCATGAATGGCTGCCTGGACAGAGAGCTCTGTTAACAGCAGCCAGATCTAACGTCCGGAGGGGGTTTGCTGAAAAGATTTTGATAAGCCAAGCCTTCCTGGAGGGAAGACTGAAGAGAGAAGGATGGTTTGACACGACCATAGGACGGCAATCCATGGTATGTGCTTGAAATCTCCTTCATATCCCCGGACGTGGAAGAGGGCGACAGCAATGGACGTCCCAAAATGCTGACAAGAGTTCAAAGCAAGCGAGGATTTATTACAGAAAGCTGTCGGAGTTGCGAGTGATCTAACAGCTTCCAATCTTGGAGAAGGTAATTCTATCCCAAAACAGCTCAAGAGATCAAGGGCTCCAGGGAGATTACAGCGGCGAAAAGTAATATATTGAGTGAAAAATGGCGGCTTTATCTTTTTACTCTCTGAACTGTCTGATAAGTTGAACCTAAACCTAATCTGTTAACATAACAAAGCCGGCTGTAAATAACTTTGACTATACAGACTCCTTCAGGGGGTTTTGAGTTAATTATACAAGTCTGGAAGGCTCGAAGGGAAAAACTTATTTTAGCAATTTATATGTAGAGTGATAGCAGTTGGTCAGCGCTTGGACAAGTGGAAGAGAGACATCTACTGGTGAAACCTGGAACTTTCCCCCCTCTTAATACCCTAAGAGAAAACAGGATTTTTCTTTGCTGACTATATTCTCTGGACAGCCTTTGGATTCTACTATCTGGAGAGAGAGAGAGAAGATCTATTGGAGCAGGGGAACCCAGAACATTTTCATATAATTATCCAATACAGGAGGGACGCACCTAAGGTTGAACTTAAAACCTAGGAATTAATGTGATAATATTACCATCAAAGGAATATATTGTTTTTGCTATTGTTATTGTTGTAAGATTACTAACCCTAACTTCTTTCAATATTAGTGGCACTAGTACTGATTAATCTAGGATAATATAAGCAATAACTATAAACATTCTATCCTTAGATTTTATTAAGTAATCAAAATAGATTAATAGATTAATAGAAAGTTAGGAGTATTATAAATGTGACATACACACACACATATATATACAGTGATAAACCGATAAGTCTCCCACACTATCCTACTATCCTATGACAGCTGTTCCTATATAACACACGAACTAATCGATATATAGAGTTTACTACCCCCTATCACTATTTAAAATTGAAATTTGAGTAGAGGTAGAGGGAAGAGGAGAGGGAGAAGTAGGAAGGTAGGTAGGCAGGAAGGAAGGAAGGAAGGAAGGAAGAAAGAAGGAAGGGAGGTAGGAAGGAGGGAGGGAGGAAGGAAGGAAGGAAGAAGAGAAAGAAAGAAAGAAAGAAAGAAAGAAAGAAAGAAAGAAAGAAAGAAAGAAAGAAAGAAAGAAAGAAAGAAAGAAAGAAAGAAAGAAAGAAGGGGGACTGGAGAAAGTTACGAGGGAGAGAAGTAAGTGGGAGTTCTGGGGGAAAATTAAAGTAGGGATCCAACTCCTCCAAAAAATGACAAGTAGTACAAATTTTACGAAAATTGGCACGGGGAGAAAGCCAGTATCCCAGCCATCCCTAGCGGCTGCCAGTCCCTCGAACCACAGATCTTCGGAGGATATGCCTCAGAGAGAAAGATCCAATTCAACTAAGGAATTGCAGATGATGCTACAGTCAATGCATGAGGCAATGGCTAAAAATCACGAAGAACTTAAAAAGGACATTAAAGAAATAAGGAGTGATACAGTAGAATTAAAGGAGAGAATGCAGAAGATGGACGATAAATTTGAGAAGTTCCAGGAACAGATCAATAAACACGAACAAAGAATAAATGTAATAGAAGGAAGGTTGGAAAAGGAGGTTGAAAAAATGGAGCAGCTGAGCGCTAGGCTGATCCAGGCAAACAAGGAACTTGAGTTAACGGTCCTCACGTTAGAATCGGAGAAAGCAGCCCAATTCCTACGGTTCCAGAACGTAAAGGAAGGAAAAGGCGAGGATTTACCAGACATGATGGCAGACCTAATGGCAAAGGCTTTGGGAATAGAAAAGGACGAGATGGCAAGTGAGATCGACGAGACGTATAGAATACAGACAAACTACGCAAAAAAGAATAATCTCCCAAGAGAAGTCCATGTAAAGTTTGTTAAAAAATCAATACGTGACGAGGTGCTGAATAGAACTAGAGACGACCCGATAATTTACAACCAACGACAATTAATAGTTCTAAAACAGGTACCAAGGAGAATCAGAGAATTAAGAAGGCCCTACCAATTTTTAACATCTGTCCTGAACAAATATGAAATTAACTTTAGATGGCTGATGCCGGAGGGCGTACTGGTAACCTGGAGAGATAGAAGATTTAGAATAGACACAATAGAACAAGCGGAAGACTTTTACAACACCCTAGTTGGACAGGAGGAGGAGAAAGACGAAGGAGAACAGGCGGGAGCAAGGAGGCAAGGATCCAGGGTACAGATAAGAAGAGAGAAGGAACCAGTGGAGATACGAAAGGAAAAAGAAGTCGTTCTAGACAAAAAAGGGGAAGAACCAAAGGAAGTGAGAGAAATAAGGGCAACAAGAAGCACACGACCCAAATACACATAGAAATATGTCGGGAGAAATCAAGATCCTATCATTGAATATTAATGGTCTAAACTCACCCCAGAAGAGGAAAACAATATTTAATAAATTAAAACATTTGAACTACGATATAATTGCAATGCAAGAGGTCCATATGACTAAAAGACAGATCCAGATATTAGAATGTCCTAGATTGGGCAAAATCTATGCAGCACTGGCTGACCAAAAGAAAAGAGGAATAGCACTATATGTCAAAGACACAATTCAGACTAACTAATTTACCATGATGAGGAAGGGAGGATACTAATCGTGGAAATAATGTTAAATCAAAAAAAGGTGTCACTGGTTGTAATATATGCACCCAATGAAGGCCAGGAAAATTTCTATCACAAACTACATGGCATTATTCGAGAGATGGGAACTGAAAATGTCTGTTTACTGGGCGACTTCAATGCTATAGTTGACCCGAAACGGGACTATAAAAGTGGAAAGAAGAGAAAAGGAGCTAGGAGAACTTTGCCAAGGTCATTCTTCCAAATGGCTGAAGAACTAAATTTGTTTGATGTATGGAGAGAAAGATATCCAGAGGCTAAGCAATATACCTTCTACTCGAACTGACACGAATCCTGGTCAAGGATAGATATGGTCTGGCTGCCGATGGAGTTAATCTCAGAAGTGAAGGAGATAGATATAGAACCCAATCTATGGGCTGACCACAATCCCATGAAGATTATTTGGAAGAAACAAAAGGGCAGTTACCGTTGGTCACTCAATAGGTCAATTCTAAAAGACCAGGAATATATTAATAGAGTCAACCAAGAATTAAGATTCTTCTTTAAAGAAAATGGACCAGGAGACACATCCATACAAAACCTATGGGATACGACTAAGGCATTTATAAGAGGGATCACAATATCAGCTACAGCCAGGAAGAAAAAAACTGAGAATCTAAAAATAAGTGAGCTGAAAGAAAGGTATAGAAATTTAGAGAGTGAATTACAAAAGAAACCGCAGAACAGAAGTATAAAAGGAAATATGGAACTGATTAAACATGAATTGGCTATATTTGAAAAAGCAAAATTGGCACAATCTATAAAAAAAGCAAAACAAAACTTCTTTGAGAATGCAAATAAACCGGGGCGATGGCTATCCTATAGGCTGAGGAAGCAAAAACAAGAGAACTGGATCAATAAACTACAAGATGGAAAAGGCGAGATCTGCTACCAACTAGAGGAAAAGAAAAAGATTATCCAAGAGTTTTATGATCAATTATACAAAGAAAACCGAGACTATACAAAGGAAGGAATATTACAGTATTTGGAAAAGTCAGATCTGCCAAAGGTACCAGAGGAGATTAAGGACATGTTCAATGAAGACATTAAAACATCAGAGATAACCGAGGCCATACAAAGACAAAAGAATAATAAAGCTGCAGGGCCGGATGGGTTGCCAGCGGAAATTTATAAAGAATTCCAAGATATACTTGTCCCAACGTTGTTAGAAGTCTACAACGCTGTGTTGAAAGAGGCGAAGACACCGTTGTCATGGACGGAGGCTAACATTGTACTATTACCTAAGGCGGATACAGACCAGGTGCTTATACAAAACTACAGACCAATATCACTGCTAAATGCAGATTATAAAATCTTTGCCTCAATAATAGCAGAAAGGCTGAAAAAATTTCTTACATCGTTCATCCATATAGACCAAAACGGATTCCTCCCCAGAAGACAAATTAAAAACAATATGAGAATTATGTTGAACATTCTTGAATATTATGAAGTGCACAATGATAAACAGGTTGCACTAATATTTCTCGATGCCCAAAAGGCATTTGATAATGTCAACTGGGAATTTTTGCACCAACAATTAGATTATATGGATTGTGGGGACAAATTTATAAACACGATCAGAGCAATTTATACAAACCAAAAAGCCAAAATAATAATCAATGGTGAACTAACACAAAGTATTGTAATCCAGAAGGGTACAAGACAAGGTTGCCCCCTATCCCCCCTGTTGTTTATACTAACCCTAGAAGTACTAGCCAGGAATATACGTAAAGAGGTACAGATAAAGGGACTAGAAATTAAAAAGGAGCAATTTAAATTACAGGCCTTTGCGGACGATTTAGTGTTTGTGCTAGAAGATCCTATGGAATCTGGTACAAAACTCATTGAGAAACTGACAGAGTATGGGAAAATAGCGGGTCTGAAGATAAATATGACAAAGACCAAAATGCTGACTAAAAATATGAAATCAAAAGCAAAAGAGGAGTTAACGAAGAAATTGGGTATCCAAATTGTCAAAAAAGTCAAATATCTTGGTATACATTTATCTGCGAGGTGTGTGACCATCAAAGAAGACAACTATACCAATCTGATTAATAAAACTAAGAAGGACCTAGAAAGCTGGAAAAACCTACAACTGTCCCTGATGGGCAGGATTGCAGTTATAAAAATGAATATACTACCCAAATTTCTTTTCCTATTTCAGAACATACCCATTAAATTAGAAAAAGGTGTCTTTAAAGATCTGAATCAATTGGTTTCTAAATTTATCTGGCAGGGAAGAAAACCAAGAATAAAACTTAAGGCTATGCAAGACACTAAGGAAAAGGGAGGATTTGGTGTACCAGATTGGGAACTCTATTATACTGCAGCTATATTAACATGGCTAAGGGAATGGATAATGCTGAGAAATAAAAGATTACTCAAATTGGAAGGTCATGACCTCCAAGCAGGCTGGCATGCCTTCCTCTGGTATGAAAAAGGATCTGCACACAAATATTTTAGTAGACATTACATTAGACAATCTCTGTTAATCATATGGAATAAAATTAAACATGACCACTATACTAAAATACCTATTTGGCTATCTACGATGGAAGCATACATACACCCAAATTTAATTAACATGGAAACTATAGTCACATATAAAGAGCTATTGAACAGGCAGGGGGAGATCAAAACTAGAGCAGAATTGACATCACAAGGAATACAAGTAGAATGGTGGTCTTATTTACAGATACAATCAAGGTATTCACAGGATAGGAAGAACGAAGGTATTGCCAAAGACTACACAATATTAGATAAACTGTTGATACAGACAGAAAACAGACTGATCAAAGTGCTGTATAGATTTTTGTTGGAATATAAACTAGAGGAAGAACATGTCAAAGAAAACATGGTCGCCTGGGCGAAAAATTTCGGTTACAATGTGGAATTGGCTAAGTGGGAAAAACTTTGGATACTTAATCAGAAATTAACATTGGCTACAGCGTATAAAGAAAATCTTTACAAGATGTTCTACAGATGGCATCTCCCGCCAGCACGGCTATCTAAAATGTTTAAAAATTTGGCCCCAAATTGCTGGAAGTGTAAAAAAACACCAGGCACCTTCTACCATATGTGGTGGACGTGCAATGAGGCAAAAAAATATTGGAAAATGATCCAATCATGGTTAGAACAAATGGTGGGAGAACAAATTATATTTAAACCAGAAACTTTTCTCCTAGGCATAATACCGGAGGGGTTTAAGAAAGATACACTCTATCTAATTATACATATACTGACTGCAGCACGCATAACCTATGCACAGCATTGGAAAAAAGAAAATACACCATCAGAGCTAGATATAATCAGAAAAGTGTTGGCCTGTGCAGAAGCAGATAGGCTCACTTTGGAACTTAAAAATAAAGGGGAATCAGAATATTTTGAGGTATGGAATAGATTCTATGACTGGTATAAGTTAAGATGACAAGACTGGAACAAATGTATATATGGCGATCGAACAGAAGGACAGACAATGTATTAAGTAGAATAATTGTTAATGGTTGAAACTAGCTGTACATAATGTGAATATATGATCACCCCGACTCTGCGGCAATGCATTGTTTTAAATGTAAAAACAATAAAAATATATTGAAAAAAAAAAAAATGTTGCAGAATTGCCAAGCCCCCAGGCTGAGGCATAATAGCGAAATATTAGCTGCATCAGATGCTGAATCAGGGACCAGCACTAATAAATGCTTTAAAAATCTGTTTTCTTCCCCCTTCCCATCCCTTATTGGGTATTGTTTGTGCACTCTGTTTTTTTGTCTCAAACTATTCATTGAATATATCTGTGGTTTTGAGTAATTGTTTTTTAAAATTGCTGACATATCTGGCAAGAGTGTTCTTATTATAAATTATTTTGTCCAATTCTTGGCGCCACATTTTTAGGAAGGCTTGAGACATACTGGAACAGATTCCAAGAAGGATAATGATCAGAAGATTAGAACTAAAAAAAACTCAATTATATGAAGATTGATGGAAGAAATAAGAAATATTTAGCTAGAAGAAAAAACTGAAGAGGAATATCATATGTCAAATGTCAGCTATGTCAAATACCTGAATGTATGTGACATAGAAGAAGACAAGACTTTCTCTACATTCTCCCATGGAGCAAAATATAGAATAATAATTTAAATTATAGAGAGATATAATTTGAAAAACTTTCCTATCAATGACTACAGAAGAACCATTAATCATTGATGGTCTCTCTGTCATTGGAAATGTTCAACATAAGGTTAGTCAGGCATCTGTCAGGGATACTTGTATTCCTGCCAGGAGTTTGGAACTGATGACCTAAATCCATGATAGAAACCATCTATCAGCCTTCATTCAATTCAATCAAAGAGAATTCTCTTTCAGCACCTCTTTCAACAGAAAACTTCAGGCACATTCTCATAAATTGGAAGATGAGGCTCGTCTACTTAGTTGTAATGCATCTAATGATGATATGTTTAAAGTTTGTATCATAATGTTTCCAGTGGTCTCCCAGGCTTCTTAATTAAATCCCAGTGAAAGATATGGTGCGTGAATTCCTCCACTGGTCTTTCTTAGCCTGAGAGCTTTGGGCAGCTAGCAAAGACTCAGAGAGATGTGTAATGAAAGCAAAGCTAGTAGGTGCATACTTTACTAGTTGCAAGTATAAAGTAAGCTCAAAGAACTTACCACTAGAACAAAAATTTAAAATTCGCCAGTCAGTCCCCTGAAAATAAAGTAGAAAAACAGAGATCTTTTTTTTTGCAGAGTAAGTAGAAACAGTTTGGGAAGTTGCAGAATATATTTCAGTCCAGCATTTCTGTCTCCATTTGCAATTAACATTGACAACCAAGTGTACAGAGCTGATGTACACTTGATTAAATAGGTAAAGTATTTTTATTATTGCTTCTTTTACCTAACTCCACTTTGATTTAAAGGAAAAACATATTTGAAGGCTATATTCGGGGACAGAAGCTGTCACCTTCCTCAGATATTTACAGTACTGTGCACAAACTTAATTTCAAGCTCTGTTGAAGATTGTATTTAGCTCCATTTCTTTACAAAACTGCATCACTTTAGTTTCTAAAGCAGATGCATAAAAATGAGAAAGACAGATTTTTGGCTAGGAAAATAGTTTCTTGCTCGGTGCATAAAATTTGGAATAATATTGTTTCTTTTCCGTCTCTTCCTCCTCTAAACCCCACAGTAGATGTGTGGAATAGCTACTATGTCCTTCACATGCTTCAGTGAAAACATTTCATTTTTTTAAAAAAAAACCTTTTAATTCAAAAAGACTGAAATTCATGCATAGAGAATTATTTGCTTACACCCAGAGCCATGAATTTACGATGGACAGCTTACCAATCAATCAAATAAATAAATGATTCTTTTATAAGTAGGATCTGGGAGGATGCAAAAGATTAAAAAATCAATCCTCTGCTGTCACAAGCCTCTTAAAAGTCTTAAATAGCCCCATAATAATTATTTATACAGTTGTATATTCCCTGATAATGAAAAAATATTTTGAGGATTGTATTCTTTGTAACATTTTTGACATACAGAATAACAGTTGTAAGGGAGGTTGGAACTGTCAGGAAATTTCGCCTTAATTCTAGATTGGATCTCTCCTTGATTAGTTTCCATCCATTGCTTCTTGTCCTGCCTGCAGGTGCTTTTTTCTGTGACAGCCTTTCAAATTGGAAGACTACTACCATGTCAATTCCAATAATTATCTTCGTTAGACTAGACATACCCAATTCCTGCAACTATTCATCATATATTTTAGCCTCCAGCACCCTAATCATCTTTGTTGTTCTTCTCTGCGCTCTTTCTCAACAGCTTTTTTTTTAAAATCATGGTGATCAAGAACTGGATGCAGTATTCAAAGAGTGGTCTTACCAAAGCAATAGAAAATGTACTTCATATGACCTTAATACTGTCCCTCTGTTGATGCACATAGGATTTCATTGGCTTTTTCTGGCAACTGCAGCACACCGCTGGCTCATATTTAAGTGGTTGTCCAATAGGACTCCTAGATCCCTTTCATATGGCTAGACCTATTCACATTTCCCATCCCCTATAGTACAATGGAATGGAATGGAATGGAATGGAATGGAATGGAATGGAATAGAATAGAATAGAATAGAATAGAATAGAATACTTTATTGCCCAAGTGTGATTGGACGCACAAGGAATTTGTCTTTGGTGCAGATACTCTTAGTGTACATAAGGAGAATAAAATACATTCATCAAGAATAAAAAGATACAGGACTTAGTGATAGTCAAGGTTACAAATAAGCTATCAAATTGTACTAGGAAACAAATAAAAACAATATAAATTGAAAGAAACAAGCAACATGGTTATAGTCATAAGTGGGGAGAGATAGATACTAGGAAAGAAGAGAAGAATAGTAATACAGTCTTAGTAAATTATTGAGTGTGTTGTGGGAATTAGTTAAGCAGAGTGATGACATTTGGGGGGAAAACTCTCAATCCCATAAACTTTAAAACTGCTTAGTCTATAGCGAGTGATGTTCAGTGGGATTGGCTTTTTAAAAAGCACATTTTGACTTTACATTTACTTTAAGTAGAGTAAGCCATAACTTGGTTTGTTTGGTTTCACTTCGCGGGAGATGCGAACCATAACAACTTGAAAACATAGGGTGCTATTCATATAAGGAACGAAAAGAGAACGTGTATGTCATTTAAAAAGAAAACTAAAGGAAAGCCAGTTTGTATCACCGCTTTACGTCACGCACATCTTAATGCAAACCTCCCCCGAAAGCCGCTTATGCGAAGCCCTCTCTTCTTCCAGTCTGATTCCCAGCATGCCGTGCTTTAACTCGGGAAAGGCCTAGATGTTGCGTTGCATCTTGGTACATGTAGTCCTAGATACTCCTTCATTTAAAAATAACAATAATAAGAAAAGGGGGTGTGGGCCCACGGCCGCCGCTTCTAGGAAGTGCCTCGTGCGCGTTTCGAAGGCGGGCTGGCAAGGTGGTTTCGCTTCCCCGCTTCGAAGCGCTTCGCCGGTGCGGCTTCTGAGGTGGGTCTGTTCTGGGGTCGAGGAAGGAGAAGTTGGGGTTTACGGGGCGGTACGTCTCGGATTGGAAGGAGGTGAACTCGAACGGCGACGGCGTGAGGGAAAGTGGTGGAATTGTTAGCGTAATTCACCAGGCAGGCGAAAACAGCACCGCAGAAAGTAGTTGTTTATTTTTTATTTTATTTTTTTACCTCAGGCCCAATTCCGCGGCAAGCGTTGAGAAAGTTAAGGCACAGACTCTCCCTCCAAAAATTCTTGGGAGAAGAATTCTGTGTTAAATTGACAGCTGCTTTGGACCAGCAGAATTGTAACGAAGTTTATTGTTTTGCTTGGCGATGATGATTGTTAAAACTTTTTTTTGTTTTGCCTTCCTCAACATTGATAGAAATATCTTGATAAATGTTTGTTTTCCTCTTTCTCTCACACGGTGGCTTTTCCCTGACGAATAAAAGAAAATTTGCTGGGATAAAGTTTCCTCTCAGAGCTTCAGTTTCCTCACCATATGTGCCTTTAACATTAGCCAAGCCTGCCAGTTTACGATATTACGGATTATTTTCTCTTAGTTATACATTTAGCACAGCCTAAAATTAAATGTTCACGCATTTCCCCTTCCCCCACAAATAATAAAACTGAAACTGGAAAATGTTATGAAGAAAGGATTTCTGTTAGAAAAACGAATATAAACACAAATGTTCCACTAATAGTAAAATCTGTATATCTTTTTTTTTTAGTACATCCCTTTTTTAGTTATATTGAACAACATTTTATGGGGATCAGATGTAGCAGTGAATATATCATGCTTATTAATAGGAAGTTAGTCTCTGTCTGCTGTTTCAAATTAATATTTTGTCAACTTTAGAATTAGACCATTTGGAATTAACTCTCTGGAAAAAAGAAGACCAGTAGCCAGCAGCAGATTCCAATACTAAGTTCAACTTTTTATCCTTAGGGAAAAAGCATGTATTTTCAGATGCATGAGGAAGATAAAGCAAAGAGCACTAAACTAGATTTAAGTCTATCTTCATAATTTATATCAACAAATTAACATTTGAACCTGAAGGAGAAACCACAAGATTTGGAGATGTATGTTTGAGTTAATATAATTACAACAGCATGTCCAAAAAGTACTGAAGAAATATTCTTGAGTAGCAAAAACAGAATGCAAGTATATAAATGAGATTGAATGTAAAACTACATTTCCTAACCAATCTACTCAGAAAATGAGTTGATTTTAAATCAGGAAGGGAGGTTTATTGTGTTGGTAGATTAAAAGGAGAGAAGAAAAATGCTTTTTAAAAGACACACAATATTAAAAAAAACTTGTGGAATGTCTCAGAATTGTATAATTGTAATTGAATATTAAGAGTTATAGGAATTCCTATAATATTTGAGCATCAATACTAGGCATGCATAACTATTTTGATATATAATTGGTATATAATGTATAAATTATTTGGTATATAATTGGTATATAAATCCAATATATAATTAGAAGGGTTAATTGTATTTAAGCTCTATATTATTAATTAATTTTTACTGCTTTTCCCTTATAATTGCAGATTGGATAATGGAAGAATTGATTCACCAAAGATGGTTAAAATATAAAGCATTTGATCTAGAACGTCCTGTGACTTTCAAGAAATCATGCTGAGAATCTAGAATACTTCCGAAAAATGACAATTTCCATACTCAGTTACCTCAAAGAGTCATTTACTGAAACTTTAGCTACTTTAGCTTTAGTAGCTGCAAAGTTAAAACACTGGAAAGTTCTGACAAACTAAAGAAGTAAATTTTTTATGAAGAAAATGAATTTTTCTCGAGCAGAAAATTCTTGCTTTCTGCTTCTCTTAGTAATCTTTCAAGTTATATTCGTCTTGATACTTTACCGAGGCAGCAATTCAGTTTTATTTCAGGGTCATTTAGAAATGCATAAGTCATTGGACTATTCAAAATCAGAGGATGTCTATATAAATCTTAGTTTATTTACTCCTGCTCCTCAAAAGACCACTATGCAGACTTGTACATCGCAATCAAGCATACTTGGTATGTATGAAATACGCACAATACAGGTTAATTTTTTTTGGTCTAATAAGCTGATCTGTGTTAGTATGATTTGACTAGCATTTGAAAGCTATACATGGTTATTTTTGTTCTTTTGTGACAACTCTTGTCTATCAATGGTGATTAGAAGTGCACCATGTTACACAAGATCCCAAGACTTACCAGACAATAATTGGTATGGATTTCCCCTATTCATTTTCTGGAGGTCTCGAATTGTTGCGAACATGGCTGCTACTACTACTGTATGCATTAATAGCTGCTGTTGCTGTTTGCTACAAGGTGGGTCAAAATAATACAGAGTAGTTTTGTAAAATGACAACAAATTCATTTCACTATTTTCATTCCAATCATGTCTGCTCCTGATCCTGTTTACAGACATCCCAAAATAGTAATAAGATTAAAACATAACATAATGTAGTAAAATGGTAATCAAAGTTGCTTTCTTTTCCCCATCTCTGGCAAAACAGTAAGTACAACTCTTTTTATTGTGGTACAAATTATTTGTGTACTCAATTATACATTGTTTTACTTGCACTAATGCATTAGGAATAGATTTAGATGAATATTTCTATAAACCTTTTTTTATTTCAATAGTTGTGTCCATAGTGTTTATAGTCTGGCATTTTATTTAAATACAAAGCATAGATAACAGTATGGTAAAATAAGGTAGAAAGGCAAGGGAACTATATCCTCCACTCGATTTCAAAAAGCTTGCTCAACTCATTTTGATCAGCAATCAAAATGTGCCAGCAAACTCTTGTTTGCTGAATTTTACTCCTGTTTTAAAACTATTAGTTTTGCACTAAAATTATATATTGCAATGCCATTATGAATTTTCAATCCAAATACAAGGCATGTAATATCTGACTTGATCTGAATGGTTTAGTTGGAAATTGTATTCTTTGTAATTTATATGCATTATGTGATTTTACTTACCATGGAAAAATATATATACCTAGATTAAATATGATAGAACTAAAAAATGCAAATATTTTTGCAAGAAGGGTGTTTATTAACTTTTTAATGAGTATTTATACAGATTTTCATACAGAAAAAAATCAATGGGACATGGTTTAATATTTAAAATAATAACGGTTTTCATTTCTTTTTTATCACCTTTTCCAATATGACTATAAGATAGGCTTCAGAAAGCCTTTCCTTTTATATTAACTGCTGCTTGGCATAATGTTCTAACATAAACAAATTTGTATAATTGACCCAAAGAAGACAAATTGAGGCTTTGAAAATGACTTACATGAGTAACTCATACATAAAGAAATTTTAAGTGCTATGCTGAAGGATAGGAGAGTTGAGATCCGAAGTTCATATGGGCTCCTCATTGTAAAGCTAAAACATTATTTAATGAAATATTCAAGCATAGCCAGGATTTTCCATGAGAGTACATTTAGAACTACTTCTAGAGGGGAAAAAATGGTAAAAATCATCTTTTTCAGACATGCTGAATTTTTTCATAATTTTCTTTTTCTCCTTTGTCAATCCATATTTTATGCAGTGGGACTCTTAACCATCACCTTTGATACACTACATAGTGAAAGAACAATTATCCACAAAAATCCATATGTCCAATTGGGTGGCTGTTACAGCCCACCTCATTGTCTAGCCCACTACAAAACTGCTATAATTGTACCATGCAGAACCTGTGAAAAGAAGTTGCACCAATTTCTCTATTACCTTCATCCCTTTCTCCAACGTCAACAGCTTAGCTATTGTATCTACTTGATTCATCAGGTAAGGCAAACTATCAAGCAAGTCTCTAGTTGAGCACAGATGGTATCTGATTATACTGGGAATAGTTACATAAGTTCTATTGACTGTCTTAGCAAGTCTGGATAGGCCTTCATATTCTGAGCCACTATGATTTGGAAACTGGACAAATCCATGAACCCTTGGGTCATCATTTCAGAGCTATTTCCGAACCATATTCCTTAAGCCTTCAATGGTAGCTGGGCATGTCTTGAAAATTTCTTTAAAATTCAGGGTGATATTCAAAGAAACATCTGCCTTGAAAGTAACCTATATTGAATATATAGTACAGTCAAACTTTAGGAGCTGACCATAGGAAACATTTTGTGACATTTTGTATTATGTCAAAATATTTTTTATGATATTTTATAAAATTTTCCAAATTTTAATTTTATGTGATTCATGGTTCCTGTAAGGTAGCCCATTTAAGGTATCCATTTGGTTGAAACAGTTTTGCTTACGGTGTATCATTTCAGTTAAAGGTTATAGACCAGCGATGGTGAACCTTTTTTGGCTCGCATGCTATAAGTGGGGGGGAGCGCAGGGGGGTTGTATGCGAGCGTGCCGCATCCATAATGCTATGCGCGACCCCTCTGTCCACATGCGCGCACTACAGGCATGACCCTCCCCATTTTTACATGCTTTTTTCGCCCTCCCCAGGCTCCAGAGGCTTTATAGGAGCCTGGAGAGGGCAAAAACAGCCTCCCCTGCTCCACCGGATGCCCTCCGGAGGCGCAGGGAAGCCTCTGGACAGTTCCTGAAGCCTTCGGAGGGCTCAAAACGATCCTCCAAGCAAACCGGAAGTGACTTCCTGTTTGCTCTGAGGGTCGTTTTGAGCGCTCCGAAGGCATCAGGGAAGCTCATGAAGCCTCCGGAGGGTCTCCAGGGGGGGCAGGGGAGGCTCTTTTCACCGTCCCCAGGCTCCTATAAAGCCTCCTGAGCCTGGGGAGGGCGAAAAATGGCTTTAAAAAAGGGTGAACTCAGCTGACAAATGGCTACGCGTGCCACCTGTGGCACGTGTACCATAGGTTCGCTATCACTGTTATAGACACTGGTTTTAATAGTATATACAGGTGGAACTTGAAAAATTAGAATATTACTGCCGCATTGAGGCAGTAATTGCTGCAAAAGGGGCTCAAACCAAGTACTGAGTACATATGCATGCTTATACTTTTCAGAGGTCCTATATTGTTCTATGTACAATCCTTGTTTTATTGACTGCATGTAATATTCTAATTTTCTGAGATGATGGATTTGGGGTTTTCATAAGCTGTACGCCATAATCATCATAATTATGATAAATCACGGCTTGAACTATCTTGCTTTGCATGTAATGAGTCTTATCTCATATATGAGTTTCACTTTTTAAGTTGAATTACTGAAATAAATGAACTTTTGCACGATATTCTAATTTTTTGAGTTTCACCTGTAGATTCTGAGAAGCCGTACATGGGAAGAAGTCTGGGAGAAACTATGATTACAGCCTTATCCAAATCATTGTATTGATGTTCCATTTATATTTTCTGTTAATATGAATAGAGTACTGAAGAGCAAAGCTCATTTGAAAGTTGTTAGTTTTACTATTTAATTTTAGAGCATTTGGGGGAGCATCTAATTGAAAATCAAACATGTATTTTAGAGATATTAAATGAAACATGATTCTATATATTACAGTGGACTCTCATGCAATTTTCATGCATAGCTTTAGTGCAATACGAGATGCGAGAACCAAATGGACCCTATTCTTCTGTTATTTAAAAGAGTCACAAAGACCTGGCTTTTATCAATGATTTCAGTGATGGACTCAATTGTGCTTTATTTTTAATGTTTTTTTGTAATTTCTGATTCTGATTGTTGGAGCTTCCGAGAGTTATTGAAAGTCAGGCAGCATACAAACCTAATACATTCTTTTTATTATAGTTCATTGCATAGTTAGTTAGATGTTTAGACTAAATTTGGCATTTTATCCCCCTATCAAGTCCTCCCCCAAAACTGGAATTCACACACACACACACACACACAGACGTCATGATGATACTAAGAATCTTGTCTGAGTGTTGAATGGTTTTTCTCCTGTTTCAAATTATATGTCCTTTGCTGTTTTTGTGAACTTGCATTACATATTTTCCTTCCTATTCTATTTTATCTGCTCGCTGTTCAGCCCCTTTATCTTGCATTTGAGTGCTTTTAATAAATGGTGCTGAAGCTCATTAAGCTTATGCACTTTGTTGAAATCTAATCAGAAAACTGCTAGTCCTGATTTTTATTTTTTGCTACCTTAGACTACTTTGTCTCTCCTTCCTAGCTCTTTTCCCAGTATTTAGATTGTATGTTAATCACAGATAAACTATTAATTTTATTTTTTTATGAATATAGGACTAACAAGTTATCCAATTTTCACTATCACTGATCATCCAATGCCAACACAACTCATCCAATCACATCAGAAGCTTTTTGCAAAATGAATACAATACAGATATTATGAAGAGGCATTGCTGTCAGATTTCAGTGTTGTTATGTTGCTTGATTGAGTAGCATGTTTTCTTTCCAGGCTGGAACTGGTCCATTTAACAGAGCAAAGCTCCTTAATGTTGGAGTCCATGAGGCCATGAAAGAGAATGATTGGGACTGTCTGCTTCTACATAATATGGATCTTATTCCAGAAAATGACTATAATCTTTATGTCTGTGATAAATATTATCCCAAACACTTATCCACTGCTATTGACAAGTTATATTACCGGTAATGTCTAAGAATATGACAGTAAATATCTTATGAAATAAAATAATCTAAACAAATGTGCTTTATTGAATATATTTACTAATTCATTATTTGAATAATTTATAATGAATAAACATTTAGATTTATATGCACTTTCACTTTTTAAAAATTAATTCCAGAACCTTTTCATGTTCTGTTCAGGAGATCTGTTTTCATTTGGATTGAATTTATATATATATTTTTTAAATAACATTTTAAACATTTAGGAATTATACTTGTGTGGCAGCGCATAAGTATCTTATTTTTAAAAAGTTACTGTGTGAGCTTACTTTATTTGACTTTACAATGATTTTCAGAAATCAGAGTCACTTTATAATTTGCAATATGGGTAAATTCAGATGCTGAAATATTTTCCTAGTTGTGTTTTAAACTCTAATACTAAATATAATTATTTAAACATCAACCCTATATATCTAAAAGGATTTATATTTATTTCAGAATTATATATAGAATTTGCTTTTAAGTTTATTGAAGACTTGAAGTTTCTATAATAATTATTTCACAATTTAATTATTGCGTATCTGCCTTTTCTCTAGGTCATAGGTCTCTTCTGTTATATTACCTTAACTACAACAGCTTGTAAAATATATCTGCCTTAAAGTGATAATTGACCTAAAGTCACCTGTTAAGAATTTAAAATGTGCCTTTCTGGTCCCAGTCCAGAATTTTAACTGTTAAAGCACATTGATTTTCCTATGTTCATTCCTAGGTTAGTATAACAAAAAGCATCAACAATAGAATTCTAATTAATGCAATATATTGTACAGGTATGAAAGGGCTGGAGTAAAGAAAAAGTACCCACATGTATTTGCTTGTATGATGAATCCATGTGTCTTTACTTATAAATCACACACATTAAGTTTATTTTTCTGTGCAGCCTGCCATATTCGTCTGTTTTTGGTGGTGTTACTGCTTTGACCCCAGACCACTACATGAAGATAAATGGGTTTCCAAACACATACTGGGAGCGTCTTGATGAAGATGATGACATTGCAGAAAGGTATTTATTTACTGAAATGTTAAAGTATGTTCAAGCATTAAAGTTTTAAGCAAGATACATATTGTGGGTATTAAAGAAGCAACAAAGGCATCATTTTTTCATCAGCTATTGTTAGTGAATATTATATATGTAAAAAGTATTCTCCAATCAAATAATGCCATTTTATAACTCTTCCTCAAATTGTTTGAAGAAAAATGAAGCTAAGGCCATCATATTTTTGTACGGACAACATATTATAAACATCATTTCTAAAGGTTGAAATGGATATGAATATCATCACTTATTATTGCCTTGCTTGTCTTGGCATTTCAAGTTCTCTTGAAACTGCTTACAGAGGGCTGTAAAGCACTGTGAAGTAGTATATAAGTCTAAGTGCTGTTGCTATCTTCCTAATTCTGTATCAGTCAGCTATAGTAAATAGCTGTTCAATTGGAATCGTGTCAAAATTAATTCTAGTTTACTAGGAAATTACCAGAATATTTTTAACAGCTTTTGCTGTTAAAACACTAATTTCTATTTCAAAACTTGGGTATCTCTTTGTTTTTTAATCAACCAATAAGACATGCTGATATTTCATTGGTAAGCTTATCCATGTGTACATTATACATTTTTTAAAAAATAGCTTCAGTACCAAAACCTAAGAATTTTGTGATTTTATCACAGTCCATATGCTAAATTAAAAGGTACTGTGCTGCTTTACTTCTATAGGCTCCTGATACAATAATCTGTTTTAGTGATGGAAGCACTTAACTCAAATTCTTAAGTCTAATTTAAGATCCCATCTGATGATTTTGTTAGCATCAATACATCTGGAATTATTAAGATGGCTACTGTCCAATATATAAAATGTTTAACTTAATTGTTGTTGTTTTTACTTTATTACTGTAATAAATACTTAAGTCCTTGGACCATTTTAAATCATGCAAATGCTGGAACTTCTTTGCTGTGTGTGATTTTAATACAGTCACATACCTGAAATTAAAACATTCTTATCAGGATATAGGAAACCTAACAAAATTACTAATTGCATCTCTTATAGCAATTACAATACCACACATACATAAGACAAAGCTTTGGGCTGCCATCAATAATCTTTGTGGTATCTATATAGGGCCCAAAGTCAATGTTAGAAATACAGCCTATACTAGAGGTTAAGTCTTAAAAATATTATTTTTAAAAAATCATATTTAAGTTAAGGCAGAAACATAGCAAGTACTAAGGAACAGTTTGAGGAACACATACATGTTATTAGTCTGCAAGGGTGTCCTTTTTTTCTGCTAAAACACATAACTGAATATTTTTCCTGTCATACATTGAATGACTTTTTACTCCAAGAACTGCATTTTGAGTTCCGTTCATGGGACTTCTGTATTTTTTAATTGCAGTTCTTTTCACCCTTTTCCTTCATCTAAACAGGGGTAGTCAAGCTTGAAGGCAAATTGTACAACATCACAGAAAGTAAGAATTCATACATACTGGAATTCAGTCAAAGTATTGGTGATAAACTCTTGCATTGTAAGACCATTTTTTCCCCATCTTTAATAAATGTTGTACCAAACTATATGAGAAATCGGATGTTACAAGCAGTTTTTCACCCATTATGTGTAACTCCATTTTCAACTGATCTTTGTCTTCAAAACATTAATTTTCATATCAGTATTCTTTTTTACAACCTGACATTTACTTCATATAATTTGGTTTTTTGGCTTATGGCATCATCTGTAAACAAAACTATATCTATGCTTCCATCTCCACCACTGTAAATGTTCTAGATAGATTTTTCCATAAATGCATTAAATGACCAAAACGTCATTGTACATAGTTTCTAACTTTCTGCTCAATGTTGAGCTATATATTAGCATCACATTTATATTTATACATACTTTTCTTGTATCATTCATTCATTTTGCAACCAAACTTTAATTCTGTACTTATGAAAAACCACCCATAATTCAATCTGTTCATTTTATTTCTAAAATAACATACAATAAGCTTTCTTTCTTTCATATGAATATGTGACTTGCTGAAGAGCAAGATTCTCATCTGTGTATTTCCTTCCTGGTGCTGCACTTCTCATACTACTTTGCCAACCACCTTATCAGACACACTTAAGAACTAGTCTTAGTTTTGCAGTCACTGTTGCAATATTTCCCTTAGAGAAAATTAATAGCATGCTTTCAATTGTCCACATATACTCATACAGACAATATCACCAACCACTTCATAAATCCACATGAAACCCAGTTGCAAGGGCGGGGGGAGGCTTCTCAAAAGACTAACAAAAAGTGGTCAGCACTTCTTTAGTCGTCTTCTCAAAAGACTTTTTTAAAAAGTGGTCAGCGCTGTAAGGAATATTTAAAGCTATTAATTTATTTTTGCCAGAAAAGGGAGAAGCATTATTTACTGTCTAAAAGGTAGTTGCCGTAACTTTTTCAATTGTACATTTGCCAGTTTTCTTATTGAGGAAGTAATTTTCCTACCATGTTTTATTTCAAAAAGGATCCATATAGCAGGAATGAAAATAATTCAGGTTCCTCTTCATGTTGGACGTTACAAAATGATGGGTTATGAACAAACAGCTAGCCCTTTGCTGAATCTAAAAAGGTGATCACATTTATTTATTTTTCTTTCCCACTCAAATTCAATAATAATTTTCTCTCCCTTATGTGAAGTATTGTTCATGCATAACACTGCAGATCAAATTCCTATCATATATCAATTTAAATTGAAGTCAAACCATCTTATGCAGTTGATCCAGAATGCAGTGGCAGAAATGATGTGGTTAGTTGTGAGTAACCAAAGCAGTTCTTGCAGCATTGATGTAATAGATCAATGTAGATACTGCATCAATGCTACTCTGGTTACCAGTAAATTTGTCAGTACGGTTTAAGAGACTAATCACTACAGGTAGTCCTTTTTTTGTGACAATTGGGACCAGAAACTCCATTGCTAAGTTATTTTTTCAGCACTGTCGTAACTTTGAATAGCTTGCCTTCTCACACAACAGTGACTGTTGGCCTTTCTGAAGGTGGAAATATTGTTCTTCCAAAGGACCTTTGGTGATTAATTAAAGTGATTAATTTTAATGTTACATTCAATAATTGTTAACTTATTGTTGACATTTTCATAAAATTTAAAATCTAATTAAAGTAGTAATATAATTTATTTCTATGTAAGAAAGGCCACCTAGGCTCCTTTTAAAAAATGATTTTTTAAAAAAGGAATGTTTGTAGTCATTGGCAGGGCTAAATATTTTAACTAAATATCAGCCAACCAGAGCAAATACATTTAGGTATAGTACCTGTAATATAAATTCTGGAGTGTGAATTGCGGCTTTATTGGAACTGCCAAACAGAAGTGCAGTGTGGTTAGTAATTGTATCATCTACCTAGAAACTCCCCTCCATCTTGTACATGATAAACTGCTTTTAACGGAAGTGAGGGAGAGATATCTATAATTCTATCTATATATTTCAAAAAATGGTTTCCAATGTTCAAAAGTAAACATTCTCTTAAAGGCAAAAGCAACAGAACACCAATCACATGGGTTGAAAATAAACATTTGCTACATCTAGTTAGTTAGAATCAGAGAAGGCTGGCTCTATCCCTCCTTTTCCCACTTCTTCCATTGTCCGGGGTTTTGCATGATAAATTAGAACATGGAGTGCAATCCCAGTTCAAGTTGCATTAATGAGATCTCAGTCAGGACAAATGTTTTTCACCAAAATCAGGTTCTCTGGCTATAATTCACTTTTTTTTAATTAGCCCAAATGAATATATATGATTGGGGTCTCATCTAGATTACTTCTTAAACTCTGACTATATATTTGCATAATGGATGTTCCATTCATGAAGAACCTCTGATATACAGTATATCCTTAATAATATTAATTTTTCCTCTTATGAAGGTTCTTCCTAACAATATATTAGAAACAAGTTTCCATTTGCCTATGCTTATTTTGTAATACGAGAAACAATTTCCTTTTTCCTTTCTAAAAAGTTAGTAATGAAATATTGTTTGATTTGCATTTCTATATGTAAAATATTCCTAGCTTTTCTAAACTGGAATCTTCCTTTCCCTAGGCCTGCTAAATTGCATACTTCCCAAACATGGAAAGATGATGGAACAAATTCCCTTGTCTTCAAACTCTTAGAAAAGAAGAAAAAACATCTTTATACACACATTGTGGTAGATATTGGAGCCACGCCAGCATTACCACCTCCAAATCAAAGAACAAGGAATAACACTTGACTTTGGCATCATCTGAAGCTTTTAAATCCTAGAGCTTTTTACAAGCTAAACTCACCAGGAATGCAAGAAGGGGAAAGAGAACATTGTTTTTGCATGCATTTGACCAAATTAAGCAGGCGCCTAATACAGGGTGCTAAAGAAACCATATCTGAGGTAGATTGGTTTTGCTTCATTGACATCAGCAACATAGAAATTATCCTATCTTGTTCTGCAGTAAACTGTCAGGCCCTAGAAGCTATAGTTCTACTACAGGAATTGTCAAGTACCAGCAACAAATTGGTCTATAAATAATTGCAAAATGTCTACTGAATCCTGTGCTTTTTTCTAATTTGCACAAGTCTTCTGCATAGCAATTTTTTTTTTAAAGTTACGTTAATGTTACTTGTTACCAATTTTTCAGGAAATATATGAATTTGGAATTGACTTATGGGTCTCCTTTTGAAAGGTTTTTTATTAGAAAATTCAGTTTTCTATACCCATATTTTAAGAAAGTATTTTTTAAATTATATTCAGGGTGTTATTTTAAAAATATCTTAGTGAATTTCAATAAACAACAAAAGTATTAATAAACATGTAAGTATGTGAATGAACTGATTATGTGCTGTTTTAAACACATTTCATTGGAGTCTCATTATTTTAAAAAGTTTGATATATTTGTGTAGACAAACTGATTAGAGAGAGCAGCTGTTTATGTATTTACCATATTAAAAATATGGAATTAATGGATATGGAGATTTACCTTGTATTATATCTCATATATGCTCACTGAATCATCATAGCAGCCATCCTATAGAAAGGCAGAATAGGAAATCTATAAATATTTAAGCAAGATTGCTGTTTGTTCAAAGCACCAATGTTGAATCTATTTCCCTCTGTCCATTTGTAAATCAGTTGAGAAAATAAGGATTGTTTGCCTTTCAAATTTATGTGATTTGCTAGTAGCCACCTTGACAATAAAAAATAATTTGACTTTGGTAGCTGGAACACAATTTATTTTTCTGCTCATTTTTAAGAAAATATTTTGCATTTAACCATAGGACCGTTTGTATGTTTAGTACTAATATTTTATATTCATTAGTTGCATTAATTGTCTCCCAGCCAATATCTCTGCATTTTAAGACCATTCTGCACTCTAACCTTGTAAAGGTGTATGCTATCATTTTAATATCGATTTATCTACTTATGTACTCTATGCAAATATATTTGGCTGTTATCCTTTGAAAAATGAAAAGCACAGAGTAATCAATTTCTTTTAGTAGTAAATTTTTACATTCTTAAACTGACAGATATTCGGATAAATATGAAAACTGAAGATCAACAGATGTTAAACTTTATTCAAAATTTTATTTTTTCCTTGTTTAAGAAAAAGAAATTATGTACCACCCCGTTTAGAATATGATGAGCAGTTCTTCAACTGAAAAAATGATATTTTAAAAAGTTGGACTGAAAAAAAAGTCTTGCTTCATTGAAAAATTAAGTTGAATTGTTCTTTTCTCTTCATTTCAAAAAAAATGTTCAGTAGAACTCTTTATAAAGGATTACTTTTATCCAAAGAAACTCTTTAATTTCAACGTTGTCTTATAGCTCAAAAGGAAGTAACTAACAAATCTATCAGTGTTAAAAACTTTCCATGTGTAAAGAACTTGTTGAGTATCCACCAACAGAAAATGAAATATTTCACTGCTGTTACTCAAGTCAGTACTTTCTTTTGGTCCATTTGAATAAAATTTATTAGCCATAAGAAATGGTTATGAAAACTTAGTTTGCCTTCCAAAATCCACTGTAATATTTGTATATAAAAGATTGTATTCTTTTGAAAGCAGTTTATAGGAGCATGAATTTAGCCCATCGGTCTTCCATACTCGAGACACCTGACGCAAGAGATTCATTCTGAAGATATTTTAATGTTGGAGGTAGGAGAGAAAGAGAAAAAACAGGTCATATATTAAGTCATATGTTAAAATGCACCTCTTGAGGCTGTGTAATAAGCAATTTTGTTTTCAATCCATCCATTCTCAGATATACAAATCTCCCAAACATACTGTGTCTATCAAGAACACAATCCACAGCCTAATTTTTCCTATCACCAATTATAGTCTTCAGTGGAATTTGCTTCATAGATACAGTTTTCTTAACTCACCTTTGGCCATTTGCCTCATTGCCTTGGTCTCTAGTATGAAAGATCATAGTATACTTGGCTATACTGGGGGAAGGTCGGATTATCTTCATTTTCTGCATTTCAACCCTGAAAACAAAAATGTGACAATTTGTGAGTAATGACAAGTTGTGAAGTGCAAATATGGTGGATTAGAGAATATGATGGAGAGCTTCCTAGCCATTTTGCTTGCTGATAACGACTAGGAAAGCACACATGAAAGCAACCATGAACATGAACTCAACATTCCAGTCCTGAAAAGAGAACCTCTAGAATACAGGCTCTTTCTCAAATTGCACATTTTACAAAGTAAAATCTTAAATCTAACTAATGCTATATGAATGAGAATGCAGCAAGCACAGAATGAGCGCTACATAAACTGCCACTGAAAAGTGGAAATAGCACAATTTTCATGAAACCCACTTCCTCGTCTCCAAAAGTCCTATGCTGAAGGTAGAAAAATCCTATGGCCCTTTTCTGGATTAATGGATGAAAATAACAAAATTTTGCTTTAGGGAAGGACAATCTTAGTATAAGCTGCAATTGCATGTTAAGACTAATACATATTTAATTTAGAAGAGGTGTATCACAGGGGTTGGTTCCTGCTGGCATTACTACTGGTTCGGCGTGCAAAAAATGTGTGCATGTGTGTTGTACCTAAAAAGGTCTGTGCATGCGCACATTAGAAAAGGAAAAACAAATTACATTTTTTCAATGAAGATTGTTCTGCACATGTGCAGAACAGAAAGTCAAGATGGTGGCCCCAAGCATAGAACCAGTTTGGGGGGTGTCTGGCTGAGTTACTACCTACTCGACCAAACCGCTAGGAACCCACCTCTGGTGTATCGCAATACCCAGGGATACAAGCCCTGCATCTAGCTGTAATTCATTAAAATAATATGCCTTTTTCCAGAATCATGCTGCTTTGGGAAAGCGTTCACAGCAGCCAAGTGATCTTGGAAATATACAACCGCTTTAATGAGTTGTAGACGATGCATTTGTGCTGCAAAATACCTCTTCTGAGTCAAATGCCAAATTTGCACAACTGAATTATATACAACAAATTCATGCTGATGAAGAGGTGGATAAGATCAAAGTTTTGTTCCTCAGTGCGCCCCAACCAATGTTCAATGAATCTGAATTATGGGAAATTTGTGATGGTAGATAAAGAATTTGTAATCTGTGGAATACATTGATAGGGATGGCAATTAGAGCAGAGTTTTAACATTAAAATGATAGAGGGTAAGGCTATTGATCACAACTACTAATCAGGTTCTTTGTACCAATCACCGGGATATATAAGTAGGATAATGCAACTATTTATATACTTACTGGTCAACTTGGAAATAAATTCCTGAACTAGATGAGTTTTTGATCTATTTCAGAACTGCCTTTCCTAATCTTAATTCTCCAATTGCTGCTGCTTCTAAAGTGAAATAGCTTGAGTGGGATGTGATATAGAGAAAACTGCCTATTAATTTGTTCCTGCACTTCACTCTGCAGCTGATTTTCTGTTTTTCAGGATTCCAGAGGAGTTTTTATTCTTAACAAAATGAAAGAAGAGGCCTGCAAAGAATGGAAAACAGAGCAGGGAAAATTGTTCACGTACATGTTATTTTTCTCTCTTTTAAATTTGCCTTTGAAACCGCTTTTTCCTAGAAGTAGCAACCATGCGTAATATATGTAATACTGCCAATAGTGAGCAGAATAATTCATATTACATTGTGGTGTGATGGAATAGGTACTGGGCTAGAACATAGGAAACTCAGGTTCAAGTCCATTTTTAACCACGATAGCCAAGCCCTGTTCTACCTCTCAGTCCATTTCATTCTGCAAAGCTATTGTAAGAACTGAAGGCAGGAATGCTATGTATGCCACCTTCAGGTGCTAGACCTGGAGGAAAAGCAACATAGATTTCATATATACATAATTAATTAATCAAATTGTTCCTGCACATTTTATCTTAACATGGCCAATAAGTCCTGAAATCTGGGCAGGCATTATGTTTTCTTAGCTTATCACAAGTGACTGAGACTTGTTGCCATACTAGTGTGATTTACCCGCCAACCATCTTTACCTGCCTAAAGCAATGGGGGGGGGGGGGGGCACACCAAGGAATTGAACCAATCATAAGCAAAGGTCTACGTTGAAGCCTACACTATGACCATAAGGGATGGTGAAAAGTCTGTAGTTGGGGCTCAGTTGCAAAGGTCCTTGAAAGAAGCAAATGAATATATCATCATATATTACTGCATTGATTGCTGTTGTGGATGACCTGAATAGGGTCTTTGTGACCCTATTAGGTTTCACAGGGGCTTTTGATATCATTTAACCATAGGATTCATCATGTGACATCTACAAGAGTTGAGGATTATAGCCTCTGTTTTATAGTTCTTTTCTTCCCTTGTAACTGTTTAATTACAATGACAGAGAGCCAGTGTGGTATAGTGGTTTAAGTGCTGGCCTAGAAATGAGGAGATGGTTTACAGTTCTAATCCCACTCTAGGCATGAAAACTGGTTTGGTGACTTTGGGCCAAGCACTTTCTCTCTGCCCAACTTACTTCGCATGTTGTTATTATGGGGAAAACAAGAGGAGGAAGGAAAATTATGTATGTTTTGCTTAATACAACCTTGTTTAGTATTTGCTTAACACAACTTTGTTTAGCAACGAAAATCTTGGTCCCAATTTTGGTCTTAAGTCAAGGACTACCTGTATGAACTTCATGCTCTTGTCCTTAACTATTCCTGGCTACGGGAGAGAGAATGCAGGAAGGAAGACTGCCACTGATTGTAAAGAAAAAATATAGCAGAGACTAGATGTTTGAGAACAGAACCATCTCCATAGGGAGATGGTTTGCTTCTTGTCACTGACACTGTCAAACAGATTGGATAACTCTCTGTGGAGGATGTTTCAAACTTGACTATACACTGAGCTACATGGCCAAGACTTTGGATTAATTTCAGCAATACTGATCATTTGTAAATTAACTGGGAATAGATTGATTAAAGGAAGGTGATGGAAATGCCCTTATCTAGTCCCATGTTTGCCAGACAAGTATTATATACGTAGATGAGACAATTTTGGAAGATATAATTTCAAAACACTGCAAGGCACCAGATTAGGAGAGGCTGGTATTACAATTTAGAGAATGAAAAACATTATGTATATTGCATTCTGGATTCTAACAGCACTTTTTAGCATTCTCCCTTTTAAAAATGAGGCCTGCACTATCTGTTCCTCTGAATGCTAAGTATTTATCTTCTTGCAAATCCCAGCTTTGTTGACCTTTAGAAAGAAAGACAAACAGAATGAACCAATTCCAAATGCTACATTTCCCAACAGGCAGAACCAACAAAATCAGAAAAACACATCAGATGTTTCTGATGTGATCCTGAGAAGGATTTTATAATTGTTATTCATTTTACTGGAACTCTATATTCCTTTGTTTTTTAATCTAGGTCTATGAGTTCCTTATGGTTGGACCACCAAAGAGTCAGAAGCCTTGCACAACTATTCTGAAGTCTGACTCTTGTTGTCTCCCCATGAATAGTCCATGCTCATCAGAAGCACATGCACAAAAAGCCAGAGACAGCCTTCAAAGTGTTTTTTTAAGTTGGTTTGAAGCTTCCTCTCTTAACAATATTGTTGAACCCCAAAGCAGATACATTGCAATACAATACATTGTATTGTTCTGCTAGTGGCAATTATGGTTATGTGCAGAGAGGTACTAGAACAAGCCTAAGACATCAACCTACAGTTGCATCATAGGTTCCCATACATTGGCACAAATTTGAAAGGTTCAATTATTGTTTATCTGTTGCTGAATTATTCCCACCTTGCACTAAGAGGGCAGCATTACTTTCATGCTGCTTCATGGAAGAAGAAACCTGAAATAATCCAAATACAGAGGGGTGGTTAAAAAAAACAAGTAACAAGAAGCTTGTTTGTGGTTCTGTCAAGCAGTCTTAAGAAAACCATCTCATATAAGTGCAGCCAATCCTAGTTAGTGGAGTGGACTTCCAGTTTTTTTAAAAAGTCAAGACACACTTCTATATTTCTGATTAAGCTTCCTGCATGCCAACTCTGATCTCTGTTTCCAGACTCCCTTAAGATAATTTGCTTTAACCAAATGTGAGTCATATCACAGGAAAGATTCCCATCACCCACAATCTCTGCCACCCACTTTGCATTTGACTGAAATGTACCTGATCCGGAGGTCATCGTCCTCTCCTCCCCAGCCCCAGTAGTTGTTTGAAAATCCATTCACCTTCAGAAATTGTTCCCTTGTCAGAGCAGTTACACCGCCAAAGTATCCTTGGTAACGCAACCTATGAACACATATGCAGGGGCAGGAAAGTTATTTTTAAAAAATGGCATTTACATATTTATCAGAAACAGAAAGTTTGCAGAATTCCAAGTTTTAAAACAAACACAAAAAAGGAGTAATACCCAGCAATACATTTTCCTAAGCTTTCCCAAGAAAGGTATGCCAAAGATTTTGGGCTTTTACTATATCAGTCAGCACTGCACGTTGGTTTTGACTATGATGACAAGCACCTTCATTGCCCTTTAGGATTATAATGAACCCATTTATTCTGAACTAGTGGATTAAACTCATATACTAAGCACCTGCATCTAATTTAGCTCCCTTTGGGGGGAATTTGAGGGACCCTTTGAAGCCCCTTGATTAATTCCAGATGGTGTGATTCACATTTACTAAATCACAGGATCAAGGAGGTGATTCGTCTATTTGATTCAATTCATTCACTTCTGACTCCCTCTACCCTGAAAAAAAAGTTAATATTATACCTTCTGACTTAGAATAATGTATGGTCCAATGGAGAATGATGTAAATCAAGGTATAAGCATCTTTACTTACTTCAATAGCAGCAAGTAGAACAAAATGAAAAGTAAAGTAGTTGATGCAGGTTGGGCTGTATCAAACTCCTTTAAAATCAGCATATATTAACAAATTAGCTTAATCCATTATGGTAATATACAGACACTATAAGGCTGGTTCTGATAATAGTGAGTGCTCCTTTCCCCAAACAAACATTCCTCTACAACAGGGCTCACCAACCCCCGGGCTGCAGCCTGTTTGAAACTAGGCCATGCGAGTGATGGGTAAGCACGCATGCTTGTGCACGTGAAGCTCCATTTGTGAGAGGGGTGGGGCCTTGTGCTCACGAACAAAGCTCCCTTTGTGCAAATTGAGCTTTGCTTATGAGCACAAGCCCTCTTCGCTTGAGGACCCTTAGCTCGTAATGGAGCTTTACACGCAAGTGCCCACTGTTCGCCCGAGTAGAGCTTTGTGTGTGAGCCCAAGTGTGCAAAGCTCCATTTGCGCAAATGGAGGGCACACCCTCCTCTCGCACCAACGGAGTTGTGAACGCGCGCATGAGCCTACCACGTTAAGTTAATAAACCATCTCACAAGAATTTTGCTGCACATTGAGGAGGACTGGCCAAGATGATCCTTAATCATATCCATAACTTTATAACAGGAGGTGGAAATGCTGCAAGGTTGACAACTACTCATCTTCTAGTACAGGAGTGACCATGATAAATGATGTGTGCATTCATCAAATTTCAAATATGTTCCTCCTCAAATTGCTTAACCCAAAAGATTCAAAAATTACAGTTACAACCAAGTTGCTTAAAGCAGTGTCAAATAACAAATAACAGATGGACCAATAAGCAACATAATTTGTTCCATGGAGCAGCAGATGAACCTATTCCACAAGCAACCAGGAGTTTTCTGGTCTTCTTCATATCTGAATTCAGAAGTATCCATGTATTTCTTAGAGTTCTACCGTACAATGTGAAACAGGGTAGTGAATGTCAAAAGTACAAAAGAGGGGATGTGAGATCTGTCCATCATTCTGTTCAAAATATTGATGTCTATGCAGAGGTTAGGACGTCACATTCTGGAGATAACATGGTGAAGAAGACTGGCTGGCAAAAGAGTGAGAGTTGACTATATACTCTCCACTTATTTATTCAATCTAAACACTGAAAATATATTAAAGGAATTTGAAAGAAAACACATGTTTATAAAATTAGAGGAAGAAACATCAACAAAGTGTGATACGGTGATGATATTCCCCCGCAAGCTAAAAAAACAAGGATCTGAAAGCTCTAGTAATAAAAGTCAAGGACCACAATGAAAAAAAAAGGGAGTACAATTACAAAGATCAGATAATGATCTTTGACAATGAGGGAAATTATCAGACCTTCAAGGTAGTCCAGACCAGAAAAACAAAAACAAAACACTATCCATAATATTACCTCTATAGTAATATTATGTTAATATAATTTTGGAAGTCTGATAGCAGTTTTCCCCTTCCTCCACCTTTCAGACACTTTCTCCACCACCATTCCTGAGTCCGAAAGGCTTTGGACTTTGGATATCTCTTATCAAACCATGATCTAGGTTGCAGTTCTTCCTATTTTCTCTCAAGGTTATTCTTGCAATCCATTAAATCAATATACAGTTTGGGTCATCTAAACCCATGACATTGGAGAATCCTCATTTTAGGTCACTAATTTCGACATTGATTCAACTTGGATATGCTAGTAAATCAGAGAACTAGTGACAGGTTCTAAATTTAGCTGCAGCAAGATTTGTTACTTCAAAGTCAAGCCAACCAGGGTCAAAAATATAATTCATAGATATATTGGATTACATTAAAACATATCTGGTAACACATTATTTCTTACCTGTAACCTGTGCTATTTCTCCCCACTACCAAATGCTTTGGCTGACTGCCACATACATAAATATTGAAGTCGTTCTCTGGCACCAAGTCCACATCATGGAAAATAAAACAATCCCAGTTCTCTTCTTTCAGTGCCTCCAGGTATCCCACATTTAGAAGTTTTGCTCTGTTAAACTTGGCATTGCCAGCCTACAAACAATAAACAAACATCAGCCTACAAATGAATATACATCAGCTTATTCTAGCCACATCAAGCACTCTCACAGTGTCCATCAAAATCAAGGCAATCACACCCTGCATGGGTATAAAACCAAGACATTTATTTCTCCTGGCTGTCTCAAACAAGGCCCAGGGCACTTGGACTATTTCTATTTGACTCTTCCTCTCAAGTCTGCCAGAACATCTCCTTCCATCTGAGGTTGCAATGATTTAGTCAGATTGATCCTGACTCTATCGGTCTTTTGTAAGGCCCTGAAGACATTACCAGGCATGAGGGTAGGAACATGTAGCATAGTCCATGGGATGGCTATGTAAATGGGGGTCTTGTGGTTTTATATTGGCGACGGTTATGTATTTATTATTGTGTTTATTTTCTTGGTTTTCAACTGCAGTTAGCTGCTGAGAATCATCATGAAGAGACGGTGACCATATAAATCGAATGAATAACCAATTTAAATTATAAACCTGTTGGATAAGGGATAAGGTTGTAGTGATTGATACAATCCCAATTCAAAGCAATCAGAATGTTTACCCACAGCCAAAATCCAAGGGGCAAGCAGGCCCAGGTCAAATAAGGTTAAGGTTCTAAGAAGTCTGTACAGGTGTGTGCTCGATATGAGATAGAAAAAATTAAACAGTAAAGCAGTCAAGGCATTTCTTAAATACAGAAAGTTCTCAGCCTGAAAACTTCTCCTGTACCAGCTATTTCTCAATATAACCATATATTTCGCTGCTTCCTTTTTGTTTATGACTCTCTGCTGGGATGGGCAGCCCTCCCATAATCTGGGAACCTGGTTATCCCAGTATAAATCAACTGATATTAATCAATCAATAAAATTTGATATCAGCCACTTTATGCCTGGCTCCCTTGATATGACAAGAGAATTGAATTTGTCTATTTTCTTTTCCTCTTCCCTCTTCCTTTTTTTCTTTTGTGCCATGTCTCTTGGCTTGCAATCTATTATTTCAGATTATGAAACAATCTGTACACTTGGAAGAAAAACACAATATATAACATCAGTAAATAAACAGATTATTATGCACATTTCCATCCTTTTAAATGAGGGAGATTATAAAAGCCTTGAATCAAATGCATACATAAACTTTAACAGCTTGTCTAATCCAATACCCACAGATGTGTCCTATTCTCCCAGAATTCCAACTAAGGCCAGTAGCCATAAGGTAGCACATATGGAGAGCCCCCATAGTGGGAAGGTTGAACTACACTCACAGGACTTCAACGGCGGATCAGCTAATCTGTCAATTAAATATTTTGCCACGATTATCAACTGATATCCTGTATCATATTGAACGTTTCAATTTAAGTCTCCAGATCATTACATGATACTAGCAATTCCAAGATTAAGGTAAAGGTAAAGGTTCCCCTCACACATATGTGCTAGTCGTTCCTGACTCTAGGGGGCGGTGCTCATCTCTGTTTCAAAGCCAAAGAGCCAACGCTGTCCAAAGACATTTCCGTGGTCATGTGGCCAACATGACTAAATGCCGAAGGCGCATGGAACACTGTTACCTTCCCACCAAAGGTGGTTCCTATTTTATTACTTGCATTTTTACATGCTTTCGAACTGCTAGGTTGGCAGAAGCTGGGACAAGTACCGTATTTTTTGGAGTATATTTCCCTCAAAAAAGAAGCTGAAAATCTGGGTGCGTCTTATACACTGAATACAGCATTTTTTGCCTCCCGAAACCCTGCCCCCTTCACCAAAATGGCCGTGCATAGCTTGTAGAAGGCTTTCAGAGACTCCTGGGGGCTGGGGAGGGCAGAAATGAGCAAAAAGCGAACCATTTTTTGGTTCAATTTTGCCCCCCTCCCAGCCCCCAGAAGCACTCTGTAAGCTTCCTAAAGGTTATCCATGCCGCAGCTTCAATCTTCTAATTTAAGTTTTCAAAATAGACTATTAGTTTTCCTTTATCTTACAATTTAATTGTAGGTGAACGTTTAAAAAACACATGAACTGATACTATATTGTCACACTACTCCTAGTTTTCTGTAAGTATTATTTTCAAATGGAATTTTACCTTATATTTGTAAGGTAAACTCCATTCTCAACTTAAATGCCTACAGCTCTGGCAAGCACCCAAACATTCTTATGAATGCAGAAACTCAGAAGAGAGTTTGCAGAGCCATCAGCAACTAAACAGGAAATGAAGAAAGATGAAAAGCCTCCTCACACTTTTTTCATAGGTAATGGATTTTATAAAATCAAAGTATGGCATATTAATGCCATGTTGTCAGCTGCTTTTGCTTTTTTTTAAAAAGAAACCCTGTTCCCATTTTCATCTCCCTGGATGGAGCATCATGGTCCATAGAGGATATTGCAATCCCGGAGGGGGGGGGGGGTGTTTGCAAATGTTAATGCAGAGAGTTGTTTTCCCTAGCCACAAAAGCAGAGATGGGAACAGGAGAGCAGTCCCCAAAGGAAAGTTTCAGACACAATTCTGAACATAATTGCTCCCTTAGGCCAGTTTTCCCCAGATAGTTGTTTTGGCAACAATTCTACCATCCTGTCCATGAATGACGGTAGCGCTAGCTGGAAAGCTTCAGGTTGCCTTACAAAAAGCACTTAGCAAGCAAAGGCTATTCCTAACCTTACTTGGGACTGTTCCTGCTTCTTATTCATATTAACCAGGTGTCTTTCTACTTAACGCCAGGGTCTTCTTCATTTGTCATTCATTAAAGTTATAACAATTCATGTATCTTTCTATGAGGTAAGATCCTGGCAGATACAAAACAAGAAATGTCTTCCCTTGAACCAATGTTCTCTTCTCCAAAATGACTTAGTTGGCATCATGCTTCATAGCACTTCTTAAGGCAACCCATGTTCTTTGCTTCAAATTTTCCAGCTGAATGGCTTCATAGAGAATAAACCCAGAGCATCAATGCTTCATTGCCAGAGTCTGTTTGGTATCAATTTATAACCCAAATAGGTGCTAATTCTGGTATTCCAAGAACTATCAAATGCACTGGTGCATTGTTTGATCATTTCTATTTGGCTCTTCTTCCAATAAAAATGATTGAACAAACAAAACTTACAATACAATACAATACAATAGTAGAGTTGGAAGGGACCTTGGAGGTCTTCTAGTCCAACCCCCTGCCTAGGCAGGAAACCCTATACTGTTTCAGACAAATAGCTATCCAACTTCTTCCAATTTAGTGGATGCTTTCTTTCTGTGTTCTAGTTTTATGCCATCCAATGTGAAAAGTTGTTCTTGTAAGTTTAGGGGTAAGCCATGATACCCAATTTATTTGTCTCTTGCTGTATGGTAAGAAAGGTTATGTTTTTAGCAAGCCACATACGGTGGTAAGAAGTCAGATGTTCTAACTCTGGATTTTACTTTAGTATTTTTGAAACTGAACTAACAGCTCTTCATTAATAAGAGATAAGAGTCCTCCAACAGCAAAACATTGGCCATTAATGATGTTCGCCGTTCAAAGAGGACCTTGACATCTAACTTGTGGGCTGTGCATGATGTGTCCACAGGTGGCTGGTAAGGCCTATATAGGCATGAAATGTTCTGCCACATGTCGGGCAGACATGTGTGGGCACCACTGTTGCAGCATTTGCAGCATTAATAAGAGATAAGAGTCCTCCAACAGCAAAACATTGGCCATACTGAATAAATGTACAGTTTTATTGCTTCTTGGGCTACGTTGCTTTTGCTTTTATAGAATTAAAGACTGAGAACTTTTATTCAAGAAGAAAAAAAGTCTCAGTCTTAAAAAAAAGTGACTGCAAGAAGTGATAGCTGTAGCAAAAGAAGTCAGACAGCAAACCGTGAGCAGGATGCAAATGGGCAATGAAGACAATATACATTTAGGACTTGCAACTTAGAAAAGAATAATACTCTACCAATGGTGCATAAACTTAATTTGCCACCTACTCTGTTTAATGTATTCAATCTGCTTTAAGCTCTTGCAGCAAAAGCAAAATAAACTTAATACGGACACATACAAAGACATCTCAGGACTGGTAACACCCTGGAGGTTAGTTTTGTAAATGGAGCTGCAGAAATAATATTTGACTTCCCTGAATATTTAACTGAAAAAAAATTACACAGTCAAAAACAATAAGCAAAGGGCACTAAAATATCTCTGGGCATTAGTAGCATTCTGTTCTTGGTTGAACAAACAGGGTCAGACCTGGTTAATATTGGATGGGAGACCACTAGAAAATAACCTCAGGTTAGTCTGGAAAGCCAAACAATAAAAAAATCAAATTATATTTTAAAAATCCTTCCCAAAAGAATGCAAACCGTGTCTATATTGTTGCCAAAGAAACTGCCTGGGCATGTCCATGAAGTCACTAGAAGTTAATTGATTTGAAGGAGGCTTTTTCTTTTTCTCACTTTTATATGGACTCACCTGGTGGATGACATAAAGGCCATAATCCAGCTGCTGTCTCTGCAAGAATGGATGAAGATTCTCCAACAGGTACAGCAGATGCTTCTCTCGATTGCGGTGTGGAATCAATATAGCCACCCGTTGCTGAGCTGTGCAATTTTTTGGCCTATGGCGCCCTTTGGCTACCGAAGGATTCTCTTTTTCCAGTTCTTCCAGAGTGAGAGATGCTCTGAAAATGAGCTTGCTGGGACCTCCTATAGGAAAGGTAAACCTGAGGTTCACAACTCTCACTACAGTAAGACTTCAGAGTCCCTGGAAGTGACTGGGAATGATAGAACCAGACTGTAAGGGGTGGGAAAGGGCTGGATATCTTCTAGTTCAGAGGAGTCAAACTCAAGGCCCGGGGGCCAGATTCGGCCTACGGGGTGCTTAGATCTGACCCATGGGGCTGCCCCAGAAACAGCAAAGGACCAGCCCGCGGTCTTTGCCAGTGAAAATGGAGCTCGGGAGGGCCACAGAAGAGTTGCAGGAGGATGTCGCAGTTGGAAACAGAGCTCGCAAGGGCCATGCACAGTCCTCCCAAGCTCCAGTTTTGCTGGTAGAGGGTTGCAGGAGGCTATCGCAGCTGGAAGCGGAGCTCAGGAGCCCGTTTTCATTGGCAGAATACTCGGGCCATCACAGGCACCCCCGACATGAGTCACGTCAAGCTGGCAACACCCAGCTTGGCCATGCCCACCCAAGCCCCCCAAAGTCAAACACAACGCTGATGCGTCCCTTGATGAAATCGAGTTTGACACTCCTGTTCTAGTCTGATACTTTGCCCAATATTACTATCTGACAAATGGTTATCCAACCTTTTGTTTAAACTCCTCCTGTGAAGGAAAGGCTGTTTGTCACACTGTTGATCGGCTCCTATGGTTATAGAATCATAAAAAGGGTAAGGAAGAGGTTTGCAGTTTCCAGTTTTTGAAATTCAGCTCCATTGCAGTAAATGCCACAAAAAAAGTGGCACTGCTGGTAAGCTACCCACAATTTTGCTGGGGACAGAATGGGGTAGGCAATGATTGGCTTTACATTTTTGCTAGAACTTGACTTCTTTGGAGCACAGCTTGTTGAGCAAATTGTAGCGCCCTGGCTAATGGGTAGTGCTAAAAATATAAAACATGGCTTGCAAACCTTAATTGCTGAATTTACTGTAACACATGTCATTGTCTAGATTGATAAAGTGCACTAAATGTCAATGTTCTTTATGTAATATATTGCCCAGTGCAGTCTTTTAAGAGTGAATGCCCTGCAATGGGTAAAGTACCCAACTTAGATCAGGAAGATGGGAGTTTCATCTTCTCATTTGACCATAAAGCACATTGACTTTGAGATATTTCCATTCAGTGAACTCACAGGATTGTTTTTGAGAGGATAAATTAGGAAAGATGTATGCACAGGTTTTAGGGTCTTTGAATAAAAGTGAGCTATCAATGGAAACTAACCACAGGCTCCCCAATCAAGCAGAAGATGGACAAGGTAGGCTTTTGCTCAGATGCAGAGTGTGTGTCAATTAAAACTCCAGCTGGCCAACAATGTTCTGGCCACAGTAATGCATATGATGATTGTCATTTTGCTCGGCTGCTGCAACACAGTTTATGTGAGTCAAGCAGCAAAAAAATATAGCAGCCAGACTACAGGAAGGATGAACAACACACGTGGAATGTGCAGGGTAAAAGCTCTCTGTGGTACTGCCACATACTTTGGTAAATGATTCCTGCAGGGGTACATTTGGCCCTGTTCCTTCTTGCATTTCACTAGCTGTTTAAACCTGGATTTTCCAATCTATGGGTTTCATTCAGATGCATTTTTATGATTGAACTGTACTGTTTTTTTATTGTTGCTGTATTTATGTCAATATGTGTTGTGGTTCATTGCCCTGAGGAAGGCTACAAGCATTGCTAAATAAACAAATAGCTACAATATGATGTCCCACCTCTATGTTCTTGGGGATTTTGCTACTTAATTCCTACTGTTGTACTTCAATTGGGGCATAAATTTAATTCCACACTAGCATTTTATAATTCAAATGCAAAATAAAAAACTGCCAAAGCAACAGAATAAGTGAAGTTTACAATTTTTCATTAAAGCTGCTGTATATCCATACATTGCTAAATTAGAATAGTAGTTGCTTTTTGATGGGTGAATCCCCATCAGGGGATCCTATTCTTTGATAATATTATGGGGGATGCCCATTTGGGAGCTAATAAATTCAAATAAATAATTTTTAAAAAATATTTAGATAATGGAAGAAATGTTGGAATTTTCTGACATTTTACTGGAAGTAACACAAATATTAAAAAGTCTTAACATTGCCTTGGGTTACGTTAATTTCTAGAATTTAAGATCTAACAATAGCAGCTTTGCTATATGACCCAAGAATTTAAATAATCCTTAAAAACAGACCTGGGTGTTTTACAATCCAGGAAGCAGACCTGGTCTAACCAGTTGTCTTGATGACTTTGGAGACCTGGCATCAGCAGCTTGGGAGAGGGAGGCATCCGTGTGGCAGCAGGGGTGGCAGTGTTGGACGGGAAGGTGGCAGTGAGGCCGGTGTGTGTGTGTGTGTGTGTTAGTGGTGGCCCTCTACAACACTCCCAATTTTTCATGTGACCCCTTCAGAAAATTAAGTGCCCACCTCTGCTTAAGAGACTTTCTATCAGACACTGTAATATATTATCAGCAGACAGACAATGACTAACCTGTTCACGTTGGGGTTTAACATTTTCATCATATAGGCTAAACTTTGGGGAGGGGAGGGGTGTTAGCTCAAGGCCTTAACTCCCCCCACTTTTTTTTCCAGAAACAATGTGAGTTGACTTACGCAGATAAGGAGACAGAAAAGGACAGGCAGGTATTGCTGTGGGTAGTTTCTCGATAAGCATGGCCTTCCTCTTTGAATTCTCCATCTGTTCCTCCTTAATAGTGGTTGGCTTCCTGAAACTTTCAATCATGCCTCTTGCTGCTGGAGTTTCGTGTAAAATATCCACCAGGTAAGTGGAGGTAGCCCAGCCTATCAATAAGACGCAGAAGGTAATGAGCATCAATAGCTTGAGTTTGTAGGAGAGGTGCAAGCGGGCAGACCAAAAGCCCATGGCCCTTCATAGATTAGAAGCTTCTCTTGGGATACTTTTCTTGATGGAGTCCTACCACAGTGCAGGAAAGCAGGAAAATCAAATTAAAGCAAGATGTTGTATGATACTGCATTCTGATCAATTTCTTCCGGCTTTAAAACTCATAAGTTTTTAAGCAAATAAGCAGTGGAAAGTAAACTTCAAATGGAACAACCTGTACAGAATGAGACAGAAATAAAAAAAAAATGTTATCGTGCAAATAGCTTTGAGGTCAGCCCCACACAAAATTAAGAGCAGAAATGGGTGCAAAATGTACCTCTTCTGCAATGCGGAAACACCTCAGGTGTATGGACTTTAATTCCTATAATCCAGTATGACAATTGCTAAGAATTCAGGCATTAAAGTTCACATATACAAAGGGCAAAAGGTTGGTTAAATATTCGAACTAGAAGAAAAGAATGTTCTTATTCTATAACACAGCAAATTCTAAATTTTCTTGGTTCATAGGTACAGTATAGCATTCCTGAGTCACTCATAAAAAGCTACAATTTACAAGAAGATAGAGGGGGAAAGCATGCAGACTCTAGCTTCATGCATCAATTTATCCTAAAAAATAGTATAATACGTTTACTGCAAAATATTGAATAAAGCTAATTGTTTTTGACTGTGTATGTGTTTAATTCTAACATTTTGTCAACAACTTGTTTTTGCAGCTTGAAACTTTATGGCCCAATTGCTTCTAAAAAGGAACAGACAAACACCTGCGGTTTGCAAACACACACACACACATATTAAGGACAACTTTTGGAGATGCAATCTGATTTGAACAATTCTATATTTTATTTCCCTTTTGTTACTGATTGGTAAAATGCATGTGACTATCTCAAAAGAGGTTCTATCTTCTCCTTTCCTTTTTTAAAATAAAATCAATAATGAAGTGGCACTATAAAATTTCTTCTCTTTTTTTCTTTTTCTTTTAATGTGTCAGGAAAAAAAACTCAGCATACCAAAACCCCATATCTCTGTCACACCTGTATTAGCAGGGAGATGGCCAGGTGAGATGTTCCCTCGAAGGCAAGTAATACACTGAGAACTACCCTAACACTAACCCTGTCATACACTGAGAACTACCACTCCCTATAGCAGGAAGTTCTTGAAGACAAGCGACAGAATTAAGGACACTCCAACCATCCACTATGGTGGAATATGCATCTATCCCTACTAGTGGATGGTTATGTAGGATATGTAGACCCAGAGGACTTCTGGAAAATGAGTACTGAGTTCTCGAAATTTTCCCCCTATGGATTTATCCCTGTTATTACATACGCAGTGTCTGATTTCAAATTTAAAAATTTCAAGTATCCCTATATTTTACATTAAAATGGTCTGTGAACTGCATGATCAGAAAATTCAGATTCGTGGGCAATACAAAACAATATCTTCAGCTGAAAAACAGGTATTTTAAACTGATACACAAAGCAGAGATCATTTCAAAATATTATTTACTGGGCTCCTGTTCAAAAACACTGGTTTTTAATTTCGAGCACCTTGGTTTATGGCCAACTCTTCAAATTACTGCACTTCTATAATCACAGCTGCACTGCTATATTCTGCCAAACTGAAGCAAAAGAACTGTGAACCAAAACTTCAATGCTTTCATCGTATTTCCTTAAAGCAATTTTTATGCTTTAAAACAGCAGGTACCATCATTGCTTTCTACATATAAAAGTGAGGTCTGGTAGATAGAATGTGATGCAATACATATGAATCAGATTCCTGTTTTAATGTACATTTAAAAAATAAAACTGCATTAACCAATTCTAGATTTCCAAGATCTAAAAATTGGCATAGATTTGCAATACAGGTAATCCTCACTTAATGACCATTTGTTCAGGGACCACTCAAAGCTATGACCGTGCAGAACAAACGGTAGTTCAGGAAGGTCATGTGTGGTCAGCAGTTGCCTAATATAGGACCAGCTCGGCAGACCTCAGCAGCAGCAAGAGGAAGAAGATAGCAGAGGTCAGCTAAGGGACAGCAGGGAGTGATAAGGGCAGTGAGAGTGTAGGGAAGTGTCCAGGGTGGCCAAAAAGACAAAGAGATTGCAGAGTGTTGTGAGTGAGGGGAGTTGAAGTAGTGGCAACAAGTAGAGGGTAGGAGAATGGCCGTTGGCTTACCTGATACACTAAATCTCTGGGAAGGTGGAGACAGCAGTCATGAATGGGTTAACTCCGTTATCATCCAATGGGATTGAGTCTGAAGATTTCCATATCCCGCCTTCTTCACTGGCCTCACCAGCTTTTTATGACGAATGCGATCCGCAGACTGACGTGCTATGGTAACATCAAGGAAAAACCTCCAACTTCGGATTGGACCACTTCATAGGGTGGGGATGACTGCTGTCTCCACTTTCCCAGAGATTAAGCGTATCAGGTAAGCCAACACACAATCTCCATTGTTGGTGGAGACAGCAGTCATGAATGGGACATACCAAAGCTAGTAGTGTCCCTACGGGTGGGCCTGCGACCGGACCCAATGTTCTTGAGCCTCTCGCACACGCTGCAGAACCCGTCTGTCGAAGGCTGCATCCGCCGACGCGTAAATGTCGATTTTGTAATGCGACAGGAACGTCCAGTTACCGCACAACAAGCTTCCTCAAGGGAGGCTTGAGTGGCCCAGGCAGCTGAAGTCACTGCACTCCTCGTCGAGTGCGCCAAGATATGATCAGGAACTGGCTGCAGTTATAACTCATACGACTTGGTAATGCAGGCTCTGATCCACCAATCCAAATTAGCAGACAATGTTTTAAGTCCCAAGAAGATCGGTGGATAAAGATACAAATAGCGCCTCAGTGCGTCGAATTGAAGTAGTCCGGCGAATGTAAATTTGAAGAGTCTGCCTCACGTCAAGCTTATGCCACTGTCTTTCTAGTCTGTGGATAGGAGATGGACAAAAGTTTGGGAACATCAGCTCCTGTGCCCTGTGGAAATGAGAGTTGACTTTGGGCACAAAGGAGAGGTCCAGCCTCAAAACTATCCTGTCTTGGTGAAATACGCACAAGTCCTGTTGCACAGACAAGGCTGCCAACTCAGAAACTCTCCTTGCCAATGGCTACGAGGAATAATACTTTGAAGGATAGATACCTCAGGTGTCACGTAGTGGTTCAAAGGGAGGCCCTGTCAAAGTCAGGAGGACCTTGGGCAGGTCCCAGGTAGGGTAGTGATGAATTACAGGTGGCCACAGATTCGAAGCCTCGCAAAAAACAACAAATCAGGAGATGTTGTGAGAGTTACAATCCCCGCAAATAAAGATGGATGATAGTGCCACCACTTGGCGTTGCAGGGTATTAGGCGAAAGACCCTTGTTCAAGCCCTCCTGTAGGAAGTCCAGCACATGATGTAATTGCGCCTGGGTCGCAGCCATGACCTTGCCAGAACACCATAAGACAAACGCCTTCTGGGTTGCATCATAAATACAGGTCATGGACGGTCGATGAGACACTTGGATCGTGGCCACCACTTGAGGAGATAATTGTCCCACAATCAAACTGTGCTGCTCATTCGCCAGGCAGTCAGCTTGATCCAGCCGGATCTGGAGGTAGGAGCCTTGACTGAGAACATCGGGTGACAGCGGCAGGTGCCAAGGTGGGGCCACAGATAGTGCCTTCAGGTCCTCAAACTAGGGACAACGCGGCCAGGCTGGGGCAAGCAGGATGAGCTCCTCCTCCTCCTCCAGTATCTTCCATACCACCCGCTGAATGAGGGGAGTGGGAAGAAACACATAGAGAAGGCCGTCGGGCCACCAACACCTGTCTTCTGCCCCCGGCTCCGGGTACCGTGACATGAACCGCTTCAGCTGTCTGTTCTCCTTTGTTGCGAAGAGGTTGACGGAGGGCGACCGTACCAAGGGGTCAGCTGATGAAACAACAGTCTCAGATGGAGTTGCCACTCCGCCTGGCCCACCTGATAGCGGCTAAGTCAATCTACTCTAACATTGGCCGTGCCGCAGATAGGCTCGGCTCTCACCGACAACAGGTGACACTCCGCCCACGTCCTGAGTCGTGCCGCCTCCTGCATCAGGAACCTGGAGTACCTTCGCAGTCATGTTGTCAGTGTAGATGAGGATGTGACATTCTTCCAAGTGACGACTGAAGTGCAAGAGCGCCAGGCAGATGGCCTTCAGTTCTAGCCAATTGATGCTGTGTTGGCTGTCCGACGGGGACCAGAGGCCCTGGGCGATGTCCGAGCAAAGGTGCGCTCCCCAGCCCGACAGGCTGGCGTCTGTGGTCACCGAAATCCGGGTCATCTCTTAGAACAAGGTACCCTGGGAAATCGCCGATGACATCCACCACTCAGGGAACCGCGTACCGCCAGTGTCAGGACCACCCTTACAGTCAAGCTAGCTCTGTCCACCCTCTGATGGGGAAGGAGGAATCACTGAAGTGGCCTGCTGTGCAGTCTCATCCACGGCACGATGTGGAAACAGGACACCATCTTCCCCAATAATTGGGACAACACAACCAGTTGCACCTGCCGTATCGTTGCAACATCCGATGCCATCGATCTCAGACTGGTCTGACGTTCCTGTGAAAGATAGACCTTTCCCTCCCTGGTATCTATGACTGCCCCCAGGTGGAGAATTCTGGTGGTGGGAGAGAGGTGACTTTTGCCCAGCTTGATGGAAAACCCATGGTCTCTTAACAGCTGGAGGGTCAGCTGAAGGTCATGGCTTGCCTGGTAAGGGGACCTGGACAGAAGCAGGATGTCGTCCAAATAGCAGACAATCCTGATGGGATTGGCCCTTATGTGGGCGGCCAAGGCCACCAGCACCTTTGTGAACACCCTGGGCACTGAGCAGAGGCCGAATGGAAGGGCCTTATATTGATAACGTCAACCTCGGTAACAAAATCTGAGAAACTGCCTGTGAGCTGTCGAAATGGATATATGGAGGTACGCCTCTGTCAGATCCACCGAGGTGAGGAAGTCGTCCCTTCGGATACTCTCCAGGATGGTTCACAATGACTGCATTTTGAAGTGCTGATATACTATATGGCGATTCAACTGCTTTAGGTCGAGTATTGCCCTCCAGCCCCCCGAGGTCTTTAGAACAATGAACAAGAGGGAATAAAACCCCAGCCCTTTCTGATCCGGTGGAACTGCCTGGATCGCTTGGATGTCCAGGATGTGCTGTATTGCCTGTTCCACCAGAAGCCTTCGGTCCACATCCTGGGACACTGGGCAAGTTCTGAAAAACCTCAGGGGGTAGGAGCGAAACTCAAGGAAAAAGCCATTGGACACTGTCTCCCTGACCCAAGCGTCCGATGTTATTGCCTCCCATCTGTCACGATGTTAAAAAAAGTTTGCTAGACATGAACTGACTGAAACTGACACTAAAGAGTTAAACTGAGAAAGAGTTATTGCGCAGGTCATAAAAGTTATCTGAAAGTGATTTATTGTGCATGTCTTCACACATTCCAGAGAGAGGCGAAGGAGAAAGAGAAAGCTTCTGCTGAACTTTTGTCCGCCTGCCAAGAAAGCTGGCAGACGGGACATTCTTATCAAAATGTAACAATTAGTTAGCTTTTGTTTTATTTACTTTTATTATTTTCGTATTAAAGTTTGTTTATTAATTAGAATATGCTTCTCAAGACTATTTTCTTTTCTTAACATCTTAATGCATATGCTCTTGGAAATCAGCCCGATCCATAGACCTCATTTTTCTTCAGGGTGATTTTTTTTCCCTTGACAATTTATGGTAGCAGAGGATGGTTTATGGCAGCAAAGACGGTTAATGCTAACAGAGTTAATTGATGGAAGCTGAGATGGCTATAATTTACGGCTGCTTTTCCTTCGAGCTATCTTAAGATAACCGACTAAGGCTAATTAGCCATGCCAAGGAAGAAAAAGAAAAAACGTGGAACGCGCTCGGAAGGATCCATTCTCTCAGACACAAAAACGCAAGATCTCTCACGCTGGCTTCTAGCTTCCCAAAATCCAGCAACTGGACTGGATGAAGACCCAGATGTGGGGGAAGGAGCTACAGGAGGCGAGATCTACGAAACGAGGTCAGTGGTTCCCCCTTCTAAAATACCTCCAGGAGATTATGATTTATTGGGGGCCAAGCCAAAACTTCCCACTTTGCCAAAGCCACTCCATTCCCAGACTCTTGGAGATTATGAAACACTTGATGAATGGCAAAAGTCTAAACGGCAACTGCCGGCAGAGAAAAAACACTCCCACGCAGAAAGCGAAGTTTATGAATCCTTCCCAGGCACTGGGGAAGAAATGCAAAGCTATCTTGATCAATTAGAGCTGTTTGAAAAATATGCTAGGGAGGCGAGAGAATATTTTGAGGAAATAAAAAGAAGTAGGAGGGGCTCCCCCACTCCCAAAATGTCTGAGGACGCCATCTTGTCTTCCTCAAAACAACAGCCTAAGACACACCCCACAGAGTTCATTGGTGAATCAGAACAAAGAGATATGTACACGTCACCGAGGTCACGTGATCCCTTTGAGTCCACTGAACTTCCGGCCACGTATAGAAAGATGAGGCAGCCAAAAAGTGAGGCTGCACTGCTATCTGCTGGCGGAGAAAAATTATTAGAGCAAAAGATGAAGCAGCTTCATCAAAGCTTTAAAGATTTATCTATGAGTTCTCTAGAAGCCAAAGCTTTGCCTCCAAAGGTTAAGTCTTCAACGCCCCCTGGTGGTGCTGAATCCTCCCTAGATGGAAAAAGGCAAAGTCAAAGGCGAATGCAAGGAAGTCAATTTGATGTTGCCACGCAAAGATCAATGGTGCAACTGCAGCACCCCCTGGTTCAACAACCAGCTTTGCAACCTGCTCAACAAATTGTTCCGATGCATATTCCTCAGCAGGTATTTCCAGTCACTCCCTTGACTGGTGAGTCCAAATTAAAGGAGTCAGGAGAGAATTATAAAGCCTGGGTCAGTGAAATTGTGCTCTTGCTTCGAAGAGAAGGCACATACTGCATGATTTTTAATCCTCCCCCTCAGCCGTGGACACCTGCAATGAGAGACCTGGAAAACAGAGCAATCACGACTTTGCTCATGTCAATGGAAATTGAGATCCAGGGTATCTTTCCACCTGATGCAACTGCCCAACAAATTTGGGCTATTTTGGAAGATTGCTACAGGCCCGTTTCAATTGAATCTTCATGTTTGCTCATGTCTGAGTTCCATGGTTCGAAGTTGAAACCTGGTGAACGAATTGGTGGACATTTGACCAAACTGAACAGAATGAGAAGTGAATTGAGACAAAATGGCCATGTAATCGATGATATCCAAATGGTTAGCATCATCATTAACTCATTGAATTATGAATGGAAAGATGCTGTTGCAAAGATTAACTACGTGCCTATTGCTCAACGCAGTTAACCACGTTTGCAGACTTTTAGTGGAAGAGGAAGCTATCAAGTTAGCTACACCACATCTGCAACGACCCCCAGCATCAAAGGCTCCAGCCAGACGTCCCTTCCGAGGAAGAGGCTACGCTCCAAGGATGCCAAAATGCTACACCTGCAACCGTGTGGGACATGACACCCGGGATTGTCCCCAACGAGTTCCAGCTCCCGTCACGTACCAGCCCAGAGGAACAGACTCCAGAGGCAGAGGTAGAGGCGGAAGACAAGGTCATCGTGGTCCAAGGCGTGATCCACAAGCTCCACTTGCAACACTGGCCATAACCAACGTTCCACAACCTGATCCAAAGTTCGACAGACGTCTTTTGTGGACTTTAGATAGTGGAGCAGCTGTGCACGTTACCCACAGAAGGGAACTTTTCACAGAGATGGGCGAACCAGAGCCCGAGTATCGAGAACTGTATTCCTTCACCAACCACACTTGCAAGGTCATGGGAAAAGGAACTGTTTACATTGAAGAGCTCGATACACACATCCCTGATGTTTATTACATACCTTCAGCAACCAGTAATTTGCTTAGTCAAAGTCACTTGTCTAGAGATTTAAAGTTCCAGGTTCACCACCTCGAAAAAGCAAGTTACTTAGTTAAAGATGGAGATATTGTTGCTGAAACTATGCTGATTGGTGGTGTTTATTACTTAAAGCCAAAGCCTAAAGGGCAAGCACAGGCAAGTATGCAAACTCCAAAAAGGCACAACACGGGCCCAGAGAGAGTTGGTTCAGAGAGAGAAACCATTACTGTGCCAAAGGCTCCTAAAGCCAACAAACAGAGAAAACAGAAACAGATTGCTCAGAGCAAGCCTGAGGGTCCTCATGAAACTGTTAATGTTGAGAATTCACTAACTGGTAAACCTTTGCATTCCAGGTGTATTCACAAGTGGCACAGAAGATTGGGACATGCCAGTTTCCGTGTTCTTAGAAAGATGCCGGAGTTCGCAAAATGTTTGGATCTAAAGGGGTGTAAGGTGTTTTTGGATTGTGCAGTTTGCAAAAAGGCTAAATCCAAGTAGGCTGCAATTCCAAAACACGCTACACGCCAGTCAACACGCATTTTTGATTTGGTACACACTGACATAGTGGGTCCTTTCCCACCAACAATTGGTGGCAGAAAGTATTTTCTAACAATAGTAGATAATCATTCTAGATATGGATTTGTATATCCTATGAGAGAGAAATCTGAGACCTTTCAGATCTTTAAAGACTTTGCAGCTTTTGTTTCTACACAATACCAAGTTCGCATCGCCAGAATCCAGAGTGACCGTGGTGCAGAATTCATGTCTCAGCGTTTCCAGGACTGGATGCGTAAGAATGGAATTCTTCATCAGACATCTGCTCCATATACACCGGCTCATAACGGAGTCGTAGAAAGAAGACAAGGGGTTCTACAAACCATGATGCGTTGTCTTCTAGAAGATGCTAATCTCAGTAACATATACTGGGGTGAAGCAATCAAATATGCAAATTACATTGTCAACCGTACTTGGAGCAGTGTAATCAATCAAACTCCTTTCTACATGCTGTATGGCTACAAGCCTGATCTCAAGAACCTCCACATTTTTGGTTCATATGCTATGGTGAACACTCCCTTAAGTCAAAGAAGAAAGGGAGGTACAGTAGCAAAGAGACTGAGATTTATGGGTATTGATGATAACTCAAAATGGTGCAAATTCATCGATACTAAACATGTGATTATCATTTCACAATCTGCTAATTTTGAGGAAGATATTGATTGGTCCAGGATTCATTCCAATGATCCTGAAGTTTATTTTCCTAGAGATGGTGTTCCAGATACCACGCAGCCTGATGACAATTCGCAGGCAGATATTCCTTCTACCAGTTCTTCACAACCTGATGTTCCGTCTTCGCAAGCCGCGGATGCTGATGCTAGCGACGAACGTGAGGACGAGGATGAGGATGAAGAAGAAGAAGAAGACTGGACTGATGTTCCTAGACATTCCAAGAGGATCACAAAAGGAAACCCTCCACAACGTTATTCATGGCAACTGACAAAAACACCATTACCTTTGATTTGCAACGTTACTCTTCCTCCTGAGACATTCACACAAATTAAACAGCTTCCTGATTCAGAGCAAGACAAATGGTATGATGCAATGCAGGATGAAATGGACAGTTTAAAGAAACTTAATGTATTCACACCTGCAAAACCTCCAGCAAACAAGAAAGTCATTGGCACTCGATGGGTCTACAGAATCAAGAAGAAACCAAATGGTGAGTCTTTATACAAAGCCAGACTTGTAGCTCAGGGTTTCGCTCAACGTTATCCTGAGGACTACACAAACACTTACTCACCAACAGTCAGAACTGAAAGTGTAAAAATTGCTTTAACCACTGCAACTATTCTTGGTTTAGAAGTTTTCCAATTTGATGTGGACACAGCTTATCTACATGCAGACCTAGATGAAGAAATCTACGTGAGAAGCCCTCCAGGATTCCGAAAGCAAGAAGGGGATACCTGGTTCCTGAACAAAAGTCTTTATGGTCTGAAACAGTCAGGTTTAATGTGGTATTTATGTCTTACTGACAAACTAAATTCAATGGGCTTTATTAAGTCCGAAACTGATGAATGCGTGTTCACAAAAAGATCTAACAATGCATATGAGATAATTCTTGTTTATGTTGATGATATTGTTTATATTGGTCCAAATAAGAAAATGAGTGAGATTTTTGCTAAAAGTTTGCAGAGATACTTCACACTGAAATCTTTAGGACACATTAGCACTTATTTAGGTGTTCAAATTGAAAAGACACAGAAGGGGTTTAGTCTTTCACAAGAAGAGAAAATTGACCACATTCTACATCATTGCAACATGAAAGATGCTAGCACAACAAAGACACCCATGCAAACAGATTTTCACAACTTAACACATGAACCAAGTCCTGAGTTCGAGGATCAAACACTTTATCGTTCAGTCATTGGTTCACTATTATACATTAGTAGTTGGACCAGACCTGACATTGCACTTAGTGTTAATCTTTTATCACGACACGTAGGTAAGGCAACACAATTTCATTGGTCATGCATTAAGAAGTTGTTGAAATACCTGAAACACACTAAACACATGAAGTTATTGCTAGAACCAACACACGCTGATCATCCACAGTTGATTTGTTATTCTGATTCTGACTGGGCGAGTGACAAGAAGTCACGCAAAAGCACTTCTGGTTACATGATGTTCCTGAATGGATGTCCTGTTTACTGGCAAGTGAGAAAACAGAGTTTTGTTTCATGTTCATCTACTGAAGCTGAATATGCTTGTGTTTCAGATGCTTGTAATTCTCTAACGTGGTTTGATGCTTTGATCACAGATATCTGGACACGTCCGATTCGACCAATCACCGTGATGGAAGATAATGTATCTGTTGTTTATATTTCTGAGTCACATTTCACAGGTTCTAGGTCCAGACACATTGACATTCGTTATCAAAACACAAAGCAATTAGTTAAGCAAGGTTTTGTTAAATTGCAATATGTTTCTACACATGATCAGATTGCTGATATGCTTAACAAACCACTTCCTGTAAATCAACACGAGTATCTGCAAAAGAAGATGTGCCTTAATTGATGATTTGATGACATCAGCCCAGACTAGCAAAAGGGGTGTCACGATGTTAAAAAAAGTTTGCTAGACATGAACTGACTGAAACTGACACTAAAGAGTTAAACTGAGAAAGAGTTATTGCGCAGGTCATAAAACTTATCTGAAAGTGATTTATTGCGCATGTCTTCACACATTCCAGAGAGAGGCGAAGGAGAAAGAGAAAGCTTCTGCTGAACTTTTGTCCGCCTGCCAAGAAAGCTGGCAGACGGGACATTCTTATCAAAATGTAACAATTAGTTAGCTTTTGTTTTATTTACTTTTATTATTTTCGTATTAAAGTTTGTTTATTAATTAGAATATGCTTCTCAAGACTATTTTCTTTTCTTAACATCTTAATGCATATGCTCTTGGAAATCAGCCCGATCCATAGACCTCATTTTTCTTCAGGGTGATTTTTTTTCCCTTGACACCATCAGTGGGCAAAAAAGGCCAATTGGCCCCCGATGGGTATCGTCTCGAGGTAGTCACTTCTGGCACTGAAAGGGGTGACTAGCCCCACCTCGGAAGGATCTCCTAGCCTGATAGCGCTGGCCTTCCTTATTGGACTTGTCCTGCTGATACTGTTGTCCCTGAGGAGGACTGAACAGACGCTGGGAGCGAGGGGAAGAAAAGCCTCCCCCTCCACCACGAAAGAGTGACCTCCTGTAAGAGGAAGAGGAATTTTTTCCCGATTTCTCACTGTTGGCTCTAAGAACAAGGGATCAGTGTTGTCCCCTGGCGTCGGAGCCGAAGCAGGAGGCTCCAGCGACTCATCCTGAGTTGTCACCCTACGTGCCTTGTGGAAGAGTGACTTAAAGAGCGTGGGCTTAAAGAGGCCCACAAATTCAGACTGATTGGGCTCGAGACCCTCATCAGCAGACATCTCTGAACCCCGTTGGCTATCTTCATCCTCCTCAGAAGATGACTGACTAGGTGACCTGGATGGGCGTCTAGGTTCAGATTGAGTCATTGCAGAAGAGGTTTTATTCTTCTTACACCCCCCCCCCCAAAGGTTTGCTGTGGCCAGAAGCCCAAGAGGAGTCCCTCTGCATCAGACCGGCCGCTATGCCCTAGCAAATGACCTCAGAAATTATGGTGGCCATGTCAGGTTGGATCTCAATGGTGGGAGTAGCAGTCACAGCCTGGCACGGACTGCCCCTGGGGGAGTCGGGAATGATCTCACCTTCCTCCTGTTCTGAAAGGGAACCTTCCTCCCCGCTATCAGCGGATAACTCCTGGGGCAGAAGAGGATCAGGAGAGACTGAAACCTCTTCAGAGGGCTGAGAATGGACTTGGGACTGCACAGTAATTGGGGAGGCCTGTTTCTCAGCCTCCTTCTGAGCTCTGAAAAATGCACGATCCAGGGTTCTTTGCTCCTCTCTTCTGCCAGTTGTGATGCCTTAGAGGCTTTTTGAGAAGGCCCAGCTTTGGGAGGAGGGGTAGCCCTCTTTCTGGTGGGGGGTACCCCTGGAGGCCCTGCAACAGCCTCTTCCAGAGAGGAAGAATGGGAAATCACCTCCCCTGGGGAACCCTCCATACTTATCTGTCCTGCAGGCCTGGTGCTGGGTTCTCCGGCCTCGTGCAGCAGTTGCTGCCTCACCCGGGTCCCAGTGGTGGTGGCAGGAGGCTGCAGCTCTGCTGCGGTGTGATCCAGCTCGAGCTGCCCACTAGCCTCAGGGAATAGGCCTGCAGAGGTGCAGAGGTGCTTCCCAAGGCCGCCTGCATCTGCAGAGCGACCACTGACGTTCCACCAGCCTCCTACAATGAAGGAGAGACCTGCTGGTCTTCTGAGGTCAGGTGCTTTTTGTGCCAAAACAAAACAGCGGCCCCAACTTTTAGATCATCACCTGAAGAGAAACTCCACCGGCAGCTCTAGCAGTCACGTGGAGCAAAGCCTGAGCCGCAGGGACCCCCCACGTGATTGTCTCAGCTCACCTGGGCCTTCCCAATGCCTCCAGAGCTCACCCCCTCCAAAGGGTCTGAAACGGAAGAGGAGAGGTAGAGAGGGCAGAAACCACCCCACAGCAAAGCCCTCACCTCTGCAAGGCTCCTGTGGCTGCTAGGGCTCCCCTGGACTTGCTGCTTTAAATTAAAAGCCAGGGGAGAAATCAGTGAAGAAAGGATCTTTTTGCATTTTTAAAAATTTTTTTTAAAAAAATAGTATTTAATATAGCTAGAGAACTAGACTAGCACGTTATCCCTTGAAACAGTGAGTCTAAAAAAGCTGGTGAGGCCAGTGAAGAAGACGGGATATGCAAATCTTCAGTCTCAATCCCATTAGATGATAACAGAGTTAACCCATTCATGACTGCTGTCTTCACCAACAATGGAGATGTGTAAGATTCTGGCCTAACGACCACAGCCAGCATTAGAAAACTGTTGTCACTAAGTGGTACAGTCATATGGCTCCACATAATAACTATTTAGCAATGGAAACTCTGGTTCCAGTTGTGGCGGGGGTGAAATTCAGCAGGTTCTGACAAAATTTCCGCTACCGGAAATTTTGAGTAGTTCAGAAAACTGGCAAATACCACCTCTGGCTGGCCCCAGAGTAGGGTGGGAATGGAGATTTTGCAATATCCTTTCCCCAGGAGTGGGTAGGGAATGGGGATTTTGCAGTATCCTTCCCTGGAGTGGGGAGGGAATGGGGATTTTACAGTATCCTTTCCCTGGAGTGGGGTGGGGATGGAGATTTTGCAGTATCCTCCCCCTGGAGTGGGATGGGAATGGGGATTTTGCAGTATCCTTCCCCTGCCACGCCCCACGCCCCACACCCACAGAAGTGGTAGTAAAAAAAAATGAATTTCACCACTGTTGGGGTTATTAAACATGGGCTAACTGTGTGGACATTATCCCAGTATGATCAGGTAACATAACTTTTGCTTCTTTTTTCAATATCAATTATTGATTCTTGCAGGTATTGCTCCATCCAGTACCAACAAGATAGTCAGAGAAATGAAGGGGCAGAAATGAGCTTATTAAAGCCACATACAAAGAGTGAAAGGCTTGCAACTTCCCATTTCACAGCGGAGTCTCGGGAACAAGAAGGTATCAAGAAGGTGCAAAGTCAGAGGCACACATTCTATAACTTTAATGACAAATAGATAGGAAAACTCTACACAGCTTTGCGGACTGCAGCTGTGCATCTCTTCTTAATGGCAGCTAAGTAGAAAAAAAGGAAGTTACTTCAGAATTACCATATGCACAACCGAAAAATATGGAAAAGCACAAAACATAATTACTCTGACACACAGCTTGTATTGAGGTCTAAGTCAGAACTGCTGGGTTTGCAGGGTTTCCATTCATGAACAGTGGCTCAGGTTTGTCTCTCAAACGGTCATCAATTGTCAAAAGCTGCTGAATATGTAGTAACATAAATTCTAGTGACTGTTTGAGTAAATCAGTTTTTCCCCAACATTCTTACCTTTACATTTGTTGGATTTCACTTCCTGCATTAGGAATCAGTATGATCAAGGCAATATTACTAAAAAAAAATACTGGGGGGGGGGGGTGTTCAATTTTGAATAATAAATCTCTCTCGAAGGTTGACCTGTAATTAAACGAATACACTTTTTTTCCAGGGAAATGTAAAATGTGCAATGTTCAATACATAAGAACCTTAGATTTCATGGCAGAACAGTGAGAGAACAATACAACAGCTTTGAATATACCAGATATAATGAAGATCTAAATAATCATTAATTTATTTTAAAGATTATTTAATTTAGTTTAATTGTTCTTGACAATTAATTGTTCTTTCATTTCTTTGTGATTATCTTCCTGATTATGTGCAATGTGTAACTAACAGTTTATCTTTGACTATAAAGAACATTAATATAACTTAGGGAAATGAAATGAGTTCATTTCACAATCGTTAAATAAGCCTTAGAGTGAGAAAGCTGCAGAGTACTGGTGGATCAGCATTAAGAGAAATTAATTTTGCAATGCAAATAATTAAGAAATTTCTCAGCATTCTGACCATAATGTGTGTGTGTACATGTGCACGCGCTGAGAAACATAACAGAAAAAAGCAAGGATCTATATCAGCTTGATAAACCTGTCATTTGCTTCACTGACACTTAGTGGTCTATTATTCACACAGGACATGCTTTAGCATTTAAAACTCAATAAATAATGTGTGGGTTTTTTTTTTTAGCAGGAGAGCTATGGAGACATAAGTTAATACAAGATAAACTGGAAGAATTATTTTTTAGAGTAGACATTCTCTGAAGTAGCTATTTATTTCTCAATATTCAGAACATCTTGACTGCTTCTGCCAATGTAATCTCTGTCTCCGGAAACCTATCACAGGACATCTGAAAAATCAGAAAACTGGTAACACCTTTTCCGACAAACTTTATTAATATAAAAAAAATCTACTTGTTGGAAAAGATGCTCCCAGATTCCTGTTTTTTGTTTGTTTGTTTGTTTTGCCATCACCAACTAATATATTTCTCCTTCTAGAAGAAAGCAGTGTTAGTATTAGGAGTGGCATTTGAGAGTTGTTTCAACTGATTATCAAAGACACAGGAGCAGTACAGGCTACACAATATATTCAATAGGTATCAAGTGATATATATAACACGAACTACCAGTTGGAAATTATGGAGACTGAATACTTAATCTTTGAGCAGTAAAGGTTATTTTATACTACAAGCAAAATAAACAGAGAGTTGGTATATTTAGAGAGAGAGCAGCTGAAAATCGCAAAAAGCCAGTGTGGGGCTAAAAAAATAGAGTCCTAGGAAAATCAAGCAAGCATCCAAGTTTGCTTGTAGGGTCATTTTTTGCCCTCCGGAGTCTCCAGGGAAGCCCCCTGAGGGCTCCTGAACACTCCGAAGGGCTAAAATCAGCCCTACAAGCAACCCGGAAGTGACTTCCGATTTGCCCATAACGTCATTTTTTGCCCTCCGGAGCCTTCAGGGTAGCCTCCCGAGGGCTCCTGAACACTCCGGAAGGCTAAAACCAGCCCTACAAGCAAACTGGAAGTCCATTTGCGAACTTCTGGTTTGCCTGTAGGGCCGGTTTTTCACGCTCCGGAGGTTTTTCGCGGTTCAGGAACTTTCCTGAAGCCTCCGGGGGGCGAAAAATGGCCTCAAAAGAAGGCCAAAGTCAGCTGGCACGCGCTGGCCAGCTGACAGGGTAAACCTTGTGTGCCTTGACAAATGGCTCCATTTGCCACCTGTGGCACGCGTGCCATAGGTTTGCCATCATGGCCTTATACCATCCTTGCTATCAAGAGATTGCAGGAAGGACCTCCTCCACAGAATAAAATATTCCTTAATATTAAAAAGAGACAGAATGGAGTATTTCCCCTGAAGGAGAAAAGGAGAGACATCTTCTTAAAGGCAGAAAGCAGTCCCAGTGTTCCTGCTATAGGAAAACAGCCTCAAGCAGAAACCTGAAGAACCTAGATTTAGGAATGGATATTTTGTATCCATTCAGAAAGCTGGACCACTCTATTCATAAGCAAAGAGCAGCCAGAAACTCCAAATAAGCAACACAATAGGGAAGGAGCCAAAGCTGACAAGATTAGCTCAGACTAACAAAACGCCTAGTATTTGCATTTCCCCCTTTTGCCTATAGAGCTAGCCATGATCGCTACACGACCCCATAGGAATCTGGTAATAGCCATTAAACAGGCATCTCAATCACAAAGCCCCAAAGAATGTATAAAAGCCCACCTACTTTCAACCCAATTTTATCAGCCACCCCAGAAACATCTGCAGAATTTGTTGCAGAAATCACACCCAGAAACCACACACAGATAACTGATTCAACAGGATTCATTAACTTCTTTATATACATAACAACACATGAGTAAATATACAATACCAATAGGGGAGTCTCCAACATGGTAGTAGTTACAGGCAAAATACAGGCAGAGGAGAGATTGGTTTCAGTTCAGATTTCAGAGTTTAAGACTAGATTAGTTCACTGGATTAGTGAACTGGGAATTTTTGCATCAACAATTGGAACACATGGAATTTGGGAATAAATTTATAAACACGATTAGAGCAATATATATAAATCAAAAAGCCAAAGTAATAATTAATGGTGAATTAACACAAAGTATAGCAATCCAGAAAGATACCAGACAAGATTGCCCCCTATCCCCGCTGCTGTTTATATTAACCTTAGAAGTTTTAGCCAGGGATGTACGTAAAGAGGAACAGATAAAGGGACTAGGAATTTAAAAGGAACAATTTAAATTACAGGCTTTTGCGGACAATCTACTGTTTGTGTTAGAGGATCCTATAAAGTCTGGTATGAAACTTATTGAGGAATTGACAGAGTATGGGAAAGTAGCAGGTTTAAAGATAAATATGACAAAGACTAAAATGCTAGTTAAAAATATGACATCAAAATCGAAAGAGGAGTTAACGAAGAAATTGGGTATCCAAACTGTCAAAAAAGTCAAATATGTAGGTATACATTTATCTGTGAGGTGTGTGTCCATCAAAGAAGATAACTATACTAATTTGATCAATAAAATTAAGAAAGACTTGGAAAGGTGGAAAAACCTACAATTGTCCCTGATGGGTAGGATCGCAGTCATAAAAATGAATGATTTACCAAAATTTCTTTTCCTATTTCAGAATATTCCCATTAAATTAGAAAAAGGTTTTTTTAAGGATTTGAGTCAATTGGTTTCGAAAATTATTTGGCAGGGAAGAAAACCAAGAATAAAACTCAAGGCTATGCAAGACACTAAGGAAAAAGGAGGATTTGGCATACCAGATTGGGAACTTTATTATACTGCGGCCACTCTAACATGGTAAAAAAAAATGGATAATGTTGAGAAATAAAAGATTACTCAAATTGGAAGGCATCCAAGTAGGATGGCATGCCTTCCTTTGGTATGAAAAAGGATCTGCACACAAATATTTCAATAGACACTACATCAGACAGTCCCTGTTATTAATATGGAACAAAATTAAACACGACCACTATACCAAAACACTGATTTGGCTATCTACGATGGAAGCATACATACACCCAAATTTAATTAATATGGAAAATATAGTTACATATAAAGAGTTATTGAACAGACAGGGGGAGATCAAAACTAGATTAGAATTGGCATCACAAGGGATACAAGTAGAATGGTGATCCTACTTACAGGTAAAATCAAGGTTTGCACAGGATAGGAAGAAGGAAGGTATTGCCAAAGATTACACAATTTTAGATAAACTTTTGATACAGACAGAAAGGCTGATCAAAGTTTGGTATAGACTTTTGTTGGAATATAAACTAGAGGAAGAACATGTCAAAGAAACTATGATCGCCTGGGCAAAAAAATTTCGGTTATAATGTGGAATTGGCTAAGTGGGAAAAACTTTGGATACTTAATCAGAAACTAACAATGGTTACGGCGTATAAAGAAAACCTTTATAAGATGTTCTACAGATGGCATCTCCCCCCAGCACGGCTCTCCAAAATGTTTAAAAATCTGCCCCCAAATTGTACAAAGTATAAAAAAACACCAGGCACTTTTTATCATGTGGTGGACGTGCAATGAGGCAAAAAAAATTGGAAAATGATTCAATCATAGTTAGAACAAATGGTGGGAGACCAAATCTTGTTTAAACCAGAAATTTTTCTCCTAGGTATTAATACCGTAGGGTTTTAAGATACACTTTATCTAATTATACATGTACTAACTGTGGCGTGCATAACTTATGCACAATATTAGAAAAAAGAAAATACACCATCAGAGCTAGATATAATCAGAAAAGTGTTGGCCTGTGCGGAAGCAGATAGGCTCATTCTTGAACTTAAAAATAAAGGGAAATCAGAATATTTTGAAGTCTGGAACAGATTTTATGATTGGTATAAGACAAGGTGACAAGACTGGAACAAACTGTATATATTGTGATTGGACAGAAGGATAGACAATGTATTAAGTAGGCTAATTGTTAATGGTTGAGACTAGCTGCATGTAATGTGAATGTATGGTCACTTCGATTCGTGGTACTGCATTGTTTTAAATGTAAAAATAATAAATATATATATATATATATTTTAAAAAGACTAGATTAGTTCTCTTGCACAGACTCAGAGCTACATAGGCTCTAAGCCATCTGGCATAGCTCTCAGTCCCCAAATAGTTCCCATTGTCATGCCTATACATTGGCTGACCTGTTGCTATGTCCTATTCCAGTTCATGATTATTCTGACAACATGCTGTTATCACTGAAGTTTCTAGCTACCAAATAAACAGAGACCTTCTTTCCTGTAGCCTGCCTCCATTTTATTTCATATCTTTCTCCTGGCTTGGAACTGGACCAGATTTTTGTTCCAACAAGATAGATAAAAAGAAACTACCTAAAGGAAACAGAGAGAACAAGAAGCAAAGAAACATGCGCTAGAATCTGACAGTCTTTCCCATTTTTGAGGTTTTGCGTAACTATGCCACTGGATCTGTTATTGGAACTTTATGTGGAGCCTTCAAGGGAGTGCTACCAAACAATACCAAAATTATAAACTTGCTTATTATTTCATGCATAAATGTATCTAAACTGCAATGCGCTAATGTGGAAAAGTAATCACCCCCTAATTCAATCACTTAGTTTTAAGTGAGACCTACTGCTATAAGACTATGCCATTAAATATAGGGAGTGATTTGGGCATCACAGCCCTGCCATTATCAATCTCATAAATTAAGGCTTCCCTTGCTGCTGGGAATTTCCGAGATTCTACAGACACATCATGCCCTTTCCAAAACAAACTATTGAAAATCTTCCATATAAAGGTCACTCATGCCTTCTAGCTTGGATAATATCACAAAACCATTTCCAAAGCTCTGATCTGCAGCCAGCGTGCTGGCCAGCTGAGTTCACCCTTTTTTAAAGCCATTTTTTGCCCTCCCCACACTCCAGAGGCTTTATAGGAGCCTAGGGAGGGTGAAAAGAGACTCCGCCCCCCCCCGGAGGCCCTCATGAGCTTTCCTGAAGCCTCCAAAGCGCAAAAAACGGTCCTACGGGCAAACCAGAAGTTCAGAAACAGACTTCCTGTTTGCTCAGAGGGTCGTTTTGGCTGCTCCAGAGGCTTCAGGGAAGCCTCCTGAAGGTCCCTGAAGCCTTCGGAGCGCTCAAAACGACCCTCCGAGCAAACCGAAAGTGACTTCCGGTTTGGTCGGAAGGTCGTTTTGAGCGCTCCGAAGGCTTCAGGGAAGACTCCTGAAGGTCCCTAAAGCCTTCGGAGCGCTTAAAACGACCCTCTGAGCAAACCGGAAGTGACTTCCGGTTTGCTCGGAGGGTCATTTTGACTGCTTCGCAGGCTTTAGGGAAGCCTCCTGAAGGTCCCTGAAGCCTCCGGAAGGCTTTGGGGGGGGAAGCTGTTTTCGCCCTTCCCATGCTCCTATAAAGCCTCTGGAGCTGGGGAGGGCGAAAAAAACATGCAAAAATGGGAGAATCGCGCCTGTAGTGCACGCATACGCACTGGGGGGTCACGCATTGTATTATGGGTGCAGCACGCCTGCACACGACCCCCCTGCGCTCCCCCCACTTGTGGCACGCGAGCCAAAAAAGGTTCGCCATTGCTGGGTTAGAACATTATTACAGGCCCTATTAAGCATAGTTGTCTGAAAGGTACAGGTAAAGTAACTACGCTGGGTAAAGCTTAATCACATTTTAAATATGTCAGAGAAGCAATCACAGTTGTACTAAAAATAAAGTAGAAATAGCTGGAAGTACAGAGTGATCCCAAGAGGACAGAGAGGATCCTTTATGGCAGAATATGCATATTAAACATACTTTAAGAATTCAGCTATATCTTTAAAAAAATTAAGATAGTAGAAACATTCAGAGTGCAATTTTTTAAAAGAAGAAATGCTGCTGTCAGCACATAATATTAAAACAGAACAATCTGTGCCTCAAACCGATGACATTATCTGTCCTGAAATTGAATGGTAAAAACTGCACGTGAATAAAACAGGAGCTGGGTTTTCACCCCAACTTGCTAGCTGCAGAATAAACCAATTAAGTTTTAGTTAGCTAGAAAACATATCACTATCTGGGTAAAATTTACCAGAGCAGTCAAAGTAATCATAGTTATTTGTATTCGAGTTTTGTAAAGACTTTGCCCTGTCCTCCAATTCTTCCTAGATTTATCTGGCATGTTTCCATTTGGAAAGTATGATCAGATTGTGACACAGATTTAAAAAAATACAGCCCAAGATTCTTTCTGCTATAAGGTTTGTTGACAGAGAAATTAAGAGTCAGCTAGAGGTCTTATTTCATTTCATTTGGGCATAAATATTGCCATTCAGAAATTCAAATCTCCTGATTAGATTGCTACTGTCTGAAAGATTACTTCCTCTTCAGTAATTTCAACTAGCAGACTGCAACTTTTTTAAACCAAGAGTCCTTTCCAAAAAGAACAGCAGGCCAGAAGTAAGAGCCAATGAAAAGTAAAAAAATAAATGTTGCTTTTTGAATTTAAATATGTTTTTAAAAGTAAACTCAGTGTATTTAGTATGACTTAGTCTATACATATTTCATAATTTCTCCTTTTGGACATATTGAAAATTAATTTGGCCACAACTCAGAAAGCACTTACAGGATTTGGACTCCCGCTTAAGATATGTAATCACACCAGCTGTCCTCTCTTTCAATCTCTTAAAAGCATCATTTTTGCATATTTGCCTTGTATGTTATAGATCAGTGATGGCTAACCTTTTTGCCATCACGTGCCAAAAGCAGGGGGAGCATGAGGGGGTCATTCACGCATGTGCCCACTCCCATAATTCTATGCACCCTCTCCCCATGCATGCACATCTGACAACCCCCTGCTCCTCCCGCTTTTGGCATGTGATGCACGGTGGATCCTTTTTTCGCTCTCCACACGCTCCTTTCTCTTCAAAAACTGCCTCTTCCACCCCCCGGAGGCCAGAAATGGCCCGTTTGCTGGTTTCTGGTTGGAGCGGAAGGTCCGTTCTTCGCTCTCCCCAGGCTCCAGAGCCTTTCTAGGAGCCTGGGGAGGGTGAAAACGGCCTTCCTTCCCCTGGAAGCCCACCGGAAGCTGAAAACAGCCTGTTTTCTGACTTCTGGTGGGCCCAGAAAGTCCCAAAATCAGCTGGCTGGCTGAGCTGAGTTCACGTGCCCACAGATATAGTGCCATCAGTGGCATGTGTGCCATAGGTTATAGATGATAACCTCCCATAATGTTATTTGTAGATAACATATGGCTGGCATTTAGATATATGATATGATATGATATATGATATGATATGGTATATGATATGATATGATATTATTTGCCTTTAAGTCAGATATGACTTCTGGCAACTGCCTGGACTAGTCCCTGCAGTTTTCTTGGCAAGGATTTTTCTTAAGCGGCTTGCTATAGTCTCCTTCCTTCTGAGAGAGAATGGCTCCCAATGGTCAACCATTCCTAAGACCGAACTACAACTCACTGGCTAACTTGGCATGTAATGTACAGAATAAAAGCAAAACGTTTTACACAAACATCTCAAAAAATATTTGCCTTGCAATTTCAAACAAGATGACGACTATAACTGGAGTAGCAATAAAGCCAAACTTTTATTTGACTTGAAATGAGAGTTTGCAATGGACCATTTTACATTCAACATATTAAGCCACTTTTACTCCATAGAGTTAGTTGAAGTGCAGCACACAATGTGAAGATGATGAAACATACGTTTCTGTCAAGTGAATGTTTGCATTTTATATGCTACATAAACACAACATTAAAATAAAATTTGTAAGGCATCTTGGCAATTAAGCACGATCACCAATACTCTAATTAGTAGAGGTGGCACAGTGGTTAGATTGCAGCACTGCAGGCTACTTAAGCTGCAATTTGGCAGTTCAAATCTCACTGGCTCAAGGTTGACTCAGCCTTCCATCCTTCCAAGGTAGGTAAAATGAGGACCCAGATTGTTGGGGCAATATGCCGACTCTGTAAACTGTTTAGAAAGGGCTGTAAAAGCATCATGAAGCTGTATATAAATCTCAGTGCTATTGATATTGCTAATTATAAGCTGTTTCAGGAATTAAGTCCCATCATTTACCAGCTAAAGTCCCTTCATTTCATATGGCCACTTGCAAGCTCCAATATAGTTGTCACTTGTTATGATCACATTTCTAATATAGATTTAAGGGCTCCATACTACTCTGGGGCAGATAAACCCAACAAGACAGAAATGCTAATCAAAATGCAAGTAAGTCTTTTTACCCAACCATGGCTCACTTACCCTCCCATAACAGATTCTTGCTGTTGATTCTAGAGCTCTAGAGCAGCTCAGTAAAATGTAAATAAGTATTTAAAATATATGGTTATTATATACATTTGGATTTAAATCAGCTCTGGTTTTAATGGATGGTCTTTCCCTCTAATTAGTGTGAAAACCAAAATGTTATTGTCATTACTTACCTGAAATTTTCTGAGTGTTTATGATTCATCTATTTTTCATTTTAAAAGAGCCATAATCTTCCAGGTTATTTAGTATTAACTAGCAATTTAACATCAATAATAAAAATAAACAGGGAGAAAAGATGAACAGCATAATTTTTAGATTTCAGAAAGAAAATTATAAAAAGAAATAATCAGAATACTGAATTTTAAAAAGTAACAGCATTCTAAATTTCAGGACAGATAAATTTACACAATTCTCTATCTGTCCTGCAAATTGCAATGCTGTTACTTTTTAAAGGATAGGACTTGCAAATGACAGTTGTAAAAAATTTTGATGATCACTTAATGGCAGAAAAAAGTTGGGGGTTGCATCTCTTTGATATTATTTAACAGTTATTTCTATAATCCAATCCAGATCTAGTAGCTCTATAAATACAATTATTAAATGTATCTTTTTTTACAATGAACTTTATGAAATATCAATTATTGGGATTATGTTTAATCCTACTTGAACTGTATTTAATAAACACCTATCTAGATGTTTTTTTACTGAAATAATAAAACTGAAAAAGGGCAGGCATTACTGACGATAAAATTTTGCAAATATTAAAAAAACTAATCTATTGAGAGCCAGTTTGGTGTAGTGGATAAAAATACCCAGATATGAGCCACGGTGGCGCAATGGTTAGAATGCAGTACTGTAGGCTCCTTCTGCTGACTGCCGGCTGCCTGCAATTTGGCAGTTCAAATCTCACCAGGCTCAAGGTTGACTCAGCCTTCCATCCTTCTGAGGTGGTTAAAATGAAGACCCAGATTGTTGGGGGCAATATGCTGACTCAGTAAACCGCTTAGAGAGGGCTGGAAAGCACTGTGAAGCGGTATATACCGTATTTATTGGCGTATAACACACACTTTTCCCCCCGAAAAATAGGGGGCAAATGATGTATGTGTGTTATACGCCGATACTGTTTTTACAGTAGCCTGAAGCTGCCTCAGCCTCAAGCACACGTGACCCCATTACCCCGTCTTCCTGAGCGCGCTTCGCCGGTTCGCGTTCTGCGATCCCCAACAGCAGCTGCTTTTCTGTGTGCCTGGCGTTTGAAACATCCGGCTATCTATCTAAACGCCAGGCACACAGAAAAGGATCGCGGAGCGCTTCGCACCAACAGCAGCTGCTTTTCTGTGTGCCTGACGTTTAGATAGATAGCCGGATGTTTTAAACGCCAGGCGCACAGAAAAGCAGCTGCTTTTGGGGCGAAGCGCTCCGCGATCCTTTTCTGTGTGCCTGGCGTTTAAAACATCCGGCTATCTATCTAAACGCCAGGCACACAGAAAAGCAGCTGCTGTTGGGGCGAAGCGCTCCGCGATCCTTTTCTGTGTGCCTGGCGTTTAAAACATCCGGCTATCTATCTAAACGCCAGGCACACAGAAAAGCAGCTGCTGTTGGGGCGAAGCGCTCCGCGATCCTTTTCTGTGTGCCTGGCGTTTAAAACATCCGGCTATCTATCTAAACGCCAGGCACACAGAAAAGCAGCTGCTGTTGGGGCGAAGCGCTCCGCGATCCTTTTCTGTGTGCCTGGCGTTTAGATAGATAGCTGGATGTCCTAAACGCCAGGTGCACAGAAAAGGATCACGGAGCGCTACTCAGCGGGGTGTGGGCGAGAGGAGGAGAGAATGGATGAGCCGTCTCTCCTCTCCCCGACACCCGACTAAAACGCTTTCTTTCGCCCGCGGAAGAGCTCGGGCGGGCGAAAGGAAGCGCTTTAGACAGCGGGGTGTGGTGAGAGGAGGAGAGAATGGATGAGCTATCTCTCCTCTCCCCAGACTCCCAACTAAAAGTTAATAAAAAAAAGTTCTGAGCTACCCTTATTTTGCTTCAAAGTTCTTTATTTGAAATTTAAATTTTTCCCCTGAAATTTCCCTCTTAAAATGAAGGTGCGTGTTATACGCCTGTGCGTGTTATACGCCGATAAATACGGTAAATCTAAGTTGTATTGCTACTGCTAGAAACAAGAAGTCTATTAATTCTAGTCCTACCCTGATCCACATTAGTTGGGTGACTTTGGCCCATTTTCTCTCAGCCCTAGAAAGAAGGTATTAACAAACCACTTCTGAAAATGTTGTCAAGAAAACTGCATAAATTTCCTAGGCTCTCACCTGAAATGGAGACCAACTTAAAGATCACCTCTACCCCTTAAAAAAGAGATAGCTTTCTACCTTAAAATATCCAGCATGGCTTACAAATTTAAATACATTTTCCTTTGATCCTATGATTCTAATATGATGGTGTTTAGGTATATTTAATTGCAGAAAGAACAAATCCAATACTATTAAAAAACCAAATAACACATGCCACATTCACATACAACTGTACATGAGCATACACCCTGGTTGCCCTTCAAAGCTAAAGAAACCAAAAATGATTTTATAAGTGTAGATGTAACCATTTGTACTATTCCAAATGTTACCAAACTACAATTCCTAACGACCCTTTCAGAGTCCTAGTATGATGCTTCCTTTCCTATTAGGACCATACATCAGAAGTATTGTTTACCAATCCTGGCTTATTAACAGTAGCAGCAAACTAAAATAATGATTTAAGAGAGCACGTTCGTTAATTTGTCATATTGAAGGAAAGAGTCAAACAGGATCAAATGAGCTATAAATGTTGCAACCGATGTGATTGCTCATCATTTACTGAACCAGGTATCAAAATAGAAGTCCATATTATCAGTAATCACATATGAACAGCCTGGTGAAATCAAAGAGATTCATGCATATTTTCCCCAGTATATGTCTGTGTGGTGTGTGCGTGTATTCCCCAAATGTATTTATAAAAACCACTTTTCTTATACAGACTCCCAAGAATAAAACCAAACAGAATCGAGCATTTAACAAAGTCACCTGGGGTGATATTTTCTTTTTTTTTAAAGTATCTCTCACTTCAGTCTCTAAACGCCTCATATCACAGAAAGTTCCTCTTTTTCTTTGAGCTATTTCAAAGTTTTGCAAGTTCCTGCAAAGCTCCAGAAACATGCATTTTATTTTACAAAAAAACGTAAACTTTTTTCTTACGATTAATATCTACTTATGATGAGAGAAAGATGATTTTGTTTTGTGCAATATTAAAAGGATAATCCCTTACCGCCCCATTTTGTTTTATTGGGAAGCCCACTACAACACTAAATTTCAGAACATATTCCCCTCTTAAATTGGACATTTAAAAATTAGCACTTAATTATCTGGTAATAGCTCACAGGAGTTGCTGAAATGTAGTGGAAGTGGGGGGAGGTATTTCCATTTTCATTTCATGGGTTTTGCCTGGCACTGCTCACACTTCTTATCTGAAAACAACTAGTTCTGCGCTCAAATCCCACCTCTCTCTCAGCGAATTCGCTTCTAGATCAAGGTGCCTGAAACCGATTCCAGTGTGCACTCATATCAGGAGTTCAGTAGCCTTTCCACAAAGAGAAGCCTTGCCATACGACCTCATGCGCGACTATTCCGACGTGCCTTTTAATTGAATCAGGTTTACTCCGGGGGGGGGAAACGGATCTGCAGCTGCAGTCAATTCACTTTATCGAATGTCTACTATGTAAATTTATCCATGTAGCATGACTATAGTATTGCCATTTATCCTTATCTTATTTACTACCCCTCTTATTGGTATGATAATGATGATGATTCTGTTGTTTTGCATGTACAGTGAGAGCTTCTGCACCGAAGACAAATTCCTTGTGTGTCTAATTACACTTGGCCAAATAAAGTAGTCTACTCTATCCTGTTCTGAGGATTCCTCTCCCGAGCAACATTCCTAATGTCCCATTGCAACACGATATTTCCTGAGAAGTCCACACAGGTCCGAGAGAAAACCTAGTTAAGTGTTAAGCACCCGAAACCAAGTATTCCTCCTCCTCCTCCTCCCTTGCCTGCTCGGTACTCACGCGTTGCTGGACCAAACGTTCCTTCCCGTTCCATCGCCCCCTCCTAAGGCCCGGATTGCCAGCCAAACGCCCCACCAACCAAGGAGAGGAAGGCAGAACGGCCACTTTTCACAACCATAGAGGTTCCTCCCTGCAAGTAGAGCGTCACGGTTCCTGGTCCCGCCGATGTGGTTGCCTAGAAACGAGGCCTGGCAACAGATAACTCTCTGCAGTCCACCGCGTTCTGTTCGACGCGTCTCTTTCCGTCTTCACTCACTCTCTCTCCCTAGGTGTTCTTCGCAGCATGGCAGGAAAGCTACCCGTGCCTTAATTGTCATTAAGAAATGGTCACGACCTTCATTCGTGGGACTCTCGCTTTCCATGCTGTGTTCAGAGCCGCTCGTTTCGCAAGCCTCCGCCGTCCCGTTGCTTCTTGGCGTAAGATGTAATCATAAGAAAACGCCACCTGAGGCTGATGAGGCTCTAGTCAAAATTGACGGCAATTAAGAGTGAAACCGTCTTTAGAGTTCGGCAATGAAATGCTGGGCAGTGCAGGGGACTGTTGCATATCTCAAATCGCTGTTTTCGATTTCAGTCGGTCCCCAAACCGCCTTTTCAGACGCAAACCATAAAGACTGATCCGACTTGTTTCCTCCATTTCTAGCTCTGGATTTAAGAATTCTGGAGAATTTAAAAGCTCGCAAATCTTAGGGGCTGTAATAATAGTTGGAAAGGGTCTTCAACCCGCTATTCGGTGCACAAATCGCATTTATTTACTTACTACATTTGTATACTGCACCACAGCAGTCAGCTATGAGTGGAGCACAACAAAAATAAAAATTAAAAACAGAAAACAATATGAAACCCAATGTTGCAATCCAGGGAGCAGATATAAAATTTCTTTGTATACATTCCCCATTAGGCAGTTCTCTACCCTCTGAATGTATTCCATGAAGGAAACTTCTGCTGTCAAACTGTTCAGTTAGAAAGTTTCTGGTTTCTTATATTCAAATAGAATTAGTCTCCCTGTAATGTAAATCCATTATTATGTGTTTATTCTGAAATGACAGAGAACAGAGAAAGCATATCTGTGTTGTATCCTTTCAGGTTAAGAATGCTTATGTCAAGAGCATTCCTCATTCATTTATCCATCAGATTTATATTCTCATCCTTTATATTCTAATTAACCTTTTGTGTCAAGTTTTCCTGGCATGCTGCCTTCACTAGTTTTGAACATAAACATTAGCAATTTTGTTTTTATGCTCTCTCTGAATTTGTCTAGTTTTCTCCAAAACTTTTTAAAACTGCAGTGTCAGGAAGTGAATAGATTCCTTGAAGTGGGTTTTACAAAATGAAGGGGTGTACTGTTACTTCCTCTAAATTTGGAGACAATACTTTTGTTGATAGAGCTTAAAGCTGCAATTGCCTCTTTAGGAGCCAAATTTCACTGCTGACTCATATTAGTTTGCAATCAATCACTATTGTTTGCAGTGAGATCTGTGGCATTCAGCACTTTCTAATGACAAAAGCTATGTCGTGTTGCTTCAGTGCAAGCTTTGCCCTTTTCATGCATATGTATGATGTCATGTGTGTATAAAAGGAGTGGAGCTTATGCCACATTGGCAAAAGAGTGATTTAATTATTCCCTCCCCTCTTTGATCTCACCTCTTGCCAATTACTAAGCCAGGTATATCTTATTTGAATTGTTTCCTAAATAAAACAAAATTTGCATTTCTCCCTGTTAAATTTCATGTCATGGAAACCCAAATCTTGTGGCACACTAGATTGTATGGTTCCTTATTTCAGTTTGATGAATATTACTAATGAGTAGGATTTTGGGGTTAGCTGTGTAAAAGTAATCATGTAATCCAGTTCACGCTTAACCAATGTTGTGGGACATTTTTCAATTTTTTTGCAGAGATCGGGATCTAATATATTGACAGCATTTCCTCAACAAATTAAAGAAATTACCAATCAAAAAGCAAGGTTTGCCTAGCAAACTTATTCATGACAAATCTATGCTGAGATATAGTATATAATATATTGTTTTGTAGGCAGTTATGAACTAATCTGTTTATGATTGGCTCTGGAACAGTGGTGGGTTTCAAAATTTTTTAGAACCTCTTCTGTAGGTGTGGCCTGCTTTGTGGGAGTGGCTTGCCAGCCATGTGACTGGATGGGAGTGGCTTGCCAGCCATGTGAATGAGTGGGAGTGGCTTGGCAGTCATGTGACTGGGTGGGCATGGCCAACTTGTAAAATGTGAAACTCACTTAACAACGCTCTTGCTTAGCAACCAAAATATTGGCTCAGAAACTCGGGCATTTGAAGCACGCAAGTCTTAAAGCTGTCAAGTTACAAGACCCTTGCACCCCTAACCCTTTAGAAAAAAAACCAGGGGTGTTCAAACTTGACAGCTTTAAGACTTGTGGATTTCAACTCACAGAATTCCTCCTCCAGTCATGTTGGCTCAGGAACTCTGGAATTAAAGTGTGCAAGTCTTAAAGCTGTCAAGTTACAAGACCCTTGCACCCCTAACCCTTTAGAAAAAAAATCCAGGGGTGTTCAAACTTGACAGCTTGAAGACTTTAAGGTTTAGATAGACTCTTGGAGGCAGGTGGGGCGATTGGTGAGCCAGCCAATCAGTGAGCGGTGGGCAGGGCAAGCGTGGTGCAGACAGGCAGGGTTGGGAACTGGAACAGGTTCTAAACGCCATGGTAGATTTGTGGAACCTCTTCTATAGAAGAGGTTAGAACTGGCAGGAACCCACCCCTGCTCTAGAACCTTCCTGAGTATTAGTTGTAAACTAAGTGGTTTACAGTGCCTCGGATTCCCCTTTTTGAAAATAGTGACATTTGTCTTCCTGTGGTCTGGGACTTCATCTTTTTGTCTGGGATTTCTAGAAAAGAAGACCAGACCAGATGAGAGGCTACTTTTTCCAGTGTCTACAGATGAAATTAACATGGGCCTAGAGCTTTAACACAATGAAAGTAAATGGATATTCTCTGACCATGTTTAATATCAGCTGCTTCATACTAGTTTTCACAGTTTCCTGATAGAATATACATATTTTCTTATAGAAGGCATATCTTTTCTTTGTTATTCTTTGTATTTTTTTACCATTATTGAGCACCTGGTGTAGTTTTCATTTTAGTTGCCATTTATTTTGAGAGCCAGGAAACCACAGAGTAGTCTGGCTGCCAGCAGTTTAGTTCACACTGTCACACTACCCAGTGTGAAACTAATGAGGAGCTGAATTGGTTTCACATCCCTTCACATTTGTATTTTATTATGTTTTACTAATCTAAGTGAAATATTAATATACGTTGCTAGACCATGTATGATATACCATATGCTAAATAAATAAACCTGGTGTAGAGGTTCTTTTCAAGTTATTTTGAATATATCTAACAACCACTGTTCCCTCTAAGGTGCGCGCCTGTGCGGCCGCGCACGTCCCTGGAATACACCGGGCAGTAGTTTCTAAGTGCCGCGCAGCATCGCATATTTGCTGGACACGGACTACAGAGTGGCTAGGGAATCACAATCAAAACACCCTCCAGGCTCCCGCTAAACCTTTCCTACCCAGTACATTGCCACCTGATTTAAGGATTCTCCCTAATCATTGTGGTTTAAGGTTTCAAAACAAGCGCCCCTTTCTCCTTTTTCTTTTCGATCCACAATTATTAGGGAGAATCCTGAAGTCGGGCGGGGCCAAGAAGCGAGGAGGGACAAAAAGAGACGGAGGCTTTTTCTCCCTCCTCGCTTCTCGGCCCCGCCCAATTTCAGGATTCTCCCTAATCATTGTGGGTCAAAAAGAAAAAAGAGAAAGGGGCCCTTAAAGGTTCAAAACAGTAGAGCAAATGCTTCAGAGGCAACAGTTTTCACGGGGAAGTAGAACAGAGAGCCCTGGAGTTTCGCTGCCCACCCGGTCGGACCTCGCTTTCCGTGCATGATCGGTTAATTTGCTACTGCCCGGCTCCCCGGTTAGATTTTTGCTGGAGGGGAAACTCCTTGGCCTCCATCTCGTTTTCTCCCTCCTCGCTTCTCAATGGGCCTAGAGCAATGGGGGAGCAAGGCCCAGCACCAGGCTTTGGGCTAACAGAGGGGTCTGCAAAGTTGGCTGTTTTAAGACTGGTAGACTTCAACTCTCAGAATTCTGGAAGTTGAAGTCCACCAGTCTTAAAAGAGCCAACTTTGCAGACCCCTGGGCTAACATGATTGATGCCCTCGGAGTCAGAAAGAGGCGAGAGAGCCCGGTCACATGACATGACATCACGCTTTGTGACCACATTGCTGAGTAATAAAAATTCCAGTCCCACATTGTAATAAAGGAGTACCTATATTTGATAACTCATTGAGACTTTCAAAGTCATTGAGAATATTTTTGCTTTTAATCTAATTAAACTTATCTGTCAGTTTAAAATAGTGACTTCCATAGTTAAATCATTTGGAGCATACTAAAATCACTACTTTATAAACAAAAGGAAGGTGTTTTTTTCCTCTTATTTGTTATGGTAGAGCCATTTTAACAATCTATGTTTGCAAGTAGTATGGAGTTTAGAAATTTTTTAGAATTAAAACCTTAACTACAATATAAATACTTTAAAGTCATCCACACAGTTCACTGGGTTGTAGGAGGAGTAAGATTTGAAAAAAGTGTGGCTAAAATATTTTTCACTTCATTTTTTTAGAGTTTTGGATAATGCAATTTTCTATTCTGTTTAGCTATTCATTATTAGAATGTACTTTTTCCAATAGCAAGCAACTTCTGTGTGAGCAATCATGAAAAAAATAAGATTTTATAAGTCAAATTATTTTTTCATATTAAAAATAATAAAATTTAATGTTTTGCAATTAGTTTTGCAGTAGTAGTAGGTTACTGAAACCACCTGTATAGAGAGGAACAAATTTCCACAAATGTTGAAACAATCAGCAAGCATTGTTGAACATGCAGGCAATAAATCATTGAGTTTACAAATTAATGATGGAAGAAAACTGTTACACTTTATGTATGGGGATTTTAATAATTTTACTCATTTAAAATAGCAAATTGCACACAATACATTCACAGAAGCATACAGTGTATAGACAACTTTTGCAATTGAATGTGAAGTCATTAAAATGAAGTATATCAAGTGAAATTCATTAAAAGGGAGTATATCAAACATTTACTATTTTAATATTACTGGTATTAAGTGTCATTTATATATTCATTTCAAAGCTCTTTTTTATTTAATCCAAAATGAATTTGAAAAGATAATTGTAATAACCCTATAGGTACATCATCAGTCAGTGCTGATGTCGAAACGTAAAGCTGGAGTAAACATTGTTACCGTAAACACTATACAAGTATTTTAATATTGCAGACTTACAGTTATAAGTGATACTGATGTATAACACTTTTAATTAAACATGTATCTTGAATACATATAACTTTGAGTTTCAAATAACACTGATTTCGTTGTTGTCTTGGGTGACATCTGAAAAAAATTCAGGTGCTCAGGCATGAAAATGTGCCGCTCAAACACTATACTTTTCCGCCCACACTGAAAAAAATTAGAGGGAACATTGCTAACAACATCCTTTTTATTCATAACATTGTTCATCAACCTCAACCAATTGTGCGTTTTAGGTTTTTTGCAACAGTTTTATAGTTCCAGGCTTCCTATGTAGTACTATATTCCCTTCTCAGTTACCTACACTTCTTATCAACTTCTTATGTTTATTACTGATTATTTTCAGAATGTCTTTTGCTATCAAAATCACTAAGGTGGTTTCTCCCCCCCCCCCCCCCAAGTTATACTGACTGGGTAAGGTCTTAGTTCCAATGTATATAAAATTAATGCAATTCTAACTGCTTAAGAGTAAAAATAGTAAGCTGTGTGTTTCTGTGTAAGATAGAGGCAGTACTGTTTGTTGAGGTTTTTCAAACTAGCTGTAGCAAGTACTGCCTTTTATCCTACATGTTTAAAAATCCTTACTTTATTAAAGCTCCTGCCTCAGTATAGTTTTTGCAATTTTTGTTGAATAAAAACAAATAGTGACTTGATCTATCTGCAGATAAAACATGTTGATGGGAGGAAGAATTCCAACAAAATTCCAAATAAAAACTTCGATATGTAAATACATGCTTTAAAGGGCATTAAATTAAAGTACCTTTCCTTTAAAAATAAAAAGCAACATGTAGCAGTTTGCTACCACCTTGTGGTTTATCCATGCATTTTGCTGATACTGTCAAATCAAGAAGAATTGGATCTTCCCTTTCTCCTTTCATAAAATTGTTATATGTCACTTTTGTACATACATTATATTAAATCATATTCAAAGAATAACACTTTTAATTTTTAATCTGAATTCAGAAAATTGCGATCTATTACAAAGTCTGCTCAGCACTGTTAATAGCATTTCTTATTAAATAAACAACAAACATACAAAAAATATTAAAATTGTAGAAACTTCAGATAGTATTTTTAATTAACTCTCTCTAAACAGCATCAGCATATTTCCCCCCCAAAAAATATGAGTCCCCATTTTACCCACCTCGGAAGGATAGTAGGTTGAGTCAACATTGAGTTGGTGAGGATCAAACTGCTGGCAGTCACCAAAGTTAGTCTGCAACATTGCATTCTAACCACTATGCCACCCTGGCTCTTGAATAAACCACTGCATTCTTGCATAAAAGCAAAAGGTACACTTTGACTGCCACCACAAATATTTAGAAGTAATATGAAAAAGTTGTACATTATGCAAAATGCCTAACTTGCCAATTGTTTGAAATAAGTGTACTGCTATTGATTGTAACAAGATATGCAGCAGAAATCACTCTGGATGTACTTTTTATTTTGATTAGTTTCACAGCCAGACAGATGTTTAGATTGGATTGAGAATTCTCATCCACCCATTGAATACTTCTCAAGAATCTAGAAGATGTTGATATTTAATAGTGTTAAAGCTATCATTGCAGGATGTAGGCTGCAATGTAAAGCTGTCTTTTGCAATTGACTGATTGGTGATTTTGTCACTTTTATCCCACCATTATTACTTTATAAGTAACTCAACATGGAGAATATACCTAATATTCTTTCCTCCTCCTCCTATTTTCCTCACAGCAACCCTTGAGATGGGTGTTACTGATCCAAAGTCACCTAACTGGTTTTCATGCTTATGATAGGATTAAAATGCACAGTCTGCTGGTTTATAGACCAGCACCTTAATAGAATAGAATAGAATAGAATAGAATAGAATAGAATAGAATTGTTGCAATCATTAATTAGCCTGGTGCGTTGTGAAGGCTGATACTTCGGTTTACACAAAAGACTGACCCATATACTTCAAAGAAACACATTTCTCTCTGGCTGTCCTTGGGCAGAGAGGGAGTCTATTGCAGATAATATTTTGACATTCCTTTCTTGGCCGTAATGAAGGGGAGGTATTCATCTCTATCTCTGGCTGTGTAACTACTTTTTATAATCACGTGTAAAGTGTTGCTATGTATGAAATCATAATCTTCCCTATGATTCCATTGTTTGCCTTCTGTAACCGCCCATTTTGGTAACCAATAAAAGAGACGTGTAGGTAAAAATCTGTGCACTCCCATCACGAGAACACTGCGTGTTTCTCTTATTCGGCTGGCTTCATGGGAGGCCCTCCAGTGACTCTTACATAGAATAGAATAGAATAGAATAGAATAGAATAGAATAGAATAGGGCAGGGCAGGGCAGGGCAGGGCAGGGCAGGGCAGGATTGAATTGAATTGAATTGAAATCTTTATTGGCCAAGTGTGAATGGACACACAAGGAGTTTGTCTTTGGTGCATATGCTGTCTGTGTACATAAAAAGACAAGATACATTCATCAAGAATCATAAGATACAACATTTAATGATAATCATAGGGTACAAATAAGTAATCAGGAAACAATATCAATCGTAAGGATGCAAGCAACAAAGTTACAGTCCTGCAGTCATAAGTGGGAGGAGATGGGTGATAGGAATGATGAGAAGTTAAAGCTGCTTAATATCTAACATTAACAGGTCAGTGCTTAGTAGCAAGGATATTCATTTGGGGACTTTGTTCTAACTCAGCATAACTTTTATGAAAATGTTTTAAGAGGAATCATAGTATCACTTCAATGCAGCATATATTGATATATATTCAACATATACATTTGTAGCAGTATTATTGATATGCTCATATCATGAATAACGTAGTAAAAGAGATCATAGTATGATCTTGCTGCTAAATAATTGGTAAGAGGGTTGGTTAAATCTTACCAAACCACATGCATGATATTATAGGTCAAACACTAGGTGGTGCTAATGGATTTGAATAATGATTTCCAGTACTATTTGATATCAATTTGGAGAGAGAGTAAAACTGGAGAAGGAATTATAGTCAACAGAAGTACAAGGATCAGAAAATAAGCATTATTTAGAGACTTTAATTTTTCTTCCTAATTGAAACACTTATAGAAATATAAACATCTGGAGATTTGTGGAAGATAAATTGAGGAGGGAGAGTTCTAGTAATGTTGCTTTTTTCCCCGACACAAAATAGTTAGTGAATATTATAAAATATATACAAGAAAAAGAAAGTAGCAAAGATCCAAAAATGCATTTTCCATTAATTAAATTTTAAGCATTATCCTTGTGATTTAATAAGTGTAGTTACTTAGGCCAACTGTACCATCTTGAATAATTCTTCATTAAGTGACATTAAGCAAGGCTTCCTAGGATATACAATTGCAACCTCTGACTAGCAAACAGACATTAAGATAATGAACAGTTTGCATCAAATTATAATATTTTCATTGGTACATAGACAAAGCTTCAAAATTACCTTAAGCCAATTTTAAGGTTAGTTCATCCACAATTATGTACTAAATAGCTATTTAAACTCTTTACCTCTATTATTGTAGAAGTAATATTTCCTTTTGTTGTAAGTTTACAAGTGTAATTTTGTCATTTTATCATTCATAGTGTAATGTTTTGCAACTAATATCAGTTTAATCCAATAATATTGTTTTTAATCTATTTATCTTAGCAATTCTCCAAAGTAGAGAGAGAGGGACATGAGCATTTATAATCAAATGTTTATGCAAAATTTTCAGCTCATGGGTAAAGTTGATTAGAAGAGCTCACTTCCACAAAATGAAATTGAACAGAATTAAATATTGCATATTTAAATCACCACTGATCAAACATTAATTATTTTCTATATACCTACCTACATTTATATGCATTAACCAAAAAAAGAAAGATGTACTGTTTCTTAAACAGATTTAATTTCTTTGAACAGAGTCACCAAAACTTAGAAATGTGCAGTTTTATAAAGGACATTATGTCAGAATTAAATAGATAATGACTAGGTTCATATATCATAATCAGCTATATTCTGGTTTGTTCATTTTTGCTTAACATTTGTGTGAACCCAACCAGTTGTGTGTGAATCTAATCACTTGCTGAACTTCAGCAAATTGTGATTTAGCAGCATATATAAACATAGCCAGTGATATCCAGCATTAAAAAAATAAACTAAATAGGGACTAAACTAATTTAAAAGAATAGAAAGAAGCAATACAGAAAAGTTGTCTCTTAGACTTTTTGATCCTCTAGCATTCTTTAATAATACTTTGTACAACTTTACTGAATAGTAACTTAGAGAATTAGTGGCTACAATAGACCTCTTTCAATGCTTGCAGTCTATACATATATAAGGAATTTTCATGAAGAAACAGCAATGGCTATGAATTGGGCATATAGTAGCATAGATATATTGCATTAGGGCTACTAATTCTGGTTTGCAGTAAATCTCACTGCTACCATCTAATACACATATATTATCTATATAGTGCCCTTATGTTAACTATATTACAGTTTAGTACAGTGTGTTCATGCACTCCCCTCAATTCATCTGTAAATATCATCTCCTTTTCTTTGTGACAAGTTGTAGAGAATTCAAACATTTAGAAAACCTCATTTTTAAGAACTAGTGAAAATCATTCAAGCAAGGAGTTCAGAGGCTGAGAAAAATAGTTTAACTGGCTTTGAGTCTTTTGGCACTTTGTGAGGCTGATCTCTTTTGATTTCCAAAGAAGTTTCTAGGAAACTAGGAAAATAGAGGCAAACATTTCTTCTTTTGGACTAAATGAACAGCCTAAATCAGAAAGTGTTGCAATGATGCAATGAGCTTGAGGGGACTCACTGTAATTGAAAATAAAGCAAACATAATTATCTTTTAAAAATTGTTCTGATTAGCTCATTTACATTGATTATCTTGTTTTACAGAGGCACCTATATTGCTAATCATTGCACCTATATTGCAATGCTTAGCAGAAAATACAATACAATACAATACAATAGTAGAGTTGGAAGGGACCTTGGAGGTCTTCTAGTCCAACCCCCTGCCTAGGCAGGAAACCCTATACCGTTCCAGACAAATGGCTATCCAACATCTTCTTAAAGACTTCCAGTGTTGGGGCATTCACAACTTCTGGAGGCAAGCTGTTCCAGTGATTAATTGTTCTAACTGTCAGGAAGTTTCTCTTCAGTTCTAAGTTGCTTCTCTCCTTGATTAGTTTCCACCCATTGCTTCTTGTTCTGTCCTCAGGTGCCTTGGAGAATAGCTTGACTCCCTCTTCTTTGTGGCAACCCCTGAGATATTGGAACACTGCTATCATGTCTCCCCTAGTCCTTCTTTCTCTTAAGCTAGACATACCTAGTTCCTGCAACCGTTCTTCATATGTTTTAGTCTCCAGTCCCCTAATCATCTTTGTTGCTCTTCTCTGCACTCTTTCTAGAGTCTCCACATCTTTTTTACATCGTGGCGACCAGAACTGAATGCAGTATTCCAAGTGTGGCCTTACCAAGGCATTATAAAGTGGTATTAACACTTCACGTGATCTTGATTCTATCCCTCTGTTGATGCAGCCTAGAACTGTGTTGGCTTTTTTGGCAGCTGCTGCACACTGCTGGCTCATATTTAAATGATTGTCCACTAGAACTCCAAGATCCCTCTCACAGTTATTACTATTGAGCACGGTACCACCTATACTGTACCTGTGCATTCCGTTTTTGTTGCCTAAATGTAGAACCTTACTCTTTTCACCATTGAATTTCATTTTATTAGATAGTGCCCAATGTTCAAGTTTGTCAAGATCCTATGAGGACCTAAGTGCTTATGTGACTAACTAAACTATCCATAATATGCATTGTTCTTCTGTTTTTAAGCTACATTCAATAGGCCACCGACCTATGAGTTTTCAACAGAAACTATGCATTTATTGCTCTTTTAGCGCACGCTTTCTACAAAGAGCAAGAGCCACACAATTACACTGTTTGATTAGTAGACTAAGGAATTTAAGAAAACTTTATGGCTGAATGATTCAGCATCTCCATAGTTATAATTTGGTAACTTGAATCAAAATAGTCCATCTCAGGATAATCATCTTTGCAATGTTCATTTTATACTCTTCTGTTGATATATGAATCTCATCCCACATTCTCTTATCATGGGTAACAGTTAGGGCTAATTGAAAGAGATTGCACTGGATAAGAATTATTAGCTCTAATTAAGGACTCAGATAAAGACTAAGAAATATTTAACAGAAATAAAAAATAGTGACAGTTCTACAGTATATAGGGGGATGTTTTGATAAACTATCAACAAGCCATGTCTCAGAAAAAATAAAGTGAATACTGGATAAATTCAACAAAGATTTTTTTTTAGTATTTGGAGAAGAACTAGGCGTAGTAGACCACCTTGGCCAATGGATCTCAATGAAAGATGATACAATAAAGAAAACTGAATGGAATGTTAAATGTGGTTGGCAGACATTTGTCAAGCTAAGCATAATTTTCAAGAACAATCACTCACTGTGCCTGAAGTGAAAAGTTTTCAATCAGTGTGTGCTACCTGCTCTAACATATGCTGGTGAAATATGGACACTAACCTCACAACCGATACAAAAGCTAGGAGTGATGCAAAGAGCCATGGAAAGAAGTTACTTTCGGGTTGCCCGTAGGGCCATTTTTTGCCCTCCGAAGCCTTCAGGAGGCTTCCCTGAAGGCCCCAGAGTGTGAAAAATGGCCCAAAGTGCAAACCGGAAGTCCATTCCCGAATTTCTGGTTTGCGTGTTGGGTGGTTATTTTGCCTTCTGGAGGCTTAACTATGTTTTGAAGTGTAAGAGTCAGTGACTATGCCCAAATCAAACAAATCAAATTATTGTTTAGCCCAACATGTGAATGGAAGATACCCATTTTATACCAAACACTGTGTCAGCTAGTATATCTGTTTTAGATTCAGTGTGAATCGAGTCATTGTGTTTTGTTTATTAAAAAAATAAAAATTAAGCAATCATATCTTAGCATAAGGGACACGGTGGCTCAGTGGCTAAGACACTGAGCTTTTTGATCAGAAAGGTCGGCAGTTCGACAGTTAAAATCTCTAGTGTCACATAACGGGGTGAGCTCCCATTACTTGTCCCAGCTTCTGCCAACCTAACAGTTCGAAAGCACATAAAAAATGCAAGTAGAAAAATAGGGACCACCTTTGGTGAGAAGGTAACAGCGTTCTGTCTGCCTTCAGTGTTTAGTCATGCCGGCCACATGACCACGGAGATGTCTTCGGACAGCCCTGGCTCCTAAGCTTTGAAACGGAGATTCAAAGAGTCAGGAACTTAGAGTCAGGAACGACTAGCACATATGTGCAAGGGGAACCTTTACTTTTATCTTAGCATAAGGCATTCAATCTAGGATGGTGTATAGACTAGGACTGGGGAGGCCCAAGTCCAAGATCAGCCTTTGCCATAGAAACTCAGTACATGTTTTTGAGCCAGTCATTCAATCTCAATGCAGCCCACTTCACAGGGCTATGAAAATAAATGAAAGTATCATTCCCATGTAAATTACCTCGAGCTGCTAGAGAAAAAAATGATATAAATCCCAAGAACAGCAACAACCATGCAAACATGATTCATAAAATAATCTAAGTAAATTATATTGTGAATCTCTGTGTTAGATAAATCAAGCTACTCAATAATTGTTTTCTCTTACCTTTGCTACTGGTTCAGAACCAGGAGCATGCGCGTGGCACTTCTCTGCATGCATGTAGCACTTCTGTGCATGTGCAGAACCTTCTGCGCATGCGCAGAGCGTTCATGATGACATCTGGGCAGGTGAGCGGAGCCTCCTGTCATAGCCGCTACCGGTTCATCCGAACTGGGGGGAACTGGCGGAATATCACCTCTAAAGCTACTGAAACATTGTATTCAGAAAAGTCAAGGAAACATTCATCCAATGCTTATTGAAAATATTTGTGGTTGTGCTCTATTCATTTTTTACTTTTCGTTAATCTAACAAAATCTTTAATTTTGTGGCAGTGTGGATATATTTGTATACATTTTAGTTCACTCTTACCTCCAAGGTTTGTTGTTTCAGTTTCTTTCACATAACTTCTCTTCTTCAGTACTTTTACAAACTGGCAGGTTTACTTTAAAGTATGTGTATTCTAAATATTTAGAATGAAAGTGTTTTTAGACATTTCTCCAATGCCATTTTCAGAGACTAGCCTCACACCACTTCAGTGATTGATTACAACGTTTCCCATTTTAATTTACTTGTTTCAGTAGTAATGGGGGTACTATTTCCCCTCAAAACAGAAGTTGGAGTAAAAATTTATTAAGTTTAAGGTGAAGAATCCATCAGCAATACTTGCAGATTTAATTTAATTTAATTTTATTAAATTTATAGACCGCCCCCTCTCCCCAAAGGGACTGTCTCTGAAATAACCAAATAAGTCTTCATTTAGTACTCTGATATTATTTCAGTAGTTATTTTAATTAAATCTCCAAGTATTATATTGGTGTATACTCATATAATCCTGAATGGGGAAAATGAATAATTATGGTGCCTTTTATGAAAGAATCGGACAAAGTGACATTAGATTTCACTACTCCTATCCCAAATAGACAAAATTATAGTATCTGAAACGCTGAGTTTTCTCCTTAAAGGTCACATTTATAATAAAGAATGGGAGATTCTAGATACAATCAATTTTCCCCTAATAAGGAAATGCATAATTAGGGATTACTCTTATATGCAACGTACTTGCCAGCTGTAAAAAATTAGAGCTTAACACATTAAAAAGAATCTACTAATTGTTGGCAAAAAAGCTACATAAAATACTGTATTTTAGGAATAGACAAATTTTTTGACTATTTCTCAGTGGCAGGAGTTTTCTTTTGGGAATGACAGTAGCACCATTATTGAAAAAGTTCAAAACAATGAAAAACTCTTTGGAATTGGTGAAATTTGAGAAGTCACAAAGGTTGCAGATAATTCTAGGGTGAAAAAATGACAGATCAGTCTATATTTGTTGTAACTATATGAGTGCAAGATTATCATATTCCACCCACTAAACTATTTTTAAAGCAAAATTTCTTTCATTAAACTAATGAACTGTAGGGAGGAAATGTACATTTTTCTCTACATAGCACTATTTCAAGTGGTAACTCATGATTCTGCTCCATACTAAAAACTAGAAATCTGTCCATTTATGCCTGAGTAATTTAATAACTTAATACCATTAGTAATTCAATGCCATTATCGTAATGACTGCCATCTACCCCAGTGAGACCTGGAAATCTACAACAAGAAATTATTCATAAGATCAAATGTTCCAACAACGCTGTCTCAGAAGGATTCTTTATATCTCATATCAAGACCATGTCATAAATGGGGAAATTCTGCAAAGAAGCAATTCCTGAAAACTGTCTAAGATTGCAACAGAAAGAAGAATGTGTCCCACAGGAGTGAGAAATTGAATGACTGTAATTAATTGGATACCACCAAATGGTTGGAGAAAAAGAGGAAGACCAAAGAAAACCTGGTACCAAACATTCAGGAAGATATGAAAAACGTCAACCTTAACTGGAAGGATGCAGAAATTATAGCTATGGACTGAGAACGATGCAGTAGCTCAATATACTTGGTGCAGGATGTGATGATATGACTGAACATAATGTTATCTCTCTCTCCCCCTCCTTCCCTTCCTCTCTCCACACAACCTAAGCTATAGTTTGCTTAAATTATGAAATTAACCATTCTAGCTGAATTAAAAAATCCATCATGCCATAATTTACTAAATTTCATTTTAAATTTTAGTAGAAATTTACTAAATTTCTACTAAAACAAAACCAAATAAAGCATATTAATAGATTAATAAACTATACTTTGTGCAATGAATTTGCCAAGTTATTACACAGTTGTTATGAATTATTACAAAGCACTTAGCCATGGTTTGTCCTTTCCTTCAGACAGCAAAGCATCTTAAGCCAGCTCTAATGTTCTATGTTTTTAGAAGAATAACATTTTAAGTTAGACAATTCAAGGTGCACCTTTTCTAAGATGGCATTCTGCTTTTAGCAGTTATCTTTTTTGAAAGAAAAAGAGGTGTTAAAATAAAATAATGCATTGCTTGTTTAAATAGGTATGACCTTTCAGTCAAGTGACTGAATGTTTACTTCATTTACTAAATGTTTCCATCCCTACTTTTAATGTTTAATTTATAAATATTGAATTATTGTCTCTGAACATCTTGCTTTTTCTCAGGAGTGGTATATATGTGTATACAAACACACGTACATACAGACACACATACAGACACACTGTCCTCCTGATGTCTACCATCATCAACGACAACCACAAAATCTCTGTGAAAAACTCAGTGTTGACAAAGTCTTCCCAGAGCTTTCATCAGTGGATCTTTATTTCATAATAGCTTTTTCTGCAGCCTTTTTACATTTTGAGTTTCCTCAGTAAATTTAGTGCAGCTGGTAGGACAAAGAATTCAAGGGCTGTTAGAAAAATCTATGCAGAGACTGGGAGATTTTTTTTTTCCTGCATCATGAATAAAACTTGTGAAGCAGTATTAGTCGAGAATGCTTGATTCTCTGAAAGATGAGAATGTCATTTACCCATTTAAAAAGTTGGAGCATATTTTCCTTGGACATCAAAATGTTGGAAGAAATGTCCTTCTGGGTTCGGCTCCAAGTGGGGAAAAAGACACTGGAGACATGGAGGCTGCTTGGAAAGATGGTTTTAATGGTGGACAGGACCGCATGGCTTGAACAGAAAAGGTGATCACATGCTTCAATGTTGGTGGAGAAGAAGAGAAGGGAAAGGAAGGGCTGAAGAAGGGCTTGCAGGGATTTTTATAATCTGTTCTGCCCCACCTATCTGTTTCCTGTTCCTGTGTAAGAAATGTATTCTGATTGGTTGCCAGACTCCCATGGGCCCGTGCAAGGGCAACCCTCTAGGCTGAGTTTGAATTCAGGTTTGATTGAGTTCAGCTGCCATGTGGTCAGTTGAATAAAGGCTTATATTATCCTGCCTTCATTGTCACTGCCAGAACTCTACACCCATCCCCCTGGAGCTGAAGGGGAGAACTCTTTATTATGTAAAGTGGACTAGCTTGGTCTTCTTAATGGCCCATTGACAAAGTGGGGATGGGCCGGAAGCTGCAGGAATTTACTTTGTGTTTAAAATGTGTTTCTCCCTTTTTCACATCCAGGAAATATAATATTCTGCCTTTTCAATATTTCCTAGGATATTTCATTTTTCTGGGAGAGGGCTAGGTGATAACTTCCTACAAAAAAAATTAAAGAAAAGGTGATAATTTTAAAAAGAACATCCAATGTTCCAATGTTTGGGCTTCTGCTCAAATAGTTCAATATTGAATACCTGGTCAGTCACTAAACACTGAAGTCAAACTGATGAGTTGTTTTTCCTGGCACCCCTTATGTCTCCACTCTATATCATGACTTTTTTTTTAAAAAAAAGCAATTTCCCATGTTAAATCAGCCAAGGGCTATTCTGTTCTTTCATTTGTCTCAAGCGCCCAGAGTCACTTCAATAGTGAGATGAGTGACATATACATTTAATAAATTAATAAATAAAGCTAGCTTTGCAAGTCTTGCTCAGAGTAGCTGGGATAAAAAACTAACAAACAAAAACTGATGTGAAGTATTTTGTCCAATTTTCCCATTTATTTAGTAGGGATGAAATAGATACTATACTTTTATGTGGGAGGGGGCATATAGTTTTGTCTCCTTTGTGTTTTTCTTTTGTGCTGCACAACCTATAATGGTTTAAGGCAACATGGGCAAAATAAACAAAACCATTTCAGAAATAAATAGCAACTGAAAACAATAATGTTAATTAAACCCACAGATAGATTGATTTGAACTGAAAAGGCTGGAACTCATCCAACAATTGCTACTTTCTGCTTTCAAATGAATATATGCCAAAACCTCCCAGCATTTTGAAAAACCAGAACACCATACAAGGTGTCCTTTAATGATCCTAACAGAGGATCTTGGGATTAAGCCAAATTTTAAACTCTTAAGACTTTAACCAGGATGGGGACCATTACAAATCTTGGGGACTGGTGTTGAGTCTGCTGCATTGATACTGTATTCTACTGAGTTTCATAAGGTCTCATAACTTATTTTATTTGGTAAGTCCTATTCTGTGGATATGAATGTTTCTCAATCTAGCACATATGGCTCAGTTAATCAAGTGCCAATCTAATCCATACTTACTAAGGACTAAAGATATTTTGCACTAATAAAAGGAGTTACATCTAACTTCTATATCTATCCTTCATATAAATGAGTGGTGTTTTGGGTCCATGGTAATCTACCCCAAGAAAACACATACAGGAGTATGTTGTATGGTTACTAATACAATATGTCAGAGCATCTCACTATTAGTTCTTTATCTATCTGATAATGGACCAAATTTGATTGTGAAAGTATTGTTGTACTAGTTGTAATATTTCTCTGCAGACTTGACAATCATTCTTTGTTGTTTGTAAATTATCATTAGATTGATGCAGCTATTGTTTTTGAACCTTAGGTCAGATTTGGTCATTCACTTTGATTTTGTTAAGTTAGAATCAAGGACACTAAAAGCTTTACAATGTCATTGGCAAATAAGATAAATGGCACTGTTCTAGACAATTCAAACCACTGGGATCTGACAGATTACATTCCAGAGTTCTGAAGAAGCTGGCAGATGTGATCTCGAAACTATTGTACCATATCTTTACTGAGGACTAGAAAAATATGGTTCCCATTTTCAAAAAAAGCGGGGGAGACCAGATCTAGGAAACTACAGACAAATCAGCCTGACATCAATATCTGGGAAGATCCTGGAAAAGATAATCAAGCAACAGATCTGTGAACACCTAGAAGCAAGCAAAGTTAACACCAGAAGCCAGGAGATCTGTTTGTAAAAAACAGATCATGCCAAATAAATCTTATTTCATTCTTTCACAAATTATTGGACCAATGAAATGCAGTGGACAGTGTACTTTGATTTCAGTAAGGCATTTGACAAAGTAGACCACAACATACTTTCTGATAAGCTAAAAAAATGTGGGATAGACATCACCACCAGATGGATTTGTAACAGGCTGACAAACCACACTCAATCTGTAATCCTTAGAAACTACATGAAGGGAAATAAGCAGTGAGGTACCCCAAGTTCCATTTTAGGTCCAGTACTCTTCAACATCTTTACAAATGATTTAGATGATGTAATAGAAAGGGAACTCATCAAATTTGCAGATGATGGCAGCAATATCATCATCCCAGAAGATACCCTCAAGATCCAGATGGATCTTGACATACTTGAACACAGGTCCCTATCTAACAAAATATAGAAAATGTAATTCAATGTAGACAAAAATAAAGTTTTACAAATGTAAATAAGTAGAGATTAGGTGAAATCTGGTTCAATAGCAGCAACTGTGATAGGGATTTGGGGGTCCTAGTGGACAATCACTTAAATATGAGCCAACAGTCTGCTGCAGCAGTCATAAAAGCCAAACAGTTCTAGGCTGCATAAACAGAGGGATAGATTCAAGATCATGTGATGTGTTAATACCACTTTATAAAACATTAAATAGTAAGATCACACTAAGAATACTGCAGTTTTGGTCACCATATTATAAAAAATATGTTGAGACTTTGAAAAGAGTGCAGAAAGGAGAAACAAATATGACTAGGGGCCTGGAGACTAACATGGTTCAGAACGGTTGCAGGAATTGGGTATGTCTAGTCTATTGAAAAGAAGAACTAGGGGTGACATGATAATAGTGTTCCAATATTTGAGGGGCTGCCACAAAGAAGAGGAAGTCAACCTATTTTCCACAGTACCAGAAAGCAAATCATGAAACATTGGATGGAAACTAATCAAGGAGAGAAGCAATCTAGAACTAAGAACAATTGCCCTGATAGTGAGAACAATTAATCAGTGCAATGACTTGCCTTCAGAAGTTGTGGGTGCTTCATCTCTGGAGGCTTTTAAGAAGCCATTTGTCTTGGTATGGTATAGGGCAGTGAGGATGAACCTTTTTTTCCTTGGGTGCCACTCCAACACCCATAATGCAATGCCCCCTGCAGGACTCCATGTGCATGCGTGTATGTCCCCTCCACACCCTGTTTTTGGTCCCAGGAGGCTTCAGGGAGGATTGCTAGTACAAAAATGGGGATGGGGGTATGCCCCCCATGCATGTGTGTGAACCCCCGCCCCTCCATGCATGCCCGCATGTCTCCAAGCGGAGACCTGAAAATTAGCTGGGCAACGGCTCACATGCCTGCAGAGATGGCTCCATGTGCCACCTGTGGCACGCGTGCCATAGATTCGCCATCACGGGTATAGGGTCTCCTGCTTGAGCAGGGCGTTGGACTACTAGAAGAACTCCAAGGTCCCTTCCAACTCTGTTATTATTTTATTCTGTTAAGATAAGCAAGGGAAGCCTGGAAGAGCTACGTTTGTGACATCCTTCCCCCCCACACTATGGTGACATTTACCAGATCTCTCTAGAAGAACATTTATTTCCATTAAGATACACAAGATACATTTTGAAAGACGTCAAAGTGACTCAGGGCTTTAGAATTTACAAACACACATCAGCACAAATAGCTCACATCTACTATTGTTAAACTTTAAAAGAATGTATGAGACATACGGTATCACTATTTTGAGAAGCAACTACCGTATTCATCAATGCAGTCTGAATGAAACTCTGGTTCATTGAAGACAATCCACCTAAAAATTATGCAGGTCCCATTAAAATGAGCAAGAGTTAACAAAGATGCTGCTGTGGTTTGGTACAACTCTATTGTTTGCATATTAATATAAATTTGCTTAATTTTCCATCTTCCCGATTTGTACCATACGGTGAGCTACTAACTAATCAAACAGATCAGGTCCGTATAACTGGTACAAAACCAAACACAGTTTAATACCAGCAGGCTGGGTGAATCCTAGATTTGTAATTGATCCGAATTAGACATATTGTTCCCACAATCCAAGTGTTCTGACCATGATTTCACCTTGATTTGCCAAAGATCAAACATGTCTCTGTTCATATGCTAAGTGTGGGCTGTGCCTTTCAATAATGCTTCTACTATCTGTATAGTTTATATGTTCCGGTTTCAGGATGATGAAAAGACGGGATTCTGTGGTTGTGACCTGAAATGCTTGTGATATGTTGTGTTCTTGTCCAAAACAATTTGGCATGCTGTGTATTTGCAGCAAATGTAAATTGTGGTTAGCCTTGAAGAAAAACCAAAATCAAAGGAGAGGAGCAAAGTGTGGCCATGGTGCAGCTGATGAGAGAGGGTAGGATTTATCAGATCAAAGAAAGAATGCTCCATAACAGAAACCAACAACGAAAACAATTCTCTATAAGGAAGTGAATCAGACAATAAAGCTATGATAGATGGGAGTAATAGCCAGAAGCAAGAAACCTAGAATGTTATATCATACACTACCCAGAGTCTCTCTTTGAAGGAGATGGGCAGTTCAGAAATATGAAAAAGAAAAGTCTTCAAGCACTTGAACCTAAGACTTATCAAAAAGGGCAATGTAAAGGTTTCCCCTGTCCAGTTGTGTCCAATTCTAGGGGGTAGTGCTCATGTCAGTTTCTTAGCCAAGGAAGTCAGTGTTGTCCGAAGACACTTTTGCTGTAATGTGGCCAGCATGACTATATACTGAAGTACATAGAATGCTGTTACCTTCCTACTGAAGTGGTACCTATTAATTTACTCGCATTTACATGCTTTCAAACTGCTAGGTGGGCAGCAGCTGAGGCAAGAAACAAGTCACCCTGTTGCACAGCCTCAAGTCTTGAATCTGGGTTGTGAGTTTCCAGCTGACAAATTCAGCGTCTTTAACCGCTGAGCTATCGTGCCCCCGTAAGAGTTATCAAATCCACTATTATTTATTTCTTCTTTTTATCCATGTGTTACAGGGAACGTAAAAGGCATTATATGTATCATAATATTAATATGGATATGACACAATTACATATTACAGTATACATCAATTACATCATAGTGCAACTAAAGCAAATTACATAATTTGCATTATTTGTATGACAATGTTATCAAGGCACACCAGATGTTTTTTAAAATAATTTTATTGAAGAGCTCAATAGATTTAAAAATAGTACAAATGTTGAATTGAAGAAGAATATAACAAAGTAACAAGAGAAAAGGAAATACATGAAAAGAAATATAAATGGGGGGAAAAGATTCTAAAGCAGCTTGCAATCTTCTTGATTGCAGTGATAGATATATTTATATTTTATCCTCTTTCTCTAAGGTTACATCATTTTTTTCTTTCCATAAGCCCTTTCTAATCTTCAAACCCATAAATCGTATGTTCACTTTTCAGCAAAAAGTCCATAACAGGATTCCAGTCACAAATAAATGTAGTGATTGATCCTTCTCTAATCAAACAAGTTAATTTTGCCACGTCTGCTAATTCTGTCATTTTCACCAACCTTGTACCAGATGTTTATGCAGATTTGGATAAATAACTCTGCAAAAAACAGATACAATTGTATTCCTGAGACCCTCTGTATTTATTATATTTCTTCTCTTATCCATACTTTGATAGAAAAGGAAAAAAGCATTACAAATAAATGATTGGCTTCCAAAATGGTATTAACAGGAGATATTTGTTTTGTAGGACCATGACCTCAGTTAATTAGGTGATGTACTAGTGTCATAGTACATCATATTATATACATAGTAAATAGTATCTCACAAGTACTAGTAAAAATGTGTTTGGCCAAAGCATGGTGAGTTGTCAGGAGGACATTAAACTTCAACTTGTGGTATTTGATAGTCAAATTCTTGAAATTATTATCTTAGTTAAGGACTTGCTATTATAGAGTACATAAAAATATTGGAATAATAATTAGACAGAATTAATAGCTAATAGATTTCACCATCTTTGCCTATGTCTGCACTAAAGCTCAGAATATAATAAGAGCTTAAGTTCATAATACAGGAAGGTAAACACGATTTATTAGGTATAATAAATAGGCCTGCTAATAATGGAGGTCCAGGTAGAATAACTCCCATGATTAGAATAGAACAATCAAATCTACAGTTTGAGCTATTCAGCTGCATTTTGCTAAGAATCTATCTTCATATCCTGCTAGCTTTAACACAAAGATGCCCCACGAACTGTTTTTGGTAGCTTTGTATATTTAAGTATTCATTTTAAACTAACATACAAAAGTCTTGCTGTATGAATCATCTCTCAACTTGTTAATACTGGTGACAATGAAGACGTATATTGCCCAGTGTTCGGAACTTTGGTCATTATCACCATTTTTTACATCATTAACTATTGTAGGCTCACTTGTTCTCAACAATAAGTTATATAGATAGTTCATGTTTAGCTACTACAACTGGGAGCAGCAGCTCAGTTATTAAGAAAAGTGGTTGCTAAGTGAAACTGTGACAAACAGTTATAACCTTACTTCAAATTTCCTTTGCTTTACAGACCAGTGAAAGTCATAAATGTGAGGAAAATTTATTTTTTATCACTATCTGGATTTGGCAACATTATGTTCAGAAAGTAATGAAGGCTGGATGACATGAAAATTAAGTTTAGATAAGGACTATTTGACAATCACACTGAAGAAATGCTAATCAATGGTATTGTATGAAACCAGAATGAAATATCAAGTGGGGTGCTAACAAAATCCAACCAGACCCTGTACTTACACTATGTATTAATGATTTAGGGTAAGAGGTCAGGGCATTCTTATCAAATGGGCGAAACTGGATAAGATAGCTAATATTCTAGAAGAGCAAAGTGAAATACCAAATAATCTTTATAGGTCAGAGTAATTAACTGAAAACAGCAGTATGAAATTTAGAGATCAGTGCAAATTTACACAGATATAAGATGGATTTTACTGGAAGGCCATTTGGGTCATCTGGTTGACTGCAATTGGATGAGTCAGCAGTGAGATGCAAAAAAGGAAAATGCCACACTAATAATTGTAAATGACATAAAACAAATGGCTTTACTACTTCAATTTTCTTTGGTTGGATCCCACTTCAGGTAATGTATCTATTTTTGAACACTGCACTTCAGGAAGAATTTTAAAAACATTGGAACAGGGTTAGAAAAAGCAGCAAGGACCATCAGGCAATTAGAAATTAAGCTTCATGAAGAGTGTCTATGGAGAGAGGTACATTTAAATTTGGCAATATTGAAGGATTCAATAACAGTTTTCAGATACCTAATAGAATGTCAAACAGAAAAAAGGATTCCCTTTTATTCTAGAGCAAAGTAGTTACAATAATGGATTTAAGTTAGGCAGATTCTGAGTAGTGTAATTCCTCATATAACAACAATTTGACAGTGGAACCAATTACAGTACTTGGGGAAGATTCCTCACACTGCATATGTTCAAGCAGATGTTTGTGGAAATGCTTCCATTTGGTGGAATGATTCCTATATACACCAAATGATTCCTATGTAGAACAAGAGGCACCATTCAATGCATAAATCACCCTTCCAAATTGAATTTGCTATTTGAGGAAACATCCTAGCCTACCCACTCCTCCAGTTGGGTGACAGAAAGGATATTTAGGCTGATTTGCAGTATCCAAGCATTAGTCTCAATACACTAAATTTCCAATATACAGGTGAAACTTGAAAAATTAGAATATCGTGCAAAAGTTCATTTATTTCAGTAATGCAACTTAAAAGGTGAAACTAATATATGAGATAAGACTCATTACATGCAAAGCAAGATAGTTCAAGCTGTGATTTGCCATAATTGTGATGATTATGGCGTATAGCTCATGAAAACCTCAAATCCACCATCTCAGAAAATTAGAATATTACATGCAATCAATAAAACAAGGATTGTACATAGAACAATATCGGACCTCTGAAAGGTGGTCCAAAGTCCTCTTTTCTGGTGAGAGCAACTTTTGCATCTCATTTGGAAACCAAGGACCCAGAGTATGGTGGAAGAATGGAGAGGCCAATCAAGCACAGTAATTCCACGGTCATTGAAGCAGTTTTTGGTGCTTATGGCAAAAGTTGCTCTCATCAGAAAAGAGGACTTTGGACCAAGGAGCAACAGGACTTTGGACCACTGTGCTTCATTAAGATCAGGGTCAATGCAGCCGTCTGCCAGGAGATTTTGGAGCACTTCATGCTTCCTTCCACAGATGAGCTTTATGGGGATGCTGACTTCATTTTCCAGCTGCCTACACTGCCAAAAGCACCAAAACCTGGTTCAATGACTGTGGGATTACTGTGCTTGATTGGCCAGCAAACTCTCCTGACCTGAATCCCATAGAGAACCTATGGGGCATTGCCAAGAGAAAGATGAGAGATATGAGACCGAACAATGCAGAAGAGCTGAAGGCCGCTATTGAAGCATCCTGGTCTTCCATAACACCTCAGCAGTGCCACAGGCTGATAGCTTCCATGCCACGCCGCATTGAGGCAGTAATTGCTGCAAAAGGGGCTCAAACCAAGTACTGAGTACATATGCATGCTTATACTTTTCAGAGGTCCGATATTGTTCTATGTACAATCCTTGTTTTATTGATTGCATGTAATATTCTAATTTTCTGAGATGGTGGATTTGGGATTTTCATAAGATGTACGCCATAATCATCACAATTATAACAAATCACGGCTTGAACTATCTTGCTTTGCATGTAATGAGTCTTATCTCATATATTAGTTTCACCTTTTAAGTTGCATTACTTTTGCACGATATTCTAATTTTTCGAGTTTCACCTGTACACTCACAAAAAAAAAACCCACTTTAAAAGTTTCTGAATCCCATTTTGAAATGAGGGGGTCGAAATGGGATTCAATGGAGTCTTGAAAGGCCAAGAGTCAGAAGGGAAAAGAACGACGCGAGGATTGATGTTTTCTTAAAATTCTTGGTCTGAGCAGGAAAAACGACACTCGTCTGCCCGCCTGGACCACTATACTGCACCTGTGTCCCCTTAGAAGGTTTTCCAGGTAAAGGGTTTGACAAGTGCTCGTTGCCCAACCTCCTACAGGTCTTACTTGTTGGCTGCCTACACTGTTCATAGCCTTCGCTTAGCTTGCAGTACAGGCAATCTTATAGATTAACAGAGTTGGAAGGGACCTTGTAGGTCATCTAGTCCAACCCCCACCTCAAGCAGGAGACCCTACACCATTTCTGACAAATGGCAGTCCAATCTCTATCATCACAACATAAAGTCATTCTCCTCTCTAGTCTTTGGGGTTTTACAGATTAACAGAGTTGGAAGGGACCTTGAAGGTCATCTAGTCCAACACCCACTCACCCCCGCTCAAGCAGGAGACCCTACACCATTTCTGACAAACGGCAGTCCAATCTCTATCGTTATAAAATAAAGTCATTATCCTCTGTAGTCTTTGGGGTCAGGCAAAGAAACTCCCGTCGTCCTTATTACCCTTCCTTTGTTGCCGCCTCCGCCTCCCTGGACAGAGGGGTCTTCAGAGGTGCACAGCCGCGCGCTCCCGAGGCAGCCAGACTCCGTCAGTCAGTCAGTCAGACCGCCAAGCCACTCAGAAGGGATTCCTGGCTGAGTTCCAGGTCGGCGCACTAATACAAGCTGCTAGGCTCCCGCCTGACTGACGCCTCGCTCACTCGCTCGATCCCTGGCTGGCTGGCGGGCTGGCTGCTGCTCTCGCTCTGGCCTCTGCCGCCGAGTTCCTGCAGCCGCGTCCCTTCGCACGTTAGGAGGAGGGGGTAGTGTGAGCCACTCGCTCCAAAGAAGTTGGCGCAGTCCCGGGAAGGCGACGGCTGGGCATCCGGCGGGAAGGGCAGGCGGCTGAGGCGTTCAACCTACGGGCAGGTACCAAGCTTTTGTTTGAACTCATTTATATGCTGATTTATTTTCCTCGGGCAAGAAATGTCAGTTCCGCTCCGAGACTTTTGCCTGGTCACCGGCCGGGCTGCCTCGTTTTGCTTGGTTTTCTGGGCGGCAGCTTGGCTCGGGGTAGCCCTTTCGCAGACTTCAGTCCGTTCCCCTCGCTCCTCTCTCTGTTTACATTGCCTGCATTGCAGGCGTCAATTTCCTCGACCAACGGCTACGTGGTGCCCTGCCCTGCCCTGCCCTTCGGCGGGTAAGGCACTCTAAGCCTGAACCAGGCTCTCGAGGGGACTTTTGACAGCCGTCAGTTTCCTTTTGGCTGTTCTCATGTCCGGGTGTTTTCATTTCCCCCTTAAACAAGATCTTCGGCTACGATAGGTGTCTGTGAGCGCGCGCGCGCGCAGCTTATTTTAGGAAAAACTCTTAACGCTGGGTCGCCTGTGGCACTGTGAGAAGTCTGCATGTTTTACTTCAGAAAGAAACCAGAATGGCCTTTACTTTAGACTAGTAACCTGTGTGAAACTCCCGCTGTTAGGCGAGGCTGGCGGAATCCCCCCCAAAAACAAAAGAAAACCGGGGGGGGGGTAGGCTCCAAGCGATCGAGGCTATTCATTCATAAAAATAGAAGAATGGAGTTGACCGTGCAATGACATCTTTTTAACTTGCTCTTATTCTTAGTGGTCGACATTGTTTTCGGAATATTTCCCCTGATAAACGAGGGCTTGTCCTTCTTTCGGCGTTCTTAGAAACGCGCCACATCCATGCAGAAAGGAAGGAATGGGGAGGGGGGGGGGAAAGGATTGATATAGGAGACAAACTGACGCCAGTATTGTGGTCGGAAGGAGGGGCTCAACGCGAAACGTTTTTTATAGCTAGTTAACCGCTGTCAAGCGCTCTTCAGCCTCTATTTTGATTTCTTTCTCTGCTTTCTAAATTGAGACAGAAAGCTTAAAGGTTCATGCCGGAAAATAATTCCTTAGGCTGTTCTAGAGGTTACCTGTCTATAAAATCAAGTCGTTAGGAAGACAAATTATATTTAAAAACAAACGTCAGGAGTCTTGAGTCACCATAAATGCTGGTTACTTTTATAATAATATTAATAGGGCTAGAAGACCATTTTCAGTTTGCTGTTAAAGACTTTGAGTAGTAAGGTCCAGAATTCTTCAATTTCTGTTATAAATAACATCATCTGAACCAAAGTTTAACATCTTAGTTGTGATAATTGTTTCTAAGCCAAAGTCATGCATGGCCAGAAGGGAGATAAGGATCTGTCTGAAAAACAGAACAATATATTTTTCATTCTTAATAGAAACCACCAGAGTGTTTCCATTTCGCTTACATTTAAAATGCTTAAAATTAAGAAATGTGGGGAAAACTCAGGCATTATTCTGGTTTAAAGGGGCCATGGGCTTTGAATTGACAGTGAAAACAGTAGTGGACTGAGTGTATATTCAGGAACACTCCTACAATTGGCTCCCCAAAGTTCTGGTTAAAAGGCAGACTATATTCTACAAAACTGAAATTATGGGAGTTTGTCATTGATACCCTTGACTGGATGAAACCACAGAATTTCTTTGATTTTGGAAGACTTTAGTAATAGGTAACCTCTTAACCTCTGCAAAGTTTCAGGGTCTTTTTCCCCACATTCCTCATATGAAAGGAAGCAAAACATTTGGGCATTTCAGCAATTCTATGCTGATTCCCTTTACTAATATCTGAAACATTAAGTCTTTATTTTAAAAGAAATTACTTGAACTGTTACAGAAGTTCTATGACTAAAATCTTTTGTGAGTAGAAAAGCAATGTTTGAGTCTATAATCAGGTTGACATTTACATTCTGTAGACAAATTACATTTTCAACAAAGAGAACAAATTACAAACCTGCAATTCTCTCTCAATGAATGAATTATCTTATGGCCCAGAGACATAGGAAATAATATACAGGTTCTTGAAATGTAGCCAAGTTTGCAGTTGTCCAGGAAGGACACTGCAGATAAGAAAAATATTTTTGCTATTTTGTTACTAAGAATTACGAAAATCAGTGATTCAGAAAAGAGTTTTAGAGTAAAGGATATAGTGGAGCAATAATTTAGACAATAAGTTTTTAGAGAAGTGGAAAACGATTATAGTTCAAATAAATTATAATTTAATCTATCCAGATTCATAAATTGCTGTGGCAACTCTTAAATAATATAACGTTATATATATTCAACTTTTAAAATGGAATTGGTTTAAGTCAAATGACAGAGTGAATCAACGACAATAGTACCTATGTAAATATTGCAAAACCCTTAAGAGAATGTATCTAAAAGCAATTTTAGATGCTAGCTAATCTCATTCCTATTTAATCAAGACTTTGTATACAACCCATGTCTTGGTCATTTGGCAAGATGATATTCTGTATTACCACTGCAACACAGACTATTTCATTATAATTAAAAACCACTTCAAAGCAGCTGCAATACATCCATTCTTTGTGGTATTAAATATATTGTATGATCATAAAACTGATACTAGTTTGAGTAACATGACATTGCAGTTTGCAATGTTTCTCACAAACAAAGCATTCCAAAGGATTTTCATCTTTATAGTTGAAATCTTATCAATCTAGTGTAAAGAAAATTTCATTTCCCAATTGGGAGCAGGAGACCTTAATTCCAAAATGGATATATGACAATAGGAATTTAAACAACTCAGTGACAGGGTTAAAAAATAGAATGAAGTGATTTATGTGATTTATTCGGCTTCATGTGTGTGAACTTGCCACTGTGGTTTATGCTTGCTCATGATATGAACCAGTTTTGTTCAATATAATTTTTTTGTTCAATAAAACCATTACAATGGTACTGGCTCTCAGCTATGTGTGATCGTAACTTGCTTTTAGTCTAACCCATGGGTGTCAAATCTGTTGCGTCATACCGTCACGTAATGTATCACAAAGTTTTCTCCCTTCGCGGAGCTGGGGTGGGCATGGCCTATGTGTGACGCATCCAGCCCATGTGTCAGTTTAACACCCCTGGTCTAAGCACTTTCTACTGGAAAACCAGAGTTATGTAAATAACACATAATGAATTGGAAATATTGTGAAAATGTTACTACCTTACTACAGTGTGGTAAATTTTTAAAATCTTTACTGCCATTGGGGATAGAGTGTTATAACAAATGTGAAATAGTAATAATAAATAAATAATAATTGGACCAAAAAACAAGAAAACTGATGACTATTCACTACACATTACATCCCCATGATATTGATAGATTATACCTTCCCTTCAGAAATGGAAACAGACGTTTACTTCAGGTCAAACTGTCAAAGAAGAAAAATATGCATTGGCTATTATATAAAAGACAGCAAAGAAAAAGCATTGATGCAATTAAAAATTGGAACTTACTGAGTGTACAGGAAGCAAAATGTGTATATCAAAATAATATAATGAAAATGAAAACAGAATACTGGCAAGAAAAACATATCACGGTCATTTTTTACAAAAAAGATTGAGGGGAAAGTGGATAAAGATAAAACCTTGAAATGATTTAGAACTGGAACATTAAAACATTACAAAAAACACTGAGGACTGGCCATAAGGCCAAGTTATTCAAACTAATACAATAAAAAGCTGGAATTAAAAAATTATCAAATGATTCACAATATGGCAAAATTAGTAACCAGGGAAATGCCATGGATATAATTTAAGTCAGGCCTCTGATAAAGTAGACCACAACCTACTACTTGATAAGATAGAAAAAAATGTAGGTTAACAGCATAATCACCAGATGGATTCGTAGCTGGCTGACCAACCACACTCAACACGTAGTCTTTAATGCAATTACATCTACATGGAGGGAAGTATGCAGAGGGGTACCCCAAGGCTCTGTCTTAGGCCCATTACTCTTCAATATTTTTATCAATAGTTTAGACAAAGGTGATAGAAGGGAAAACTCATCACAAGCTATCAGGAATAGCCAACACTCCAGATAAGCTCAAGATAAAGAAGCATTTCTACAGACTTGAACAATGGGGCTTATCTAACAAAATGAAATTCAATGTTTAGAAAAGTAAGGTTCTATATAGGCAAGAAAAAACCAAATGCACAGATACAGAATAGGTGGTATCTGGCGCAATAATAGTAACTGCAAGTGGGATCTTGGGAGTCCTAGTGAACAATCACTTAAATATGAGACAACAGTGTGCTGCAGCTGCCAAAAAAGCCAACACAGTCCTAGGCTGCATTGACAGATATAATCAAGATTGCATAAAGTTTTAGTACCACTTTATAATGCCTTGGTAAGACCAAACTTGCAATATTGTATCCAATTTTGGTCACCAAGAAATAAAAAAGACCTTCAGCCTCTAGAAAGAATGCAGAAAAGAGCAAACAAGATGATGATGATGATGATGATGATGATACCCCTCTGAAGGATATTGACATAATTTTGGGGCTTGTGTGCTCTGGGAAAGAAGAGAGCTATTCCAATCATATAGAACTGATTTCAATCTGAGAACCCAGATAGTATATCTCCCATAAACAATACGGTGAGATGTAATTTACAGAAACCCTTAAAGGATCAGTCATCACCTAGGTAAACAAGGAGTATGCTAGGTATTAGAGTTCCTGGACATCTAGTGACAAATAGGCTGTAGAGCTCCGGACTGTTGACTGAGCAACCAGGGCCAGCAGCTGTAGGATTACTGGAAAAACAGTTGTTGATCTGTTGCAAGTATACAAAGATTGGAAAAAAAGATGATTTGTTACACAATTCAAGTCTGATGAAAAGAGGATATCTGAAAAAAATGTACCAGTTCTGGAAATAATAACATCCAGAATCTGAAATTACAGAACAATGGTTATCAGATCAACATTAATTTATAATATAAAATAAAATATTCGCAGAAGCAGAATTGAAGAATTGCAAAATCTACCCAAGACAAAGAAATCTGAGCCTTGCCAGAAGTAATTCAGATGTAAGAGCAAACTAGGAGGAATCAACAATCAAAGAAGCCAGCATAGTTATTGAGTGGTTTTTGTTCCTAAACCTAGAAACATCTCCTCTGCTTAGAAGAAAAATCTCTTAACTAAAACAGAAGAATTAAATAAACAATTTAGAATAGCACAAAAACAAAGAATAAGGTTGCCTGCATTGAAGCTCCTTACAAAGAATCAGCTGGCACCAGTATTAAAAGATGCCAATACTGTATTATGATTATGGTTGCTGCTATACATATTAAACTGGGAAAGTTTAATATCAATCTTTCAAGGATGCTCACTCTCCCCACTGCTCTTTGTCATTACACTAATTCATCTGCCACCAAGGCTGAACAAGTCAGGCAATGGCTATCAAATATCAGCAACAAATGCCAGGCTATCCCACTTTCTTTACATAGACTATCTCAGGGGTGTCCAAAGTTGGCAACTTTAAGACTTGTGGACTTCAACTCCCAGCTCTGCTGGCTGGGGAATTCTGGGAGTTGAAGTCCACAAGTCTTAAAGTTGCCAACTTTGGACACCCCTGGACTATCTGAACCTGTATGTAAAAACACCATCTGAAATAGAATTGCTGATCAATACTGTTAAAAGTGCCACCTTCACTCAGGAAAAAATAGTAAACACTGAAGGAATCAAGATATCTTATGGAAATAATATCAAGAGTCTGGATGGAGAAGATTACTAGAAATGCCTGGGCATCCTTCAAGCAACATCAGGTACACTGATATGAAAAAGAAAGTTAGAAATGAATATGCCACGAGAGTAAAGAAAACCTTAGAAGTCCAAATTCAGTGGAAGATACCATCTAGGCCTGTGATGGCGAACCTATGGCACCCGTGCCACAGGCGGCACGAGGAGCCATATCTGATGGCACGCAAAGCATTGACCCGTGTCACCTCCAGTGTGCATGTGCGCCTTGGCCAGCTGATTTTCGGGCTTCTGGAGGGTGGAGGGAGGCCGTTTTCAGGCTTCAGGAAAGCCTCCGGAGCCTGTGGATGACGAAAAACAGGCCCAACAGAAGTTTGGAAATGAGCCTTTTCTGGCCTCCGGAGGGCCTCTGGGCGTCCATTTCCCCAGGCTTCAGGAAAGCCATGCACCCATGCGTGCAGGGAAGCAGGTGGGGTCACACACGCATGCGCAGGTAGGCACAACAGGGGAGCATTTATGGATGTGGACACGTGTGCTTGCACTTTTGGCACCTGAGGGGAAAAAGTTTCGCCATCACTGATCTAGGCAAGTAATACCTATGCAATTCCAGTCATTAAATACATAGCTGGAATATTGCACTGGACCTAAGCAGAACTAAAAGCTTTGATAAGAAGACCAGCAAAATAATGACAATAAATCATATCCTTCATCAATGCAGCAATGTTGACAGACTACTTATGAAAGCATTGGAAGAATCATTTGAAAGACAGGGAAGAGGATGCACTGAAGTAAGCCAGGAAGATTTATTGAGTACCGGAGACCAGACTGGCCTACAAGAAAGACCAAATCAAAAACGGAAAAGAGGCATGGGAAAGCAAAGCATTACATGGTCAGTATATTTAAAAAATAAGCAAAGCAGACAATAACAAGACTAAGACTTAAGAGCAATGGTTCACTGTCTAAAAGCAAGTAAGTTAAATAAGAGACAGACAGAGCAGCTATTTCTGGCTACACAAGACCAAATGCATACAAAGGCAAAATTGAGAAGAAAGCAGCAGAAAGAAAACAGTGCCTCTGCAAGAAAGCTGAACCAGTAGACCACCTAGTTAGCTGCTGCCAGAATATCACACGACTGACAACAAATAAAGGTGTGACATTGTAGCAACTATAGTACATTGAATTATCTTCAAGAAATAATATTTGTCTACAAGCAAGAACTGGTGGAATCACAAACTAAACAAAGTAATAGAAAATGAAGACGTTAAAGTTTTCTGGGACTTTACAATTCAAATAAACAAGCACCTGCCACGTAATACCCCCAAATTCAATAATAAAGACAAAATATCTAGATAATGGATGTTGCAATTGATGGAGCCAGCAGACGAAAACTGGCAAAAATCACATAATGCAAAGGCCTGCAAATAGAAGTAGAATGACTGGCAAAAATAGCAAAGATGGTACCAATAGTAATAGCTTCCTTTGATGCAATTCCAAAACATGGGGGAAACCAGTTGAACACTATTGGCATTGACAAAGTTAGCGTGGCAGTTGCAAAAGGCAGTTTTACTTTGAACATCTTAGATTCTGTGACAGAATCTTTAATAGTGTTAAACAACAACAGATGCTTATCCCAGGTCCTTGGGAAGGACTTAATAGGTAGACAAAAATGCTAAGTCCAGTCTAAACATCAGGCTGACTGTGCAACCAAACATAATAATGGGTTGGGCTTCTTTAGACTGAAATAAATGAGTCCCAGCTTTGCTTTAAGGAAGACAATTCTTAGTCTCAATTTAGATTTCCTCATATAATTCCCTCCAGATATATTGGTCTTGAGGTCTCAGGATTACCATAAGATGTGATGGCTGAGAATGCTAGAAAATGCAACCATGCACCATTTAAAGAATGTCAACATGGAAACAAGGTCATTCTTAGAAATAAAGATGAAACCAAAGACTGGTAGTTTGTCTTGCAGCATGCCGACTCTTCATTTCATGTTATTTTAATCAAAATAATATATTAATATCTTAAAATATATAATAATATTTAAAAGTCAGAGAAGAGCCGAGAAAGGGTTCTGCAACTATTGGTTTCCACAGGCACTAGGTCAGGGGTGTCCAAACTTGGGAACTTTAAGACTTGTGGACTTCAACTCCCAGAATTCCCCATGCTGGCTGGGGAATTCTGGGAGTTGAAGTCCACAAGTCTTAAAGTTCCCAAGTTTGGACACCCCTGCACTAGGTTGTCCACCCCTTTTGTAAAGCAAAGTTGCAACATTCAAGAACAATTTTCTTTGTTAAACTTCTTTCATGTTTGCAATATTTTCTAATCACTTCTGTAACTTTAGAAAATTGCATAGAACTGTAGAAAGCAGTTGCAATTAAGAATTGGGAGTGAAACAGTTAGACAGTCATTTTATGAATCTCCTTTTCCAACTATATTTTATACTGTTCAATATTATTTGATGGGAAATTAGCCCAGTATGGTATTAATGAATAACATCAGTTCTTTTGATAGCTTCCTTCATTGGCACAATTTATTTATTAAAATGTGTGCTTCACCCAATTTCCTAGATTTTGGGCATCTAAATGCCCCCCCCCCCATGCAGATTTATGACTGTGATCAAACTTCAAGCAAAATCGTGGTTTATTTAACTATAGTTTTAATCAAGCCATTGTTGCCTGGATTGCCAAGTGATATAATCATGCATTACAAACCACGGTGGATTGCTTCCCACATTCTGATAACCCAAAATCAGTTTTATTTATTTATTGCTTAGCATAATGGTTGAACCTCTGTGGAAATCTGTTCTGGTTTGCCCTGAAGAGTGAACACTAAAAAAAGTGCATTTCTCAAATAGACAAGTTGTGTGTTTGGGGTTTTTGGACAAGGACTGTAGCTGTCTTCAGGCAAAAAAATAATAATCTGCAGGTACTATGAATTATGTATAAAGTATTTTTTCTTCCTGAGTATCTTGCAGTTTTGTTACATAACTACAGACTCCATGATCTTGGTGGGAAAATGTATGCATGGCATATACAATTTGCAGCTGTGAACAAGCTTGTGTGGCTTTCATTGTATCTCATAGGAACATAGCAGTCTACCTGATACAGAGTATTGGTCCATCTAGTCTAATTGTATACTGGTTGGCAGGTTGTTTTGTGGTTACTTGGATATGCTGATTACATGGAAATTCCTACATGCCAACTACATGTTTTGTCTTTATAGTATGCTTTCTACTCTACGTCATTCTCAAAGTATAAAGTAGCCAGCTGAAAAGATCCAGCTGAAAAGATTCTGGTCTTGAGGCACAAAGACACCAAGCTATTGAAATTTTATCTTTCTTTTTCAGTTAATGTTTCTTCTAAAAGAAAAGGAGGAGCAATCAAAATGCTGAATATGGCTTAGTGTGTGTGTGTGTGTGTGTGTGTGTGTGTGTGTGTGTGTGTGTGATTAATTAATTAATTGTGGGTTTCTCCATGACTGATTCAAATAGTAGTGTTTAGTTTTGAATATAAATAATTGTGTAATTTATTTATTTGGTCTAGGTAGTGATAAAGGTATAATGCAAGAAAACATTGTGTTCATAGCAAGCTTAAATTATTTCTAGTTATTTTGTGATTTAATCACTTTTTAAAGGATTGAATTGTATTTAAAATATTCATAACCCCTCTCCTTAAAAAGTAGTTTTTGATAGGGCAATGACCCCACCCCTTGTTTACATTGGTGTGTGAAGCTATTCACCTTTTTCTCATAATGCCATTGAGCATAGAGCAGTGGGCGGGGATGCAGACTGTCTGATGCAATGCAGTACAGAGGAAAAAAGTATATTATATATTCTGCAGACAGAAGACAGTATTTTTTAGGAGTTCCATTTGTGTCAAAGCATTTCTTCAGTATATGATAACAGTATACGATAACAGAAATTCCACCAACTGTCCAGGTCCAAAAAGGCACAGAATACGTCTCTTGCAAATAAGCCAGAATTGATGAATTATTTTTTTCATGCACATTTTTAAAAGTACCCTACAATTTTATTCCTACTTTCTACTGAAATCAATGAAGTCTATACATGTAAAACATTTCAGAGCAACACTAAAAGCCTTAATCAAGAGGACCAAGAATCAACACCATGCAGCTTTTTAGTTTACAGCATTTTCAAATGGAGAAGGTACCCCACTATGTTTCTTGGCAGAATAATGATGCTCAGGGGAGCTTTGAAAGCAGTTGGTAAATACAATATTGGAAGACCATTGTTGAAATTTTTAAAAGCTCCCTGGGAAACCAGAATTCACATGAGCTTCCTTCTAAAAAGCTTTTTGGGTACATTGGTTAAATATATTTGATTCTCCAAGAAGATGATTACTAGCAAATAAGTATTCTGATGTAGGGGTGTCAAACTGGCGGCCTGCAGGCCAGATGCGTCACAAGCAGGCCATGCCCACCCCAGCTGCTACAGGGGAAAAATGTTACAACACATCACATGATGGCAATGTGATGCCACAAGTTTAACACCCGTGATCTACAGCGTTCAGGCGTATATTTTTTCTAGGTAAAATTTGATATTTGTCTAAGAATATTTTTAAATACTTCTATTTACAATAAAAACAGCAAGGATGTATATTATCCACAAGAAGTACGTAAGAGAGGACATTGGATATTATTTTGTTCACTCACTTAAGAAATCTCTAAAATATGGAGTTTTTTCTGCTCTGACAGTATAGTTATACTAAAATTGCTTACTTTTCATCCTTACCAATTATTACACTGACAACTAGGAATGCTACATTAACTAAAACAAAAGAGGAAATTGGAGGCTCTAGGACAACATTTAACAATATGGATAACTTCTCTAACTATAGATTTCAAGTTCCAGAATTCAGGAAATAAAAATTCTGGAGATGAAATCCATACATCTGGAAATTGCCTAAGTTGCAAATCATTGCTTAGAGCTACACTTAATTCTTATATTCAGGTACCTCCAGGACCCTATTCCAATTTTTTTTTAATCATTTTGATATGGTATGTACATGAAAACTCTAGGGCAGTGGTTCTCAACCTTCCCAATGCCGCGACCCTTTAATAAAGTTCCTCATGTTATGGCGACCCCCAACCATCAAATTGATATCTCGGTTCCTAAGACCATCAAAAATATGTGTTTTCCGATGGTCTTATGTGACCCCTGTGAAAAGGTCGTTCGACCCCCAAAGGGGTCCCGACCTACAGGTTGAGAACCGCTGCTCTAGGGTAAATCTTCACATAACTAAAAAACAAACTCCATCAAATCCCCATTAATGTCCCACTAGTATCCGAAAAAAATTACTTGTGTGCATGACGTAGTACCATCAATTTGGCATCAAGACCTGCTGAAAGAGGTGGACTCCAACCTTGTCAGCACTAGGGACTGGTTCCATGGAGAAAGGTTTTTCCACAAACTGGGGGAAGGGGAGTTGCATGCTGCCTGCATCCCACTGATGGGGCTTTGCTTGTTTTTGCAGCCAGTTGCTGGCACGTAGCAGACCAGTCCCTGTACCCCGACTGGGTGTTGGGGACCCCTGCTTTAAAGGCAGCCCTTTATCAACAAAACTAATGTTGGTGTGGCTCTCTTGAAAACAAGCAAATTTATTTCCTAGATGAAAAGAATAAGTCCTTTACAATTATTTACAATTTTAACTATTTATTTTTAGGATTACATATAATAAATACAAGTGATCTAATACAATTATAATAGGAAGTAGTTGTGTGGCAAGTAAGTCCAATATTTAATAATTTTTCTCAGGTATCTGTTTTCCTTCATTACCTGGAGGAATGTGAATATACTGTATGTTTTCCTTGAAACATTTTTTCATTTTATAACACTGGTTCTTTGAAAAGAGCCAATCCTTATTTTGGTTTGGTTTTACTCTGTTTTTGTTAGCTTTTAGATATAAATAATTCTTACGCAAACCAGAACTGAAGTCAAAGAAACCAGTATTGTGAAATGAAAGAATGGGAATAATTCCATGGAGCTGGGCATCATCCTGTAAAGTTCAATTTTTAAAATTTGGTTCTCCTGGGGACCATCAGTTGAGACAGTTTTATTATTAGCATTTCTCTGTTGTCTCAACTGGAGTATAGTGTTTAAATTCAGCATTAATTTTAAATGTTCAACAAAACACACAACAAATATTTAATTGCTTGTTAATTGTGTTCCTAGGTCTCAAAACATTAAAAAAACTAAACTTCAGAATTAATTGACGTTTCCCTGAAGGGCTTCTAAGAAACACATAAAAGAGATAACAGACTGACAAGTGACCAGGTAGATTTCACTGGAGAATGAAAATCCCATTGCAGGGTACTATTACCCAGAATAAATATTCTCTCTTACTGCAACCCACTAGACTTTTCTGGTAGAACTCAGCCTTCTACCAGAATGTTTGTTTATTTGTTTTGTTTTACTGGACATATGGAGCTCTCTCTACTCTTCTATCATTGCATTTAGTCTAGAATTCCATTCCAACTCTTTTGCTTACTAGCTGGATTTCCTAACCCCTTATTTTTGCTACAGAACTTGTGCTTTTGAATGGACTGTCCTGAAGCCTATTATATTAAAATGTTGAGTTAAATGCAACAGTTTGTAGCAATGAACAAACACACTACTTTGTTACACTCGTGAAACAGCTGTAGCAGTCCATTGGCTCAATAAAGAAGAATATAATCTGCCGTTTTACCATTCTATGCATAGAAATGTAAATATATACTCTAGTGTATACCAAGGGTGTCAAACACAAGGCCCGTGGGCTGGATCTGGCCTGCAATGTAGTTGGATCTGGCCTGCGAGACTGTTCTGGAGAATGTAAGGAGCCAACCCTCGTGTCTTTGGCCCAGTCTACCCAGTGCGAAGAGGAAACATGCTAAAGTTTGGGGAGTGGCGTCAAGCTGGCCACACACACCCAGTTGAATAAATCTCCCCGGCCCTCCAACGTCAACCACAGCCCTGATGCGGCCCTCAATGAAATTGAGTTTGACACCCCTGGTGTATACTAAGACAAACATTTAAGTAATTGATGCTAAATAACTGTTCCAACTTACCCACAAATTTGACTTAAATTTAGGAATGCATCTTGCTTATACTGTATATTGGGGACTTCCTGTATTTAAAAAGACCAAAGATGAACCCATTCCGTAGTCTTACATTAATAGAAATTAACTTGGTATTAAAATGCTTCCATAAGTTTTAGATGTAAGCTATTCCTGATATTTTTATTTGTCGGTCTATTTTTTCTGTTCAGATAAGTGGCCTAAGCATTTCAGAGACAAAATGCATTGTCAATAACTTTCAAAAGAAAACTAAATGTCCATATATTTTTTTGCAAACAAGAAGGGAATATTAAGATGTATGCCAAATTCAGTTGGACCACCAACCTTAGTGGAGATGTAAGCAAACAGTGACACTCCAGATGTTGCTGAACTATAACTTCCAGAATATTTCACTGTTGGACATGATGAGGGGAACTGATAATAATTATGTATCTGAGCAATATCTGGAACGCTATTGAGCACAATAGCTCTGGGAATGTTTTTCCAATTCTGTCTGCATGGAAGATTTCTGAAGTATTTAGGGGCAGATTTAGAAAGGTGGGTAACATGGTTAAAAAGCATTTGTTATATTGGGTTGTCTCAGAATTAGAAAGCAGGCATAACTAATTTGGTTATGTTTTGAATTTCTTTGTGGTGCATGTAATAGAATTACAGAAGGATTGCCAGTGTGACCACACAGGCATTATTCCTTTTCAGTTTTTGAAATGATCTAAATTGTCATCCTTTAGAATAAATATATAATATAAGTGCCACTATTTTATCTTCTAACAGTACATAGGGTTTTAGCATGACTTCTGTCTAGACAATTCTCTCTTGAGTCTTTAGATTGATTTTGGCACTTTCAGTAACACTAAAACCGATGACATAATCTAGAAGCCTCTTTAAATATTAGTATCAAGACCCTATATTGCACAGTTGCAAATCAAATGTAAAAAAATAAAACAGTATTCAATAACGAAAAAAACTCTTCTCTGGGCCTTAACAAAGGACTGAAGATTTTTTAAAAAATATATTACATTTCATGCAGCTTCCAGACTTTATCTGTTATTAAATCCGCAATTGTGTGCACTCTTTGGCAACATATTAATCATCAAATCATCAAAGCCATTGATGGTTGCTTCTACACTTATTCTTATCTCTCCTGCTTGGTTTCATCACATATTTTGTTGTGTGTCATTATTATCTTTATAATTTGATAGCTATAGGCAAGTAGAAATTGATTGCAAGCATGTACACTGAATTCCACATAGAGAAATCAGCAGACTGACAGAGTATTGAGGAAGAACTCTCAAAATCATTTGATAGCTAAAAAATATTCAACCGCTTTATCTCTCTTCTTTTGTGACTGGTTTTTTTAAAAAATATCTCAATTGGCAAAAGACAGGTTTCTCATTTCCACAGTGGCATAAAGATTTGCATTTTTTGTTACTGAGTAACAAAAGGAATTAGATCAGTTATCAAAGGCCATTGTGAAAAATCAAGGTTTACTGAAGATAACCAATCAGTAATGCATCTTGCAAAAACCTGCCAATAATGTATACATGTTTCAGAATGCTGAATGTGTGCTTACAATTACGTATTTAGTATTAGTTCAAACATTTTTCTAATTGACATTTTCCTCATAGTCCTGAGATTTTGCAATTCCTCTTAAGAATATTTTCTGCATATTTTTATATGCATAACAATATGGTATGATACCAGAAGATTCGACAAAATCCAGAGCATGCAGCCAAACAGGTTTTTTTTAGTAATGTCTCTTTTAGTTGTCTCTCTCCTGTTCCTTGCTTTATGCAACCCAAAATAACATTTATTTGCAAATATTAAGTGGCAATTGAAAATCATAAGGTTTATTATGGAATAAGATAAGTAAATAAAAGCCCGCTTTATGAGGTACAGAAGAATTGTGATCAATTGGCAATGTTTGTAGGTGAATCTGCATACACATATTTAAGGTTGAAATTAATATCCCCTGAGTGTATAAACCTGTTTTCTATGAATGATTTACATACAGTCCGTTATATTTCTCCTAATATTCATACTGGGAAAAAAGCATTCTTTAAGTATGACATTGCTGTGAATGAGATGAATGAAAAAGCACAAAGGGGTGATGTAAGAAACTACACTTTATTTTTAAGAGTACTGTATGTGCTTGAAAAGGTACATGAGAAGGCCAGAGTTACAGATCTGGAGAGAGAAGTGAATTTCTTGACTGATGCTGGTAAGCCTCTACTTATGACCACAATTAACCCAAAGTTTATGTTGCTAAGCCAGACAGTTAAGTGAATTTTGCCCCTATTTATTTGTTTGTTTATTTATTTATTTATTTATTTATTTATTTATTTATTTATTTATTTATTTATTTACTTATTTACTTATTTACTTACTTATTTACTTACTTATTGATTTATAAGTTAATTAAACAATACCCACCTACCCACCCCCATCCCGGCGACAACACATATTCATACAAGCCATTTAATGGGCCCCATACTGCTCTGGTTTCCCCAGGCCCACTGGCAGAACCAGGTTTTCAGCACCTTCCGGATGAGTGTTAGAATGGGGACCAATCTAATCTCTGGGGAAGCAATGTTCCAGAGAGAGGGAGCCACCACAGAGAAGGCCCTTCTTCTGGGTCCCACCAAATTTATCTCTCTAGGATATGGGACCAGTGACATCTACCCACTTTAGTAGATTGGGTAGAAACTTTTACAACCTTTCTTGCCACAGTTGTTAAGGGAATCGCTACAGTTGTTAAGTTGTGAAACACTTGTTAAAATAATCTGCCTTCCCCATTGATTTTGCTTGTCAGAAGATTGCAAAAGGCAATCACATGATCTTGGGAACCTCCAACCATCATAAATATGAGTCAATTGCCAAGCACCTGAATTTTGACTATGGGGATGTTGCAATGGTTTTAAGTATGAAAACAGCCATAAGTCACTATTTTTGGTGCTGTTGTAACTTCAAATGGTAACTAAATGAACTATTGTTAAATCAATGACTACCTGTAGATTATTTATTTTTTTAGAAGTGTGTCTGGATGATTCTCAGTCATCCAGGTCATGGTTGTCCCCAAAATGCTTTTTTCTGGAGGCAACTGGACTTTCTTGTTTTTTATTTTTATTTTTTAGAATTACCCTAATTCAAGTATTACAGCAAGCTATCATTGAATTGGAAGATGTCTGGTCCAGTCAGGGCAGAAATCCAAATTAAAGCTTCTCCACAAATGACTGTCTACTTTCTATTTAATTTCACCCAGTGAAGAGAAGCCCACCACCTGGCACTATCAAACCTATTACAATAATAGGAAGGGTTTTATTTTCTTACCACTTAATTGGAATAAGTTTCCTGTAATTTGAATTCATTATTACATATCGTGCATTCTTGTATGAACAGGGAATAGATGTAATGTCCTTTTCAGCTACTTGAAGAATGTCTCAATATCCTTACACAGTCATTTTTTCCTAGGGCTAAACATACCCAGTTCATGCAATAATTCTTAATATGTCTTAATTTGTAGTCCCTTGTTCTTTTTCTGTGCACAGAACTAGACATTGTACTAAAGATGGAGTCTGATCAAAGTATAATAAAGTGGAGGGATTAATTCTGTTAAAGCAGCCCAAAATCGCATGGGTGTGTTGTTTTTATTACAACCATCTTGTACTGAAGTCCCATTTAAATCCTTTTACTCTGTCCATCTGAGGAGTTCAGTCCATTGTTCCCTTCTGCCCGTCTTTATTTTCTTTGCTCAAAGCCAAGAAACACAAAATGTAAGATGTAAAAGAGGTAACTATACAAACATAGGATTGTCGATGAGGAAGAATTGAGGGTGTTTTGTTGTTGGTTTGTGAAACACTTCCTTCAAACATGTCCAAACATGGAAAGGGATAGTTGTTTTTTTAAAAAATGCAGATGTAGAAGGGTAAAACAAAACAAAATGAACAAAAAACTTTCCAAAGACAGCAACCACAAACTGTAAAATTGTGAATCTGATTCTAATGTTAATTTTATGGATTATATTGTATACTACCCAGAGCCCCTCTCTGGGTAGTATACAATATACTACCCAGGTTGGGAGGTGGTTAAGAAATAAACAAACACAAATCTGCAATAGTTGTTGATCTGTTGAATAAAATCTTAGACTTCAAAGTGTGCGCAGATTTTTTCCAGAGATTATGGTTTGAGAGCCACCATTGAGAGATGGTTTTAGTTTCCTAGTTATGACCCAGCATAATTTCATTTATGGGAATTTGAGACCAGTAAAAGCCAGCTTCATAATAGTAGAGGATAATTGTTGTCTTATTTAGGAGTGTGATGCAGAGGTGGTATTCTACCGGTTCAGACTGGTTCACCCAAACTGATAGCGGAAATCGCCGGTGGCTCTGCCCACCTATCCTGGCTCTACGGCATCCCATTTAGGCCCTTTTTTTACCAAAAGCACATGCATGGGGAATGCTGTGCGCATGCGCTGAGATGGCGCATGTTCACTCACATTTGCAAACTGGTAGGAAAGGTAAGTGAATACTACCCCTGGTGTGATGCCTTCATTCCTGCTGTAATTTAGCTTTTCCAACAAATCAGAAAATAACCTAGCAATTGGATCCACCTTCTTAAAGAAGAGGGGAAGGGTGAAATGATTATGTATGTTATTAGAATGATGGTATTACATAAATAATGGCATTGTGTTGACCATGACAATGAAACTGCAATTCTAGTGTCCAAGTAACAAAATGTCTTGAGATGTGCAGAAGCTCTTAAAGAGCTCTGGAAAGTAACAAAAGTAACACGCACAAGGAAAACAATCACTGTTGGACTGTAAGATATTGAACATCACAACTATTCCAGAAGTGATGATTGTAGATAAAAGAAGAAGAAGAAAAATAAGGGCACATAGCAATAGAGAGGTTTTGCATGAAGTGGACAAGGTTCTGGTAAGTGTCAAGTTAGGTAGGTTATATGAATGGACTTGGAAGTTCTACTTCCCTGGTCTGCAATACAATCATGATTTTTAATGGTTATCCCAGCTCTTGTTTTCACATGCAAGGGATTGAGTCTGGATGAGTACAGCAAAAACTTAATTCTGATTGACTAGCAAGTGATTACCTGAAACTCCGCCTCCAAAGGCAGACTCACTCTTAAGGGTATACAAGCTAGATCTTTTATACCATTAGGATTTGAGGTTGCCGTAATGTCCGTCTGTTCCTCTCCCCCATTGACTGATTCATGCAAATATTCTCTATAACAGAATAACAGAATTGGAAGGGACCTTGGGAGTTTTCTAATGATAATCCAACTCCTTGCTCAAGCAGGAGATCATCTTAGTCATATAGAATATGGTGGCTGTTACTTTTTATTTTTTGACACTCCTGATAGTTTTCTAAGGTAATTTAGTTTAAACTTAAATCTATCAGCTCCCCTTATTTGATCATCAGATCATTCTACACTTCATGTTTAATACTGTTTGTTACAACCTATGTTTCTTCATAAAGCCTGAACCAGTATATAGTAGCAGCATTTTGGCATGCAACCTGTATTGCAGTAATACAATACAACACAACACAACACAATACAATACAATACAATAGCAGAGTTGGAAGGGACCTTGGAGGTCTTCTAGTCCAACCCCCTGCCTAGGCAGGAAACCCTATACCGTTTCAGACAAATGGCTACCCAACATCTTCTTAAAGACTTCCAGTGTTGGGGCATTCACAACTTCTGGAGGCAAGCTGTTCCACTGATTAATTGTTCTAACCGTCAGGAAATTTCTCCTTAGTTCTAAGTTGCTTCTCTCCTTGATTAGTTTCCACCCATTGCTTCTTGTTCTGTCCTCAGGTGCCTTGGAAAATAGTTTGACTCCCTCTTCTTTGTGGCAGCCCCTGAGATATTGGAACACTGCTATTATGTCTTCCGTAGTCCTTCTTTCTATTAAACTAGACATACCCAGTTCCTGCAACCGTTCTTCATATGTTTTAGTTTCCAGTCCCCTAATCATCTTTGTTGCTCTTCTCTGCACTCTTTCTAGAGTCTCCACATCTTTTCTACATCGTGGTGACCAAAACTGAATGCAGTATTCCAAGTGTGGCCTTACCAAAGCATTATAAAGTGGTATTAACACTTCATGTGATCTTGATTCTATCCCTCTGTTGATGCAGCCTAGAACTGTGTTGGCTTTTTTGGCAGCTGCTGCACATTGCTGGCTCATATTTAAATGGTTGTCCACTAGGACTCCAAGATCCCTTTCACAATTACTACTGTTGAGCAAGGTACCACCTATACCAGTGATGGCGAACCTATGGCACACGTGCTACAAGTGGCACGCAGAGCCATTTGTCAGGGCACGCGAGGTGCTGCCCTGACAGCTGGCCAGCGCGCGCATGCGCGCGCTGGCCAGCTGAGTTCACCCTTTTCTAAAGCCATTTTTTGCCCTCCCCAGGCTCCTATAAAGCCTCTGGAGCCTGGGGATGGCAAAAAAAGCATGTAAAAATGGGGGGGAGCGCCTGTAGTGTGCACATGCACACTGGGGGGTCATGCATTGCATTATGGGTGCGGCACACCCGCACATGACCTCCCTGCTCTCCCCCCACTTATGGCACGCGAGCCAAAAAAGGTTCTCCATCGCTGACCTATACTGTACCTGTGCATTTCGTTTTTGTTGCCTAAATGTAGAACCTTACTCTTTTTACCACTGAATTTCATTTTGTTAGATAGTGCCCAATGTTCAAGTTTGTCAAGATCCTTCTGTATCTTTAGCCTATCTTCTGGAGTGTTGGCTATTTCTGCCAGCTTGGTGTCATCTGCAAATTTGATGAGTTCCCCATTTATTCCCTCATCCAAATCATTGATGAAGATGTTGAAGAGTACTGGGCCCAAAACAGAGCCTTGGGGTACTCCACTGCATACCTCCCTCCATGTAGATTCAGTTCCATTGAGGACTACATGTTGAGTGCGGTTGGTCAGCCAGTTACGAATCCATCTGGTGGTGATGCTGTCCAACCCACATTCTTCTACTTTATGTAGTAGTAGGTTATGGTCCACCTTATCAAATGCCTTACTGAAATCCAAGTAAACTATATCGACGGCATTCCTCTGGTCCACTAATTTTGTCACTTTGTCAAAGAATGCAATAAGATTAGTCTGGCATGATCTGTTTTTGACAAACCCATGTTAGCTTTTGGCTATTACTTTGTCGGCTTCTAGGTGTTCGCTAATTCGTTGCTTGATTATCTTTTCCAGAATCTTTCCTGGTATTGAGGTCAGGCTGATAGGTCTGTAGTTTCCTGGATCTGTTTTTTCCCCTTTTTTGAAGATGGGAACCACATCAGCTCTTTTCCAGTCCTCTGGTAGTTCCCCGGTGCTCCAGGATCTCTGAAAGATATAGTTCAGTGGTTCTGAGATCTCATCTGCCAGTTCCTTCAGAACCCTGGGGTGTAATCCATCCGGTCCTGGTGATTTGAACTCGTCTAGGGTAGACAGGTGCTCACTTACCATTTTCTTCCCTATTTCAACTTGTGTTCCTAATCTGATTTTTGTGGTGCTGTTTTTGATTTGTTGTTGGTCTGTTTTATCCCTTTTTGTAAAAACATGAGTTAAATAGTTCTGCTTTCTCCCTGTTGCTTGTCACCTTCTTGCCACTTTCTCCCAGCAATGGACCAATTGTTTCCTTAACTCTTTTCTTGTTTTTAACATGTTGGAAGAAACTTTTTTTTGTTATTTTTTACTTTTGTGGCAAGCCTTTCTTCATTGTGAGCCTTAGCTTTCGTCACTTCATCTTTATATGCTTTATACTTTATATGCTTATCAAAATGGCTTATCAAAATAGCTCTTTATCTAATCAGAATACTAGCATTCCTTAAGGGTGGTTACAAATGCAAATTTAGCCTGCACACCTAACAACTGTGTATCTAATATATATGATACATCAGACATATAAATCTCTGCACAGTTTTGGATACAGATTAACTGACTGTGTGTTCTATGCATTAGTGAATCGAATTTCTTTTTATCTGTGTAATAAATAATATTCTGTATCATGGTTGTGTTTGAATTCCAAGGCATGATGAAGCAAAACTATTTATTCTTCATTCACAATAGTTTGCTAATTTTTCATTTCTGTTTGCCAAAATTTAATTCCCACTGGTGCTCTTATGTAGATGGTACACTTCATTGTAATTGCACATTGCATCCTGGATGATAAGGAGCACTTTTATAATAGAGTTAAGACCTCATTTTAATGCCAGTGACTTCTCTTAATGATCTTCAGAATTTGCGCAGCTCTAAAGCATTGTGCATTACATTTAATAGATATTTCACTTTTTATATCACATAAGAAATGCAGGTTTGGTCATTTCAAAATAAAAAAGCAAATCCACAGGGATATACCAAATTGCACTATGTTACTTTAAAAATACTACCCAAATCTTCCTTTTTTTCTGGCCATACCACCACACATTTACATTTTTATTTTTTATTTATTACCCTGGGATGCCAACTTCCTTCCAAATAGCCCATAATAATCTTAAAGAAGCAATTTTATTTTAACAGGCTTTTAAGGTATCTCTTTCCAACCTTGTAGCTCCAGGATGTGTTGGAACTGAAACTCTTCAGTATTTCCAGTTTGTACCAGTTGCCAAGCTGTAGGTTGTAGAGAACTCTGCTGTAAAGCTGGAAAAAAAAGGGACTTTTTATCTCCTTCAGTATATTTCAGAACCAAACATTTGTATCTGGGAATGTCAGATCAAAATCAGCAATGCATGGAGCTGACTTTTACATTATTAACATTTAGAATAAGAGAAGCTCCTCCAGGAAATTGATTTTGACATTTTTGAGGTTTCTAATTGTGGTTATGGTTTAGATTAGAAAGGGGCAGCATAAAATCCACCAGGCCACCACTAAGGAGATAATGATGATGATGATGCAATCAAAACAATGTATAATGTACAGAACAATAATAAAAAGGGGTTATTTAAGGCTTACATAATAAAAGAAATAAAAGGATATCTCCTAATGATTGGACTTGCAATCTAAAAAGAGCTGAAACCCCATGTTCATCCATTTTGAATATTATCCAACCTTTTAAAATATTTCTTTTCATTTTAAAATTAAGAAAGGCAATTATCTTCAATTCCAACGTAGTATATTTCTTAGTTGCTTGCATTAATGCCTATATATTACATTTGTCTTCTGTATCTCCTGTTGCAACAATACAGGCAGTCCTCAACTTGAGCCCAACATTTCTGTTGCTAAGTAAGACATTTGTTAACTGAGTTTTGCCCCATTTTATGACTTTTCTTGCCCCGGTTGTTAAGCAAATCACTGCAGTTGCTAAGCTAGTAACACAGTTGTTAAGTGAACCTAACTTCCCCACTGATTTTGCTTGTCAGAATGTTGCAAAGAGTGATCACATGACCCCAGGTCAATGCAACTGTCATAAATATGAGTCAGTTGCCAAGCGCCTGAATTTCAGCATAATCTGAATTATGCTGCAATGGGTGAAAAATGGACATAAGTCATTTTTTTCCAGTACTATTGTAACTTTGAACGGTCACTAAATGAACTGTTGTAAGTCAAGGACTACCTGTATTACTAATTTTACAGATGTCATACCTGGATCTGAAGAGTTTTTTTAAAAAAATCTAGACTTTAAAAATTGTTGAAAATGGGAAGTGGAAAGACAGTACCCTCAAACACAAACATGTGGCTGATTATCTAAGAAGTTACTTTATTTTATCAGGAAGCTTGGAGTAAAATGTTAAGTCATTGTGTTGCTTCCTTTAAAGACGAAATCTAAGAACTAACTTCTGTCTTTTTTTTTTCACTGATGCTATAATTTTTAGTTTATTTTATCAATACATGGCACATTCTGCAATCAATTTTCCCTTCATTGTTTCTGCTAATTGTGTCTTTTATCCAACAACTCATTTGCACCTTTATTATTATAGGTTAGATTCTGTATATCAGTAGAATTTGTTTGTTTCCTCTTCAAATCTTCCTGTTGAACATATTTGCAAAGCTGGAAATATATACATTTTTGCATTCCCACCCCCATCCCCTTTACCCTGGGACAAAGGACGGGAAGGTAGGTATGTGAAAATTAATTCATACGTGATCTGTTCTCTGTATAAGAACAACTGGCTCTGGGTGGTTCATGCACAATTAGAAATGAGCATGTTTGGTTTGCATGTAAACAACAAGGCTGCTTTGGTCCAGAAACCAATTGTTCTAGGCAGAAAAGTTTTTTTAGGGAACAAGAGCAGGAAAAATTAAATGCTGACGGATTTCTTCAGTAATGACAGCTGAGGAGAGCAAGGCAAGGCAAGACATAGCATTAGGAAGATTTGGAGATTTGCAGGCCCGTGCAACATACTGTTCTGGGAGCTACCAAGAACATCCAGAAATAAGTATACTTGCTATGTAAAGGAAACAATAGCAACATTGGGTATCTTTTTTTCCGAGGTAAAGTAAGAAAGAGAGCAATTTGCAGCAGCCTTCCAGGACCTACTATCCCATAATATCACTCTGATGTTCATGTGGGCTTTTATTTTGCCTGAACTGCAGATGATCTCAATTATTCCTTTCTTCCTGCTTTTTTCTTTATGTTTTTATTTTTATTTTTATTTTTTGGAAATTTCACCAGTCAACTTAATGTAGACATCCACTCCAGTGGGCTCCAATAGCCAATTTTTATTTTGCTGATGATCACATTGTGCTGGCATTCTGGAAAACATTATGCATCCTCCACAAAGTCTTCTATCTAAGGAGTGAAAAATGGCGCCCACTGCAAAAATTTGAAAATAGTATTTACAGAAAGTTCTACTAAGTTTTCTTTATTTAGTATTTCCCAGGTAAGAAATACCTCAGGAAAAAGGAATTGCTCAACTTTATTGATAAATATTTCCTAACCTTTTAAAAAAAACATGTTTTGTGATGATGCACATTTATAATTTATTGTAATTTATATAATGGACACATATGCAATCTTATATAGCAACTATGATAATACTTTGGTTTTCAACAGTATGTGATATTGCTTAGAAACTAAAGTGACAAACTGTAAAAAAAAAAGACAAACAGAAATATGACAATATTTCCCTTCTGTTGTAGAATTGTTCTCTACTTGAAGATCCTGGTATTAAATATATCCAGCAAACCCCAGGGTATGTGGAGAAAAGGCTGATTTTGAAGGAGTATCTCTTCAAGTAGTGAGATTCTTCATTAAAGAAAAAGAAGTTGAATAATTGAAATTATACCAGTATTCTCGGATTCTTATGCACTCCAGCACCCCTATAAGTTCTCTGTTCTCCTTCACCAGCCCAGCTGTAAAGAGGCTATTGGGCTGGAAGCAAGGAGATGAAGAGGAAAAGTGGGCAGAAAAAGCTGTTGACTCCTTGGTAAAGAAGCTGAAGAAAAAAAAAGGTGCCATGGAGGAACTGGAGAGGGCACTTAGCTGTCCTGGGCAGCCCAGTAAGTGTGTGACAATCCCACGCTCTTTGGATGGAAGGCTGCAAGTATCTCATCGCAAAGGTTTGCCGCATGTCATTTACTGCAGAGTGTGGCGCTGGCCTGATCTACAGTCTCACCATGAGTTAAAACCTCTGGAATGCTGCGAATTCCCATTTGGCTCAAAGCAGAAAGACGTCTGCATTAATCCTTACCATTATCGAAGAGTGGAAACCCCAGGTAAATCAATCGTCTAAATGTTTAATGAAGGATAGCACGGCATCGATTGCATATTTCACAATTATTCTATCTGCAAAAAAGGAAAGCTGCATGCAAGCTGTGATTGGACAAAGTAGTTAGATCAAAGTAGGTCAAAGAGATGCAACCATTTAGTTAGGATTACATTGGAAGATCAAGATCCTGAAAAGAAAACATAAGGAGAATTCTGATGCTACATTTATTAATCTATTGGATGGAATGGCTGAAAATAGTGTAGCAATAATAGTAATAAGTGCATATATTAATAATAAAATTAGTGGCTTTTAGATGATTTACATTTAATCAGGTCGTTTAAAAAAGAATTTTAAAATTGCAGATCATTTTTAATGATACGAATATAAGAATTTGTTCAACAAATGCAGCTTAGCCTAGTAAATTCTACCATCATATTTAATCTGATTGTTTAGTTGTGTAAATTGGTCTGTCATTAATAACTTCTATACCAGTTAAAAAACAAAACAAAACTTTCTGTGCTTTTTAAAAGCTATTATAACATGACACTCTCGACTATAAGTGAAATATCAAAACAGATGCTTTTCATTTGCTTTTAAAAAAATACTTTAATTATGGGTACCTGGCGTGTTACTTTCCGTTTGTCTTGTTCTTGTCCAAGGTGCTGAAGTTGTAAAGTTCTTTTAGCTTCTAACTTAGGACTACACTAAATGTTATTTATACAGGAAATGTATCATTGTTGCATACATTTTCATTGGAAATCACTAAGAAAGAACTCTGTATTAGATAAGAGTACTAGCTGAGCACCGTTTAGTACTTAGTCTTTGTGTGATTTCAAGTCATTCTTGGTTTCAGGTGACAAGTCTCTCGAGATTCCTTTAAGTCTTTACCTTGTGAAGAACATCTTAAACATATACTATCATTGCAGGTCAAATGTGTATCTTATAAAATACAGAGGGAAAAGAAGGAGCCTATTATACAGTTTTGCTGCAACCCCACTAGAGCAGGAAGGAGGGGAACATTTTGGGTAGCTAACAAGACAATCTGTTACCACACAGATTGTCTTTCTAGACACCCCAAAATACCTTGGCTTTAGCTTCGTAATGGTGTGGCACCATGAAGTATCTTCAGTGTATTGGTAGGTTATCTTTTAACTAACCTAGCAGTGGAATTTTGTACTTGCTGCAGTTTTTAGCCTTAAAGCTGTGCCACAAATCTCTAGACTTCAGGTTCCAAATAATTACTATTTCTGTGTACACGCTTGTGATCAAGCAGCTCAGAAAGTAACCTAAAATGGATTATATTATATAATGTGACAAATGTGCCAGATCTTGGTTTTTAACTTTAGCAAAACTATAGTTTAGAACTAAAGCACCGTATTCCAGTCTCTGTAATATCTGAAAATTCTACAGATGGGCAATGAGATATTTCTGCCTAAGACTTGGAAGAATTTTTATTTTCAAAACATCTGTTTTGGTTTTTTTGCTGTAGTGTTACCTCCAGTGTTGGTTCCCAGACACAGTGAATTCAACCCACATCTTAGCCTCCTTGCCAAATTCCGGAACACGTCTCTTCACAGTGAGCCACTGATGCCTCACAATGCAACTTACCCTGATTCTTTCCAGCAGCCTCCCTGCACCCCTTTCCCAGCATCCCCCAATATGTACTCTCAGTCACCAAGCACTATGAGCTACCCAGACTCCCCAGGAAATTCTTCTGCACCGGGAAGTCCTTATGAGATCACAGGTATGCAAAATATTATTTTTGAACTCTAGTTGATAATGCTGAATTTACAGTAACTTCTTTTTAGGAACCAAAGTTTTGAAACATTTTTTCTTATTTTTATGACCCTGTTATCCCTTAATTCAGGGTAGAGTTAAGCTGACTGAATAGAGCTGAGTGTTTACTGGTTGGACGCCCTTCCTGATGCCTATATAGAGTTGGCAATTTTCTCTTTGCACCCTGAGAGAGAAACAAAATGTTGCCACTACCTAGGATTGAACTCTAGGCAAATGTCTTCTGCAAGCATACCATATCACTCTAGAGTTTTGCAAAAAAAAAAATCAGCTTTCAAGTGTACCTCGCTTTTACAAGTTCAAACAATTTTGGTAATAATAGCTGTATTACTCTGAGATTTTGAGTTGAAGAATGGCTTACTGATTGATTGATTTTACAGTTTTTATAATTCAACCAGCTCTAAAGTCTGTGTAGAGGTTGCAACTCATTAACATTATAAAAGCAACAATAGAAAAAAGATATGAAAACAGGCAGTAATAAGAAATAATTCTAGTAAAAATTACTAAAGAGACCCAACATAGGGTAGTGGTCAAGGTCTTAAACTAGGAGCAAGGAAATATAGTTATTTTGGCCACAGAAACTCCCTGATTGACTTTGAGCCACTTACTCAGCCCAATTTATTTTACAAGATATTGTGTGTATGTGTGTGTGTGTTAGGAAAAAATAGTACTTATGCATTCCTGAGCGCCTGTTTCAAAATGTGATAAATTGAATATGTTTGTTCAGATAGTCAAGAAACACTAATATGGAGTTCCAAGTATTCTTGGAAGTTGTAACAGAGAATCTGGACTCTTTGTGGTTTATGTGTGCATAAAATGAAATCATTAGTAAGCATCTGATTTAATCCAACATAATGCGTGTAATAAGTGTTTATGCTTCAGTCTCTGAAGCCTTTTCTTTGTATTTATAGGCAGGTCATGAAATACTAAGCCCAGCATTGTTTTCTTTTTCCTAGCTGATACACCTCCTCCACCTTATAATGCCCGAGAAACATCACGAAGCCACAATGGATGTCCTGTACATGCAGTTATAGAGAGTCCATTAGTGCTGTCACTGCCCAATGGAGGTAAATCTACTAATGGAGCGCCTGAAAGTAGTAAAGACTTGTATTTTTCTCCATAGCGGGAAGGACATGGCCATATCTGATTGGTAGCCCAGGAACTATTCAGTCTTCATCCAAAGGGATCCTTAACTAAATACTTCCTCTTGGCAGACTCAACCCAGAGTAGTCTATTGATTTGATTTGAATATTGGTGGCATTGTTGAAGATTTGAATGATTTTCCTCTTGAGTTGGTGGTGGGGGGAGCAGTTGTGATGGCAAAGAGCAATTTAAGAAAGTAAAGACTAGTGATGCATGAGTTTATTTTAATTTATTTATGCAACTTTTATCCCTCCTTCAATCTATTTTACTCTTAAGAGCTTGGGACAGGTTTACTCTTTAGTTTCTTACATAGTTAAATACACTAAAGATAGGAAATAATTTGATTTGCATAGTTTTTCAGAACAACGTACGATTGTTCTGCCCTATTTTTGCATTTTTTTAATCCACTTGCATTCTTCTAATACACAAATTTTATATGTATTTTTCCTAACAATAAAACCTTTCACAAATATTTCCCCCATCTATTTTTCTTTTACACATGTTAATTGAACTATATCACAATTCACAATGCTGCAAGTATTTTGTAGTAAAACTATGTTTTGGCTTGTGTATAGATTTTGAAAATGCAAATGTGAAAAGTCTATATTAAAAATTAAATTTTATTACTTTTGTCTGGTGTACCCTACTAGACATTGTAAGGTAACATTTTTAAGCAGTTTCTATGGTTTGCACAGTAATTAGGATACATACTTAGAATGAAAACAGAGAAAATAAGTTGCTAGAGCAGTGTTTCTCCACCTGCATGGATGACTTGCTGGAGAATTCTGGGAGTTGAAGTCTACCCATCCTCAGTTTTGTCAAAGTTGAAAAGGACAGTGTTAAAGGTCTCCTGAAAAAGGTATAAAGAACTCTGTTGAATCAAGTCAAGAATAATCATCATTGGTTCTGCAGCCAGTATGCAGCTTGTTCTCCATGAATTTGTTTAGCCACTTTTTAAACTTTCTGCTCTTGAATGTTACCCAGATTTCTGTGTGCTAGAGTGCTGTTTAATTTGATAACAACGCATTCCACCGTTTAATTATGCCTTGTACAAAAAACACATCTGTCATTCATTCCCGAATATCCCAGAATTTTATTTCAAGATATGACCCAGAGTTTCTAAAGTTGTGAATGGATAAAAAGCTACCCACATTTTGCACACCATCTATCATCTTATATAACGTAATAATATTTTGCCCTTGCTTGCCTTATTTTTGAACTTAAAACTTGAGTTTTTGAACTTACCATCTTTCATTGAAGAATAAACATGCAAGGCCACAATAGTTTCATTCTTTCCTTTACCTTTACAAGTTCAGTAATGTATTTTTATTTATTTATTTATTTATTTATTTAGATTTTGGTTTGTCAAGCATGTATGAGAAAACAAGTATAAGTATGAATATAACATATAAACATATGCATATAAGCAGGTATACATATATACATAAGAAATGAGTACAAATAAATGGGAGAAGTAGGACAGGGGTGGTAGGCATGCTGGTGCACTTACGCACGCCCCCTTGCAGACCTCTTAGGAATGGGGTGAGTTCCATGGTCGATGATACTGTAGATGATACAGATTTTAGATGATGCAGAGTTTAGTCCAGTGGTGGTGAAACTTTATGTCAAAAATTCATAAATGCCTAATTTGACTGCTGGCAGTGTCTCTCACACGCACACACATCAAAGAAAAGAGAAACAATTCTATACATATTCATTTAAAATAAAGTGCACTTCTCACGCAGAAAAATGCAAATGCTGATGTCACTCAATCACTGATAGTGTGCTCATTTTGGAGAGAAATCACAATGGTCTTCTGCACTTGTTTCTTGAAAATGAGCTTTACTGTGCAAACAACTACCCTGTGCAATGGTTAGAAGACAACTCTGCAACTGCTATGTTCCTATTGTATTTTGAAAGTTTGCATCTCTTTTATGTCACTTCCAGTTACAAATATGAAGATAACATAATGTGATGGTATGGATGATAAGAATACATTTTAAGGTTTGAGTGGTGCAGCTTGTATTTATGTTTGTTAACTTTGTTTCTTTGGCAACTCAGACCGGGAAAATAAGTGTTCTTAGGTGTTGGTGAATGCTGGTGTGTCACCAAAAACATGATAATGTGTCACTGGTTCACCATCATTGGTTTAGTACAGTGTTTCCCCAAAAATAAGACAGGGTCTTATTTTCTTTTGACCCCACCCCCAAATTTTGCTTCGGCCTTATTATCGGGAAGGGGGATTATTGGTTTGGAGTTGCCAGGTGGCTGCTTTCTTGTGAGCGGGCGCCCGAAGAGCTGGGCACAGCCTCAGGTGCAAATGGCTGTGTTGCGCTGTCGCAGCAGCACAACAAAGCCGCCATGAGGTGACCACACTCATGAGCAGCCACCCAGCAATGCCCCTTTCCAGCCGGGCAGAGCGCCACTCACCAACCCAGTAATATTCCAAAGGCGCTAAGCCGCGTGGCACTCTGCCTCACTGGAAAGAGAAGTTGCGTGAGAACAGCTGCCGGCAACCCCCCGCTCCAGCTGGGCACAGCACCACCCACCAACCTAGCGGTATCCCAAAGGCATTAAGCAATATGAGTGCCTTTGCCCCCTTCCCCCCGCCTCCTGCGGCTTTGCGCCTTCGATATATCACTTGGTTGGTGAGTGGTGCTCTGCCTGGCTGGAGGGGGAGGGTTGTCCAGAGGGCTTATTATTGGAGGAGGGCGTATATTTTTGCCCACAGGAAAAATATGGCACGGTCTTATTATCAGGACATGTTGTAATTTCGGGGAAACACGGTAACACTTTTTAAATATGAATGGCATTACATTAAAATGTATTGTTAGTCGTTTTCCTAACGTTTACTATGATGAAATTCATTTCCTTTCTTCCTTTTTTTTGGAAATATCACAGTGAATTAACATTTTAATTGTGCTGTTTGTCTTTATATCTCTTGCCTGTTGTACCTACAGTACCTGCTGTATCAATATACATAAGAGTATATTTGAAGTTCGGATATGTAACCATTTCATTGTTATTGTTATGCTTCTTTCTACATTTCTGTTGCATCTTTTTCATCTGTGAAATCTTCTTCCAGACTTCCGCCCTGTTTGCTATGAGGAACCACAGCACTGGTGTTCAGTTGCATACTATGAACTTAATAACAGAGTCGGAGAGACCTTTCAGGCCTCTTCTCGAAGTATACTAATAGATGGCTTTACAGATCCTTCAAACAATAAGAACAGATTCTGCCTTGGATTGTTATCTAACGTTAATAGGAACTCTACTATAGAAAACACCAGAAGGCACATAGGAAAAGGTAAAAGCACATTTCTTCTGCAGTAATAAGAAACACTGCTTGGAAGCAATTGGATTAAGAAAATTATTGAGTTCAAAACTGTTTTTCTAAAATGTATATACTGGTAGTCCTTGACTTACAACCAGAATGGAGCCCAAACTTCATGTTGTTAAGTGAGACATTTGTTAAGTGAGTTTTCCCCCATTTTATGATCTTACTTGCCACAATTGTTAAGTGAATCACGGGAGTTAAATTAGTAAAATGGTTGTTAAGTGAATCTGAATTCCTTGTTGGCTTTGTTCATCAGAAGCTTAGAAAAGGTTATCATTAGCCAAGAAAGACTAGATGCTGCCGGCTGTTATAGAACAGCATATAAGAAGTTTAAGTTATGGGCAGAATCATTAGCAAAATTCCATGGTGGACTCTTAAACTTGACTTACAACATAGGAAGCCCTTTCAAAAATTGTTACCTGATTATAATGTTTAATACAATTAAACAGGAAGATTAATACAATACAATACAATAGTAGAGTTGGAAGGGACCTTGGAGGTCTTCTAGTCCAACCCCCTGCCTAGGCAGGAAACCCTATACCGTTTCAGACAAATGGCTATCCAACATTTTCTTAAAGACTTCCAGTGTTGGGGCATTCACAACTTCTGGAGGCAAGCTGTTCCACTGATTAAGATTAGGATATGGGTCAAGGGTGGGTTCTGGCAGGCACTACTGCCGGTTTGCTCGTGTGCGTGGCTTGTACACGCACACTTGATGCGTGCTGTGCGCGCATGCACAGTGCAATTAAAAAGGTTCTGCACATGTGCAGAACTGAAAAATAAGATGGTGCCCCCTGGAGAACTGGTTCGGGGGCATGGCAGGCCTGGGTCACTGCCGGTTCCAGCGACCCAAGCCCCCAAACCACTACCGGTTCAGCCAAACCTGTAGGAACCCACCACTGATATAGGTACATAATTATCACATTAGCTATACTTAACAATTAATGTAATTTAATTCAATTTAATCAGTTACTCATCCTGATAATCACTCTTTTCTGCACTGCCTACTTTGTAGCATAGCATCTAACATATCACCCAATTAATGCCTAAGTTTGGACTCTACTACAAACAAAAATTTAGCTCTTTAGGAAGGTCACTCTGAACAGCTAACAACTTGATAAGAGGCTTTTTTTTTGTAGTGCAAAAAAAATCACTGAAATGTTTACTGTCCTTTTGTGCTTTTACTTAGGACATCACAACGCTAGCAAAGTAAGAACAGATTTATGTTCATGGAAGAGAGGATGAGGTAGTATACGAGCAGGAAAAATAATATTATAGTCACACTTGGGGAAGGCGACAGAGAGTGAAAGTGGTCTGGTGAGCAAGAGTTTTAACTAACCAGGATTTTTATTAAGCCTAATTTTTGTATAGGGTTTCATAGATAGAAATGGGTTCCGTGTAAAAAATATGCCAAGTAGGAGTCCTTTGCCATAGAAGGAATTCCTAAAAAGGCCATCACACAGCTAAAACGCCTTTTTTAGGATTCAGTTTTAAGATTGCTCATCCTGCCAGTTTATGTATGTATGTTCTATCCATTCCATAGCAATACCATACTGTTAGCATATCATAAAAAAAATAACACATGCATTTTAAAAGAGAGTTACAAGTCTGGCTTTAACCTATGTTGAAGATTAGATTAGATTTGGCTACCTCTTTTCTCTCAAAGGTGTTCATCTTTATTATGTTGGAGGAGAGGTATATGCAGAGTGTGTGAGCGACAGCAGCATTTTTGTACAGAGCCGCAACTGTAACTATCAGCATGGTTTCCACCCAGCCACTGTCTGCAAAATCCCCAGTGGATGCAGCTTGAAGATTTTCAATAACCAACTCTTTGCTCAGCTGCTTGCCCAGTCGGTTAACCATGGCTTCGAGGTGGTGTATGAGCTAACCAAGATGTGTACCATCCGGATGAGCTTTGTTAAAGTAAGAACATTCTTTGGTTTTGATTATGAAGTTAAAAAGGTTTTATACGCCTCTTTGTTGCAAGGACATTTTAAAAGACACAATGCCTGGAATGAATTAATGGTTGGGAAATGCTAAATTTCGTATTTTCATGATACTTCATCGTACACAAGAAAGGAGTGAAAAATTATCAGAACTATTTGTAATTTGTGACACTGTTTGATCACTAGGTGTAGTCTCTTCAGTTAGGATTCATCTCATTAGGATCACTAATTTACTTATACAAAAGATAATGGGAAATCTACTTGCATTGGCCTACTGCTCTGACCTGTGTTCAGGTTTCATTAACAATTATCACCAGGTCCTTTGATTCAGAATCAGGCAAAACTGAATTTTGCCTTTCCCAAGCCTTCTTCAAGAGGTTTCTTCTAGCTCCCTCATTTATGACCATGCTTCTTTGATGACATAACAAGGGTTTGAGTATATAGGGCCTTCTAACAGACCCAATGAAATATTACAAAGTTCTTGGGGTATTTTACTAAACTAGACTCCTTTGGTACAAAAATAAGGACCATTTTCTTTTGGGCTTACATGAATGACCCATTATTTCTTCCAGATTGTGTGGAAAATTAGAAAAGCCCCCAAACTAAAATTCATATACTATTGTATGTGATTCTCAGAATCTTTGGGTCATGGGATTATCAGAACTGGAGGCGTGCTAAAATAATTTAGAAAGGCTGCTATACATTCTTTCTTGGGAGTGAAGCCTGCTAAACACAGATTTTTTTCCCCAAATAATCAAGGTTAAAATACTGCTGATGATTTCATTGTTGTCATAAATAAAAAGCAAATGCCTCCTTTGATGCTTTTTCAGCTGATAGTATTTTTGATGTATTTATTCAATTTCAGTATTTAATTCAAAAAGAGAAGTGTTTCATTCTTTCAAAAATGTACTTTAACAGAGACAATGTTAATCACACTTATTTTACATTTTCGTTATATTTGCTCTGACCTTTGGACTCAGCAAAAATGTTATATGTATCACCCAGTCGAAGTTGTGCATTTTTGTGGTAACTGAAGGTTGGTGGTGTGTGTGTGTGTTTTGTTTTTGTTTTTTTTAGGATTGGCCTGCAAAATGCAATTAGGATATCCTTTAGCAGAGGCAAATTGATTTCTGCCTACTTAGTCTGAACTCTGAAAATTCTGGAAACACCATACATTTGCATTTAATGAATAAAACATTTTATACTTTGTAACCTGAAGCTGTTTTTTTGTTAGTAAACAAAAAGGGAAGGCAAGATACCTCCCTAAGAATATATGCAATTAAACTTTGATTACATTTTTTCCAAATGGATTTGTATATAATAGGTATGTTAATGCTAATTCCTTTGCACTTGCCTTCTTAGTTTCAGCAGCATAATTTTCTGATAGAGAAAGAGCTCTATATTTCTTCTAACTAACTTTATATCTGTACTGGAAGAGAAAGAGTGAGTGCAAAATTATTTCCTTTGACTAAAGCAAATACAATCCACAATTTCAGCCTCTAGAGACAGTTGTGTTCCTAAGGCAAGGTTCAAAATCAGCAAGGTGGCAGATGAAGCACAATTTTGATACACTGCTGATCTGAGAGATCTACAACTCTTGAGTCCAGAATTTTACAAGGAGAAAATTGAACTCAATCCACTCGCCCAAACTGAACTCTTAACTAGTCCTGACAAAGACTGCTTCTGTGTTTTTTACTCTACCCCTTTCATTTCATTTGATGGGAAGAGGGACTGGGGAAGAGTGCTTTCAAAACGTTATTTAAAAGAGAAGCAACACTGACCGAAACATCCATAGGTGGGCTTTGGGCATTCTGGCACATTTTTTTAATATTAGGTGGCAAGTGGATGTGGGTAAGCTTTCTGCTTCATAGCGCAATCTTCTCTCCAGAGGTATGCCCCCGACTGACCTCACATTTCATCTAAATCCAAAAGGGAGACACAATAAGAATCCCCAATCATTTTAGGTAAGAAAAAATGCAAAGTAATGAACATTTGGGTATATGTAGAACAGCCATATTCTTCACATTAGCATTAAATTAAGCTCAGATGTTACCAAAATTCTAAAGAATCATAAGGTTTGTTAAAACTCCCAGATCATTTTTGTAGGAGTAGAAAACTTTTGGGAAGCCACAGAAACAATTAGTTTTACGCAAAAGCATGTGTAGGAACCCTTCAGGGATGCAGTCCTTCACATTTGCATGTTTCTGAAGCCCCCTTTTTTACATTGTCATGTTGAAGCATAACAGCAAAGGGAATTATCAGTTGCTGTTACTATAATTTCTACAAAATAGCCTCATGTTTGTAACTCAGAAAATGTATACCTACTATCTTTTTACTACAAGTTGGCACATGCATCGTATTTGGGGAAAACATGTTTTTTATAATTATTCTCCTGTGATGCTATTACTGAAGACAAATGGGAAAGCTTCTTCTGGATTATATTGAATAATTGGGGGTTTATCTCACGTCTTTTAGAAGGTAAACATTTGAATTGCATTACAGAGATTTATTAAGAGAAAGATAGTCACATTTTTACATTAACACTCTCATATCAGATTTGTAGCTTTCCTAACTCCCTGGAGGCCAAATCTAATGATACTACAGTACACTTACTTGGACATACACAGGTATCTGGAAACAGGACTTTTCTGCTTTAGGGTGACTTTTTCATTCTACTGTCAATAAACACAAGCTTACCCTCTTCAGTAAAGATGGATCTTTATACCTATTCCTATGCTTTAAATGGCTCTACTTTCCTATTCCTGGGTTGTTGTTTTTTTCATGTCTACTCAACTAAATGGTTGCAAAAATCATTTTAAAAGAAACATATTAATGCACTCCTTCCTTCATGAAGCAAAGGATGAGTCTTTATTCATTGTCAGAATCACACAGCAAACATTTTATCAGGCTTTTCATTATTTATTGTATTCCTAATGCTGATATGTTAGAATAGAAATGTGTATCCTTTTTGAGCAGTTAAGGTCTTTATTAAATCTTAAAATAGCATGCATAGGCCAGACTATAAAGTGTGTAGAATCAGAACAGAACAATAAGCAAGGCTATAAAACAATTTAAATTAGATTTACATTACAGAGTTGTTTGGAATTGGATGGCATCAAATGAAGGTAATAATTTGATTTTGATGCCAGTTAATTAGTCATAATAGTTTTGATTAACAAAAAAACCAAACTAGCCATATTGGTTTTGCATGGTTCCCTCAGTTTTAACCTGGAAGAATAAGTTTACACTGAATTTGATTTCTGGAAGAAGTTGGCATATCTAATTAAAATGCCACAGGGGCAATTTACATCGGTCTCTCTATCATTAATGTCACTCACACTCTTTAGATTTAGGCTTCACTTTGAACCCATCATCAAAGTTTCAAACATTGAGAGATATTACATTATATAGACTTACAGTGATAACATTATATCTTCAGAAAGTGCTATAAATGGCAGTATTAGGTGGCTTTGTATAGAAAAAGAGCTATTGTGACATCAACCTAAAATGATTGTCAAGCCTCCACCAGAGGGAGATGGAAAACCATTTAATGAACCAAGAGTTTCACAGATGTAATTCCATATTAAAGTTTGATCCATAGTTCATATTTGCTGAAGGATGCAGTATAAATTGTTGGACTAATACTAATGCTGAGATTTGTTCCAAGTCCATATATTTTTATTAGGTGTATCTTTTATTTTCCCACTTACAAATAGAAGATAAAAAGTTAAAACATCCCATCATAAATAGTATCTAGACAATATAAAATAAGATAGTAATCTGCTTTTAAAACAGCAGTAACAATCATCTCAAGTATTTGTGTACATTTTCCCACATAGCCAAGGATATGTGATATTCTCTCATATGGATTTGATTTATTCACATGTGTGAATAGAATTAAAACTCATGGTTTTTTTTTTAGTAATTAGCTATCCAAAATTGCATTATTGATCATGACTTCCAAGCATAAAAGGGTGTGTGTGTGCTTTTTTTAGGAAAGTTTGAATAAAATCCTTTTAAGTAACAATTTATTTAATCATCCCAGTGTTATAATACAGCAGTGTTTCTCAACCTTGGTGACTTTAAGTCCTGTGCTGGCTAGGGGATTCTGGGAGTTGAAGTCCACAGAACTTAAAGTCTCCAAGGTTGAGAAACACTGAAATACAGTCTCTAAAAGATGTAAAAAAAAAAAAGGTCAAACACATATGCAGCCATTCTTTATATAGAAAACGATGAATGGTAAAAATGCAGCAGAAATTTTTCTGTGTATACAGTCTTGTATTAAATCAAATGAAGGATAAAATAACCATCTCTTTGATCCTTTGCCATTTATTTGTCTCTCTTGTAGGGCTGGGGAGCAGAATACCATCGCCAGGATGTTACAAGTACTCCATGTTGGATTGAGATCCATCTTCATGGACCTTTGCAGTGGCTAGATAAGGTGCTGACCCAAATGGGTTCCCCACATAACCCAATATCCTCTGTTTCGTAAGAATCATCTCCATACACACTAGAGGGCAAATGCTGCTTCTGGCCTTGGCTTGTAGAATTCTCCCTTAAATTTCTGTATATAGTTGTAAATATGATTGTAGATATATATAACACACTATTACTGTTTTTCATGCTGTATTACATGTTTTATTAGTTAATAAGATTGCAAAAAGTGCAGTACTTTGTCATTGTGTTCTGTCCAGTAGTGAAACCATAGAAATATGCCTAGCTGCCTATTTTTTTGTATGGAATGAAACCAGTATTGCTTGCACTTTGTATATATATATCAAAATTAAATTCTGAAAATAATAATGCTGATTTCAAATGGAGCAAGTGGTAGCTCTGTTCAGAGTGGCAGTTTATTGATAACATCAAGCAGGTGCTCCTGGAAACTTAGACTATTGTGATTATGGTTCTTCGTTTTGTTCCTGACATGTGGATTTCAACATAAAATTGTATTGTTTGTAATGACAAGGGTTACGTTTTGCAAAATTGAGTAACAATTATAAGCCTGCAATTGCAACCTTCTCTAAATACCATCTCTAATCATTGGTTTGAAAAGAAAGCTGAGACTGAATGAGACTCTGCTTCGTAACATAAAAAACATTATCCAATTCCAAGAATTATTAAAATATGTTGTTCGGTGATGATGAGGCAGGGTGGGAAGAGGCAATATTAAAGCTGCTATGATTAATTTTTTTAATTCTGTTCTTTGTAATATCTAGAATGATTTCTTCGCAGTTACCAGGGCACTGTAGTCCTTCACACTTTACAACTGCAATGGAAAGGAAGAAGTATGGAATACTTTAAGTATGGAAGACATTAATACTTGCCCAGAGGTTGTATTCAGCAGGTTCTGACCAGTTCTGGAGAACCGGTAGCGGAAATTTTGAGTAGTTCAGAGAACTGAAAACTACCACCTCTGACTGCCCCCTCCCCCATCTATTCTCTGCCTCTCGAGTCCCAGCTGATTGGGAGGGAATGGAGATTTTACAGTATCCTTCCCTTGCCACGCCCACTAAGCCATGCCAGGCCCTCCAAGCCATATCCACAGAACCTGTATTAACATTTTTTTAATCCCATTGCTCATATGTTATGGTAAAAGTGGTAAGATAGTAAAAGTGGACAGTTGACCAGTGGTAATTACAATTTGCTTAATACAAAACCTGGCTCTATCTTCAGATTCATAAGTTGCCAAGCTTCAAACTCCTCAAATTCATCATTTACAGAATAAATACTGTATAGCATTTCAGTAAAAATACTACTACCCTTCCTCCCACATGTCTTAATTATTGATAAGCATAATAAACTACAGCAATTGTTATCAACAATGAACCTGAGTGGAAGGTAATTAATAGATTGTGCTAGCTTTTGCTTCAGTTTATATATTACTTATTTGATCAGTTTCTTTGTATATAATATTGAATGATTAAAAAAAATACACTGGAATAGCCAAAAAGTAGTAGTTGCTGCAAAAGTGATCAAGTTTAATACAATTAAGTTTAATAACAAAGCTGAAAATACATTAGCCAGAAGAGAAAAATCATCTGATAAAGGTTTAAATATTTAAGTCTTACAACATCTGTACAATTTTGCTTATCTGAACATTAGTTTGGTTAAGTTTCTTGCCATTGAATATACTATTACCAAATTATTTTTTAAAAATTATTCTTGCTTTGGGCTCCCCCTGTCCCAATCCGATCCTTTGATAGATAAATACCTCCCCTTCATTGTTAACATGAAGCATGTGATTTAGAAAAAAATAGGTTCGTGACATCAGATTGTACAATCAAAACACCTGAAAGAATAAGAATGAGATTTAGGTTTCTTGTTTGTTTGGATTTCTGAAGGCTGTCTTTTGAAGAATTAAAGATTTGACAGGAGATAAGTTTTTGAAAATTGATAAAGACTGTAGTTTCTGTACTATCAGAAATTGTATTATTCAGTTGCATTGTTAAAATGTATTAAATATAATTGCACAAAAGGATAGCTTCATAGCACTGCCAAAGTGGGATCCTATAATAACCTGACAGGTAAATATAATTTGTGATTTATGAACTATAATCAGTTTTATTAGATATATAAAATATTTCTTTTTGCTTACAGATAAATACAGATTTAGATGCATCTTAAAAATTAAATTAAGTCCATAATAAAATTACGAGAAAGCTACGTACCAGGGGATGTTCTAATTCACTTTGCAAGAAAAATAACAAGGGATCAGGTTGTGTATTACCATTTTAAGTACAGGTTGAAAATGTAAAATATAGATATTATTATTTTGAAGGAAATTCCAGTCAGGATTTTTGATACCCTGAAGCAGAGAAAAAATTTATTCCTTTGGGATAGATTGGAAAGGGTGACGCTTGCCTACTGATTTAGACTGAATTCCATAGAGAAAGCTAAGGATTTTTTGATCAGATATAATTCCAGATCCTTGTGGAAAGTAGGTATGGAAAAGAAGTTAGTGGTTGAGTAAGACCCCCAAAAAGTGTTCAAGCAAGACCCTAAAGTTGGCATTGAAGAAAAAGACAGAGAGAAGAAAGAAAGAAGAAGATGCGGTACAGGAATCTATTATGGTGCTTAAAGATAGAGATTAAGTCTTATCACGTGGAATATTAAGCAAATGCTCCATCTAAGTATAAACAATTATTTCACTATTTGAGGAAACTTAATTTGGATATAGTCTGTCTTCAAGAAACACATATTAAGAAACAAGACAAGAAATATTTATAAATGAACAATTAGGAGAAGAATTTATATCAGCTGATGTAAAAAAGATTAATGGAGTTGTTTTATATATAAAACCACAATTCAAACCTAAACTACTTATAGTAGATGATCATGGTAGATTTATAAGCAATGGAAATAGAAATTAATTGTGTACGGGCCAAATGATAATAGAAGCAATTTTTTTGATCATCTTAATGGATCCGTTGCTGCCTTTTTTGTTTGGAAGGGATAAAACTGATTTAGAAAAACGGGGAAAATATATTTGTCATAAGCTGCCTTTGCATCACATACTGAACCACAAACTAGCCAGTAATATTTAGTGAATAATGCAAAGCTAGCACCTGTCCAATTTAATGAATTATGTAAATACAAGAAATTTGGTTGGGTAAACTATGGGTAACTTTACCTCAGTGTTTTGTGTGAACACAGTCATAAAGTAATCAGTGAGTAATATATGTTGGGATATGCATTCATAGTAGTTCCTTTATACATTTGTGAATAATACATTTCTAAACATATCAAACAGTGGTGTTTCAAATAAAAATCTCAGTGACATCTACTGCAGTGTGATATTTTCAACCAATGTGGGACAGTAGTTTAAATTCTTATTCATGTATGATTATTATGCCTACAAGCCTGGAGTGGTAGAATATGAATTAATAAAAAGGGGAGGAGGGCAATCGCTAAAATATCAGAATACAGCCTATGTAAAAGAACTGTCCTAGGAATTTGTAAATCTAGAGCGCTCTCAGCCCTGAAACATGGGTAAATGCAACACATACTGTACAGAAAAATATTGACAGTTAAATTGTATTTGGAAAAATAATCCTGATTACTTCTTTCAGAATTTAGCTAAGACCGCCTGCATAAAAGCGACCCCTTTGGATAGATATTTCTGTGTCCAAACGTTTTTGTACAACTATTAAAATTTGTAAATTTAAAACTAGTAAATGTGTTCATAATTATGCCATACTTTGAAATAGTCTACTGGAAAATTTAAGTCATTTGGCAGAAAAACCATTTATCATCAACTAAGTTTAGGGGGGGGGGCAACATTTTTTAAAACTGCTATATGTGTTGAGAATTCAAAACACATTCACAACCTTCTGGACAACAATCTGAAAGTAGTTGAGAAGCTGTATGATATTCAAGGCTGCTTCATAGAATACCAAATGGTCTGTTATTTATTACAATATATGCAGGCCAACTATTTCCTTATTAAGAAATGTATAGGAAAAAAATTGAGATCAATTTTTATTGCTTAAAAATTGAACCTTATTAATGATTCTGAAGCTTCTTTATAAACTGTTAATTCTCAGGCTTATTTTATATCAAAGCAGCTCTCAACATGAAGGAAATATTTGGTGCATTGTGTATGGGGAAACAATCCAATACTAGAGTTAAAAGAAATCGAAACTTATAAAAAGGCAGTTATAAATAAGGTAGTTGATGCTGCAATATAGTAGAGGATCAATACTGTCAAAGATTAAGATTGACTAGTTTTATTTAAAACCAGATGAAAAGAAAGATATCTTCTCCCACTTGTCTTATTTATTGGTGTGATTTCTTTCTGACTGGTTGCAGTAGAGCTGCGTAAATTCTCCCATCCAGGGAACAATTGATCAGGAACATTAAAAAGCACATGGATCCTACAGATCTAAACCATAACCCAATAACATTAGAATTGTAGCATTAAATAAACCACATAGTTTCTGCTGCAGCTTATAAGCAAGTTACCATTGTAATTCTACTTGGATTTTTTTGAAAGTGTGCTTCAGAGCACTGAATGATCACTGCAATGCTATATTGCAGCCTTAAAAAATCTGGTTAAGATTACACTTTTTCTCTGATTTATTTAAGTCTGGATACGTGATGACTATCTATACAACTATACATAACAGCTATCTCTATCAATAGGTTGGCCTGTTGAAAGAATAGTTAGGACTGTATTTGTATGTCCAAATAAAATGTGTGTGTAAAAGTAGGGAAGACCACAGACTCTCTTAAAACACATTAAAATTTGAAAACAAAGATTTCAACCTAGATTCATAAATTGAAATTTGAAAAGTAGAATATGAGAAATTAATAGTGATTTATTTGTATCATCACCTTTGAATGGATTGAATATTATATGTCATACTTTTCCTACAAAATTTCTAAGTACCAGCATATATATGTAAACATCCAAGTATCTGATTATAGCAATCAGTGATCTGATTAATAGGTGGTTTTTTCCCACATATTTTCAAGGATCCATGTCATGCAAAACCACATCAAGGATTTTGGACATCTAGATACGTTTTTGCCTTGAGGTTGTTGCAACATGGTCTTGTAGAGGAAATTAATATCAATCCATTGCTTTGGAAGCACAGAGTACTCTGTGATTGTTTCCAATCCGATGGATCATCTGCTCCTTTGTGGGAAGATAAGAGTCTATTCGATTGATATGTCCGCAGCAACTGATGGGTCTAATAGAAATCAACAAGGAGCTTGGCATTTTTCATGGGGACTAGATGGATAGGTCAAGCATGAGAAAGGGAGGACTTGGGTTATATTGCCAATATGTGACCTCTTCTAGTGCAGCAATCCTAGGATGTGCTGTGGATTGCTAAGAGCAAATGGATGAAGCACAAGAGAAGTTATGCCCTTACCTGGATCCTGAGGCCATGCACATGGTCATTTTGGGTTGGATTACTGCAACATGCTGTACATGGAGCTACCCTTGGAGAGTATTTGAAAGCTGCAACTGGTGAGAGCTTCTAGAGCTGTATACCTTTAGGGCTGCATTGGTTACCAGTCCGCTTTTGGTTCCAATTCAAGGTGTTGTCTGTTACCTTTAAAACACTACATCGCATGGATCCAGGATATCTGAGGAACCATCTCTCCCCAATGGGGTAAGAACATGGGGTAAATATTTGGGATGCTCTAATGAAAATAAGGGCAATGAAACATCAATATTCCTCTATTCCTATTGCATCTGCTGACAGTTGCTCAGCAGCTCTCTTTAGGGTGTGACCTGGTCCCTTTTTGCATCTATCTCAAGTAGTTTTTGAGTTAATGGGAGTATTTCATGAAAACCTGAGACCATCCAGCTCTTTAATTTCCTCTTGTATATTGGCTTCCTGGAAGCTCTTTTTTTGTAGCTTACAGGTAGCCCTCAACTTACAACTGGTCACTTAGCAACTTTTCAAAGATACGACATATCCGAATGCTTCTTACTAGATTCCAAAGTTCCAATAGCTGCCTGACACCCATAGTCATATGACTCTATGTCAGGCACTTGGCAACTAGCCCATTTACAGCATCCCATGGTCACATGATCAATTCTTACAATGGTTTTGCTGAAAACCAGCATTTCTTAGTTTTCAGCAAAACTGATTCAAGAGAACCATTGGTTTGCTCATTGACTGCAATGGTCACTTTACAATCACGACGTTCGCCGAGAAATGATAAAATCATGTTGACCAAGTAGGTTGACCTATTTTATAACTGTTATAATGGCAGTGATGGGCAGGCTCCATTATGATCATATGTCAACCTCTAATGGCTTGGTCTTGTTTCTTAAGTAATTTCAAATGATTGCGGCTAGGTGTTTTCACTTAGTAAAGGTGGTAAGCTAGTAGTGTAACAGAAGCCCTTCTCACTCTAGGCTTTGCTACACCAAAATGTACTCCATTATGGGTCATATCATGTTTACAGAAATGGGCAATGAAACAGAATGTTGAATATAAACTTATTTCAAACAGTATTGAAAAAAATTAACCAATAGTTTGTTAAAACATTTAATGCAACAGGGAAATAAAAAATCCACACTTTAAATCTGTGTTTCTTGACAGTTTATTTTTTTAATCCTGCATTTATTATTTATATAAGGCAGAGAATGTATCCAATACTCATTTCCTATTTCCCCCAAAACAGCAACACTGAGGTGAGTTGGGCTGAGAGAGAGAGTGACTGGCCTAAAGTCACCCACTAAGGTCTTTGCTGAGAAATACTAAGTAATGAGGATATGATAACGTAGAAGACAATATCAATTATACACAATGGCTTGGATTCAGACATATAGTTACAACAGAACTATGTAATGACTGAGCCCTTGGATTGATTCATTTTATTGATCTTAACACTGGAGTCAACCTAATTTGTACAATTACAAAATCCTTAAAAAATCTGATGTAAAAAATTAACTTAAATGACATTTTACAAAAAGTCTTTTTAAAAAACTGCATGTTCAGAAAGAGTTCAAAAATTACAAATATACAAAATGATGTTTTAAAATAGTCTTATATAAACTATGGGTGTTCCTTAGTACAAATAAGTCATTAAAATGCAACAATAATATAAATAAATTTAAATAAATGCCTCTTAATGAATCCTGGCAGTAATATACTGAAATACACTAAATAGTCAACCATGTGTACAAAATGTACATAACATTAATACAAACCTGGAACACATTATTTATAATGTAATATAAAATTATCAATTAGATTGCCTGGTAGACAAATCTAACAACAGTAATGGGACTGTGAGCCAAATCTTGCTACAGTCCCCCAGTTAGTAAAATAAACTCAGATGTGGCTTCCTGAACAAGAAGTTACTGGAGTGGCTCAAAGTTCATTGTTTAAAACTTCCATAGAAAGTAACTATTGTTTTCTTCAATGAATGTCATAAAATAATAACTTTATGCAAGGTTAGTTTGCATAAAATAAAAAGCAGCTTATTGTTTATCAGTTCACCTTTCCCAAAATCAACAATGTAACTTCCAAAATGAATCAATGGAAGTTTGTAATTGAAAGGAGAAGCTGCACAAAGCTCATAAAAATAATTTAAAACGTCAATTTCAAATAAAACCAAAGAAAAAAAAGCAAAAGGGCAGTACAGAAAATGAAGCCAACTACAACAGTTACAGAAATTCAGTAGACCCCATTATAATAGTGTTTACTTCTGCTATGAAACTGTTGCTGTTACATTGGTGCTCCTGAAAACTGTTGTCTTTGTTCCAATGCTTGTTGACTTAGCAGCTGTTGTCGTTTTTGCAGAAATTGTACAACTTCAGGACTTCTCAGAAGTGACTAGATAGAAACAAAAATGTAAGTTCCCCTATTCTAACCATGGAACTGCATTGAATACTGTACATGCAGAATCATCACATGGCCACATTAGACATATTGTATTCAGTGGGACAGACCAATTAAATAAAAAAAATATTTACCCATTAGTGAAGCTTTCTTTCTCATTTTACATTGTTTGCGCCTTTATATAGTACATCCCATATAGGGCTCCTGGGACACACTACGATCTATATTAGCTTTTCTCTACTTTACAGTTCAAGAGTTAACGATCCCTCATCTCTTCCAAGGTAGAAACAGTAATTTAAGACCCACAAAACTCTGGGACCTTGTTCTGCCTCAAAGGTTGTAGGCTTGCTCGGGGCATGCAGTTAACTCCACGCTTAGGAATCTTTTTCAGATCAAGTTTATTATCAGGCATTCTTAACACCAAACTTACAGTTCAGTGTTAAGATACTTCTGACTTTCCATGATCTGTCCCATCACGTAGTGTAAAAAGATGATGAATTTATCCCCATGCTGAGCAGAGATGTAGAACGCTACTATTCGGTTCACAAAAGCATTTAAACTGCCCGGATATAAACTTTGCATGTGGGCAAGATGCCCCAGTGGCCAATCATAAACAGAGATGTGATCACATGTCATGGAACTACATTTCCCATGAATTTCTTAGTAGTTTCTTAAAGGAGACACTTCTTAATTCCTGCACTAGCTATATACTGCTGGGGCAGCACAGGCCTCTTTAGAAGCGTAATCTCTACTGCCATTCTAATTTCCACCTTCCTCCATTTCCATGCTGGGGGAGGAGTTAGAGAAAGACAGAAACAGATTGTGTTTAAACTTCCCAAGACAGATTTTCACTGGTACCTATCCTGTTCACACCAGTTCCTTGCTTTTGAGAAGGAGGGACCGACCAACTGAGAGGATTATAAAAACAATGGGTAACAATCGTAAGTCATGCATTGGCTACTGCAGAAAAATGAGTCATTTTTGATTAGGAAAGAGATGACTGAGTCATTCATGTTTTGTAAATGGCCAACAACCACCTTAGAAACTGTTACTTGCCCTGCTATTCCTTTGCTTTTGAAGTTTCACCTTTTCCAATTTGAACAGAACACTTCCAGAATATATTGGGTTATTAACTGGCAGCAGTTGAGTATATACAGTTCAGCAGTATTTGGAAACCTGTAAGTTTCAGCAGCAATAACCTGCCTAGCCAACAATAAGTAACAAAGAAGGCTAAAAGTTACAGTGCAACAACACTCTGCAACTCAGTGTTTCTCAATGTTGGGCTGACAGCAAATCACAAATGTGTCTTGTTTTAAAAGTTCTTATGAAATAAATGTAGCACAACAGGTTTACCCTATTTTACTAGTATATTCATTTCCTAAAGCAGCTTTTTAGAAATTAATCATAATACTTACCAGCCTTTTCTGATTTAGCACCTGTTCCAAAAGTGTAGGTTTTGCAGGCCGATCTCCAATATTACCTGTTCTTTGCTTTGATACAGAAACGGAAGTTTCAGTGCAATCCTTAGCATATACACAAATACAAAAAAGAGGAAAAGTAAATTGTATTTGTTCCATCAGAAAAATTCATCTACATACTTTATAGGTAACCTATAAGTGAACCACTTATTATTTAACTATTTCATTTCTCTCTACAGTAAAACATATTTTGAAAATAGAACCTAATGATAAATAAGTTTTCTTTATCAAGAAAATAATGTATTTAACACAGAATAATAGGTACATGGTGTAACTTTAGCTATAGCCTAATTTCAGACTTTTAAAATAAATATTAGAAACTAATGGTTAAATCTCTAATGAAGATAAATATCAAAGGATTCTGAGTCTTCCACGGAATATATTTCATTTATACTTTAATCATGTGAAATCTATTTTAGTTTTAAAGTCAGAAATATTTCTGAGAAATTAGAAACATTTTAAATGTAAGAATCCTACAGAATTATTTTTGTAAATAGCTTTTGCTCTAGCAGTGAGGCTGTAACTGCACTGACCTACACATATTCCATTAAGAAACGATAGAAATTTGTTTTTAAAAATTCTTATACTGATATTCCTGGCCTATAACTTTACAAGTGGATGAAAGTTTTCCCAAGTCCTCAAAAATCAGCCAGCAGCTTCATTTAAAAATTAATCTGAAAGCAATTGGAAACTGCAAGTTTCAGCCAGAGCTGTTTTCTTGTTTATCCAAATGAGTGCTAAATGTTTCATCACATAATAGAATAATAGTTGTAAACTGCCCAGAATAGCCACACAGCAAAATATCCAGCAATAAATGTAACAAATAAATAGTAACATATTAGTAAACATGGTTCTAAGGCAAATGAATGCCAGAAAAAGTGGTGTGAGTTTTGGATATAATTAATAATTAAAGTAGCTATGTTGTTGAAAGCTAACATAGGCTATTGTACCAGTGGAACCAAAGTGGAATGACATTATGTACCTGAAGAGTAGTACAAACAACACAATCAACAAACCTAGTGGACTAGTTTGGGCCTGGATGGTAAAGAAGTAAATGATATTGTAGCAACAGCTTATAGGCTGCCATTTAGAAAAAGAGATGTACATGTTTTAAAATACAGGATTCCTTCCAGGAACTTCTGAACGTCACTACAGTGTTACATGGAAAAGACAGGAAGCAATATCTAAAAGATGTCTACAAATACAGAGTTATCATGGACACAAATTGTTTAAACTTCTACCCTCAAAACTACGCTATAGGGCACTGCACACCAGAACAACTAAGACACAAGGACAGTTTGTCCCAAATGCCATCACTGTCACTTAACTAATTCCCACAACACTGTCATTATCTACTAAGACTGTATTACTAATAATCTTCTCTTCCTTCCTTGTACCTCGCCATTTATGACTATAACCATGTTGCTTGTATCTTTAAAATGTATATTGTTTTGTTTCCTAGTATGATTTGGTTGCTTATTAGTAACCTATGACTATCACCAAGTGTTATATCTTATTATTCTTGATGAATGTAGTATATATATATGTGCACTGAGAGCATATGCACCAAAGACAAATTCCTTGTGTGTCCACTCATACTTAGCCAATAAAGAATTCTATTCTATTTACTGAACGAACTCACTTTCTGGTTTAGCCAGACTGGGTAATACATTGGAGATTTTATAGTATCCTTCCCCTGGAGTGGGGAGGGAATGGAGATTTTATAGTATCATTTCCCTGGAGTGGGGAGGGAATGGAAATTTTACAATATTCTTCCCTTGCCACGCCCACCAAGCCACAAGACAAATTCCTTGTGTGTCCGCTCATACTTGGCCAATAAAGAATTCTATTCTATTTACTGAACGAACTCACTTTCTAGTTTAGCCAGACTGGGCAATACATTGGAGATTTTATAGTATCCTTTCCCTGGAGTGGGGAGGGAATGGGGATTTTACAGTATTCTTCCCTTGCCACGCCCACCAAGCCACAAGACAAATTCCTTGTGTGTCCGCTCATACTTGGCCAATAAAGAATTCTATTCTATTTACTGAACGAACCCACTTTCTGGTTTAGAATTGGCATTCAGCAGGTTCTGACCACTTCTGGAGAATCGGTAAATACCATCTCTGACTGGCCCCGCCCCCTTCTATTCTCTCCCTCCTGAATCCCAGCTGATCGGGAGGAACAGGGGGATTTTACAGTATCCTTCTCCTGCCACCCCCACCATGCCATGCCACGCCCACAAACCCTGTAGTATTTTTTGTTTTGAATCTTGCCACGGCCTAACAGGGTAGGCTGCTTTATGCCTTTTATTCGTTTAAACCCAAGAACTGCAAGAAGAAACTCAGCCCGTGGCTGTCACAGCCCCTTCCCCTTACCTCAATTCGCCCACCGCTCCCCGAAAGGGCAGCTCCAGCCGCCGCTGCCGCCGCCGCCACAACCGCGGTAGCCGAGCAGGGGGCGTTTCCTCCTCCGCCAGCACCGCCTGTGCCGCCGCCTCCGAGGGCCTGGTCGCTCTTCTTGCGCTTGTACTTATCCTTGTACATCTTGTTGCGGTGCCTCTTGCACATCCACGGCTTGCGCTGCTTGGCCACCTGGGTGGTGGTCTCGTTGCAACCCTCGTAGGTGCAGTTTTTGCATCCGCCGCCTCCGCCTCCCCCCGACTGGGCGCCACTCTCGTCCTCGTCGTCCAGGTCATCCAGGCCGCCGGCAGGACTGCACGCCCCGTCCGCGCCCGTGGCCCCGGCGCCGCCTTCGCTGTCCCCTTCGGCGTCTCCTGTGGGGCCCAGCTCGTAGAAGAGCATGAGGCCGCCTTGGGCGGACGGCACCTTCGAGACAGCCTGCGCGGGCTGCACCACCTGAGGCTGCAGCATGGCGCCCACCGCCTCTCCGTCCCCGCCGCAGGGCTGCATCACCAGCAAGGTGAGCGACTGCGGCGGGGATGGAGAAGGGGAGGAGGAGGAGGAGAAAGCGGCCGAGCTGCCGCTGGTGTTTCCTGGGGCCTCCGTCCTGGCCGAATCGTCCCGCAGCCAGGCCACAAAGGCCACGGCTGCCACAGCAACGGCAAACTGAAGAGGCGAGCGCCGTGACAGCTCGCCGGCTAGTGCGCAGGCGCAAGAGCGCGCGGTGCGTCACCTCCGCTTCTCTATACCGGAAACTCGGGGGGAGGGGGGGAAAGGGGCGGCGCAAACTCAAAAGTCCGCGGGGGATAAGCTCGAGTCTGATTGTCGCGTTGGTGACTTGGGTTGATGGTGTGAGGCGTGTCAGATGCTACCGCGTGACTGCATGGGGCAGCGGTCCCCAAACTTGGCTTGTGGACTTCAACTCCCAGAATTCTCCAGCCAGCATAGCAGCTAGATTAGTGGTGACTAAATATTGGGGACGAAATTGGGATATTCAAAGAAATGAGGGGTTTAACGAAATTTGGAGTGTGGCAACAAATGATAAAATAACAGAAATTAAACTTCAAAGAAGGATGATTAAAATAAATAATTATAATGAAATATGGGTTTTTAAAAAATAAAATCAGTGTTGGTGGAAGATAAAGGGAACATTGTATTTAGTACTGTCATCTTAGGATCCTAAGGGAGAATTTGGATAATAAATAGTGGTAAACTATTGGAGTAAATAGTTTCTGTATCCATTCTCTGTGTTCATATATGATATGGAGAACACAGTACAAAACACTGTTTTGATATATACAGTAGTCAGGGTAAAAGACCACAAGGTACCGATTGTAAGTATCTATTTGTCATTGTCAATCAATACAATAATAATACAATAATACAATAGTAGAGTTGGAAGGGACCTTGGAGGTCTTCTAGTCCAACCCCCTGCCTAGGCAGGAAACCCTATACCGTTTCAGACAAATAGCTATCCAACATCTTCTTAAAGACTTCCAGTGTTGGGGCATTCACAACTTCTGGAGGCAAGCTGTTCCACTGATTAATTGTTCTCACTGTCAGGAAATTCCTCCTCAGTTCTAAATTGCTTCTCTCCTTGATTAGTTTCCACCCATTGCTTCTTGTTCTACCCTCAGGTGCTTTGGAGAATAGTTTGACTCCCTCTTCTTTGTGGCAACCTCTGAGATATTGGAATAATGCTATCATGTCTCCCCTAGTCCTTCTTTCTCTTAAGCTAAACATACCCAGTTCCTGCAACCGTTCTTCATATGTTTTAGACTCCAGGCCCCTAATCATCTTTGTTGCTCTTCTCTGCACTCTTTCTAGAGTCTCCAATTATGTTTTCTTCATAAAATATATAAATGATACTTTGTAATATGTGGACAATCATAACATGCAGGGGTGAAATTCAGCCAGTTCTGACAGATTCTGGAGAACCGGTAGAGGAAATTTTGAGTAGTTCAGAGAACCGGCAAATACCACCTCTGGCTGGCCCCAGGAGCGGGGAGGGGATGGAGATTTTTCAGTATCCTTCCTCTGCCACACCCACTAAGCCAGGCCCACAGACCAGTAGTAAAAAAAAAAATTGAATTTCACCACTGATAATATGCCTTAATTCAGACTTTGTTCAGATTTTATCACTTCTGCTTCCTTAAGTGTTAGCTAAAACAGTCTAATCAGAAATAAGAGAAAAGTGCAATCTGACATTATGCTACACATCTCTGTTGCTGTTTCATATGAACTGGTGGGCTCAATCACCTCTTGGGCACCTTTCATTTAAAAATTAAAAATAATTCTATACAATTAGATGGGGAGAAAAGGCAGAAAACTAGCATTTGTGGAAAAAAATGGTTGATAATTAGACGGCAATTGTTATTAAAACTGCTTCCATCTATTCCCTTTGGTGCTAACTGTAAAACTAGAACTTTGAATAATGATAGTTAATTATTTTCATTTTAAAGAAATAAAACATGCTGGTGGGCATACATGCACTAAAATTTGTATTATAACACTTGTCCAGTTAGACTAGTGCTTTAACTGATGAAATCTTCCCCATTTTTAGGATATATTGGAAAATGTGAGATAGTTAAAGGATGTTTCATAATATTTTACCTTGTACATTAGCTCATTTTGTTTAGTGTACGAAAACAATACGTACTACTGACTTCATTGGCTGAATTTCTCTTTTCTCTGTTAACATTTTCCATTTGTTTAAAGACAAGTTATCTGTACAGTTTTAGAAGTTTAATATGAAGCCATATGCAAATGTTTAACTTGTGGTGAAATAGTTTCTTCAGGGCCTACTTTATTGTCAAATTTTATCTTCAGTTGAGGAAAGTGTGTGTGTGTGTGTGTGTGTGTAATTTGACTATGGTAACATCACATGCACATTCCTAATATGGGTCTATTCACCATACCTAGGAATCCATACAAAGGATTTTCAAGGTGCCATCGCTTTCCTAGGACTGTGAAAGATGCACAATCACAAACCATCTTTCTATAGTTCTATGTGCATTTGATTTTTAAAAAATGAAATTCAGAAAGTTGTGAATAAATCCTACTCATTCCAGCCAGACGTATCACGAAATAAACATGAAAAGCTCTGACAATGAAAGTCAAGGAACACAGTAAAAAAATAATTATTTTTTAAAAATTACCAAAAAAAAAATTCGATGACAAGAGGGACAGCAACCGTCCTTAGAATTGACAATTAAGACCTTAATGTGATAGATAAATTCTGCTTTTTAGGGTTAACTATCCTGAACGGACAACCGAGAATACACCAGAGATTAGCACTTGATAGGATAGCAATGAAAGCCATGGGAAAGATATTGAGATGCCATGATGTGTCTATGCTTACAAAGATCAGAATCAATCAAAAAATGGTTTTCCTGTGGTGCTCTATGGAAGCAAAATTTGATTTTTGAAAGAAGCTACAGTATCGATGCTTTTAAACTATGGTGTTGTAGATAACTGCCGAGAATATAGATAGCCAAGACAACAAACAAATAAATTATATATATTAAAATTCTCAGTCAAAATTCCCTCAAATGGCTCACATTTTCATATTTTGGATACATTATGTTAAGATCCTGTTCCGTTCTGAAGACCATAATGCTGGAAAAGCAAGAGAAGAACATAACCAGCAGATGGTGAGTGTACTTAGTCACAACAGTGATGGGTCCATTATGGGCAGCTCCTTCTGGAGAAATCTGCCTTAAGGAGTTGCTAAAAGTCTAGACTGGCTTTACAGTCGATAAGCAGTCAAATATAAAGAGAAGATGAGACAGCACACTTGTGACTAGAAATTCCAGTTACGATTATGTTCTGCTCTGGGATGTTTATTCTCAAAATTATGTTTTGTTTTGTGATTATGTCCTTATATGAAAGGAGCTCTGGAATGCAGCTGCCACCAACAGAGGCTGTTCTTATGAATATTTCAATGATTGCTGATCTATGATGGCAGATCATAACCATTCACTCTTAGCTTTTCTTTTAAGTACCTAAGTATGATGATATGATTCTGCTGAGATTATTTGCAATATCATGGAAAATTAAACTTGTCCCCTTAAATATTCATCTCACTCACAGATGATAGTCTCTCATTTCATAGGCAAGGAAGTGCTTCTAAGCCAATGAAATACTTATCCCTCAGGGAACTTATTTTCTTCCAAAACCCTTTGCTGGATAAAACATTTCATTATCAAAAGCAGCTGTTTCACTGCCATTGAAGATGCCAAGATTCTGAACTAATATCACCGTTGAATCAAGTCAAATTATTTGCAGATTGGACACAGGTTGATAAATAGGGACTTAAAGGATTAGCTCAAGTTTTGTTTTTGTTTTTATTCTAGCAATTCAGAGATAAATGGATATACTAAAGGTGGCATGAGGCAAGTTACCGTCTAAATATGGGGAGAAGAAAGTAGCAACTGTTAATTTTTAAATAGAAGCACTTTTTCCCATTTGAGTTTAACATCAGATCTACATGGGAAAAGATACACAGATCTCTTCAATAAGTCTAAACCGGTAGTTCCTTTTTTTAAGTCTTGAAAAGCTGTGGGTACATGTGAATTTTTTTTAATGATTCCATCATATTCTCTGTTTAAACAATCTTTTATTTCTGCTTTACTTTGTTTTTAAATCAGGACTGCATTATATGCAGTTAAATAAAGTTCAGTATTACCAGCAGTATTACCAGTTGAACATGGGGTGGAGTTGGGCTGAAGACATTTTGTAGCTCTGAAATAGTAGAAAATGTTTGTAGCTCAGATTGTCGATTTTGACAGTGGTTTGGAGAACAAACTTGCTAAAATTTTATAGGAATCAAATCAGGGGTGAAATTCAGCAGGTTCGGACAGGCTCTGGAGAACCGGTAGCAGAAATTTTGAGTAATTTGAAGAACCGGCAAATACCACCTCTGGCTGGCCCCAGAGTGGGGTGGGAATGGAGATTTTGCAGTATCCTTCCCCTGCCACTCCCACCAAGCCATGCCCACAGAACCGGTAGTAAAAAAAATTTAATTTCACCACTGTACCAAATACTGGTTATTAAATTAAAAAGCCTGTAAGGTTTACTAAAAACAAAACAAGATTAACTTTAGATCTCTGTGTATATATATGCATGCATGAACTCTTAGAATTGGCTAAGGAATAAACCTTCCATCATAACCATAAGGCAATGCTGTAGAATTCAGTGATTAACAATCCCTTTTTAAAGTGTCAGCATGATGTCGGGTTGTGTTGTTGTTGAAGAGATAGAACAAGCATTCTTGGGCTTCTCAAAGTAGACGTGTTGTGGTATTTATTGTTTCATGGTCTATGTTAAGTAAGATTCAACTGCCAATCTAGTCAGCATCTTTACATGAACTGAAGAAGAAGAAGCACACTTTTATTATTTAGGCAACAAAATATTTATACCATTCTAGGATTCCTTTCGTGTATATCTAAAGCTCTCTTCTGTGTTGTTGGTGATAGTTTGATAGTATATTGATATTGTGAAAGTAAAATGAAGGGCATTCTCTAGGAAAGCTACCTTGAGCTCTGGGTGGAGAAAGAGATACAGCAATAGCAATAGCACTTATATACTGCTTCACAGTGCTTTACAGCCCTCTCTAAACGGTGTACTGCTTAAACAGCATATTGCCCTCAACAATTTGGATCCTCATTTTACCCACCTTGAAAGGATGGAAGGCTGAATCAACCTTCAGCCTGGTTAGATTTGAACTGCCAAATTGCAGTCAGCCGGCAGTCAGTAGAAGTAGCCTGCAGTCCTGCACTCTATATAATTCAAGGAAACATATTAACATGTCTTTTTAATGTTCCTTATGTTAAATAATAAACTTCCATAGGGATTCTTAATTCACTCTTTTATAATGGACATCTATTAAACTATTCTCCAAGGCACCTGAGGGTAGAACAAGAAGCAATGGGTGGAAACTAATCAAGGAGAGAAGCAACTTAGAACTGAGGAGAAACTTCCTGACAGTTAGAACAATTAATCAGTGGAACAGCTTGCCTCCAGAAGTTGTGAATGCCCCAACACTGGAAGTCTTTAAGAAGATGTTGGATAGCCATCTGTCTGAAATGGTATAGGGTTTCCTGCCTAGGCAGGGGGTTGGACTAGAAGACCTCCAAGGTCCCTTCCAACTCTACTATTGTATTGTATTGTATTGTTATTGGGGTATAATGTTATCAATACCCTGACATAAGGCTATCTTGAATAAGAATGTAATTAAATGCAAATAATATTAAAGGAAAGAGAAGTGGTTGAGCAGCAGCTCAAGTGGGTGGACTTATTTCAGTGTTTCTGGATGACCTCAAAGACCTGATTAGGGGCAGATTGTCATGGAGAGAATCTACAGGATCTAGAGGCCAGAATAATTGTTTTGTAGCACTAGTGACATTTTTTTTAGCTCTGCAGGAGAACAACTGTTATTTCAGCTTCACTAAATATAAATGAGAAGCAATGCATGAGGGAAATCATGACATTTGTAAATAGAGACAAAAACATTTGTATCTACTGCAGATTTTGATAGAATTTCATTTGCCATATGTTGCTTCCTCTGACAGGATTTGGGGGAGCTGACTAACCTTGCAGCAGTTGAAAATAAAAAAAAATTACAGAGTTTCACAGAAAAGAAGCAGAGCATACCCCTAGAGCAGCAGGAGTATGAAAAGACTCCTTTTCATACAGGCTTCATACTTTCCAAAGAACTGCTGAAAGCTAGTTTGATATAGGCACAGGCTAGAAACGAGGAAACTGAATTCTACCCCATTCTTAAGTAAAACACTAGCTAGATCCCTATCTAACACTGAGTGTTGTATCTTTTGATTTATGATGTGCTTTATGATTATGATCATGATTTATCACTTGTTGCTTATATTTACGCTGAGAGCTTATGCACCAGAGACAAATTTCTTGTGTGTTTAATCACACTTGGCCAATAAAGAATTATATTCTATTAGATGATGTTTGGCTCTTTCAGTCTCTTAAAAAGACAGTGGCAAACCACTTCTGAAAATTTTACTAAGAAAGCTGTAGTCTAAGCATTCATCAAGAGTCAACTCTGGTTCAAAGACACCAACACGCAGAAACCCTTGCTAGAATAGGAGTAACTCCTAAAGCACAGAACTAACAGTTTGGAATATAATAATGGTAGCACCTAGTCAGGGTAAGACACTTGTACAAGGTGTGATATAAATCAGGATTTATTTGATTGTCATCATATACTGAAAGGGCTTCAAAATATGTAAGCCAGAACATAGAATTCTTTGGGTTGGCTCAAGCGAAACTGGTAGGTTAGACATTAGTACCAGCACTGCCTTCTTCAAAGTGGAGGCATAGCTTTCAGTCCATTAGACCTGCTACTCTTCTTGTCCTTACTACCTGTTTGCCTCTTTTCTTCTCTAATCCAGACAGAGATTGTTTAAGAGTTACGAGAAAGATAAGGTTTGTTGGACTTAGAGAAAGAAATTCCATTTCAAGGAATTCAAACAAAAATCATTTAGAAATTCAAGGGAAGAAAAAAGTTCAAGAGAAAGGGCAAATTGAGGACAGTGAAATGGTATAAGGATAATCTCAAACTGTTCCAATGAAAAGTGAAAATGACAGTTAAACAAGTGCAGCTGCATCAACAGTTATCTGAGGAGTTACGTTGAGCCTAAAGGAAAGTATTTGTAGGCAATAGACACAGAGCTACATCACCAAGGTCAAGGCACAAAGTCATACAAAGTGAAAGAAAATAGTACAAGAATGTTAACAATTAACATGTTTACTCTTGCCCAAATAACAGGATAGAACCATCAGAGAAGCAAATCTATACTAAAATTTAGGAGTATCTGCCAACTAAGTAGTAAAACTTTTAGCACCAGAAAAGAATGTTTTTTTAAAATATTTCTGGTTTTGCAAAGCTATTAAATAGCATTTGTCATGATGTAGCATGCTGTCTTATGCAGAGAATTGGCAGTAGTTGGTCTTCAAGGTATTTTATAATTTTAAATTAAAATTGGTTAAACCAGGTTAACCTATTTGCTTTGTCCCTGTGAAAATTGGACTCAGAAGTAGAAAGATAGTGTAGGTCAGGGGTGTCAAACTGACAGCGTGCCAGCCAGATGCATCATGGGCAGGCCACGCCTACCCAGCTCCGCGGAGAGAAAAAAAGTCACGATATGTCATATGATGCAGCAAATTTGACACGCATGGTATAGGTAACAGTGGAAAGACAATTAACCAAAGGACTTCTTGGTCTTTGGGAGATGCGAATAGGAAGGCTTTTCTTATGGTCAATTATTTTATTTTATTTATTTTCTCAGTTTATTTACCTTTCCAAATGCTCCCATTTCAGAGCATTTCTCATCCTGATAGGAAGGTAAAAAATGTAGACAACATCACACAGTTAACATTCCACTCAGGGGTGGGTTCCTGCAGGCGCTACTGCTGGTTCTCTTGTGTGTATGCCGCACGCTATGAGCGCATGCACAGTGCAATGAAAATTGTTCTGTGTCACGATGTTAAAAAGTTTGCTAGACATGAACTGACTGGAAACTGACACTCAAGAGTTAAACTAAGAAAGCTTTATTGCGCAGGTCATAAATGTTATCTGAAAGTGATTTATTGCGCATGCTTCACACATTCCAGAACTATTCCTTTGTTCTTTTGTCCGGCTGCCAAGTTGGCAGACGGAGCTTTTATTATCAAAATGTAACAATTTAGTTAACTTTCTGTTTTATTTACTTTTATTATTTTCGTATTAAAGTTTGTTTATTAATTAGAATATACTTCTCAAAGATTTTTATTTTATTTTCTTAACACCTCAATGATATGCTGAAGGGAATCAGCCCGGTCCATAGACCTCAATTTTTCTCCAGGGTGTTGTTCCCCTGACATTCTGCACATGCGCAGAACCAAAAAACAAGATGGCGGTGCCTATGGCACCACCTGGAGAACCAGTTCGGGGGTGTGGCAGGCCTGGGTCGCTGCCAGTTCTAGCGACCCAGGCCACCAAACCACTACCGGTTTGGCCGAACCGGTCTGAACCAGTAGGAATCCACCATTGATTCCATTTCTACATCAAGGACAACAGTTAAAAATAAATACCATAAACCACAGAATGTATGTAAGAGCTAGGATCATACAGATCTCAGGATGACAAAGTTCCAAAGAAAGGGGCATTGATTAAAAAAACTGACTTCTGAAGTTCCTGATAACATCCTTTGATTTGACTGCAGGAACAATTTGGAGAAAAATGTTTGAAGATACTTCAAACGGTCTTGAGCTCTGCAAGGGTGTATGAGCCATGAAGGGTTAAATGCTTGCTCCTTTTCTCAGTCTCCTTTCTTTCCTTTATATTGCATTAGGAGGTACAATTATCCTCAATAAATGTTTTTTGTTTTCTTGTAAACAAATTAAGCAACATCTGCTGCTTTTGAGTTTTCCTAACAAGGAGTAGGGAACCAATTATAGGAAATTCAATCTTACTTTTAAATGCTACCAGTATTGTTCTTTTCATTGTTTAACTTCTCTCTATAATTTTCTTCCTCACAAATGAAACTGGCTGTTTCATTTTTGACCAAGAAAGTATTTTCAGTTCATGAAATTAAAAAAAAAACGTGGAAATCATTAACATATTGTTTATTTTTAATACATAAAATTTCAGTTGGAATATTTAAGAGACTGGAATTAATACATTCATTCTTAATGAAAAAAAAATTCTAATGAAATATCCCAAAGCATTTTGTATAGTGTTAGCATATAGCAGTGTCTGAAAGTAGGGTATAAATTAAGATACAAAAATAATTTTAAAATCTTTGAAGCATCTTCATTAGGATTTTCATCCGGATGGCAAGATTCTAAATGAGGTTCTCAAGTTATTGCTTTAATTTATATGGCTGGCCATGTCATATTAATGACTGGGTAGCTAACAATTAAAACAGAACAAAAACCAGTAAAAATAATTAAAGTGATAAGCAAATATAAATAGCATAAAATAGCAGCAGAGAACAGTTGTAACATTGCACACTCCAAATAACTACGAAATGGGCTCACCCATAGTATTAGAGCCCCAGGCTTGATGGCAATGATGGCAAAACCAAATTTTTAATGCCTTGCAAAAGGTCAGCAGGGCTAGGTCAAGTCTGATGGGGGGAGGTGGGGAAATGATGTTCCAATTAGTCCAATCTATGCTTAAATGTCTCAATATAAGAAATATGCTTTGCTCTTGGATAGCTCTTTTTATTAGGTACCGTAGCTTTTCTGAATGTTCAGCTACTTCAGCTAAGTCTGCTTCTCTGCAGGTTACATCCTGCTCACTGAAGCAATCCAACTTCTGCTCTGCTTGCAGAAGCAAAAAAGAACAGCGAGTTTCCATTTTTTTTATAGTCCTTCACATAAAGATATTTACAAGAACTTTCAGGCTTCTTTCTTCTTATTTTCTCCAATCAAATATACCCAGATTTTTCAATTGCTGCTCCAGGACTTCCTTACCATCCTTGCCACTCACCTTAGAATCATAGGCATCCAATATAAATTTTAATTAAAAAAGAAGAAGATGCAAACCTTGGCTTTTTAGACAGATACATCAACACTGAGTGCAAATACTTAAGTCATGGGAAGGGAGTGCTGTGATGTAACAAAAACACACTCCATAACTTGGCCAATTTTGAACCCAACCAGAAACACCTACGCTTAAGATATTGTCTAGTTCAACATTCCCAACTTGGGTGTCCTCCAGACCTGTAATTCTCAGAATTTCCCAGTCAGCATCATCTTTGCTGAGAATTCTGGGAAGTGCACATATTTGGGAAGTGGGCTCAGAAAACACACACGCAAACACACACACACACAAAGAAACCCCAGCTTGTCCTTAAGTCCATTTAGGAAGGTAAAATTGTACTTGGAGTAATAGTGAATAGATGTAAAATTAGGCTTTTGTCTTGGCCTATTCCAAAGCATATCCTTCATGACACCTCGTATATAACAAACACAAAGGAAGTTTGAAGTTTCAACAAAAAAATCTTTAATAAATAATAATTGCTCACAATCATTCATGATTTTTAGCCTGCCTACCTGTTTTTGGAAGTTGCATTTTTAAATTCTACATCAAATATATTTATTTATTGTGGCCAGGCATTTACATGGTGGGAGGGGGGGGGATTTAAAAAAGTCAAAATAGCCACAATCATGTTATCAAAGTCTTGCCCCTTTTAATGTACATTATGTATTTGGCAGTCTATAGGTAGTCCTTGATTTATGGCCATTCATTTAGCAACTGTTTAAAGTTGCAACGGCATTGAAAAAAAGTGACTTATGACCAGTATTCACACTTACAACTATTGTAGCACAATGATCAGAATTTGCAAACATTTGACAGTTGCAGTATCCCAGGTTCACTATTTGCATCCTTCCCAGCAAACTTTTGAAAAGCAAAGTCGATGGGGGAAGCTGGATACATTTAATGATTCACTTAAAACTGCAGTGGTTCAATTAACAATTGAGAAAAAGGTCATAAAATCAAGTGTAACTCACTTAACAACTGCCTTGCAGAGCAACAAATTCTGGTCCCAATTGTGGTCGTAAGTCAAGGACTACCAATACTGACATGGTATAGCCATCCTGTTCACTTTTTTTTAACATCTCTTTCTGCAGGACCGCTGTCTGGGATATTGTTGGAAATACCAGTTTCACATTAGGTTAGCTTCCCTTCCCTATCTTCTTTTTTCTTTCTTTCTTTTTTGAAAATAAAATTAAATAGATAATCACAGAACATATTGAAAAGGATATTACATTGAAGATTCATAATCTAGAAAAGTATGTAATTCTACAAATCCAACAAATGCAGTAAGTCTGAAGTGATTAGTACATACATTAATTATAATTGTTCCACTAAAATATAAAGATCAGGCAGTGTAGGGAAAATTACAGGAATATGACTATTAACTAAATTTTATACTAGCTTTCTTTCTTTGTTTCACATTTACAGGAAAATTGTCTTGCTTGCGTAGCAGAATGGTCTTGCTATGGAGTATAATTAAACATCCTAGAGCTTTGAGATCGGTAACCGAAGCAGGAAGCCAGATATTCCCATGTACAGTTTAAATAGCTGTATCTCCTTTAAAGCAGGTGGTAGCACCTTTAAAACATGGATAATCTTGAAATCCTAAATAGCATTTAACCTGGGTAGTACTTTGATGAGAGACCACCAAAGATCTCAGAATCATAAGCTGGGCTGGGAAGTCGAAAAGAAATCTTGGAACAAGGTCAAAGGCAAACAGTTTTTCTAATGTTATTGAGAAAATAACAGCTGCTTTCTTATAATCACTTAAGGAGCAGGTTGACTTGAGAAAGAATGTACTTTTCATTATCTTCAGATGGGGCTGGGAAAAACACTACAAAATTCCAAGACTATTAGAGGCATAACTCAATATGTGACCGTAAGCGGAAAAGTTAAGATACCATCTCTTCTCTGAAAAATCTTGCATGCCTTAGTCTTCCGACCACGTTGAAGACCTGGACTAAGATGCTATTCCATGCACAATAGATTTCCTTCCTTGGCTTCTTAGGATGAAAGGTTTGAAAAAGCTGATCTCTGGGAAGAAATGCTACAGACTTCTAAATTTGTAAAGGAACTGCCAGCATCACTGGTGTATTCTGGATAGGAGGAGCTAGAGGAGATGATGTTTTTCAATCTCTGAAGTGCAATAATTAACAGCAAAAGAAGGAATGCCAGGAGGCTAAGAAAGATTGAAACATAAACATAGACGTTTGACATTCGATTGGAAGGTGAATCCATGGATGTTGAGAGGGAGGTGGGGTACAGCTCCAAAAAAGTTCCATTTTCAATATTTGTTATCAATCCAGATGTGGAGTTGAGTTCTGACATTTTTTTAAAAAAGTATTAATTAAAATGTGTGTTTAGTGACACAATGGAAAAGACTTAATATAGTCAAAAAAAATTCTGTAAAACTTGTGCCATCTTGAACCATTTTAGTAGTGATTAAATCCTTCTAGCAGTTTTTAACAGCATCTTATGTCTTGGTGCTGTAAAGAGATAAAAATTGAAGGAGACAATGAAGCAATAGCATTTAAATATTAATTTCTGTTGACAGTTTCATTAAATATTATTTTGAAATGATCTATTGTTATATATACAATATATTTCATGTAGATTACAATGAAAAAAAAACAGGCATGGATGTTTTGAGTACATATTTTACATTTACAACCATGGAAGTAATTTAGTAGATAATAAAGACTGAGAACCTGAGTTGTGCATACTGCTGTATATCTTGCAATTAACCCATGATAAATTGATTTCTATAATGCTATTATTTAGTACTGATCTGGTAATTTTTTTTTGTTAAATATAAATATAGAACTACAAATCAATTAGCACATTTCTTTGAATTTTCTGAGATATTTGAGAATGGCTTTTTTGATCAATCAAATGCTAATTCAATGCATTGGTTTATGATTTTGAAGCTACATTATTTATTCTTGTTCCAAACATGATGTTGCTCTTCAAATCTTTGTCTACATCTCTCATCATCATATTAGAATGATAGAAATATTATCTCCGGTTGAGAGATACTTAAAGGAAACGGACAGACCCACTGACCACAAGGATTAACAGGACCTTATCAAATTAATATCACTTAGAAAACACCAAAAATAACTTTGAATGTCTTTTGCTTTAGTATAAACCCAAGTAAGAACTCATTGTTTTCATGGAGATAATCTGCATGGAAATTGATGGCTGATCTATAAGCACTAAATGCAGTATAGAACTTTTTGCTTTTATGTAGAGGGTGTCTTAATCCTCTAAGTGTAAACATTTTAATTTAAGCAAAGGTTTCATGTGTAATTGGTCTCTTGCTGCTAAAGTTGATTAAATGTTGGCTTTCTTTGTGGTCTTTTATAGTTAGGTTTGGGTTGGAGTTTTCAGAATGCTTTTCATTGTGTTTTTAATTACACTTCTCTTTGGATTCTTTAAGTACCCTGTACTGGTTTTTAAAAAATCATGTGATGCTTAACAAGAAATGATAATAATATGCCTAATTTTCATTGGACTAATTTTCATTGAAACATTCAATGCATTCAGAGAGACAAAAAAACATTCACTTAAAACCCTAATAGTTTCGTATATTTTGGGACCTGAGGAAAGTATAGCTATTGTAATCTGCTGCTCTTATAGGATAATTTACAATTGTTCCTCACTTAGCAACTATTTGAATTTATAATGGTGAGTGGTACTTATAACCAGTCCTCACACTTTCATCGGTTGCAGTGTCCCATGGTCATGAGATCACCATTTGTGACCTCCTTTGCCAGCTTCCTACAAGCAAAATCAGTGGGGAAGTTGGCAGAAATGATGACAACTTCATCATTGCTTAATGACAGCATGGCATTCACTTAACCATGGCAAATAGCACCAAAGGTTTTGTGACAAAGTGACACAATCACATGACATCATGCTTTATGTCCCTGTAACTTAGTAACAGAAATTCCGGTCTCAATTGTGTCATTAACAAGGGACCACTTGTACTGCTTTTCAGGGAAAAGAGAATATACTGCAAATGATTTTATTTAAGCACAAGTGTGCAAAACAGAAAAGAATAGTAAGCTACAAAGTAGAGAAATCTTACTGCAGGCAATGCAAAAGACATTTAAACATGGTATGCATACAATTGGGGAGCAAATGTGACATACCACTCCGTCATTATTCTGCCACTCTAAAATGCTGTTCTTAGTAAGGTGCTAGGTAAAATTATTCATCTTCATCCAGGCCTGTTACTATATTTACATGTTTATTTTAAGAATGCATATTTGCCTAGCAACTTTTTAATTTCTCTGGCTGCTGCTTTTATTATTTATTCAATAGTATTATTTTAATTACTGTATTAACGTTATTCAAACAAAGCAATATTTGATTTTAATGTAATGCAAGTTGAAAGATCTGGGCCTATTTCACACTGAAGAAACAATACTGAAAGAAGCTTATGATCTCTTCAAATACTGGAAGGATGTAAACACAAAAGAAAATTAAGACTTCAGAGTATAATATAGGGAATGATTTATTCTACAGATTGTAGCTGAATATTAGCGAAAACTTCCTAATAGCAAACAGTAGTTTGGGCTAAGTTTTAAAGGTTGTTGACTATCTAAAACATCAGGGGTGGGAAACATTGCATTTGGAAAGTAAGTATTGATATGGTATCAATGGTTTACCATATGGAATTCTGAATTAGCTGGATAATATCCCATTGCCCCTGTATCTGTTACTATGTGTTTATCCAATTTTCCAATCAACAATTGAAACAAAGCAATACAATAGTTCTCCTTGTGTTATACTATTTGATACTACTTCACATCTACTTGGTAATGTTTTGCTTTATTTTCTTTTTATACTACGTTGATAAATCTTATCCACGAAATATGAAATGAGTTGACAGTGCAATAAAAATAAAGCCTTATTTTGTTTTTAAGTGGCAGTTTTCTCTTTGCAATTACCTAGGAAGCTGAAACATTTATATGCAACCATTCTTTGAATTACATATATTTGAATATCTGTATATTAAGGCATAATTGAGGAAACATATTCAAAGAATGCAGGCAAAACTGAATTTTTCATTTAATATATCTAAAGAGAATAAATAGCATTTAAAAGTTAGATATGATCCAGATATGAGAATCTGAAATAAGGTTCTGATGGGATTACGTCACTCTTCTACTACTGCAATAAATTGGATGTTCATTCAGATAACCTTGTCTGCACAGTGACATAAATTATCTTACATTTTCGTGTAACTCATTCCTATCTGCATACTTCGATTCTCTCTATTTATCCACCTGTCTCTGTGAAAATACAACTTACTGATTTGCAAAGCATGTCCACAAATTGTGTACTGAAATTTTATTTATTTATTTATTTATTTATTTATTTATTTATTGGATTTCTAAACCGCCCCCTCTCCCAAAAAGGGACTCGGGGCGGTGTACAGTCAAATGCAGATAAAAATACAATAATATAAAACAGTTAAATACATTTGGGTGGAGGAGATAAGGCTGTACAAGAAATAAATATACCATAAAAACCCTAAAAACATCCCCAATTAAAATACCCAAACCCAATTAAAATATATCCCCAGGAGGTAAAACTAAGAGAGTGCCAGGCCAGCTGATTGAAATAGGTGAGTCTTTAATTTTTGACGGAAGGAACGGAGGTCGGTGGTAGTTCGAATATCAGGGGGGAGGTCATTCCAGAGGGTTGGGCCCATCACAGAGAAGGACCTACTCCTAGGTGTCGCCCGCTGGCATTGCCTAGCGGACGGCACCAGAAGGAGTCCCTCCCTGTGTGAGCGGATAGGTCGCAGGGACGTGTGTGGTAGGATGCGATCCTGCAGATAACTAGGTCCTATGCCATGGAGCGCTTTAAAGATGGTAATCAATACCTTGAAATACAGTACAAGTTAGCATTTTGCCTGGAAAAGAAGTTCTCAGTGCAAGTAATTTGCTATACTATCAAGTCTTGCCCTATCCCCTTCCAATCAGGATCAGACTAAAATCTGATGAATCTACTGGAGAATTCTATCAGCATTTCTCACATCTACAAAAGTATTCCAATACTTTTCATTCTTTTTTCTAACTGTTAAAACTGCTTAATTGCATTTTGTAGCAAATCTGCATTAATACCAAGTAACTTTGGTCCTCCAGGATATTTTTTTTAAAACAAACAAATAAACAAATTAAGTAGTGAATCTAGGAACATTCCAAGCTATATGATTTTGTACTGCATAAAATAAGTCTAGCAATCCCAGTGATGGCATTTCCTCTAAGAAGATTAGCATGTGCCAATTCAATGTCTGTAGAGATTTTCAGTCATCCAAGTCATGGTTGTCTCAAAGGTGCTTTTTCGGGAGGCAACTGGCCTTTACTTGTTTGTTTGTTTGTTTTTTCTTCAAAAGAAAAATGTCTTCAAAATAAAAGGAGTCCAGTTGCCTCCTGAAAAAGCACCTTTGGGTTGGCTTTTGCTGGCTAATGTCTAGTAGATCCCAAATTACATAGACCATCTTTAAATAGTTAATAACAGAACAGATTTTCCAATGAGGTGGTGGGATCTATTTCATTGGTTATATTTCAGAAAAATCTAGCCAGCCATCTGTTCTGGCATACAACCAAGAACTGAACATTAGTCTAAATGACTCCTTACAGTCCCTGGTTTTAAAATTACATGAAATAAAATTCCTTGGTTTCTTTCTAGCTTATTAAATTCAGAAAGGAACAGTGACTATTTGAGTTTTACATAAGTTTTTAACTTCTCTGTATAAGAAGCGCCAGCGGCCTGATTGACAATTGCAGAATTTGCACAACAGCTACTATAAATTTTTAATTAACTTTGGGAATTTAGCAAGACAGATGAAGGGAGTCTCTGCCTGAGTTTTGAACAATGTATATATTTATCATTCTAGCAATTTTCAAGTATTCAGTAAACAAAAGCTATAAATTCATGCATCTTTAATGAAAATTAAGGACAACTACTGATTTTACCGTAACGAGAACAAAAAGCAATATTCACAATAAAGGAAAATTGGTGATACGTATGAAGCACATACTCCAAAACTGCTTGATTGTGGATATCCATTAAGATATGGGAGATAATTTTTCAAGTCACATTGAAGTATAAATGTTACTAATGTCAATAATATAAACATTATTATAGCTTTACTGCAGAGTGCAAATCTCAATACTCCCAGGCAGACTGAAAAGTAAACAAGTTATCTGAGAATGATATGCTGAAGTTCAATATGAGTAAAGCAAAACAGATTCTTGACAGGTTTATAGGACTGGAAATTCTGTTGAAAAATCTAAGGCAGATCCTGGAGTGAGAGTTAGAGGTACTATGGACATCAACTAGTATTTTTCAACTTGGCAACTTTAAGATGTGTGGTTCTTGATGCTGGCTGTGGAATTCTGGAAATTGAATTCCACACACCTTAAATTTGCCAAGGTATAGGCATATCTTATATGAAATGACTATATTTGAGTGTAGGGAAGATCAACTCATAAATAAGCCTATAGATTTTTCTCCCAAATTTCCTGGTAGTATCTCTGTAAGCTGCAATGTTTTATGCTGTAAACATATTTAGAATCAGATAACAATTCTCTGGGGCTGGATTTGAATCCCTCATTATAACGCTTTTATCCCTTTTGTCTTGGAATCACTTAACCCTAAAATTGGCCCAAATGTAATAAAGAAAAATATCTGATGTAACAAGAGCTACTGCATAATACATCATTCATATCGAACTCTCTGGATAATTGCATTTATTAGTGCAGAGTACCATTCCAAAAAAATTAAAGATAATGGAACTCAACTACACCCTCTATTTTAGAACTGGAAACTGATGATACTTTCAAGTTTAATTATGGAAGCCTCACTTCATATAATAGAAAGCTACAATTCACCATGCACGCAATATACACGCAATCTATTCCCCAGATGCTTCAAATCATTTCCCAAACCACTTCCAGTTTTCACTTCATTGTTTCTATTTTCAACCAATGAAATTCACTAAGAATGAATGTGTGCATCATTGTCAATATATGAAACGAATATAAATTCTTCCCTTTTGCTTCTTTTCTTCTTCATGCCCTATAAGTCTCTTTAACAAATTCTTTTCACTGCATTTGAATATTTGTTTCCAACATTGCAAGCAGCATGGCAGTTTTCAATCACAGCTGAGACAACAATTGCCTGAATGATTACATGAGCTGGTCCTGGAATACAAAATGAAAAACAAAAACAAAACCATGCAGCAACATACTTTGGGATAAAAATCTGTTCATTCACTCTAGTTAAAATGAAATGTATAGAACTGTTTTAGCAGAAGACTATGAAAAGCAGTTGCATAATGTTGGAGAGCAAACCCAAATCAAAATTACTGAGAATACCGGAAACTACTTCCGGTCCCCGAAGGCGACGGACGTTCGCGTCCGCTGCTCGTCTTCTCGGTGGGTTCCCCTTAAGCTTGGGGGGAGCACAGGGAGCCTTGGAGGAGATCCCTGCCGTAGGGCGGCTTGTTGGGACCCCCTGGATTGGCGGCGGCCGCAGGGGGGTCTCCAGCTTCGCCCCAGGAGCCGGGAAGCATGGGGGGTGCGCAGCAGCGCTCCTTCGCCGAGCGGCGCCTGGAAGGAAATAACTAATTGGACGTTACAGCTGAAATGCGGTGAGGTGGGAAGTTTCCCTCAATCTCCTTTTTAACTACTCAATTGATGAACAGCAGCCTTTCTTAAACTCTGCTTTCAATCTTTGGAAGTGTTAAGACTGGAGGGGGGGTTTCACAAACCCCCTCGGAAAAGCGGCAATTGGAAAATCCCTCTCTCTCGGAAGAGAGAGAGTTAAAAGTTACTTTCTCTTCCTCTAAGCAATGGGAGGATGATTTCTTGCTACAATTGCAAAGGAGGACTGCTGAGTTGATTCTTTTAAACTATTTTATGGAAACTTTGGACGTTGCTTTCTGATCTTCTGTGAAGGCGGAGCCAAGATGGCCAACTTCCTCCTTCTTGCACTTATGAATGAAGCTTCCCTTTAGAAAGAATTTCTGGCTTTGTATTACATCACACCCTAGAGATCTCCAGGAGCCTCTCCTTGCACGTATCTCCCTTGGATTTGGATCACTTGATTTATATCACCTGGCTTGGAGCTGTTTAGAGACCAACGCTCTCCTCTGGATTTGCTTGCCTTTTGACTTTTCCCAGTTGTGTCTTTCCACAGACGCCATTTCTTTGTGCAGACTTATAGTTATCTCTGAACTTGATATGGGTCCTAAAAAATTACTGCCTGGCGAGCCATCTTCAGCCCCAACATCTTCTACGTCCAGCCCGGTCACCCAAAAGACACCACTGGCTTCATTTTTACAACCTAAAGCGACTGAAGAGAGCTCAAAGAGATTATCCGTTGAGCAAATGTTTCAAACTATTATAAAGGGACAGGACGAACTGAAAAAGCAACTGGCAGATTTAACTGATGAGCTCAGAGAAATGCAACAACAAACAACACAAAATAAACAGAGAATAGGTGTGCTGGAGGAGGGCGCGACTGGGCTGAGGGAAGAGGTTAAGATAACCCAGAAGGGGAATGTAGAATTTGAAAATCATATGATAAAGATGGAATTTGAGAGAATGTCTTTTTTTCTTAGATTTCAAAACTTGCCAGAAACAGAGAATAAAGATCTCAAGGAGATCATGACCACAATCTTAGCAGAATATATTAAAAGAGATAAACAACAGCTATGGTGGGATATTGATTTGATCTATAGAATTAACTCAGCATACGCTAGAACACACAACGTGCCAAGGGAAATACATGTCAAATTTCTTAGAAAGATTACAAGAGATGAGGTCTTAGGAGCTCAAAGGGTGGGACCACTAAAATATAAAGACAAAGAAATAACCATTCTTAAACAGATTCCAAAGAAGGTAAGAGATAAGAGGAAGAAATATTCCTCTTTAGCAAAGAAATTATATAATAATGGAATCTGGTTTAGATGGCTATTGCCAGAAGGAATGCTGATTTTCTGGGAGGGCAGTAGAATTAGAATTAACACAGTTGTGGAGGCGGAGGCCTTTATTAAGAAACACAGTGCCCTCCTAGATGAAACAGGGGACAGTACACAAGATATGAAGGAGGGAGGGGCCGCGGCTCTGCCAGCAGACAGGGGGGAGGTTGCAACACTCAGAAGACTCAGGTCACAAAGATGAGTTGAAACATTATTGCAATTGTTGTTATAATGTAATTTTTGGAAGTGATACAAAAGATGATTGAATATATTGATGATTGAATGTAAAAACAAAAAGCTGCCAATGTTTATTCACATTTTGATGTTTTCTTTTTCTTTTTTGTAAAAATTGTGAGATATGGGGGGATTTCTATCTTCCGCATGATGTAGCTGTCAAAATTTTCTATACCTGTTTACCTTTTTCCTCAAAACACTTGTAAAAAACCAATAAAATTTTACAATACAAAAAAAAATTACTGAGAATACCTACAAGTCATCAAAGGTTGGATAAGATACCTCTGACAGTCAATAGGGAGACTGGCAGGAAAGATTGCAAGTCAGAGTCCCGTGATGTCTCCTGAATGGCCACAGTGAGTCTCTTAACAAATGTGGCAAAAAAGGTCATGAAATCATGTGCTCACTTAGCAACCGGAAGCCAACAACACTTAACAACTTAACGTAAATCTCTTAACAAACACCCCACATCAAGAACTATCTGTAGTAAAGAATAAATGTAAATCTCTTTGGACCAGCAACACAAAAATGCATTTTATTTGGGAGTTAGTACACGTGAAAGGAAAGTTAGTACGCCTTCATGGTCCTTTCCAACTCAATGATTCTGTCTTATTGCAAGCATTGAAACTGTATCATTCTGAATGTTCAGACTGGCATGGAGTGGTTGCATATAATTTGACACGTGATGAAGCATTCGGATATCATATTCACCTGTGGCACAAAATGCATCATAAATAATTCTGGCAACTTCCTAACAGGGACTATAAATTTTTCTTCCTGCCGTATAAAATGCAGATATTTTGGATTTATCCAGAAGATTTCTGGGCTACTATATGACATTTAAGGCATTATAAAAATATTAAGGACTGCTAATGCAACTAATAATTCAATAATGTAACATTTGAAAAGATATATACAAAGGAAAAATATTTAACAAGCACAAAATGCACGTTTAATGAAGTTGAATGTTCAAATAAAAGTACATGTGTTTTAAGAAGGCAATAAAGAAGATGAAATGTCAGGGAAGCTCTTTTATTGAGTTAAACCATTCTTCCATCTAGTCCAGTTCCGATGACACAATGCCAGCAGCTCTGCATGATTTCAGAGATGCATTTCTCCAGGCTGCCTGGAGACATCAGAAGTTGAACCTTGGCATCAAATGAAGATCAGTTCATTTTCTCAGCTTGTTGAATTGTTTCAGCTTTCAGCTAGTTTTACTGTGTGATTTGTGTCTTTAGGCTGCACAGCAGAGTGCAGCCTAAAGACACAAATCACACAGTAAAACTAGCTGAAAGCTGAAACAATTCAACAAGCTGAGAAAATGAACTGATCTTCATTTGATGCCAAGAGAGAGGCATTTAAAGAGGACATTCGGTAGCTGGGACATTACTACTACGACAACAACAACTAGCTTCTCTCCTGCAATAGTGTCATATTCATTTGGTAAAAATACCCAGAAATAGCTTCTAAATCATGTGACGATTGGGGCCTGCATAGAAAGAAATTAATCTTACAGTTGTACTTGGAATGTAACCAAAATGTCAAAGTATAGTGCATTACAGTAACTTAAATGAGCATCAGAAAATGGATAGCTTAAGAAAAGTATTTCCTGCCCAGCTTACTATAGCCTAAGCTGAGAGTCTTAGTTCTACAGTGTAGAGACCACCTTTACCTTCAATGATACAGATGGATCAATGATTTCAAATCAACTCCATTGTTGGCCAAAGTCCCATAATGGGTTCCTCCTCTTGTAAAAAAGTTTAGATCATCAGACAGCAAAAGCTGGAGACCATAAATATGTTAACCACCATACTATTTAAATATCTGGAATGCTGAATGCACTATACCTGTAAAGTCCCAAGGGAAAATTGAAATAAGCGGTCTTGGCAGCTTCACAGACTGGGCCTACCTATCTCTATTATCTCTCAAGTCTGCTAGTCCGTCCATACCCCAAATTTCTCCTCCTTATAGCCACCAAGATTGATTCAGATTTTGTCACCTGTTTGTCAGGGCCTTTATGCCATGCTAAGTCATTATTTTCTTAATTATGATTCCCTGAAAGAAAACACAATAGCTGGCTTTTCATAACATGTTAATTCCACACCATACAAACATGAGTTACATGAAGCATTCATTCAACCATGAAGTGTCCATGCTCCAGCTCCAATACTCTGATTCCACCTCTAGAAATGCTCATGGGACCGTCATCCACCAGCAATTCAGTGCTGACTTTCCTTCCTGTGATTTCTATGCAACTAAAAATTACCCTTTAATCATTATACAAACAGCAGCGTGGTGGCTCAGTGGTTAAGACCCTGAGCTTGTTGACCTGAGAGCCGGCAGCCCAAGTTTGAGACCCAAGCACCATGCGATGGAGTGAGCTCCTGTCCTCACTCCAGCTCCTGCCAACCTAGCAGTTCAAAAGCATACAAACTTGAGCAGATAAATAGGTACACTTTTGGTGGGAAGGTAACAGTGCTCTGATGTCATGCTGGCCACATGACTGCCGAAATGTCTTCCGAGAGTGCTGACTCAATGGCCTTGAAATGGAAATGAACACAGCCCCCTGTAGTCAGCAACGACTAGCAGAGTAAAATCTGCAGGGACTCCTTTACCTTTATACAAATTCCCTTAACCATCTTGCTGCTAGCTGTTTTTGGAAAACTTTATGAAAATATTAGACAGCTCCTTTGAGAAATATGTGGCATTTTTGTCATGTTTTGGTTATTTGCATAGTAACTATGACTGAAAATGTTTACATTAATTTGCAAGTTAGCTTAGAATCAGAACAATGTATACTGATGAGAGAATTGCCTTGTATGGAAGCAGTTTTCCTACTAACAGCCATTTATTCTACGCCACTTTGTACAATAACAGCCAACAACTGTAAACTGCTTTTATTGCCTGCTATTACCTTTTGACCCTTTAAATCTCAAGAAATTATGGCAGACAAATGCTTTATAGAAAAAGGATAGATGCTTAATTAGACTAATTAGAGTTCTTTATCAAGATCTTATTATGAGGACAATCCTAAATGAGGTTTCAATAGACCAAATCAGCTGCGCCAGAATTGCTGGGAAGCTTTGCTTAGCCACTGTGCAATTCTGCTGAGTATACATAATATACTAAAAGCAGTCTGAGAAGTTATTTCTAGAAAACTGAAATATAAAGATTTTCCTTATACAGAATGAAAATGTCATGATCCTTCCTGTCACAATGCAAACACTAGGGTGATACATGTTCCATAAATTCTCTTATTGTTGTTAGAAAACAATAATGCAGTAATGCTTCTGGCATAATGCAATGAAAACATCTTAAATGACATTTCATTTTTTTACTTTTCTCTCCCTTTCTGCCAATTTTCTTCCAAAGTAGGTTGGAAATGCCAGCTGGATTAAGCTCCGAAGCTATATAAATATATTACAGAAGAAAAAGTGAGCAAGTAGCCAAAACAATTTTAATAATGCTAGATACTACCATATTAATGCAATGGGAAGTATTTTTAAATACTACTTAGTTGGTTCCTTTTTCTTTTTCAACATACATTTTTAATGTAGAAACAGAATCATTTGTGATGCAAAGGCCAGAATCTCCTAATTTATGATTGTCTTAAATCGATAAGATTCTAATTTAATAAGTTTAAGAAAATTAAAATACAAATACTGAAAATCTACAAAGAAATACTATATCAATAATGATGCATTAAAAAGTATATTTTTCAGTGCAGCACAAGGCTAATTTCAAATGTTTCCTAAAGTATTTTTGATCTTGCAATCTGTTATGCATTATAATTATAACAAGCCTGTCAGGTATTCACAGCCACTGGAAACCCATACTTATGTATCAACTACAATCTAATTAGTATTTGAGCTTAAAAACAAATATTGTTTAGGATAAAGCAAGGAGAATTTTAAGTACACCTTATAGTAAAGTTGCAAATATTACCTGATACTTTGTTTGGGGAAGATTTTTTATCTAATACTATTGTCAAAAATGCTGATAATAATTACTTAGAGAATGACAAAATCTGGCCTAAAAGCATAAATATCCAAATGCTTTTTACACTTTAAACAATATAACTTACGTTATGACCGGCGGTTAAAACAATTACCTGATTTATATAATGTAATATAATTTATATAACACTCTAACTAACATATTAGATCAATGTAAAAATACTGAAATAAAACAACTGTTCCATTCCGCTGCAACTTTTTTCAGAGTTCATGCTCTCCACTCCTTGTAAGTACATGAAGCATGTTTAAGAAACTTAAATGAGATTCGAGAAAATAAAAATAAATAAATAAAATAAAAATATTATTTTTAAATTCATCATATTCTTCTTTCTGAGTTCTTTTTAACTACCCACTCCTAATTACAGAATTGAAAATGAAAATGAAAAATCAATATTTTAATACTGATCTTTATGCTTTTACCTCTTTAACTAGGCTCCCTGTAAGAGATGTTCACACATCTATGTTCAACATTGGATCACTGCAGGATCGTGCTGTAGCACTGATAATGCTCATGTGTGAAACAACCTTCACAAGTGGAGGACGACCAAATTTATTTATGAATCACCTAACAAAATCTCCAGCAATTAAATATAAGGCAGCTCATGCTGCTACCAAATGAAGTTTTTTCTAATTTAATTTTATACACATCTGCTTTACAATAGGCGCAGCTAAGTGTAAGGATGCTAAATCTTAGGTATGAGATGGCAGGATTTCAGCGTAAGGACTGTTCATTCCAATACATTGTTTTAAATAGAAGAAATAGACATTTCCACCTAGATGAGCATAGGATGCTACTGCAAATGATGCATATCTCTCTCAACACGAGAGAAAACAACAGACTCCTAAAAGTAAACACTTCACTCATCTTTTTTTAAAAAAGTATGCTAATTAATGTAGAGTGGCTTCTGAGAAACCAAGACAGACCAGCTCTAAACTGCATCCTGAGCTTTGAAATGAAATGGCTATAATATTAACAGATACACTGCCCAAATCTGTTTAGCCACTGCAAGTAATTCATTTGGTGAGAAATTGGTCATGCTGTGGAAAACAATTCTGATGCTTTGGAATTGCTGGTACATGTGTGTGAGAGAGACAGATGGCAATGGAGAGTCGTCTGTATTTCCATGCCGCTCCCTAACATGTTGTGCATGTTGCAGTTGGTACAAAAATCCCTGGCAGAACTCTTTGCCCTCTAGACATCAGCCAGAGGGCAAATCGTATGGCTGCTGTCTCTGGAGCTTGGCTTTTTGGGACCCAGATGCTGTCTCCTGAACTAGAGGGACGGGTAACATCAAAATGACAACCTGGATCAATATGCTTAGATGGCTTTTGCAGGTGTGTGGAAAGATGGGCAATAGCGGGATTACAAATCCTATTAAATATGGCACAGCACAATGCTCTCCCACGTTGCTTTTATTAATTTTTTAAAAAAAAAACAGGAAAAAGAAAAGGATGGAGTCAAAAACGAAACGAAATAATTCACTTCCCATCTAAAAGCTGCACTTCTCTTCACACCGAATGAGGAATCGACTCTCGCCGAACATTCCGGAGCATTTTTATTTTATTTTATTTCATTTTGGCGAAGTAAGTATTACACAGCATCCAACGGCTCCTGGGATACATTTCCCATCCCGGTTGCACTTGAGAATAAGTTCCAAGGAAGAAATCGGCGAATTCTATCAGGGTCCCGCGCTGGGTGGAGAAATGCTTTGGAATTGCTAGCCGCCTTTCTCGGCCACCCCGGGAAGCGACGGCGATTGAGGGGGTGGTGGGGAGAGACGCTGCCGGAGGTCATTCGTTCCGAAGACCCTTTCCCCGAGCTCGCCCCGCAACGCCTGTTCAGGGAAAGGGATGGAAAGGGAGAAAAGGAAGGGAAGCCACCACTACCCACTGACCTGACGGCAGGGACCCTCTCGCGCTTCCTTCAAGGCAGGGCGCCGTCCAGGACGGAGCTCGCTTCCCGGAGAGCCACCAACACGCTCCGCGAGCTGAAGCTGCCAAAGCCGGCGGGGCGGGGCGGGTCAGAGCGGCGAGCCTTTTCCCTGGGTGGAGCCATACCGCCGCTTCCATCCAATCAGCCGCTTCCGCCAGCCTCGACTAGCTCGGGAATGGCGAGCCGAAGCCAGAGCTGCGGGGCGCCGATTGCTTCGCTTCCCACGTTTCCTTTAGGCTCCGCATAGGAATGTGACCCGGAGGCTTGGTTAGTGGTCAGCTTTGCACTGCTTGGGGTTTTGAACCCGGGTTTCAGACATGCTGCCCCCGACCGCCAACTTGTAGAAAATCCTCCCAGCCTTTGTTGATGAATTCAGAATATTCCTGGAGGATGACTGCGAGACTCACTTTTTTCACCCTAGACCTGAAGTTAACAGAAAAGTTAAAAGAAACGAAACGAGAAATGGTGTTGGTTCAATTCATGAGAAATGAGAAACGGGGGGGGGGGGGGGAATCTAGCAAGAAAATGTAAGATTTCAAACCTAAAAAGTAGATAATAATAATAATAATAATAATAATAATAATAATAATAATAATAATAATAATAATAATAATAATAATAATAATAATAATCCTAGGCCCCTGGGTGGGACCCGACTAGTAATCAATGCCAAATCCGGCGAATCAACTGGCCGCTGTGATACAATCATATAATAATAATAATAATAATAATAATAATAATAATAATAATAATAATAATAATAATAATAATAATAATAATAATAATAATAATAATAATAATAATATCCCTGGGTGGGGCCCGACTAGTAATCAATGCCAAATCCGGCGAAACAACTGGCCGCTGTGATACAATTCTGTTGATGCAATAATAATAATAATAATACAAGTGAAGCAAATAGTTGAAGAAGAAAAACATGCACTGGCTGATTATTTAAAAGAAAGTCAAGAACATCTATTAATCGAAGTAAAGAACAAAAATCTATTGAAGGCCCAACAGACGAAACAAGAATACAAAAAAGATATGATAAAATTAAGAATGGAGAGTTGGCAGAACAAAGCATTGCATGGCCAATTTCTGGAAAAAATAAAAGATAAAGTGGACAGTGAAAAAACTTGGTTATGGTTAACAACAGGTACATTAAAGAAAGAAACAGAGTCACTAATCCTGGCTGCGCAAGAACAAGCTAGCCGAACAAATGCCATTAAGGCCAAAATCGAAAAATCCTCTGATGATGCCAAATGCAGACTCTGCAAAGAAGTTGATGAAACTGTTGACCACATACTCAGCTGCTGTAAAAAAAATCGCGCAGACTGACTATAAAATGCGGCACAATTCAGTGGCACAAATGATCCACTGGAATTTGTGCAAAAATTATAATATTAAAACAGCAGCAAACTGGTGGGAACATAAGCCTGAAAAAGTCATCGAGAGTCAGATGGTCAAGATCTTGTGGGATTTTCGCATACAAACGGATAAAATACTGGCGCATAATACACCAGACATCACACTGGTTGAGAAAAATAAGGTTACAATCATAGACATCGCAATACCAGGTGATAGCAGGGTCACCAAGAAGGAATATGAAAAAATCGCGAAATACCAGGACTTAAAAATCGAAATCCAACGATTATGGCACAAACCAGCAGTGGTAATTCCAGTGGTAATCGGCACACTGGGTGCTATTCCAAAAGCACTGGAATTACATTTAAAACAGTTAAAAATTGACAAAATCACCATCAGTCAAATGCAAAAGGCTGCACTGCTTGGATCTGCACACATATTATGAAAATACGTTACGACGTCCTAAGCCCCTGGGTGGGGCCCGTCTAGTAATCAATGCCAAATCCGGCAAAACAACTGGCCGCTGTGATACACTTCTGTTGATGCAATAATAATAATAATAATAATAATAATAATAATAATAATAATAATAATAATAATAATAATAATTGGACAGTGAAAAAACTTGGTTATGGTTAACAGCAGGTACATTAAAGAAAGAAAGAGAGTCACTAATCCTGGCTGCGCAAGAACAAGCTATCCACACAAATGCCATTAAGACCTAAATCGAAAAATCCTCTGATGATGCTAAATGTAGAGTTTGCAAAGAAGCTGATGAAACTGTTGACCACATACTCAGCTGCTGTAAAAAAATCACGCAGACTGACTATAAAATGCAGCACAATTCAGTGGCACAAATGATCCACTGGAATTTGTGCAAAAATTATAACATTAAAACAGCAACAAACTGGTGGGAACATAAGCCTGAAAAAGTCGTCGAGGGTCAGATGGTCAAGATCTTGTGGGATTTTCGCATACAAATGGATAAAATACTGGCGCATAATACACCAGACATCACACTGCTTGAGAAAAATAACGTTACAATCATAGATATCGCAATACCAGGTGATAGCAGGGTCGCCAAGAAGGAATATGTAAAAATCGCAAAATACCAGGACTTAAAAATCGAAATCCAACGATTATGGCACAAACCAGCAGTGGTAGTTCCAGTGGTAATCGGCACACTGGGTGCTATTCCAAAAGCACTGGAATTACATTTAAAACAGTTAAAAATTGACAAAATCACCATCAGTCAAATGCAAAAGGCCGCACTGCTTGGATCCGCACACATATTACGAAAATACGTTACGACGTCCTAGGCCCCTGGGTGGGGCCCGACTAGTAATTAATGCCAAATCCGGCGAAACAACTGGCCGCTGTGATACAATTCTGTTGATGCAATAATAATAATATGAATTGAACCAACACCAGCTGAAGAACTGGCGGCTGTGATTTCACATCGTTGGGTATATTATAATTTATATGTAAGTCGTTTACGGAACTCCAGAAATGAGGGCCTCCCTTGAAAAGGCACTGATAATGGTTCCTGGTGATTTTGGTGAATCTTCAGGAGACGATTCTTTGTTTAGCAAACTGTGAATTGTGTTATATAAAACTTGTTTTGTATATAATCAGTCACCATAAAGCAAACTTTGGTTTATCATTGTGGGTGAATATTGTATATGATGTAAAATTGGCATAATTTATAATTTTTTTATTTTTTTATTTGATTTGTCAATTGTTTACAAGATAATAGGTATAAGAATCAAGATGAGTATGAATGAAATGGGGACAAATAAATGGGGACAGTAGGACAGGAACGGTAGGCACGATGGTGTGCTTATGCACGCCCCCTTTACGGGCCTCTTAGGAAAATGAACAGATTCATTTTCACTCTCAACCTTGGATTCCAGATGTGAAGGGTGAGCTATGGTAGGTAGTATGCCAGTGGTAATTCAATCTGATACTGTCAGAATGCAGTCAAATCCAGAACTTTAAAAAAGGTAGTATAATTTTTTTTAAGAAAATGCAAAAAAGGTCAATTAAAAAAATGGGCTGTGGAAATTTTACACCCGACAGCCCAGGGATTTGTAGATCAGACCAGAAGGCTGTAAATGCAAGGATCAAAGCTAGATTTGAACTTTGAATGGAAAGAAAATACAATCACATGGGGAAAGTGAATGAGGGCAATTCAGTGGTATCCACAGATATAGAATATATTAGTTTGAGGAGAGCCACACTAAATATTGGTACACTGAGGTGTACGTGTGACACCCTAATGGGTATTGATGGCAATGTGTTCCAAACAGACCCTCTGCCCCACTTTCCAAATTCTTTATGCAATGTGTCATTAGCTTATAGATTTCCTGCCACAAGATATGTTAGAATGATCACTAGTTTATCGTTTTAAAAGCAGATTAGAAATAAATCAAAAAGGTGGTTGTTTTTTCTAATAAAGGAAAATATTTGTGAGGGGGTACAAATGAGGAGTCCTTGATGCTCTCTGAGGTTGGTTATTTTCTTGCAAATGTTTCATTACATAATCTAAGTAACGTCATTAGTGCTAGTTTTTTTTAAAGTACAGATTATGTTTGTTTGTTTGTTTCTTTTATGTGCCATCACTCAGAGTATAGTAGAGTTTCTGACTAAATACACTAGTGCATATAGTAACAATACATACAACCTACATTTAAAATGGCCCTTTACGTAGTGTCAATTGCAAATCTTAACCAAATTCCCTTATGGAGAACCCCATAGTAAGAGTTTTTTCTAAAGATCAGGAATGATGGCACTGTTTACATTTCCAATAGGAGAGAAACCTTAGCATTCCTACTCAGGATGTGCATGCTGAATGGGGAGGTTTCATTTAAAGTTCATGATCTGCAGAATCCTGAGTTCCAGCCCATATTGGATTTTATAAGTCAAAACCAACTGCTCTGAGAAGCCTATTGATAACCAGTTTAGCTCTTGCATCACTACAGTTCTCGTCTAGTAATAAATGAGCTGCTGCATTTTGAACCAACTTAGCTTCCAAATAGGCTTAAAGACATCCTATAGTAGAGTGAATTACACTAATGTAATCAGAAAGTAGAACTAAACATACATCTGCTTCTTTCTAGCCAGACAGTGAGATTTTCAAAGCAGGCAAAGCATTGACAAACGTCTTGATCCAATAAGAGAAGAAAGTATGCATTACCACTCTTTTGCCATTGTGTAGATTCAGACATGAGCTCATACCTGCAATTGGACAAATGTATTTCTGATCTGTCTCCCTGTATCACTTCTGCTTCATTTCCTGGTAAACCAAAGGGAACCATAGAGGCCACTTTCATATTCCCGAGCTGAAGCAGGTATTCAGTGGACTGCTTTCCAGATGACTGGGAATGCCCCAAGAATCTGTTGGAACCAATTGCATCCATAAAGCACATAGGATAGACCAACTTAATGAACCCTCCTGGCTTGTGGGAAGTTGAGGCAATAATGGCTATTTATTTATTTATTTATTTGATTGCTTGTTTGTTTGTTTAGAAAATTATATGGCTGCCCACTCAATATCAGTGACTTTGGGTGGCTTACAAAAAATGAAAAAAAAAACCATATACACCTTTGAGTGGGCTACCCTCATTTATTTGCTCACAAGCTGTATTAACCAGTAGATAACAATGGAAAATTGTCAAGACTTTGTAGCAATCATGGCACAGTTCCCAAATCAATGCAGGTAGTTAATATATCTTTGTCAAATCTATCCTTTTTATGTAGAATAGTTATCTTTCAGAGCTTTTCAGCACAAGGTTCCATAGAATCATTGAGAAACAACATTAGAAGGGGTCATTTATTGCATTAAGCCCAACTTGTTGTTTGGTGTAGGAATCTAAATTAAAGCATTGGAGACAAATGTATTTATTTATATCCCACCTTTATTATTTTTACAAATAACTTAAATCAGTGCACATGCTAAATAAACCTTCCTCCTTCAATTTTCCCCACAACAACACCTATGCAGGGTGAGTTGGGCTAAGAGAGAGTACCTGGCCCAAGGTCACCCAACTGGTTTTCATGGCTAAGGTGGGACTAGAACTCACAGTCTCTGACTTAACCACTAGACCAAACTGGCTTTTTCAAATGACTGTCTAGTCTCCATTGAACACATCCAATGAAGTGAAGCCCCACCTGTCCAATTAATTAATAGGCTCCACAACAAAACTGCTTTTACATTTAGACAGTTTCTTCTTACATTGAATCTGCTACTTTCCTGCAATTTAAATTAATTACTGCACAACTATTTATTATGTAACATCCTTTCAGGTAGATGAATTATACTGAATTATTATATTTATTAAATCTCCCTTTGGACTTTTCTGAGAATTAAACAGTCCCTTAAATCTCTTCATAACATTTAGTTTATAGTTTTCTAATTATTATTTTTGCACTTACCTGCTACAATTTCAGTGATTTTTTAGAAATTAAAATGTGATATCTAGAACTGGATATACTTCTGTTGTATCTGATTGTATCAGCAAAAAATGGAATCATTAATTATCATGATTGGAAGACCATTCTTGGAAGGAAAATGCATCTGGTTCAATTCCAAGCCAGGAGAAAGGCACTGGAAATAAAATGGAGGCTGGAGGCTGATTGAAAAGAAGATCCATTTATTGGTGAACAGAACCACCAGGGTTTGTGGTTCTGGTGCAGCTGAACAAATGGTTGAATTACTGTTATTAGAAATATTTATTTTAATTGTTTTATTGTCTTTTAATGTTGTAAGCCCCTCGGTCATTAAGAGGTGAGATTGGCAGCAAACAAATGAAATCAATGAAATCAATGATTCAAATTCCACGGGTAAACTGTGCGATGATATGTGGGAGATTAAAAAGAGAGGAGGGGATAAATATTTTGAGTCTTGCAAGTTTGATGTTAGCCCCTTGAAGTACATAGGAAGCACAATCAGTTGCATCAGCTGTATCTTTATTGTAAGATTACATTAAATAGAATCTTGCAAGATTGAAAGCGTTTCTTCCTTCCTTTCCTTTTAATATCCCAAGGTCAATTTCACATGCTATCACGCTCCAACATTCTACTGATGCACTTGCTTTTTGTTTTATAAGTGAAGAACTTTGCAATCAACTCTGAAAATCTATTTTGTTATTTTTAGACTATTTTTAAATGTTTTTAGATAACAATAGGTGGGTATCTTCTAGAATCTTAGTTACCCCACCCAGTTTTATGTTATCTGCATATTTGATGAGTATACTTTCTAATACTTTATTTAAGTCATTAAATTTCAAAAAATACCAAAGAGCACAAGACCCAGAACTGAACCATGTGACACTTCATTTGATAATTCTTTTCAAACTGAAGATTTAGTGATGGACATTCTTCCAGTACAGTTTCTGAACCATCCATGCTGCCATGCAATTATGATTCCATTCAGTTCACATTTACCTTGCTTAATAATCTGACTGAATCTGCTACTGCTATGCAGAAACAAGATAAATTGGATCTACAGTAGGGGTGTCAAACTCTAGGCCCAGGACCCGGATACGGCCCATAGGGTACTTAGATCTGGCCCGTGGGGCCACCCTGGAAACAGTGAAGGACCAGCCCACGGTACTTCTACCAGGGAAAACAGTGCTCTGCTTTCGCTGGCAGATGGTTGCAGGAGAATGTGGCAGCAAAAACAGAGCCCATTTTCGCTAACAGAGTGCTTGGACCACCACAGGCCCCCCCCCAACTCAAGTGACATCAAGCTGGCCACGTCCAAACTGTCCATGCCCACCCCAAACCCCTGAGGTTGAACACAACCCTGATGCGGCCCTCAATGAAATCAAGTTTGACACCCCTAGTCTACAGCATTCCTACCTTCTATTAAGGGAGTTATTTACTCAAAAAAGGAAATTATTCTTTTGACAATTTGTTTTGGAAATATCTATAATGAGTTAAATGAATTAAATGCATTTTTAAAAAATGCTTTTAAATTAAATTGTGTCAATGTGAGACTGACTTGTCTATAGGTCACAGAATCTTCCCTCTCCCCACCTTTTGAAAATAGGGATATTTCTTAGCCTCCCATTTATGGATTTTTCATCAGTTCACCAAGGTTTTTCAAAGGTAATGTTCATCCCAAATCATCTGGTGGTTTCTTCGGTACAGCACTCATCCCTTTCTGTTACTATTATTCTTTTTGAACAAATTGTATCCTTCAATAGCTATATTCCAACGATGGGAAATATTCGACCAGATTTCCATTATCTCTATTTAGATGTCTGTTTCCCAGTTACAGAAGAGGAAAGAAAAAGGCTTCACATAATAATCATTTGGGAACATTTTGTCAGTATGTGCTTGTACATCTCCATCTAGACACACGCACAAACACACACAAACAATTTCATATGAAAAGTCAAATGATACCTCTTTCTTGTTCTTTTAAGATATACCTCTTCTTTTCTAATAAGTACTTGGCCTTATGAAAAGAAAAGATAACCAAGTAGCCTGCTCACACTGTAAGGTGGAATAGTACGGTCTCATATACTACAGTGATATAATTATTGGGGTTAAAAAATAGAACAGAAATATATAATCACATCAAGATCTCTACAGAATGTACTATGAAAAAGCAAGAGTAGGATTATGTAGCCTCTTACATGAGATTTAACGCCTGCTCTCAAACCCACCCAATAATGCAGTTTGTGCTACCAGCTGAGAATGAAAAAAACAATAAAGTTTGTATCTATTCTTGAGATTACATGGTATATTGCACTCTCCCCTGATTTAAGAGGACTGAATTTCTATTCAGATTCAAAATCTAAAAAAGCCTACATTTAGTAATAACAGAAGTTATGTTTGTGTGTGCTGTGGGAAGTATAAAAGTTATCTTCATATATCACAAACAACTCTGGCAAGCTGTCAAAGAGGTATTAATTGTTTGGATAATGTTTTCCTGGCATTTTAGTTAGACTTCTATAAAGCTTTAGTTAAGCACTATTTAATACTTTCTTATAGTTCTAAATAAGCAGCTCCTGCTTTATGCTTTCCAATTTCATTAGCATCCAAGCTGTATTCATTGATTATTCAATAAGTATAGAATGGTTGAGATTCGATATACAGGTTGTCTTCGCTTACTGAAGTCTTGTGCAGCAAACTGTTCAAAGTTACAATTTGGGCACTTTGCAATTGGTGCACCATGTGCAAAGTTCACAGTCACATGATCACCATTTAAGACTTTCACAGCTGGCTTCCAACAAGCAAAGTCAATGAAGAAACCAGCAAAAAGTTACAAGTAGTGGCCATATGATATCCAGGGGTGGGGTTCAAAAATTTTAGCAAGGAGTTCTCTGCCCAGTTGCTGTGTAGGCATGGGCGTGGCCTAGTCGGCCGACTGGAGGAGCATTTTTGCCCTCCGCAGGCTCCAGAGGCTTTCCTTGAACCTCTGGGAGGGCGAAAACGGCCTCCCCAGGCTCCAGAGGCCCACTTTTCACCCACCCTGAGCCTCCGTGCATGCATCCAAAACATGGAGACTCCTGGAAGGGAAGGGGATGGATGGGTGGGTGGGGTCAGCCAGTAGTGGAATTTGGGGGTTCTCTGAACTGCACAGACTCTTAGCTAGAGGTTCTCCCAAACCCCTGCAAACCCCCAGCACCTTTAGTTGTTCAGCGCAGTGATATGCTTAATGACTGATGTAAGTATGATCTGATCATTTGATGTTTCATTTAGTCTGTATCATTCAGTCACAGAATTGCCTGTCCCAGTTAAGGTCAGTCAATGAGAACTTTCTGTACATAGCAATTTGTATTTAAAATTTTGCGCACTAAACAAAGAAGAATTTGGAAGATTATCTAAATATATTTGTCCAGTATGACTTCTGAAGGAAGATATAGCGGATTGAAACAATGACCGTGAATAGATGAGCTATTCAAATGAGATGATTGGTGATCACCTACAGGCACTCTGAACAGTTGCTCCTTGTGAAATGTTCAAAAGGCAGTGGTCGCTAGTGGGTTTTGAGCACCAGAAAACAATGAGAATAACCATCTTGCTTACCACCACAGTCAGCAGCCTTATAAGGATACTAAGTTTACAAACTTCTTTTCAAATCACATTCAGAAATGGCTTGTTAACTACTTTTAAGCTATTAGAGACCTTTGGATTGTTCAATCTGAAAAAAGTCAGTTTGCCTTCAATTCTAGACATCAATCAAAATTTAATCAGATTTTTTTTAATTGACAGAAAAAGTTAAATAAGACTGATCTTAGAAAGTTGCAAAGAGATTAACGGCCCAGAGACATTTAGAATAAGAGTTTAGAGTTAATTATAAAGACTTTTTCCTGTGAAAAATATGTTTGCATTTTTCTCAGGATACAATAAAGGTAAGTAATTTTAAAAATTGAACACGAGGGAACTAAAGATTTTAGTTAAAAGAAAAAAGGCTGATTTTTTTCCTTTAACTAAACACATCTAATTAATAGTTTATTAACTGGTACTAATAAAGGATGCAATATCCTTTATTATATGGATATAATAGTTTATGCATATTTTTTAAAAAATTGGATTTACAAAGGAGGCCTATTAAAGTTTTGAAGAATCTTATGGGAAAGGACAAAGAAGAAACAAAAACTCAAAAGTCTACATTATTTAAATGGACTAAAGATTAAGACTGTTAGAAGTAAAAGAAAGGAATATAAAGTTGATTTATCTGATCAAGATTAAAATAAGATATATTATTTCTGGTATCCCTTAATAGACTTCCTACTCATTCTAGGACTAAAAAGATGGATCTAAATAAGAGATAGGATATGGGATGAAGATACCATTTTTTGTAAACAAAGAAGGAGTGAAGAGTTACAAACATTGTTTATGCTTGTGATGAAAATTGAAGTCATTTTTATATAGTTCTTTTTTTCTTTACTATATTCTTTCATTTTTCTACTCTTCTCCTTTGCACCTTTCACTTTTTCTTTCTATTTTTTTTCTTTCATTTTGCATTAAATTTTAATTAAATAAATTTTAATTATTGTAATTAAAATCCTTAACAAAATTATATAAGAAATAAATATATTTGTTTAGTACAACTTGTCCTCAGGTTAAGGAAGATGTTGTTATCATGATACACATAAAATAAGTTCTATGTATGGTATATAATATTATGAATCCCAGCTTCTTTCCACAGCTATCCTTTGTTCTTTCAAGTCTCCTCCTCTGTATTTGCATAAATTTCATCTTTATATTAATTTTAGTTTTCTTCAAATAGTCCAATGAGTCCTTTGAGATATATACAGTAAATGAAGATTCTATTTTTAAGCAATAAATGTCAGCATCTCCCAACTTGTTCAAAGGGTACAGAATGCCAACTCCACGAATTTCAAATAAGTATCATGACTATACTGGCTGGGAATTAGGGGGAATGTAGTTTAGCACATAACACGGGTGCCAGCCAGATTAGGGAAGGCTAATAATTACATTTTAATTATCTCTATTGCCCATAGTATTTTTGAAAAGCTTTCACTGTGGCTTTTAGTCCCTTGATATATTATAGGTGGATTTCAAGGATCATGAAATGTCTGCTTTCATCTTTTTTATTAGAGAAGGAGAAGAATATTTTCACCAGGAACTCATAGCTAGAGCCTGGTATTTTAAAAAAATATATGCTTAGAATTATAGTCTTACAAATCACTCACAGTGCCATCTATGAATCCAGGTCAACTTTCTGCTGTCCACTCCTACTCTATGCTATTTAAAACCTTCATCCTCTTCATTTTCATAGTGGGATATGAATTTCTTTTTATTTCCTTCCTTCCTTTGTCAGCCTCTGCTTTCTCAATTGTGTACCACTTAGTTATGTGGCTCTCCAGATTTTCTAGTAATTATCTTTATAGATATTAAATTCTTTGATGCCACTATTGGTCCAGATTATATATATTTTTCTTATCAGCAAATAAAACATTCATCAAGGTATGCCACAATTATTTAGATAGAAAACATAATAAACACATCATTTAACTTAATAATAACGATAATAAATGTGTAAACTGCAACAGATTAAATGCTCCATTCCAAACAGTGTCACAAGGCTGGAACAGATTGAGAACCTCAATGAACCATCAGCATCTCTGTCTGGCTTGGGTTCAAATTCAACCTGTTGTGTCTTATTCCGGTTAGATCTGCCTTCAGATGCTGGCATAAGACTTCAGCAGCATGGCTGCTTCAGGCCAGTGCAACTGGATATCATCAGCGTACTGATGATACTACATTCCAGATTCAACACTTCGATGTTGAAGTGAATCCCTCATTGCCCTTTTTGAATAGCTGATTCAAAGAAATTATTTGGAGCACTAGGATGATAAACCTTGGAAGCATCTTTGTAAACCCATTAGAGTTACAGAAGAAATGGCAGCATAGTTTGCATATAATAGTATGAAAATTCAGTGCTGAGCTAAAAATATCTGGAGCATATTCTAGCTTCCTAAAAACCTTAGCAACATCATTTATATATACAGGTAAGAATAATCAATATGTCTTATACAAATTAATTTTCCTTTTAAGAATCTCTACCATTTAGGACTACAACTTTCCCAAGACCGGGATACACAAACTGCTTTCATGAGCAACTGGAGAGCTGATGATGATATTGCAGGAAAGATAGTGATATCACAGGAAGTGTTGTGTTGAGGAAGAAGGCAGGGATGAAAAACAAAAAAGAGTGAGAAATGTGGTCGATATCATGATTTCATGTCATTTTGAAGTCTTTTAAATGAACAAATAAATAATTGGCCAGCTTGTTAAAAGGATAAAAATGGAAGCAATTTCCCTCCAGCAGACTCCTACTTGATCTAGAGAACCAGATAATGACCATTTCCCAGATAAATTTTGATCATAAAATAAATTAGCAGGAAACTACATGTTGGTTATGGATTGGCCAGCTCCGTTGAGGATCCTTGAGATGAGATGGGCAGCAAATAAATCTAACAATTAAATAATAAAATCAACAATTTATTTTTGTATGCATGTTTCCCGTAGTCCCAATCCCAAGGGGAAAAAAAAAACAGTTTAAATTAAAATTAAGTATCTCTGTGATTTGTCATTTTCTTTATCATTGTAGTCAATGCAATATCTAAACTATATGTTAGGCTAATTGGTAATTAACATAATCTTCCTAGTTCCCTGCAATAATTAAGTCCAATAAATTAAAAGAAGAGGATCTGCTATAAAACCCCAGTGAAGTTAATTAAAATGGAAGAAAGCTATTTTCCAGGCTAGTTTTTACATACTTTTGATCAGATGCGAGATTTTCTGCATATTAGACTGTTTTCAAACACCATCATCAAAGTTTGCTTATTGTTATTACACTGATTCATGTCAGAAGCACCTACCAACTGCTTCTAGGTTGAAAGAATTAGCCAGTGACATCACCATTGCCCAGGGATTACCTGAGGGGTTTCCTTTCATGTCCCTGTTACTATCTCACCATACTGGTACCTATTTATCTACTTGTATTTCCAAGTTTTCAAACTGCTAGGTTGGCAGGAGCTGGGACAAATTGACGGGAGCTCATTCCGTCCCACAGCTTGTGCTTTCAGGTTTCGAACTGCCAAACTCTGAACTGCTTAATGGTCTTTTGCCTCAGTGTCCTAACTAGGTGAGTTACCGCGGCCCAGGATATTACTCTGATATTATTTTTAATATTGTTCTCTTATTAAGTATAGTATATTCAATGTGAGCATGTTTTTCACTGATTATATTGCCATCATTTGTTGTTTCCCTTTCTCGCTAAACACACTCTTAATGAAAAAAGCAAGCTTACATAAAATGCAATTGTCAGGCATATTTAGCTCCACTCAAATCTAATACGAATTGTTAATCTCTTTCAGTCCATGGCTGCTGACAATTTGCATAGCTCAGTAAATTAGAAATCTGTTCTATTTTTTTAAAAAAAAATATTTACTATGTATTATATTAAGTTTTTTTATCACAAGGCTACCTAAAAGGAATGAAATCCTTCAGTGCCCAAAATCCGAAGTATAATCTGTGGAACCAAGTTGTGTTTCAAAATTTGGACAACAGTGATGGCCGGATTTTTCATGACTATCTTACTTAACACTCAGTAAACAAGGGTGGCAAACGTTTGGTGTAGCAGCCAAGTTAATGAGGGCTAGTAGCATTATTAGTATTTGGGGATCCATTTTTGTTCCCAGGAGGTTGCCCGGAGGCCTGCTAGGCCAAAAAGGAGGGTGGAAAGAAAAAGAAGAAAGAAAGAAAGAAAGAAAGAAAGAAAGAAAGAAAGAAAGAAAGAAAGAAAGAAAGAAAGAAAGAAAGAAAGAAAGAAAGAAAGAAAGAAAGAAAGAAAGAAAGAAGAAAGAAAGAAAGAAAGAAAGAGGAGTGGAAGAAAAAACAGAGGGAAGAGAAAAAGAAAGAAAGAGAGGGGAGGAGGGAAAAAGCAGAGGGAGGAAGGACCACAAACCTGGCACTAGACACAGCTTCAGAGGACACCTTGAAAGAGCACAGCAATTCAGGACTGGAAGGGACCTGGAGGTCATCTAGTCCAACCCCCTGCTCCAGCAGGCCATAGTTAAAGTGAGTTTCTGTCTTCTGACACCCCCCAGTCATATGACTACATAGCCATGTCCACCCAGTCACATGACCCCCCACCAAGCCACACCCACAGAACTGGTAGGAAAAATTTTTAGATTTCACCACTGCCCTGAATCCTTTTTGTGCCTTATAAAACGCACATGTTTGGCTTGTTTTGAAGGCTCATGACGTTTTGTAATACTTAAATTCATTTCCGATTTGAAAAAGTAAATATTCCTTGGGATATGGTTTCAGAACTTCAACTGCAAAGTTCATTAGTCCATGTCAGTTTTTCAGAGTTCACTAAGCCATAGCCCTGTGTGTCTGTGTGTGCGTGTGCGTGTGTGTGTCCGTGTGCATTGTACTTCCAGACCATTGGCAGCTTGTTCTTACAAAAAGTATCCAAACATTTGACAGCCTTTATTTCTTTCACCAGATTTTAAAAGCCCAGATGGTGTAAAAACATATTGCTATGGGGCTGCCATAGAATACATAGCTTTGTTCGTTTCTAGCTGTTTATTTATTTTTGAATAGTGATGACTTTGAATGGCTAGTGACTGTTCTGTCCCAAGCCTCTACAATATATACGGACGCAGACTTGCTGTCTGCCACAACTAAGGAGGAAGATAAGCAACCCCTTGGCTGGGAGCCCAGAAAGGTATCTCTATGAAACAAGGCTTGAACTCACGGAATTCTCCCAATCTTTCTCTACGGTTGGATCAGTAAATTGTTGTTTCCTGCAAAATTCCCCTCCCATCGCCTCACCTATAAGCTCTCCGGGAGGGGACACCTGTTCCTATTTCCTTATGTGACCCTTTTTTCAAAGCTGCTCCCTCCTCCTCGCAACCCTATGCATACGTACATCAGGGACAGCCTCCCTCTGTTCTTCCTCACTGCTCCCTGACTCTGACGCCACTTGGTAGCCAACAGGCCTCTCTAGTCCTTGCTCTGACTCCAAACACCCCCCAGAGTCTTTCTCAGCCTCCAGGGGAGTCCCATAGTGTTCATGGCTGTCAGATTCCACCAACAGCTCAGCCGGCCGTTGTTGGGCCACAACAGCGGCTACTGTATTATTTAATAGAAAAGATTTTGCAGACTTGAGGTTTAGGTTTGGAAAGAGTTTGGAAACTGAAATGTTATTAGAAAGGTATTGAAGTTGGGTTTTTGTATAGTGTCCTATCAAAACCTTTATTAAAGGTTTTAATAAAATACAAACTATTAGTAATTAAACTAAAATTAAACTAAAAAAACATAAAATACACAAGGTTTGAAACATTTTAAAAGTATACACATATTTTCATGCACACCCACACACACACACACAATCTAAAAAAGGGAAACATACAAGTTAATGTATAGCTGGCTAATCTATAATATACAGTGTTAACTAGCAAACTAAATTCTCATTAAAGCTGGTTTGAGGCAAAGGTCATTGTTTAATGGTTTTTAAATCCTCCTTCTTCTTGTGCCATATTCGTCATTGGACTTCGGCGATCCTATTTTTATCAACAGCCGCACAAAAAAGGGCTGTTGAGTTTTATCCAAACCAGTTCCTTAGATTTTGAAGCCATGGTTTTCTTCTTCTGCCTGAACCTCATTTGCCTTCAAATTTTCCCTGGAGGATTAAGTGAAGTATGCCGTATATTTCTGGGTGTCGCATCACATGTGTAAAATATTCTTTCGCTTTTCTACAGTTTTGATGATTTCAGGCAACATTGTATGTGGTAGTAGGATTATTGCCTGAAAGCAGCAGGAAAGTATAAAATTGTGCTGTGCACCCTTGGAATTCATACATTTTTTAAAAAAATTTGGCATATGGCAAATATATGGACTTACAGTAGTTCAAATGTTAATGTCCAGTCCATCTAGCCATTCAAGGACAGGGTGGTTTATGCTGAAAAAAATCAGACATTGGGACGATGTAAGCTCTTGATGGACATTTGGACACAATGTGATGGATGTTTTGTTGAGGAGCACCACAGTCACACTGAGGAATAGAGACAAGACTCCAGTTAAACAAAGAGTCCTGGCAGACACGATGTTGGGTGTCTATGTACTATATTTATACGGTATTGGTGAGATGCGGATAGTACAAATGTCTCTGTAATACAGGTACTTGTGGAGCGCAAGCTCTGTTGTTTCTCTATGTACAGAATCATAGGGGCATTGGCTCTCTAGGTGTTTCTTGCACTGGTCTTCAAGGACAGGTGAGGGTAGGGCATGACCAGAGGTGGTTTCCTACTGGTTCGGCCTGGTTCGGCTGAACTGGCAGTGGTATGCCGGCTTAGGTTGCAGAACTGGCAGCGACCCAGGCTGGCCAGAACCCCCGAACTGGTGCCTCGGTCACCGCAATCGCCATCTTTTTTTTTTACTTCTGCGCATGTGCAGAACAATTTCTATTGAACTGTGCATGCGCGCGCACTTGCAAAGCGCGCCCACGAGCAAACTGGCAATAACACTGGCCAAGACCCACCTCTAGGCATAACATTGTGCCAGAATGAAGACCCTAGGTGGCTAGGTACCTTAAGGTTAATTAAGCATGCCAGGGGAAAAGGAGAGAACCTGTTGGATCTACTGGCAATGAAGGTTGGGGACCTGTCTGGGTCCAATTGGCATTCTTTTTCTGCTACAAGCTTTATATAGTAAGGTAATTTTTGTAAACTTACCTGGCTTTACATTCCCCCTTCATACTTACCTTTCCACACAATTTCCAGTTTTCCAGCTTGCTCAACACACTCCTTATTTTGAAAACTGTTATTGGAAATGTATTTTAATATAAGTACCATTTTGAGCTGAAGTCTTCCTCTCTGTACAATTGATATATGTATATTTAAAATAGAGTTACTGGTGATTATCTTTTCCCACCCATCATAGGTATTGTTACATTTCTTCATCACATTGAAAGGCCCCACTCTGAAGATGGAATTCTTACATTAATTTCCTGTTTCAGTATGATCAGTGCCAGAACTTTCTATGCTGAAATACACTGACACCTGATCATGCAAGAGAGACTTCTATCAAGCTCACTCATAGTGCCATTCAATGTTCTGTTTGGGTATATGGCCTGCGAGCATTAGCATCTTCCTGGAAGTTTCTCTAAAGGATAATGTAGTTCCACAGTCACTGTCTGTTCTCCTTCTCTTGGAACACAAGAATAAGCATTGAAGTCACACCACCATAAAGAAAGATTATAGGAAACCTTGCCAAAAATTAAGTCTTATCTAAGAACAGCTCTTGCAGAAATACTAGACTGCAACCTTCTGGGAAGGGGGGGGGGGGAATAACCAGGCCGGGAGGGAAGCCAGTGCCAGACAAACAGGTGAGTCCAGGAGGGAAGTGAGCGGGGCGGGGGGGGAGAGGGAACAAGTGATTCCAGTAGAGGGTTGTTTTATTACAACGGTCGCGGGGAGGGGGGGATGCGAGGACAAGAGAAGATCGCAAGGTCGGTTGGGAGACCGTGGCTGCTGGCTACGCCCGGTCGTTTGTACCAACCCCCGCAACCTAGGTGGTCGGGAACTACAGAGACAGGGCCTGCGGCTGATGCTTTGCAATGCAAGGTCTGTGACCAACAAGGCCCCCCTCATTAATGAGTTGATCTCTGAGGGGGAGCTGGACCTTGCAGGAATAACGGAGACCTGGTTGGGTCACGAGGGTGGTTTACCCCTCGTGGAAATGTGCCCACCGGGTTTCCATGCATTCCATCAGCCTCGGGCCCTGGGTAAGGGTGGAGGGGTGGCGGTAGTTATTCGGGACTGTCTAGAGCCGAGGGAGTTCACTGTTCCTCAGATACCCGGGTGTGAGTCACTAGGTGTGAAATGGGGCCCAGGGAGGCAGTGGGGTCTGCTGATTGTATACTTGGCTCCTCGCTATACGTCAGCAGCCCTGCCCGAGCTCCTCGAGCTGATCTCGGAGACGGCGGTGGAGATCCCCAAACTTTTGGTTATGGGGGATTTCAACCTGCCGTCGACGGGAAAAGCATCCGAGGTGGCTTGGGAGTTCATGGCTTCCATGACAGCCATGGGCCTGACCCAACTAATTCAGTGCCCCACACACGAAGGTGGCCACACACTGGACCTTGTTTTTGTATCTGAGCAGTGGACAAGTGATCTGGGAATAGGGGATTTAGATATTATTCCCCTGTCATGGTCAGATCACTCATGTCTCCGACTAGACTTCCCTGGCGCTACCCCCCACCGCGAGGAGGCGGAGCCAGTTTGTCCAAGCTGGTACCGCCCCAAGCACTTGATGGAACCGGATAGGTTCCAGACGGAGCTTGGGCCACTACCTGTAGCCCTGACCCGCGCTCGGTCGGAGGACCTAGTGGCCGCCTGGAATAGGGCGACGGCTGGGGCCTTGGACCGGGTTGCGCCTTTGCGACCTCTCCTACGGCAGCGACCCACCCGGGCTCCTTGGTATATCGAGGAGTTGAGGGTGATGAAGCGCCACAGGCGACGTCTAGAGAGCAGGTGGAGGTCCTCACGCTCCGAGTCTGACCGAGCACAGGTAAGAGCCTATTTACGGACCTACCTTGTGGCATTGAGAGCGGCCAAACGCAGACATTGTGCCGCTCTCATTGCGTCTGCGGATAACCGCCCTGCCGCCCTGTTTAGGGTGACCCGCTCTCTCTTGTTGCAAGAGACGCGGGGGGCACCCTTACAGGGAAGAGCAGAGGAGTTTGGGGAATATCTGCAGAACAAAGTCGCTCAGATCCGAAGCGGATGGGCCCCCTCCAGTGGACTGGACGGGCCGTCTACAGCGAGTCTTGTGAGACCACTCTGGGAGGAGTTTGACTCTGTTGCCCCCGAGGACTTAGACAGGTTGCGTGGACGGCTGCGACCCACCACATGTTCAATGGACCCGTGCCCCTCCTGGATGGTACTGGCAGCCTGGGAGGTGACATGAGGCTGGCTTCTGGGCCTGGTGAATGCCTCATTGGGTGAGGGATCCTTACCAACTGCCTTGAAAGAGGCGGTGGTGAGGCCCTTACTCAAGAGGCCTTCACTTGACCCAATGGAGCTAGCTAATTATCGTCCAGTCTCTAACCTTCCCTTCCTGGCGAAGGTTGTTGAGAATGTGGTGGCGCAGCAATTTCCACGTCACCTCGATGAATCCGACTATCTAGACCCACGCAAGTCCGGCTTCCGACCCAGGCACAGCACAGAGACAGCCTTGGTCGCGTTGCTTGATGATCTCTGGAGGGCCAGAGATAGAGGTTGTTCCTCTATCCTGGTCCTATTAGACCTCTCAGCGGCTTTTGATACCATCGACCATAGTATCCTATTGCGCCAGCTGGAGGGGATGGGAATCGGAGGCACCGTTTTACGGTGGTTCGGCTCTTACCTCTCCGATCGGATGCAATATGTGTTGACAGGGGGGCAGAGATCGACCCTGAGGCCACTCTCTTGTGAGGTGCCGCAGGGGTCGGTCCTCTCGCCCCTTCTGTTCAACGCATATGTGAAGCCGCTGGGCGAGATCATCCGTGGTTTTGGGGTTGAATATCATCTGTACGCTGATGATACTCAGCTGTACATCTCAACCCCAAACCACCCCAACGAGGCTGTCGAAGTGATGTCCCGGTGTTTGGAAGCCGTCGGGGTCTGGATGGGGGACAACAGACTCAAACTCAACCCTTCCAAGACTGAGTGGCTGTGGCTACCGGCACCTCGGTTCAGCCAGCTGATTCCATCGCTGGCCATAGGGGACGAGTAATTGCCCCCTGTGGAATGGGCGCGCAATTTGGGCGTCCTCCTAGATGCCCGGCTGTCAATGGATGACCATGTGGCAGCCGTGGCAAGGGGGGCGTTCCACCAGGTTCGCCTGGTGCGCCAATTGCGCCCCCTACTGGACCGGGATGCCCTACGCACAGTCACTCATGCGCTGGTGACGTCTCGTCTAGACTACTGTAATGCCCTCTACATGGGGCTTCCCTTGGGACGCGCCCGGAGACTGCAGCTAGTCCAGAACGCGGCCGCGCGGGTAGTCATGAGGAGTACTAGATACTCCCACGTAACACCACTCCTGCGTGAGCTGCACTGGCTGCCTGTGGTTTTTCGGGTGCGTTTCAAGGTTCTGATCACCATGTTTAAAGTGCTCCATGGCACAGGACCTAGTTACTTGCGGGATCGCATCCTCCCACATACATCCCTGCGGCCAATTCGCTCTCACAGGGAGGGGCTTCTCCAGGTGCCGTCCACTAGGCAATGCCAGCGGGCGGCGCCAAGGAGCAGGGCCTTCTCTGTGATGGGCCCAACCCTCTGGAATGACCTCCCCCCCGATATCAGAACCACCACGGACCTCCGCTCCTTCCAACAAAAATTGAAGACTCACCTGTTCCGATTAGCTGGCCTGGCATAATTATAATTGTTATAACTGTTACCTCCTGGAAATATACTTTGACTGGTTTTTTAAGGGTATCGTTTTAAATTTAATTGATCTTAGGGGTTTTAAAGCCATATTTATATTCTCGCTGTACAGTTCTTTTAATCTTTTTTAACCTCCTCCATATTTATATTTATATTTATATGTATACCTATTCACTTATGTATTTGCTGTGTGGACTGTACACCGCCCCGAGTCCCTTTTGGGAGAGGGGGCGGTCTAGAAGTGCGAATAAATAAATAAATAAATAAATAAATAAATAAGTAAGTAAGTAAGTAAGTAAATAAATAAATAAATAAATAAATAAATAAATAAATAAATAAATAAATAAATAAATAATAAATAAATAAATAAATAAATAAATAAATAAATAAATAAATAAATAAATAAATAAATAAATAATAAACACCCATCACTCACAGTCTGGCAATAGAACTTATATTTCAACTAATGCCACAGAGAAGCATTCTTTTCCATCAGTCCTCATTCAACTTAACAGAATAACAGAGTTGGAAGGGACCTTGGAGGTCTTCTGGTCCAATCTCCTGCTCAGACAGGAAACCAGAGGTGGGTTGCTCCCAGTTCAGCCCTACCCACCCAGATGCTTCTGCACATGCACAGAAGCTTTTGCACATGCACAGAAGCGTTGCGCGCATGCGCGCACGCCCGAACCGGTAGTAGAAAAATTGGCAACCTACCTCTGCAGGAAACCCTATACCAGGGGTGTCCAAACTTGGCAACTTTAAGACTTGTGGACTTCAAGTCCCAGAATTCCCCAGCCAGCTCTGCTGGCTGGGGAATTCTGGGAGTTGAAGTCCACAAGTCTTAAAGTTGCCAAGTTTGGACACCCCTGCCCTATACCATTTCAGACAAATGTCCAATCTCTTCTTAAAAACATCCCGTGTTGGACTACCCACAACCTCTGGAGGCAAGTCATTCCACTGATTTAACTTAATTTAACTTAATGGAAATAATTTGTTTTCAAAATTTCTATCATAAAAAATAGGATTAAAGGTTTCTATTTTCATTAGTTCCTCCCCCCTCTATTTATTTCTCTCTTTCTCACTTCCTGGTTTCTCTTGTTTCAATTGTATTTTTGCTTCCTATTATTGATATGTCATAAGAATAGTCAATCAATAAACTATCTGCTGTATTTTGCTTCAATTGAATCCCAAAGGAAGACATAATGAACAAACTCCTTCTATGCTCCCTTCTCTGGACAAGATGGTTAGGCAGTGAAGACATTTGTCATTCAGAGCAATGAAAAGACATATAACAAAAAGCAGCAGCAGCAGCAGCAAAACGAGCACTTTGGCAGCCAAGAGAAATCCAAAGTGTTCACGTTTAGAGACCGTAAATTAGAAAAAGAGACGCCTCTTTCCTAGGGAAAAAAATGGCTCTGAGAAACTACAAGGAAGATTTCAGCACAGTGTTAAGTGCAACACGTCTAGAAAGCACCCGAGAAAGCTCAAGTATGTGATAAATGACTCGTCAAAAAAGTACATTGACTCCCAATGTTACTGAGTCCAACTATAATGGACTTAGGCCAGGGGTGTCCAAACTTGGGAACTTTAAGACTTGTGGACTTCAACTCCCAGAATTCCCCAGCCAGCAGAGCTGGCTGGGGAATTCTGGGACTTGAAGTCCACAAGTCTTAAAGTTCCCAAGTTTGGACACCCCTGACTTAGGCAGTTGCTTCAGGTAGAGAGGCAGCTGCCTTGTGAAGTTCATCATTTACTTTCCTAGCATTTAAGAATAAAATGCCCCTGATGATGATGGTTGGTAACTATTATTGGCAGAATCATATGCCCTAAAGTTATCTATGCTTTTTAAAGCAAAACCATCCCCAGGAAGTTTGAAATAACAAACCTCAGCCAGGTTGGAGAATGGAAGGATCAGTCATCCAGAATTTCTGAATGAAAATTACTGCTGTAGGTTAAGAATGAACTATTCCCCAAGTTTCTGATCAAAATGTTCTTACTCATGAACAAATGGAGTGAAGCGTTATGGGAGAAAAGCTTTGTAGAAAAACGATCCATAAAGCAAGAACGCTACTCACATACTATCCAAAAAGGCTGAAGGGATAAAATAATCATCAGATGCAGTAAGGGAAGAATGGAAGGGAGTATTTGGATGACTGGTCAAAAACTAAATAGCAAAAGATGAACCACATGCTAACAATACAAGGCAAGTCTTACTTATAACATTTAAACAAATATATAGTAAGATACAATGCACTGTGATAGTTTTTTTATGGTCAGACTCTGTTGGACAGTGTTGGAACCAAGTTTTAGTAACTATGAGTTAGACAGTAGAATTCCTCATGTTTCACCTGCAGTTGTGGCTCGCATTTTCAGAGACAAAGTGTTAAGATGTCAGCTATAGTTGCTTGTGAAACATCAGGAAATCTTGTCTAGATCACAGTCATTAAACCCTGAAGCTCAACACTGCCTAATATAAGATATTATTTGATCAGTCACACATGAATACCTGACTAATATTTGTCACTCTTGATTATGATCTTACTAAAAAAAAAACACACAATATGACAGAGGACCAGGATAGGAAACTTACACTCAAATCCTCCCTTAAACTTGGAAGATCACTAGGTGGTTTTTGGACACTTGAGATCCCTCCGCCCAACCCACTTCAAAGGGTTCTTGTGAGCAGATATCTATGTGAGTTGCCTTAAATTCCCGGAAGAAAGATAGGATATAGCCTAACAATCTATAATTTAGCAAAGAGAAAAATCCTTCATCCATTTCAAAACGTTTTAAAAAATCATCCTCTATTGTTTAAATTTTCTTCATTTCCAGATCCAGAAACAATTCATTATACACTGACATACAAACTTGGAATGTACAATTTGATTAAATACTTTTGAACAAATTCTCTCCGTTTTCTATATTTCTTCTTCATTAAGCACTTGTGACAGATTTTCAACTTGCCAGCTGGATTATTTGCATAAGTTTCTCTTGGCTGGCCACAGACACTTTGCAAAATGCATGGTTTGTGTAGCGCATTTGCTGGAGACATTTGCTTTTGTGCAGGCAGCTTGCTTTTCAAAAAAAAAAAAACCCCCATGATTGAACACCCTATTAAAATATTGTGTACACACAGCCAATCATCAGCTAAAGGCTTCTGAAAACTATAGCCGTCGCTCTTCTCTATTATAGTGGAAATCTTTGCATACCGCCTGTATTTTTGTTCTGCTGTGTGGAATACCAGTTCAGCAAAATTCAGTTTGAAATGATGAACCAAACTCATTTTTCCTTCCTGCATTGTTGATCCAATGAAAACTGCCCATTTTTTTTGCAACAGGGAAGTTGTCACATCAGTAGCAACTTGTATTCCGACTGTAATGGAATTTGGCAACAGTATTTGATCTTATTCTTAGCATCACCAACTACTGTCAGTATTTCCTAGGAAAAATGGGAAAGACTATTTCAATTCCTGGCGCACCATTGCTGGTGGCTGCTAAATAACAAAACAAATATTTAAGGTGATTATTTTTGTCTTGTGCATTTCCAACAGCCTGAAGTATTTATCTATACAACTACCCAAACATTAGCTATACATGTAATGCAGCCTGATCGTGCCTGGTTAATTTAACTGCAATTTATCTCAGGCCAATTTTCTAGATTTACATGGCATGAAGTTGAATCATAAATTAACAACCCGAACAGGGTACACATAACAGATAGGGTAAAATGTGAGTTGGCTAGTTTGTGGTTGTCTATTATAAAAATAGTTTATCTCTCTGGAATTGGGTGACTAATAAATATAATGAAACAAATAAATAAATTTTAGTGTCTTCTACTTAGTTAACCTCTGTAGGCTATGATACTCTGTCAAAAGTCTTCTGTTTCTGTTTAAGGAAGATGCTTCCAACTTCTCTTTCAATTTGCATCCTGAGATAATAGATTTCTTTCAGTTGCTTTGCTTGTTTATATTTTGACTATCACTTTTATTTTGATAACGTAATATTAATCAGAAACCTAAGATAATCGTCCATCTCTCCTACTTGCATCTCACATATTAAACAGGTCTCATTTTTACCTTAGAAAAAACCCCTAAGTAAGAAGCATTTAGTTTATTTATGAACAGTTTGCTTTAGGCTTAAGACCTTATGGTTGTTGTCTTTATATATCATTCTTCAAGATACCTTCATATCCAGATGTTATCCAACATGCTTGCTAAGAAGAATTCAGATGGAAGCGCACTTCAATACTGGCACAAGAGTTTCAACATAATCCTCCATGATTGGGGCAAATCTTTGGCAACCAACTTGATTTGATAGCATTGAATATCTCCTCTTGCATCTCATTTAAAGTGAGAAATTGGTTACATCCAATCTGTCCATGAAAATGAAAGCCCTTGGTACTTACTTTTCTGACAAAAATGTGAAGGGTAAAGGAATGCATTAATCAGGGATAGTAGTAAGAACATCTTCAGTAGAATTCCAGGTTATCATTATGATCAAAGCAAAGGAGTGGATGCTTTAATTGTCATTTCCTGCTGATTTATCTATGGAGTCAAGCAACTTAGGCTGCAGTGCAGAAAAAGTCTATCCTTCCTTCCTTCTTTCCTTCCTTCCTTCCTTCCTTCCTTCCTTCCTTCCTTCTTTCTCTCTCTCTGTCTCTGTCTCTGAGATATTTCAACTTTCTCTTTAAAAAGGTAAATGAAAAAATATTTTGAAAAATTATCTGCAAATATGAGGAAAATAATATTTCTTCCAGAAATCTCTAGAACAGAGGTGTCAAACTCACTGCATCACTTGCCATCATGTGACCTTCCATGATGGTTTTCCCATTTGCAAAGCTGGGTGTGGGTGTGGCCTGCACATGATGCATCCAGCCCTCGGGCTGCCAGTTTGACACCCCTATAGAATAGAGACATCTCAAAGGTTCCTTTGTGTCAAGGCCCAGGACTCAGACTCTGACTTTGAAAAAGCTGCTCCACAGAACTTCTGGAATGTCGGTCTCAAAAGATACCAGCCATGAATCACCAGGACCTGATCAAACATAGGCATTATTAGAACAGCTGGAGCAGTCAGATGTTGAAGTACAGCCCCCAAGCCCTCAGACTTGGCAGGTGGTATGGAAAGCAGATCAAAGATGCTCAGTGAGACTCCTCGCCAACTAAAGGAGTAACGACCTTAATTAAAGACGGCTGACTGTGGCCTGATTTAAGAGGCAGGTCTTAAATATGGGATGACAGGTCACAAAGGATTTTATTGGTTCAGTTGAAATTATCTCTTGAAGAAGGAAGATTTAATTTGCCAGACTTTTAAAAATATCATTGGACAACCCGAAGTCACCTATATATGAATTGGGCAGCCATACTAATTTAATAAATAAATTATCATCTATGTTTATATGGCATGCGAATTTAATTGACTATCAGCCTTTATGTTTTTATTGGCAAATTATTACTTATATCTATGAAGATCCTGGCAATGATTTGTGTCATTACATATCAAAAAAAGCCAGTTGGAATTTTGAATGTATATCAAAAATTGGAAAATATCTTTAAACTTGACTTATGAATGACTTATACCGTACAATAAATAGAACATCAATGGATCAAAGTCTTTAAAATAATAAATTTCTCTTTTGAATCTAATGTGAAATTACTCCATCAAAGCTTTTAAGCTATTAGGATGGACTGCAGGGTGTTTTGTTTTTTTTTGTTGGTGATGTAAAAAATGCGAGGATACACTAACTTATATGATGTGGTTATACCCAGTTTTGGGGGATTGTTTTTGAGGAAATTTTGTAAGCAGATATGGTAATAAACGTTTTCAAATTAAATATGTCAATATTATTTTGAATTATATTGCATGATTGTGGAATCTGTTTTTTTGAGGAGTATTGGTTGCATCAGATGTGTGGAACAGACAAAATTTTATTGAGGAATTAGAAAATTATTACACTCATATATAAAATACTTGATTCAATAAATCTGTTACCATTTTTAAAGATGATAATTTTTTTCTACTAATAAAAAAGGTACAATGTGTTTGCTTTTGGCATAGATTTCATGATATTTTACAAGAACAAAAACATTTGTTTGCACAATTTGGTGTTAATTTTAGCGAAGCTATTTATTTATTTTGATGATTATTTTGACTGGGACGGGTGCCTGAGTCAGTTTTAACTCCTGGTGACTGCTTGGACAATCCATGCATTTTTCTTGACCAGTTTTTTTGGGAAGTGGTTTGCCACAGACTCCTCCTTAGTGCTGAGAGAAAGTACTGGCTAATAGGCTTCATGCCTAAGGTGGGACTGGAACACACAAATTTATGATTTCTAGTATGTTATCTTGTTTCCCCCAAAATAAGACAGGGTCTTATTTTCTTTTGACCCCTGAAATAAGCACTCATTAATAAGGTCTCATTATCTTTTGAGGTGCAGGAGGCGGTGAGCATGGTCACCTCATGGCTGCTGCTGTGTTGCAATATTTTCAGGGAGGGCTTATTTTTGGGGGGGGGAGGGCTTATTTTAGCGCATGTGCTCAAAAGCCCGATTGGGTTTATTATCCGGGGAGGTCTTATTTTGGGGGAAATAGAGTACTTTAACCACTACACTGAACTGGTTCTCTCATTTTGTTATTATAGTTTCTCTGTTGGATGTTACTATTCTTCTAAATTATTTTTGTATGTTTTTTTCTGTATTTCTCTTATAAATTGCAATAACAATTATTTTAAGAAATATATTACACAGTAGTTCTTATATAAATTAATTTTGAACTGACATCGCAAACGATTTACTCTGCAATGCATAATTTGAGTTTACAAGATTTATTTTTTGCACTCAAAGTCAAAATATGTTGGAGCTGCAGAAAATTAATAATTCATTCATTTACCTCAGTCAGATCGTGGAACAGACCAAATTTAGCCACTCCAGACAATTTTTACATCTTGTTGCTTCAGTCCTTTTATTGTTCCTAAGACCAGAGTGTGCCTTTAAATATTTTGCATCCTTTATTACGGAGTTGCAATGTGAGGGTATGGTCTTTTGACAAAATGACATTCTCAATCTTTTTGATATTTTCCATGTAATTTATTTTAATATGAATTTGCAAATTACATGCTTGGCTTTCTTGCTTCTAACACTCCATCTCAGCATGTCCAGCAGCATTTTGAACAGGATTACATTCTGTAGTTTTTATTATTCGGTAGCTGAGATAAATCTGCTCTGTCACTTTGATCACAACTTAACTCTTATGAAATAAGAATGAAATACTGAGTTTTATTGGGGACATTTGTGTCACAGCAATTCATTAACATAGAGCAGGGGTGTCAAACTGGCGCTCCCTGGGCCGGATGTGTCAAACGCAGGCCACACCCACCCCAGCTCCACGATGTGAAAAAACATCATGAAATGTCACGTGATGGCAATGTGACGCTGTGAGTTTAACACCCGTGACATAGAAGGTCACAATGTCATCAACTACGAGATATCCTACTCTACTTGCTTAGATTCTCAGGACTGTTATCACTTCCAGTTCTCTTGGTATGATGATCAATATTATGTTGTTATAATCAAAATGTAGATATTCCTACGTTAATTTTTCTATATTTATTGCTGAGAGTGGCCAATTAGTTAAGGTTAAAATGGGTTCAGATCCAGAGAAATGGTTCTTCCAACATTAAACATATATTGCCTTATGTTCCACCATTTAGTGAGGTTGCTAAAGAAATAACAAAAGGCTCCAAAAGTAGAATGGATGGACACCTCCAAATGAGCTTGCCTGGCTCTCATTATTTCTAAAAGCCTTTAAAGTAGTGAATGGAACTGCTTAATGGAGGTCTCTTTCTCACTCACTTTTTCAGAAATACAATAACACTGTGTCATTAAAAGAGCCAAGTAAATAATTACCGTAGATGTCTATAAAAGATAATTGCATATGCTGAATTATAATAGTCCTTAATAGCCTCATCTCATGTGTTCTCATGTCATTTAAATATTTTATTTTATTTTTGATGATAACTCCAAGAGATAAGATTTTGTTTTCTTTTTGCTAAGTGTCTGATGTTCATTTTATCTGAAGCCAAGATTTATTTCTTGGTTTATCTTCTCCTTCTAGCATTTATTGGGAATCTATGACTGGGCTTTTGTTGTTCTTTTTTTTTTTTGCTTTTCCAATTATTACAGGGGGGGGGGGGGAATTAGCAGCATAGTGTATGATATTGATCAGCTTATCACTAATAATGTCAGACTGTCAGAAGAAAATTCATAGGAATGTCAACAGAAAGAAACATTTTACTTTAGGGGTGTTCCAGTATTGTTTTATAGGCAGTGATCTAGCAATCATTTGGCAATCATTACTCGATAATGTATTTATTATAACTCTTGTTGGAAGAAATGTCCATCTGGATTCAGTTCCAAGTGGGAAGAAAGACACTGGAAACTTGGAGACTGTTTGGAGAGATGGTTTAATGGCGAACAGGACCACGTGGTTGAGGCAAAAAGAGCACATGGGTGAGAGAGGGAGATAGATTTATACCCTCTCTTGGACCCCGCCTTGGAGCTTCCTGTTCCTGTGTAAGAAATGTATTCTGATTGATTGTCAGACTCCCATGGGGCCATGCAGAGGTAACTTTGTAGTGTCTTGAGTCCCAAGCTTGGTTGAATCTTGCTGGCTGATGTAATTTCCCCAGGTGCCTTGTGGTGAGTTCTGTTGTTAGATGGGTAGAGAGCTAATCCTATCATGTCCTGAGGGCCAAGTCTTTTGTGTTGCAGATAAGCTGGCCCAGCCTTTCTGGGGCTGTTAGCAAAGGTGGGGGCTGTTTTCCAAGAGCATGTTTCTCCTTTTCTCATCCAGGGAGGTATAATATTCTGCCTTTTTAATATTTCCTAGAATATTTCATTCTTCTAGGAGAAGGGCGGGTGCTAACGTCCTACAGTGTTAAGCTAGATGCTTGGAAAAGCAGGTGAAGGGAATCAGTTGGATTTTTTTTTCTTATGTCAGAGTGACATTTATGTCTTGAATCTCATGCAGACTGCTCCTATTACATCTATCGTAGAAAATAAGTGTTGGCTTTTCTACTGTTCTATAGAGGCAATTTCTTACTACAGCAGGATAACTGGCTTTAAACAGGCAGAAAGACCAATAGCATCACAGGGAGTAAGTAACCTTTCCTAATGAGGCCATGATAGGAAACATCATTAATATTAATTAGTGGAGTGGTTCAGCATTGCGCATTGCTAGAAAAGGACTCAATGTTTGTTACTTTTAGGGAATAGATTAAAGCTAGCAAGTATTTTAAAGGATACATCTGAGAGCTGCTAATTTCAGAATGTCCAAGAAAAGAATAAGGCCACAAATTCCTAAGAGTTGTGTCAAAAGAATGTAGTATGTATCTTCTTGGAACAGTGTGATGAAGGAAATAAACCTCTGGGCCCTAAATAGTGTCCTATTTTCCTGCACTCTTCAACTTGCTGCTTTTTTGTGATTTACAAACCTAGGACAATGAGTCAGAAGTAGGAACACAAGGATGCTCAATCAACCTAATGAATGGACGTTGTGTGGATATTGACCACAACTCCTACAACCCTAAACTTAGATTGACACACACAAAAATGACATCACTATAACCCAGAATTTCAGTACAACTTTTGCCTGTTCTTAGGGTAAAGTTTTCTTGTTTCAATTCCAGAAGCCTTTGGAAATTCTGCAGTAGCAATTATCTCACATCTACATCACATTTAAAAAGTTGTTTACTCCGATGTTTATATTCTAACAGGATATATTTCAGAATGGCAATCATGTTGAATCTGCCAAAGGTTTGATCTAATTCAATCAGGTTTCCTATCCGAAGATCATTCCGAGCTTTCTTGTAACTTTATATATTTGCAGAGCAAGAAGCCAATTACCAAGTAGCTATTTTTGCTCAGGACCTTAAAAATGGTTTCTGCAAACATTTGTCACAGCCTTGAGGTTTCTATCCAGATGTGACAGTTGAAGCCAACACCTCCCACTCTGGGACTGTGAGAGCTTTCATTCAGCCTAATATTGGTACTTTGGGGGAATCATATGCCACTGCTTTTATCCTATCTGTCATACTTATTTACGATTGCCATGTCTTTTCTCTTGCTTAGGAAAACGGCTGCAAAACTGGTTGACTGAATGCAGTCCTTAATTATGCTAATCTGAACTAAAACCTTGAGTTGAATAATAAAAACTGCTTCCCTTCATGTCCCTTTGTTAGCATAAATGTTCACTATCAGAGGTTCTTTATAAAGTCTACAAGATACCATCACATTTCATTAACTTATTTCCATCAGAACATTCATTGGGGTAGTGAGACAGTGGGAAAAGAGATAACTAAGAGAATATATTTGACAGGATTCAGACAGGATAAGTTCCAAGATAAATTCCAAGGTGCAGCATGGAAATGTAAAACTAGCCCTAGCAAAAAAAAAAAAAACCTGAAAGGTTTTCAGTTCCGTAATCAAGAGTATAATGCATCCTGATCGGTTGCCTTTAGGTTTTAGAAGAATTATGTTCCCAGCTTAGCAACATATTTCTACCAAATTTGCAAATGGTGCTATGATGTGGAAGGGATGTAGAAAACATTTGAGAGTCTTTTAAATATTTATTTCTGGACCATTCATTGAAGTTTACAATCAGAACTGGGCTTAGTCTATATTAATAATTTTCATTTGCAACTCATTTCTCAAGCTGCCTCAGAGAATCAGAAAGATTTTCCCTTCACAAGGAATAAACTAAGGTTCCTAAAGGCAAATTATCTAGAGGGAACATTCGTCATACAGTTTTATTTGGTTTGCATGGCTGAAATCAATCTTTTCTTTAGATCGAAAGTCAAAGTATGAATAAGTATTGCATTGTAAATAAGTGATGCGTCACATTTGATGTATATCTTAAGAAATAAAATTTTGACTATTAAAGAAAATAATGTTAGAAGTAGCTGAAAGATTCTAACCCTCTTTACGCTCCATATAAACAATTGCTTTAGTCCAATATTTTTGGACTAAATATATATTTTAATATATTTCTAATGCAATGCAGTGTTAAGCAGATTTGCTGGCTTTATTTTATGATTATCTGCATTTACACCTTTGCAGAAATAAGACAAGTGATATATAAAGGTTCTGTTTGGAAAAAATGTAAACCTTCTGCAGTGTAGCGATTTGTATTCATATTTGTGACGGAAGTACTGAGGCACTTCCAGATTGAAAGAATTAATAAGTGACATCATCATTGCCCATGGGATTTTCAGTTTGGGGGGGGGGGGGATTTCCTTTCATGTCCCATCAATGTGCCGAAAAACTAGTACCTATTTATCTGCTTATGTTTGCACACATTTGAATTGCTAGGAAGGCAGGAGCTGGAGCAAATGATGGAAGCTCAGCCCACCACACAGCGGCACTTGGGTTTTAAACATGGGCTTGCAGATTGCCAATCTAGCATTCTAACCACATGAGTCATTACCCTGCCTAATATAGTAGTTGATCAAATGCAATATAGCAGTTCAATATAGTATTTCCAGATCATGGACATCTGTAAATTTAAACTCTAAACATCAAAATACAAGGGTTGTTAAATATTGCATTTTTTTCACTTTTACTATTCAAAATATCCCCTTTACAGACATTTTTATTTATTATTTTGCAGGCTTTGCCTGTAAAAAAAAAAAGAACTCCCTGTAAGGACTTTGAGAAGAACATTTGTTGAATGTTGAATGTGGCAAACCTGAAGATAATTTAACTAGATTAACAGCTTTAAAATGGATTTCTGCACTGCAGACATACTAATCTGTCACTTGATAAAATCTTCAAAATGCCAGAATTGAAACACTGTGAAAGATATGGATGAATATGTAGGCTTCTCATCAGCTCCACTTTACTTGATTTGGCATGAGATTTAATTACGTTTTAGGCTATTCTTCACACAGAATTTTCAAAACGGTTTATGCAAAAATTATACAACTTGAGATTATTTCATGAAAACTGCCATGATGTGATTATATAGTTATATATCCCTATATCTCTGTTGGCAGAAGCATTTCAAAGATTGCTTGGGGAAAAATTAATGCTCGAGGAAGCAAAGAGAAAGTTATCAATATTTGAAGAATAACCACATTAACTGTGTTTGATTAAATTTTAATTCCCAGCTAATTACATTTAGGTGCAGATGATGTTTTGAACTGATTCCACGAATTTTTCTGTAGCATAATACCTCTTGCGTGCATTGAGAAACCCATATATGCCCCTTGGCACCCATGTTCTATTTTCACAAGCAGAATCTATTTCTCCAATTCGCAGTTATCTGAAAAAAACTGGCTATGGACATATGACACTTATGTTGAGTCCAGGAATAAAAGTAATAGATATAGCATTTTGCTTCTATCAATTTATACTAAGTCATCACACACTGATTTAAAAAGTCTTGAAGGGCTTTTGCATTTCTCTTCAGTTTACAAAACATCTGTTTTGCTTCTTGATTGTCCGGGGTGAGCCAGACATAACAAATGGATTCCAAGTGAGAAAGTCTTTTCAGGATTGTGTGAAATGTCCTAGATGTAGGCTTGATCTTTGATAGGTTAATTCCCGTATCCACCACAAAAACCTGTCAAAAAAAATTAGGGCTGTAGCGCTAGCATGAGCACTGCAAGAGACTTGGAGCATTTCTCAGGAGGCTTCACCTAAACCTTCAGTGGGTTCTTTATGATTTTGCCTTTTAAGTTCTTTCTTTGGTGAGAAGTTGTGTCACCAACTGTCTTTGCTATTTTTGTCCCGAATGTGTCACCTTGGCTGGTCACAAGTAGCTCTCAGTTGAAGCACAGAAAGATAATAGAACCATCTTGCAGTTTCACATTTCAGATTAATTGGAATGAAAACAATGAGAAAACAAGAATCAGTTGCAAATTAAAAAGTATGTTGAACTTTGAAATGTTTAGCATGGTTGGTTCGCTTCTTACCTCTCCCCTTAGCAGGAGATAAGATGTGTAGAGTGACTCTCCCATATGACTGCCTGTCTATGAAAAGCACAAAAATATTTATGTCTGGGTGTAAGATTAGAGTATTATCTTATTCCTGCTTAACCTAATATTGTAAACAAATTAAAATTTTACTCTGACCATTACACTATGGTCTGACTATGCTGTATTTGGTACTAATTCTCATATAACAAACAAGGTTTTAAAGTGTATTTATTTATTTATTTATCATATTTAGGAACCATCCATCTCCCTCATAGAGTGACTATAAATGATTATTTAAATCAACAGACACATTTGTAAAGAAAAAATGCATATATGTTGCATTGTGATTAAAAAAGAATTGATCATATAATAGGAATATATACATTCCAGTTTAGAAATAATTATTATGTAAATAAATGTCCAACATATGTCCTTGTAGTTGAAGACATTGACCAAATGAACAGTCTGTTCTTTAAGTGTAAAATATGGACATTTTCAAAGCTTCTGCTATCTACTTACAGTTTTTGAAACAGATTTTTCAGACAGATGGTACAAAAAGTAATGGTCCTTTAACATCCCTTGAAACAGCTCTTTTGTGCAAATCTAAAACATTTTGCACCCTCTCTCCAGTTTGTCTGCAACCCACAATTTGAGAACACATTCTTCTTAATAACCATACTCTGAGCACTTTGGTGTTGAGTTTTCCCTTATAAACCTTTTAAAGAAAAAGTTGTAGTTTAGTTGTATTTTGCACTTTGAGATTTGAAGGTGAACATTTATCCTAATATACCATATTACCTTGTAGGTCTTGAATCTAGTTCAGATACTACTACTCTGTTTCCTTGAAAATAAGACTTCCCCAGATAATAAGCCCAATTGGGCTTTTGAGTGCATGCACTAAAATAAGCCCTCCCCTGAAAATAAGCCTTCCCTGAAAATATTGCAACACAGCAGCAGCCATGAAGTGACTACGCTCGCTGCCTCCTGCACTTCAAAAATAATAAGACCTCCTCAAAAATAAGGCCAAGCGCTTATTTGGGAGGGGGGTGTCAAAAGAAAATAAGATACTGTCTTATTTTTGGGGAAACACGGTACCAGGCATCACTAACTTCTCAAAAATGTCATTGGCTAAATATTCATCCATTTTCCTTCCACACTTCCAAGACTCTAAAGTGGTAGAGCAGGTGATAACTCTTTATTCTGCCAGTATAGCATATTTCATCTTTTATATTTTAGTTGTGATTGACCTATGAAGCAATGGAAAGGTCAGCTTTGGAAAAAGTGATACATTAAATTTGGCAAATGAGACAAGACAAGATGGGTGATTCTTGTGATATGAATGCAGAAATTATTTTCAGAAAGGATAACATAATATTGCTTATATTTTTGCAGGCTTTTTTATATTTTTCAAGTTGAATGGGCTTTCGATTTTTAAAATCCAATCATTAGATGCCAACTGGTTTACACTAATACTGTGTTCCCCCCAAAATAAGACAGGGTCTTATTTTCTTTTGACCCCTGAAATAAGCACTTAGCCTTATTTTTGAGTCTTATTATTTTTTAGGTGCAAGAGATGGCAAGTGTGGTCACCTCATGGCTGCTGCTGTGTTGCAATATTTTCACGGAGGGCTTATTTTGGGAGGAGGGCTTATTTTGGGAGGAGGAGTCCCTGTGGGGAGAGGGAGCGACTAATAAGTTCAAGTAATAAATAAATAAATAAATAAATTTTAGCACATGCACTCAAAAGCCTGATTGGGTTATTATCCAGGGAGGTCTTATTTTCGGAGAAACAGAGTACTTTAACCACTACACTGAACTGGCTCTCTCATTTTGTTATTATAGTTTCTCTGTTTGTTGGATGTTACTATACTTTTAAAATATTTTTGGATGTTTTTTCTGTATTTCTCTTATAAATCGCAATAACAATTATTTTAAGAAATATATTACACAGTAATTCTTATATAAGTTAATTTTCAGCTGACATCGCAAACGATTTTAAGGGAGGGCTTATTTTGGGGAGGGTTTATTTTAGTGCATGAGCTTAAAAGCCCGATTGGGCTTATTATCTGGGAAGGTCTTATTTTCAGGAAAACAGGTCATAACTGACATTTACTTGAATTTAGAAATATGCCAAATCCTTGAACAGCCAGCTCATTTTAATGATCCACAATGATAGTTATCCAGTACAGCAAGAGAAAATAGAGTGGAGGGTGGGGAGAGGTAGTTAAAGGTCTCTCAAATCCTTTCCTCCCAAGGCTCTAATTGTAAATTCATTTGAACAGTGTTCGTATTTATTCCTCTGTCACTATGAAAAGTTAACGTTCAATCATCACATGCACTGTTGCTTTTTAACTACTGTTATGTAGTAAAATAGAAACTTGGAAGAATAGCGTAAGTTTTGCTTGATTTTGTTTTTAACACTTGTTTTCACCACCACGTGGCCTTACAACAACCACCACCACAATAATAACAACAAAATTATGCCATACATTTGTATAGATGAAAGGAGATATCGTAGGCACCTTTCCCTTTTTGGCTAGCCAGCCAAAATTCTCCATTTCATGATGCAAAAACCATCCATATTTAATCTGATGTGTGTTCCTTCTTCACTTTGCATTTTCTCCCAAGAAAATAAACTCATTCTCCTCCTTTGAAACCTACATGACTGCTGTAGGTCTGAAAAAATGAGCTGCTATACGATGGAGATGCTCTGCTTTCCATGGAAGTGATTTCTTCTCCTTGTGGTCTATGTCTTAGCACTTACGCTCACCTTCAGCTGTCTTCAAGTAGATGGAACGTCCAGAATCCTAGTGTTTATTTCCACCCACAACCCTGCTGTCCAGATGCACTTGTGTGATAGAAGTTAAGAGTAGCACTAATAAATTTCAATCTACTTCGGTATGTAGGCCTGCTCCCATTCTGCCATAATTGCAGCCACTTATTAGTATTCAGGTTTATTGCTACATCTCCCTGACCATGAAGTGATGCTTCCATGACTATATGACTACATTTTTATAATCATTCTTCCCTTACTATCACTCCCAATATAGAAGATGGCTGGTTTTGTTGCAGACCCATCTAGGCAAAGTCTGCAAAATCTTTAATTGTGTGAAAAGTCAAATTTCTTTTTCTTTCAGCAAAACAGCTGTGATTATACAGTGCTAGAAACTCCATATCTAGAAGAATCCATTTTCATTGCTCGATATTTGCAGTAGTAGAGTGTTCCTAGTGATTCTACTCAGAACGCACATAGCAAAGCTACTCTATAATTCTTTCTTTTATATTTTTCTTTGATGAAAAGATGAGAAACATTTTGAGATGGTTCCAAAGGGAAAAAGACTATGTCCAGTTCCTTATCCTCAGACACTAAATATTCAAAGAACAAGCCTGGGTGATTCACAACAAAATCCTTGCCTGAAGACATACTAATCACAAAGCAGAATTTATATCTCTTCTTGTGATCTAGTTGTCAATCCTGTTGTCATAACTCATTTCTCCCTTCTTGGAGGAGAATTCTGAATATAGCTCTTTGATTATGACTGTATGCATGCTACTCAGTCACACCATGCAATTAGCAATTAAGACTCATTAAAATTCTCATTCTGTTGAGACGAATGCAAGTTGGGACACCCATCCATCTTAACAATCAATTGGTGTAATGACTCATGATACCTTGTGCCTGTTGCAATCTTTACTCAGTCCAGTGACTCCACTGTGAAGTCATACTGCAGCTGTTGTAGAGGCCACTTAATATGAATGTCGCAGCTTATTTGGAAACTGCAGGATGCGGACTGTCATCAATTAAGCAGTGTTAATTAAATAACACACGATAGCAGGTCTCTTTTCTGAACGGAAATGGTTATGCGTGGATATCTGTAGCAGCAGAAATCCACAACTATCATTTGTTTGTTCATTTGTAAATACAATTTTACTGCAACATCTAGTCTTCATTTAAGCACCATGGAGAGGGGCTTTGCCAACTGAGGTTTATTATCTCAAGGAAAGCTGAATTCTGTGAACTACATAAATCATTTTGGTTTTTCATAATTCTCTGCAGAACATATGCTACTGAACGTTTCATTCACCTCACTGTCTGCTTGATATTCCTCTCACATGGACCACCCTCTTTTATCAATGTAGCTCTTAAGACTAAAAATCTCCAATTATAATATAGGTTTCTGTTCATTAAAAAAAAAAAAACCATATAAAAACCTTGAAAGGTTTGAGAATGTTTGGCAATGATCCTTACATTTGCTTAACACAAACGATTAGTGGCATCCATTGCATAAGCCAAAATTAACTTAAGAGGAATATCTTGAGGTGGTTCATCAAATCTATTGGAAAAGGTAAAGATTTCCTCAAAATCTTCTTGACAAGGACATGCTCATATAGTGGTTTTTGGCAGCGATATAAAAATAACTCACCACTAATAATATTTTTATTTTCTTGTCTGGGCTACATTCCTATAAATTCCTGACATCTCCCTTCCAAATATTAACTAAGTCCAAACCTATTTATTTGCTGTGGGGAGGAAAATCAATCAAGGTCGCTATTTTCTGTCAGTTCAGATATTGCCTGTCAAAGGTAAGCGTTCCTAGCTTAGCATCCTCCAAATGATCTACTGATGATCAGTGTTGAAGGTCCCTAGGTAATTATGGATTTCGAGATGCTATATTAGCTTTAGATCCAAATAATTAGGTTTAGACATATTCCTTTGGCAAAGTTTTAATTTAAAGTCTAGCTTTAAATAGAAAGTTAAATAAAATGTGAAATTTAAATAAAATAAAACAAATCAGGTATAAAACAGACCTAAACTCTGATGATACTTCTACTTTATTTTTAAAGATATGACTTACACTGACCTTCCAAAAGAATTCATCCTGAGTATCAGGAATGGTTGTTACAAATACAATAGATAATGATCCAGGAAGTTGTGACTGGTCAGATTCTGATAGGATAAGAGTCTCCCCATTTGAGCTTTTTAGAAAGGTTTCTATAAACCATCTTTCAATATAACATCCATTTTGCCATGCCCCAGCATATAGCTTTTATATACTGTTGTTGCTCTCTGGCCCCATCTAATGGCTGGAGAGACAAAATACCAAGTATATTGTTTCTCATCAGCCCGCACTCACAAACCAAGGACACGCTGGGAAGCCAGGCTCCATTTCCTTTAGCATTTGGTGAAGGCAGAAGGACAAATAACCATCCATCTTAATCTGTGGCACATGGTTGTCCAAGGACAAACCCACATCCCACACACAGAGCATCGCCGGTGAGATTTAAATTGCTTGTATTTATTAACGGTTATTTTCAGCAGTAACTTAATGCTGTCTATCTTGTATTTGGTCCTCATTGTATGTGTTCCTATTTCCCCCCGTTTCACCATATCCTGTTCTTTCAATAAAGCATTCAGATCTACGCACACAGTCTGTTTTATTGGAGGATTGGAGCATGTTTAGCTTCATGTTGACTAATGTATAGTGGGGACAGAACACACTTTGTTCTGTCCCCACTGATGTTAAAAATACCCTTCACCCTCTTTCGCAGAATATACATCAGTATATTGTTATTGTTATTTTTATGAATCTAGACACCTATCAGGACATATTTATTATGCCCTAACAGAAAGGATAAATAAAGGTGTTTCTGAATAGCCTTCCTTTCACTAGTGTTTCTTGATCTTGACAGCTTAAATTTGCCAAGGCTGAGAAACATTTCTTTACATCTTTCCTGGTGAGCTGATGCAAGAGGTTTACTCTTCTTTTCCTTGTATAGTCCTCATTCTATAGAATAGCAACATTCCTATCTTGCTGTAAGCTTTCCCAGCCAAAGTTAGTATCTTGCAACTATAAAAATACAATACTTTTATGCAGTTACGAGTATGTAATAGAATTTATGGCAGAAGTACCTCAAGTTTCAAATTACACTAGTGCAATATGATACCCTATTCAAAATTATCTCATAATCGCATACTGTATATCCATTATAGGAAAAAACCACATGCTTTAGTTACTATCTAGATTTTTGTAAATTTTCTTGAAGAGGGACTCTCATTTTGAAACAAATGACTTCTTGTACTGTCCTAACTAAAAAGAAATCTTGTTGCAAACCCTGAAAACCGAATAAGACTGAGCCATTCACACTCTACATGGTATACATCTGTATGTCTGTCACATCTGGTACATAGAAAGCAAAATAAAAATGACCTGGAAGTGCGACCTGAATAACAGCTACAGAGATAAAGAGAGCATCTTCTTTGAACACTGACATTGTGTTCCTATCTATTCCCAGACCAAACTCTCTGAAGATAATTAGTTACTGAAAATGTTATTGAAACCAACTGCTGTTTCTCTAGATTGTTCTTGTTCATAGACTTGACTACATTTATGCATTCCCTTGAAAAGAAATATATTCCTCAAAGGGCTATGAGTTATTGAAAATGACTCAGCTCTCTTATGTTGTCAAAGCTTCCACATTTCCTCACTGTTTCGTATGAGTAGAAATGAATTCATCATTTCCAGCAAGTACAACAAAATTGGTCCCCTTGTTCGTTTTTTTTCTCCTGCAAACAATATGTTTTTAAAAAAACAAATACTTCAAAAAGTGAAAAGCAGAAGTAGAAGTAAAAGTAGAAAAGATGACATCTTATCAGAATCATTTATTTATTCAATTTATTTAAAACACTTACGGGATATAGCCACCCATCTTGTATCAAACTCTGGGCAGCTCCTAATGAGCAAATAAAACAATATCAATAATAAAAGTGATCATCATCAACAACAACAACAACAACAACAATAATAATAATGCAGCAGAAGAGAAGATTAAAAAATGAAGAAAACAAAGGACAAATACAGTAGAAATAGAACAACTGTGGCAAAAGAAAGTAAAGGTAGCGTCAATAGTAATAGGTGCCTTGCAATTCCAAAACAACTGGAGCACCTCTTGAACAATGTCTTTAATACTATCAACATCTGCCTATCCCATGTCCTTGGGAAGGTCTTGATAGGAAGGAAAAATGCCAAATCCAATCTGAATATCTGGCTGACTTTGCAACAAACCAAAACAACATGATTCATAAATATAATACAACCATACATATTAAAAACATGGCACCAAAGTTAAAGTTCTGACATGCAATCTCTCATAAAATCCTGGAAGGGAAAGACAAAACTTCAGTGCTTTTCAGAAAGATAGGAAGCTAGTGATCTGCTAACTTCAGGGGGAAGAGTGCTGCCTAGGTCAGAGACTCCTACTGGAGAGACATGTTTCCTAGCTTCCATAAGGTGGCAATGTTTGATTTGATAGGATAGATAGATATCCTTATGGAGAGGCAGTCATGCTATTTAAGGTTTTAAGGGTATAACCAACACTTTGAATTGCATGCAGAAGGAAACAGGCCCAATGCAGCTCACACAACTGTGGGATTATATACCCATCATTCTGAATTAGTTGTAGCTTCTGGGTAGTCTTCAAGGGCAGTCCCATATAGAGCGCATTGCAGTAATCCAAACAGGATTTTGAGCAAAGCCTTTGAGCGAAGTACATGAAAGGGAACAATTGGTGCACCAGACAAATCTGTGCAAAGCCCCTCCTGGCCATGATTCTTGAGCAGAAGTTGTCTCTGAGTCTGCTATTCCATCCAGTCCAAGATAAAATATAATCTGGACCTGAGGAACCAGAAACACAGAGCCACTCTGTCTTGCTAGGGTTGAGCAGAAGCTGGTTCTTCCCCATCCCATACCCTTGCAGCCTTCAGATACTCAATCAGAACTGCCACAATATCACCTGTCCAGCTAGAGTTGGATGACTGCCCCCAACAGTTTCATTTGGATATTTTAAAAGACAGGTGAAATACTTATGGCATGAAGCAATTTTGCATTGTGGGGACCTAGGGCTTGATCTCTCTCCCACCAACACCAACTGGAACTATTTATGAAGAAGTAGGGGAAGCATAGTGCCTCCTATTCCTAATCCCGGAAACTGGTCCAGAAGGATATTATGGTCAATGGTATTGAAAGTTGCTGAGAAATCCCGGAGAACCAAAATAGATACACCATTCCATCCCAAGTCCTCCAAAGGTTGCCAACAAGTGTGATCAATGCCATTAAACCCATTTAGTGTAAACCCATTCTAAAAAGTATCCCAATGATCTGCTTCATCCAGGATCTTTTATAACCGTGCACCAACCACCTGCTCAACAATTTTCCTAGAAATGAAACATTGGAGACTGGGTGAAAGTTATCTAATACTGTTGAGTCCAAGAATGGTCGCTTGTATCACTGCCTCCTTCACCACTTGATCCCAATCAGAAGTCACCTCCCTGGACGTCTTAACCAACCAGAAAGGGCATGGGTAATGAATGCAGGTTTCTGAGCTCCAAGCCCAAAGGACCCTGTCCAATTTCTTCAGCATAATTGGCTCAAACTTCTTCCAGATAACAAAGCTCAGATGTGTCTCCATCACTTCCAAAGTATCTTCGCAGCCAGAATCCAACTTCTAGTGAAGTCATTGGTTTAGTTAGATTAATCAAGGAACCAGAAGAAAACAATATTTCCATGAAAACTGGCAGGACAATTGCATAGGCAGACAGCTCCCATTCATTCTCACTGATGGTATCTAGTTGGGTAATAAAACATCTGCAAGCAAACAACTAAGCTGAGTATGTCATAGGTTTAGTGCTCAAATATAACTTAAGGTTACAAAATAACATTTTGTTCCAAAATCACTTGTCTCTGAGAATACAGATAAAGACACCTCTTTGCCTTTTGATAGGATTAACATATATTTTCCTAGCTCAAAAGAGGGAAGAGATTCAGTACTTATTTGCTAAATATTTCAATTTAGTGCAAAGATTAAAGCAAAAACAATCCAGCCCAGCATTTTTTCAAGTGTAGAAGATCATGTAGATTGCTCACAGAACAAGCTATTCAAAAGTATTTGAAACTCCTGTTTTACAGAAGCTTTATTGTTCTAATATCATTTATTTCCCTATTTCTCATGTGGACAATTCTATTATATCTGTGGACATGTGTAGGTCTTAGACAGTCAGGGAACTAGGAGGTTCAGTAGAGAACTGGAATAAAAAAACGTAGCAAAACACAGATATACTAAAAATATATATATCAAGTGTTGATTAGAGGTGCTGCATCTTGGATGAAGCTAGAACTGTAATGTAATCCGAAATACTCTAAATGAGGCTTTCCCTTCTTTTAAATCAGTGCCCCCCAAACCTTTCTGGCACCAGGGACCAGTTTCGGAAGAAAAATTGTCTTCTACAGACCAGTGGGGGGAGAAGGATGGTCTTGCATGCAACTTACAATTCTGTGCGTGCGTAGAGGAAGCTTTGCTCACTCGCTCGCCTGCCATTTGTGCGGCCCAGTTCCTAATAGGCAATGGACCAGTTCCAATCCACAATCCAAATTTAGATGAAGCCAAGTATTCTAGCTCTCAGCTGATGTATTTGTTCTGAGGCAAATGAGGCATGGCATAGTCTGTAATGTGACTTGAGTGCAAAAAGGTTTCAGAACCTTCTTCCTAATCCTCAATTTGGGGCAACTGACCTGCCCTTTCCTTTCTGAGCCCAAGTACTGTTTGTTATTTGAATCGGTGTTCATAATTCTCCATTTTCCATTAACCTGACAATAATCTTTTTGGCCAAAAGTAAATAACAATAAAACTCTCCCTGAAATTCCAATAATCCTATCAGTCTCTAGACTAAAGCATCATTAGTGAGCAATGAGATCAGATAGCAACAACAAAGGCAAATACAATTGTTTCTCTAATCTAACCATCTTAGGAAAAAAGTGTCTTTTATGAAGGAAATGTATAAGGGTGGTGGTGGCAGAGGCATAAGAAATGTGAAGCTTTGGGTGGACATTTCATTTAAATATGCCATAAATTATTACAGCGAAAGCAAGACAGAGACCAAGTGTAACTCCAGATGACAAGGCAGAGCTTTTATAGGTAAAAGCTATGCTTTGTCATATGACAAAAAGTTGATATCTCTTCAAGAGAAGCATGTAAATTGTATTAGCCATGGCGTTGGGGTCATCAATGGTTATACATTAGAATAATTCTCATTATGAAGAGCATGTAGTAATCAAAATGACAATCTTCCTCCATTTTGTCAGCTTTATTATGCTGCATTCTTTCCACCTTTTCTCAAACTGATGTCACTGCTTAACATTTTATTTTATCTATGAATTTATTAAAATTGTCTCTTCACTAATGCGAAAATTTCAAGGACAGATCAGAATCATGAATAATATCTAAATGCAAATAGCCAACCAAAGATAAGAGAATAGCAAAGGAAAAACCATCTAGATGAATTTAAGGACAAATGGAAGAGATGCATGTTATTCCTCCATAGACAAATGAGCTTTCAGAGAAAATGATGCAGGTCTCTGAGAAAACTCAACTCACAAAGTAAGGATTAAAAGACTTTAGGCTGCCTATCACCATGAATGATCTTCATAACTGCTTTTTATTATCTCATTTTCTTAAAACTTGGTGGGGCCAAATTATAAGAGATTATGGTCACCAACCTAAAAATGCTCAGCACAGTATAAAATGAGCTAATGATCTCATCTGGCATCAGTGAGCATCCAGGCCTGTTTTATGTTAAGCTGCAATTTGGTTCTTCACGTTGTATACATTGAGCCAATTATGGTTTTACGAATGCAGATCATGCCTTAGTACACCAAGTGATAGGAATATACTCTGTGTGTGCACTTATGCAGGCATAAAACATAAAAGTGAACTGTTGATTAAGCTTGACCTAGATTTTATTAATGCCAAAAGAAGCACCTCTTTTTTTATGCAGTTGTTTTATCTTCACTGCCAACATCAGCCTGTTATTTTCGGCCAGATTCATTATGTAAACTCAGCTCCTTATTGTGTTGTTGACTACTGAGGAATTGTGTGTCCTGAATTTACATGAATGCATTCAAACTCTTGTATACAGGGAAAAAAAAGTTTTAAAACTGAATAATGCCCTGGGTAGTTATGAAACAAAGACAAACTAGAAAAACAAGGAATTTCAGTTTAGATTGCAGCCACTATGGAAGCACACATAATGTAGTTGCTGGTCTTATTTAGCAGAAAAAATGTGCTAAAGAAGTCAAATAAAACACCCCAAAGATGTAGGAGTTTTAGGTGATATGATTTGCTTTCTTAGATATTATCTAAGCCAGTGGGTTAGATTCCTAATGCCATGACCCTTTAATACAGTTCCTCATGTTGTGGTGAGCCCCAACCATAAAATTATTTTATGTTTTCCATATTTTTTTGAAAATACATGTTTTCTGGTGGTCTTAGGTGACCCCAAAGGGGTCCCGACCCACAGGTTGAGAACCACTGATCTAAGCGTTCATGGGACTTAGACACTGTCATGAAAATGAGGCATAGTGCCATGAAAGCCTCTAAATGCTCACTTTTAAGTGAAAAGAATAGCTTAGGTGTGGGGGCATTAAATGGGTACTCATCATATGGATCCCCAATGTTAATAGTTGTCCATCCTTGACTATTCAGCCTAAGGCTAAGGGACAATAAAGATAAAAATAAAATGTCATTATGTGTAATCTCCCCCCTCTTCATATAGCCCTTAAATCTTGCTTTTAGGATAGCCCTTAAGACCTGACTCTTCCCACAGCAATTAGGGATGGTTGAGTTTGTTTTTAGATGGTTTTGTTTTTTATTTATTCATTATGTGTTTATATTGCATGCTGTTCAGTCACACTAGCTGAGTTGGCCAGCCTTATAATTCTTGAAACAACCAAACAACTTAAAACATGCAAAAGTACATTCTGAAGTATAAGATGTTCCAATTGTGATTCAATATATTGTAATTGTATATACAGTGATTGAAGAATGCCGAGCTAAGACACTTCAAACATTTTGCTTACTTCATAATAGGCTCAGGAAATTGAATTTTGTCACCCCTTACACCCCTGTATAACTGATTGAAGTTGTAACTAATAGAACCGAATTGCTCATCCAGACTATAATACATAGGACAAATGTATTATAGAAAAATGGAAGAGCCTTAATTGATGCCTCAATGAACCTGAAGGCTTTGTGAAAGTCAGAATCATCTTATGATGGGTCCTCCAAGGTTTCATATTTATGAACAGTGAACAAGGAGAATCTTGGCAGTAGCTTTGATCTTAAAGGCTGGAAGGCAGAAACAGCTGATTTCTACTTAAATCATAACTTCTCATGCCAGTTGCAATAAAAGTCGAGATCCTGTAACTTAGTTAACATTAGAATGTTTTGTCCTTTACAAAGTGTCCTTGGTCTTCTTGTCTTGTGATTTATCTTGAGATTATCTCAGGAGATGAAGAATGAGTATGTTCTGTACATTTGTTCCCAGACTGCACCTTAGAATGCTGTCACTGTTAGATGTCATTAGCACCATCTAAGTAGTGTTCTGGGTATTGGAGATCATGAAATTATCCCATCAAAGTCTGTGCTGGGCTTTCAACTGAACTGACTGTGAGAAGGACAGCAAGCTTGCAGATTGAAAAATGTCTCCTTTCAAAGCAAAGGCTGAAAAAAAATCTTTTATCAGTTTCATGCACACATTTCAGCATGATTTATTTTTCCTTTGTCAGTGAAATATTGCCAATCTCATAAACAGTACCAACCTTTTAAAGACAATAGAGGAAAGTTTACTTCTTCCTCCCCAGTCCTTCTGTATGATGTGACCTTAGTACTACTGCTTCTTAGCCTACAGGATTCATTTACATTCACATGAAAGGAAATAATTGCAAACATTCAGTTCTAAGACTGGTTGTTGTACCCGTTTGTTGTAGATCTGCAGAAATGCAGATCTGTTGCATTTTTAACTTTCAAAGTAGTGTCATCAATATCGCTTATCGATGTTTCTTTTTCCTATTTTAAAATCACATTTCTTCTTCGCATTCAGCTCCCCTTAATACACATTCAGTATACAGTTTGAATTAATAAGACTATACAGTCTTGTCTCACTTTTGCCTGTCCACACTCTGGCTTCCTGACCCACATATACATTTTGCATAAGGTCAATGAGATATGAGCTGTGGTGGTGCAGTGGTTAGAATACAGTACTGCAGGCTACTTCTGCTGACTGCCAGGAGCCAGTAATTTGGCAGTTCAAATCTTCACTGGGCCAAGGTTGACTCAGCTCTCCATCCTTCCAAGGTGGGTAAAATGAGGACCCAGGTTGTTGGGGCCAATAGGCTGACTCTGTTAACTGCTTAGAGAGGGCTGTAAAGTACTGTGAAGTGGTATATAAATCTAAGTGCTGTTGCTATTGTGGAACAATTACTGGAATTGCCCAGGTATTAACCACCTTGATGGTACTTCCCCAGTTTTGTATTCCTTTCTAACCTTCTTTACTTCAGTGTGCTTGATGTTGTCAGCTTGAAGGCTATCAGGTAGCTGTGGTGGTAATTTTCATTCAGACTCTTGGTGTTATTTCCATGGGGCATTTTGATTCCTTTAATTTTCATTAGTGTTATCGATATTATTGTTGTTGTAATGTCAAACCACTTCCCATATTTTATCAAGTGAACTAAATGAACATGTCCATGTAATCACCAAGGGTTGAGTTTCATTCAAGGGAATTTTTACCTTTCCAAATGAACACGATTAACAGCTTCAAAACGCTTCCCCCCCCCCATGAATATAACAGCAACTTTAAAAAAAGGTGTCACTACTTTAGCCAAAAGGAAATGCATGCCTATAAAATATCTGTTTATAGTATTCCCTAGATAAGGAATTTCTAGCTCACTTCCAGCATGTAACAATTACTAATAATTCTCCCCATTATCAGCATTTCACTTCTCTAATGCTTCCTATATTATTTCTAGTTCTTCCATTTTGATGGAGAACTGTCACATAACACAGATTAATTATAGTAGAGATTAAATTGCTTTATCTTGAGATGAGAAAAGGAAAGGAGAATTTGAACTTGAGATATCCATGTAAGTCAAACCAAAGTATTAAATAAAGTCTTTCTCCATCATTTCTCCCTAAGACATAGTACCATGTTTCTCTAAAAATAAGACAGGGTCTTATTTTCTTTTGACCCCTGAAATAAGCACTTGGCCTTATTTTTGGGGAGTCTTATTATTTTTTAGGTGCAGGAGGCGGCGTGCATGGTCACCTCATGGCTTGCTACCGTGTTGCAATATTTTTGGGAGGGCTTACTTTCAGAGGAGGTCTTATTTTTAAGAAGCAGGGTACCACTTTTCATTTTGTTGGCAAATTTCATTACCACACCTGTTTAAAACTGTTCAAAAGCAAAGGAGATATACAAAGCTAATAACCATTTTTTCCTTTTGAAGATGTTTATTAAAATTGTCTTTAGTTTATGATAAAAACTACAATACTGAGTCCTTGTAATACAATATACCTACAGATCAGATCATCTAAAAATAGTTTTAGCAGCAGATTAGACACATGACCTGCAGTGCCCTATAAAAATAACAAATTGGCCAGATCAACTCTATTGATCAGGAGGCAAGTGCTTCAGCTTCTGGGTTTTTCTGGGCATGCTGCAATTCAATGTAGAGGTAGAACAGTTGGTGGCTCCAGGACGGATACTTGCATATATCTGTAAAGAAGGAAGCCACTTATTACTGATCCCAGGTTGACCATGACAGTTTCTTAAGCTCCAGTGCTCTAGATCAGTGGTTTGATCGCAGAAACCAGGGCTGTTGTAGGACATCACTTTTCATCTCTGGAATGTGCATCAGACCATCCACAAACAGAATCACAGCACCTGTATGAACCGTTTTAAAGCAGCTGCATCTTTTCCAGGCCCAAACACATTGCAGAATTATTGCAGAATTCCACACAGAAATAAATGTTGGAAGATCTATGTTTCCGAATTGTGGGTATTCTGCCATTCCCAAATTATATTCTGTCTGCAAGAGTTAGGTATTTTTGGAACTGATGCTTATTATATTGCTTTAGGACAGCGATGGCAAACCTTTTTTAGCTCACGTGCCATAAGTGGGGGAAGCGCAGGGGGGTGATGTGCAGGCGTGCCATACACATAATGCAATGCGTGCCCCCCCCAGTGCACATGAGTGCACTACAGGTACGACCCATTTTTGCATGATTTTTTTGCCCTCCCCAGGCTCCAGAGGCTTTATAGGAGCCTGGGGAGGGCAAAAACAGCCTCCTCGCCCCCCCGGAAGCCCTCTGGAGGCTTCAGGGACCTTCAGGAGGCTTCCCTGAAGCCTCCGAAGCAGTCAAAATGATCCTCCGAGAAAACCGGAGGTCACTTCCGGTTTGCTCGGAGGGTCGTTTTGAGCGCTCCGAAGGCTTCAGGGACCTTTAGGAGGTTTCTCTGAAGCCTCGAGAGCAGTCAAAACGACCCTCCGAGCAAACCGGAAGTCACTTCTGGTTTTCTTGGAGGGTCGTTTCAAGCGCTCCGAAGGCTTCAGGGACTTTCAGGAGGCTTCCCTGAAGCCTCCGGAGCAGTCAAAACGACCCTCCGAGCAAATAGGAAGTTGGTTCCTGAAGTTCTGGTTTGCCCGTAGAGCTGGGTTTTTGCGCTCTGGAGGCTTCAGGGAAGCTCATGAAGCTTCCGGAGGGCCTCCGGGGGGGTGGAGGCTCTTTTTGCCCGCCTCAGGCTCCTATAAAGCCTCTGGAGCATGGGGAGAGCGAAAAATGGCTTTAAAAAAGGGTAAACTGAGCCTGCCAGCGCGCATGCGCGCTGGCCAGCTAACAGGGCAGCGCCTCGTGTGCCCTGACAAATGGCTCCGCGTGCCACCTGTGGCACGCGTGCCATAGGTTCGCCATCACTGCTTTAGGATATTGATCTATTACCTAAAATGATGCTGTATTTTGAATATATATCACTTGGAGAATACTCAAGGAAGAAATGAAAGTAATTTTTCAAATTCCTATAATTAATTTCAAGGTATATGAATATCAGTAGGTAATGTATCCCAAAAGTGTATTCAATAAGTATATAATGAGGGAGTTTTATTACCTTGAATAACTATCAGCAAAAATACAGTGAGTTTAGCAAAATAAAAATCCATACATGTGAATCTATCACCCATATACTGTGTGAAATGGATATATGCAGTCTGCTCAGTGTTGTCAGTCTGAATAGATGAGACAAGCAATCTAAGAACTCCAATTTATATTATGTTAGATAGGTATAAGGTAATGGTAAAAGATGAAGGGAACTTTGCTCCAACACCGTGCACTATTGAAAAGGCCATCTCCTTTGTTCCCCCCCTCTCCAGTTTTTGAGTTCTAGATTGCTTCCATCTTTCCAAATTTGACATTACGGGCTGACATGGTGATTAGAAGGACAAGATACAGCTGCTGACCCAAGAACTTACTTAGTCAGCTTGTATTTTTCCCTTATTGCTTGCTGCTGTCGATGAGGCGCATCGAGGCATGCTTTGTGCAGGTCACTTAGGCAAGGCACAATCTCACTCAGTGAGTATCCAGTGAAAGCAGCAAGAGTTTCTGGCTGCTCATGAGAAGACAGAGTTACAGCTTCAGTACTACAAATAAATTCAGAGAGACAAGAAAGGACCTGGAAAGAAACTTATGCTGAATCAGCTATTAAGTTAGGACAGACTTTGTACAACTCAGCAGCCTTACCTCAAAATATTATATAGGGATCCTGAAAGAAAGAAATTCAAGCAAAAAGCTTTGCTCAGTTTTGAAGAGCTCACATTATTTATCCCATTTATAATTATGAAACCTCAACCATATCCTACCATATTGTCAGTTTTGGCAGGGCTTTTCTGGTAAGCAAAAATTTAACTTCTAATCTTGATTGGATTAATTAATTAAACACAGTACATATAACTCCTCTTTCAAGATTTAATAATTTTCTCAATCACATTAAGCATTATAATTTGATTTTTAAAAGCGTATATCTGAAAGGAAATTTCTGAAGATTTTTATCTCTCTACATAATGGGAACATTCTCGTGATATAAAACTGAAGAAACCCAACACAAAGTTGTATCGCTAGGACTGTTTTTGCTACTCCCTCATTCCAGCAATGACAAATTCACATCTGCTCGGTTTGAGATAAAATACTGAGCGAGGTGCCAGGATAAAGCCCGTGGTGCTGAAATAAACAGCTGTTGAGCCCAGGCTAAAATCTGTAAGCATTCCTTTTAGAGGCATTGCCTAAATAACAAACATTGGAAATTGTTTTGTCATAGTACTGATCTTTTCATTGAAGTAGCCATTTCTGAAGCTACTTGCTAAAAAAAAAAAGGCTGCTAAAGAAAACATAGCAAAACCTCCTTATCCTTTGTAGTTCATTCTTGAAAAATGCCCAGACATATTCAACCCCCTTTAAATTAAAATAAACGTTTACCCAGAAATGCTGATTCACAGTGTAGTTCGCTAGGCAATAAGCAGCTGCTGCCATTTGTGAGGGAAGATACTTTAGGAATGGGTCTGCTTCAAGGAGACTCAATTCTGCTATGTACTAAAAGAACAGAATTTTTTTTTTAAGGAAGGAACATTAGGAAAGACAAAAGATATCAATATTACTAATGGTTTGGCTTATTTACACTGATCTATCTGCTTTCTAAACAATGGAAAGGAAGTACTTCCTTTCAACTTTGCCAAATTCTGTATTTGCATGGTTATATTATTCTTGACTGCTTGTACTTTTATTAAATGATATCATTTTATTTCATGATATCATTTATTGCTCTTCAATGGCTTCTGCAATGAATTTATGGTTTGTTTGTTTTTTGCAAATCATATTCTTGTCTCTCCCCCACTTATCCCTGCGGTGAGAAGAGAGATGAGGACAATTCTCACCATTCTGGTTCTGCCCCACTTCTTTCAAATTACCCCAAGGCACAAATATGAAATATATTGTACTACTAAGACCAATGGCATTTTAGGAATAATATGCAATAATTGGACAGGGTTAAAACTCTAATTAGATTTGTTTGCATTCAAATCCTAATAAATCCTATTTGATTTCAGTTTAAATTAAATTAGTTCAACATAGTAATATGTTCCTTGTGGTAATTCCATCTCCTGTATCATGATGAGTTCATAGTTCAATAGCAATTTTGGGAAGAATTTTCACAGCCAAGGCTTTGAGAGTGGATAGAAATGTGTGGCTCTGTATCTCTCTTTTGCAATTTTCCTGTTATCGTAGAGACAGCAGCCAGATTGGGATATGCTCGGTCCATTAACCAATCAGACTGAGTCTACACTTATGATGTCATCAGGCCCTTGTGGCTCTTCCATAGTTTCAGACTCAGTTCAACCTGGACTGGCTGTGAGAATTGATCTCTCCTCCAAATTATTTAATTATATCTTTAATTGGTGAATTTTTCCAAAAATATTTGTTATTTCTTTAAATTGGTTCCTTAAATAATCCTTTATTCTACAAATTGGAAGGAAATTCGAAACTGATCTCTGGCTGCCTGCGGCCACGAGTTCACTCAGGAAGCCTGCCTTGCAATCAGATCGGCCAGCTCACGAGCTACGGCTCCACAGCTGTTTCCCCACGGTGCTCCTTGTTTCTGGGCACTCGGAGGGACGCACGACCAGCAGTTTCATGCGCAGCGGTTCCAGATGAGTCCGGTGGCCATTCTGCAGATCGCCTGGCCACACTTAGTATCGGCGGCCATTTTGCAGATCAAAAAAGCCCGCGAAGATAGTGGCGGTCATTTTGAGGCTTGGAAAAGCCTCAGAGAAAAAAAGTCAGCCATTTTGGATGCTTTAAAAAAGGCGCAAACTCTACAGCAGCCGTTTGGAGTGCTCAGCAACGCGGGATCACCCCAGGTGGACTGGATCAGGAGTGCCTGGCCAGCAAATGGGTGAGACCATTGCTTATCTTATTGGGGAAATGGCTGATCCAGCCATGGATACGAATGCAGGATTAGAGGAGGCAGGGCCATCAGGGGCAAAGAGCAGCAGGAAGAGGCAAGCCAAAGAGGCCCCTTCTTCAGAAGTAAACCCCAAGGTCTCTAAAGCGACTACCAGGGCAGAAGAGCGCAGGCAGAAGGCCCTTGAGAAAGAATTTCAGAGGGCCCAAAAACAACAACATATCCTAACTGCTCAGCCCTCCCTCCCTCCCTCCCTCCCTCCAAGGATTACCAAGTGGCGTCCCCAGCTCCACCTGTCCTGCCTCCCTTGGGCCCTGTCCCCCCCGGCCTATTCAGAAGGGGAATTGTCTTCTTTGGAGTCCTCGTCTTCGATGGAACCTGATAACAGAGGCAATTTCTTTGATGTCCCTCTCAATAGGGAGCATACCTTTGAACAGGCTTCCCTCCCGGTTACACATGGCTCTGGGGCCCACCACACCATGTACACCTCTCCTGCTGATATGGCAACCATCATTGCTGAAACCATTGAACAGGTCATGGCTGCTGGCCTACAACAGCAACCCAAACATGCTCCAACACATGGCCATAAGCATAAATCTTCTACTGTGGCTCAGCAACCTGATCCCTCTGCCTCTACTTCTCAGGCCTCAATTGGCGGGGAGCAAGATAACCTGCGGGACTCAGACCTGTCTGATGACAAGGTGGTCACCCCAGATACCCCTGCCTTTACCAGATTATTCAAAACTGATCGTTTCAAGTCCCTTCTTCTTAAAGCTAATTTACCATCTTCTGCTTCAGCTTCTACTTCACAGGATAAACCGGCAGAACCAGCTTCAACCAGTACCCCATTCACCGAACAGCTTCAACTAGTACCCCATTCACCGAACCCATGGTGGAAAAAAAGGTGATCCCTGTTCCCAAGATATTCCTGAACATCATCCAGAAGCAGTGGGAGTCTCCAGGCACAGGCCCACAGCCAATCAACCTTGACAAACGTCTCTACAACATTGCACCAGACCTCACCGAGTTCTTCAAGACTCCCCCAGTGGAGGCACCGGTTGCAGCCCTGTCTTCACCAACTGTGGTCTCTGGAGCTCCTGAGGAGGTTCTCAAGCCTGATGAGAAAAGATCAGATCAAACCTTAGTCAAAAACTATCAGGCTGGGGCCTGGGCCGTTAGGGCCTCTATGGCCACTTCCTTTTTCTCCAGGGCGGCCTTGGTTTGGATTGAACAGCTTCAGGAGCGCATCGCTCCTACTGACACTAGATCACATAGGGATCTCAACAAAATCAGGGCAGCAGTTGAATTTGCGGCTGATTCTTCCCTTAATGCTGCTACATTCGCTTCTAAAGCCATGGCCTCTTCAGTCACGGCCAGGCGTCTGCTTTGGCTCAAGCCATGGAGGTGGATGTCCGTACCAAGTGGTGCCTAGCAGCCTCTCCATTCAGTGGCACCCAATTATTTGGTAATCTCTTAGACCCGTACCTCACAGAATCTAAAGACAAGCATAAGGTCCTTTCATCCATCTACAAGAAACAGGACAGTCGGCCCGCTCCCTTCTATAGGAGGTCGCCCTTTCGACCGGCGGATAGGGGACCTTCCTTCCCCCGTCCACAATGCCAATCCTACATTCCCAGACAGGGATCTCACCAGGACAGGTCCCGTAGAAACACACAGCGTTTCCCCTCCAAGAAATCTTACCGAGGAGGAGGCAACCATCATTTTTCACGTAGGAAATGACTATCTGGACTCTCTTCCGATCGGAGGCCGCCTGGCGTTCTTTGCCCACTGCTGGGAGGAGACCACAACAGTCAATTGGGTACTCAAAACTGTCAAATTTGGTCTCATGCTAAAATTCCTCTCCATCTCCCAGGAACACTTTGTGCCATGCCCAGTCTCTCGGTGTCCTCACAAGAGGGCACTGATGGAACAGGCCATTCAGCACCAGTTGGAGATCAGGGCCATCCAACTGGTTCCTCCCCATCAGGAAGGGCAGGGTTTATATTCCCGCCTGTTTGGGGTACCGAAGAATTTGGGGGATGGAGAGCAATTTTAGATCTAAAAACATTGAACCACCACATTGTCTATCGGCGGTTCAAAATGCATTCTCTGCACACCATCCTCCAGGCTGTCAGGAAAGGCACCTTCCTCATGTCGGTAGACTTGACCGAAGCTTACCTTCATATTCCCATCTTCATAGACCACCAAAAATATCTCCGCTTCTCCTATGGGGGGGAGGCACTTCCAGTACCGAGTCTTCCATTCGGTCTATCCTCTGCCCCCAGGATATTCACAAAGGTACTGGCAGCACCAGCCACTCACATCAGGTCATCCCCAGTTCGAATTCTCTGTTACCTGGACGACATCCTCTTGTTGTCCAGGTCTCCATTTCAGGCAGAAAGAGATCTCGCCCTCACCATTCACACCTTGAGGAATCACGGATTCGGGGTGAATCTCAAAGAGTCACCTCATTCCCAGCACTCGCCTTCTTCACCTCGGGGTCTTGATAGACACCATGGCAGAGAGGGTGTTCCTATCCAACAACCGCATTCTCAATCTGAGGGAACTTGTCAGGAAGGTGCTACGTCTACGCAAGACATCCCTTCTTCTTCTCTCCCAAGTCTTGGGCAAGATGGTATCCTGCTTCGGGATTGTCCCATGGGCCAGGTTTCACAACAGGAGCCTTCAATAGTTCATGCTTTCACATCAAAAGGCCGACATCCCTCGATGTCATTGCTGCCATTCAAGCATCACGCAGAAGCTCTACTAACCACATTTATGATGTCACGTGGTGGACTTTTGCTCTGTGGTGTTCCAACTAGACTGTTGACCCACTTAGGGCCTCCATTCCGCAGATATTGGACTTCCTGCAGAGGGGGCTTGATCAGGGACTTACCCCTAACACGCTACACTGACAGGTGGCCGCTTTGGCCTCTGTTCTAGACGGCCTGGCATCCGAACATCTGCCTTCTCAGTCCTTGATCCGGAGATTTCTCTGTGGAGCGTCCAACCTGCGTCCCCCTGCCATACATAGATATCCGACTTGGGACTTGCCTCGTGTCCTAGAGGCTTTGACTTCCGCGCCCTTTGAACCTATGAGATCCACTTCTTTGAAACTGTTGTCCTTTAAAACGCTGTTTTTGGTGGCTGTAACTTCAGCCAGACATATTTCTGATTTGGCTGCTCTTTCAGTCAGGCATGACTTGTGCGTGTTCCATCCAGACCGAGTTATCTTAAGACTGGACTCGACATTCATACTGAAGATCAATAGCTGTTTCCACCGAGGTCGAGTTGACCTTACTTGATTTATGTCCATCTCCCCATCATGAGAGGGAGTGCAAGTGGCACACTCTTGACGTATGTCATGCCCTCAAGATCTACATTGACCGCACCGCCTCGTTCCGCCACTCAGAAGCTCTCTTCATCTCCTTTCGCCAGGCCTCCTTGGGTACCAAGGCTTCATTGTCTAGTCTGGGGCGCTGGATAAGAGCCTGTATTAAACTGTCTTATGAACTTCAATCCATACAGGTCCCTGCAAACATTACAGCTCACTCTACACACAGCGCTGTGACATCTGCAGCTTGGTCCACTCAAGCCACCTTGGAAGAAGTCTGCCGGACGGCCACCTGGGCATCTCCCAGTCTTCATACATCATTACAAGTTGGACAAGTACGCGTTGGCTGACGCGGCTTTTGGGCGCAGGGTGCTACAACAAGTGCTTGTGCCCTAACAGACCTTTTTTTACAATTTCCCACCCTAGTGGACAGCCCAATCTTTGGTACGTCCCAGTTTGGCTGCTGTCTCTATGATAACAGGAAAATGGGCATTGGTTCTTACCTGATACGCTCATTTTCTGGTAGAGTAGAGACAGCAGCCAGCCCTGCCCTGGTATGGGTCACGTGAGGGAATTCCTTGTGCGGAGGAGAGAGATACAGTGACTATGGACTTTCACTTTTTGCTCACAATTCTCACTTGAGTCTACAATTTTCCTTCATCTGAAACTGGGGAGGATCCACAAGGGCCTGATGACATAATAAGTGTAGACTCAGTCCAATTGGTTAATGGACGGAGCATGCCCCAGTCTGGCTGCTGTCTCTACTCTACCAGAAAATGAGCGTATCAGGTAAGAACCAACGCCCAATCTCTCAGTAATGCAGATTTCCCCCGTTTTAGAAGTGCGAAGATGAACTCTGTTAATCAGATACAACACACCTAGATAGAAATTCCACTGAAGTATCAATTTGTATTTTAAAAATGTAATTACAACATAACAGGTCAATATATATCTTGAAAACAGATGCCACTGTGCAGATAGGTGGCTGTTTGTTTTTTGGTCTAGATCAGTGGTTTCCAACTGGTAAACTGTGGACCATTGGTGGTCTGTAAGAAAATTTTGGTTGTCTGTAGAAAAATTATTTGCATTTTTTAATTGCACTAAATACCATTTTATCTTTTTTTTAAAATCATACTAGTGGTCCACTGGATTTAAAATTATGGATTTAGTGGTTCCTGAGGGCCGAAAGGTTGGCGACCCCTGGTCTAAACGTCCTTTAAATGCTTACAAAATAAAGAATAACCTATAAAGCCAGGAACTTACCTTTGCAAAGTTCTCCGTCTTAAGACTTACACTGTGTCTTTGTAAATATTGAAGGAGGAACTGATTGACGGTTGGCACAGTTAAATCAAAGGCAAGTACTTTAAGAAGCAGATGTTCCATTCGCAACAGTTGCTTTTTGGAATAAGTGTCATCTGTTATGTACACAAATTCTTCTACTTCTGGGGGATAGATTTCTTCATATTTCCTGGGGAAAGGAAGGGGGTAGAAAAATTCATTGTATATCAAGTGTGTTTTCATCCAGTTAATCCATGACGACCACTTGGTGTAAGAATCATAATCTTTAAAATGCAAAATAAAAATGTACCTGAGCTACATTTTCATTAAAGAGCAGATCTTACTTTTATTCATTTACTAATTTAATTCCTGCCTTTCAAATAGGAGCTCAACGTGATTAGTTTCCCCCAACATATTTTTTCCTACTAAAACCCCCACAAGATAGGTTGGACTGTGTGTGTGAATAGCCCAAAGTTAGCCACTGGGTTCTAAGGCTGAGGATTGGCTAAACTTTCCTAGTTCGGTACTTTATCCACTTATAACTACTGCCATCCAATCATTTGTAACAGCTAAAATCGTTCACTCAACTCTGCTCGTTCACCTCATTATCTTACCCCTCAAAAGTTTTTTTTTATTCATGACTCACTTTTACATTTTCTTATAAACATTTATGCATGAGTCTGTAATGTATTAATATCTAAGTAGTCTATATAACAAATACATTAATGTGTCAGTTAACATTATCGAATATTAAGGGATTATATAAATATAGACAACTAGGGAGTTTGATGCTAAATTCTTGCAGACTTGTCTGCCATGTCTTCTAGGCATTTGCAGAAAAGCAAGATACAGGGAAGTAGGAACTATGCCTGCTAAGCAATCTGCATTCAAAACAGCTTTTCTTTTAATCCTACCCTGGGGACTTGTCAAAATCATCAACATGTGCTTATGTAAGGTAAAATTCAAGTTAGGGTGCAGATCCAAAATGAGGATCCAATAACAGATTTCATCTCTAGTGTAGGATGGGCAGGAAGTGTTGTGGATGCAACTTCACTGCTTGCCAGACAGACTGAGATGTTCAAAAGGCTTTCATAAGTGGAATATACTATATCAGTGATGGTGACACCTTTTCGGCACCTATTGCTGAAAAGGTCATGCGGAAATGTCGTGCGCACGCTAGTCAGGGCTGCGCCCTGGAAAAGCTGAACCTCCAGGTTCTAGCGCATGCGTGCCTGACGATCAACTGGCTGGTGTGCATGCGCAGGCCAGTTTTTGGCACTGCCGCGCATGCAAAGGGATTGTGCTCCAGAAAAGCTGAACCTCCAGGTTCTGGTGCACATGTGCGCCCAACGATCAGCTGGATGGCATGCATATGCACACCAATTTTTGGCACTGCCACGCGCGTGAACGACAGCTGATCGTCATGCATGCTTGCACACCAGAAACCCAGAGACGAACAGGTAAGGCTGCATATGCCCTGCGACATGGCTTCATGTGTCACTTTGGGCACACGTGCCATAGGTTCGCCATCACAGTACTACATGCTGATGCATGAACACAAAGACAAGTATCCCTTGCAAACTCCTCTAAAACTCGATTGTTTTAAACCTTGGTGCAGAATAATAAAAGCTGGGAATGGAGGTTGGGAAAAACATGGAGCAAAAATGGAAGCATGCTAATGCTTTGTTGTATTTTTTAGTCAGTTCTATCACCTTGATAAGCTAGCCAAGAACAGTCACCTGCACAGGTTGTCTTTTATTGAAACATACTTACGCAGCCAGGAGAATTGCTGCTGTTCCTACAAGTTGCAATTTTCCTCTGAGGACTGACATGCAAGAAAGAAATCTGTCCAAGTAGTTCACAGCAAGGTACAACGTCTCCGTCTGAAGCTTGTACTCTTCACCAACTTCTGCTAGCCAGTCTACTAAGATGGCACGCATCCCTGAGGTTATATCAGGCTGCTTCCTCATGTAGCATGGTCTGGGCCTGTATCTTACCTACATACAAAGGGATTCGCTTTAGAATAAGCAAAGGGAATGTATCTTCCACACATAATGCACTAAGCCGTAATACAGTATGTTTGGCTTGGCTTTGGTTTAATGTGCTACAAGATGTCAACAATTGTGACACTCAGTATACAGTCTGTGACCTAATGTGCCCTATATTCTATCAGGAAAGTTATCTATGAATGTTCCAAGTTGCTCCAAGAAGGCTGGCTGATGGAGCCATTGGGCAAGAAATGAAAGTTTACTCCTCCACCTCCCCTTACCAGGTTTGGGGCAGATATTAAGGACTTTTGGATTCAATGAAAAAACAAAAATGCTAATAATTGTGGCTCTCTGAATAACCATATCTAAAATAGTTTATTATAACTACCAGTCATAGAACACAAAAGTTGGAGAGAATCTTAGAATCTATGCAGTTCAATCCTCTGCCCAATGCAGAAATTTACCATGATAGCAACTCCAACAGACCACCATCCGGCCTCTGTCTAAATACTTCCACTAACAGTGTCTGTCACTTCACAAGTCAATCTGTTCCACTGTTGAACCGTCCTTACCATTATGGCATTTTTTCCTGATGTCTACTTCTTTGTAATTTAAGTCCCCTATTTCTTGCGGTGTCTTGTGGAACCACTCTGAATAATTCTATGTCATCTTGTCCATGATAAACTTAATATTTTTGGAAGCTATTCCAATCCTTATTTTTTTTTCCTTCCAGGCCTTTCATCATTTTAGATGCTCTCATGAAGACACCTTCAGATTGCCAGTGTGCTTCCTAGAATGGGCTGATGGTCTAGTGTTTTAGTTGTGATCTGACCAACATAGAAAAGAGAGGAATGACGACTTATGTTGATCCTGGCAGGATGCTTCTGTGTGTATATTTGGAAATCTAGGATTGCATTTGCTTTCCTCCCTCACATAACTGGTTCATATTTAGCTTGTGGCCAAGGCAGCCAATTACTTCTTTATATGCACTAGAACAGGGATGTCAAACTGGATTTATTTGCGGGCCAGATCAGCATTGTAGTTCTACTCTGTGGGCTGGCCAGGGAGGGAGAACGGACGCCTTCTGCAGCACCTTGCTGGCCAAAACGGGACATGGTGGGCCGTGCACACCCACCCCATTTTCAGCCTGGACAGCTAACTTTCACTAATTTTGAAATTGCACATTTCTCTAAATATTGAAAAGTCTTATAAGTTGAATGATAAAATGAGGCAGAAACTACACCAAGCGAAAACTTTGGAAGTAGTACACCAATATTCTTGGAGAGCTGCAAATATATAAGTGTTGCCTTTAAGATAACAGAGCCAATCATGGCTAAATAACAGGAGGATACACAGTGGTTTGGCAAAGATGGCTTCTGGGAAGCATTTAGGATTAAGCCTAACAGTCTTCCCCACTTTGTTTTAAGAAAGGTAAGTTTTCTCACTGTTTCATGCCCAATATAGGTCCAGAAAATATTGTAATCATTTTGGTATAGGAGTACACCAAAATGAGTTCTTTTAAAATTAAACCAAAACTATCCAAACAACATGAAACCATCTGTAGCACATCAACAGAAGCATTTTGGTGTCTTGAAAATAAGAGAATTACTGTCTTCTGTTAATTAGAATCTATTGTGTCAGATATATGTTATCTAAATTGTTAAGATACACATTACCTTAATACAGAAAAAGGAAAAAAAGAGTAATGTATAGTGGTAAAATAAAAAAAAATGTTTCTCAAAACTACTACCCTCCCCCCCCGAGTAATTCACAAATAGGTGGCCATAGAATTTAAACTATGCAGAGAGACAGCAGTGCACAAATGCACACAGAGCTATGCAAACAGTAGAGCTAAAATATCCTTTTAATAACCATTCTTAGCAAGTTATGGAATGTAAAATCAATAGCGTCAATCTTATAGCTGTTAAGATAGAATGGGAAGAAGTTTGTAGGAATATTACACAATAAGGAAATATTCTCCAAGATGAGGTTTAAGAGACAGTCAAAAGGGAAGATTGGAATTCATGCAGTATACATGTTACATAGCCACTATCTACATAGTGAAAATGCAAGGCTGCTAACCCGCAAATCGTCCATCTCGGGGATTGGGAATGGCGCATTCCTACAGGGCAATATTACACAGAACTATAGCAAGTCTGTTTACTTTTTTTACTTACTTCGGCATCTCTTAAATAATTATGTATATCTTCTGCATATTCATCAATACTCATGTCCAGTTCGTTACCCTCACAATCTTCATTTTGCAGAGACTTATCCACCAACATTGGAGACACTAGATCAGTAAAATATTCAAAAAGTGCTCCTTAACATTCAAATGTTGCTTTCATAAGAGGCAACAAATATCACAAGAAGTTAACATCTTTTCCCTATTAAATTAATGATTTGTTACCTGTACTTAAGTTCAACAGTAGATGAAGGTTAGGTTTTATTGTACTGGCCTCTGCTTCACACATACTATATTCCACTTCTTCTGCAGCTATAAAATCATTTTTGCTTCTCTCTTCCACTTTATCTATGTAAACAATAACACTTTTCTTGGATGATACAGAGGTTGGCATTAGATATTTGCCAGTCATAGGAAAAATATTTTCTGATCCAGATACTGGTCTCATCATGGAAATTCCCTGAAAAAGAATACACTGAAGAAACTAGTTGGATAAGCAGCAAACATTTTAAACCAAACAGAAAAGAAGTCCAGTTGCAATGACTCAACTTCCAGATAATGACTATAGTTCTTTATAAAAAAAATAAAAGCAGTACTATTCAGATCAGTCTTGGTCTTTAAATGTTGATGGACCACAATTCTGATCATCATTGGCTGTAGATCATGCTGCATGGCTATGATGGGATCCAAATTCCATCAGCCCAAGATCAGAAGTAGCCAGTTTAGATCATAGATCTGGTTCACTGTGATATAGGAAATGAACACATTATTTCAGTTCTGAAGCTAACTCACAGGAAAATGCTGAATACTTTTTCTAGATAAAGCAGAGATGGATATTACAGATTCCTTAAATTACAATTTCATAAGAACGCAAGGAAGTCCCTGGGCCAAACAATAAGTTTGATTACGTTTCATTTACTTCTTACAATTTAGTAAAAGAGAGTCTGTGCTGAGAGTTTGAGTGGTTTACAATAACCAATTTCAAAGTAGAATCACAGAATCACAGGTCTGGGAAGGACCTTGGAAGTCTTCTGGTCTAACATCCTGTCCAAGGCAGGAATCCTTATACCATCCCAGACAAATGAATGGCCAATGTTTTCTTGAAAACTTCCGCAATGGGGCACCCACAACTCTAGAGTGGAGGGACAAGCTTAACTGCTCTGCCAGGAAATTCTCCTTAATTCCAGGTAGGATTTCTCTTTAAGAAGCTTCCACCCATTGCTTCTTGTCCTGCTTCAGCTACTTTAGAGAATATGTCAACTCAGGGCTGTATCCCTGAATTTTATCCAAAAGCTAATCATCAACCATGACGGCCCATGTTGTAATGGTGTCACATAAAGGAACTTTGGTATACATACCACATGTGGCACCTCTGAAGTTTCTGAACAGGATAGCAACAGGTGTAGTGAATTGCATGGGCATGAGCAAAGTACCCAATTCCAGGAATGGCAACAGTTGGCATATAAGTTGTAACTGCACAAAAGGTTTCTGGAGAGTGATCTCCCCTCTGATCTAGCAAGAGTCACAAGTTTAAGAAGACCCTCAAGTTACATGCCAGTTGAGAATGGAGGACTATAATCCCATCCAGAACTAAAGCTGGACTATTTCTGAAATCAGTCAACCTTAAGATCCACAACCACTCTGTCTTATAGGATTTAAGTCTAACTTGTCTCCCTCCTCCCTATTTAACAGCCCTCATACACTAGGTCAAGACTTCTACCACATCACCTTCCTGTCCTGGAATGGAGATATACAGCTGCAGCCCCATCACATTCTCAACTATTTTCCCTGAAAAGCAAGGTTGGAAATTGGCCAGTAATTATCTAGAATAGCCAAGTCAAACAATCGTTTCTTAAGGAGAATGCACAACTACCTATTTCCAGGTTGAACAGAGAATTCCCTCAATGAAGGTGACTTAGCCACTGCCAATGAATCATGCACACACATGGACATCAAGATCAAAAAACCATGAAGTACCAGAGGAATTACCCAGGATATTTATTTGAAAAATCCCATATATTGTATACAGATCAATGGCTATTGTACTTCTGTATATTTTGGCTTTGCATATAAATCTAGTCTTTTCACCCAACTCTTTAAATGTCCTTCTATGCTTCCATGCTGTTTACAGTTTCCTCAATATTCAGACACTATTAATGTATCATCTCTCTTACTTATATAAATGCCCCAAAATAACTATATGCATTTTTTAAAGGTTCACTGAGAAAGCAAGACTGAAGAATTAAAGTTCCAGAAGAAGAGCAACTGTCTTTCCCAACCTGTATGTAACAGAGGAGAATGCTATTTCCTTATAGAGTAGAAAGTAACAACAGAAGCACAAATACTCATTAGGGTTACTTTCCTCCAGAGTATAATCTGAAAATCCTCCTGGACTCACAGCTCCTGCTCAAAAGCAGTGGGAGCCATGTCCAAGAGAACCTTTGCCCAAATACATCTTGGGTGCTGATTGTAGCCTTTCATAGATTTGAAGGCACTGCTCATGGTCACCCATGCCTTAGAGTCTGCTGATTACTACTACAATGTCCAGCTTGTCCTTGAAAAGCATTCAAAAGCTTCAGCTGATCCTGCAGAGCTAAGGGAAGCTTTCCTACCTTGACATTATGTGTGTGTGTGTGTGTGTGTTGGACTTCCAAATCTGAGAACTGAAATTGAATATATTTTAGGAAGTTCTAAGGCTTAAAACAGAAACACTGAGCCACCATTCTTTCCACTTCAACTCAGTCACCCAGACACCTGTTTATCCAAAATGCTTTCCAACTTACGTGGGAAGAAGATCTTAGACATTGTCCATTTTCTCTCAGCTCCCCAAGAATAACTCTGTGCTGGGAATTCTGACTGTCATGGGGTACAACTGGAACTGGCAGGGCACCCCGGAGTCCAGCTTGTACCATCTCATCATCCTTGTTACTATGATACATTTCCTGCGAATCAGCAGCTGATACTGGGGAGAGAAAAAACAACAAAAGTCATCAATTATGTTTTCAAATCAACTTGCTACTCCCTTCGCCTTAGCACGTATAAGTGAAAATCTTTGAGTGTGTGACATTTTCACAGGGTTTCCACAGCACTCCCATTGTCTTCACAATGAGAAACTGCATACCAATAGTCATTCAGCTATTTGCCCACTCCACCTATACATTGATTTTCAAATATTAGAACTGTATTAGCATACCTCCCTATCTATGATTGTCCTCAAATCCAGTAAGCTTTTGAAAGAAGATGGTAATGATATTATTAAGACTGTTCCCCCCCAGGATAATTTTGTCATTTGAAAGCTGTGCACTTCGATTGGCCGAAACGGCATATAGCTGAAGATCTTATGGGAACACCGAGCTGTAATTCTGTAAGGTACCTGCAGTATCTCTAATCTATTCAATTAACACAATAATATGAGTTTGCGAGATGCTAATCCATTGCCTGACTAAATGGGCTAAGTTCACACACTTAAGTAAATTAATATATGGTAGACCACCTTACAGTACAAGTGTGCTATGCAAATATAACTACATCCATAAAACCAAGTCTCCGCCAATCTCTTCCAAGAAAACAAGTTGAAATCCCATGATACTTAGGCTATATTCATGCATCACAAAGCCACAATGTTTCGATTGAGTATAAATAAGCCCATTGAGCCAATAGGGCTTATTTACCAAATCATGGTTACAAAACTGCATAAATCCAAATGCTAGTTACCTAGGTCAGGGGTCTCCAACCGTGGCAACTTTAAGTCTGGTGAACTTCAACTCCCAAAGCTGGCTGGGGAATTTTGGGAGTTGAAGTCCTCCAGGCTTAAAATTGCCAAGGTTAGAGACCCCTGATCTAGAAGGCATGTCTAGTAGGTCGCTGTTACTACTTAATTTTTGTTACTACGGGTAATTAAGACATTGGGAAACCAGCAAGCTTGCTATGGGATAAAAAAACATTTATTTAAGTATCCCAGAACAAGAGTTTGAAGGGGGGGGGAACCCCACATGATCTTCTGTTACGGGTGAGCTCTGGAAGTTAACAGCAACAGAGTTGGAAGAGGCCTTGGAGGTCATCTAGTCCAAACCCCTGCTCACGCGGGAGACCTATACTAGGGATTCGATCCGCCGACCTTCCTGATCAACAAACTCAGCGCCTTAGCCACTGAGCCACCTAGTAAGGAATAAATAATGTCAAAAGCAGAATAACTCCCCCCCATTCAGGACGGGGGCAGGGGAGAGAGGGAGAGGGAGAGAGAGAGGGGGGAGAGGGGGAGGGAGGGAGGGAGAGAGAGAGAGAGAGAGAGAGAGAGAGAGAGAGGGAGGGAGGGAGAGAGAGAGTGAGTTAGAGTTCAGGATGACTCGATTTGTTGGAACTACAACTCCAGGCAAATTGAAAAGGCGGGCAGGATGGGAGAAGGAGCGGTTCGCCCCGAGTGTCGAACCTTCCTTCCCCATCGCCCCTCGGCTGTTCCCTAAAAGATGCGCTGCCGGGAGCAGCAACACCCCCCCTCCACCGCAAGGACCTGGCGACGAGTTCCCCATTTCTTCTTGCAACACCCCCGCCGCTCCCCGCTCCTCTCCACGCCACCTGTAGCGAAAGGCGTTCCTTTCGGATTCCTTTAGTCCAGGCAAGGGAAAGCAACGGAGCCAGACAAGGACTTAACGTAGCCCCGCCGGCCTCCCGTCCCAGCCTATATAGCCGGTAGCCAATCAGCGGCCGACGACGCCGTACCGCCCTGTCCGCCGGCCCTTCGGCGTGCGCTCTAATTACTTTCAAGCCGCCCGCGTCTGTTGGGAACGGCCAGTTAGAGCCGGCGGTCGCCCGCCCGCCCGCTCTGCCGCTTGCATGCGGAGGGCAGCTCCCGTGGCAACCTGGGATCTCCATAGAGATCTCTCGCCTCTTGCCCGAAGGAGAAACTTTGCCCATCCTGACAGGGAGTTCCCACCCGTTGTCTCGACCTCTCGCGGGGTCGTTACCGCCTGGATGGAAGTGGAAATGGCTCGCGGTTGGAAAATCGAAATAATAAAACTTCCAATGGACTGTCTGCGGAGTGTTGGCTTCCTCCTCTTCTCCCATTTCATTCTTTTGTTGATTCTTGTTGTGATGAGTTTCAGAGACGCGCTAGGCAGGGCAGGGCAGGACAGATCTCTCTCTCTCTCTCTCTCTTTCTCTCACTCACTCACTCACTCACTCACACACACACACACACACGTGTAAAGGTCCGTCAATAAAGACTCGGATACTATCGCTGCTCGTGTAACAGGCAACAGAAAGGTTCATACTCATTTGCCAGGTTAACAACACAATGAGTTACAACCACGAATTTCAAACTAGGTTTGCTGAATTAATTATATTTATTTATTTTATTTATTATTTTATTTATTTTATTTCTTATTTTATTTATTTTTCTTATTTTATTTCTTATTTTATTTATTTTTCTTATTTTATTTCTTATTTTATTTATTTTTCTTATTTTATTTCTTATTTTATTTATTTTGTCAAACGTACTAGATAACAGGTATATGTATAAACATGGACATGAGCACATGAAATGAGTACAAATAAATGGGGACAGTAGACCAGGGAGGGTAGGCATGCTTATGCACGCCCCCTTGCAGACCTCTTAGGAATGGTGTGAGGTCCACAGTAGTGAGTTTAAGGTTGAACCTATGGGGGTTTGAAGAAGTAACAACGGAGTCAGGTAGAGCATTCCAGGCATTGACCACTCTGTTGCTGAACTTATATTTTCTGCAATCGAGTTTGGAGCAGTTCACCTTGAGTTTGTATCTATTGTTTGCCCACGTATTATTTACTAGACTACAAATAAGAAAACCCAATATGGTTTATCGTGACACTGAAAATTATTCTAGCTGAACAAGAGCATTTCAAGTTGACATTTTTTTTCTAATGTTCTTTGAAATTTTATTTTTTGGCTATACTTGTATGGTAGTTTAACTAGTTATTAATAAAGTTACTGTACTGTACTAACCCAGAAATGAATGTGGTTTGGAGACAGCTAGCCCTCCACTAACCAGTCCTCTCAATTAAAACTTGCTACCAAGTCTGAAAGGCACAGAACATATCTTCCAAACACTGGAGTTAGGTCTTGCAGAAGTGAGATTGTTATTTCTTCATCAGAAAAAATAACTGAAATTTCTGCCAAGGAGATTTATGGGTGCTAGACACTATGGATGATACAACGGGTGATGGCTGACTGATTCAACCTTGACCCTAATCTACCCCAAAATATTTGTTTTAGCCAAAATCTGAAGCAGCAAAACCACAGGTGGATTCCAAGAAAAAATGTAGCCAAATTCTACCTGAACCGAGAGCATTTAAATTTGAGCAAATGACATGAAGTTTGGTTTTCAGAAACTGGGACTGAACAGCTTTTAAAGTAGGGGACATAGTTGTGCACTATATAGCAATAAACCCAACACCTTTACTTTGTACAATTTTATTGCTACAGAAATGTAATTACCGGTATTACCTTGAAAACTGACATGTTTTAAGATTGTGTTAGAAGCTTTTTGAGCTCTAATAAAAACTTCACTCGACTGATTATACCAATGGGTGATGAGTTGAAGTGGATATTTAGATACTTGAAGTTCTTAACCTGATCAATTGGTCTTTAGATCAGGTTGACATCTAGCTCTAAAGAACTTAAATCAACTGATTTAATTTCCCATTTAACAGGGGACTTAAACTGCATTCTAGAAAAAAAAACCCTACAACTTTGGTTTATATCAGCCCTTCAAAATAGATCAGCTTGAGCATCAAAGTCATGAATACTAAAGCTATTTTTATTATAGAGTTACAGTAACAGTCTCTTGCAACTCTGAATGCACCTTTGTCCTGCCCACTTTAACCTAAAGATAACTATAAGACTCAAGTCAGAGACGCTTTCTCAAATTCCATTCCTGCTTTGGGCTTAGATTTCTCTTATCTGAGCATTGTCTTGGCTGCAACATTACCTCCCTTTCTTCAAGATTATACTCACAGCTTTTGAATACCTGATTTTAAGAAATTCCCTAGAACAACTCTACACAAAAGCAACTAGGAATCTATGAAAGGTACTTGTGTTATGGATAAAATAGCTATATCATCCATAAACAAAATAATTGAAATAGGAAGGAGGGAAGGTGTTGGAAGGTGTTGGAAGGTGAACTTCTGGTTAGAAAGGACACAAGATCTCATTTATATAGAAACGGAATAAGGACCAAGAATGCAATCCTGTTTGATACCTCAGAAGCTAGGGATGGGGTCGTTAAATCACCATTACAATAGTTTCTAATCTGTATTGTAGTATCTTGATAGAAAAGAAGTATCAACCCAAGAAAGTGAAAATCAATGGATGTTCGAGTAACTTTCTCTCTGGACTTTCATGAGGAATTGAATGTCCTGTAATCAATAAAGGCAACATAAAAGGTGTGCTTGATAGAATTAGAGTTTTTCTCCACTACATGAAAATTGGGCATTCATCCATGGTGGAATATCCTGATCTAAAACATGCTTGGAAGTTAAAATAAAAATGATCTCAATTTATTCTCAAAATTTAAATGGGTAAGAAGCAGTGGTGGGATTCAAATTTTTTACTACCAGTTCTGTGGCCATGGCTTTGTGGGCCTGGCTTTGTGGGTGTGGCAGGGGAAGGATACCGCAAAATCCCATTCCCACCCCACTAACCTGCTTTCCAGCTCCATTCGCCTTTTCAGGGCAACAAAAGAAGATCAGCTGGGAGGCATCGGGGACGGGGCCAGCCTGTTTGCTGGTTCTCCAAATTACTCAAAATGTCCCCTACCAGTTCTCCAGAACCTGTCAGAACTGGCTGAATACCATCTCTGGTAAGAAGTCTGGAATGTTCTCATGGTGCCAGTTTTATCTAAGTGAATGAAGCCTTGGAGCCAAAATGATAACTGCCAGATAATATCAAATGAATCAAAGAAAGAAAACCCATCATAGGAAAGTCATCTAAAGTGTCCCTATGTTCCTGCAGTGGGTAGATGATGCCAACTATATAAGGTGACCAGGTAATGATCCATCTAGGTAAGGAATAACCTCTGCATTCCCCAATCACAGTTCACTATCTTGGTACAAAAACAAATAAGTCCAAAGCATGCAAGGCATAGGTGGTCATGAGTTCTTGATTTGTTCCAAATAACTGTACATGGCAGGAGTATTATAGTTCCCAGGAATTAAAAGCTTTAGGAATCTGAGCAATGTCTATGAGTCTACATCCAGAGGCAAGGATACTGTTGGGTACCAGGGTACATGTAGGTACCCCCACTGCACCAGGGTACGCAGACATGGGGAATGCAAACTTCAATCTGTAACGTCTTTGAGAAAAGACAGGATTAAAACATAAGTGTTGTTAAAGTAGATCATTAATACATACAGTTTAAGTTAATCTAACCTGAAATTTAAGCAGAAATAATGTATATATTTATATATATAAGTATATATAAATATTATATATCTATATATAATATATATAGTATATATAAATATACTATAAGTACAGGTGAAACTCAAAAAATTAGAATATCGTGCAAAAGTTCATTTATTTCAGTAATGCAACTTAAAAGGTGAAACTAATATATGAGATAAGACTCATTACATGCAAAGCAAGATAGTCCAAGCCATGATTTGTCATAATTGTGATGATTATGGAGTACAGCTCATGAAAACCCCAAATCCACCATCTCAGAAAATTAGAATATTACATGCAATTGATAAAACAAGGATTGTACATAGAACAATATCGGACCTCTGAAAAGTATAAGCATGCATATGTACTCAGTACTTGGTTTGGGCCCCTTTTGCAGCAATTACTGCCTCAATGTGGCGTGGCATGGAAGCTATCAGCCTGTGGCACTGCTGAGGTGTTATGGAAGACCAGGATGCTTCAATAGCGGCCTTCAGCTCTTCTGCACTGTTTGGTCTCATGTCTCTCATCTTTCTCTTGGCAATGCCCCTTAGATTCTCTATGGGGTTCAGGTCAGGCGAGTTTGCTGGCCAATCAAGCACAGTAATCCCACAGTCATTGAACCAGGGTTTGGTGCTTTTGGCAGTGTGGGCAGCTGGAAAATGAAGTCAGCATCCCCATAAATCTCATCTGCGGAAGGAAGCATGAAGTGCTCCAAAATCTCCTGGTAGACGGCTGCGTTGACCCTGGTCTTAATGAAGCACAGTGGTCCAAAGTCCTGTTGCTCAGTGGTCCAAAGTCCTCTTTTCTGATGAGAGCAACTTTTGCCAAAAGCACCCAAAACTGGTTCAATGACCGTGGGATTACTGAGCTTGATTGGCCTCTCCATTCTTCCACCATACTTTGGGTCCTTGGTTTCCAAATGAGATGCAAAAGTGTGTGCGTGTGTGTGTGTGTGTGTAATGTACATTTGCTTATGTATATACTTACCTAAAGGTCTGTTTAACTGAACTCCTAGGATTGCACTGATAGTCTTTTAATCCATAGAATGAATAAACATATTCAATTGCTCCGGAAGCTTTCATAGCATTGAATTCTTAAACAAACACAGGATCCATCAGGAAAACATGTTGCTGTTTAATTTCCTTGCATTGCAGCTATTCCCAGGTGATAATGTTTTTTTAAAAAATATTTTAAAGTGTGATTGAATTTCAGATTTAAAGCTGCAAGAAGTAAACATTTGCTATCTAATCAGTTGGTTATAGAATAAAATTAATACAGCTGAGCCTTAAGCATCTCATTATTCCCCTTCCCTGATTTCCTTCTCTGGTTTGGAGAGGGGCTGCCTCTCAGGACTCCTCACTTGATATCTTCAAGGCTCTTCTTTGTAATTAAAATTTTGTTCAAGTCTGTGGTGGTTTCAAGAATGGGAAATAGCAGCTGCTGTGAAACCCTACCAAATATTCATACAACCAATGTGAATTGGAGGGAGGGCTAATCTTTAAAATAAGTAATTGCCTGAAAATACAGTGTTGATAATTGAAGAGCAATGGAAAACAAAATGACTCACAATAGGGAAGAAAGTAAGCTAAGGATACACATTGTCTCACTTTATACCAGAAAATACCATATAAAACAATTTGGAAAAGATGAGAGATGAAATCAATATTGGAATTCAAAACACTAACTATTTGATATTTACAGATTACCTCATTTTGTGACCTGGAAGTAAAGGAGATTTATAAGAGTCATAATGAAAATGAAATGTTTGAATTCATGCTAAATATTAAGAAAGTAAAAGTTACAGTATGTCCACCAGCAGGTTTAGCAAACTCACATTTGACAGTAAGGAAAGATGGTAGATACTTTCGTTTACTTGAATAAAGAAAAAGATAAAACTGAACTGTATTCTCGAGAAATAAAAATAAAATTATTCCTTAGAAAGTAGGCAGTAAGGGTCAAAGTAATGAATGACAATCTCAGCAAAGATCAGAAGAGCTAAAGCTGAAGTTTTTCCAAATAAGAGTTTTCCCTTTATTTCCAATTGTCTAAGTTATCCAAATAATAGCATGTCAAGAATTTGTGATTATATAATATAAATATCATTGCATGGAAATAATATAATTTGTCAATCCACAATAAAAAGTGGAGGAAAGACCTTTCTGTCTTGCTAGAGTTAAGCTTAAACCTATTCTTTGCTTTCACACCAGAAAATTGTCTATGGCCAAAGTATACCTGCAAGGATAGTTTCCTGATTTGTATTTCCTGATGTAGTATTTGTTCAACTTTTTCCACTTCTGGCATTAATCCTCATTCAATGGGACAAAAATCAAAGGATTTGCTAGATTAAATTTTCAAGATTACTAATTTTAGCAAGAGGTTTTTCTTTGCTAACTATAGCTCAACATTTCAAAGTCATGAATTTTTAAAAATGCTCCTCTCTATAAGCCTCAGAACTTGCTTAAACATCACATTCAATGGAGATGGAATTAAGAAGATCATGCACAAAATCTCATTAGCCTCCTGTTGAAGTTTAGTGTGTCATGTAACACACCTCTAAGGGGTGTCAAAAGCTAGAAATTACAAGCTGGGTCATGAATTACATCCACCTGAGAAATAAAACACTTTATGAGTAATTGACTATTTATAAATACCATCTTCCACACTGAGTACAAACATTTCAAGACAAGTTCTAATAATTTGCAGCTTGATTTGGGGGAAGTGTCCCTAACTTTTTACTTTGCTCAATCTTAGAAATGTAGTTTTTAAAACATCTTTTTGCTGGTCTTCTGTTTACCCTTGCCAAACTGCTTGATTTCATATAGCTGTTATGTTTAATAGAGATTGAAATTCCATTTCAGCCTAATCCCTAATTAAAATATCTTATATCTTAGCAAAGTTAATTCAATCACTCAAATCTGTGATTTGTTTTTTCCCCTTATTCTCACACACACTTACCTGTATTTTTCAGAGTATAAGATGCACCTTTTTCCCTCAAAAAAGAGGGTGAAAATCTGGGTGCGTCTTATACACTGAATACAGTATTTTTGGCCTCCCGAAACCCACCCCTTTTACAAAAATGGCCATGCATAGCCTTTAGGAGGCTTCCAGAGTGCTTCTGGGGGCTGGGGAGGGCAGAAATGAGCAAAAAATGGGCCGTTTTTTTTCCTTATTTTTGGACCCCTGCAGCCCCCAGGAGCACTCTACAAGTCTCCTAAAGGCTATTCATGCCCTTTTTTGACAAAAAAAATGGGCCCGTTTTTGGGAGGTCCGCAGCGTACAAAAACTTTTTTTTTATTTGCCTCTTTAAAATCTTGGTGCATCTTATACTCCAGTGCATCTTATACGCCGAAAAATACAGTATATAAATAACAGAAACTATATTAAATAAAAATCCAGTATAAAATGTTTAGTTTTTACTAATGCAAAATGTACACTGTTCATGAAAATTTGTCCTTGATAAAATGTCAAGCCAAACAATTGGATTCTTCTTTATAGCTCTATACATCATTATCTTGCCACATGTCACTTGGACTAGTTACTCTGTTTTTCTGCTACAGCTTGTGTGAACATGAATGAAATGCCTTCTTTAATTTTTGCTATGGAGCTATGTGTGTATATAATTGATTTTACAAAAAGTTCAGTCTAGTCTAAGAGAAAAATCCTTCCTGAATATAAGTTTAGAGGTGGGTAGCATAAATGTAGCTGCATATATCAAGTCTTCCCATAAGGAATAGCTATTTATAACCTTTTAGTATTAGTCCTTTTGACTGATTGGCTATGTCTAGTCCAGAAGGACTGTCATTCATTGGCAGAATTAATGGTTTCTAACTTGTACAAGATCTCATCATTTACTGGCCTATTGTTCCTCAAATTGATACACTTTATAATTAACCTACCTTTTAGAACTATAATTGCCACACTATTCTTCAAGTATACAGTAAGTATTTGCATGAAAATAGTAGTTTTGGTTTTAAAACCATGCGGTTGAAATTTTGAGTATGAATAATTATAATTACATGGAAGATAAAATTGCATTCAATAAAGATGCCAGGATGCTTTCTCATTTTCTTTTCTTTGTCTGTTTGTGTGTATCCTCCCTATAGTACAAAATCCATGTTTTGGAACTTCATTTTTGCCCTGATTCTGCCACTTTTTTTTTTGCCTGTATATCTTTAAAGAAAGGTCCCTAACATTCCACATAAAAATCCTCAGATTGAAAAAGCATGTGGTCTCCGTGCTATATTATTAACATGGACAAGTAAACAAGATCACATCCCACTAGTTCCTATATTAGTTAGTAATTCATACTTGGGTGCAAATGAAAACTTGATTTCTTATACAGTGTCAGCTCTTCAAGGCAGACCAGACAATGAAAGCATGATTATCAATGCTAATGGTATTTTTACTAACCAATTTCATTGTATTTATTTTGTACAATGACAATAAAGGCTATACTATACTATAAGGTTACACGGGAGCAGAATCTTATAAATTTGAATGTGCCTCCCTCTCTTTCCTTTTGTCTACGATAGAACTAGGGAAGGTCAAATCTGAGAAGTTTTGTCAAATTACATTTCTGCCTCAAACTCAATTTTCTTTTGTCTTATCATTGACTTGATTCTAGTTGTTCCTCATATTCCTCAGGGTTACTCTTACAGATCATTTTCTAGGACCTTCAATGTTGTAGTTCAGGCACTTCCTTCTACAGCTTCTTCCACATAAAGTAATGCTAGGGACCAGAATAGAATATTTCCATTCCATTCCACTTTTGAGCTAACTTCTGTAATTTTGGAGGTGGGGGCCTTTTCGGGTATCAATATTATTCTTTAGTTCAGCCATCTCCCATTAGTAATTCCCCAAAAGCGAATTTCTTGGTACAAAAATATTATCAGAAATTGCATAGTTTTCACCACTCTTAATATGATAGATTAATCAGTGTTAAAAGTATGCATCTTGTCAGTGGCTAAGACACTGAGCTTGTCGATCAGAAAGGTCGGCAGTTCAGCAGTACGAATCCCTAGTGCTGCGTAATGGAATGAGCTCCCGCTACTTGTCCCAGCTTCTGCCAATCTAGCAGTTCGAAAGCATGTAAAAATGCAAGTAGAAAAATAGGAACCACCTTTGGTGGGAAGGTAACAGCGTTCCGTGCACCTTCGGCATTTATTCCTGCCGGCCACATGACCATGGATACATCTTCGGACAGCACTGGCTCTTCGGCTTTGGAATGGAGATGAGCATTGCCCCCTAGAGTTGGGAACAACTAGCACATATGTGCGAGCGGAACCTTTACCTTTACCTAATTCAATCAACCAATTGCTGATAGAAAGTAAACAAAGTTGCTTTTGCTGGAAACTCTAAGTATGGCTTAATGCTAACCATGGATAAAGTGCCGTGGCAAACTATGGGGGATAGATTACATACCCCTGACTCATTTGATTCCCAATTCATCCCTAAATATCAACAGAGAGTGAAAACAAATACAGAACAGAAAAGACAATACTGCAGATACAAATTATCTTTGCGTCTATTCAAGCCATCTGGTTCTTGTTCACAATCCAATGTAATAGTAATGACACATTTTTCATTCCTAATGGGGTTAATGTTTCACCAAGCACATGCCTTAATTAGATTGCTTGTATATGAAGGTAGGGCAACCAATGCAGCAGCGCCATTCATTGCCGCTTATGCTTTTGAAAAAGATACTTTCAAGCCTGAAGTATTGCTTGTGTCTCTTTATCTGCTTTATTGCTAACCTCAGTGGAAACATAATCAATCATTTTAGGGCCCTAGACAATTGTACAGAACTAAACTTGCAAAGAGTTTTATTACACTTTCAAATGTATGCCTTCTCCTCCTCCTGCTGCTATTTATTTTACCAATATTGATAATCAAATAAAGTTGCTTCTGGCATATGGAATAGAAAACTGTTCAAGGTATTAATGTGCTTGGCCTACCAAAAATTGCATAATTGTAAGATCTGAAATATGTAAGAAATACAGTGAAGGGCTTTTTAACTGATATTGCTACCAAACAAATGGCATGTGAATTAATGTCTTAACATGTTGAGATGTGAATTGCAAATATAAATGATAGTAATAAATATAAAAGCAAATGAAGATTTTTAAAGTAATTGTCAATCATTGTTTTCTAGTACAGTTTCCTAACACAAACTGGATTAGCTTTTATTTCATAGAAAATAATATAAACTACCCTACAAATAATAACGCAAGAGATAGAAAAAATTGCTATAAATTTAGCCTTGGCAGTTATTGTTATATGGATTCAAATTACTGAGCAGTTATTTTTACAGTTCCAAATTTGAGAAATGTAAATTTAGAGTGCATTCCATCAGGCCACATAGCAAACAACTTCTAAAACAAAAGTTACATTGTGAGGATAATATTCCTACAGCATTGATTTTCAATTGTTCCAAAAAATAAGGGCAAGTCAGTCCACTTTTGATTCGTAAGTCTTTCATTTCATTTCTATAGTATAGTCATTTGAATATGAAAACACCTCTGGGTTAAATTTTTATTTATAAAAATATTTCTAAGTCATCCTTTTCCTAGAAAGGGACTCCCAAGGCCAGTGACAATTTAAAACATCGGACTTATATTCTACAGAACAAGAATACGCAGATGTGGTAAGATTGACAGCTGTCTGGGCTTTCTGTGGCATACTATGTGAAATAAATATATTTTATTAAGAAGCATACACTTAACATTGCTATCTAATTAAGGATTATTAATTAAATGAAACAGCAAAATTAAGACAAGAAAAATACTTTAAATGAAGTAGAACCAAGTTACCTAAAATCAGTTGGCAGCCAAGAGGAACAAAAAGCTTTTAAGGGACTGTTCAAAACACAATCCGGATGACATCTTAGGAAATGTCTTATTCCTTCATTTTTATACACTGCACTTTATTGGATAGTGTAAACACTGAAGGAAACACTCAAAGGAAACTACCAATAGGCTTACAGAGGTGGAGGCAAATTTTCATAGCTCTTGATCCCAACCCGGCTAATGCTTTATAAGTAAGGTGCTTGAATTGTGCTCAGAGCAAGGCCAATGAAATAACTACTATATTTTGTACTAACTTTGGTTTCTCAACTACACTTCAAAGGCAGAATCAGTAGTCTAGTAAGGGCAACATTAATGGGTGACTCACTAGGGCAGTGGTTCTCAAACTTCCCAATGTCGCGTTAATACCCTTTAATACAGTTCCTCATGTTGTGGTGACCCCAATCATAAAATTGGTGTCTCGGTTCCTAAGACCATCGAAAATATGTGTTTTCTGATGGTCTTAGATGACCCCTGTGAAAGGGTCATTTGACCCCCAAAGGGGTCCCGACCCACAGGTTGAGAACCACTGCACTAGGGCTAAATCTGTCGTTTCCATGAAGGTGCATATAATTGAAACATCAAGTGAAGGAAGCCAAGGGTATTTCTATAATTACTTTGACTTTGCAAGAGCAATGGCAGGATCCAAAACAGCTTCAAAGATGTCCCCACTCATTTAAATGGAGTACAATCTCATTAGTAGATTACTTCTATCTTACCTGTGAAAAAATTCCAGTTTATTAAGCATAAAAACAAAGGCTTCAACCAGTGGTGGGATTCACTTACCTTCCTCCCAGTTCACAAATGTGAATGCACTCGCTGCATCTGTGCCTTCTGTGCATGCACAGTGCTCACGCATTACGTTGGGGCTGGTGGGCAGAGCCTCTCACATCTACCATTACCGGTTTGCCCAAACCAGAGAGAAGCAGCTTAATACCACCTCTGACCTCAATGTATCTATAGTTCTGTAAAAAATGTATTCACCTTTTCTGGACTTTATAATCTGCATTCTGCTGATGTATAAAAGGACTTGGAATCAACAAATAAACCAAAGTTTAGTGCTACTTTCATTTATTTCATAAACAAAGTCATTTAGCATGTGATTTGCCATACTACAACTTCTTAGATTCAGCAATGTATCACACCACCTTTAGTTATATAAATGTACTGAAATGCTCCCTATAATTGGTGATCATGTTATTCCATACATGTGGAAACTAGGGGGTATTCTTCCATGATGATGAGCTGACATTTGACCAATCTAACCCAAGCAATCAGAATGAAGAAGCAACACATGTGATGGAGCTGATTCCTGGCAACTTTTTAATCAGACTTTATTATTCAGTATAAATTGAAATTCAGATTTTTTTTAGTGGTTTATTTGGTTTTCACTGTGTTCCAATATTAAGTTTTAATTACACTCCTTTGCGGAGAGGCAATCTCTAAGCTTCCATGAATATGTAACCATGCATCCATCCATCATCTTTGGGATTTCTATGGAATCTCTTTGCTAGGTGTGATTATGATTAATTCCTTTAGTTAAAAATCACTTGCAAAGGCATAAGAATCTGCATAAGGTAAACACATACATGCTTTAAATAAAAACCTACAATTTACTTTAGCTAGCAATTTTTGTTATTCATTTGACAAAAAGTTATGCATAATGCAAATAAATACTTGCATAATTCTACCCGGACCAGAAGTTGAACGAAATAAAACAAGGTGACTCCTTCTATATCCTAAATAAAAGATTCAAAACTGGAAACAGAATATGGTAATAAATTAATTTGTAATGACACATACACACTTCTGCCTGGAGGAAATAGACTATCACTGACTCACAATGTTTACAGTTATAAAAGTTGTTCAGGAGACACTGTTTACCCAAAGAATCTTTTAAAATGTTCATTCTGAGCTGACTCAAATATTTGCATATAATCATTTGCTGGAAAAATGTCATAATCCAAATTCTGATATTCTTACTGGCCCAAAGGTGGCAATAAAGATTTGATTTGATATCATTAATGCCTTCCAGGCAAAAACAATGCTAATTACCCAAATGTTATTTTAGAAAACAGATCATAACATTCAATATAAATTTTCAAAACTAAATTCAAGAGGAAGGCTTGTTTTAAAGGAGAATATTCTCAGTCCGAAAGAAAACACACTTGATATTACTGGTGTTCTCTGAGCAGAGGGACTAGCCCTAAGGGACCTAAGGAAGAGCTGCTACTAAGGAAATCATCAGATAAAATTGTTTGTTGTGGTGATTCATAGAGTGGCAATGTAGGAACCACCAAACAAATATTTAATACACCATTGTTAAAACAAACGTTGTGTTACCCATGGAGCTGAAATTGCATAGTGATTACTCCCATAATCTCCTGTGCCATGGAAGTGTAAGATCAGGGATGGCTAACCTTTTCCCCATCGCATGCCAAAAGCAGAGGAGCGCAGGGGGATCGTGCGTGGCATGCCCCCATCCATAATGCTATGTCTGCTGCCCCTGCGTGCATGTGTGCGTGACCCCCCACGCGCATGCATGCGTGAGCCCCGCCCTCCCCCCACTTTTTGCATGTGATGGGCCCATTTTTCGCCCTCCCCAGGCTCCAGAGGCTTTCTAGGAGGCACTCTGGAGACTTTCCCTGAAGCCTCCAGAATGTGAAAAACTATGGGAAGAAACCAGAAGTTCAGGAATGGACTTCCAGTTTGCCCATAGGGCCATTTTTCTCCCTCCAAAGCCTTCAGGAGGCTTTCCTGAAGCATCCAGAACATGAAAAATGCCCCAATGTGCAACCTGGAAGTCCATTTAGGGAAGCCTCCGGAGGGTGAAAAACGGCCTTAAAAGAAGGCTGAAGTCAGTTGGCCAGCATGCGCATGCGCACTAGAGCTGACAGGGCAATGCCTCTCATGCCCTAACAAATGGCTCCACATGCCACCTTTGGCATGTTTGCCATAGGTTCGCCATCACGGTGTTAGATTATGGAGGATACTTTGGACTACAACACCTATAGTCAGAGAGAGGTCTATATTGATTTGGGATAATAGGAAAGTCAAATAATTTAGAAGACACCAGCTTCCCCTCCTTATCTTAAAAGAGTCCCCAATCTGGAAATTGCGTTCTTCAACATAAACAGGAATAGAAATAGCTGACTCTGAGCTTCACTGCTTTAGATAAATGGGCCTTTTGCCAAACCTTCACTAGATGGCATCTAATGGACACAGAAACCCTCAATATTTGCTTCCATTCAGCAGTCCTATTGCAGCCCAGGTATCCTACTTGCATTATTGACTATCTATCCATTGGCAGAAAACTATCAACATAGTATTCCAGCAGATTACATACCAGTAGTCTGCATAGAATTTGTACTTACTCTCAATATCTCTCCTGCCTCTAGTGTTTCCCTTTTAAGTCAGCCGACCTCCTTCCAAAGTACTAGAGTACTAGAGGGCAAAACTAGTACAGGATTTATATAAATTCAGGCACAGCAATGATAAGATGCAGATGAAGACACAATGGCTTGACTTCCGGTTCCGGCGGCTACGGCGACAGGCAAGCCTTTGCCTGCTCCCGCTCTCCCGGTGGGCTTCCCCCGCTTCTGGGGGGGCACAGGACGCCCCGGAGAGGTGTCCTGCCGAGGGAACGGCTCGCGGAGGGTCCTGGCGTCGGCGTCGGCTGGCGGGGGCTTCTCCGCTTCGTTCTAGGCACCGGGGAGCAGTTTCGGAGGGCGCCCGTGTGCGCGCGCCTCGCCCCATGCTGATCGGAGAACGCGCTATTGAACGAAGCAGCGGCAATGTGGTGAGAGGCTTCCCTTCTCCATTCCCTCTATCTTGAATTTATGGACCTTTCAGCATTTTTTTTTAAAAAAAAAGTACTTTCGGACTTCTGCTAGAGGTGCGGCTAGAGGGAGGGGGATTTCCCCCCCTCCCTTGGACAAGCGGCTTGAGAAGATTTTGCTTTCGCCCCCAGGGGAAGGAGGAGGGGGGAGAGCCAACTAATGATGCCTCACCCTCATAAAAGTGACTTTCATTGGACTTAGCTCCAGAACCTATGGGTGAACTGAGAACTTTTTGAACTTTTAAAACTTTACTATGCCTCTGAGCCCAAAGCTGGCAGGGCAAGATGGCACACTTCCGTTGTCTTCATGAACTGTGAAACCTGACTCCACCTTTAAAATTCAGGCTTCCGGTCTTTGTCTCCGAGTCACCCAGAGGAATCTCTTCTGGATTGCTCTTTTCTGAACTCTTTGGGGAAAAAATTTTCATCTATTGCTAGACTGACTAAAGAAATCCCCATCTGTTTGGATCTTCTGCCTTCTGGACTCGCCTGCCTGCTCTACTTCTCCAGCTGCCCAGTCTCTATTTTGACTGATTTTCTTGCTTTAAAAACCATGTCTCCAAAAAGACCACCTCCTGGAAAGCCTGGATTTGCTACTTCTGCCCCAACGTCTGCAACGTCTAGCCCAGCTACACAGTCAAAGATAACAGAACTGATGCAACCCAAGACTACAGAGATAGACTTTCAACAAATGCTTCAACAAATTTTACAGGGCCAGGAGGAAATTAAGAAACAGTTAAGGGAAATGAAAGATGAAATTAAACAGAACCAAGCCCAAATCTTTAAGAACTCACAGAGACTGGACCTTGTGGAGGGTGGGGTGGCGGAGGCGAGGGGGGGGGGGTAGAGGCTTTACAGAAGGGGAACAAAGAACTTGACATCCAACAAATGAAAATAGAGTTTGAGAGAATGTCCTTTTATCTTAGATTTCAAAATGTAATAGAAGCAGATGGGGAAAATATAAGGGACATTATGACTAATATTTTAGCTGAATACATACACAAAGATAAACAGCAGATGGAATGGGAGATAGACCTAGCTTATAGAGTGAATTCAGCATATGCCAGAACACATAATGTACCCAGGGAGGTTCACATTAAATTCCTTAGGAAAACCACAAGAGATGAAATTCTGGGTGTGCAAAGGGGGCAAACATTGACATACTGTGACAGGGAGATAACCATTCTAAAGCAGATTCCCAAAAAAATTAGGGAAAAAAGGAAAAATTATTCGCAATTGGCGAATAAATTATACCAGAAGGGGGTGTGGTTCAGATGGTTGATGCCTGAAGGTATGCTGATATTCTGGGAGGAGACAAGAATCAGAATTAATACATCCATAGAGGCACAGGCCTTTATGGAAAAAAATAAAGCCAACCTAGAAAAAACAGAAGACACCACAACGGTCATACAGGACACGGGAGGGGCCGGAGCTCTGCCAGCGGGGGGTGAAGGGTCAACACCAAGAAAGCTCAGATCACAAAAATAAATAAGAAAATCACAATGTTATAAACAGACCGAAAGTAAAAATGAATTTATAACTAGACTATATATTATAATTATATAAATTGATTGAAAATTATTCTTTCTAGAATTAAGATGCTGACTTTTTATGATTATGTATTAAGATTTGATATTTTGATGTAACCTAGGAGTTTGGAGAGAGGGGGCGTCTGCCACATTTGCAACTGCCAAAATTTGTAATTCCACCTACCCTTTTCCACATAAATGTTTTCAAAAAAACCAATAAAACTTTTTGAAAAAAAAAAAAAAAAGACACAATGGCTTATACCACTGCCATTTAGTGATTGGGGTGTAATGCATAATGCACACAATGCATAGCGTGTATTAGCCTGATGCCAAGAGACAACTGTGACCAGAGGACAGCGGTGGGATTCAATTTTTTTTACTATCGGTTCTGTGTCCCTGGCTTGCTGGGCGTCGGCATGGCTTGGTGGGCATGGCAGGGGAAGGATACTGTAAAATATCCATTCCCTCCCCACTCCAGGGGGAAGGTTACTGCAAAATCCCCATTTCCTCCTGATCAGCTGGAACTCGGGAGGCAGAAAACAGATGAGGGCAGGGCCATTCAGAAGTGGCATTTACCGGTTCTCTGAACTACTCAAAATATCCGCTACTGGTTCTCCAGAACTGGTCAGAACCTGCTGAATACCACCTCTGCCAGAAGAGCCAGCAGCAATAGATTTGGATGATTAGGGTGCACCAGCATTAAAGAAAAAGCTGTGAAAGCAAGAGAGGAAATTTCATCTATTGCTGCAGAAGAATCTAAGCCTGATTTTCAACTGTGGCTGCCAAAAGAGATCTGCAGGAGGAGGAAGAAGCTACCAGCTGCCATAAGCAGTAGCTGCAACGTACTGCAAGTGGCCATCTGGGCTGGGCCAAGACCTACCACTCTTTTTTCATGGGAATGATGCTCAAACAAAAGTTCCTGGACAGTTGAGGGCTGTAGGTGTGACAAACCAGGGCACTCTCTTCTCCAGCAGGGCAGAGGTCTACAAAAAGGGAAGGGAAGGGCAAAAAATAAAGAGAAACAGAAAGAGATGGAAAGGAAAAGAACAACAACAACAACTGATTGTTTCAAATTAAACTGAGTTTTTTGGATAATAAACCTGGCATCTTGTATAAATCAGGTAAAAAGGAAAAGGTTTCCTGATTACTGTGCAAACAGCAACTAGAAATTCAATTTGCTAGATTGTTCTACTCCTTTTCTGGCATCCTTTCTGAGCTGTGCTCTAGAGGCGCAAATGGAAAACTACCACACAACTGATCTCAAAAGCTTTCTGATTCTCCGCTGGCCCTACTAATATATTTAATATATGATTTTACAATGACATCATCTGATTACTCTGTCATGTGTCCAGACTGCATTTCAAACCAGCAGAAAATAACAGGAAACATTTGTGTGTATAAATTGCCCATGAGATAAAGATGGCTTTCAGGCTCTGTTCACCACAGTGATAACAATCAGTGCACAATAAGCCATTAGAGATAAAATCTCCTTTGTATGAAGTCTGAGTCCTTGTGAGTTCCTAGACACATCTGTATAATTTTTTTTGGCAATCATGAAGAAATGCCTTCCCAGCTTAAGTTTTCTCACCTGACTTTTGGTCCTGGATTTCCTAATACTTTCCCATCAGAGGCATCGGAGGTAGGGTTCAGGGGGTGGGGGGCAGGACAAACGACAAACGACAAAGGTAGAGTTGGGCTGTAAGCTCTGCCCCTTTTGCTTCTTCCTGATGATAGACTGTTCCCCATTTCCGGCAGGCCAAGGGACTGATGCTCCGAGGCATCTTGGGGGAAGCAGCATTGGCTGTCTCGAATGGCCTCCTACTAGAGATCAAAGAAGCTTGTCTCTCGAAAGAAACAGAGTTCTTCTGGAGGACAGGTTGACATAGATTGTTTGGGCACAGACATTTTATGGTTTTTGGTAATGTTTTGTCACTCTTGTTCTCCAGGTAGTGTTTTCTCTGATTTGCAAGCTCCTAAAAGTCTGATTACATTGCAACAAGATGGAAATCTCATAGGTTTGACAAGCAAACAAACAAGTAGTAGTCCCAGATCCATGGCAAATGAGGAACATCTGCCCAGGGATGGACTGCTACGGGTTCATCCAGGTTCGGGAGAACCTATAGCTAACTTAGGTCGGTCTAGAGAACCTCCAAATCCCACCCCTGGCTGGCCCCGTCCACCACGCCATGCCCTGCTACCCCACCATGCCCATCCCAGAAGTTTCCAAGCAGCCCATTTTGGATGTGAGGTAAGTGCAGGTCCCATGTGGAAGTTCAGGGACGAGGGAAAAACAGGCTTCCTGGAAAACAGGCCTCCCTCTGGAGCATGGGGAGGCAGTTTTTGCCTTCCCAGAGGCTCGAGGAAAGCCTCCAGACCCTGGGAAAGGCGAAAATATCCCCCCCCCCACTGCACTGTGGTGCAGGAGGCCAACTAGCCACGCCCACCCAGCAGCAACCAAACAGAGAACCAGTTGCTGAAATTTTTGAAGCCCACCCCTGCATCTGCCCCTGCTCGGGCCAGCAGCAGGATGCAAAGGGGCTTGCTTTTGCTGGCTTTGTCCAAAGGGGCTTTTTGGCATAAAGGGGCAGGGTGGGCACACCTTGTCAGCAGTAGAGAAAGAAGATGGCAAAGGTCAGCTGCAGCAGCAAAGCACAGAACACAGATGAGGAGAGATTGGAGGTAGAGGAATTATGCTTGTCATTGTAGTTGGGCTGCCAAGAACCCAACCCAAATTTTGATCACATCACCATTGGGACAGTGCAACGGCTGTAACGTTGGGCTTTGGTCATAAGTCCTTTCACCATAGTAGCTTCAAATGGTCACTGAATGAATGGTTGTAAGTTGAGGAATATATGTAATCTGTTCTTCAGCTGCAAGCACCAACCACAAAGCATAGCCAAGTCATTTAGAGACTCCCCCTCTTCCCCTGCAGTTCAGTTCAAACTCTTTCTGAGTTTCTGGGAATGTAGTCAACGCAAATACTGTATCCCATCACAGAGAGCTGACCTTGGTATCTTAACTGCTCTGGTATTGGTAGAAACGTAGAATGATTTATATTTTATATAACATACAAAGTCTCTTGATAAAATAGTTGTCTATACTAGACGTTCCAAGTTATATGGATTTTATATTTTATAGGCTACATAACTTGATGTAAAGTTTTCTTTTTAAAAAAAACTTGGAATAAATTATTTTGATGCTCTGTGTATTGTGTTTTGCATGCCTAACAGTTTACTAAACATCTAGAATAATTTATACCACCAGTGGAGCTATTGATTCTCCACTAAAAATTGCATAAATTCTAGGAATTTGAATTGTTTCTTGAGCCCAACCCAGGGAATCATAAACTACCTCTCAGCAATCATTTAAGCATATAGCAAATGTAAATTGGAAGACTAATCTGCCATCTTTTATATGTGTCTCCAAAAGAAAACAGACCTCTTAAACATTATTAATGTCTGACATAATATAGGAAAAATATGTCCTCAACTTCAGAAAATAGAGAATTGCTTCACATTAACTCCTTCAAAGCATCACTGAAAAAGTTATAAGATTTATTCCATAAGTCTTGCTTAGTGAAATATGTAAACCTAGCTTCTGGCTCTTCTAGACTTCTTGTCCATGCTAGCATATTCTTTTGACAACAAGAAGTATATAAAATAAGTTACGATAAAAATGCTCCAAGTTAGACCTCCCATTATTATTATTATTATTATTATTATTATTATTATTATTATTATTATTATTATTATTATTATTATTATTATTATTATTGTTGTTGTTATTGTTATTATTATTATTATTATTGTTATTGTTATTATTGTAGTTTTGGAATATATTTTGAAGGTTTTGTGATGTCAGGCTCAAAATCAAGAAAATGCACAGCTTCCAAGCTGACCTCTTTATTGTTTCACACTTACAGACAAAATCTTACATATGTTATCTGCATTGACAATATACCCTGTGAACTATTATGGAAGCGGCTCTCCTCACCCTCTTCCTGTCAGACAGGGAGTCTTTTACTTAAAACCATAATTGAACAACCACAATTTTGGTTGTAAGTTGTGATGGTTGTAAAGCAGGTCACAATGCTCGATTATACAACCTTTTTTTGTGGTGGTTGTTCAGTGAATGTGGCAGACATAAAGTAAACACCATGATCGGAATATTGAATCTGGGTCATAAGTAGCAGAATAATGGCAGAATAACAAGAGTTGGAAGGAACCTTGAAGGTCTTCCATTGCAACCCCTGCTCAAGCAGGAAACTCTATAACATTTCAGAAATTTGGCTGTCCAATATCTTCTTTAAAACCTCCTGTGTTGGAGCATTCACAACTTCTGGAGGCAAGTCATTCCATTGATTATTTGTTCTAACTGTCAGGATTTTTTTCTTTAGTTCTAGATTGGTTCTTTCCTTGATTAGTTTCCATCCATTGCTTCTTATCTTGCCTTCAAGTGCTTTGGATAATATCTTGATTCCTTCTTCTTTGTGGCAGTCCCTTAGATATTGGAATACTGCTATGATGTTACCTCTAGTCCTTACAGAAGAGAGTCTCAAATTGCATTGCCTTGAATTGAGGCCCGTTGTCAGAGACCAAGACGTCGGGCAGGCCGTGCGTGGAGAAAAGTCTCCATAGCACCTTGATGACAGCTTCTACCATAGTGGAGGTCATCAGGACTACCTCTAGCCATTTCGAGTAGGCATCCCCAACTACGAGAAATGTCTGGCCATGAACTGGGCCAACAAAGTCAATGTGCACCCTAGACCCTGGTGCTTGAGGTCGCTCCCACTGCTTAGCGGGCGCCTCTGGGGGAGCTGGTCTGGACTCCTGGCAGGGTGTGCAGGCAGCCACCCATTCTTTGATCTCCCTGTCCATGTTAGGCCACCACATGTAACTCCTAGCCAAAGACTACATCCTGACAATTCCAGGATGCCCTACATGTAAAGCCTCTAATACTGCAATGCACAGTTTGGGTGGAACAACGACCTGGTCCCCCCACAGTAAACAGCCTTTAATATAACAGACAGGTTATTTCTCTTATGATAATACATTTTGAAATCAGACCCAACAGGCCCCTTGGGCCACCCCTTCCATACCCAGTTCAAACCTGTTTGATCGTGGAGTCTCTGGAAAAAATGTCCTTCCGGGTTCAATTCCAAGTGAGAAAAAAGACACTGGAAACATGGAGGCCACTTGGAAAGATGGTTTAATGGTGGACAGTATCACATGGCTTGAACTTCTGGGTAGAATCACATGGCCTAAATTCCTGAGCAGAAAAAGGGTCGAGAACCTGAGAGTCCCTGGGTTTTATGCCCTCTCTGCTACCTCTCTGTTTCCTGTTCTTGTGTAACAAATGTATTCTGATTGGTTGTAAGACTCCCAGGGTCGGGTGGTGTTAGGGTTTTTTTTTTTTTTTTGTAATAATTTTTTATTGTTTTTGTCTTTTCATCACGTATTACAATCTTTATATCAACAGTTTGTACAATGTTACATCGTCGTATCTATGTACGTTTTCCTCTCTGTACCATATATTACAATCATTATGTCATCTTATCTATACATTTTTATGATATTTTACATATTTACCTACTTTTATATACAGTTCTATGTTTATTTATGTATATTGTTTTCGGCTTCATTGTTTTTCTTATTTTCCAACCATTCATACCACTTATTCCAAATTTCGTAGTATTCCGATTCTTCTTTGTCCTTTAATTTTAGGGTTAATTTGTCCATCTCTGCACAATCCAAGGTTTTTTTTAAATCACTAATTCATCTGGCGGTGTATTATTTTGCTTCCAGCATTGGGCAAAGGCAATTCTAGCTGTGGTTAATATATATGTTAGTAGATATTTAATTTTTTTTGTGTAGTTCCCTTTAATTATTCCTAGTAAGAAGGTTTCGGATTATACTTTATTTGTTCCCCCGTAATTTCTTGGGCCCACTTCCAGATTCTTTTCCAATAGCTTTGGTTATGCTTGCGGCCCAGGTGTATCAACAGTGACTGGTATTGTCCATTTCATAGCCAGGATATGCTTCATGTAGCATGGATATGGCTAAACTTGGTAATTTAGTCTGCACCTCCTCTGTATTACTACATTAATATCAAAGATCTGTCTGTCTACCAATAAAATGAAGCTTTTGTATAGTCATATCTCTCCCCTCAATGACAGTGCTATTGTGACTATAAAGGTAAGTTTCTCGTCCATTGGTATCTGAATCTAGGGCACAGTGCTCACCTCCCTTTCTTGGGCAAGGAGCCGGCATTATCCAAAGACATTTTCCGTGGTCATGTGGCCAGCATGGCTATTTACCAGAATTACTGTTACCTTCCTATTAAGTAGTACCTATTAATCTACAGGGACATGGTGGCTCAGTGGCTAAGATGCTGAGCTTGTCGATCAGAAAGGTCGGCAGTTCAGCGGTTTGAATCCCTAGCGCCACGTAATGGAGTGAGCTCCCGTTACTTGTCCCAGCTTCTGCCAACCTACCAGTTCAAAAGCAGATAAAAATGAAAGTAGAAAAATAGGAACCACTTTGGTGGGAAGGTAACAGCGTTTTGTGCACCTTTGGGGTTTAGTCATGGCGGCCACATGACCACGGAGACACCTTCGGATAGAGCTGGCTCTTTGGCTTTGAAACAGAGAGGAGCATCGCCCCCTAGAGTCCAGGAATGACTAGCACATATGTGCAAGGGGAACCTTTACCTTGTTAATCTACTCACATTTGCATGCGTTTGAACTGCTAGTTAGGCAGGAGCTAAGGCAGGAGCAGGAGCTCACCACATTGCGTGGTGCTTGGGTCTTAAACCCAGGCTGTCCAGCTGACAAGCTCAGCATCTTTAACTGTTGAGCCATCATGCCCCCTGCATTATAACTTAGGTCCTATACATATGTTAAAAAACTTACAATAATATAATAAAAGTGATGTTTCTGATTTGCATTCAAGCTTTGCTACTGGTCTGACTTTCTTATCTTCTGCTAGCCTATTTTGACTTTCAAGTTTTCCAAATTACCTCTCTTTGCTCTATTATTTGTTTTCTATCACAAGGAACACATGATTCTATAGGCTTTCTATTTGTTGCAAATTATATGATTTGGGCATCAATGCCCAATTGATGCACCTGTAACAATCGGGAAAGTGATAGAAATGAAGGATATGGCATGCTGTGTGCAACTTGTTTTTGCAAATTATTTGAGAGCGGGAAGCAGTATTTTGCTCTTCTTTAAATACAAATAGCAGCATGATAAACAAGTAGGGGATATCAATGATTATGTTACATGATGCATTTCAAATGAAGCACAGTTTGGTTGACAATCTCTTCTATTTTATATTGTAGTAAATAATACATGCTGCTGGAAGTGTCTTGAATTACACAGACTGCATTTCCTAAACATACAGTATCTAGGAATTACTCCCTTTGTCTTACTCAGGAGCAATGTTAAGACTGCCATCCAGTGGTGAATTGGTATAACATTTCTAAATTTCAATATTAATATACTAAAAAATATATGATAATGCTGTGCTTTTAATTTGCTATGCTTATCCGTATTATTTTTATTACATATATGATATGTTTAGAAACCTGGTTTTTTAATAAAGGTATAGGGTAAAAATGTTTCTGGTAAAAAGTAAGGCAAAATGATTGCTTTCATTTAAGAGAAGGGGGAGGGGGACAAAAAACAGAAATCCATGACTGAACAATAAAACAAGATTTTGGAAAGTATTGGCCCATCAAGGAAAGAGGTACATACCAGTACCCAGGATGGATGTGTGTCAGAATTGGCGAGGTGATAGACAGAGAGTCAAAATACAATCCTTCCCTCTTCAGCACATGTCTCTTCATATATACACTATATTGCCAAAAGTATTCGCTCACCCATCCAACTAATCAGAATCAGGTTTTCCAATCACTTCCATGGCTACAGGTGTATAAAATCAAGTACCTAGGCATGCAGACTGTTTTTTCAAACATTTGTGAAAGAATGGGTGGCTCTCAGGAGCTCAATGAGTTCCAGCGTGCAACAAATCCAGTCGTGAAATTTCCTCGCTCCTAAATATTCCACAGTCAAATGTCAGCTGTATTATAAGAACGTGGAAGTGTTTGGGAACGACAGCAACTCAGCCACAAAGTGGTAGGCCATGTAAACTCGTCCAACGTCAGTGTGTGACCTCACAAATGCGCTTCTGGAAGAATGGTCACAAATTCCCACAAACACACTCCTAAACCTTGTGCACAGCCTTTCCAGAAGAGTTGAAGCTCTTATAGCTGCAAAGGATGGACCGACATTGAACCCTATGGATTAGGAATGGGATGTCACTTACAGTAAGTTCATATGCGAGTAAAGGCAGGTGAGCGAATACTTTTGGCAATATAGTGTATGTTCAAAAGTAGTAGATTTTACATAGCAGCATTCTGTCCTCCATCTTGCTGATTTTGCTCCTCCCATAGATGATGCTAAGGGGGGCAGATGCCATGGGAGCTTTTTCTCAGGCAGTGAACTGTCTTGAATCAGTACTGACATACAGTATAACGCAATAAAGTATGATTTCTACAAAAATGAAGGTTTTGATGATAAAAGAAAAAGGATTCTGAATTGTAGTAGTGGAAGAAGAATGCATACTATTTGTTGGGCAGATCCAATAATGAATATGGTTCAGTCTTTTTATTCCAGCCACTTTTTTCTCTCAAATAAGATGCTTGTGGGGAAAATAACACACTGAGAGAGAGAAAAGGTTAGAAGAGGGATTTGTAGGAATGTTTAAAATGCTCTTTTATTTGCTCATCAGCTGAGCTGTTCAGTGGTTGGGAGATAATGTAGAAAAGATGGTTTGGAGTACACACAAATCCCAATGTAGTACTAGTCTGCAACACTTTAAAGCAGGGGTGTCCAAACTTGGGAACTTTAAGACTTGTGGACTTCAACTCCCAGAATTCCCCAGCCGGCTGGCTGGGGAATTCTGGGAGTTGAAGTCCACAAGTCTTAAAGTTCCCAAGTTTGGACACCCCTGCTTTAAAGCAATTGTATATTTTCTCTGGATCATGCAGGTAAAAGATAATCCTGAGAAAAGCTGCAGATGCTTTAAAAGCTACACATAACTGATACATTTATGTCCTCATGTATCCCAAAGCATCTTTTAAAAACTGAAACCAAACTATCATACAAGCCTGCTCAAAACCATTTTTCTGAAATCACGTATACCGGTATGTATATTGTGCAATCTGAGCCAAGAATGTCATTGAACATTTAGCTGAACCCATCTGTATCACTTGTATCCATTTGTACAATGCATCAAGTCCAATCTGCTGCTACTTCCCTGTTTATCAAATCTCTGGGTAGTACAGACATCTGAAAAATGCAGACCTGTCCTGAGGGGCTATTTTGGCTGGTAACTTTGGTTTCTTTTGAGGCTAATGTATTTTGGTTTTTGTTTGGGTTTCCTGATGCTTAAAAATATGCAGTCTGATGGGGGTTGGGTCTTCCATAAATTATAAGAGGAAGCTTGCTACAAGTTCATTTTCATTTAGCTCCCATTTTGATTAGCAAGGGTAAAAAAACAGTAAACTGAAAAATCCAGAGATCAATTGTGGAATAGCCTATTATGTTGGGAATCTTTTAAACCCAAGATTTGCTGTCCAAATCACTTCAGGATTACTGAAGAATAAGTAACAATTACTCAGGGTATTCTAGTAGATTTGGTGGCCTGATTTTGACTCAGATAATATTTGTTTTCTTGAGTTGTATCACATGGTAACAAATTTAAATTATGAATGTATTGTGCAAATGGCCCTTTTAATGTTTTCTTAGGAAGCCGGGAGGAAACATCCCATCGTAAAAGTCAAGTAAGAAGAAATTCTGTTCCAGTAATTAATTGGAGCAATCTGATAATTGATTCTCTGGAATGCAGATATACACGTGAATGACTCTTAAATTAGTTATTTTGTTGACAAAAGCTTTCTTTGTTGAAAAGTGAAGTATTGTATAGAAGAAATGTCGTTATTATTTGACAAGACTGTCCTCTAGACTGCTACATTTTGTATTTGTATGTTCATTGTATTATACTGTGCTTTGTTATATTTATATTTGTAAAGTCAGTTGATACACAAATTAGAAAACAAATGCCCTGGGAATTTTTTGTCTTGTCGGCATCTTAACATATGAATGATTGGTTTACCTTTGTTTCTAAGCAAAATTTATTGCCTAAGATCTTTCCAGATTTAGAATTAAAAAATTAAATAACACACCAGTTCTAGATTGTGTTATATCTCGCTTTTATGCATTCTGTATAAAAAATCGTTATAGAGGGATTTTTACGGCTTTAAGTGCTTGGCAAGTGGAAATTCAAGCACTTTGTTATGAAATTAAACTTGAACTCATTAAAATCTAGATTTCAAATCTTGAGAAATTTTGTGAGCAAAGCACACTTTAAAGAAATCTGTTTAGCCCTCCCAAATTGGGTTTAATTACACTTTAATATATCACAATGCTCCTGTTCTAGCATCCCTCTGGTGAATTAAAAAGAAAATTAAAATGCTGATTATTCTGAGCTGACAAGTATTGCTTCCTGTCTGTGCCATCAAACTGATTGGAGAGCCATCAGAGTCCATTTCCCATAAGACTCCCTCATACAAAATGATTGTGCTCCTTCTAAAATTTGCCATTTGGGCAGCAATTTCATTTCCTTAAAACAAAACTATTGCAGCTTTTCACAATACTTTTTTTCTTCTTCTGTTCAAATGAGAGAAAGTGACTGGCCCAAGTTAATCAGCTGGTTTTGTGTCTAGGGCAGGAGTAGAACGCAGTCTCCCAACTTTTACTCTAATGCAGGGGTGTCCAAACTTGATAACTTTAAGACTTGTGGACTTCAACTCCCAGCATAGCTGGCTGGGGAATTCTGGGAGTTGAAGTCCACAAGTCTTAAAGTTCCCAAGTTTGGACACCCCTGCTCTAATGCCTTAACCATTACCCCAAACTGGCTCTTATCAGTCCTACCATGCTTTTTGGGCACAGGGTCTTGTGTTTCAGCCCGGCCTCTTGTTCTTCAGCGGGAGTTTTCCATACTGTGATGGATTTGGGGGGGGGGGCACACACAAGGCACAAAACTAATTTCAGTTGCAGTCAGATCAGGTAAGGGAGATCCATACACAACCATCTCCTGGCCCAAGATAGACTTGGATCTCAATTCCCATAGTCTGCCAGCCAATAACGGCAGTTAACATCCAAAACCCCTGGAGGGGAATCATATATTAAAAAAGGGTAAATAGGACACTTTCCTTAAAAGTACAATTCCCAGCGTTGCAAAGCGAACGGAAACCACGACTCCCATTTCTTTTCCGAAAGAAAACCATAACTGTACTCTTAACGAAGGGGAAAGACCATTAGATTTTACAAGAATTACGGTAATTAGAGAGGAGAGCGGGGGCGGTTTCAGGAAGAGGAGCGGCAGCAGCTCCCCCTGGCGGCCAAAAAAGGCCCCGAAACGAACCAGAAGCTTCTGGCTTGAAGAAAGGCCGATCTGGTGACGGGCGGCTGACGGCAGCCGCTCACGTGACGCCGCATGGGCCGCGGCCCCAACAGCTGAAGCGGCCGCCCCGAGGAGGGCTTGGAGTGGACAGGTGTTTCTGCGGCAGAGCCCGGGGGAGTTGCGGGTGAGTGAAAAGGGGAAGGCGTGGGACGGAGACGGCCGGCGGGAGAAGTGACAGAACGAGCGTTGCCCTGGGGGAAAGTTTCATTAGCCACTCGCGACGTCCTGCCGTCCCCCACGCCAGTCCTTTCGGCTCAGCCGGGATGCGCTGTTGCGGTGCTGGAAGTGACCTGTGGACCGCAGGCGCGTAGAGGCCCTGCGGTGGGTGCCGGGTTGGCAGGAAGAATGCTGTAAATCTAAAGGTCGAGCCTCGCTAAATAAAAATAAAATAAAAAACCTTCTCTGGTCTGGACTTGCGGGAGGTTTTGCCGTAGTTCCTTGGCTGGTGACGCAAGTCGTGAGTATTGAATAATTCAAAACAGCGTTGAAGTCTGAAACCTCGCTTCCCCTCGTTGAAAGAAGGTTGCGTTGCTTTATTTTTTATCAATTGATGCATTCAAAGAACTACTTTGGAGCTTGATTCTCTGAAAGTGTTCAGATTGGTTCAGTGGTGTTTACCTTGAAACCAGTAACACTTACTAGCTGGTTCCCACAGGGTTCAGCAGCAATTATGTCTAGGAGGTGAATTTGCACGTGGAAACCTATGTCTAGGTGAATTGTGCACAGGAGGTACTTATGTCTAGGTGAATTGTGCATAGGGGGTATAGGTAAATTGTGCACAGGGGCACTTATGTCTAGGTGAATTTGCACAGGAGGTACTTATGTCTAGGTGAATTGTGCATAGGGGGTATAGGTGAATTTGCACGTGGAAACCTATGTCTAGGTGAATTGTGCACAGGAGGTATTTATGTCTAGATGAATTGTGTGCAGGGGCACTTATGTCTAGGCGAATTTGCACAGGAGGTACTTATGTCTAGCTGAATTGTGCACAGGGGCACTTACGTCTAGGTGAATTTGCACAGGGGGTCCTTATGTCTAGGTGAATTGTTCATAGGATTTCAGGAGTATGCGCCCCTTCAGACTTCAAGTGAAAAACTTTAGGTCATACCGGGACATACTATATCTCATATTAGATTGTATATCTAGCTCTTGTTGAAATTGGGTTAATCATAGGTAAGTCATTGTTTAATCTTAGTTGCTCACTAGTGGCCAGAGGATTGACCTAAAAATTATTTAGCTCCTAAACAATCTCTTAAGAGTTGTTTCAGCTTTTACGTTGTATAATTCTCAGAATAAATCAGAACTGGGAGAATTTACTCATGCCAGGCCTCCATAAATTGTGGGTAGTAGAACATGCTCTATTAAGTATGTGCAGAAATGAGCTGTAACCATCTAAGTAGTCCCTACACAGCAGTAAACTGATAAAATATCTTGCAAAGCTAGTGATGTGGACCCAGAATGATCATGGAACATAAACAAACTGTAATGGCCCTATTTGTACAATTTGCTCAACCAGACTAAGTCACATTGTTTTAGTATGGTCTTTTTGCTAAACCATGATCTGGTTTTGGCTCAGCAATTTATAAGTCATGGTTTCAGATGTTGGGTGTGAACACAGGGAATTCTGCACACAGGATGTAGAATTATAGCCATCCGGGTAAACTATGGCATATCTGCTCTAGCTCAAGCCATTCGGTCTACTGGTTGTAGATTCTCATAGATTAGAATACTGATAGCTGAGCCAGAACTTTGTAACTTGAATCTGAAGTTAGTTAAATTATACATAATGTCATGACTAGGATATTTCCTTCCTTAAGCGCATTGCTGATGTTTGCTGGCTGCAGTCAGAGTCCCAAAACACAACAAACCTAACTATTATTTCTAGGAAATATTTTCATTGCACCAGTCATACCATGATACATTTTGAAATAACTCGTTTCTTAGAAGAGATTTAAGCTCAGAATGTCTAAATCAGAATTAATCCACAATATAGATTTATGCATCCTATTTAAAACTAGTTTTTGTGACTTATAAGCAAAAACATGGGCTTATATTGACCTCTGGAAGCATTTGGTAGTATTCACAGGGAACCCCAGAAATTGTGACTTTTAATGTAATGGATAATGCCATTTGATCCTGAAGAGCAGTCATTTTTGGCTGTATGCACAATTATACTGCCTATTTCCAGGTTTAGTATATTATCTGAACATAATTGTGATTTATTCAGTAAAAAGAATTAATAGGTATGAACCATTTATGTAATTGTACTGAGATTTCATACCATCCAATAACAGTAATTGTCCAGGAGGAATGGACAAATGAGATATAGTCACGAATAGTGACTATGATTTCTCTTGACTGTAAAGGAGATAATTAAGATTAGTGATTCCCAAAATAAGGCTGTAGCCTGTAATAAGCAGATTGTGGACATTTTCTGAATAAATGTTGTTCAGCTTAAATTAGCCTATGGAGATATTGATGATCATTGTTTTCTCTTTTAAAGCCAAAATGTAAAACATTAAATGTAAAATGAACTGCAGAACAGTGTAAATTTAATCTACAGTTTGAGAGGTTTAAATGTTATTGCTCTCCTCAATGAATGAGATCAATCTTTCTGCACTTAGAAAAGTAAGTTATTAGGTGGTGTTGTTTTTCCATAAAATAAAATACTTTATCGTTGGAGTTCTATAATTATATTAGTTGTGTCTGTCACATTATATAAACTATCTTTAGATGATATCTAAGACTAAATTTTTGGAGGTATCTAAAACTGACCATGTTGGAAGATTATAGTTGGTTTACTTTGATTCAGATGCAGTTAATGAGCACTTCATTTTTCTTTAATCAGAAGTTAATTTCATTTTCATAATGAATGTATTTTTGAACTAAACTTATCCGGAAGCTAGAATTCCAGATGACAGGATGTTGAAGTGTATAATTTTCTATTGACATTGGCAAGGACTGCTGTTAAAAAGTCTCTTAGTTTGGAAGAGTTGCTGAAAAAGCAAATGCTCATATATCCGAGTTCATAGGCCAATAACAAAGATTTTTTTATTTCTTTGCTAACTTAGCATCTTGAGAAACCTGGATAATTTCAGGAGGTGGTTTTACTTGAGGGGGCCTTCATTTCTATCTTTCTTGCATCGGGTCATAAAAATTTTGTAAGTGAGTTAGAAATATGCAACATTGGGAAGAAACCAGCTTGGTAAAACTTGTTCCAAGTTTTCCAGGTTCCGATATTGAAAGTAACAGGATCTTGGAGATGTGCCTTGTCTATAGATGCTCCTGGCCTGAAGTTTGTGTGGCCCTGAACCTTTGGTATTTTTGGAAAGCTTTGAAGGTCTCCTTTTTGAAACAGTGCCTGGGACAGTGTAATTTAGCAACCCATTTGTTGAACTACATTTAATAGTGTTTAATCAGTTTTGTTATCCTCCAACAATAAGATCATTTTATTTTTACTTATTTTTATTTATTAAATTGTTTTGTCGCCCATCTTGTTTTGAAGTGACTCTGGAGAGTCACAAAAGAAAGATGGGGAGGGAGGAAGCAGGATGGGGTGGTGGAACTGGGATTGCCTCTTAATTCATCAACAACATCTAGTGTGTTGCTCCCCTCTTGAAGCCCCATCTGGCAGAGCCAGGTCTTCAGGTCCTTATGGCAGGTCAGAAGGGTGGGAGTTGATCCCACCTCAAGGGGTAAGATATTCCAAAGGACAGGTGACATGGCAGAGAAGGCCCTTCTCCTGGACTCCACCAGCCAGAATTCCTTGACTGATGGAATTCCATTATATGCTTAATTTATCTTCTCATTGTTTAAATCCTTATTATTTATGCTTTGCTCTTGCCTCGTTGTTTAAATCCTAATTATATAAGCTTTGCAAGATGCTTAGAGTTACTGTTCAGACTAAGGCAACCTATACATCATGGGTCTCAAACTCAAGGCCCGCAGGCCGAGTTCGGTCCGCGATGTAGATGGATCCAGCCTGCAAGGCTGTCCTGGGAAATGTAAGGGGCCGGCCTGCATCACTTTGGCACCGGTCTACCCATGTGACTTCGACCTGGTCTGCCTGCATCAGTTCGGCCCGATCTACCCAGTGCAAAGGGGAAACATCGGGCCAGCGTCGCTTCGGCCTGGTTTACTCAGTGCAAAGAGGAAACATGCCAGCAGTTTGGGTAGTGGTGTCAAGCTGACCATGCCCACCCAGTCCCCCCCCCTCGAGATCAACCACAGCCCTGATGTGGCCCTTAATGAAATCACACCCCTGCTATAAACTGATTAAATAAATGATGCTGCAGATAAGGAATGCAGACTTTATAGCTCTCCAAATGTTGCTGAGTAATGCTCTTGAATCTGTCAACTTTGTTCCTGATAGCTGGATTATTAAATTTGAGCAATATCTGAGGGACTCCAAATTCTCCAGACTCGAAGACCAGGAAAACTATTTAATAAAAATACTGTTTGATATCCTTTTAAGATGTTATCTAACATAAATGTTCTTTGTGTATATGTGTGTATAGCTGATTTCACTTTAACATTTGGATTTAGATACTTTCCACTGATGTATTCTCTTCTGTTCAATGTCTCCACTTAATTTATTCTATGTTTCAGTGTGCAATAATGGATCCAGGTCAGGATTCAGCTATGCAAGAAAATGAAAATGCAAGAGCAATTGAAGATGAGTACAAGAAAGCTTTTGTGTTTATTAATAAAGCATTGAATGCAGATGAATTGGGTCAAATAGAAGCAGCAAAGAATTATTATAGGCAGGGGCTTATCCACTTAAGCAAAGGCGTTCGTATTCCATCAGAAGGTCTTGAAGGCACCAAGAGCTTTGCTGTGCCTGTTAGGCAAATGCAGCAAAAGATGAGAGAAACTTTAGAAAACGTTACTGCTCGTTTGAGACTTTTAGATGAAACTTCCCAAGCAAATACCACTGCCATTAGCTCCAATACAGAGATGCCCAAATTATATCCAACAATTCCATCCAAAGAAAAGCCTGAGAGGCCTCCGGTGCCCAGTTCATTGACATCACCCCCTCAACCACTTTCAAGCCATGGAAATATTGGATCCACAAGCCAAGGGCAAATGGCTGCACTGAGTCCATCAACTTCAATGAAGCCCAATGAAGCACCTCCTGCTTATACTCCAGAGGCCACCGATGGCCACTATACTGTGTCTTATGGGACAGAGTCTGGGGAATTCTCATCTGTTGGAGATGATTACTATACAAAATGTACTCAGCCGCCTCCTGTTGATAATTTTGGAGTAGATGCTGATGAATTAATCCTCATTCCCCATGGTGTGCAGATTTTCTATGTCACCCCTGATGGACAAGTTAGTGCTCCTTCTTATCCTGGATATCTTCGCATTGTAAAGTTTTTGGATACAGATGTTGCAACCGCCCACAATCGTCCTCCTGCTTTCCTTCAGGTAATGCCTGCTCTCTTTGTACTTAGTTTATAGTCTTCCCAAGCTATTAGAAAGTCTGGACAAAGTGCCAGTAGTTTTTGGGAGGCTAAAGTTGTTCTACTTGTGCTTTAGGAAATAATTGTTTTCAAACTATATTCATTCCAAGACTTTTTGGATGTTTCACATTGAGACGTGTTTCCTAAGGTTTGTTTTTTAAGTAAGGTAGTAGTAAAGGCCAAAGCAAACTTCGTGTGTAGACTAATAGGCATTCATGAGACCCCTACATGCAAACTGAATCTATTACTTATTCTTATGTTGAGATTTATCTTTATCTTGACTTGCTATTACACTTTCATTAATAAATTTGTCCCATTCTTTACAACCTGTGATCTCCCTTCAGCATATGTTTTACTTTGAACTTCCATCTTCATCAGACAATCTAAGGAATGTCAATCCTCCCGAAGCCATGAAAAATCTGTTTAGCTAGCTGTAAGTCAAAGCTGAAGTCAGCTTTCCATGTCTATTGAGGAAGTGCTGGAGAGCTACCGTTAAAGCACATGTGTCATCTCAAGGGCTACTTAATGTGACTTGATATGAACCAGACCACTACCCTGTAACCCCAGACCATATCCTGTGTATACATTTCACTGGCTTTAACAAAAACCATTATCATACAATGCTAGCTTTTTGTTAAGCCTCTGCTGGAAAAGCGTGCCTTTTAAAGATTCTCTAGTACATATTGACAGTTTATATCAGTTGCACAGAAGGGTATGTGTATAATTAAATGCTAAAGTCAATATTTGGGGAAAATATCTAGGACACGGGCACAATTATAACTGGTTAAGTTTTTTGGCACCATTTCATACACTGAAAGCTATACAAATATATAATATAGTCTTATAAGTGTAATCCCTGGTCCCCTTCAACAAAGACCTTCTAAAAAAAGGAGCCATGAAAATATCAGATTTGTTTATTACATTGATTTTTTTTAAATTAAACACCGAATGTCTTTGCATTTTGTTCATTAAATACTCAATCTATTTGGCTTTCTCTCTTCCAGGTTTGTGACTGGCTATATCCTCTTATGCCCGGCCAGTCTCCTGTTCTCTCATGCCGCTCAGGAGTCTATATGTTCCCCGATATGATGTCACAGGTGTCAGGATCCTATGTAGGAGTAGTGTTGTCTTCAGAACTTCCACTCGCTGACCGAGAACTATTTGAAGATCTATTGAAGCAGATGACTGACCTTAGAATACAGGTAAACACTTATTTCATGCAGCCGTTCACAGAACTTTAAACAGTGCACTGGAATTTCTACTCATATCACCTAGCAGATGTGTTGTTGAGCAGGCACCTCTGTATACTTACCTCAGTTCTATAGCATCCCAGTTGACATGAAGATGACAAAGTGATTTCTAAGAAAATACAGCTATATTACGGGCAGGGCCGGATTTAGATGAAAAGAGGCCCTAGGCTATTCCACTTATGGGGTCCCTTTCACCTCCCATTTTTAAGTTTGTAAATTACATGAGAGATAATAAAATACATCATTACTGTGATATATATCAATATATTAAATGAAACATGTTGTAATTGGTACTAACCTTTATAAAAAATGTGGCACGGATAATAAATAAAAATAAAAGGCCCCTCTTGATCTTGAGGCCCTAGGCTGAAGCCTAGTTAGCCTATAGGAAAATCCGGCCCTGATTACGGGAGAGTATTGGTTCTATTCTATACTTTGACATTTTAAAACATCTGTTGCAGCCTTTTAAAATCATTGACCTTTTATTGATTTTGGATATGGGATTTAATTATGAGTAAGATACCAGAATTAGGCATTTTGCATAATTAAATTATGTTTTCCTGTTCCCTCATTCAAAAAAAACTTCCTTCAGGTAGATTCAGGAAGACACTATTTGCAACAAAAACGATGGGAATAGTTGACCAGTTGTTTATAATAGAGCAAAGAGTAAGGAAAATATGTTGCAGATACTTTAAAAGAACATCCTTTTAAACCAGATATTTCATTATAAGATTATGAATATATAATTTATTTAACCCATTCATGAAGTGAAATGAAAAATTAGAAGTGGTAGAATGGTAGAAAATTTAGCTGATGGTAATAGAAGAGATAGTCATCTAATATGTATATAAAAGCAGATAATTATTGCCATACCTTATTGATTAAAGTGATAATCTTTAAATATGAAACTACATTCTCCTTTGGAAATCTATAGTAAACAATAGTTGGTTTAATTACAGTTTATTTTTTTCTTCTCTAACTTTTATTTGCTTATTATTCACCTTGGGTGGCATTCTGGTTCTAAAATCTGAATTTTTCTTGATCTCATAGTATAAAAACAAGTTGAGATCTATATTAATGTTTGAATTCACTTGCATGCATCTCATTTAAAAAGGATAATTTTGTAAGGATATTATACGCTGTTACTGTGAAAGAATGCAGAATGGATTCTTTGTTGAGCCTTCAAACTGTTGATGTCCTTAATATGGTACTGCAGGCTCCAAGATCCCGTGAGGGAGTAGGGTTTCCATCAGGATGCCAAAGGTCTTACAAAGAGCTTTTTGAGGATATGTTAAAACAGATATCAGATCTTGGAACTAAGGTAAATTTGAGGACTATGATTTAATGGTGGTGGCAAAGTTTTACAAATTGCCTTTATTTTGCAATGTGCAATATTTATTTATTGTAGAACATATATGTCACCAAAAAGTTATTTCGTGAGCCAATTTTATTGAACTGATAAATATTAGATATATGTAAAAAAATGGGGATTTGGAGAATGGTGATTTGGCAATCAGTGTGTGTTTGCCATGTTTAGAAAGACACATGCTAAAAGATGTCTGAGAGTAGAACTGGACAACAATTGAATAGAACAGGTGAATGTTGAAAATAATGAGATGGACCTAAATTCTTAGAACGAATATAGTAGAGACACTTTCAATGAATGTAGATCCAAACTATATCTAACTTTAAATACTATAATAAAATTTATGGAGAGGTGGCACTATTAATTATGACTGATAAAATATTATATACAATATGTAAACGCAAACATAAAAAGATTTTTAAGCTTGATAGACTTAGACTTAGAATAACTTTATTGTCACTTTGACTGTATATAAATCTGTGTACATTAAAATGAAATGTTAATGCATACAGTTCTCAAAACGCCTCCACCTCTAATATACAGTTCATAAATATAACTAAATAAATAAATACCAAATAATGCATATACCCACATATATTTATGACACGGAGAAACAACACCTTCTATTTCGGATGTGTACATGCACTGCTGTCACCAAACCAAACAGTGATTCAGTTATTAAACGCTTTCAATCATGCCTCTGTAAAAAGTGGCCAGGACAGAATCTGACACAGGAAATGCAGATGTTGGTTTGCGCGCTTCACTAAGAATCATGTGTGGTGAGACCAGTTCAGATTGTTAGTTATCTGCACACCCAGATACTTAATAGTGTTGACCATTTCTGCAGTTGCATCCTTGATACTGAGTGGAGTATGACTATGCCAGCTCTTTTTAAAATCTACAATGATCTCCTTTGTTTTATTATCATTTAGAACCAGGTTACTTTTATTGCACTAGTCCACCAGAACCTTCCTCCTCTTCTCTATACCCATCTCCATTGTTGTCCCGGATAAGACCCACCACTGCCGTATTATCTGCATACTTCACGATATGATTTGTAGCAGATTTGACACAACAGTCGTGGTGAACAGTTAGTAGTGCATTCAAGACACAGTCCTGTGGGGAACCTGTATGCAAGGAGATGGAGTTGGAAACTTTTCTTCCAACTTGCACAAATTGGGGCCTATCAATGAGTTATAAATCATGTATCGTTTATCATGGTATGTGACTTGAGGTTATCAGTCCTTGTTTTTTTACAGTATACAATACTGTAATCTTCTCAGACCTATCAGTGGAGTTTTATGCCTGCTTCCTCTTCCATTCTTCGCTGCCTAAGAGTGTAGATTAGGAGTCTAATTCACAAATTATGTTATATTTAAGTGTAGATGTTTATTTTTAGTTTAGCATGTTGTGTGAATTTCTTAAACCACTTACCTGCAATGATTCCTATTTAAAAGCAGCTCCAATTTTATAAAAAAATATACAGAAAATGGATTAGCAATTCTTTTTGATAAGAAGAAAAATGTCCACTTTTATATTTTTAAAAAATGACCTTGTAAATTTTATCCATTAACAATCCTAGTCAGATGATTCAATTTTCAAACTATTATCAGATTTAACATTACATTATTTTTCAGTTACTATAATGTTTATGAAAGAAAAAAAGAATACTATAACTAATCTTATAAATTCTAAATGACCAACTAATAAAACGTTTTTAAAAACAATATGCCTTTTTAGCTACATCTTTGCGGCATAAGAAAACACTGATCTGGCTTACCCAATACCTCTTTCTGTTTCACATTTAGTGAATTTACTGAGGATTAATCATTAATATAGATTAGTTACTTATATTTCATTCCTGTTCCCTAAAGGCCATTTCTAACCAATAAGCATATACGCTAACTAATAATCATCCATAGAGAATGATATCAATCCAGCATTTATTAAATAGCCATATTCTGTGAATGTGCAATTATTTAAAGAATGTACAAGATAAATGTTTTGAATTTGCATTATGATGCATATACTCATTAATATTGAGATATTGATGAGAAATAATGCCAAAATAATATAGCATCTTGGGAGACTTAATTGATTATAGCAGTGATAATGGTTCCACATTTTATCTCACCTTCTTAATGTTGACATTAATTTACCTAGACATTTTTATTATTGATGTCTAGTTCTTAATCCAAAATGTACAGCTGGTAACTTCTTTGACAAAAGGGGCCATCTAACTATCACATGGTTGTATTTGTCCTATTTCTGGCTGTGCCAGTATGAGAAAAACCCAGAATAAATACAATGAATGCTTTTATTATGTTTGTGAGAACAGAACAACACATAGAAGTTCATTCACCCTTCTTATTCTTTCTCTGGGGGTGGCGGTGGGGGGGAACCCAAAATATCATCTTTCAATTTTGAACAGTTGAACAAAGGATTGCAATTTTTAAGGACAAATAAGAGCACTGAATGAAATAATAGTGCGTTTCTTTAAGCTGAAAGAATACTTTCTATGTAACCTTTCCATGGTACCTAATTAAGTACAAATAAATGTAAAGCAATTAGTAAACAAATGCAAGATATGCTGCTTTAAAGGCTCCCAATTGAAATTAATTAAAAGAAAGCCGGAGAGTAGGTGAGCCTCCAGAAGTTATTGAACTTGAACTTCCAACAATTCTTCTCATTAAACATGTTGAATAAGGAGGTCCGATCATGTAGGGTCCATTAGGGCAAAATAGATAGGAAGGCATAAATAACTTAGGAACCTTCCAAATCAAGATTTCTAGAGGAAATCTCTTTGTGTAGAATCCCTGATCTAATCATTATCAGATCTATAAGGATTTAAATTCCAGAATTTTACTGTTTTGACTATCAGCATATTATATAAAACATTTTAAGTAAAATTCCTAATCATGATAATGTAGCATTATGTGATCAAGAATGCAGTGTAGCTGTCTAGCAACTCTGAGAAACATTATTTTTTTAAAGAATATTTGAGCATATTATCAGTGAGAAGGTTACAAAACTTGTGAAGTTTATCAAAGGTTAATGCTCAAATTATTAAGAAGAGAAATATTTTTTTTTAAATATGCAAGCCTGTTATGCAATACTTTATCAAATTCAGTGATCTCTAAAATGTATAATACTACATATTGCAAATCAGAAAATGTTTTGATCACAAAGTAAATTCTCTGTAGGATGGCATGATTTTCAGCTAATTTAATATATAACTATGTTTCTTTGGTTTTCTGTTGCTTTTATTTTTGTGCATATTAATTTCACATATTAGCCTGCTGAAGCTTCAAGTGATGTAATCAACCTTGGTCAGACTGTACCTATTCAACCGGTGCCTGAAGAGAGATATCGTGAATTACCTGACTGGAGTGAGAAAATAGCTCATGGCATCTTATCAGGTATTCTCAGACTTTGAGGAAGACACCCGTCTTTAGATTCTGTATGTTGCAAATTTCCAAGTTTGGCTGGGTTTTATGGAAGTTATAATCTCTCTGCATCCATATGGTATTAGCTTGAGTAAATCTGCACTGATGCTTAATTTATCTCTTGCTATTATGCCAAAATAATTTTTATGACTAAAATCATGATAGCTAATAAGCAGTTGAATAAATCCAATTTTTAGTAAAACCATATTATAATCCTGTAAACAGAAATTGCAGCCAAACATAATTTGTGTTCATTATTACCGTGTTTCCCCGAAAATACAACCTGTCCTGAAACTAAAGCCTTGCCACATTTTTCGCGTGGGCAAAAATATAAGCCCAACCCCGAAAATAAGCCCCATGGACAATCCCCCCCCCCTCTGGCCAGACAGAGCACTGCTCGCTGACCTAACGGTATCCCAAAGGCGCCAAGCCGCGGGAACGAGGTGGGGGCAAAGGCGCTCACATTGCTTGGTGCTTTTGGGGTACCGCTAGGTCGAGGGGGGCTTGCTGGGAAGCTGCTCTCTTGCGAGCGGGCTCCCAAAGAGCCAGGCACAGCCTCAGGGTCGAATGGCTGTGTTGCGCTGTTGCAGGAGCAACGCAGCAACCATGAGGTTACCAAGCTTGCGAGCAGCCACCCGGCAACCCCCCTTTCCAGCCGGGTACAGCACCGCTGACCGAACTAGCAGTACCCGGAAAGCACCAAGCAACGTGAGCACCTGTTCGCCGCCCTCCGCCTCCTGCGGCTTGGTGCCTTTGGAATGTCCCTAGGTGAGTGAATTGGGCTCTGCATGGCTGGAGAGGGGGGTTGCGCAGCGGCTTTTCCGCTCCCTGCTTGCACGAAGGGCATCTCCACTGCTGGCGCCGCCTGCCGCTTGGGTTTTTTTTTTCAAAGCATGGAGGATGGATGCCGCTCTGGAAGTACGTTCTATAGTTGTGGGCTGCAGATTGCACAACCATAGAGCGTACTCCCAGAGCGGTATCCTACCTCTGTGCGGGAGGCGGAGGGCAGTAAACAGGCGCTTGCGCTGCTTGGTGCCTTCCAGGTACTGCTAGGTCAGTTAGCGGTGTTGTGCCCGGCTGGAAAGAGGGGTTGCCAAGCGGCTGCTCGCGAGCTTGGTCACCCCATGGCTGCTGTGTTGCTGCTGTGACAGCGCAACACAGCCATTCGACCCTCAGGCTGTGCCCGGCTCTTCGGGAACCCAGTCTCAAAGGAGCAGCTGCCCGGCAACCCAAAAATAATAAGCACTCCCCTTTAATAAGCCCAACGCCATATTTCGTGGGTCAAAAAAATATAAGACCCTGTCGTATTTTCAGGGAAACACGGTAGTTACATTAGTTAAAATGTTTTTTTAATCAATAGATACATTTAAAAACTGAATAGTTGGCTTCCAGTTTCGTACTTCAGTTCCAGAGTGACATCTAGATGGTGAAAATATCTATCATTTGATAATAATATTTATTTTAATGGATTTGAAAACATAGGTTACAACTGCTTTCTTTAATTGCTTAAATATTTGGCTGAAGGAAAAATAGTGTGTAGTATGAACACCTTCCCTAAAAATTGACCTGGGCTAATTTTCATTAGTTGAAAGCCAGGTTTGAATTTAACCTACTAGTGTGGCTAGTATTTAACCTACTAGTGTGGCTAGTGAGGGAGTTAGCAGAGGTTTAGCATAGGTAGTCTTCCCTTAGCATCCATTTGTTCAGCAACCACTCAAAGTTACAACAGTGTTGTTCTAAGGGACTTACAATCAGTCCTGGTAGTTTTAGCTGTTGCAGCACCTCTGTGGTCATCTGAACAAATTTCAGACCTACCTGCATTTATGACCTTTTGGCCTCTCACCTGCCAACTAATGCCAGCTACTTTCCCAGCCTGGCGTTACCCACCTTTGCTGCACCACCTTCCACTGCTGTACTGGCCATGGTCTTCTTTCATACTGGTGCAACCAGAGCATCTCTTGTGCCCAGCCAGGGCTTCTGTTTGCACACCGGTCAAAGTCTTCTGGGCTTATTTTGCTAAGGAATGTGATCATGTGACATTGTGTTTTATAACTGCAATACTTAGTAATGGAAATACCTGTACTGGTAAGTTCCTGTTTTAAAATGTGATTCTTAAAATGTTTTCGGATAGGCAACAAAAATTGCTTTAAAAAGTAACAAGTACAGGTAGTCCTTGATTTACAATACTTCATTTAGTGACCGTTCAAAGTTACAACAACACTGAAAAAAGTGATTTATGACCGTTTTTCACACTTTTGATTATTGCAATGTCCCCACACAGTCACGTGATAAAATTTGGATGCTTGGCAACTGACTCATATTTATGACAGTTACAGTACCCTGGTGACCCCACTTTTTGTGCCCTTCTGACAACCAAAGTCAATGGGGAACCCACATTCACTTAACAACTGTGTTACTAGCTTAACAACTGCAGTTATTCACTTAACATTCAGTGACTAAAAATCAAATGGTAATCTAAACCAAGATACTCATTTAGAAGATGTTCAATTCTGTCAGACATCTAGGAGTCGCTGATTCACTCATTATATACCATAACTTAGAAACAATCCAATGCCTATATTCATTTTATATAGAGATTTCTTGACTGGTCTTGAGACAATGTGATGGAAGAGAAGTCTTCTGACTATATGAATCTCCTAGCATTGCAATTTGAATAATTGATTACAGTTAACAGGAACAAAATTTTGTCCTGAGGGCAAATTCTTGATAATATTACTTCATAAATACTGTTTGATATATTTTTATGAAGGAGCATCCTGGTTGAGCTGGGGACTGGTCAAAGGAGCAGAATATACTGGAAAAGCAATCCATAAAGGAGCCTCTAAATTAAGAGAACACATTCACCCAGAAGAAAAACCTTTGGAGGTCAATCCAACTGTAGCAAAGGGACTGCAAGTGGCAAGGCAAGCTACAGGAGGAGCAGTCAAAGCCAGTCAGTTCTTGGGTAAGATATGGAAATCCAGTTTCCTTGGGAAAGTCCTGAGTTGCTTAGCATGGTTTCTTACATTTTGTAGTTTCAGGTTTTTTTTATCCTTTCCTTTTTATAAATATTAAGAAAAAAGAGTTGAGACCATTGGACCAGAGGTGACTACCATGTGACTATCATGGGAGCTTTCACTGAGAGATTAGACATTTATAATTTCATTAATAATTATCTCAAACCATTTAATGCTTGTTTACAAACATATCACTAGGCATATCTTAGCACATGTTCATTCTTCTCCTCAAATAAATGATGTGATCACTTTTTTGAAAGCCATACTATGTAGAGTAGGTAGGGTCAGGTCTCTAATTTTGAGCAGGGTGTTCTTTGAGTGTGAAAAAAACCTTGAGCTGTTGTAATTTGCCCTTTAATCCATAAACCAGACATGTCCTACCCAGTCTGGATGGTTTGATAGGCTCAAAAGGAGCTTTGACAGGTGCACTTTTGTATACTTGCTTTATAGCATACATACATGGTCAACTTTTAACCAAACATGATTAAACATCATAGTTTAATATGATGGGGATAATCATCAATTATATAGTAAAATCTTACCATCAATTTTTAAGTAATTTGCTCTATTGACAGAAGTGCTAAATTTCAGCATAGTTTCTAGTAATCTATGTTTTTTCATCTAAGAAAACTTCCCCTCAATTTGTTATAGTCCAAATTATGTTGACTAGGTTTCTCTGGCGTTCTCTAGATATATTGAGCGTTAACTCCTATCATTCATAATTGGTGCACATCTTGGTAGAAGTTGAAGTCACTTATATTATAAGCAGGTCTGAGCAGTTCAAATAATTCAGTCTATTTTGACTGTGACCTGTTCTTGTCATCAACTACATGACCAAATATGATCTCTGTACATAATGAAACTAGATAAACTGCAATGGTTTAAAATCAAACTGTCTAATATTTTCTACTGAAAATGCCCTTTTAAGATAGATGATATCCCTTTCAGAAGCCTAAGTTATCTGAGTTGCATTATGAATCAAAGGCGATGAATATCTGTTAAAATTGTTATTTTTTAATTTATTTTAGAAAATTTAGATTGCCACTTATTCACCCATGAATTACACAATATAAGCATCATATAAAAATGATGAAATGTTACCATTTCTATTGCTGTTTCTGATGAATCAAATCATTGGAAGAAACGTCAGGCAAAATGTGTTTATAAGGCTTGATTGAACAGAGTACAGAATGTATCTGTCAAAAATGTCAACTTCAGTAGTGCTTTCTGTTTTAGTTGAAGGTGTTTGTTCCGTGGCAAGTTGTGTTGGCAGAGAGTTAGCCCCTCATGTGAAGAAACACGGAAGCAAACTGGTTCCAGAATCCCTTAAGAAAGACAAAGATGGAAAATCAACTTTGGATGGTGCTCTAGTTGTAGCAGCAAGTGGCGTTCAAGGTAACCAAATTAAATAGCTATCTGTCAATGCATTTTAAGCTAATGGTTTATATATTAGTTATCTTCTGGGTCTGCTTATTTTCACAGGGTTTTCAACAATATGGCAGGGTTTGGAATCTGCTGCAAAATGCATTGCTAAAAATGTATCTACAGAGACAGTTCAGACAGTCAAGTATAAGTAAGTTTTTTCCTCTTCTGCATAAATAATAACTGAGTGCTAGGGAATAACAATTGCATAAAAGTACTTTGTGTCTATTGCTTAATTGTACATTATTGTGATATAAATGTATAGTTTTCTCAATTATATAGAAATAAGGGATAAGTAAAAAAAAGGGTTGTTGCTGAAGAATCTTCCTGCCCCCAGATATTTTTCTTCTCTGCGATGCCAAAAGTAACAAGGACGAAAACAGCAATCCTTTAGTAGAGCCTTTCTACTTAATATGTTATAGAGCAGCAGTCATCTACCTTTTTAGCACTGGGGACCAGTTTTGTAGAAGACAATTTTTCCACAGGTGGTGTATGTGTGTTTGGTTTTGCTTGCTTGCCTGCCACTCACCTCCAGCGTGCAGCTCCTTTAAAGGGGAAAGACAACTCCCTAGAGTTAGGCTGGATTCCAACAATTCAGGAATGCAAATTGTTGCATTGCCTTCTCGGATGTATTTTGAACCTCACAGTCTAATTTAACAGCCAAGAGCTTTTCTGATGGCCTCACACCCAAACACAAGCCTATTGTGACTTGTCTCATTTTTTAAATTGGGCAAGATCAGTCATGTGCTTCCACTGGCTTTAGTGAACAGGCTGTCTAGATGTTCTCTGTTTTATTCTGCTTAATCACAAAGATCCAATATAACTGCAATGACATGAAAATGACAAAGTATTTTTAGGCTTACAGCATGTAGGCTTGCATGCTGTACCCCAAAGGGAGATTGCATGTATGTAAGTCATATGGTTGGCACTGCAACATGTTTCAGTGTCGCTGGCATTCTCCCATGGACAGACCCATGGACGCCTATAATCTCATGCTAGTGTCTTTTATGCACACTTGAATTCAATGTTGGTAATACTCCACCAGCTTTAAAGTTGCATCATTTCACGGCCATCAAATTGGAAATTGTTGCTCTTTGGGTATATTAACATAATTAGTTTACTAGCTCACTAGGAAAATATATCTGATAGGCTGTGTGTGGCAAATTATGTGAGGTATTCTCATTTTCTCAGCACAGGTGGGTCTTGATTTGTAAATTTAATCCTATGAAATGATCACATTATTCGAATTTGCATTATTTTAAATGATATTTCAGTGGAAAATAGGGTAATAGGTTCCAGCATGATCAACCAGGAAATGAAAACGGTTACATATAGTGTTTATGTTTATCTACCTAGTTACTTGCGGGATCGCATCCTTCCACACACATCCCTGCAGCCAATTCGCTCTCACAGGGAGGGACTTCTCCTGGTGCCGTCCACTAGGCAATGCCAACGGGCGGCGCCAAGGAGTAGGGCCTTCTCTGTGATGGGCCCAACCCTCTGGAATGACCTCCCCCCCGACATTAGAAACACCACCGACTTCCGCTCCTTCCGACAAAAATTGAAGACACACCTGTTCCGACTGGCTGGCCTGGCATAATTATAACTGCTACCTCCTGGCAGACATATTTCTTAACTGGTATTTTAGGGGAATTGTCTTTTTAAATTTAATTCTATGGGATATTTTTAGGGGTTTTAAAATTATATTTATATACTTTACTCAGCTGTACAGTTCTTTTAACCTCTTTTTAACCTCCTTCATATCTATCTACCTATTTAACAATTTTAACTGTTCGAGTATTTAGTTATTTATATGATGTATTTCTTGTATGGACTGTACACCACCCCGAGTCCCTTGCGGGAGAGGGGGCGGTCTACAAGCGCTCAGTAAATAAATAAATAAATAAATCATGAAACATAACAGGTAAAGTTTAAAATAATATACTTACATCTTAAATTTATCTTTAACAAAGTCACAAGAATAGTCATAGTTACAAAAATAAAATAAAAGCCATCATGTTTATCTTCTAAATACATATTTCAAATAAATCAAGTGAACAAAGGATAAAGCCATATCTGAAATAGAACTCTTATCACCTACATTCCTTAATTTATAGCCACAATTGGGACAGGGCTTTCCATTGCTGAAACAATGGTGGTCAAATGTCACATGACAGGATCACTTACTGACTGCAATCCTGTCATCCCGGTTGTCATTATTAACAGAATCATGGTTTGTTAAGCGAGTACCCATCCCAAAATTAAGCCATTCCAGGCTTAATCCTTACCAGCCCCGAGTCTTAGTAAAGTAAGGGATTGTTTCCAACTTCCCCCACCTGCTTATCTCCCCTCCTCCATTTCTGCCATGTGGCTGCCATGCATCCTGCTTTGTGGGGAGGCAAGCAGCCCCAGAACTGCACAGCCTGGAAAGTTACAGCCATATAGCCACAGTTTCTCTTGATACCTTGCACTGTAAGACCCCTGTTGCTATGTGGTCCATTGTCCTAGGTGCCTTTCAGGTTGTCCTAGGTGCTTTCATGTCTCATCAACTCTTGCTGTTGATGAGACATGCCTGGACTGACTGCTGGGCTGGCTGTGACAAAAAAGGGCCCAAAGCAGCCCCAGTACACAAAAATACATCTTTGCAAAAAGCTCCTGGGGCATGGCACACCAAAAAGCCCCACCACACCCAGGAGCTCTATGCAAGGGAACTGCTTTGGGCTCCCCCCCCCCCCATGCAATTGGAAATCCAATTCCTATATTCTTAAGTGTAAGTTTTTTCAGTTAATGATTAACAACGTGCAGCACATGGGAATATGTATAAAACAGTAATTGTACTGAGCCAAAAATTAAGTCTTAACATTTTGCTTCTTAGATACGGGAATGATGCTGGCCAAGCTACAAATAATGCTGTGAGTTCTGCCATCAATGTTGGTGTAACAGCTTTTAATATCGACCATATTGGAATCAAAGCTATGGTCAAGAAAACTGCAAAGGAAACAGGCCACGCAGTCCTGGATGATTATAAGATTACCGAAAAAGATGAAAATAAAGCTCTAGAAAAGAGAGAGAAAAAGGATGAACACTAAATCCGTGCAACTGAATTGCCAGAAGCCTTAATATATATTGAAATGAAAAGAATTAACAGATTTGGTATTTTTATAATCTTAAACATCTGGACTTGATTTATCAAACTTGAAGATTAACCTTTCTAAAAATTATTTCTCTTCCCATAATTCCAGTATTGTAGCCTCTTCCAGCCCAGCTATTTCCATATGTGAAATTAACTTCTAGCTAACATGGTACTTTAACACATCTAAAGAGCATTGGGTTGCAGAAGGTCAATTTAAATGAAAACTAAATTTGCAATAGCAAATTGCACAAGAAAACAAGGCTGCTTTTTAAGGTGTAAAATGGATTAATAGAACTTAGTTTGATATGTACTGTTTTAACAACTTCTTTATTTTTTCTCTGAATCTTATTCAACAGTTACTGCAAGTGTACATGATTTGATTAGGTAGCGTATATATTTGAACTGTATTACATAAACAATTGATTGCTAGCAAATTCTTGATAAGCTATCAACATCAGTTCCAATTCTGGAGAAACCAAAGATAGAAAGTGTTACTATTAATGTTATTAATTCAATTTAGTTTAGTTTAAACCAGCTTTATGAAATCCTACTTTTAACTGGAATAGATGGCAAAATTATTAACTATTTTTTGTTGGCAAAATATGATGTTGAATTCTATGAAAGAAGATTTCTGCTAAAAAAAAGTAAGGGTCAATTTGTGGAAGAAGAAAAAGCTTTGTACTCAATATTTATTGTAAAATCATTTATTATAAATTATTTTATTGAGAGGTTTCTATTCAGAAATATATCTTGTTGCCTTGTAGGAGAATGAAATTCATTTTCTGTTAGACATTTACATTTTCTTCTCTTTAATATGAAAAAAGGAGATGCCATTAATGTAGAATTCACCATTTTTAGAGGTCACTTCTGATTTTGATATGGAATAGTGATGGACAAATGTATAGAAAAAAGATAGCACGTTCACTGGTTAAGAAGCTAAACACTTGAAATGACTTAGGAATTTAAAATAAGAAATAAACTTAAGATGCATATTTTGGCTATCTTTGTTTTTATTTAAATACACCCATTCTTTGTTTAGTGACCAAATTCCAGTTAGATCATTAAGCAAAATAGCTAAATGAACATATGACTGAAAAGACACTGCAAAGAACACCGGTGGCTGCCATTTCATTCAGTTAAATCTCGCTTGTTCATCTATGTCAACATTACTATCACTCTGGAATGTGTTATCAAGTACGTAAAATTTGGTTAGAAATGCACAAATTGATCCAAAGTACTTTTAATCATTTATTAGCATTGTGTTTGCAAGTGGCCACTCACTTTGAAGACCACTGGTTACTGTGGTCCCTAAATGAAGAATGTAGTATAGACTAATCAATGATTGTAAGTTGAGAGGCAGAATGATCTCTGTTATGTTGCTCTTGCAGGTTTAAAAAAAATGGACCAAAAGTAATGAACGTGTGCAAAGTATAAGTACAAAATAGCAATCATCTTTGGGTATTCAGTTTGAAAAACATCTCATGGTAAACAGGGATTTGTGATTATTCTACATTTAGCATTGGATAAAAATAAGGAAATTTGGTATCTGGATGTTATCCATACCAAATGATTGCTAATGAAACTGTTCTTATGTTTGCTTGATGTCTTAATTGATGAAACAGCTGCAGAAAACAAGGGTTGTTTTTCATTTACAGGTTGGTGGGCAAGAATTTGTTGTAATATAGCTGAATTGTCTTAGTTCAGAAGGCCATCTCAAGAAACAAAACTGATGGCGGAAAAAAATCTAGCGGTCCATAGTCTGTCTTTTTCCCCTTGGTTTTTTTTTAAAATTTCTTTTAATGGTTTTATTTTTAAATTTTTGTTAGATGATGGATATCTTATAAAGGATGGCTATTGTTGACCTGTACTATTTGCTCATACCTTCCTTTCCTGATAGAAGTATTTCTATTATCATGTGCCTATAGATGCATATGAATGGATCTCAAGTCTTGGTGACCACATTCATGTAACTTTCTTATCACCTTAGGAGATAGTTTTATTAATTTCCTTATATGGCCAATAGAGGTGGGATATCTGGTCGGATAACCTTCAAATATAAAGCAAGGCAATCTCGGTTAGTTTCTAATAGCCAACACCTGAATGTTGCCACCAATAAACTAGAAGCACTTAACTGAGTTTGGCTGATTTCTTTAAACAAAAACAAAAACAAAGCAGGGTCGGCCCTAAGGAATCCTTTAATGGGAGATCCCCAGAAGAGCCCACGGCTATAAGAAGTTCAAGCAACATCCCTGCAAGTGGTACCGGCAAAACATTTCTGCACTGCTACTAGTAACAACGTCGAAGCCACTCCAGACATAATTTTCTTTAGTCCAAGGCTTGTCAACTTTTAAGAGTTGTGGACTGCAACCCCTAGAATTCCTCAGCCGGCAAAGCCGGCTGAGGAATTCTGGGAGCTGCAGTCCACAAGTCTTAAAAGTTGACAAGGTTGCCCCTGCTTTAGTCCGATTTGCAACTTTCTCCCTTCGGTCGTTCCCCATTTAAAACCTCAGCAATAGACGCCAATTCGTCGTATCGTCGAGATAGTTGCCATGGGCACTTTAGAACCGCCCGCAGGACCCGGCTTCGCGCGCTCTCTCGCCCTTCCCCAAGAAACAAGAGATCCACCCTGCTCCATATCATCCCCCTTCCCTCAGAGCCACGAGGCGGGAGCTCGGCATTGTGCCGTCGCGGGAGACGGGAGTGTTCGAAGACTCCTGCCACGTGACAGGCGCTGCCGCTCTTCCCCGCCTTTCCCCGCGCCTCCCCTGCCGCTTTCTCCAAGGCAATGAGGACGCGCAGGGGCAGCTGCGCGCGTGTAGGAAGCCATGGGGGAAGGAGGCGCTCCCAGCCCAGAGCTGGACTTCGAAGCCGCAGAGCTAGAGCTGACTCAAGAGAAGCAAATGAAGTGAGTCCTCTCCCCACGGCAGCGCTGCGGATGTTTGTTGCGGATGACGCATAAGCACCCGGAAAGGGGGTGGAGGGATGGGGGCTGATGCCAACCCAAAGGGACGCCAGAGAAAATTGCATTATTCCAATGGAAAGAGATTTATTTATTTTTAATTGCACTTACCCGTTCTGGGAGAGTTCTCCTAGATCTGCAGCTATACGTGCAGAATAACGTGTTTCAAAGTTGTGACGATATTCCTAATACGTTGCAAGAATACTTAAAAGTTGCAAGTTGGGCCACTTGATGAAAGCGTCGTGTTTTATCTCGGTTGCCAGAGCCCCGTGGGGCTAAGAACTGTTCTTGGATCTATAGCAAAAAAAGGTTTGAATCTGGGACTTTCTGAGTGTATTTACCTGCATTGCCTGAATATATTTACAGCCATGGCCTATCTTAATGACTGGACTTGAGCTACACATTTATATTAAATTTATGGAACATAATAAAACGGAAGATGGATAGATTTTGAATGGCTCTTAAGCTATACTGCAATCCAAATAGGATATAATATACAGATATCCAGTCTATAATATGAGGCTATTTCATAAGATCTTGGGAAGAGGGGGCAAAATGACATGGATAAGTCACTGTCTTTTCATCTAATTTTGAAAACTAGATCTGTATATGCTAAAATAATAACAGGAGCCCATGTAGGACCTTCAGCTGTGATTGGAGAGGGAGGCATGCAATCTTCCCCCTTTTTCTCTTGCCCTGCTGATCAGCCTACAATTCAGCAGTGAAAAGCTTTTCCTTCTGCTAGAAATAGCAACTGGCAAACAGGAATCTGGGGCAGCTGCTCTAATTTGTACTGAGAAAAAAGGCTGAAGCTCTCTTCTTTTCCAATAAATCTCAGTGTCACAGCTTTAATGTGTTTTAATGTTTTGTTGGATTTTTAAAAATATAAAAAGCTGTACTTCACTTATTCACCACCTGTGGCTCTCTGTAGATTTTAGCTGTAAGTGGTGTATGGACATATTAATTTTTTCCTCTCCTTAGCTGCTAAGTAGTAGTCCTAGCTATCTGGGCCATATCATGAGATCTATGTTTGATTGGATATTGCCTCATCTAGACCAGGGGTCCCCAACCCCTGGTCCATGGACCGGCACCGGGCATGACAGAAACTGGGCCACACAAACAAGTGAAGCCCCATTTGTGAGATGCAGGCAGCATGTGAAACCATAACCACTCCATGGAAAAACCTCTTTCCACAGAAATGATCCCTGGTGCCCAAAAGTTTGGGGGCCTCTGATCTAGACCAATTTTCTTTCCCTTACTATTTAGTCAGATGCTAATAGGATGTACACAATTCAGACCAGAGCAAAGAAAGCTTTATGATGCCTTATACTATGCTGGCAACACCTTGCAAAGGGAAAGTGCATGAGGAGAGATATTGCAGTGACAGAGCTAGTTTTTGTTTTCACAACTGTTGCAAGCCATGGGAAGGAATACAATTAGATCAAAGACGGATTTGAATATACCAGTATTTTAGAAGTCTTCACTGCAGCCTTGAGGAGGGAGAGGCTGATTCATCCCTGTAAAATTCCTTTATCACTGTTGTGACAGGTAATTTCCTGTGACTTTTTTTTTGAGTTTTGAGCTTACCAGACAAGAATAATGATGTACAAATGAATAGTTCTCAGTTTTGTTTTGTTTTTTTTGCTGTGGGTACCCATCAGATTTAGAACATTAAAGGGAAGTATTGAAAGGCTTTTTAAAAATGTTCTTAATAGTCCTGGCTAGGAATGGAGATATTGTTACCTCTCACTTCATTATTAAATGTGTTTTAAATATCATAATAGAACATGAGTAATATATTAGGACACAGTTCTGGGGGGAAAGCTCTGGAACCCTTTGGTCACTTGCAGAGTTTTAAATGTCATTTTGCATAGTAGCACCAATTCAGATCATCCATCTGTTTAACTAGCTTAATAATGAATTTCTCTATTCAACAAATGCTGGGGGAAGAATATGTTTGTCATGACATCTGCTCACAATTTTATAGACCTTAATTCGTCTTGAGAGAGTACCTGATGATACTTTTATAAGTATTATAGAATCTGGCACATATTATCATAGACAGAATTTATATTACGAACATTTATGTCATATAACATTGGAATTTGTAATTGCCATACGTGCTTTCTCTAATACAGAGAAATGTTAGAACTCTCCATATTTGAAATGAACAATACAGTAGCAGAACTTGAGAAAAGACTTCACAGAACTTATGATGAAGGTAAGAGATTACATTTGACTTCAGCTGAAATAAGACATTTCAGGCCTGTGAATTAAAAATAAAATATTTAATATATGCTTATGTACAATGTCAACTGTTACATTTCTTCATGCTCTAGAGCAGGGGTGGGGAACTGTGGCTCTTTTGCGACTTGTGGACTTCAACTCCCAGAATTCCAGAACCAACATAGCTGCCTCAGGAATTCTGGGAGTTGAAGTCCACAAGTCGCAAAAGAGCCACAGTTCCCCACCCCTGCTCTAGAGCAAGGTGCATGGTGGCTCACGTAGTTAGGATGTTGGGTTGATAATCGGCCTGCGTACGAGACCCAAATGCTGCTGTGTGATGAGGCAAGCTCCCATTATTTGGAGGTCCAAAGAGCATAACTGCTAAGTCTTGTCAAAATTGGGCCTAATGCAATTCTGATTTCTCCAACCACCAACAGGGCAAGATCTTGACAGCATTACCTGGGATTGGGATACATCAGCATTCTGATGAGACCAGATCCTAAATCAATGGATGACCTCACCCAATAGCATCAGGCAGATGTTTGTCGGAACTGATATCAGTGAGTTTGAGTTACACACAAGAAGGGCATATGATCAGGGTCTGTCTCTGTCCTGCCAATATCAACTAGATCTGACTATAGAGAAAGAAGAGAAGACTGGGACACCTTAGGTCAGCGATGGCGAACCTTTTTTGGCTCGTGTGCCACAACTGGGGGGAGCGCAGGGGGGTCGTATGAGGGCGTGCCGCAGCCATAATGCAATGTGTGACCCCCCAGTGCGCATGCGCGCACAAAAGGCGCTCTCCCCCATTTTACATGCTTTTTTTGCCCTCCCCAGGCTCCACAAGCTTTATAGGAGCCTGGGGATGGTGAAAAGAGCCTCCCCTGCCCCCCTCGGAGGCCCTCCGGAGGCTTCAGGGATCGTCCGGAGGCTTCCCTGAAGCCTTCGGAATGCTTAAAACGACCCTGCGTGCAAACCGGAAGTGACTTCCGGTTTGTTCGGAGGGTCGCTTTAAGCGCTCCGAAGGCTTCAGGGACCGTCCGGAGGCTTCCCTGAAGCCTTTGGAACGCTTAAAATGACCCTCCGAGCAAACCGGAAATGACTTCCAGTTTGTTCGGAGGGTCGTTTTGAGCCCTCCGAAGGCTTCAGGGACCGTCTGGAGGCTTCAGGGACTGTCTGGAGGCTTCCCTGTAGCCTTCGGAGCGCTTAAAACGACCCTCTGAGCAAACCGGAAGTGACTTCCGGTTTGCTCGGAGGGTCGTTTGAGTGCTCCGAAGGTGTCAGGGAAGCCTCTGGATGGTCCCTGAAGCCTTCGGAATGCTTAAAACGACCCTCCGAGCAAACCGGAAGTCATTTCGCTTTGGGCACTCAGTCTGGAAAAAGTTAGCCATCACTGCTCTAGTGCTTCCTTTTTCTGCTGCATCATGGGACACATTTTCTCTGGAATTTATGACTGTTCTCCCAGAAGTGTTATGGTTTTACAACCATTCTAGTGATAGTGTATCTGTTTACCAAGATTACTCATTTTATTCTGTGTAAGAGGCTACCATCTGCTCTGGAAACTACACAGCTGTTTCTAGGCCACATTTTCCACTACAGTACAGGGACTCAGTTAATCATGTGATCTCAGATTGCAGCTCCCAATTTATATCCCTCTTCTGCTTATTGGACATTCCTATTCATCCAACATTGTCTCCTCATGAAGGGAATCAAATGGGCAGATGGAGAAGAGCATTTATTCTGCTATTTATTCTATGAACATGACAATTAGCCTGATCTCTATTCCACTATTTGCAGAATTTGAGTTTATCAACCTTCGGTGTCTCTTCACTGGCTTATCTTGCTCCCAAACAGCTTTTGGATATAATCCACAGCATTTGCCCTCCATGGTTCTTTGTCCTTCTACAGTTCTTTGTGCCCCCAAGAGAGGCAGGTAGCCGCTTAAAAGAACAACTGGCTTTGATCATGGCTGCATATAAATGGATATATTGACACCTTTGTTAAGGAAAGAGCAAAGCAAAAGATTTTCTTGGCCTTTATAAAGACAACTGCCATAAATAGAATACAAGTGATGGGAATGGGAACTTGTGAAGCTATCTTATACAGGAGTATAACATTGGTTAATAATATTAAGCTAAGTATACCAAATTATTAACCTTGAAAGAAACAAACCAGTGTTTATTAACTTTCCTGTATTACAAGGGTAGAACTGAGATTTTCAGCAAAATAATGAGTTCTGTCAGTGAACTAAAGCTATGCTTGAAAGTTCATCTCAGTATCAGGTGAGTCAGTTTATCCATTTACCAGTAAAAGAAGGAGAAGAACTTCTTCAGCTCTTCCATTCTCTCCTCGTGATACAGATTTAGTTAGCATTAATTTTTAAGTTACAGACAAGAATTGTAGCAATTTTAAAAGATGTTTTAGTGTGTTCAGATTTTAACATATACCGTATTTTTCGGAGTATAAGACACGCTTCCCCACCCCTCAAAAAGTGGGTGGAAATGTCTGTGTGTTATACAGTGAATATTGAGGTGGGAGGAGGGGGTTGGTGTGGCGCCGATCAGCTGTTCTAGAACGTGTGGTGACAGTGGCAAATGGGCCATGGCGGTGGTGGCAAACAGGCTGTGGCAAATAGCGGTGAATGGGCTGCTGCAAATGGGTCATGGCAGCAAATGGGCAGCACCAAATGGGTCGCGCCAAATAAGCCATACCAAACAGGCCGCGCCAAATGGGCAGATGAATACTGGATGAATGCTGGGAGGCAGAGGCAGATTTTTTTCCTTGTTTTCCTCCCCAAAAGCTAGGTGCGTCTTATAGTCCAGAGCATCTTATACTCCAAAAATAGGGTAAATAGATGCTTCTCAAGCTTATCTTTTATTCTGTTAGATGCAAAAATTCAGTTATAATATTAGAAGTATTGTTACCTAGTGAAAAATTCAGCAGTAAATATAACAGTTTATTTTTGCTTAAGACAGTGAATGGAAAACCAGATATGAAACCCAAGTAGAATTGAACAAAAAACTAGAAAGCCAGATTGAATTTCTTCAAGGAAAGATGGAGCATCTTGGTGGCAACCCAACAGGTATGGCTCTTGTTGTTACTATTTTGTCATGATAATTTTGACAAAGGTTTTCAATATTTGCATATTGTTTATCAATGGCTTATTTATTTTTCTTCTTTTTAGACAAACTGGCTTCTGTTCGCTCCTTCGAACAAATGCATACGGTAAGTAAATATATAGATAAGCATAGATATTTCTTAGACCATATCATGATTTGAGGCTGGCAGTTTTCTGACACAACTTAATTTTGGTGTGCACTGTTATTCAGTCAGTCAGTCAGCCAATCAATCACTTCATATTTTTCCAGCTTATTACTATTTATTTAATTAATATTAAATGTTATTGTACTGGAACATTATAACATTAAAAACCAACAAAAGAAAGCAACAAAAAGAATAAGTAAATAGATAATGGTGTCTAAGGACAATGTAACCAAATGCATACAACAGTCATATTAAAAATCACATTGGTAGGCTCATCCAAACTCCAGGCCTCAGGAACATACAGGTCTTTACGGATTTAGAAAATTCCAGAAGGGAGCCAAGTGAATGAAGTAATTATAATACCACAATAAGCTTCCATCAAGGGCTCAAAGGATCCATATTTACTGTGTGTTTTCAAAGATGTTTCATTGCTCTTTATGGTATAGTCATCACTGTGATCAATATGCTCAATAGAGCAACAGAATAATAGAAAAGACAGTAATAATGCTCGCAGAGGAAAGGTTTAGAATATAAATTTGTGTGTTTGTACTTTAAAAGTGAAGGCAGATAAATAGTTTTGTTATAGAGAGGTGCATGAACCAGAAATATGTTTTGTTTCATGCACAAAAGAAATATGTAGCAAATTGAAAGTCTGGTCAAACTATTTGAAGAGGGGCAAACTTTGATCATACTGAAACATGGAATGTTTTGTTTGTTCTGGGTTTTGTCTGAGTGGACCTCAGAAATGTTCTATGGATGAGTAGGGGCTATGCACCAGTCCAACCAATCCTTCCAGTGGCTTACCTACTTGCTGCCACATTTGAATTTAAGCATGGTCTACTTGACTGATCCATCTATCATTTTCCCATCTTCCAAGTCCCTTCCTTCTTTGTAGCTACTTCTTCACTGATCTTCCCAACAAATGTCTTCTGCTTCTCATTAATCACAATGACATAGCATCATCCATGGCCTTGTGCTTTTCATGCTCTCTCTCACCTCAGAATACTTCTATCCAAAATATATGTATTTGAGAGAGGTATAGATCTACCCTGTTTCCCCCAAAATAAGACGTAACCGGAATATAAGTCCTAGCATGATTTTTCAGGATGCTTGAAATATAAGCCCTACCCACAAAATAAGCCCCAGTTAAGATTGTCAGCCCGATGGATACATTTAGTACCGTATTTTCCCAAAATAAGACCTAACCAGAAAATAAGATCTAATGCATCTTTTGGAGCAAAAAATAATATACGACCCAGTCTTATTTTGGGGGGAACATGGTAAACCAAACCAAACATGTATGTTTCAATCTGGCCACATACCACTGGGTACTGTCTGTTCCATATGTAGAATATTTTATGCATAGTAAAAATTTCAATCAAAAACTTACCAAATTTCATTGTTTAATTGGAGAAACTAAGTGTCTTTTCTAGTTAGATTGAGGCTTTTAAAGGTTTCAGAACATTTAAATATTCCTGAGTTGTGTTTGTCTTGTTTCAGAATACCTGGACACAAACATTTTTTTAAAAACTCAACATTTTTCTCTTAAAACTTTCTGAAAGTTCTTCAGGCTTCTTGTGTGAACAATTTTATAACAGAAGGAAATTATTTTAATTGTTACTTACTATTATTCATAGTAGAATAATGGCATCAGAATAAACTTTCTGTAAAAATTGGTTCCCCCACATTTTGGTTTTCTCATAATGTCCAAATGTGCTGGATATCTTCCCAGCAATGTGGAGTGGAACAGATAAACATGCATTCAAGAACACAAGACTTTCTGATTACAGAAAAATTGAGAAGCCATTGCAAAAGGTTTGCAGCCATTGTTGTAATTCAAATATTAGTTCTATTTATACTGCAAACAATACTGAAATTCTTAAGCTCTTTTTTCTGCCCTTCTTTGTAAAAAAAAACTACAAGTGACTCTTTTATGGGACAGAGACAGTTTCTATTCGTTTGTTATTTTGGAAATGGCCAGATTAAGTATCAAGTAATTTGCTTTCATAGTGTCGCAACTTGCTCTCTTAAAAACCATTTTGGGTATTTCCACAGATATTTTACCTGCAAAAGTCAATATTCTTTGTTTAAACAAAAATGAATGCGTTTAAGGCACCATTGGGTTAAGCATACTTGAATCAACATACAATTCTTTAATGATAATGAAAAGTCTTGGATGATAAATAAGGAAGCAGATTGCAAAAGGTCATGATTGCTGTTTACTTTAAGAAGGCAGCCTCTTTTTAAAAAAATTCCATGTGTCTTAGACTGTTGATTCTTAAGTAAACTTTTATTTCTAAGGACATCCTTTCAACTTGTTTTCTTCTAAAAGTGTAATGGAGTAGGAATCTAGAAGTATGGTTCAAGTCAATGGAAAATAATTGATAGGCATAATAGATGTGCAGAATTTGATTTGCCTGTTCAGGTTGGATGGTGGCATCGCTCTGTGCTAGTATCAAGGGCAATTCAAGGCCATTCTTATTGTGAACTACATCTAATGGGAAAGTTATTTCATGCCCCATATGTTTTATTTTATAGAGACTAATTATCACGCAATCATATTGCAATCCATTGAAGCATGCTTTGTTGTATTATAAATGTTGCTATAATTAAGAAAGATTGCGGGAAATGTGTAAAATATTCTTCTGGAATTAAATTTGTAGCAGAGGAAACTAATCTTTTACAACATGTTGCTTATAATAGAAAAACTTAATGGAGGAAGACTGGTATATAAACAAATTATTGCATTGTTTTTAGGGACACTATTTCAATAGCACCATCTTCAAAACGTTCTTATCCAAAATTGCTGGAGAAGTTGGGTGTATGATATAAATATTATCATAATTTATTGCTTTCTATAAGGCTAGATCTCATAAATCCTTTGTACAGAATCTGGATGTCAGGGAGGAGAATGACTAAGATAATAATACTAATGCCACCAAATATAAGGGTGTGTTTTCTTTGTACATAAATACATAAATCATTTTATTTCACTATGAGTTTGCTGTGTAAATTAGAGGTAAATGTGTAAGAATTTCCTTAGATAGAATTGGTTAGCCCAGTCTTGATTGATACTACTCCTTTAAGCATATGTGCATGCCCTATTCCAGTGATGGCGAACCTATGGCATGCGTGCCACAGGTATGCGTGCACTGGCCAGCTGAGTTCACCGTTTTTAAAAGCCATTTTTTCGCCCTCCCCAGGCTCCAGAGGCTTTATAGGAGCCTGGGGAGGGCGAAAAGAGCCCCCCCCCGGAGGCCCTCCGGAGGCTTCAGGGACTGTCTGGAGGCTTCCCTGAAGCCTTCGGAACGCTCAAAATGACCGTCCGGACAGTCCCTGAAGCCTTCGGAGCGCTCAAAACGACCCTCTGAGCAAACCGGAAATGACTTCCGGTTTGCTCACAGGGTCGTTTTGAGCGCTCCGAAGGCGTCAGGGAAGCCTCCAGACGGTTCCTGAAGCCTTCGGAGCGCTTAAAATGACCCTCCGAGCAAACTGGACACACATTCCCCCGCCCCGCCCCCATAAAAGTGTGGAAATGTTGGTGCGTCTTATACACGGAATACAGCCATTTTTGGCCTCCCAAAGCCACAAAAATGTTTACGAAAAACAGGCCATTTTTCGCAAAGACAGAGGCATTTTTGCCTTCCCGCAGCCCCCAAAAGCACTCTGCATGCTTCAGCAGGGCTGGGGGAAGGCAAAAATGCCCCCGTTTTTGTGGTAAATGGCCCATTTTCTGCAAAAACAGGGACATTTTTGCCTTCCCCCTGCCCTGCTGAAGCCTGCAGAGTGCTCCTGGGTGCTGGGGAGGACAAACACTTTTTTTTCTTACCACCTCTTTGAAATCTTGGTGTGTTTTTCATTCCATAATGCAGTGCACGACCCCCCAGTGAGCATGTGCGCACAACAGGTGCGACCCCCCCCCCCATTTTACATGCTTTTTTCACCCTCCCCAGGCTCCAGAGGCTTTATAGGAGCCTGGGGAGGGCGAAAACGAAGTCACTTCCGGTTTGCTCGGAGGGTCATTTTAAGCGTTCCGAAGGCTTCAGGGAAGCCTCCGGACGGTCCCTGAAGCCTCCGGAGGGAGCGGGGGGGGCTCCTTTCGCCCTCCCCAGGCTCCTATAAAGCCTCTGGAGCCTGGGGAGGGTGAAAAAAGCATGTAAAAATGTGGGGTCGCGTCTGTTGTGCGCGCATGCGCACTGGGGGGTCGTGCATTGCATTATGGATGCGGCATGCCCCCCCTGCGCTCCCCCCACTTGTGGCACGCGAGCCAAAAAAGGTTCGCCATCGCTGCCCTATTCATTCAATGTTTTTAGACTGATTATAACCTGACAATTAGATTTCAGTGGTTAATCTCCACGTATCTGACACAGGTGTTTTTTTTACTTATATCCAAGTAAGTGGGCTTCAAAAGGGAAGAAAACCATAACAATCACACATGTCCTTAGGCAATACACATGCACTCAGAGGCTAATATTGCTTACTACTTCATTCTTTCCCTCTTCTATTGCACCTTCTACTTTTCCTCCAGCTACTACAGTGGTTCCTCCAGCTAGAGAACAGTATCTCTTCATATTTGCATTAGAGACATATATACCTCCTTCCATCTCTTCCAAACACCATCACTCCCAGCTGCCTCGTTGTTCAGCTTTTATAGCCAACACTTTTTGTGCTGGCTAGGGTGAGGACTTGAAGGGACAGGACAATAGCAGGACAGGTGCTAGCCACTTTGTAAGCAGTCTGCCTTCTGACATGTCTATTAAAAGACTCTCTTCTTCGGCAATATTCTTTAAATTACATGGGAGGGTGGAAGGTTTTGAAATAGGGTGTAGAGTTTAGTTAGGAGGGACAAAGTACTGTTTTTTTCGGACTATAAGACTGAAAAACACACCAAGATTTCGAAGAGGTAGTAAGAAAAAAAAGTGTTTGTCCTCCCCAGCACCCAGGAGCACTCTGCAGGCTTCAGCAGGGCTGGGGGAAGGCAAAAATGTCCCTGTTTTTGCAGAAAATGGGCCATTTACCACAAAAATGGGGGCATTTTTGCCTTCCCCCAGCCCTGCTGAAGCATGCAGAGTGCTTTTGGGGGCTGGGGGAAGGCAAAAATGCCTCTGTCTTTGCGAAAAATGGCCTGTTTTTCGCAAACATTTGTGTGGCTTTGGGAGGCCAAAAATGGCTGTATTCCGTGTATAAGACGCACCAACATTTCCACACTTTTTTGGGGGGGGGGGGGCGGGAGAATGTGCGTCTTATACTCCGAAAAATACAGTATATGCAAACTGGGCAGTCTTGATTAGATACTACTGTTGGCTAGATTAAATCTGCGTTCCCTACACAGTACGGAGGCTCTGTATTTTTCAGAGTCATTGGAAAAAATACATTATTTTTCACTTTAGGTATGAGATGGCAAACTTAAATTTACCTTTCCGGAATACCTTGTTTGTCTCATTAGCCAGTGGATTGTAATGGTTATTCATTCTGCATTCCATTTCTGAGACCATATAATAAATAGGATTTCTATGTCCACTTTTTCGTGTGTCATATTTGTGCTGGGGAAAACTGTTTGGATCCTCCCTGAGCAGATATATGCTTCAATATGCCAAACAAGACTTTGCTTCAAGTATAAGTGACAAAAAACTCCAAGGCTAAAGTAATAAGTAGTGTTCTGTTAATATATTGAATATACGGTAGTCATTTTATTATACAAGCAGTTATTCAAATTGCATTGAATACTCTTTCTGGCATCTAAAGGGCTTGGCATCTGGCATTTTTTCCAGCTTTCTCCCACTCTTCATCTAAGACTGTAAACCATAGGCAAACATGATTTGAACAGATGCAGCATTTCCCCATCATGATTTTATTCCTGGGTATTTAACGTTTTGCTTGGTACTGAATTTTTGAATGCTGTTTATAAATCTTCATTGATGCAATAAAGATACTGCTTAATATAGAATTCTATTTTTTTGTAAAGCTTATGCAATCCACCAGGGGGCACATTGGATTTACAATAAATATGTACCAGACTTTAGAGGAGTCTTTTATCTCTTTGATAGGTTGGATATACAGTGCCACGATCAAGTTGGGCAACATTAAACATTCCACTCTCCCACAGGTCTTGGTGAAAGTAATGGGATTTGAAATACGTTTCTATTAGCTGTACTGTGCCTATTCTGTTTTTGAGTTTCATGTTTAGAGAAACTCCCTTTTTACATGCATACGTACAAAGCCAGCAGGCTGTTTCCTTTTGGAATAAGGAACATTATGCAAATTACAAAAAAAGGAATATTAAATAGTGAATTGTAGGAATGTAGGTATGAGTTAAAGAAAGGAAATATAGTTAAATCTACTTTATGCCACTATATTGCTCCATTCCTTTCTATCTTTGCAAATTTTGCTTTGACCATACACCACTTAATATATTACCTCTTGTTCTTTAAACTTCCTTAATGTTTTTGAGCATTTATCAATTCTAACTAACCATGGTCTTCCTGGTTTACCTTACACATTCATTCTTCCTATATTTGTTTGGTATAGTTCAATCCTCATTTTATTCTTTCTGTGTGGCAAATCAATACTTATTTTGTGCTGAACATTTAATTTGACATTTAAGCCACATTGATTCAAAATCCATACACCCTTGACTATATTGCTCCTTGTTTGACTGAACATGCTTCTTAAGTATCAGTTTCTCATTGCACCTGACTTCTGTGGTTTTTCTTCATAAATCTGTCTCTCATTTCCAAAACAAAATGCCCAAAAGCATGCTTGTCTATATATTTATTTCCATTTCTTTCAAAATTGGCTAATTTTTCACATACATTATGATTGTTTTTCTATCAGCATTTGCCTATCTTAGCATTTATCCATCTGTTTCCCCATCTTTAATAAATGTCCTGCCAGGGAATAAAACTTCATCTATTTATATTGATTATTCACCACCTTACAATTGTTAATTTCATTTTCCTATCAAACACAACCACATTTGTTACATCTATTTTAAGATCCAGAATCCTCATTGAACAATACTGTGTCTAACCTTCACTTGAAAAGTACTCACACATATATGTGCCCACCCAACCACTTTTAATGTCACTACAAACACTCCTTATATATCCATTAAACCAGGCAACACAAATTGTGAGGTTTATAGGTAATCCTCTAGTTATGGAGGCTGCTCATCAAAGTCATAACTTGTGACAGTTGTATTTTTTGTGGCTGTAAGCAAATGCTGCAGTCATAAAGCAACTGCTGTGGTTGTTAAGTGCACACTGTGGTTGTAAAATGAACCATTGGTTCACGGTGGATGAGGTTTTGCTGAAAACCAGGAAGTAAATGCTGTTTTTTTGGCAAAACTGTTGTAAAATGTGACTGTGGGGCGCTTCTAATTAATATGAATGCAGTCCAATTGCCAAGTGCCCATAGTGTAGTCATGTGACCGCAAGAGGAAGGGCAGCCATTCAAACTTTGAATCCAGGTCTTTAGTATCACCTAGATGAATGTGTCGGCATTTCAAATAGTTGCTAAGCGATTAATCATAAGCTGAGGACTATCTATATCTCCTTTGGAGAAGAGCAGACAGAGTCAAGTGGAGTCATGAAAAACATCTTATTTAATAAATACGCCTTTCTCAAAGTTTAATTGCATTATTTTCATTATTCATTTTGGTTCATTTTGGTACTTAGAGTTTTAGGGGAGTTGTGTACATTAAGATTACACTAAAGGGAGGTGTTAACAGCAAAAGGTTTAGGAATCTCTGATTTAAAAATCATATGAACATCACATAACCATATCTTAATCTCTATTAAATCCTAAACATATTATGTATTCTCAGCAAACTTTACATTCATCATATCAGTGGTGGGTTGCAGACGGTACGCCCCGGTATGGGCATACCGGAGCCAGCCCGGAGCACCAGATACCATTCTGGTACGGTGCTCTGGAGGGCCCGCCCGCCCGCCCGAACTCCTTACTGGTGTTTAAAGGCTTCTGTGCTTCCGCGCAGGCACATGGCACGTACAGCACCTGTGTGATGCTCCGCGGAGCAGCTGGAGCGTTGCAGAGGCACTAAGACGCATGTGCGTGCGTGGATGCCGCCGGCCACGTTCCAACCGTACCAGTTGGAACGGGATTTACAACCCACCACTGCATCATATATAACACTTGCTACATTCATTAACTACCCTGTATTTCATATTCACACAAAACCTTCCACAATTCAATTACTACCATATATTATTCCATATAAATACAGTAAACAAACTTTCTCATAACAATTATTACATGAATAATAAACCTTATTATAATTTTAAATAATATTTCTTTTTGTTTTGGTGGCAAAATTCCAGCATCTCTATTCCTTTCTTTTCATTTAGAATTCCTAATATATAATACCTTGAATATCTAAGTGCTGACATGATAGAAGAAATATTGGCCTTAGTATCAAACTGTATTAAACTAAAGATTGTCTATTCATATGTAAGGAAGGGACAATGTTCCATCTCTGACTTTTTCATTTTAATTCACATGTCATGTTAAATGAAATAAAATTTTATTGTACCTTTTTTCCCCTCCCCAAACACATGAAAGTCAAATTTGCAGTCATATATGGGGAACTCTTTAAATTGTATTTTGAATTTTAGGGGCAATGTTAACCATAATTAATTAAGAAATGGTGCTTATATTGCCAGTTGTGAAATATACTGCATTATTAAAGGTATAATTACTGCATTAAGAATATAATTACTGTATGGGAGGGTTATTTATTATTTATTCACTTATTAAATAATTTATATGGCTGTCCCTCTCAAAGCAGTAACTCTTATGGTGTACAAAGATTAAAAATTTCTTTGTTAAAAATGATAGCCCAGATTTTATGATGTTTTCCAATCATAAAATCATATCAATAATAGGCACTCCTGGCCCAAATGCTTGGAGAAACTTCCAAGTCTTCAGAGCTTAAAAAAAAGCAAACAGTCAAGACTATTGGATCTCTAGGAGATGCTGTTCCACATGACAGGGTCTTTCACATAGAAAACTCCATTCCGGGGTCAAACAAAATGAGTCAGAGGTGGTATTCAGCCAGTTCTGACGGTTCTGGTGTACTGGTAGCGGAAATTTTGAGTAGTTCGGAGAACCAGCAAATACCATCTCTGGCTGGCTCCGCCCCCATCTATTTGCTGCCTCCCGAGTCCCAGCTGATTGGCTGGGTCTTCTTCTGTTGCCTTGTACAGGAGAACGGAGTTGGAAGGCAGGGTAGTGGGTTGGGGAGGGAATAGGGATTTTACAGTATCCTTGCCCTGGAGGGGGTGGAAATGAGGATTCTGCAGTATACTTCCCTTGCCACGCCTACCACACCACACCCACAGAACTGATAGTAAAAAATTTTGAATTCCACCACTGAAGATGACATTGTTTAATAGAGGAATCTGGAGCTCTTCCTTCTGTACTAGATCTGGTAGGCTGAGTAGAAACCATGGGAGAAAGGGTCCTGTTGATAGTTTGGCCTTCTTAACCTTTTATGCCATAGACCATTTGAATGTCTGGTAAAACCTATAGATGTCTTCTCAGAAAAATGTATTCAAATGCATACCGTAAATGCATAGACACCAATTATGTTCATATATATGTTGTTGGAAAGGGTATTAAAGCTTCCATAGTTTGCTTTACAAGGCAAATACAAACTTTTATCAAAGTACACCAGAATACTCTAAAATTAAATGTCAGCAGGTAATGAATATAAAGTTGTATATTTTTTTCCTCATTGCAAGTGTCGATCCCCTGAAATGTATCAATCTTAATTGTCCCAAAGGTGCTTTTTATCAAGAGGCTACTGGACTTCCTGGTTTTTCTTTGAAGACATTTCGCTTCTCATCCAAAATGAGAATGGATAACTGAGAATTCCATAAACATTTATTGACCTTAATCTACCAGGTTAAGAACCTGTGCGGTATCGGTTTAAGAAGTAGAATTATGAGAGACTAGGTGAAAGCTAGGAAAGGAATGGAAGAGAGTAAAGACAATTCAGCCAAAGTGGGAAAAATCTGGGATGAATGAAGCATTTCAACAAATTCAGAGAATCTGTCTTAATTAACTCATTGCAAATGAAAAATTCCTATTAGAATTTCCAAGATTTCTTTATTTATCTCAAACAAGCATTAAAGATAACTTACTGAACTCACTGTAGTTCTAGTTTTTTTGGTCTTGCCCAGCTGTGTGATGCTTCATAAGAAACTTCATTCAGCAGAGAATTGCTGAACATTTATTAAGCAGCTTCATGAAATGATGAAATCCTATTCGGTCATGTTGTAAACATAAACCTGTAACTAAGGTCAGAACATTTTATGCTATTATTTGCATAGTTCCCAGTTCTGAACTGTGAGACTTCACATCAGGCAAGTATAAATCTTTGGTTTCAGAACTTGAGTCCTGCATTCAGGAACTAAAACTAACTGCAGAAGATTCAATAACTTGATAACTCAGGGGTGTCAAACTCAAGGGCTGTAGGCCGGATCTGTCCCATGGGGTGCTTAGATCTGGCCCGCAGAGCCTCCCTAGAAACCGCAAAGGATTGGCCCACAGTGTCTCTGCCAGTGAAAATGGAGCTCAGGAGGGCCTCAGGCAGCCCTCCTGAACTACGTTTTCGCTGGCCGAGGCTTATAGGAAGCTGTCGCAGCTGAAAACAGCTCAGGAGCCCGTTTTCGCTGGCAAAGCGCTCGGGCCAACTACAGGAACCCCCAACACCAGTGATGTCAAGCTGGCCACACCCACCCTAGCCCACCAAGGTCAAACAACCCTGATGCAGCCATCAATGAAAGCGAGTTTGACACCCCTGTGATAACTGATAGATGCCTCTTTTTTTTTGAAAATGGGGACAAAAACACATAACTCTTCTAAATAAGATTTATTTAGAAATCAAATCAATCTTCCTCTGATTTGAATTGATGTTGCCTTCTTTGTATTCTCTTGTAATGTTGGGGTGCTTTTCTTAATGAGGTATGCTTTATTTTGTACATTTTCTCTGTCAACTGCCAAAAGTTTGAATTGTGGCGGCATAGAATATGTTTAATAAATAGAAAAAATATATGCATAGTCTGCCTGAAAAATACAGAAATCAAGCTCTCTGTATGTGTCCAGCCAGCCAGCCCACTGGTAAGATTTCCCTGTGGTTGCAAATAAATAAAATAATCAAATTTAGAAACTGCCAATTTTACTCCTAAGTCTTAAATCATCTTTCCGTCTTGTCCTTCTAAGACTTTTCCTAGCCTTGACATTGAAACTTCTCAGGGTGTATACAACAATTATCTCAATGCTGGTTCTATTTGCCATCTTTAAGCCTTAACACCATCTCTGATATGTCTGTATTTGGGGAAAGAAATCACTATAATTAAGACAGTCCTATAATATTCTATCATATTTAACATTCCATTCACCACATTTTTTTACAGATAGACACAGTGCTGTGTCTCCAGATTTTGAGTCCCAGTGCAATACTCATGGAAAACATGTGCTTAGCATTATATGCCAGAATCCTTGTCCCAACTTATTTATTTATTAGATTCATTTAATTATTAATAAGGAAGCCAGTATGTGCAAAGTGAAGCACCAGCTTGAAATGTAATCTTTAGTTACAAGGATGTCTCTGGGCTCCACGTAAACTCATTATTTGTAATTAAGTATATACTGTGTTCTGTGCTTTATTTGGAATAGTTCCCTGTAGAAAAATTTCCTTCAATTTTTTTCTATCAATTTTCATTTTATTCAATGGAAAGGAATTTGCTTTCAAAGTTCTTTCACAGGAGAAGATAATTTTGATGAAATGTGGGTGGAAGGTAATATTTGGACATTGACTTAGTAAAAGGTTGCCAACAGTATATTTGTGTGAGAGAAAGTTCTCCCTACGTCTTCCTGGCTTCCTGTAAATCTTAAGGGCTTTTCGGATGATGAAATGCAGGCAGGAAGGGGTGAGGGGCATCAGTGTAGTGGAAAGATTAATAACTGACAAGAACAGCAATAGCATTTGCTGCCTCTCACAACAATTCTCTGAGCTCAGAAATATTACCCAGACAATTCTGAAAGCAAGCACCCTGAGAATCAGGCCAAAAAAAAAAAAATCAGGTTTCTTTTATTGGCCAAGAAAACTTTTGAAAAATCATTAAACAGATTTCAGCAGTGTTGAAACTGTGCTTCATATCCAAAAATAAACCTATTTGTTAAGATGATAGAGAATACTTGGAAATGATGGTTGAAAGCAATCTTGCCAATTTGTTTTCTGGTGTTTTGTGAATGTCTAGGCCAGGGATGTCAAACTTGTGGCATCACATTGTTTTCATGTGATGTATTATGACTTTTTCCCCTTCACTAAAATGGCGGTAGGCATGGCCAGCGCGTGATGCATCCGGCCCACAGGCTGCAAGTGTGACATCCCTGGTCCAGGTCTATCATGGCAGTCATTTAATGAGCCTGTCATAACAGACATTCAAAATTCTGAAGGAGACTCCGGATAAAGAGAAGGTATGTTGCAGATCCCGATGGTTGAAGAATTACATTGGGAAGGTTTAGGAAGAAACCCTTCTTCGCAGTTGCCCCTGCTGTTGCCCTTCCCTTTGGAGCATTCTTCCCCAGCTCTCCTTTTGGAAAGGTTTTAAAACATGGCACTATTGTCTTGCTTGAGGCTCACAGGGGAGCATGCTGGCTAGCACCCTGAAGGCTCCCCCCATTTTAATGTTGAATTTTGACAATCTTTGCCACTTTTTAGAATTTATATACAGTTTTTATGTTTTAGCAGTTTACTTGTATGTTGCTTAGAGTCCCTCTGAAGGAGATAGATGGTTTCTAAAATGACGGATGGACGGACGGACAGACAGACACAAAAAAAATACTGAGGATCCCCGTTGTGGTTAGATTTTCATTTCAACTCTTAGCTTTGTCTCCACATTGCTAAAAGAGCAGGTTCTCTTAACGTCAGTTTCTCAAACCTTGTTTCATTCCCTTTGTTTTTTATACCTAGACTAGGTTGCATCAAATTTAGATGACTACCCGATGGCGTATCTTTGCTAACAATGGCTGCCTGCATTGGTATCTGTGAGGTTTTTTTAAATCTTGTTTTCTTTAGAAAATAAGTGTTGCAATCGTTATTCCTCTGAATATTAAACAGTCCTTTAGCAGTCATTTTTCAGATCTCAATTAATGAAAATGCAGGTTCGCTAACCATTTTGGGCATTGTTTTAGAGTATTTGTGAAATAGAGGTCTATAATTTGTCAACCTCTAAAATATTGACGTGTATTCGTTTAGCTCCTGGCCCATTAAGTTTCTTTTGGCTTTATTTAACAGCTGTAAGTAAAATGATCAGAAATTCATAATGTATAGTGCATCTTTTCAAAATCCCTTGTGCTTCTGACCATTTTTAATTCTTTAAAGAAATCTTTTTTAAAATTTTGGAGGTCGGATCTCCCTCAAGTGGCATTCGTGTTGCCAGCCCATTTTAAAAGAGTTGTCTGTCCTCAAAGAACATGTTTATTGGGTACATCATATTGGCACAGCTGGCGAAAACCAACTCTTAAAAGTTCCCGTGGTTTTCACCTAATTAAAAGAGCAAAGGTCCCCTCTCCCAGATGTCACCAGTCACATTGTCCAATGAAAATAGCTGGCAAGGCTGCTCAGTCACTCCTCTCCTCCTTCCACAGAAACCTGTTAAGATGACCTTGTTTCCCACAGGAAAACTTTGTTTTTGACAGTTAACCAGTCTATTTACTATACTCCCTCCCCTCCCTTCCCCCTCTCAGGGTTCATGGTAATTATGAAGCAGCAAAAGATGGCTTCAGCCAGATTCACTTCAGAGTTGACAACAGTATCTTCTCTCCTCCCCTGTCCTCCCTTTCTTTCTTTTTTGTCCTTAACTTTGTATCACAATTTGCAAATAGTGAGATTTTAATCTATATTATTGAAGAGCTACATTGTACTGCTGTACAGCTTCCCCCAATTTGATGCCGTCCATTTATATTGGACATCAGCTTCCATAATACTCCAAGCAAACATGGCAATGTTGAAGGCATGAGATGCAATGGCTGACCTTAATACAGAACAATGTTCACTGCAGAATTTGATACGTTTTGCTATTTATAGTAACTTTCCTACCTTAGGCACAATTTGCTTAATGATTGTTGACAAAATATTTTGGGCAACAGAATTCTACTCTACGTATTTCAATAATTTCATTTTGGCTAATGTATCAAATATTTGTTTGGATTGCAATGATGTTCATCTTCTCAGAACGTAGACATGCCAAGGTTGGCAAGGGCACTGCCCTGATTGATACCTGTCTTACTTCTGATGGGAATCAGAAGGAGAGTATTAGCAGATGCCAAGGGATTGGGAAGTTTCTGTGGAATACTGTAAAATGGAAATATTTTATTTTATTCAAGAGATTTATTTATAATTGGTTGAGACTTCAGTTTATTATAAGTAAAAAAAAAGCTTTGTATATTTCCATGATGTATATTACTTCCTTAATTCTAGAGGATTAAAATTAATATCTTGCTGTAAATTGTAGGAAAACTCTTGAAAACTGTGGATCTGGTGTCAGTTTCCTAACATCTAAATCATTGGGGGATTTATTGCAATATGTCAGCATCTTTTTAAGTAATATGCCATTTCTGTCTACATCACTATAAATTCTCCTTTGTGATTTTTAGCCATTTTGTTATCTTATGGAAGGTTCAGCTATAGACAGAGTTCTTTCATAGAAAGTATAAACAACTCACAAGTAATGTATATTCTATGTTCATTTCATATATAACATTGAAATTGTGAAGGGTTGTGCGATAATCTTTCTGCTGAGATTTAGAATGCCCGTTGACTTTGAAATAAATCCTCCTGTATTCAGTGGAGCCTATTCTCATGTTTATTTGGAAATAAACTGAGTCAACTCAGTAGTACTTATTTCTGAGTAGATATACACTTTTTATTACCATTGTGGTAAAATGGTTATCATAGTGTCTATAGCAATGATGGCAAACCTTTTCGGTCATGTGCGTGCGTGCTCGTCGGGGCCACACTCCTGAAAAGCCAAACTTCCGGGTTCTAGTGCGCATGTGCACCCGACAATGAACTCACTGGCATGCATGCGCAAGCTGGTTTTTGGCACTGCCGTGCATACAAAGGGATCGTGGTCCGGAAAAGCCAAACGTCCGAGGCATGCGCACCCAACAGTCAGCTGGCCTCCGTTCATATACACACCAGTTTTTGACACTGCTGCGCGCACAAAGGACAGCTGATCATCATGCATGCATGTGTGCCAGAAACCCGGATGACAAAACAGACAAGGCCACGCGTGCCAGGCGACATGGCTTTGTGTGCCACTTTCGGCACATGTGCCACCGGTTCACCATCACGGGTCTATAGTGAGTACAGTCAGAAGGGCAGTAGTTCCTTCTGTTTAACCGTTTGCAAAACAAACTCTGGTAGTAATCAAGCTAGTATACTGCTTTTTCAAGATTTGAGTTTTGTGTGGGTGTGTAAATCTCCAGGTTACATTTCATCAGAACAGATCATGATCAAATTTGTTTCAGATCACGAATTGTTGACAAATCATAATTTAAATAAAACAGAATTTCCTGAAATTGCACAAATTAGGGACTGTTGGGAAATATTTTTTTTTTCCTGAAGTCTGTGTCTTATTCAAACTGCAATATTTCATGGTTTCCCTTGGATCTAAAAAGAACCATCCATGAGGCTTTGAAAAATCCAAAAGCCAAGGCAAGTTTTTGCATGGATATGTTGTTGTTGAACAAGAACAAAGATATAAAATTCTGTAATTGTATTTTCTTTAATAAGAGGTTAATGGATTTATATGTGTGTGTGTGCATGTGTGTGCGCGCGCGCATGTGAATTAAAAGTAGCCCCAAACCAATCCTTTTGTATGTCTCTGCAGTTGCTTGGGCAAGTAAATAAGACACTTTGAAATTATAGCTTATAATTGGGTTTAAAGCATGCAATCAGTTCTAAATTGCTAATGGCCTTTTTCACTCCAGTAACGGAATAGCAGTAAAACTAACAACTTGGTATATTTTATTTTATTTACATATTCAATGTCAGGATTCTTTAAATCAGTTTCTTCAAAAACTGGAAGAGGAGAAGAAAGGTCTCCAGAACCAGCTGAAGGAGTATGAACTTAGACTGGATCAAGAGGCAAAGGTCTGTATCTACCATAGTTCTTCTAAAATATATCCATCTTAAGATGCTTCATGGTCACCTGTTATATTGACTGTACATACCTATGCATACATATGGATCCTGGACTATGCCTATTCTCTAATTTTCTGTTTTATTCACTTATTTCTTCTTCTGGAATTTAGGCTTACCATAAAGCCACTGATGAACGCCGTGCGTACTTAGCAATGATCTCACAAGTAAGTCTAAAAATCTCTGTAGAGATAAGAACGATAAGAAAATATTTTGTCCTAAACAAATCATTACTCTTTTCTTTCTAAACTTTTCCTTGTCTATTATAAGCTGATTCACCTCTTGGCCAGAAAGTTCTGCAAAGCTGAGTCAACTAGAATGCTGGAGGGAGACGTTAATCAGTCTTGCCATTTTCTTTCTGCCCTTCTAAACTTAAAAGATTGGCTATATGATGTTACTGATCCTTAACTCTTAACTAAACTGTGTATTGTATTAAAGTGTATTACTTGTACACTCATAAATGTCACTGCTCATTATTTTTCTGCCCCTGGTTCTTCCTTTCCCAAGTCTATTAAAATTAGTGGAAGCGTTACATGTGCAAAAGAGCACTACGTTGTGGAAGATAAAGTATTTAATCAACCTATGATTGTAATTTTGTTGGTTTTGCTTCAGATTACAAGTAAGAATAAATTCACCTATTTTACCTATCAACAATCCATGGTATTTACATATACGTTCATTCCTAAGTCACTTTGGATGTGACTTCCTTTTTTTTAATGTACAAATTCAATGTTTGGGGCCTATCTTTAAAACATCCAAAATGGGATTATGAGTATTATTTGCTTGAATCATCTTTCCACTACGCTTTGCAAAAGTCCTTGTGGAAGTTGCATCTAATAGCACTAAAATTGCTTTACACACAGATGCAAACCTCTTCTAAAATATCATATGAGAAGACATTGTTAGGTTACATTAGCCCAAAGTCTGGAGGAGTCTCATAATAGCTTTTCAGACTAGCACAATTTATTAAAATATGTAAAATTTATAAATATATTTGATGTTTTTAAAAGAAGGGTGGTTTGAAGTGAGAACAATAATTCCATTTTGAAGAATAATCTCCATTTGAATCTAAAATTTTATAAAGAACCAGTAGGGCTTCCTTTATAAAAATAGGATGCAAGATACACTAGAAAAAGATTAAATTCTGTGACAATAATTTGATTTTTTATCAGCTACAAAATAAATTCTTCCAAAAATATAATTAGCAACATAACAAAAAAGGCATAGCAGAATTACAAAAAAAAATTACTGTAATTTTAGTAGAATATCCTTTCTACTTAAAATGTTATCTCTCCTATAGCCATCTGCACAATTTCTCAAAGGGAACAGCATTGGTCTCCAGAACTACAGTTTCTAGTAGCTTTCCCCATTGGCCATTTTTGCTGGAATTGTCAAATTGAAGCTTAGTAACATTTGAAAGGCCACAGAGGATATTTTTCTATGGTGGTGGAATACATTCAGTATTCGTGAATGTCTTTCTTGGCATGCGGTATTTAAAATACTGAAGGAATATTTATTATTATTATTTTTACCTCACATTGGAAATGTCAGCCTTTTCAGTGACAAGGTCTTAAACCTTTAAAGCTTAAAATATTTGAACCAAGCAGTTTGAAATATTCCTGGAATCATGAATTGCTATTGATTGGCTTGGGATAGTGTTATTTTAATTAATATAAAAAAAAACAAGTGTTTATACTGAAAAGTAGAGTCAGCCCTGACATGTCATCACCAGCTGCATTCTCCTGGTTCTATCAGTGAGGCTTTGTTTGAGAGGGAAGGAGGAAAGGTTAATCAAATTTTTTAATTTGTTTGTTGGTTTTACTAGACTTTATCATTCCAGTCACAATTGACTCTTCAGTAGCATTAGCAATATAACGGTAGTATTTTGAGCAATAGTTTTTAATTGTTAAAAGCTGGAGGTCTGAGAAATATTCAGGTTTGCGAATACTTCCTTTCTTGCATTGTTTGCAATGCTTATTAAATGTATACATAAATGAAAACCGAAAAATATATTGGGGCTTTCTAAAGATTAACAAATGTATTATTATATTTATTCTTATGAATCATAGCCTATTTCAATAGATGCATAAGTCCAGTTTTCAAAAATATCTATGTACACAACTGCTATAGAAGGAAAATTGAATGAAGAGGCAAAATTACCTCAGTGACGGTAGATAAAGCAGTAGGTAGTTATAACTATCGTGTTATGTAATTGTATTTCTGAATTTATTTATTATGCTTTTATAGGATAATTTTTCCAGAGAATTCTTCAGTAGTAGGTGTCAGACCCTCTATTAACGGTACCAGAGATAACTGAGGCTACCTAAAAAGGATTGTATATGCAACCTCTTCATATAGACTTTTGCAAATTACAATATACTTACGATTGGTGCACTAAAATTAGTAATTGACTGTAATTGATTGATATAGCACAATATCATGTATTCAGCGAGGTCAGAATGATGAGGTAAATGGCAATAGTACAAAGAGTATTACTTGAGTTCGACTAAGGCCATGTACTTTCAACAAAATCGTTATTGATCGATTACTTTATCTCCCAGGGATCTTGTTTATCAGTACTGTTTTTGTCTGTCCTAATCTATGTTCCTAGTGTTGAACTGAGCTGACAGTAATTTTCTCTGGAAAAATGAATACAGGGAGCAAGGTGACTTTCTTGTCTTGACTAACACCATACTTTATATTCCATTTATATGCTGCTTTAAACATAACTAATTATGAGCAGTTTATAGACCTTTAATAAGATGAAAGCTGTATCAGCATAAGTACTTGTATGTAAGAGAGTCACCCACCAGAGGAATGACAAATATAACCTCTCTTACTCTATAAAAATTTAGTGAAAAAGCCAAAAGAAGTGGAATTTATCTGATGTCAGGAACAATGCTGTTCTGTAGGGGTGGCTCAGTGAATCAGAAGACCTGGAGCCCAAGATCCCTACAAATGGCACTTCCTAAAGGGCAGGCTCTGGAAATTGCTCTTTCTTCCAAGTCTTGATAGATGGGCAATGATTTTGGGGGATAGGTGATCCATAGATAATCCTGAACTGGGGAAGATTCATAACATGTTAACCCTAATTATTGTAACACCATTCATGTCATTTCTTGTTGCTGCTTAATACAAGCCTACCAACTTAACTTAACTGACTTTTACGAGGTTTCAAATTTTTCAAAGGCTGATAAGTTCAGAAAACACCACTGGATTTAAAAAAAATATTTTGAAAATATTTTGTATTAGTAGTTGGGTACTCTAAAAGAAGAGGGACACGGTGGCTCAGTGGCTAAGACGCTGAGCTTGTCGATCAGAAGGTCGGCAGTTCAACGGTTCAAATCCCTAGTGCCGCGTAACGGAGTGAGTTCCTGTTACTTGTCCCAGCTTCTGCAAACCTAGCAGTTGGAAAGCATGTAAAAATGCATGTAGAAAAATAGGGACCACCTTGGTGGGAAGGTAACAGTGCTCTGTGCACCTTCTGCGTTTAGTCATGCCAGCCACATGACCAAGTCTTCGGACAGCGCTGGCTCTTCAGCTTAGAAATGGAGATGAGCACCGCCCCTAGATCCGGAAACAACTAGCACATATGTACGAGGGGAACCTTTACCTTTACTCTAAAAGAAAACCTGCTAAAACTATTATACAAGTCAACTTAATTTTTCACGCTTCTCCCTTTCGCTTCTTTGAGGTTCTTATTTGCAATGATCCTGTATCTCATATTTACAACAACACCTACACGTTACTCTCAGTGTGGGTTGTAGGTATTGATTATAGAGTATTTTAAATTGCATTAACGAGGAGCAGTAGCTAATCCTTTCAACAAATATTCCCAAGTTTCTGGTTCTTATTGGAAATATCTGCTCTCTACTAATACAACTGAAGTGAAATTAATATCTGAAGCCCAACATGCAATTTTGTTTTGTGCCAGATTCCTTCAATATCAAGCTGATGTGTGGGTGTACTTTAATCACATTTTCAAACCCTTTCTATAGCTAGAATTGTTCAGTGTGCCAACCTGAGTAGTCTAGAGATAGGTTTAAAGTTTTCTGTTTTATGAGAAAACAAATAAATAGCAGTTTCTAAGTTTTTCTTGTAATTGGAATGTCTTCTTATTGTTCAAAAATATAGACCTATAGTCTAATAATATTTTTCCTCATGAATCAGCAAGCCTCTCAGGACTACAGTTTATTTGTACATTTGTGTGCGTATCTCTATGTATGTTATTGTGTAATAAAGAAGATAAACTTTGTGTTCTATTGTCTCAAAGAAACTGTTCTTTAAATAGTATTAAAAGAAAATAAAGATACTGTATTTTACCTCTATTACATAACTGCTATTCTTTTCATCATGTACAAATCTAGGAAGAAGGCTGCAATTAGCCATGAATCCATGTATTTAAACCAGCAGGCAAATGGTTCACTCTGTATAATTATCTCTTGCCTTACAGAATGAGGTGCATTTGCTGAAAAACATTTCCATTTGTAAAGCTAACTCTTAGTGCATTTGGATTTTTTAATAAACGTAATGTATATACATTGCAGAGTGAAAAGAAAGAAAAGGGGAGAAATCAATTGCTGTATCTGGTCTATGGACATCTTCTCTTTTTAACTTCTGCATTCAGTAAACACTTAACTATCACTGAAAGCATTTAGTTTAATCTGTGAACATTCCAATGCCTGAGCATTGGAAACTGGATTAATAGCTGATTGCTATTAAGATCTAAATAGGTTCCTTTTCATTCTTTTTCTTTCTATGTTTGTGTGTTCTGTTATAAAAAGAAATAGTTTTGCTCTCCATAGAGCAAAAATAGAAGTAGATGGTGCTGTTAGAGTACGTAGTTTACGTAGGTATTTCTATTGCTAAACTTGCCTATATGGTCTACAGCAGTTATTCCTCCTTATTCTTAAACAAATCTTTCAACAGCATCCTTTCAACTGATTCCAAAATGTGCATTGATATTTTTTATTTATGTAGAGTGCAGTGTACTTACTCCCTGTTATTTGGTCTGTTCGTTTTGAATAAGTTGTAACTTTGTGCCAATCATTGGTGTCATCTCATCAAGTTTCAGTATTGTCTGTGACATCAAATTTGTTTTCTTAAATTAGGATTGCTAGTTCTCTAGTATTTCCTAAACTCTGTTCATTGGTATATAAATTTCTGAGGTTTTGAGTGCCACTCTGTTATAACGTCCTAAACAAAACTGATCCTCATCTAGTGCTTATCTCTTTGTGTTCTTATTTTTTGGCCCTGGTCCTTGCTGTGTTTCAGTTTGGCACTTTACTCCTGACATTTTGGTGAGCCCCTGCCAAACACTCTCTTTATTTGTGTCCCAACTCTTCCCAGTAGTCTTTCATGAAAGTAGCATAGGCCATTGTGTAGAATCCAAACACATATTGGCAACTTAAGTTGTTATCTCTTCTTGCTTTATAGCCTTCATTATCTTCAAGGTTAATGATAGGGCTGACTTCCGGTTCCGGCGGCCGACGGCAACGAGCAAGCCATGCTCGCCCCCCGCATCCCCGGTGGGCTTCCCACTCCTTGGGGGGCACAGGACGCCCCGTAGAGGCGTCCTGCCGAAGGGGCGGCACCGCAGGGGATCCCTGGATCAGCGGCGGCCGGCGGGAGGTCCCCCGCCTCGCTCCAGGCACCAGGGAGCACGATGGGGAGACGCTCCGGCGTCTTCGCTGCGATGCCGTGCGGAGAAAAAGAAAGCTGAAGGAAGGGGCGGCGGTGCGGTGAGGCGTAGACTTCCTCCATTCCCATAACTAACTTTTAAAACTTGCCAGTTGTGTACACTTTACTTTTCGGCTTGATTTGGAGAAGCGCGGCTGGAGGGAGGGGGATTTCCCCCCCCTCGGACAAGCGGCTGGAAACAAGCGTGCTCTAAGCCCCAAGGGAAGGAGGAGGGGGAGAGCCAAACCAATGATGTCACACCCTTACTAAGTGGATTTTTGGACTTAAACTTATAATATAATGAAGATCTGGAAGCTTTGGAACTTTTGAACTTTTGAACTTTGAAAACTTTATTTGTTGCCTCTAAACCCGAAGCTGGCAGGGCAAGATGGCACACTTCCGTTGTCTTTATGAAATGTGAAATCTGACTCTACCTTTAAAACTTCAGGCTTCCGGTCTTTCTCTCTGTGCTACTCAGACAAATCTATTGTGGATTGCTGTTTTTTGAACTCCCTGGAGTGGAAATTTGGCTCTATTGCCAGGGTCAGTGGAAATAAAAGCTCTCTTCTGCCTGAACCTTCTGTCTCTTGGACTCTCCTGTCTGTTCTACCCTCCTGATTGATCCTTCTCCATACTGACTGGACTCTTTACTTTATGAACAATGGCATCTAAAAGACCACCCCCTGGAAAGCCAGGCTTTGCTGCCTCTGCCCCGGCATCTGCAACCTCCAGTCCTAGTACACAATCAACGATAACAGCCTTAAAGCAACCTAAATCTACGGAGCTGGAGTTTCATCAAATGTTTCAGCAAATTCTACAGGGACAAGAGGAAATAAAGAGACAACTGAAGGAGATGAAAGAAGAAATTAAAGAGAACCAGGATAAAATTAATAAGAACTCACAGAGACTGGATCTTCTGGAGGGCAGGGCGGCAGAGATGAGGGAGGGGATATAGGGGGTGCAGAAGGGAAACAAAGAACTTGACACCCAACAAATGAAAATAGAGTTTGAGAGAATGTCTTTTTACTTGACACCCAACAAATGAAAATAGAGTTTGAGAGAATGTCTTTTTATCTTAGATTTCAAAATGTGATGGAGACAGATGATGAAAATATAAGGGACATCATGACAAACATTTTGGCTGAGTATATTCAGAAGGAGAAACAACAGATGGGGTGGGAAATAGACCTGGCCTATAGAGTGAACTCAGCTTACGCTAGAACACACAATGTTCCCAGGGAGGTACACATTAAATTTCTTAGGAAAAGCACAAGAGATGAAATTCTGAATGCACAAAGGGGGCAAGCCTTGACATACAAAAATAAGGAGATAACCATTCTGAAACAGATCCCCAAGAAAGTAAGGGAAAAAAGAAAACACTATTCGCAATTGGCGAATAAATTATACCAGAAGGGGGTGTGGTTTAGATGGTTGATGCCTGAAGGTATGTTAATATTCTGGGAGGAGACAAGAGTTAGAATAAATACACCCATAGAGGCACAGGCCTTTATGGAGAAAAACACTACTCCTAGAAAAACCAGAAAACTCCACAACAGACATACAAGACACGGGAGGGGCCGGAGCTCTGCCAGCGGGGGGAGATGGGGTGACATCAAGAAAGCTCAGATCACACAAATGAGTAAGAAAATTCACCTGATATAAACTGGTCAAAATTACCAATTGAATTTACCACACTGACTATATGTTACTACTTAATATTGAATCTTATGCAAATGTATACTATGAGTTTGGAGGGGGGATGCACCTACCGCATTTCGCTGCTGCCAAAATTTGTAATCTTTCCCTTACCTTTTCCCTATGTAAAACATCAAAAAACCAATAAAAAACTTTGTTTTTTTAAAAAAAGGTTAATGATAGGGGTATATCTTAGCTAGTCCTCAGTAACATCGTGCAATCATTATAAAATGAGCTATGTGCCACATATTTTAATGCAATTTTTGGATCATAGTTCAAATATTAATGAAGTATACCTACTATGTTTTTAGAGCAGCCTTTACAAACCAAGCATTCTGTCCAGATACTATGGATTTCCTTCTCCTTGACTGTTGACCATACTTTTTAACCCTTGTAATTCTAAACCATTATGCAAATTATATAGAGGTGCTATTGGCGAGGAAGGCTTATGAAGAGTGGGGCTTAATATATATTGACTTTTGCAGATATCAGGATCTCTAAAACCATTAGAGAAGCAGAAAAAAGAAGCCGTTGAAATGAAGAGGGAGAACCAGGTTCTGAGGTAAATAGTTTTCATTACTGCTTTAATAGTTCTATTACTCATGCTAAGATGTGGGACTAGTAGGAGAGGGACATATTCCCCAAGTTATCCCCTGACGTTGGGGCGGATTCTTCCTCTTAGCCCAGTTTATTTCGTAAATTACCTGATACTATTCACATAGCACATGAAGCTAGAAAGTGAACTGTTTTATTTTGGTTATCGTTACCTATAGTTAACCATAGACCAAAGGAGATCAGACTCAAAGTCCTGTCTGAAGATCATTGGAATGAGTTGTAATTTCTTAACTCACTTATCATGGGATATTGTTGTGGATATAGTTAGGAAAAACATCATACATACATCCTTAAGTGTTAAAAATGCAAAAAACAAACAAACCTTGAAGTAAATAAATAAGCTCAGTTTTGTTTTATTCAACAACCCATAATTTGAAAAACACAGCTTAATATAGTGTGCATACTTGGCTTATTTATTGATTTTCAATCCTAATGCCCTGATTTTATTTGTGTGCATACAGTAAAACTTCACAATACCATTCAAATAACTTATACAATTTTATATATTTAATTAAAACTTACTGCAAGACAAAAATGGCTTTACAGATGGGTCTACAGATATGATGCTAAATTCAAGCTTACATTTTTACTTTAAAACAGCTGATAACAAAATGAAAAATAATGAATTTTCATCTTTAATGCTATTTCAGCTTCCCACTTTTTAGAGACATTAGTTCCTACCTTATCTTTAACATCATAGAGATGGTACAAATCCCTTTTATATAATAATGTGGATAATTTTAAGATGGCACTACTCCACCTCCTAATTACTTTATGTAGGTTTGTAAAAGTCATACTTATTCTTTTAATTATATAGGTATCACAAAAAGTAGTATTTCTCTATTATTAAATATTCATCATGAAAAGAGCCAACCCATTTGAGGGGTCTAGAATGTAAGGCTTTTGGAGTGTGGTATTTGTGTGATCTGCTCAAAGCAAATAATTATTGTATTCATGATTATCCTTAGAACTAGAATTAAGTGTCCCATTTTGAAAATCAAATCTAGCTGTCTTATCTACTACAATTTAAAAGCCTGCCTAGACACAGGTTAAGATTTTTTGGTCAGTTTTTTGGGCATTTCCAACTAAATGTACTAGTGTATATAGCAAACACACAATTCAAACAGCTTACATTATATTATTATTTTGTAAACATCCCTTTCACAAAGTCGGGAGATCAATGTAATATTTTTATTTAGGGACCTATAAAGCACTTTATTAAGAACTATCTGGATGGCAGTATTTGTAGCAGATGTACGAATATATGAGCAAAAAAGCATTAGGCAATAGAAATCAATTGTTTCAAATATTATTATAACAAGAGTGAGTGTAAGGTATGATTAAAAAGTCAGAAGGTGGCCACTACAGTGAGATCAAGGTGCCACCTATTTTTTATTATCATCATTTTCAACTTCTTTGACTCTTACTCTATCCTTCAAATCTGTGGTAGGCTGTTTTTCTCTATAAACCAAGTTGAATGTCAAGTTTAAAAGCAAACTTCTAAATGGGAAATAATGCAATATGCTGATAGGCTCAAATAGTTTTCTAACAAGCAGCATGATTTCTTGGAAAGAGCTCAGAATATAGGTAGCTTATGTGCAACAACGCATATGGAAGAATATTTTCTCCAGACAATACTTGACATTTTTTTAAAAATCCATGCCTTCAAAGGTCTCACTGGAAGCAATAAAAACACACTCTTTTTACTTCTTTGATTCTCATCTCATACTAAGCCACAGTTTATTATTTAACAAGCCATCAGAGTCTCGCTTCTGGATACTAAGCCATAATTATCTCTCTATAAACCATAATGGCCTGGATTCACACATTACAGTAAGCTCAAATCAAATCATTTTGTTATAGTTTAGTGTGACCTATTTTAAGTTATGATAGAAGGAAAATCTTATTGTCCAGGTTTAGTGCCTGGCAAAACATTGGTCTGATCCAATCCACTCTTAGATGAAATGGTAAAAGTATGTTGGGGGGCGGAGGGGGGAGAGAATACATGCTTCAACTGTCATTGAAGGCAGCCATGCTAAAAGATTTATTTAAGAGCAGGTTGCTGTTATTGTAAAAGGGTATGCATCTCTTTCAAAAAACCAGCCAAAATCTTGTCTCCCTTCTTAAAAAATAAATGTTCCATATTTTTTGCCATCTGCAAATGAGGCTGGCCATTTTGCTATAGCCCTGCTATCTAGTAGTGGTATAACAATTATCAGAAAATGCCACGTTTCTATAGCAACAGGCAAGTGAAAGTGTGTTTTCTGAATTTTCTTCTTTTTTTTATATCTATATTTCAGGAGAAAGTGTAATATTCCAAGAAACCAAAGAATACTGGACCCAAAGAAGGGACCAATTAAAAAAACAGCAGGAGTGAAACATCTTCCAAAACTGAAACTCTGATTGCTTATTTTAGAATTTTTCCTTTTATTGTTTATTTCGCCACTTGCAATTACAGTAAACACAAAATGTTATTTTAAAATAGTATTTTAAAGGTTCCTCAACTCAAATACAGAACACAAGGACCCCTCAAAGAGAAATTCTTATGGCGCACTCAAGATATACTTTCTACATATGTCAGGGGTGTCCCAACTTGGGAACTTTAAGACTTGTGGACTTCAACTCCCAGAATTCCCCAGCCAGAAAAAGAAAGAAGGAGCAAAGGAGAAAAACAAATGCTGTCGCTTTAAATTGGAACTGAGCATGCCTGGTTGTGGAATTCTGGGAGTTGAAGTCCACAAGTCTAAAAATATTTGAAACCCAGCACTGTGTCATGCCTCACCAGTCAAAAACCTCACCGCACGTCACTGGCTTATATGGTGTCATGTACAATTAGCCTTATTTCTTGTTGAAATGCAAGAAGCTGTAGAAATGTTTATGAGTCTCTATTCCACACTGTAGTTTGCCTTTTTTCAACAGGCTGAAGTGGACGCAGGCACAACAGGCATTCTGAGATACACAAGCTTTAGAAAAGTAGTTTTATTATAGAAAAGACAGTGGAGCCACTACGAAAGAATTTCAACAACTTCTGTGAATTGAATGCAGGCCTTATTTACAGTGAAAGCAAAGTTTACATTCTTACAGTTGAGCGTGTCCAGTCTGCATGGTATATTTGACTTGAATTCTTTTTGGGGGCAGTAGAATCATTTCTTCCTGTTCCTTGTTTTGAAAAAGGACTCATCTAGTTCAGCCTATTTGCTCTTGCCTTTGAAAATAAGCCAGAATTCAGATGTGCCTTGCCCAAGCTAAGAACTCCAGAGTGTGAGTGACTAAACAACTCTAAAATTTCCTTGATCATGTGTGCAGAATCAGTATTCTAGTTGGTTCTTATTTGGAATCAAAATGAGAAGACTTATTATTTTACTTGCCTCTATGACAAGCATTTTATGAGGAAGACAAAGAATGATTTGTGCCTTATAACATATGGCATATGTTGGATAGTTAATCCAACCATTGTGATGACTCTGGTAGGCAGACCTTCATTAAAGAATTCTGAAAAGCAAGAACAAAACAGACAGATTTTGATCAATATGGAATTATGGAGGAAAGATGATTATTTGTGGAAGGTTTTCCAATAGTTCCAATTCTTTTTAACCTACAAATCTCAAGATATTAAAAATATTACAGAACAAAATTCTCATTGATTGCACTGATTTAATTCATGTATCAGTCTGAGTCATAAACCGTGCTCTACAATTTACAATAACTGAATCTATTCACCATTTTAAGTCATAAACAAAACAATCTCTCAACAGTTTATTGAATTTTATAAACTCATTTATTTTAAAATAAGATTTCTTATTTGTGAATGGGACTATCTTAATGGGTCACGCATCGCATTAAAACCTGAGCTGGTTTGTTCACTCTTGGATGAATAAACACACAGAATTGTGCTGGAAGTTCTTTTATGACTAGATAGAAATTTTGTCTAGAGCATATTTTTCCCTTTCCATTTCTTATGAAGTTGGTACACTGTCTATTGGGAAGCTATACAGCCCAAGCTGTTACATTCAGATTTTACAGGAATTGTTGCTGAAACAGCTATTGACCTTATTGTAATCAGTAATGCTCCTCATACTGAGGTATTCCTGGATCATTTTCTAAACCTATCCCAACAAGAAGTGGTATTCAGCCAGTTCTGACAGGTTCTGGAAAACTGGTAGTGGAAATTTTTAGTAGTTCGGAGAACCAGTAAATATGTTGGCCCCATCCCTGCTGCCTCCCAGCTGATCTTTTGTTGCCCTGAACAGGAGAATGGAGCTGGAAAGCAGGTTAGTGGGGTGGGGAGGGAATGGGGATTTTGCAGTATCCTTCCTTGACCATGTCCACAAAGCCCACCATGCCCACAAAGCCACGCCCACAGAACCAGTAGTAAAACAATTTGAATCTCACCACTGATCCCAACCAATAATATACAAGAAACTCTTAGACTAATGAAGTGCTCAGTCATTTCTTTTAACAGTACTGACATTTAGGTTACAGGAATCTGTCTTTGTTTCCTTATGGCCATAGAAATTACTTCTGCATCCTTAGAAAGAAATTGATGGAAAGAATATCGTTTTTCTTAGAAATAAGGTATATATTTCAAGAAACTGTCGGAATACTGGGCAGAGCAAGAGAAGGACTCCTGTTTCATAAATTTATCATAAGCAGTGGGGGATGAAGTAAACTTCCTAGATGATCAAACTTGCTCAACTGAGAATGATTATTTCACATTCTCTAAGCCAGCTATTGCAAATGATGGGGCCCTCCTGAAATACAAATGTAAGCTCAGAATTCCCTACCCAATATGGCTATTACTGGGAATTCTAGAAATAGAAATCCACAAAAATGTAAAGCACTATGGAGCGGTATATAAGTCTAAATGCTATTGCTATATGCAAACAGCACTTGTGAATATACATGTTATCTCCAACTTTTTAAAACAATGTTAAAGTTTTTTGGGAGGGGGGGAGAATCTATATAAGTATAATATTAGGGACGTAGGCTTACACACTGCTAATTCTTAGTTTGTTTAAGCCTTGTATAAATTATGATCTGGTATGACACGAATCATCACAAGCCATGATTTATAAAATACAAGAATTATGTTTGTTGAACATTCAAATCCCATGGTGCAGACTCCTTACAATGCTGTAACGACAATACAGCATAGATAGATAATTAACTATTTACTTTCTTATCCCCTTTCTTATCACTCCACCCACTCTATCTAAAAGATAGATAACTTGAGGTAACTTCCTTCTGGTTTTCTTCTTGGACATAATAATAATAATAATAATAATAATAATAATAATAATAATAATAATAATAATAATAATAATAATAATAATAATAATAATAATAATAATAATAATAATAATAATAATAATAATAATAATAATAATAATAATAATAATAATAATAAAATTTATTTCTTAGCCGCACCCTCTCCCGAAGGACTCGGGGCGGCGTACAAGAAAACACATAGAATATAAAATAGACAACACATACACAATAAACAAATACATGGACATGGACATGGAGAAGGGAGGCAGATAAATAGAGACAATTAAAACAGTAAAATCTATGCATCCATGCATAGAGCATAGAGCTGTGTGCTAAGCCCTGGAATTATTGTGTGATAAACATTTTTTACTGAAGCAGGTGCAAAAGAATAAATCTACACTATAAATCTACAATAATTATTGTTTTAATGATATTTTTCAGCAGCTGTAAACAGGTTTCTTTAGCATCAACACAAAAATGTAGGTATATCCAGTTAAAATAAATTTTGACAACTCGATATGGAGATGATATTTCAACAGCTTCTAAAATACCTGGTATATTGCCAATGCTGAATAATTCAGTCTCATAATGTCAATTCTATATTTATCTAAATCAGTATGGGGCAATGATTTTCCTTCAATCCTCTTCTGGGTTCCCAGAGGGCTAGTGAGAAGAAGAGAACTGGTTTATTAGAAAGACGTAGTGGCACCAAAGAGACCTAATTGTCCAGTAATTGTTCATCCCTAAGTGCAAGTTATCTCAGAACCAAAGTACCTCAGAGGGAAGACTTGGCTTTACCGAGAGGGCTTATTACAGTTGGACACTGCTGGATAGAAGTTCCCTCAAGATAGAATAACAAGAGTTGGAAGGGACTTTGTAGGTCATTTAGTCCAACCCTCCGCCCAAGCAGGAAACCCTATATCATATAAAATATAGAATAACAGAGTCGTAAGGGACCTTGGAGGTCTTCTAGTCCAACCCCCTGCTTAGGCAGGAAACCCTACACCACTTCAGACAAATGGCTATTCAACATCTTAAAAACTTCCAGTGCATTCACTACTTCTGGAGGCACGTTGTTCCATTGATTAATTGTTATTTATTAATAGCTTCCTGCATGAGTCCGAAAGGTCAGAAGACTAAACCTTTGGTCCCGGTAACCAACCCAGGTTGGCTCCTGCAACATTTTTCTGGGACACATATATTTGCCTTCATTCATGACATTGAACAATACACTGAACAATAAAAAGAAATACATGATCCTCCCAAACATACTATTGTATAGTATTGCATATTGTGAGAGAAGGAGAAAGAAAACACAGAATAGGCTGTGAAAATAACCTTGGAGGCAGAAGGAAGAGCTGCTGCCCAGACAGCAGCTCTGATTAATGAAATTTTGAGTACAAAGGAGGAATGGGGCTGGGCAAAGCGTCTCAGAAAATATTCTCTCTAATTCTTTGGAAAGTAGTAGCAGGGGAAAGGCAGTGCCCTCAGACTTGGCAAAATTCTATTACTGTAAGGCAAATATTGCTGCTCATAGTTTTGGTTTCCTGTCTGCCTTGGAATTCCCTATATCCAGGCAAGCAGCAACCACAGTATTTGAAGACGCTCCTAATCAAATGCCTAAAAGGCATAAAGAGCTAGTGGGCTACATAAAGTTTTAATGAGCTTTGAGGTAGATGAGCCATGCCAATAATCTGGCCTAGGGTCAATCAAGGATATATTCAAATGGGGGGAAAAGTACATCTAAATGCAGATAGAGCCAAGTACCACTATTTTAGAAGTGTTCAAAAGAACTCATCCTAGGAAATCCTGGCAGATGGATTTATTGACCCAGAGATCAACACACAATCTTTTTGAGACACGATGGGAGCTGGAGGTTAACAAGCCAGTGAATAAGGAGGTTGAAGATCCATATGTAATAGAACTGGTGTTTCAACATTACATGACTACTGAGAACAGTGATGTGTTAAGTGTGTCCCCTCTCGGTCCATAATTCTGATTGCTTTTTGTCAAATCTGATGCCATTTCTTTCTTAAGCAAAAATGTATGCAGAACCTACTCCTGGATTATTCTGGTAGAATATAGCCAGATGCTAGGCTTTTGCAATGTATTTCCTTAAATAAATATTCTTTCTGTTATAATTCGAAAACCTGCTTCATTAAGAATTGCTCAGGACAAATTATTACGGTCAGCAATGCTCGTGTGTAGAAACAGATGTTTCAACCTCTAACACGGCTTACCTTAAAATGCTAAGATAAACCCAAACAGGCTGGTTTAATTAACATCAATTATTTTAAAACCCACTGCAAAAACAGCACAATATCTGAACCCAGTCACTGAATGCTACTATATTTAAGTAGTATTCCATTTGCGAGGCTTTTTATTTTAGCTCTTGGAGCACCACAGGTAATTTCAATTAAGCTTTATACATTCACCAGTCCTCTCCTGATCCCAATTTCTTCATGTGGGTGAAGTCACCCACCCACAGATTGCAGTTTTTAGAAAGGGAGCCTTCTGCATTCTGGTTATAATGCCAGCCAGCCACACATATAGCTTCTCCCTCCATTCTGTTAATAGCAGCACTGAGGGTGGGGATAGAGTGCCGTTTTAGAGTGGGTGCTTTTTGAGGTTTAGAATCAAACATTGTAATTTTAGCACATGAATTGAACGTCATGTTCTTGTCATTCACACTGAATTAGCTTGGATGGTACAGTTACGTTTTATTGTTGAACCTCTTATCCTGCTTGAGTTTAGAAGAAAAGATATTTAAAGTTCAAGTGGATGTTCTGTATGCATCAGGAGAATAGGATCAAAATAAATGAATGTGCACATGTGCGTAGCAGCAGGGAAAGAGATACCAACAGTCCGTTGTTAGCACTGCGTCTTAGAAGGCTATTGGCTTCAACGTCCAATGCTTTCAGAGATCAGAAGGTGAGAAGTAATTTTTCAATGAATCAGCCTCAAAAATTGCTATAAAATCTCACAAGGGATTTAGCATTTCTTCCAACTGGCAAACTGATATGTGAAGGAGCAGTGTTTCTAAATGCATGAAATCACACATTAAATAGCAGAATTATTGGGTCCAGCTACTGGATAGGGCAGTTAGTTTCCTCTCTCCCATCTAACTATTATGGGCATTTTAGAAGAATACATTATCTCCTACATCTCTAATTAAATTGATTCCAATAATAGAAAATTTTGCAGAACTTTAAAAGCAGTACAAGCCTCAATTCTCTCCTTAACAATGGTTAGTATTCTATCTTTTGTGAGCTTGAATATTCTTTCTTTCAATTTTATGCTTCAACATAATGCATGCAGCTAAATAAATCGACCAGCTGAGCTTTTATCTGGAACATTATTCTTCTCTTGTTAATAGTTGCAGGATAACCTTGGTTATGCTTTCATTCTTTCCTTCCGTAAGGGACCTTGATGTTCTGCTTGCCTGTAATCCTCCCAATTGTCCTTTGAAGTAGATTAGACTGAATGGCTGGCCCAGGTCATCCAATTAGTGTGATACTTGAGTTGGGCTTTGAACCCAACTCTTCTTGTTCTAAGCTCAACACTTCATTAAGACCACTGTAGTCATAATATTAATTCAAGTTTATAGTCTTTTACTATATGATGTTAAACCCTGAAAGTAATGAGAAAGATCTCACAGCTTGAACTTGATAGTTTGTAAATGTCCTTATGCAGTTTTCAGGACAGATGTATGGAAACTGCTTATTTTTTAAAATTTATTGGCCTCTGGACACCAGTGGACTCGGAGCAGCATACAAAATAGGATTGTAAGGCTAGCCTGGTGAAACTGGTCAACCAGGTACAGAGAGAATGGCGTGTACCCATAGTTACCTTATCCCAGTTGCTGGGGAAGATGATTTCATGCATAGATCTTGTTCCATGGGCGAGGCTCCATGCTATAACCCTCCAGTGGTTCTTGCTCCCATACCAAAGGAGCAAGTGCAGCGCCTCGTCTTTCCAGGTTCGAGTACCCTCCCCACGTGAAGCTCTCTCTGAGGTGGTGGGTTTCTCCAGTGCTAGCCAGAAGGTGTGGTTTCAGGGAACTGGACAGACTTACCCTGACCACAGACTTTATGGCTGGGGGGCATTGTTGGGGACAGCTGGCCCAGGGTCGGTGGTCCCCTCGGGACCTTATGCATAACATAAACTGGCTGTAGCTGCGTGCGGCTCATCTGGCCCTTCGACACTTTCAGGCCCTTGTAGAGCAAAGATACGTCCTACTCTCTGAACTAATCTGAACCCTTTTAGAGAGAACTATAACCAGAAAGTGAAACAACCATGAAATTAAAAAAAATACTTAGTTTTGAAACTATGAACCAACTAATCAACTAGATTTAACAAATGATCACTGGGGTGGTTGGCCAGATATAAACTGTGAGAGGACCACCTGTGTCATGAAAGCCACGAACTCCTAACTATTTCAGAACTCCTGCTAAGAGAATGGAGGTTGAAATCATTAATAATTAAGGGTTGGGTGGGCATCCAAAATCAATTTGATTATAAGGTGCAGAATCTCACAAAGACATCCAGCTACCAAGAGCAATATACTAGCAGCACACCAAACATGTTTAGAGTTCAATTTCAAATAGAAACATGCACATATAATTACCTAGGGAGCAGACAATTTGATCCCTTCCAAGATCTCTCTCTTAAGATTGTTGCCACCAACCATCAATCACAGCCAGGGTTTCTCATAAAATTATTGCCACCACCTATCCATCCGCCTCCCAGCTTGGAGTTCTGGCTGTTGAAATACCAGAAAACTTTGGCACTATATTGTGAAATATTACTATGCTAAATACCCTTGAAGCCTCTTGTTAATTCAACAAACCAATAAGCAGACCATCACTGTAAAGTCATACTAGATACTGTAAAGTCTAGTATGTATATAATTGGTATCACATTTGTGGATTAATACATTATGCTAATATATGCTTTGTTAAGCCATAGACTACCGAGAAAGCCACAAGTGACTAAGTTCACACGTTGTGCTTTGACTTACAGCAAGAGACATAGCCAATGTGTGTATATTTTAACAGGAGAGTGAGTGAATATTGGAGATTGTAACATCTACTTGCACTTATGAATCATTGGTAAGAGATACATGATGGGACCAGTCACTGTTAAGATAAAAGGTAAGGTTCCCCTCGCACATATGTACTAGTTGTTCCCGACTCTAGGGGGCAGTGCTCATCTCCGTTTCTAAGCTGAAGAGACAGCACTATCTGAAGACGTCTCCATGGTAATGTGCCTGGCATGACTAAATGCTGAAGGCGCACAGAACACCGTTACCTTCCCACCAAAGTGGTCCCTATTTTTCTACTTGCATTTTACATGCTTTCAAACTGCTGGGTTGGCAGAAGCTGGGACAAGTAACGGGAGTTCACTCAGTTACCCAGCACTAGGGATTCGAACCGCTGAACTGCCAACCTTTCTGATCGACAAGCTCAGTGTCTTAGCCACTGAGCCACCATATCCCCTCCAGTCAGTCTTATCTGTTTCTAAATGAGTCTCGCTTTAAGAGTCAAATGAACTTCCTATTCCTTCTCTCCTCAAGATGTAGTTTAAGAAGCAGTGAAGCTTTCCTATCCTATTTCTTAATAAACCCTTTTTATTATCTTATTTTATCCCACCTGTATTTTTGGTCAGCCCCTGAAACAAATGCCACTACCATTCATTTAATTGGGCTAAAATCCTTCAAGATGGGCCTGTAATGAGACCTTCTGCTAATTACTCTTTCAGCATATTGCTTATATTCAAAGAATGTATTTTATGACAAAGGCTCCTGCTGAATTTATTTCTCCAAGAGACAGAACCCTTTGCTTGGTCTTAGAAGTTGCTGAATATTATCCAGTTGTTTGGTCAGGGATGCTTTTGTTTTCCTTCTTCTGCCATTATTGTTTCAATTCCTGGCTTTATAGAATTTAGCATCCAAAGGCAAGCCAATATTTCTCCTGATTTATGCGGTCATTCTGTGTAATGTTAGCAATTCTTCTTCAAACTTTTACAATAAAAAGAAGAGAACAACAATCCATAAGGAAAACAGACATGCCAAAATTCTGTCAACAGAACTAGGGAAAAAAGCAGCATCCTCAAAGCTTTAGATCTGCATTTTGGATACAGAATAGCTGTCTGTTGAATAAAACAATGTTCATTTATTCAGCAGCTGTTAAAAGAGCAGACAGCCAGAACAAAGGTGGTCCAGGCCCTGGAAGCCTTTCCTCCATACCCATTCTAGCTAGAGTTCTTTATACCAACGTATGAAATCAACGTGCCCTGCATAATTTAGGAAAGCCACATATCTATACATAATCCACAGTATTTTCTTTCAAAATTCTTTCACAGATACTGCCCTTCAGGGAAATATTCACACAGTGACAGTACTAAATGCAAACCAGCAGCATAAAACACACTCAACAAAGCCAGCTCTAGCAATGATTCTATACAATTGGAAGTATTTGGAATTTTAAAAACCCTGAACAAGTATTAATATAAATGGGAGTCGAAAACGTATTTCCTGAAGATTTCTTTAAAACATTGGGGTGCAAAAGGTAAAAATATATGAGGGGAAATAGCAGTAAACTTTTTACTTTGGGTTTGTGGTCTCATGTGGGTTCACAATAAAATTGCCATCTTTAAGGAGTTCGAGGAGTCTTCGGCACCGGTCTGGGTAAGTATGTGGGGACTCCAATTTCCTTTAGTTTGGACCCCAACATAGCCCCAATAAGGCTAAAACCCAGGAGAGTATCTTTTGCTCTCCGCCCCAAAATTGACAGGGAAATTGGCAAGATCGTAGGCCAGGGAATCCTAGAGCCGGTTGATCACGCACTCTGGGAGACCCCTATAGTAACCCCTGTCAAATCTGATGGATCTGTCCGCATCTGCATAGACTACAAGTTCACAATAAATAAAGCGCTACAACAAAGCGCCTACCTGTACCCGTTGTACAGCACCTCCTTCATTCATTAGGCTCCGGAATTTTTTTTGCTAAATTGGACATGGCGCAGGCATACCAACAATTGCCTGTAGATGGCGCTAAGGTGGAGGCCCAAACCATTGTGATGCACAGGGGTTCATTCAAATGTCACCGCCTGCAATTCGGCATTAGTATCGCCCCTGGACTGTTCCAAAGCGTCATGGAACGGCTTTTTCAGGGGATTCCAGGAGTCGTCCCCTATTTTGACAACATCTTGATATCGGCTGCAAACGAGGTGCAACTTTTAAAACGTGTACGAACAGTTTTGGTTCGAATTAGAGACAAAGGTCTCTGCCTCAAAAAAGAGAAATGCCAAATTAATGTGTCGAGGGTTGAATTCCTAGGGTACCTAATTGACGGCTCTGAGATTCACCCAACCACACAAAAAATCAAAGCAATTCAGGATGCCCCCACACCTCACAATCAACTGAGCTGCAGGCATTCCTCGGGCTCCTTAATTTCTACAGCGTCTTTCTTAAACAGAAAGCCACCTTTGCTGAGCCCTTACACCGTCTCCTGGCTAAGAACATGAAGTGGTCCTGGTGCAAAGCCAAGGCTGCCCTATTTGCCATGGTTAAACGACTCCTGTCAGCGGATTCCTTCCTGGTACAGTACAGCCAGATCCTGCCATTGGTGCTGACCTGCAATGCTTCCCCGTTCAGCATCAGCACTGTCCTCAGCCACTGCATGCCCAACGGAACCGAAGCCCCTATTGCATTTTACTCCAGCTGGACTGTGAGGCTTTGGCTGCAGTGGCCGGAGTAAAGAGGTTCCATGAGTATCTATATGGCCGGGACTTCATACTGGTTATGGACCACAAGCTGTTATTGGGCTTACTGGCTGGGGACCGACCTACCCCCGTGTCATTATCACCCCGCATGACCAGATGGACCATCTTTCTAGCTGTCTACTCCTACCATCTCATCCACCAACCAGGCTCCACTTTGGGGCATGCTGACGCTCTCAGCTGCTGCCCGCTACCTGAACTTCTCGCTAACCCTACCCCCGAGATGCCAGTCCTCCTCATTGACTGCCTTGAGACTGGGCCTGTCTCATCCAGTGACGTTGCCTGTCACTCTGCAAAGGACTCCACCATCAAGCAAATTTTGAACTGGATGTGGAGGGGGCGGACCAAGGGGCCTGTTGGGGCTGATTTCAAAATGTATTTTGCCAAACACAATGAGCTATCAGTTGTAAATGGCTGTTTACTGTGGGGGGGACCGGGTTGTTGTTCCACCCAAACTGCACATTGCAGTATTAAAAGCTTTACATGTAGGGCATCCTAGAATTGTCAGGATGAAGTCTTTGGCTAGGAGTTACGTGTGGTGACCTAACATGGACAGGGAAATCAAAGAATGGATGGCTACCTGCACACTGTGCCAGGAGTCCAGAACAGCTCCCCCAGAGGCACCCACTAAGAAGCACCATGGTGTAGGGTGCACATTGACTTTGCTGTCCCAGTTCACGGCCAGACATTTCTCGTAGTTGTAGACGCCTACTCGAAATGGTTGAGGTAGTCCTGATGACCTACTATGGCAGAAGCGGTCATCAAGGTGCTACGGAGACTTTTCTCCACGCACAGCCTGCCCGATGTCTTGGTCTCTGACAACGGGCCCCAATTCATGGCTATGCAATTTGAGACCTTCCTAGCAGCTCAGGGAATTGGGCATGCCCTGGTTGCGCCCTTCCATCTGGCCTCCAATGGTCAGGCAGAGAGAATGGTGAGATCTGCAAAAGAGGTCCTCTCTAGGATGGGCCCGGGAGATTGGCAAACACGGGTTGACCACTATTTGCTAATTCAGCACATCACACCCAGTGCCACTACAGGGAGAAGCCCCTCTGAGCTTCTCATGGGTCGCCTTCTAAGGTCTCACTTAAACTGGCTACATCCCAATTATTCTGCCTCATCACCACCAGACTCCACAAGCAAGATTCGGACATTTAGCATAGGGGATTCGGTATACACCCACAACTACGCCAGGGGAACTCTGTGGATTCCTGCCACAGTGATAGGCATCACCGGCCCTCACTCTTACCTCCTAGAGCTCGAGGACAGTAAGAATTGGAGAAGGCATCACCAACTCAGTGGCCGCCTCTCTAACTCCACTCTTAGACAACCAGAGGTAACTCCTGCAGCCAAAGCCCTACCCAACTCCTTTAGCCAAAGCCCTACCCAAACGGAGCAAACACTCACTTCTTCCATGGCCAGCTCAAGCCCGAGGGTACCAGGAAACCTATCTGGTTTTGTTGCAGGCCTGCAGCGAGCTCTGAGTGAACCGGCTTTAGAAACTCCAGCCGCGGCCTGTGAAAGGTTCCAGGAGCCTCCACCAAGCAGAGCTGCAGACCAAACAGGTCCATTCGACCTATCCAAGGAAACCCCTCCTACTGAACTGCGCAGGTCAGGCAGAGCTACCCAAAAGGCCGCCTACCTGCGTGACTCCGTAACAAGTAGGATTGTTCCATCCAAGAGGGGATAGGTGTTAGATACTTGCTCTAACTACATTGGTTTCCACCAAGGTCCTCTGTTCTGGCGGGAACAGAGATTTAATCCTATTGGTCGAAGGGTCTGACAGCTCCCTATAAAAGGGCTGCTGTCAGACTCAACCTTTGCTGGATTCTTCTCACTTGTTGTACTTAATAAAGAGCTGTTGTTACCCTTAAGCTTGTGTGTGCCTATCCGTTACCCAATCTAACAATTGGTATCCCCAACAACATTTAAAGGGCCATAAGATCCTGACCCTGAGGAACAGAACTCATTCAAACTGGGTTTCGATTTGTTTTCCCCTCTCTTTGTGGTGTAAGCCTGATCCCTGAATCTAGCTTCCATTATACTCCCATTTTTATAGAGGACCAGAAAAGCCACAGAAGGGTCTAAAATGACTGCAAATCATCTTGATTGGAGACAGCAGGAAGACCCCAGTGGCTGTATTCAGAGAACACAAACATGGATACTGAATTAACCTATTATCAGGGTTTGAACAATGCACTGAATGATGAACTAGTCATATAGGTTTGGTTGGCACAATGCAGGAAAACAAGATACAAACTCTAAGTCTATGTACATACATACAATATTGGTAGGTCTTTAAGTGACTTATGTTGTGCAGATTGAGTGTATAAGGCCGTGATGGCGAACCTATGGCATGCGTGCCACAGGTGGCACACAGAGCCCACTCTGGGGGCACGTGAACTGTCACTGCAGCTCAGCTCCACCGCACATTTGTGCATCCCTCCTGCCAGCCAGCTAATTTTTGGGTGTCTACTGAGCATGCGTGTGGGGCGGGGTGCATGCGGAAGATGCACATGCATGTGGGGGGTGGGAGTTGCATGCATAGGGGGTGGGGGGTCACGTGCGCATGCATAGGGGGTGGGGGAAGCGGGGGTGGCACGTTCCCCCCCCGGGGCCAGTTTCTGGTCCCATGAGGCTGCAGGGAGGCCTACTAGGTCCAAAATGGGGAACGGGTGTACAACGTGCCCCCTATGGCCCTTTTTTGTTCCCAGGAGGTGGCAGGGAGGTCTACTAGACCCAAAACAGGGATCAGGGGGGTGTTCACGCATACATGCCCAAGTGCAGGGGGAACGAGGGGGTCATGTGCAAATGCGCAAGGGGAGCACATGGTGTCGTGCATGTATGTGCAGGGGGGCTGGACATCGGGGAGTGTTGCACATGCAATGCATTACAGGTGTGAGTGCACCCGCGCTGTTGTGCATGGATGTGCGTCCTTTTGGCACGCGATGACAAACAGGTTAGGGATCACTGGTATAAGGCAATAATGGAGAAATTGCTAATTCTTTTTAATTGCATCAGCAGAAAAGACAAGCTAGATACCACTATCTGTAAAATAGAATCCTTGTCCCAGCGCTGCCTTTTAAAAAAACTCACACATAAAATCTATGATTTAAACATTTAATCAGCACTATTTTTAAAAAATGAGCTTCTGAAGTTAGGGATTAGGTTTCCCTAACCACCTTCAACACAGCCAGATTTTGGATCAAGATCTAATATTTCAGTTTCAAGTCTTGCCTTAGCCGTGAAAGCCAGCTGGCTGACTTTAGACCAGTCACTCTCTCTCAGCTCAACCTACTTCACAACTTATTGTGGGAGAAATAGGAGGAGAAAGATAGGTTGGCTATGTTTGCAGTAAAAACAATAAAGGTGGGAAATAAATAAACTAAAGACAAGATGGGATAATAAGGAATATACAGGCAGTCCTCGACTTAAGACCGCAATTTAGCCCAAAATGTATGTTGTTAAGTGAGACATTTGTTAAGTGAGTATTGCTCCATTTTACAATCTTTCCTGCCACAACAGTTAAGTGAATCACTGCAGTTATTACACTAAGTATAGGTAAAGGTTCCCTTCGCACATATATGTTAGTCGTTCCTGACTTAGGGGGCGAGGCTCATCTCCGTTTCAAAGCCAAAGATCCAGGGCTGTCCAAAGACGTCTCCGTGGTCATATGGCCTCCATGACTAAATGCTGAAGGTGCACAGAACGCTGTTACCTTCCCACCAAAGGCGGTTCCTATTTTTCTACTTGCATTTTTACATGCATGCTTTCGAACTGCTAGGTTGGCAGAAGCTGGGACAAGTAACTGGAGCTCACTCCGTTACACAGCGCTAGGGATTCGAACCACCAAACTGCCAACCTTTCTGATCGACAAGCTGAGCTACCATGTCCTTATTCATTAGTGACATGGTTTCCAAGCATACAAGTACAGGTTAGGCGAAACCTGGCGCAAAAACAGTAAATGTGAGAGGGACCTTGGAGTCCTAGTGGACAATCACTTAACTATGAATCAGCAGTGTGTGGCAGCAGCCAAAAAAGCTAATGCAATCCTTGGTTGCATAAACAGAGGCATAGAATCAAAATCATGTGAAGTATTAGTACCACTTTATAAAGCCTTAGTAAAGCCACACCTAGACTACTGCATCCAGTTTTGGTCACATGACAAAGAAAGATGTTGAGACTTTGCACTTTTTTCAAAGAAGAGCAACTAGGATTAAAGGCCTGGAGACGAAAACATAACAGATGAATTTGGGTTTGGCTAGTCTAGAGAAAGAAGGACTGCTGGGACATGATCAGAGGTGATGTTTAGCAGGTTCTGACCAATTCCAGAGAACCGCTAACTGGCCCCAACCCCATCTATTCTCTGCCTCCTGAGTCCCAGCCGATCAGGAAGAAATTGAGATTTTACAGTATCCTTCCCTACCACGCCCACCAAGCCACACCCACAGAACCAGTAATAAAAAATTTTGAATCCCATCACTGGACATGATAGCAATATTCCAGTATTTGAGAGGCCGCAACAAAGAGAAGGTGAGATAGCTTGCATTCAGAAATTATGGGTGCTTCATCACGGAGGTTTTTAAGAAGAGACTTGGTTGTCAGCCACTTGTCTTAAATGGAATAGGATTTCCTGCTTCAGGGAACTGGACTAGAAGACTTCCAAGGTCCCTTCCAGCTCTATTCTGATTGATTGATTGATTGTCTTAGCTTGCCGAAAGTTTGCAAAAGCTGATCATATGACCCTGTGATACTGCAACTGTCATAAGCATGCCAAGTATCTGAATTTTGATCATATGACCACAGGGATGCTTCAATGATGATAAATGTGAAAAATAGTCATGTCACTTTTTTCATTGCAGTCGTAATTTGGACCGGTTACTAAATGACCTATTGTAAGTCGAGGATTACCTATATACCTTGTCTAATTTATCTCTAAAATAAGTGGAATTTATGAGGTATCATAGTTGTGACAATATGATAAATGCTGGGGAAAATGAGTTTAGGGGCTTAGACTCCTTATCTGTCTTGTTTTCAATTTTGGGGGCAAGTTTCTTTATACTATAACAACATTTAAAAAGCTCTTTTTTTGTGAACTAAATTCTTGTTGGAGCAAAAATTGCAGATTCAGTGGAATCCTAAGGCTCACATTATCCCCGCCTTACATTCAAATTATTTATCTTATACAGACTGTAAAAAAAGATGTTCAATCAGGACTTGATACTCACTTTCCACACTAGATGGCAGCGTCTAGTTCCTTGATGGCAAACCTATGGCATGCAGAGCCCTCTCTGCGGGCAGGCGAGCCTCACCCCAGCTCAGCTTCTCTTGCACATGCATGTGCACCTCTCGCCGTCCAGCTGGTTTTCAGGTCTCTGCCGCGCATACATAGGAGGCAGGGTGCATGCGTGGGGGAGATATGCGCACATGAATGGAGGGAAGGGGGAGCATGGGGGGTCATGCTCACATGCGTGGGGGTTATGCGTGCATGTGTGGGGAGCGGGATGCATGCAGGGGGGTTGCATGCGCATGCGCGGGGAGCAGGAGGAGCGCAGGGGGGTCGTGTGTGCATGCATAGGGGGCGGGCACATGGGAGGGGTCGCAAATGCATTGCATTATGGGTGCGCGCACGGGCACATTTTTGGCACACAGCAACAAAAAGATTACCCGTCAGTGGTTTAGTTGATCTGAGCTGGTCCTGAAAAAAGCTGGAGGGCCACACCAGTAGGACTGTTAAGTATTTGGACCCAGACTACAAACTGGTCTATAAAGTGGAGGAGGGACAGAGGGAGGGAGGATAACCAAAAGTTCTTGAAGACAATGGCGAACACTTTCATATTTTTGCAAAAATAAAACTCAAGAGATATGTCCATGCAGACTTTGACAAGCGAACTTGTCTTTCTCTTTAATATTACTGGAACAAATTGGGAGCTATTCAAAAGATTATTTACCGGTAATTCAAAGAATTTACCCACTTTGCATCTTCCCTCTCCCTAGATGTCGCAAACCATGAAATAAAGCAGAGAACCCCAATAATTGTTGGATAGGTTGCCCTCTTTCTTAACTGTTCTCTGTATTTTAATGCAGACTGTTATTCTTTAATATGGAAACTAGCACGTGAAGGATCCATGAACCATGGCCTAATTATGGTAGCAAAACACAGTATCTTTGCCCAAGCATAATGAACCACCAAAGTATCCAAGTATGTGACAGCTTAGCGTATTTTCTAACCCAGCCCTGTGGTTCTTGGTTCCATGTCATATGCAAACCTAGAAACCTGGGTCACATAAACTATGATTAAACTAACCATGGGCAAACGTCTCCTTAAGTAAGGCTTGAAGAGTAGAGCACGTAGCCTAGTTATGGTAGTAAAACACAGTATCTTTGCCCAAGCATAATGAACCACCAAAGTATCCAAGTATGTGACAGCTTAGCGTATTTTCTAACCCAGTCCTGTGGTTCTTGGCTCCATGTCATTTGCAAACCTAGAAACCTGGGTTGCATAAACTATGATTAAACTAACCATGGGCAAACGTCTCCTTAAGTAAGGCTTGAAGAGTAGAGCATGTCGCCGTTTAATGTCCATTTATTTAGGAGTAAGACCTGTTTTATTTAAACGGGATCCCTTCCAAACAAACAGGAACCCCGTTACGATGTAGAGGGCCCAATTGGGTGGCAAGCGGGTGGGGACAACGTTTGCCGCGTTCCCGGTTCTTCGGGGTCCCTAATTCCGCGCGGGGAGAACAAGGGCGGAGGCGCAGGCACCGCCCTCTGGCAGATGCAGCGTGCTAGATTTGCCCAGCCTGGTGTGAAGAACCGCATTTCAGGAGGGACGGGCTAATGCAAATCGCTCCCATCAGCGGCAGGAGAAGAAAGGCGAAGCAGCTGTAGGGAAAGGCTCAGCAGCAAATTGAGCCGGCGGAGAAAAGGAGACAGGCGGAGTCGCACAACAAAGCCAAAAGCCAGTTAAGCCTTCCTTGGGCAGCCTCCCTTGCCAAGCTTAAGGAGCCGGGGTAGCACAGGACTGCTGGTGGCCGTGGCTTTGTCTTTTGAGGTACCCACCCCTTTTGCAGCAAACAAGTCCCAATTGCTTGCAGTGGCGAGGAGAACCACGACTTGACATTTTCAAGGCACAGGTAAGCGTTTTTGCGGTAGTTTTCAAAGCTGTTCCCCGCCCCATCCCTAACAGAAGGCAGCCAGAAATCGGGTTGGGGTCCCTTCCGCCCTTAGCTCCATGCTCGTCACGCCCGGCAGAGGTTTGGGTATGGAAAAACGTGCGCGGGTGTTTTCGCATACCTGTCCCCATTGTTTAGGGATGCGTGTCTTGGAAGAACGAGGCTTGAGGGGGGGTGTTGCTTTGGGAGGGGGTCCTTTCCCCCCTGCCTCCCGCAGTGGGGAGGTGGTGCTGTGTAATTTTAGCACCATTTTAGGTTGGGTCGTTTAAACCAAAGGGATGGAGGGTTAGCGATGGTGGTTTCCTCTGTGTCAACGAGGGGAGATTTCATTGTGTGGATCGTCCCTGTGGGGAAGCAAAGGGGTTGAATTTTAGAATCGACATTCCCAGTTTTAAATTGCTTCGTCTGGTAATGGATACTGTGGAAGATATTCAGCTGAAAAAATGTGCCTGCACCTATCTTGACGGGAGGAGACTTAGGCTAGGCATGGGTAGCTGCAGCGTGTTTTAGAAATGGGCAGGCAGAAACAAGGAAAACGTGTCCCATCTGGTAACATGGTGTCAAATAATGACACTTTTATAAGAAAAGAGAGTACAAATATATATATTGTTCTCCAATTAATTAGCCAGAAAACGTATTATCTGTCCCTGAATCTAGGTGATCCACGTGTCTTCCTAGTCTACATTTAAAGCCTTTGCGCCACATTTTAAAAGGTGCCTTAAATAAAACAAAAATGCTGTTATGTAACTGAAGATGTGGGTTTTTGAATGCCTGCCTATTTTTCAGTGTCTCTGAATGATTTGTGGCTTGACCCTCATTTATTTGGGTTTGCATTTGATAGATTTATGAAATCACCCACCCACATTTGCAGGGTGTGAAATCTGTCTGTAATAGATGTATGTAGTGTGAACGGTGGGTACCAGACACTCTACAGGGTGTGTTCAGCCACCTATAATCAGTATGAAGACTGATAAATCACATGAATTTTTTTTAAAAACCATGTTGGCTTTAAATGCTATTTTTGGGTCTTTGGTTCTAACTCTGGTTTAAGAACATTGGGGATTGTTGCTTGTCTTCTTGAGTGATGCACAGGATCTGAGGAATGAATAGGTGTGCTGTGGTAGAATGGTATCCCGATTCCATTTTAGGAGTTCCTACTGAATGATAGGATTCATACTGAAGAGAAGATTTCCCCCTGTAACTTTTATGGTCTTTTCAGATCTGTAATTAGTCTGAAATATTAATCTTCAGTTTTATTTGCTTTGCAGAATGCATTTTCAGCACTATAGCTTGAAATGATAGTTGTAATGCCTTTCTAATGTTATATGTATTCTATATAATCTCCTCCTTGGAATTTGAAAATACTACTGGTTTGACTTTGGCTTTACCTGGCCCTTTAGTCTCCAGACACAACATAATTGCTGCGTCATAGTTATTGTTACATCTCATTATTATCTTTGATTAGATAGGGCTTCAAATGGTAGCTTTATTTTTGAAACTAAAAATAGAAGATCCCAGTGTACTAGTATGCATAGCTCATTGTCTAATTCGAGATAATAGTACATTCACATTAAGTCAACATGAACTGCCAATTGTAAAAGGACAAGACTTCTAAATGGTGTTTGGCTGACTTCACATGGTATATGAACTCATACCATGATATAGCATCTTGCTTGAACTCAGACATTATGATTTATAAACCATGGTTTATAGATTTGTATGATCTGTAATTCCAGCCTTGCTCTTCACTCTAAAGATTTTAATGTCTTTAGTTTTGAATCTAGATTAGAAAGTTGGAAAAATGCCCTACTCACAATGCTGCCAAGAAAACCACATGGATGGAACCTCAGGGATTCAAGCTGAATTTGAAGATATAAGAGATCTAAGATACAATTATATTATATCTAAGATACAATCTTAGGTTTATTGGTAGCTATTGTATTAATGAGTTCCTTTAATCAGACTTAAAAAGATGATAAAACAGATGAAGAAGGTTTGGCCCTCAAAATAATATTGAACTAGTTTAGTTGGTATGGTGATCGAACATTGGAGTTATGATTTAATAACATTTGGAGAGCTATGTTCCCTGCCTTAGCTAAACAATCCTTTTAAATTGATATCTAAAACTCCTACTCAGTAACACCAATTATGGAATAGTAGTCCCATCAAGCTAGGAGGACATTTGCCATGTTAGTTGGGAACTCTTCTACTCCCATAACACATATATAAATGATTAGTTATATGTAGTCTACTCAAATGATTATAGATGATTTACAGTCATATATTAAAGATGCCCATATTTTTTAAAGAATCTTTAAAAATCTGGTGCTCTCCTCCAAACTCCCTATCCCACAAAGTCCAGCAAAAAAATGATGATCTTCCATTGCTTCCTATAAAAATGTATATATTAGCCTTACCTCAAAGTGTAAGCATTTTCACAGGGAAGGGCTACCCCTGCGAATGACAAATTCTAACCCTTCTCTTGAGGGACAAGTACCTATAGCATTGTCTCCTAGCTAGATAATGTAAGGTGAACAGATTCTACTTGGAGAAGATGATCCCAAAGGTAGCAAGAATACCAGTCTTATAAGTAACAGCCAGCACTACAGTATGAAAGGCCCAAAAGCCCAATAAAACCAGTGCAGTTCTTGCAGAATAGGTGTTAATTCTGCTGAACCAGTTAGCATTGGCCAGCAAGTAAGTAGATACATTCTGTGCCAATTGAAGGTTCTGGTTAAATTTTAAGAGCATCACAAAATAGAGCAAATTGCATAGTCTGAAAGATGACAAGGGCATGAGCCAGTGTCTTCAGTCCCGTCTGCTCCAAGAATGGCAACAACTGGTAAATACACCAAAGCTAGTCAAAGGTTCTAGCCATGATTCTAGCAGGAACTTCAGATTGCATGTTTTTCTAGGGCAATGCATTGAGAATAAGAGATGGGTATTCCCTAGTGTACGGTAGCTAAAAGTGCTCTTTATATTCATTATATTGGAAATCGGCAACAGGGAATTTTTCCACTTTAGTTCTTACTGATACATTTTCAAGGAATAATTGTCAAGAGAGCCAATTTGGTGCAAGGATAGCTTTGTTCACTCTTCAGAAGTGGACAATAGATCTACACAGTGACAAATAACTCTGCACATCCAGATCTTTGTATGCCCAGTTTATGTGTATTATGAGGGAAGTAAATGGCATCATTTGCACATTTTATTAAGTTACTTATGATTTTTGTAGCTTTCGTCCATTTGAATAAGTCACAACTGGCTGATTTAACACAGCACTAATCCATAAGCCATGCTTTATAAATTACAATTTCTAGCTTCATATAATGCTAAGCTAAAGCAAATTACGTCGTGATTTTATCTAATGGTTTGTTTCTGCTATATTTTTAATGTATGATACCCAGTTTAGGTGGGGGAAAAAGGTGTGATTGAGTTTAAATTGGGTTCTCATCTAAAGTTAAAAGTAAAACTGGATTATAATTTCTACATGTGGAAGATAGGAAAACCTATAGTTTTAACTATAATTATAAAGTGCCTGAAAATAAATGTTGCTGAAATGAGATTTTTTTGGACAAATATTTTGAAATTTTTACTACCGGATGTTCTATTTTTCTGCCTTTTCTGATCATCCATGTAACTGTTGCTTAATTATTAGTAGGAAGCCTTATCTGCTACTTTTTTCCTTATTTTGATTGCAAAGTAGAATGATAAACCACTTTCAAACTAGATGTATATAGAAGAGGTTCCACAAATCTACCGTGCCGTTTAGAACCGGTTCCAGCTCCCTCCCCCCGCCCGTCCGCACACCATCAAGATGAAGAGCGAGAGGAGAAATTCTGGGAGTTGAAGTCCACAAGTCTTAAAGCTGTCAAGTTTGAACACCCCTGGGTATTTTTCTAAAGGGTTGGGGTGCAAGGCTCTTGTAACTTGACAGCTTTAAGACTTGCACACTTCAATGCCAGAGTTCCTGAGCCAACACGACTGGAGGAGGAATTCTGAGAGTTGAAGTCCATAAGTCTTAAATCTGTCAAGTTTGAACACCCCTAGGGTTTTTTTCTAAAGGGTTAGGGGTGCAAGAGTCTTGTAACTTGACAGCTTTAAGACTTGCACACTTCAATGCCAGAGTTCCTGAGTCAACATTTTGGTTGCTAAGCAAGAGCGTTGTTAAGTGAGTTTCACCACATTTTATAAGTTGGCCATGCCCACCCAGTCACATGACTGCCAAGCCACTCGCACCCGGTCACATGGCCGGCAAGCCACTCAAACAAAGCAGGCCACACCTACAGAAGAGGTTCTAAAAAAATTTGAAACCCATCACTGGTCCAAGGCCAATTTATTGATAGAATAGAATTGAGTTCTAAGCTTTTTCTTCATGACACTGCCATGCTGAATATGCATATTTTATAACATTTCATAACATGCATGTTTGAATGTTTTTCTATTCAATATGGAGAAAAATGTGAGTTTGAAAACTTAATTTAAGCATGATATAAAAAGTCATACAAGTAGATAAGCATGGTGTGAGTCACTCTGTGAGTGAGATGGGTGGTCTCTAAATTTGATAGCATAGCACTCATGTCAGGAGCACCGAGGTGCTTCCGGGTTGAAAGGATTAGCCGGTGTCATCACTGTTGCCTGGGAGATGCCTAATTGGAGACTCCTTTCATGGTAGCAGCTAGAGCGAAGGACAGGAGCACAACCCCACCCCACGGCAGCACTTGGTCTCAAACGTGGGCTTTCTAGTCTCCTGCCCAGAATCCTAGCCACACGAGGCACCATACTCCTTTTAAAATTTGACACAAATAAATAAATAAATAAATGATAGGGTGGTGCAGGGGTTCGAAAGTAGTATTGCAGGCAAACCTTGCCCACAGCCAGGAGTTTGATCCTGACAGGCTCAATGTTGACTCAGCCTTCCATCCTTTTGAGCTTGGTAAAATGAAGACTCAGATTGCTGGGGGCAATACGCTTCCATTGTAAACCATTCAGAGAGTGGTGTGGAGGGGTATCCTGTATCAGACTAAGTGCTATTGCTTTTTCTATTTCTTCCAAAAGTAACATTGACATTATATGCGTATACTTATGAAACTGTTCTTTCTTAGTAAATATGTTTAGAATTGCAGTCTTGTCGTATTAATCATTCTGCAGTGAACTAAGAATAGACACAATGCTGCAGGATATGTTTGCTTGTCAATATTTTCTCACTGTTGTTCAGGGTCATAGTGTGCCGCTTTGCATAAAAACTTCCCAGGCTGAACTCTTGCATATTGAAGACTCTTGTCTGGAATCCGGAGGGCACACTCAGCTAGAATAAGATCGTGATGTCCTGATGCAGACAACGTGCTAAGTCATCATAGAGTTTGCGTAGCTTTGACAAACAATTATATGCTTTATTCAATAAATCATAGCTCATGTACTGTTTGAACCTAGCTACTAAATAAGATTGACCAATAGCACAAAGAGAACTCCATGTATAGGAAGTTTATATATGTACTGTAATTGTGATATGCTACTCAACCCTGAAGGTTGTAAGCTGAGTACAAATAAAAGTGGTAATACATTAATATAGCGAGAGATTGAGATCACAAAATAATGAAAATATTGTGCCAAATCCAGGGGACTAAAATTTCACCAGAGGCTCTCCAAAAGAACGGTTTTGTACAGATGTCCAGAATGTCATGAAAGATATAATCTATAACATATAAAATATATGCCTTTGCCTTGGATGAGTTATTCTGTAGGAGGGGATGCCCTACAGAGAACACCCTTTGCAATTCATCTCTTGATAAGTGGGGGAAAGTACTGTGTGTGTTCACCCAAGTTAGGTAAGCAGAAATTGCTTTTTCTGGGTGGCTGGTGGTCTGAGAGATACTCCAGTTCCAAGCCATATAGGTAATAACCTGATTTAATCAACTTCTTCAAAATGTGATATCATGTGACAATATCACAATTCTCCAATTGGGATATTTTGCATCTGCAGATGAGTCTTTAAAACGAGCAGCCTGCAAAAATGAATTACAGGAATCCATGTTCAGGATGATGAAGATAGACAAGGTTTGGCTACCATCAAAAAATTTTGTTCTGGTAAATGCCACAACTAGACCAGCAACTGAATGTGGGCAAAAATGGTGCTGTCACAGATTCCACCTGTTGTTCGGTTAGGAACTGTGACTCCAGGAAAACTCCCAAGTTGCCAATTCTCCACTGGAAGCCTTTTGAATGAGTAGCCACTCAAATTGATGTGTGTACCTAGCCCTCCTACTGCACTAAGACAACTAAATAAAAATGTCCCCAGAGGTTATCTATATTAAGCCTCAATAATCTAATATACAATAATACAATACAATACAATACAATACAATACAATAGTAGAGTTGGAAGGGACCTTGGAGGTCTTCTAGTCCAACCCCCTGCCTAGGCAGGAAACCCTATACCGTTTCAGACAAATAGCTATCCAACATCTTCTTAAAGACTTCCAGTGTTGGGGCATTCACAACTTCTGGAGGCAAGCTGTTCCACTGATTAATTGTTCTCACTGTCAGGAAATTCCTCCTCAGTTCTAAATTGCTTCTCTCCTTGATTAGTTTCCACCCATTGCTTCTTGTTCTACCCTCAGGTGCTTTGGAGAATAGTTTGACTCCCTCTTCTTTGTGGCAACCTCTGAGATATTGGAATAATGCTATCATGTCTCCCCTAGTCCTTCTTTCTCTTAAGCTAAACATACCCAGTTCCTGCAACCGTTCTTCATATGTTTTAGTCTCCAGTCCCCTAATCATCTTTGTTGCTCTTCTCTGCACTCTTTCTAGAGTCTCCACATCTTTTTTACATCGTGGCGACCAGAACTGAATGCAGTATTCCAAGTGTGGCCTTACCAAGGCATTATAAAGTGGTATTAACACTTCACGTGATCTTGATTCTATCCCTCTGTTGATGCAGCCTAGAACTGTGTTGGCTTTTTTGGCAGCTGCTGCACACTGCTGGCTCATATTTAAATGGTTGTCCACTAGGACTCCAAGATCCCTTTCACAGTTACTACTACTGAGTATGGTATCACCTATACTGTACCTGTGCATTCCGTTTTTGTTGCCTAAATGTAGAACCTTACTCTTTTCACCATTGAATTTCATTTTATTAGATAGTGCCCAATGTTCAAGTTTGTCAAGATCCTTCTGTATCTTAAGCCTATCTTCTGGAGTGTTGGCTATTCCTGCCAGCTTGGTATCATCTGCAAATTTGATGAGTTCCCCATTTATTCCCTCATCCAAATCATTGATGAAGATGTTGAAGAGTACTGGGCCTAAAACAGAGCCTTGGGGTACTCCACTGCATACTTCCCTCCATGTAGATGCAGTTCCATTGAGAACTACACGTTGAGTGCGGTTGGTCAGCCAGTTACCAATCCATCTGGTGGTGATGCTGTCTAACCCACATTCTTCTACTTTATCTAGTAGTAGGTTATGGTCTACCTTATCAAAAGCCTTACTGAAGTCCAAGTAAACTATATCAACGGCATTCCTCTGGTCCACTAATTTTGTCACATTATCAAAGAATGCAATAAGATTAGTCTGGCATGATCTGTTTTTGACAAATCCATGTTGGCTTTTGGCTATTACTTTGTTTGCTTCTAGGTGTTCGCAAATTCGTTGCTTGATTATTTTTTCCAGAATCTTTCCTGGTATTGAGGTTAGGCTGATAGGTCTGTAGTTTCCTGGATCTAATTTTTTCCCTTTTTTGAAGATGGGAACCACATCAGCTCTTTTCCAGTCCTCTGGTAGTTCCCCGGTGTTCCAGGATCTCTGAAAGATATAATTCAGTGGTTCTGAGATCTCGTCTGCTAGTTCCTTCAGAACTCTGGGGTGTAATCCATCCGGTCCTGGTGATTTGAACTCATCTAGGGTAGACAGGTGCTCACTTACCATTTTCTTCCCTATTTCAATTTGTGTTCCTAATTTTGTGGTGCTGCTTTTGATAGGTTGGACTGTTTTATCCCTTTGTGTAAAGACAGATGCAAAACATGAGTTAAATAGTTCTGCTTTCTCCCTGTTGCTTGTCACCTTCTTGCCACTTTCTCCCAGCAATGGACCAATTGTTTCCTTAACCTTTTTCTTGTTTTTAACATGTTGGAAGAAGCTTTTTTTGTTAATTTTTACTTTTGTGGCAAGCCTTTCTTCATTGTGAGCCTTTGCTTTCCTCACTTCATCTTTACAGGCTCGGGCTATTTGCTGATATTCTGCCTTAGTTATGTCCCCCTCCTTCCACTTTTTATACTTACTTTTTTTGTCTTTCAGTTTGTCAGATAGTTGTTTATGCAGCCATGCTGGTTTCTTTTGGGAGCTGTTGTTTTTCTTCTTCATTGGTATTGTGTTAGACTGGGCTTTTCTAGATATAGAGCTAGTCCATTACATACTATTCTGGGAATGAGTAAGTCTCATTCATGGAATTTATTTTTGAGTAAGACATGTTTTGGCTTCAATGCAATCCCAATGTAATAGAATTACAGTAAAGGGAAAGCAAATGATTGCTTCTATTAAGTTGATGGTAGACAGTATTAGGCACCTTGCTTTATCCAGTTGGATTTGTATAGGAAAAATGACATTCATTTTAACTGACTACTATACTAACAGGAAAGTCAGTATTTAAATAACAGTATTGTAATTCAGTATGTTTATTCTGATCAAGTGGCAGAAGCTTGGCATGATAAATTTATCCATGCATAATAGATTGGGCAGTGTAGCCTTCTCAATGGAGAAGGAAAATCATTTTGTTGTAGAAATGGAGTGTAATAGGGTGGAAAGAGAACACAGATTTAAAAAGAAGTCTTAGAAAAGAATGGAACACTAGTGTAGTGGATTATTTTGAGACCTCAGTGTATGTTGTTGATATCTTTTAGAGCTAAATTGTACTTCTAGGTATTAATGATATAGGAATTAATACTGTAACATTTTAAAACTACACATTGTATAGAGTAGAATTCCCCAAGTTCTGTTCCCTATAGATATTTGGAGTTTAGTTCTCATAGTTCTCAGCAACAGCCATACTGACTGGAAAATTTTGAGAGTCCTCAAAATGGTCCTAACCTTTTTGCTGTCTTGCTGGTGTTCGCTCGTTGCTAACCTTAAGGCAGAGGCCTTCAAACTTGGCAACTTTAAGACTTGTGGACTTCAACTCCCAGAATTCTCCAGCCAGTTGGCTGGAGAATTCTGGGAGTTGAAGTCCACAAGTCTTAAAGTTGCCAAGTTTGAAGACTTTTGCCTTAATGTTTTGCTACACAAGCCTTAACTGACAACAGTGATTGGCTGTACCAACTTCTAGGTGACTTTCACTTTTTCGTTTATGAAAGTTTACTTTGAAGTCCAAAAAAGTGTCATCCCATATAATATTCCTACTAACCAAATAGTTACCTTAAAGAAACCCAGCCACTGCATCACTGGAATTAAATCTGTGCATCCGTTATGTTACAAGATAACATTAGCTGGATAAGTCTTTAGCTCAAGAGAATGAGGAATTTGTATCCTTCAATTAGGTTTTATTATTAAATCCTATTTAATAATCTCAGATGCTAATATAAAAGGTAATGGAGGAAAGATTAGGTTGTATGGAGGGAGGAGAATAGCTTATTTAAAAAGGAAAAATTGTTGCCTTTATCTCATATCTAGAGAAAAAAAAAGATCATCAAAAAACTAAAGTAGTTAATGTTAGCCACTGGTTTTCTTAGCGATAGTATTCTTGAAAGAATTGGACAGATTCTGTGGCTATAGAAAAGTCCTTGCTATCCTGTGTTAATAAAGTAATTATTTCATTATAGCTGTATTGATGTGCTTCTCCTTTGTTCTTTCCCCCCTTTTCCAGATTAACTCTAAAAATGTCCTTTGGGAGAGATATGGAGCTGGAACACTTTGATGAGCGTGACAAAGCACAGCGGTACAGCCGGGGGTCACGGGTGAATGGGCTCCCTAGCCCGACCCATAGTGCCCATTGCAGTTTCTATCGAACCCGTACCCTACAAACCCTCAGCTCTGAGAAGAAAGCTAAAAAAGTCCGTTTCTATCGCAATGGGGACCGATATTTCAAAGGGATTGTATACGCCATATCTCCTGATCGCTTTAGATCTTACGAAGCCTTGCTGGCTGACCTGACCCGAACTTTGTCTGATAATGTCAATCTGCCCCAGGGGGTGAGAACCATCTACACTATTGATGGAGCAAAGAAGATCATCACTTTAGACCAACTTGTGGAAGGTCAGTTTTTAAGCAAGGGATGCAATGTTCCTATGTACATTGTTCATTCTTCTGCTCACGATCTCCTTTATGATTCTCCTTGTCATCGCTCCTTTTGCCTCAGAACAGTAATCTTTTGGGGTTACTGAGCACCATACTCCATTTTGTTTTTGTTTTTTTAATATTCCTTCACATGGGAGAAGGTTCAACAGACCTAAGGGTTCGTAGGCTTGCTGAACTTTTCTGCCTTTATATGGAGGGTATTGTTTTAGCCACATTGATGAGAACATTTATGTGCTTACAACAGATATAAGAGAAATGATGGTATAGTAATGAGTATTACATGTACAGCTTCTCTACCCTTTTGGGCCTCGTTTTGTTCTATCTTGGAAGAAACAGCAGCAAATGAGTCATAGCGCAAGGAGTTTTTCCACATAAAATGATATTTATGAACACGTCTAACACTGGCTCAGTTTCCTGTCCCACCTGACTTTCTCCTTCTTCAAAAGAATAAATAGATGGGTAGCAGCCACACAAGTAAGCTCTGGCTTTCAACATTATTATTTTCAAAATAATTCCCATGGAAACTGTTTGAAAATGAAAATGCTGTGAATGCTTTGCATGGCAAAATGCTCTCTTGCTTACACACACACACACACACACACACACAGACACACAAATTAATAATTTGAGAGATCAGGAAACAAGCACTTTGCCTTCTGGTGAATGACTTTAATTTTGTGAATAGTTGATTCTTCAATGATAGCTTTTTTTTAACATCCTGTGTTACCTTCCTCTTTTTAAAACATAAAGATACCTAACTTATGAATTCAGTGTATGGCAGTTTCTATAATTACATTTAACAAGGAAGCCTCTCCTATTTTGGTTTTACAGAAGTTATTTATGGATTTTTCTTATTGCATATGCAATTTCTAAACTGCTTACATAAAGAATAAAGTTTTAAACAGTAGAAGTAGCAACTTATTTCTAAGTTGATATAAGATTTTTGTTTGTCTAGTTGTATATTTTAAAACAGAGGTGGAAGCCTCTGGCTCCAGATATGGCTAAACCTCAGCTTCAAGCATCCCTTGTTATTAGGCGTGATGATACAGGTAGTCCTCAAGTTATGACCACAATTGAGTCCAAAATGTATGTTGCTTAGTGAAACATTTGTTAAGTGAGTTTTCCCCATTTTACCGACTCTTCTTGTCACAGCTGTTAAGTGAATCACTGCAGGTAAGCTATAACATGGTTGTTAAGTGAGTCTGGATTCCCCATTGACTTTGCTTATCAGAAGGTCACACATGATCCTGGGTCACTGAAACCATCATAAATATGAACCTGCTAAGCATCTGAATTTTTATCATGTGACCATGGGGATGCTGCAATGGTTGTAAGTCTGGAAAACGGTCACTTTTTCCAGTGCCCTTGTAACTTTGAACAGTCACTAAATGAACTATTGTAAGTCAAGGACTACCTGTACATATTCATGGAGACTACAATCTATCAACTTCATGAAGGTGATATGTTCTGTTTTATAACAACTTCATTGGGCATTAAATCTGAAATTTCAGTTGAGTAATACAAACATGCACTGTGCATGATTCAAATAGTAATTTCCATGCCATGTATATTCTTACTGAATCTTCTTTCTGTATGACCATATATGACTTATTGCTTCATAGGTTTTAATGGCATTTTTTTTTGCCCAGTTGTTGGTTTCATTAAGCTGTTATATTTATCTGGCTACTTACCTGATTTTGTAAAAAATCTCATGGCAAAGCAAAAGCATGCAATAACTTTATTTCTGATTTGTATAGATCTTGTAAACCAAATTCTATCTAAATCCATATATTTAATCAGTGGACATTGATAATACAATAATACAATAGTAGAGTTGGAAGGGACCTTGGAGGTCTTCTAGTCCAACCCCCTGCCTAGGCAGGAAACCCTATACCGTTTCAGACAAATAGCTATCCAACATCTTCTTAAAGACTTCCAGTGTTGGGGCATTCACAACTTCTGGAGGCAAGCTGTTCCACTGATTAATTGTTCTCACTGTCAGGAAATTTCTCCTCAGTTCTAAGTTGCTTCTCTCCTTGATTAGTTTCCACCCATTGCTTCTTGTTCTACCCTCAGGTGCTTTGGAGAATAGTTTGACTCCCTCTTCTTTGTGGCAACCCACAACCCACTTTGTGGCAACCCACTTAGTGGCCATCCATCCATGTGATGGATATTTTTGGTCAATTATCATCCCTGAACAAGTAAATAAAGTTATCATTGATTTAAAGCTTCTCTTTTCAAGGTTTAACATTTCAGATTTTTTTTTTTTTTTGGAACTTTGATTCTAGTCATTAGTCATCCTCGTGTTATTCTCTGAACCTATTCTATGGAATGACCAAAGCAAAATGAAGTGGAAGCATTATTTTCTGGGATTTGGAAAGAGTATTCTTTTTATTTAACTTAATATTTCATTTGTCCTTTTTCACAATACTCAGTTTCTAAGCATTTAGCATTCCCAAATCTTTTTCACAAAAACTATTAGCAAGCTAGATAGCCATCTTCCTATATCGTGGCTATTTTGTTCCTTAACTCAAGAGCTTTACATCTGATTTAGTTATTTTCAACCCATTTCTTTTGCATAGCAAGGATGTTTTAAATTGTATTTATTTTCTAAGATAGTTACTGTAACCACGTTTGTACCCATCTACATGCTTGTTAAGAACTCCCTCCACCTTTTCATCCAAATCAGATTAGAGTTTCAAGACTGAATTTAGATTTTTCTTCCAGTTTGGTGAAAAACTAACGATGATTCTTTCTTAAGGATTTTGCTAATAATTCCCTAATTTCTTCTCATATCCTAAGAGGCAATTAATCTGTCTCCAATATTTTAGCAATTTATTAGTCTACTTTTTGCAGGCTCTATTAACATTTTCATAGCAAAGCCTGAGTTTCAATAATTAAATCAAAATACAGGTTTAACTGTGAATGTGTAAGGGCTAAAGGGAATTTAATAAAACAAGTAATAAAACTAAGTAGTGGGCATCCCTGTACATTATTTTTTTCTGCAGGGGCAAAAACAGTTTAAAATACTGGCAAGGATTTAAAAAACAGTAGAGATTTTGCAAGGGCAAATCATTTGCTAGATTGAGAAATTCTATGGCTTTCTAGCACCCATTAGAAACAGTCTAAAATGATTCAGAGACTTTGATAAATCAAGTTATCAGCTGCTGTTTAGGACTCATGTTTCTGCTAAATTTTTGCAGTTAACTATACTGCACAGTATATCAGAATCTATGTCTTATCCAGATGTCCTGCTAGGATTCAGTTCTACTTTCATAAAGTACTAACCTTATTTTTAAAATAATAGTTTAATAAAAGTTTACAGTTACAGAGATAAACTAATACAAACTAAAAATGTAGGAAAAATAAAGTTGTATAGTGAAATGACTTTACCTTTCAACTGGACAAGTAGAAACAATTTCAATAACTTTTCATTTTCTCTGATGTTGGCACAAAAAATCTGTTCCTATATTTTATCTCTTATTCATAAACTAATAAACGTCATTCAACCCTAGTAAGCAGAAGTCCACTAAGAACTACAAAAACAGCAACACATATATTTTAACCTTGATCAAATAAGCCACTTTTACATTCTTTCCTTTTGTTTTTAAGAATCTTGATATTTAATCTGTTTAAAATGTCTGAAAGTTGATTTCTTTTCACTTCTCAAAAAATCTCTTCATTTGTTTAACACATCTTCTGTAAGGTAAGAAAGACATCCACATCATTCTTCTGATTATATGTCCCTTTTAATTACTAGGACATCAGCCAGTTTCATTTGTAAATCCATTGCTGTGTCTTTTTCCATATAATTGTAAATTAGCATTTTTAATTCCACATTTTTATAATAGCAGGCTGCCTTAAAAATAATAATTTCTGATTGCGTTATTTCCATAAATTCTTCCATATTTTGCTTCATTGTGTATTAGTCTCTTTTCCTTTAACAATAATCATTAGAATTTTTCTGATTCCTTCTAAGTGCTCAAATTCAGAGTTCCTTCTAATGTTTTTTTCCTGCTCAACATTTTCACACGGGAAGATTTCTTATACTTAGTTTCAAAATCTTCATCTATTTTTTATAGAATTTTAAACAAACCACAGGAATGTATCTTGTAATTAATTTTGAGATATCATTTCTCAAAAATAAGGCACTTTACTCTGTTTATAACTTTCCAAAATCAATGTTTTAAGCATACTTTTGCTGTTTATTCCAAAATAAGAATTTTTTAAAATTCCTTAAATTTACATAAAATTATTTCACCAAAGATAGAAGGAAATTTATCTAGTATAATGAAGTTGCTTTTTAAAAAAGTTTCCTAATATACAAAATTTCACTCATAAGCTATTTCAAGCAGTGATTAAAAAAGAAAGTATGCAAACAAAATGTTCTTTTGAAAGGCTCCAAACTACAGTCTGGGCAAAGATGGCATTTCTTTGGCTCCCATGGCTCTAAAATTTGTAGCAGACTATTGATTTACAGTCTCCTGATGAGATCCATAGTACAGAGCACTTCTGAGCAATCCCAGTTCATCTCCTTGCTTCAGAGAAGAATTCTGAGGAGCTTATTTGTTTTCTATCTCCTTGTTCTAACCCAGTCATTGGCTCCACTCTCAATGGAGCCATTTTTAATATTCCATTGCTTCCTAGCTACTCAGAAACTACTAACTTCATAATACTGTCAAAATACAGGGAAAATCACTTGAGAGTTTATACCTCTTGAGCTCAATATTAAATGATGTGCTCCCAACTTTTCTATTTCTTTTTGAACATATAGAGCTTATGGTTAATAACTATAAATAGGTGAGCATGTAATATTCCAATTTCAGTCTCTTTTTTAAATAAACGGACAAACTGATCTAGTTATACACCAAATAAGTTACTAGGTATTATCAGTAAGCCCTGTACAAGACTTGGAAATTATTAGATTGGTTTGATAGAGTGAGCAACAAGAAGATATTAGGGTCAGGCAACTCTGGACCAGGTCATTTGTGGAAAATTGTGATAAAAAATTCATAACATGAATTTGTAATGTTCATAAACTTCAAATCCACCTTTGATTTGATTTCTAGACTCAGATTACAGGAGACATTGGAACAACTCTCTTGCTATAAGTGTTGGCTGTTACTTATATTCAACAGTGAAATGCAATTCTGTTTTGTCATTAAATCATGTTTGTGTTCTTGTACCAACAGTCCATGTTCACCTTTATTTTCCATACTCCAAAGATTAGGAGGGTGCGAACCACAGCCAATGAACCTTATGATCTTTCAGTATGTGGTTCAGAAAGTTGTTATTATAACGATATTTGCATTTTCTTCCCATTTGCAGTCTTGTATCCAAGGTTTATTCTTCAGGATTTTTGTCTCCAACTTCACAAATTCAGTTTAAGCCCTTCTGATCCAGCTCACCATGCTTAATAAATGCCAAACATATTTTTTTACCAGCAGTCTACTAATGAGCTGTGTAATTCAGACCTTGATTTCAGAAACCAAATATCTCATCTAAAACATTTTTGAAGTCAATCAGTCATCTGTAGTATTATACATTATGTCAGCAATGCTGTTCTATGGTTTGGAAAAATAAATTAAAACATCAAGATTCTAGAACATACTAGACTTTCAAGTGATATATGTTGTAGCTGTTGTCAGCAATATCATTAGTTCCCACAGAGACTAGCAGGAGGTGGCAATTAACAATGGATTTAATTGGAATTGGAAATACTTTTGCTACACCCTTAATCCATTTTTGTGTCAGCCAATAATCTGCATGAGCTGGTAGATCTGGCTAATATACATTTGTTTCTGTTCCTTATAATAGTGAATCACTACTATTGTGATTTCTTTTCGCCTTCTTAAAAGCTAGTTATGAATACTCGCTTGTATAGTTGTCTGTCTCTCTCTCTGTCTCTCTCTCTGTCTCTCTCTCTCTCTCTCCATCCATCCATCCATCCATCCATCCATCCATCCATCCATCCATCCTTGTGGTCTATCAACCTCTAAGCAGGCAAGGATTTATTTCTTTTTGTATCCTTCTCAGATTAGCTAAATTTACACTGTTTACTGAGAGTTAAAAATGTTTAAACACCCCCCTCTCTGCACTGGTAGACTGCAATTACCCCTCTCTGCTTTTTGTTGTTGTGAGCTTGCTCCTTGGATACTGGCTGCCATTTATTGCTCCTATTTTTAGGAAGCAATTATTCAGATTACTCACAGAATAGTGTCTCTCACAACATGCCTTTTTTCATCAGCAACTTTTTAGGACATTACCTTTTGTCCCTGGTTACTTAAACACAGAGTTTTAGATCTCTCTCTCTCTCTCTCTCTCTCTTTTGCTTGTCTCTCTTCCCTGCCAAAGTTCTATTAACCTCTTCAATATTAACCTTTTAAATATGCAAAAAAAGTGTATGACACATTAATGTTAGATATTAATTAAATGTACTGTGATTTAAAGAACAGTTTCTGATAAATTGGAAAACTATTCAAGGGTTATTTATTCTATGTATACATAGAACATAGAGCATCATCAGAGTTAGTAGGGGCCTTGGAGGCCTTCTAGTCCAACCCCCATGCTCAAGCAGGAGACTCTATACCATTGCAGACAAATGACTGCCCAGCCTCTCCTTAAAAGCTTCCAATGATGGGTGCACCTGCAACTTTTGAAGGCAAGCTGTTCCATTGGTTGTTTGTTCTAATTGTCAGGAAATTTCTCCTTAGTTCTAGAGTGATTCTCTCCTTCGTTATTTTCCATCCATTGCCTTCTGCTGCTTTGGAAAATAAGTTAACTCTTCTTTGTATCAGCCCCTCAAATATTGGAACACTGCTATCATGTCACCCCTAGTTTTTCTTTTTAGTATACATACGTAATTCCTGCAACTGTTCTTCATATGTTTTAGCCTCCAACTCCCTAATCATCTTTGTTGTTCTTCTTTGCACTCTTTCTATATATATTGTGGTGACCAGAACTGGCTGTAGTATTCCAGGTGTGGTCCAGGGGTGGGTTCCTGCCAGTTCTAACCTCTTCTATAGAAGAGGTTCCACAAATCTACAGTGCCGTTTAGAACTGGTTCCAGCTCCGTTCCACCGCCCGTCTGCACATCATCAAGATGAAGAACGAGAGGAGGAATTCTGGGAGTTGAAGTCCACAAGTCTTAAAGCTGTCAAGTTTGAACACCCCTGGAGTTTCTGAGCCAACATTTTGGTTGCTAAGCAAGAGCATTGTTAAGTGAGTTTCACCACATTTTACAAGTTGGCCACGCCCACCCAGTCACATGGCTGGCAAGCCACTCCTACCCGGTCACATGGCCGGCAAGCACCTCCCACAAAGCAGGCCATACCTACAGAAGAGGTTCTAAACATTTTTGAAACCCACCACTGGTGTGGTCTTACCAAGGCCTTATAAACTGGTACTAATACTTCACATGATCTTGATTCTATCCCTCTAGGATTGCATCGGCTTTTTGGTGGATGTAGCACACTGCTGGCTCATATGTAAGTGATTGTCTAATAGGGCTCCAAGATACCTCTCCTTCAGTGAATTTTCAACTGTTAAAATATTATACTCATTGTATAATATTTGTAGCCTGTATGAAATGTACATCATATACAATGTATATATTTTTATCTTTCAGGGATATGTTGTTATTAATAAAAAGAAATCAGTTTTATCATAAAATAAGATAGTTATTGATAACTAGTTTATAATTATCTGTGTTCTATATCTTTATTTTTGACAATGTTTATCTTCAATTGAATTCTTGAACATTGATTTTATCTTGATTGGAGGTGAAAACCCAACATGATGCAAATTCTAACACATGCATTTTGCTCCTTGGTACTATTCAGAGGTTGACTTCCAAAGACCTATAAGGCTTGGCCCTTGGCTTTCACGAAGGCAGGGGTTCTGAAACAGCCCTTTAGAGTTATATGTCCCTCCCCAAAACAACATGAATGGTTTAATTCAAGTTGGGATTGGGAAGAAATTAATGTGCCTCTTACTTTTGATATTATATTTTAATTTATATTTTTCAGGATTTCTCAAACTTTGCAGTATTATGACTGCTCCCTTTGAACTTGTGGAGGTGAACCAAAGAGGAAAATCTAGAGCAAGTTGTGACCTATCATCATGTTTTTAAGAAAGCTTGCAATTCTGTCTCCCTACCTTTAATTTCTGCTGACCCTCTTTGGGTAGGATTAAATTAAGGGAAGAACAATACTATAAACCAATATACGTAACTGACACACAATGGAATAAACTATCCTTCCTATTCCTAAAAAGTGCAGTCCCCCAGTGAAAGATTCTGTTAGGTTCCTTTTGTTCAATGTTTACATGAAAATTGGGAGGGGATAATTATATCTGCTTTAAAAACAATGCCTGATTCTTTATGCAGCTGATCCATTACCTACTGTCATAGACTCTTAAGTAAGTTTGGGCAATTGTTGGATTTTAGGAATCTACAGTGATTTAGCCATAGGTGGCTACGCAGCAGAGATTTTAGAATACATTTATTTTCTTTTTCCAATGGCTGATGTTTGGTCACTTGAGCATTAATTCTTCTTCTTCTTGTGCCATATTCATCATCGGACATTGGCGATCATGTTGGCAATCCTATTTTTGTCAACAGCAGCATGAAAAAGTGCTGCTGAGCTTTGTCCAAGCCAGTCCCTTAGATTTTGAAGCCATGATGTTGTTGTTCTGCCTGGACCTCATTTGCCTTCAATTTTTCCCTGGAGGATTAAGTGAAGGATGCCATATTTTTCTGGGTGTCACATCACATGTCCAAAATATTCTTTTGCTTTTTAATGGCTTTGATTATTTCCCTTCGCTTTCCCAGGAAGGTTATCACCTCCTCATTTGTGATTTTGTCAACCCAGCTTATATGTAACAGCCATCTGTAAATCCACATTTCAAATGCTTCTAATAATTGAGCACTAATAATAAAAGCAAATATTAAAAATAATCCTTTCTTCCGTAGACTTTGAGAAGTGTTGAAAAGAAGCCTAAATTCAGCCATTGTATTGTCAATATATCTAGTGATAGCAAGCAGTTTCATTTAGTGTGATAAAATAAGATGTTCCCTATCGTACAATTTAATTGCTTGAAGAACACTGCAGGGTGTCAATACCACATCATTTAGGAAACATTTTACCCCAAAACAAAGTGCTTGAACGTTAATGAAGTTTGGAACAGCATTCAAAGAAAGAACACTTTGTGGTTTCTGACCTTGTGGTTGATACTAAAAATATTGCATGGCAATGTAGATTAAAAAGAATATGTCCCATTTAATCATTTGCAAATCATTACTGTGCTTTGTCTTTTGGCCCTTAAGATGTGCCATGTATTTTCCAGAACAAAGGACTTTAAAAAGAATTTTCAGATTCTACTACAGAAATAGAGCTGTTAGATGTCTGTTTTTTTTTGTAAATGCATTGAGGCTAAAACTTTCTTTTCATTAAAGGATATGTTTCCTAAGCAGATTAATTTTCTTTGTCAAACATTGTAGGTAATTCTATCACAGAAATTAAAAGAAATAACAGTAGCTCCAATCTTTTAATCTATCCGCCTCCAATTTGCCTCCTATCAGACAAATGTTAGAAATGTTAGAATTTCTTTTTCGGAGCCTGTATATGTATATACCTGTGGAAGAGAAACTGCTGGTTGAGCCAGAGGGAGGAGTCAAATGGGGAATTAGCCTGGATTCCCTACATGGGCACAAGAGGGCAAAGTCTGATCCCCCTTGAATGCTGTTGAACCTTATCTAGTCTTATCTAGGTGCAAATTGTCAGTCTGAGAAGATTCCTGTGCTACAAGCTTGAGTAGTAAACAGCTAATTGAACTCTTCAGCCATGACAATATGCACCTGACAATATGATCTCTAAAGTCATTTCAGGTTCTTCTGCTCACAAATAGTGAGATTCCATAATTTTTGACTATTGTAATCTCTGCATTTCCTTCTTCAAAATGTCCAGCTTTCTAGAAAATGACTGAATGAATGCAACAAACTAAGCTATTAGGTGGTCTATTGCATTTTGGCTTAAGAGTTGTATGAGTATGACAACCGTGTTTTATTCATGATTAGGGAAAACGTAGTTTATTGTGCAAGCTGGACCATTTCCCCACAAGTCTTGATAAGTAAAGACTTTGGAATAGTAACATGTCTTCACTATCAATCTTTAGGAAGTGACTTGAATGATTATATAAAGAACTGCATATGCCTGAGTTAATGATTTGTAATTCTTTCTACCCACCCATCCTTTTGTCTCTTTTTTCAGGAGAGAGCTATGTGTGTGGTTCCATAGAGCCTTTTAAGAAGCTGGAGTATACAAAGAATGTAAATCCTAATTGGTCCGTCAATGTTAAGACCACCTCAACTGTCCGTTCAGTGCCCTCTCTAGCCACGGCCAAAGGAAGCCCTCCAGATTCAAAGGAGAACAAGGATTTCATTAGACCTAAACTGGTCACAATCATCAGGAGTGGTGTGAAGCCACGCAAAGCAGTTCGGATTCTACTTAACAAAAAAACAGCACATTCATTTGAGCAGGTTCTCACTGATATTACTGATGCCATCAAACTTGATTCAGGAGTAGTTAAGCGTCTCTACACACTGGATGGGAAACAGGTAAGATCATTGTTTAAGCTATCAAATGAAACATTACATAGGAACATAGATTTTGGGGTTGCTAAGCTAGTGCTTCTTAGCCCCCAAGTACCTGGTAATGTAAATAAAATAACATTATCGTAACAGAACCCTTTAGAGAAAACCACTAAAATTAGGAGCATACGTTTTAAAGTTTTGGAAAAGTATCCATTTTAAAATAAAGCTTTCTTGAGGCATGAAAGTAACGCTTGAATTACTTAGATCTTTCTACAGCTAAGATCCTACTCTGCTCTCTTCTCCATTTGTGGAGAGAGAAAAAATCACACAAGTGAATATCTGAACTGCAAAGGTCAGGGACAGAAGAAGCAAGTTTTGAAGGAAGGGATGAAAGCCCTATCCAATAGGAGACATGCTATATACAGACATACAAAAGTCAAAAGAGGAGATTGAAATGCAAAGTATCTTTGCTAACTCTACATCTGTTGTCCCTAGTGGTCCATAAGTACTGTGTAGAAAGGCAGTTCATGCAAAATTGTATTCAACCTGAACTCAGTGAGAAATAAGTAGGGTTTGTAGCTACAGGGCAGTCAATTTCATGCCCCCCTAAGGATATAAATTTAGATCAAAGTCAAGAGCTTAGTTTTCCAAACCTTTCAAATTTTTTGCCAGCTTGAGCTGCAAAACATTTCTCATGAGACATAATTACCTTACTTCTTTATTATGTCCTGCTGAAATAATAGGCTCTTAATTGTAGCAGGCAAAGGAATGGGAAAAAGTTACATCTCTTTGTCTTGAACAGAGACTGCTATGTCTGGTGAGTAAACAAAGGCCCTTATCAAGCAGAAAATTTAAGCAGTGGTTTTATCATTAGTAGGAGTAACAGGAGTAACTGTTTGGTCAGCTTGTATGTATTCATACAGAAAATCAATAATTTTTATCTGGATTAAGTAACATGTTCTATATTCTTGGTCAGAATCATTTTATGTCTTGCATAGCATTTAAAGAACTAGGATAGGGTCCTTCCCCCTAGTTTTCATTACTGTGCATGATTAAAGAGAAGACATCAATAATAAATCCAAAAATTTGTTCCACTTCTGTGTATAGTTAAATTTCTACCTCTGGTTCTTGCACAACATCTAGACAATCCCCAGAATAACTGCTATGCCATATTGCAGATTTCCTAGATTGGTTTTAGATACCTTAAAATCTTCTTGATTAAAAACGTACTTTTGTTTTATGAGGACCAAAGAATAAAACTCCTGTAGTAGAAGTAATCTCCTTTTAAATACAAATCTGAGAATAAAGTTTGTAGTGTAATATTTCCATGCTCTTTGCTACATCGTATTGCCATAAATGAAGGTTTTTTTACTAACCATTCACAACCTTTTCAAGAGAAACAACCCATTCCTTTGTGTCTCTGGCAATATGTGCAAAATATACTTTCATTTTGAAGAGTTCTAAAAATATTTGCATCCCAACCACATTTCTTTTACTGATTTTATGGACTTCAACTTCCAGAATTCCCTAGCCATCCATCCACACATCTTCAAGTTACCAAGTGAGAAACACTGCTCTGGAGCCTCAGCAGTCCAAATCAAGAAGTCAAAGTAGCATTCAAAATAAGATAACCAAGAAAAGGGATCTGGCAGCAGCAGTTTGAGGCTGGTTCTTCTATTCCCATCCCAGCAGTCTCGATAAGCCTTGCAGCCTCAGCTGCGGGCAACATCTTACTTATGTAGATTTTGTCTCCTTCTTTTCCTCTGAGGGTTTTTTCCAGATTTGGCCCTAAAGTAGACTTGTTTAATTCACAACTCCATATCTGAAACACCATGGAAACATGGTTCAGAAAGTCCAAATACTTTTTCTGGTGTGGTTTAGCAAGCATAGTAATAAGGCAACTTTCCACTTGAACAAGTTAATATAAAATCAAGACAAATTAAAAATTCAGGGACCCAATAGTACTATTGAGCAAGGCCAAAACATATTTCCTCTTCTTGAGATTTTCATTTCTAAATATTATTCAGATCCCGAGGAGACATCTATGGTGCTTGTTGGGTTATGACTGATTAATAATTGGCCTTGTGTCTTCTGAATTTTTACTGCACATGTAAGTTAATAAGCCAGGGGTAGGTAACTTACATTAATTTGAATTGCACTGGGTGTCACATGGCTTACTGAGAGGTGAGCTGCTGAAAAATGGGCAGAAGCATTTTTCTTTAAATATTTTATTCTTATTCTTTATTTTTTATGACACTTAAACATGCTCAAACATTTTGCCATCTTCCTTGTTGGGTTCTAGGGACACCAAAAAGATGCAGGCACTTCTTATATATTTGATTTGATCCTCAATTATTCTGTTCAAATAATATGACTAGATATGTCAATACACCGAGGTGATAAACACCTTGTATTTCAGTTTTGGAATTTGTAAATGTCATTAAAAGATCCTTTTCTACTGTTGTTTCCATTTCTCATCTAAACTTTAAAGTTAAACAATTTAATATTGCTAAGCAATTGCTAACTAATCTGGTTATGAATGACAACAGAATCTGTGGACTAAATAATACCATTTCAGTAAATTTTACCATAGCCTTGAAATTTGAATTTGAAATTTAAAATAAACATTCAAATCGGTGTGAAATACTGGCTTCTAAGATTTAATGTGGACTTTTAACAGGTCGTGAAGTTAAAAAAAATTATAGGAAATGTTTATGAAGAATCTGATTTTTCTATTAAGTACTACAGCTTGGAAGTATTGCCGTTGAGGCTTTAGGGCATAATAATATCAAGATATTTCATCAAGCAAATGGAAAATCAAACTCAGTCTGAATTGTTTTAATTGTCTTTTCAACTTGAGTTAAGCAGTCATTTTTCCTAAAGCTGACAGACTGGAAGGACCCCAAGGCCAATAATGGAGTAGTAAGTCATGCTTTTGATTAAAAGAGGAGATGGCATTATTGATTAATCTACAGACACATATGGCTAAAGTTTCAAACCAGAAATAACAAATCAGGCTTCTTTCAGATTAGTATACGTGAACTGCTTTGCAAATGTACTCATAAATAGCTTATCTTTTTTAACCGTGAATACTTCTTTAGAGTCATGAGAGTCAACTGTCATTTAGAACAAAACCCGCAAGGCAGCAACCACATAGTTCAAGATTATGGGAAAAGAACAAAATCTAATCTAGTAAAGGTCTAGTGCAGGAGTGTCCAAACTTGGGAACTTTAAGACTTGTGGACTTCAACTCCCAGAATTCCCCAGCCAGCCATGCTGGCTGGGGAATTCTGGGAGTTGAAGTCCACAAGTCTTAAAGTTCCCAAGTTTGGACACCCCTGATCTAGTGGGATGAACTATATGTGAACTCTGTAGCATATAAATTACATTTTTAAAAAAGTTTAGGATAGTTGAACTGGGTCTAATATATGACATTTTTTCTGTCCCTGTTCCTGAATCTCAAAAAATGTACACAGGTTGTATGCCAGTAGAAACAGGTATTGTGGGTGTGGTATGTGTTGCAGAGAAATAGGGATTTCAAAAATGAGGGCAAAATGTAAAGCCACCCTATATGCTGAGTTATCTTCCTGCAGTAGGACAGAAAAAGGACAGCTGCATGCATGAATCATGAATAAAGTATTCTAAAAAAGAAAAGAAAACACTGTTATTGGCAAAATATGTCCCTTATTGAGCATAACATTCTGTTACACAACACTGGTGGCCTAAAAAGCTTATTCTCTGTGAACTTCAGATAACTGAGATGACCTTAGCTCAAAGGCACTTGTTCATTGTGGTGCTTTTCAATGCTGATAAAGGCTTAATAAGATCTCTCTATAAATTGAAAGATGGGTTATAAATTCCATATAATTTAAAAAATGATTTTTTCAATAATTAAGTCCTGGATAATTTATAGCCTGTAACAAGAGTTTTGTGTTGTGTTTAAACAATCTGGCAAGATATTGTGCGCTATTAGTTGTCATCATTCCCATTACATGTATGAACTGATCATAGATCACGTTTTAGTAAAAAATAATTACCAGGATGGGAAAGTTAGTGTATGTGTCTCCAGCTAATAAAATATATAAATGCTAAATTAGGAACAGAATCAGCACTATGGACAGTGCTTTGAAGTAATATAGTCTAGAGCAGTGTTTCTCAAACTTGGTGACTTTAAGTCCTGTGGACTTCAACTCCCAGAATCCCCCAGCCAGCACAGCAGGGATTCTGGGAGTTGAAGTCCACAGGACTTAAAGTCACCAAGTTTGAGAAACACTGGTCTAGAGGTTATACTCAACTTGTCCATATGTCTTGATGTGAACAGTGTTGGTTACAAAGAAAAGATTTTACAATGAATAATGCAAATCAGTTTGAAAAGACATTGTTCATGAAGTACAGAATTGCATCTCTATGCTTTCAGCTCATGTATGGAGCATTCCTATGACTTGGTAAGCATTAAAGGAAATTGTAAGGTGCATGTATTCTATTGGTACTCTCAATATTGTTAAATAGATAAACATACTAAATTATATCTCATTGATCAAATATTAAGTGCAAGATACTTTCTTTCTTGTTTTTCTTCCAGCACTGCTCTTTTAAAAATCAAAACAATATTTGAACGGTATTGGTGAAAGACCAAACATTAAAGGAGATACTTTGAGTGCAAGCAATTCAAATCATTTGTCATTAACAGTTGAAATAATAATTCAGCAAGGGAGATCTGGAGATAAGGCTAGTTAGAAGAGATTGTATTGGTCTAGATGGAGAAGCGTTTTGATTTAGGTAGTAATAAGATTTCTGTGTCATTACTGGAACCCAAACCTGATTTATCTTTCCTTCTGATGAAACAACATGTTCATTGGAAAAGAATAGATAGAGGGATAAAGGGAGACAATGTTTTCTATCTAGAGCCACACTTTAAAAAAATAACTTCCAAGGGCAGCAACAGCCAAGATGGAAATATGATGAGAGATGACTCAACATCTTGGTATTAGAGGTAGTGGATTTAAAAAAAAACAGATGAAGCTTAATATATTTACAGACTTTTATTTTTCATTCTCTTAAAAAAAAGAAAAATTCTCTAATAAGCTTTGGTGGAAAGATCCAAAGGCTACAAAAAGACTTTATGGGCTGAATTAATTAATTGGTTTCAGGTTGCCTTATGTCTGCTGTATTGGGAAAGTCTCTATTTTTTACATTCTTATTAGGACTGGTTTGTATATATGTATTATACAAATACCATTTGACCCACACATGGTGGTTCTTTCCAAACCATTAATGGATGACCAGCAGCAAGTTGGATGGACGGATTTACGGTGGTAACGGCTGCTAAGAGTTAACTCAATACTAAAAGTTAAGTTAACTTGCTATCACATAATCAATGCTATATATAATAGATAACTTGTTTCCTATTCAATCTTGTCCAATTCTCAGAGACTGCCTGGATATGTTTCTGCAGTTCCTTGCAGTTTGCTTGGCAAGATTCTTCAGAAGTGGTTTGCCAATGCCTCTTTCTCGGGGATGAGAGAAAGTGACTGGCCCAAGTCACATAACTGACTTTGTGCCCAAGGTGGGACTGTAACTCACGGTCTCCCAGTTTCTAGCCTGATCCATTAATCACTACACCAAACTGGCTTTCATAATAGATAACGGGTCATATGGGAATGTGTGGGATTGGTGAAGAGATGTATCATTCTAGGCATAGTGCTAACATTTGAATGGATCCTTTACAAGTAAAGTCAATTTGATAGTGAAATGTTTTCACTCAAAACCTAAGACCATGATTATGTATACTATAATAAACCATGTCCTATAATTAATAAGATGGGGCAAAAACTTTTATAAAGCTGCCCTAATATTTTTCCTAACTCTGGGAACAATCACAATTAAGACTGTATTTTGTTTTGAGAAAGGTATGTAAATGATTGCACTGCAATGACCAGAGACAATGTTGCTCCAGCCAAAATACAGTTCTATGAATACTATTAAAAGCCAAAGAAATCTTGTCAGTCTTTCTCTTAACATATTGTACTTTTATATAAGTGCAATAAGAAAGAAGACAATCCTCTTGAATTCAGCAGTATTCATATGTAAGTTGTGAATAAGAATAAATTCCTTGTTTCCCCTGTTATAATCAAATCCAAGTTGCACTATCACATAGCATTTCAAAATGCAGATCAAAATAGTGATTTATTTTAAATAGTTCATGGCGTCCTAATAAACAGAAATTTGTGCAAAAAACATTGAACAACACTGAATGACATAGTAGAAGAAAAGTGGCATTTATACAAAGGACATTCTAGCCCTTCACAGATGAAATATGGATGTGAAGTGAAGAATACTTGAAGAACAAGTAGCAAATGTGGCTAGGAGAGTCTTTGTCCAATGTCATGTTGTGTACCAGTTGCACTCTTTCCTGGATGAAGAGTCTCTGCATTCAGTGACTTAAGCCCTGGTCATCTCACACTTGGACTATTGCAACACAATCTACCTAGGGCTATTTTTGAAGACTTTTTGGAAGCTATAGCTGGTGCAGAATGCAGCCAAGAGAACAGTTCTTGGGGTCTTTTCTGATCTTTAAAAGATTAAAGTTCCCCTGCTTCCAGTTTACTTGTAATGATGATTGTAGACTTCCAGCAGTACAATAGACCAGTGTTTCCCAACCTTGGCGACTTTAAGTCCTGTGGACTTCAACTCCCAGAATTCCCCAACCAGCTATGCTGGGAGTTGAAGTCCACAGGACTTAAAGTCGCCAAGGTTGGGAAACACTGCAATAGCCTGCTCTATTGCTGAAAATGACCAAGATGTGCCCAGACTCTTTATAATTTTGTTGCAATCTGTGAGAAGTTATTAGAGAAATCTCTAATTTCTGTTTGATTTAAAGAAAAAGATTACTTCTCAATTTTCTCTCAAAAAACCTAGTACATAAAGTTAGTTTATGCAAGGCCATTGATTACCTTTTAGCTCATTTTGGCTATAGAAGTCCTCTTATTTAAAAAAACAACAGTTAAAATATAATTACTTTAGATTCCAAATACGAATCAGAAACTGATAAAGGGTTATTTTTAAAAGGAAATAGTTGACATATGCGGTGTTGACCCAGCCTTTTCAATAATTTTACATTTTTCCTTACTTTTAAATCTATAACAAAGTCAATTCAGCTGTAATAGGTTACAGAAGAGGAACGGAATACTTTTTAAAAAAAAAGTAGCCATTGAAACAAGTATCCAATTTAGTTCTCAGAAATGTGGCTAAGTAAGAGAGGTTATGAATGCATTTTACGCTGTTGAGAACGGGGAAAAAAAGATCCTATTTCTAAAGACTACCATCTTTGCAAGACAGAATTTGAAGTAGAGATTCATTTATCAATTTCCAGGCCCTTTATAGGTTAAAATAAATGACATTCTTAGAATGTTTCTCATTCTAAGACATCTCATTTCTGGCTTAGAAATGAGATGTCAGCCAATGTGTCTCCTTCAGAAGAGACACTATGCCCTTTAAAATTTGAGAAGAAGCATTTTGCAACATTTTAATTTCCAAACTTTATTTGAAAGAGATGCATATTGAAAACATCATGTAAATCACTAAGGAAAAAAATGACAACTGCTAGGTGAGTCCACATGTGAGTAAATCCGATATGACAGTCTGCTGTGTTTGCAACTTGATGTTGAAGAGCACTTCAGCGTCCAGAGCAATAACTTCAGATACTGAAGGAGAATAAGTCCTGCACAATAGACAGATGATTTCATCCAACTTCCTGTACAAAATGGATTATCATTCACTTCAACAGTTACATCCTTGTTTTTCAGAGATATTTCTTATGTCAATATCTTCTTTTCCCCCCTTGGTAAAATGCTGGAAAACGTCTAGAGGAGTCTAGAAAACTATCTTCAGGAAGGAATGCATTTAAAATATTGCTAGAAATGCCTAGTCAGCTATGAAGCTGGAGAATTCAAATGTATGTGATTTGTGCTTCCTTGGAGATTTGTATTCTTGGAGTCAGCATGGCTTGGACATGGTTGTTGAAAGCAATCTGACATGGAAATTGCTAAGAGATGGAGTCAATTAAAGGGCAGTTTTACAATGTCAGCTTGATACTGCTGCTTTTACTAACTTGGTGAAAAGTTTGAGCTTTAATGTATTCTAGGAGTGCCTTACCAATTTTGTTGTGATTTGGCTTCCTCTGTAATGCTTCCATTAAAAAAAAGCAGCACAATTACTTTATTTTTCCTACCAAACCATTTATTGAGATAAGTTTAGACTAAATGGCTACAGGCAAATAGGCATGTGAAAAACAGTGAAGGTAGCTTGATTTACATTAACGAAACCATGGTTTTTAAGACACAAGAGGCAATAGTTATGCTTCATTCAGCATTAGTTATGCTTGTTCTGGATAGCTTGTCCACAGTCTAGGGTTCTGCATTTAAGAAAGGAGATAGACTTTTTATGGTAATCCAATGGCTTGGATCCACACTTGACTTTTTGCAAATTTGTCTTTGTTTCCCTCTTCCCACTTCACGTTCTAGAACAGGACTATCAAACAGTTTAGTGAAAATAGGGGAGAAAATGTCACAATATATCATGTGACAATGCCATGACAATGTGAGTTTGATACCCCTGTTCTAGAAGGTTTTCAGATATTGAGAAAATAGGCAAAAAATTCCCAGTTTCCATGATGAAAAGTTCTGTGAACTGTGTTTATTTTTGATGTTAAGACATATCTTGTAGTGTAGGTAGTATAGTAAAAGTTATCCTTCAGTAGTGAACGCTGTTGCTCCTATACATCTACAGTATTATGGATCACTCCAATATAGATGATTCTGAGCAGTATACGAGAGTACACAATACAAAGTGAATTTGTCTAACCTTTAAAAAAAACGTTTACTGTGTGTAAAGGTTAAGCTAAATTCCACCCACTGTTTCAGCAGCACCAGCATATTTTCAGTTATATTTGTCCAGATGAGGGGATTATTAAAAGTTCTTCCAGGTTTAAGGAATTCCTTAGTACAAGATTGGAACAGTAGGAATGCCCTGCTCTGTTCATTCATAGTGGTAGAGATAAATAAGACACATAATAAAAGTACATGCTATGCATGTCTGTCTGCCCACCTACCTACCTACCTACTTACCTACACACACACACACACACACACCACTTACAAAAATGTGTGTGTGCCTGTGTGTATTTGTTAGTAGTTTGAGCAATATCATTTAAGTACTGAGTGCTTCACAAAATGCTATTCATCATTTATTGACTATATCACAATTGACTGGCTACACATATGCTACGCCTAAAGCATAATATGCATTATACTATTGAAGCCCCAACAGAACTCAGCAAAGCTTGACAGAATTTTTCAATAAGGCATTGAACCTTTGGACCCATTGGGCACATAATACAGTATGTGTGTGTGTATATATATATTCTTGTCCAAAAGGACAACAATGGCTGCAGGCCAAATTAACATAAGATTCTTTTGTTATAGGCTGCAGTAGTAAAAGGTTACTTTTTTAAAAAAAAATAATCATCTTAACATTTTAATATCTTCAGGTTGCAAAAATCCAGATGGCCCTGCATGGTAGAAAAGAGTTAACGTTTTTCTATGTTGTTATATTGCCGTGTATTGGTAATTTTCATAACTTATAACTCCAGAAAGGGGCTTTCGAATGCAGGGAGAGATTGCTTGTCAGAAGCCAGAAATCCCATTAAATATGGCAAAGTCCTTTAAGGCACTGTTTCTCCATGTCAGCAGCTTTAAGAAGCTTGGACTTCAACTCCTAGCTCAGGGGTCAACCTTAAACACTCAAAGAGCCATTTGGACCCATTTCCCACAGAAAAGAAAACACAAAACTTTTCCTGGGCCTATTTCCTGAGCGGCCACAAAACTAGTATATGTAGTCAAATTAAATATTCTGTTTACTTCTGAAACTTTACTTTTCTTGGATTTAACCATGATTGGCCTACCGGGAGTTGAAAAGCTCAGTAAATCATGTGCCAGCGGGTGTCGCACATTGGTGGTTGTGATGCATGTTTTGATCAACAGGGAGCCGCAGCAGAGGGATGAAAGAGCCACTTGCTCCTCCAAAGCTACAGGTTGCTGATCCTTGCCCTAACTAAAGAATTCTGGGAGTTGAAGTCCATGGATCTTAAAGTTGTTGAACTTGTTAATTCATATCTGAAGCTGCACTGAGTTCAGATGCTGGAAGAGACAAAATAAAATTTGTGTCTATGTGTACTTTAATATTAGAGGATGTTTATTATAAAATAAAACTTTTAGAATATAATTCATTGACCCAACATGATTTTTGTTAATAGATGAGAATAATTAAACCATGCAAAAAAAAAAAAAAGGTTAGAAGGTCTGCATGTGTGGTTTTCTATGCTGTTGCTTTTTTCTTCTACATTTGATAAATGTCTTACAGATTTCCTTGGTAACACAGTTGTCTTCAGTGGTTGCTAAGGAACTAGGTTTTACCGCACAAAGGATTGCAAGGTTGCTCCTGCTACCCAATGGTTTGATTCTTGGCACTATCAAATTAATGGAAGATTTTAATATTACTCAACTGCCCCAATTAAACAAATATATCCAAAAAACTATATTCAAATAACAATTACACCCCTACAAATTTCAAGTATAAAAATTGTCAAAATGAAACTCTACCAAATTGATTAATTTCATAGAAGGTTTCCACAGTGGACTGAAATGCTGTATGCGGTATAACAGGGCAGAATAGGGAGGATGTATGAGATAATCTAATTTCTCAGAGAAAAATTATATATAGAATGTTTTTTTTTGAATCGTGGTCTATAGCTTCTAGCATGGAATAACACTTGTTCATTCTAGTGCACAGGTGTCAAACTCATGTCGTCACGTCATCACGTGATATATCTGGACTTTGCCCCCCTTTGCTAAACCTGGGGTGTGGGTGGCCCCGTGATGCATCCGGCCTGTGGCCCATGAATTTGACATCCCTGCTCTAGTGGTAAAGGAATTGTAGTATGGAAGCTTGCTGGGTGACTGGCCAGTCACATATTCAGCTCTATGAAGACGGCAACAGCAAACTACTTCTGAAAAAGTTGCCTAGCAGTCTGAATGCCCTTGAAGTTGCTAAGAGTCAAATTTGACTCAAAGGCAAAAGCGAGCCAATTTGGTCTAATGGTTAAGATGCTAGACAAGGAGCAGAGAAGTTCTGTTTCTGCTTTAGGCAGGAAACCAACTGCATGACCTTGGACACTCACACATTCTAGTTATAGGAAGAAGCAATGACAAACTATTTCTGAAAATATTGCTGAGAAAATTCTTTTGTTTTTAATATAATTTTTTTATTTTTGAATAAACACAGACAAAACACAACAAACACCACAAAAATATCTTCCATTACAAATTGTAAAAAGTGTGTCAATAGGTTACAAAGAGCTTTCGTGCATCCCTTCCACAGTCATCACCTACAATTCATATCAAATTATATATTTACATATATTACTATCATCATACCTCAATCTTCATAATTATTTTTACATCCCTTTATATAAAATATTCCAAAATTTAAAGCAAAACCACATGATGGCATTCCGTTATCTATTTTCAATATCATCCAGCAACATTACATCTTTATAACACTTTCTGAATAAAAATTAATTATGTTTAATAACAAAGTTTCTAAACCTCCTTTCTTAATCACTGTTTACAATTTATATCTAATTTCCCTTATGTCATGCTCTAATTTTAACTAAATTTGACTAATATTTTGTTATTAGTTTTCATATCTCAACCTGTGTCTTTCCAGTAATAGTGAAGTCTTATGTCTTTTGCCATTTGTGGATTAGTCTTCGGGTTATTTCTTTAATCAAATTTGTGTGGACTTCTCTTCGCAACTTGTTGCTTTTTACATATCTTGTAAAATCTCGAGACCCTTCGTCAGCTTCCTTAATCAGCTTATCTTTGGTTATCAATAGTGCTTTTTTTCAAAGTTTCTTTCCTTGAATCCATCAATTCTTCTCTTTTTTCTTCTTCTATACCTTGAAATCTGGGGTAGAACTCCTTTCCATCTATCTTCCCTTTCCATGTTCCACTCTTTCCATCTCCAACCACACTCAGTACACTGTCAGTATCCACAATACTGGGTGCTGTCGGCCAGACAGTGTTGGCTGGTGACCCCCATGGGGAGAGCCTTCTCTGTGGGAGTGCCTTCCCTCTGGAATGAGCTGCCCCTGGAGCTTCGCATAATCCCTGACCTCCGGTCCTTCCGACGTGCCCTAAAAAGTTGGCTTTTCCAGCAAGCTGGCCTGGCCTATTAATTTTATTTAATTTTTAAAATGTGAGTGTTATATAAATTGGATTTGTTTTTTGGACTGTTTCTAATTTCCTTTTAACTTTTGTACTATGTGTTTTTTAATGCTGTACGCCACCCTGAGTCCTTGGGAGAAGGGCGGCATATAAATCTAATAAATCCAATCCAATCCAAATCCACAATTATCTTGCCAATTCTAGTTTCAAAACAAGGTTTTGTTTTCACTTCTCTCCAGCAGCCAAAGAAGCATCCAAAGAGCACCTGCATAAACAACCCATTCTCTTCTCCTTATCTCTTCTGTAAGCAAGCTGAAGCCTTTGAAATGCAAAGTCAAAATGTTCAAAGAGAAAAAAAAGAAAGCAATATTTCCAGGACTCAACCTCCAACCTCCAAATGACAGTGCAACTTCTTTTTCCTCTGATATTACTATCCTCTTTATATTCCTTTTATATCTCCTTTTACTCCAGGCTTAAAAGAAACAAAATTCTTAAATGGAGCAAAATAAAGAGAAAAAACCCCTCCAAACCAATATTATAAAAATTAAAAAAAAAGATTTAATCCATAGGTAAAAAAAGAAATAGAAGAAGAAAAACCAATGCTTTCACTTTAAAAAGTAGGAAATATTTGCAAAACTTCCATCCATTAAAAAAGGATAACACACGGTCCAATATAGCTTAATTTTGCCACTTATTTTTTTTCTTTGCAAGTTTAATTTAGCTTTGATTTTTTTGGGGGTAGTCTCTTTTATAACAATAAAATTTCCTCACCAGATGGACACACTTTCTTTTTCTGCTTTCTTCCCGTTGCGGAGCTGTACCCAACTTCAGCAGCTTTTGGCTGCGCTTTTGTCGCCAGCAAGAAGAGATCCTCTTGGATCAATCAGGGACTTTGCGATGTCCCTGAGATCAACAAGACGTACTCTTCCCTGTCATTGTCTCTTCGGGATGGTTTAGGTCCAAAAGGACCGCCAAGCGGCAAAAAAAAAAAAAAAAAGAATCGACTGCGATCTCGGAGCTCCGAGATCGCATGTCATACCGTTGTGATGTCAGCTCCTGTTCTCTGAGAAAATTCTATAGACTTGTGAAAATAGTTGCCAGGAGTAAAATTTGATTAAAAATGTAAAATGTTTAGAACATTTTTGACAGGGTATAAGCCTATTTTTTGCTATTTGCTTGGTAAATCAACATTGAGGAGCTTTGACTGCTACATCTCAAGGAGCCATTGGCTGGATTTCTATAAGATAGTAATGTGTGCTGGGGATTGTGTTGTTTGCAGCCTGAGATGAAATTGACAGTTGTAAAATATGTGAATCCTGGATTTAAAATCAATATTTAACTTACTCAAGTGAGACCTAGGTTACACTGAGATCAGATATAATGCTTTTTTGGAATATAATAATGATTACTAGGAATCAATTCTAATATAGCTTTAGTTCATTGAAATTATGCTTCATAATCAAATCAATATTACTTTCTAGAACGTTCCATGGGAAAACTATAAACTTATAATGATGCCTACACATATGATTGTTATTACACAATTAAAATTACATCCATTTATAATTTATAATCTATTACAGCTAAATTGACTTTGTTATGGTAGGTTAGATTTAAAAGTAAGGACAAATGTAAAATTATTGAAAAGACTGGGTCAGTGTTGCATATGTCAACTACCCTGTTTCCCTTAAAATAAGACCTCCCCAGATAATAAGCCCAATAAGGCTTTTGAGTGCATGCACTAAAATAAGCCCTCCCCCCAAAATAAGCTTTCCCCAAAAATATTGCAACACAGCAGTAGCCTTGAGGTGACTATGCTTGCTGCCTCCTGCACCTCAAAAATAATAAGACCTTCCCAGAAATAAGGCCAAGTGATTATTTTGGGGTCAAAAGAAAATATGACCCTGTCTTATTTTTTTGGGGAAACACAGTATTTCCTTTTAAAAATAACCATTTATCAGTCTCTGTTTAGTATTTGAAATCTAAAGTAAATTTTAGAAGGTGGTGATGGTAACACACTTGTCTATTGTGGCCAACAAAACAAAATGGAGAGATCTATGTGGTCACCTGAAACTGATTTTGACTCGAGGAAGTCTATATTAACACAAATACCTTATTTTGTGTTTTCTAGGCCTTGTCTGTTTTAATATTTGCTATGATTTGGAGTAGGGAGAGAGCTAGTGCAGTTTGACTCCATCAATAAGGAATAATTTGTATGATCAGACCATTTTATAGCTCTCTCTTGGTGTGTAGATGCTTAACACTTTACATATGCAGCCTCATTACACTGTTCCAACGAAGTTGAAGAAGCTATTTTGAATGTGACTCCCTTGGTATGAAATACTGACATCAAGCTAGCCTCTGAGGAAGAGTAAATCTTTCAGTATACAAATACATTTGCCTTAATTTTCTATTATCTGTATTGATATTTTGCAACGATGTCTTTATAACACAAATAAGTTTTGACAGTTATGCTTCAGACTATGATTGCTTGACAATAGCCCAGTTAGCACTGAAACGAAGACTTTCAGGAGATGAATATGACAGCTCTTTTGTAGCAAAACCAAAGAAATTGGGAATAAATATCAAAATTTAGTGAAACTTCAGCTTGTTCTTGAGCATTCTGCCATCTTTGATTCAGCTGATTATCTTTTCTTCCTCAAACATCTGAACAAGATATAGGAAAAAGCCAACTCTAAAGAAGAATATCATTTAAACCTGCCTTGATTTTTTCAACATCTCAGATAAATAAAAGAAAATAAAAATGTCTGTTCTAGAAAACAAGAAAGCTTCATTAAAAAGCTTCTGTTGGCTAGGAATCTTTGATTTGGGCTTCTTAAAATTGGCCCTACAATAAGCTAGAGGATAAAACACATGTTAATAACATATTGTGAAATTTGGATCTTATATGTATCAAATATATTAAAATAAAAAGATCATCATATATCTGATATACAGTACATGAGATCCAGATCCCAGTTTCTGAATTTTGAACTGCCCCATTCCCTCCCTCACAGCCATGCCAATGGAAGCTAATTTTTGTTTGTTTATTGTGTGAGGCTGGGAGTAAAGAACCTCTTTTAAAAGTAAGAGACACAATTCCAAAGCAGTGAAAGTCCAGGTAAGAATTGGAAGCCCACACATGCCTCCTTTAATTAAAAGATGTTTAGAAGAGTAAGTTGTATGCTTCATCTTGAATGTAGTGCACACAGTGACTCTTGATTACAACAATATTTTATTGCCTTAGTGTCCTAGTCTTGTAAGTTTGTTTTCTCTGAGGCATTGCTGGAAACTCTTCTAAATTGCCCTCTAACTTTGTTGCAGTATTGTAGTAGATCAAGCAAGCATGCCTTAATTGATCTTGAAGTGAGGGCAAGGAAGAAAAAGTGTTTCACTTTAATTTAGCTTAGCATCTATTTTTAGACAAGTGTTTAGAAAATTAAATCCCTTTTCATCTGTCTCTTCACCTCTCCCCAATTGTAGTTAACGTCTAAATTATAAATCTAGATTCCTGATTTTGAATTTCTTCATAACTGCTAGTTTGAGCTTTGTTAATTTCCAAAACTTGTAATTCTTGGTTTTAGGAATTGGGAATCTTTAAATAGTTGAAATATTAAGTGACTTACTGGACTGTGGTGCTTTTGTTTGTTTGTTTGTTTCATTACAAAGAAGGAAATATGCAAGGATCTTTTGTATTATGCCATTCCATTAATTAAGTTTGATACCCCTGCACTAAGTGATCTAGTCACATAATGTTGCACTTTACAACTTTATCACTTCGTATCGGAAATTCTGGTCCCAATTACTGTCATTAACTAACTCTTCCTACTGTTACGAACTTTATCTTTCCAAATGAACGAAAATAATCCAGTGCCAGAAGTGATGCTTTGCATACCAATATTCACATCTCCGTGTTGAGCACTGGCATTTTCGGTTTAAATAAAAAGGATTAGGCTGTGACCTGAGGCACTGGAGTTACCAACAGTCCAAATAGACAATACTTGGTTATGCTTAATTACTGATATAAGGCAAGTTAGAATTTTAAACCAAAAGTAATAGTCTAGTTATTACTTCATAAGCAAATTTGTCTTCATAGATTTAATTTTTATTGAAGTATTTCAGTATGCTTACTAAATAAAATGAAGTTTTCTGGAAATGATTTAAGCAGTATTACTCAGAAGAAGAAGATAAATTTCCATGAATTCTTTCCTATTCCTGAATATTTCTATTCACTTTATTTAATTGTCAGCACAGCCATTATCTTTACTTTGGTTTTTGATCTTGTGAATGGACAGAAGAAAATCAATATAACTCAAAATTGCCATTAAGAATGTCTAATCTGTTTTGTCTTATGGAAAAAAAACACAACAGGATGAATTGATGAAGTGCCGCACTGGATTTCCCAATATATGTTCAAACAACATGACAGAAAAATGTAGGTGTTTCCTAAGTTCATTTTCATGAAAAATGAGCTAAGTTCAACTGTTGCTATAATTACAGTTTTAATTCACAAATATATTCTTTCAGATGATGAAATGGCAAGCAGTTGTCACAAAATTAATAGCTGACCTTTATGAGCTTATTTGCATTGGGAAGAGCTTTAGTTCTATAAAAAGCAACTTCTCCCTTCTGTGTAAACAGTTCCCTAATTAAAGGTTTTAATTATGCAGATTCAGAGAGATTTGAATTGAAACAGGGCTTGCATTTTAACTAGTTTTAAAAATTTACCAGCAGGCTTGAATATACGGATGAATCAGAGGGAACGCTAAATGCAGATGTGTTTGATTAATTTCAGATTAAAGGTACCTGGCAAAAAGCAATGTTACAAGGGGCAGCTTTTTACTTACAATGGTCAATGATGGTCTAGTCTAAAACGGTTGACTATGATAATGTCTCTTCAAACTCACTCCAAAGTTTGTGCTGACTAATAAACACTGTAACACTCAGAGCAAGTAAATTAATTTGTAACCTTAGCAGCACATTTATTAAATATGTCTCAAATAAAAAATTTAAAGCATGTAAATGCTAATAGAAAAGTAGTCTATGGTCTATTGGTATCTAGTTAAATCAAATTACTTATCACCAACATATGGTCAGACACAATACAAGATCTAGTAATAGGATTGTTACATCCACGTGTATAATCATATGGAAAACAAATGTGGATAACATCAAAAATAAATGACATTTTGGATAAAATAAAATATTGTAATTTAATAGATGGTGCACAGATAAATATCCCAGGTGGTACAGCATTCAGCAAATGGGATAATATTTTTGAATCCTTTTCTGAAAGAATGAAGCGGTAAATAAAACTTATTCCTTGCCTGAAAATTTATCCAAGGACAGATAAATGAAGTTCTATGTACATAGAATCATTGTAGACAGACAGCAAAGAAGCATATGACTTAAAGTTACTGGGCCATCACTACATATTCAGAGAGACATAGGGGTAACCATCTGTTGTCCCCAATTTGGGTCTGAGCCTGGTGTCAAAGCCAATGATGGACGCCAGACACAAGGTGCAGGTTTTCTGATTGCTTTTTATTGGAGTACTCCAAGGAAAAGGGTTCCTGGTCAAAAGGCCAAGAACCAAGAACAAAGGGTTAAGTGAGCTTTATACATTTGCACTAAAGGAGAAGGCAGGACAAGGTGAGATAACAAGAAATATCATCTAATAAACATTTTAGTAATAATACTAATAATACGACCAATTTGTTCTATTGGTCTATAGCTGTCCCATTCCTAAGCCTTGGCTAATGAATGCCCAAGGAGTTTATCTAATACACATTTCATTTGCTGCAGACCTTCTCTATTCCTAACTTTTGGTTGAGGTCTGCAAGTTGTCTAATTCTTGTTACTTTTTATCAGCTTTCTAGCTACCCATAATTGCTACAAGCTTTACCCATGCATATTTCCTGTTGATAAGCCTTCTTTGTTCTTGCCAGACAGACAGAAAGACACCCCCCCATTACAGTCTTCCTGATTTATTTTCAAGTGCGTGCCATGACCTTTTTTTAACTACCAGTTCTGTGGGTGTGGCTTGGTGGGCATGGCATGGCTTGGTGGGCATGGCAGGGGAAGGATACTATAAAATCCCAATTTCCTCTGGATCAGCTGGGACTCGGGAGGCAGAGAATAGATGGGGGGCGGAGCCAGTCAGAGGTGGTATTTACCTGTTCTCCAAACTACTCAAAATTTCTGCTACCGGTTCTCCAGAACTGGTCAGAACCTGCTGAATGCCACCTCTGGTACCCGTTAATACGTATTTTGAATGAATTCATTCTTTTACCCATGCTTTTCCTGCTAAACAATTGGCAAATGTTCAAATGCTTCACACTCTTTCTCCAAATGTATCTTGTGTATTATGTAGCTGTAACCCAATATTTCAATAATTGTTAGGTCAGTCCTAAGCACTTTGTTCTAAAATATTCCAGGCTTATTAAGGGTTTTCTTTTGCATACTTTTGCGGTGAGATTGGAGCCAACACTCCAGAAAATAGGCGTAAGATAAAGAAGGATCTTGACAAAAGTGAAGATTGGGCACAATCTAATAAAACGAAATTCAGTGGTGAAAAAAGTAAGGTTCTATTTTTACTGTAGGCAAGAAAAATGAAATGCACAGGTACAGTATAGGTGGTACCTTGCTCAATAGTAGTAACTGTGAGAGGGATCTTGGAGTCCTAGTGGACAACCATTTAAATAGGAGCCAGCAGTGTGCAGCAGCTGCCAAAAAAAGCCAACACAGTTCTAGCCTACATAAACAGAGGGATAGAATCAAGATCACGTAAAATGTTAATACCACTTTATAATGCCTTGGTAAGGCCACACTTGGCGTACTGAATTCAGTTTTGGTCGCCACGATGTAGAAAAGATGTGGAGACTCTAGAAAGAGTGCAGGGAAGAGCAACAAAGATGATTAGGGGACTGGAGACTAAAACATATGAAGAATGATTGCAGGAACTGGGTATGTCTAGTTTAATAGAAAGAAGGACTAGGGGAGACATGATAGCAGTATTCCAATATCTCAGGAGTTGGCACAAAGAAGAGGGAGTCAAACTATTCTCCAGGGCACCTGAGTGTAGAACAAGAAGCAATGGGTGGAAACTAATCAAGGAGAGAAGCAACTTAGAACTGAGGAGAAATTTCCTGACAGAACAATTAATCAGTGGAACAGCTTGCCTCCAGAAGTTGTGAATGCCCCAACACTGGAAGTCTTTAAGAAGATGTGGGATAGCCGTTTGTCTGAAATGGTATAGGGCCGGGAAGGTGAACCTATGGCATGCGTGCCACAGGTGGCACTCGGAGCCATTTGTCAGGGCACGTGAGGTGTTGCCCTGTCAGTTGGCCAGCGCACATGCACGCACTGGCCAGCTGAGTTCAGCCTTTTTTAAAGCCATTTTTTGCCCTCCCCAGGCTCCAGAGGCTTTATAGGAAAAGAGCAAAAAGAGCCCCCCCTGCCCCCTCCCGGAGTGCAAAATACTGGCCCTATGGGCAAACTGAAAGTTCGGCTATGGACTTCCTGTTTGCTTGTAGGGTCATTTTTTGTCCTCCAGAGGCTTCAGGGAAGCCTCCTGAAGGTCCTATAAAGCCTCTGGAGCCTGGGGAGGGCGAAGAAAGCATGCAAAAAATGGGGGGTCATGCCTCTCATGCACACATGTGCACTGGGGGGTGTCACACATTGCATTATGGGTGCGGTACACCCACGCACAACCCCCCTGTGTTCCCCCCTTATGGCATGCGAGCCAAAAAAGGTTCACCATAGTTGGTATAGGTTTTCCTGCCTAGACAAGGGATTGGACTAGAAGACCTCCAAGGTCCCTTCCAACTCTGCTACTGTATTTGTATTAAATGGTTTTCTTTTGACAGCTCTTCCATTCTGATCATTTTTGAATAAGCAATGTGATATAGTGGACAGTTACTCTGCTTTTTATGAGATTGTTTGTGGCGATGTGTGGTTTTTGTTTTTTTCAGGCCTGACTGGTCTTCAAGCAGAGAGGTTTCGGTTCCTCCAGAGTGCGTCTTGATCTTAACAGTTCTGTGTAATGTCCATGTTAACCGTGTTTTTCACAATTGGAATGGCTTAGCTGGAAGCATTTAGAGATTTTTAAAATAATCTTCCCCTGTTTTGTCAGGGTGAATAATCTTCATTTTCAAATGTTCAGACCAAATTTTGAATAGCAGCCCAACCCATGTGAGATTACAAGTGAACAATTCTTGCTGCTCTTGCTTTTACCAGTATTTTAATAATTCATTGCTGTCAATGCCAATTTGCTTTCTGCAAATCTCATGAAGCATATTTCCCCAAGCATATTGACAGTTTCCCCTTCTTAGGTCAGAGTAAGCTTGAGTCCACATAAGCTTTTTTGACATTGGCTGAAAAACAGATTGCCAAACATATAAGTTATTAAGTTAGTCTGACGTTCTTATAAAGGTAACTGAGCATAGGTGAAGTTGATCTACTTCTTCTCAAGGGCAAATGACAGAAAATGAACATAAAAGAGCATAATATATTAACTAAGTTTCTATATAATTCAGTAGTAAGTATCTAATATAAAAGATACATAGTGTTTGGTTGATAATTGTTTTTATATGCAAAGTTAAACACTTAGTCTTAATTTTCAAAGCTTTAAATGGTGCAGAGCTTTGCCAAGTCCTTTGGTATTATTTGTTTCATTACAAGCTTTTCCAGTTATAAACATTTGCAGGAGAGGCCTTTATGAGGGCAATCTCATTTGCAAATATACAACTAATGGCAACCCATTAATTTGTGTCTTTCCAAACTGTGGAATGTTGTCCTTTGAGAAATAAAATTGTTTGCATTCAAGTACGTTCAAGTTTTTGGAAAGGATTTAGAAAACATTACTTATATCTTACACATTGTCAATCTCTCTTTCTCCCTCCCCCCTCTCTCTTTCCAGACATACACACCACAAACCCATACACACACACACACACACACACACACACACACACACACACCTTACATGCATACATGGTTTTGGTACCTCTCTTTTCCCAATCACTATAATCAAATTTCAGTTTGGTTTTGTTAATCTAATCATACAATTGCTACTTATGAGACAAATGGAACTGGAAGTGAATTATTTATTCAAGGCCAACTAATGAATTTCTGAACAAGTTGAAATATGAACCAGGAATATTCTGATTCTTTGTACTTTTCAGGACTGATTTTTAAAACGGAAATGAACGTTGTTGCCTTTCAACTATGATAATTTCATTTTCTTTACAAACTCCAAGTGACATCCTCATTTACAACAATTCCATGAAATTGGTTGGGCTGAAAGGTAGTGAAAAATCCAACATTGTTTAGATTGCACCTGGTGGAGTGGGAACTTCAGCCTAAGCAGTGTCTTAATTGCTTCATTGATGCATTGATATTAGCAGAAGCTGTCTGTCTTATGAATAAATAATAGATTTGACAAGGAAATATATGTCAAACAATTTTTTTAAAAATAAGAGAACCTATTTGCTGTAGTGGTTAAGGTAGCCTAGAAATCAGGAGACCATGAGTTCTAGTTTTGCCTTAGGCAAGTAAGCTGGGTGGGTGACTTTGAACCAGCCACTCTCTCACACATCCCAATAAACTTCACAGGTTTTTTGTTGTGGGGTAATGGGAAAAGGAATATTATGTTAGTCTGCTGCCTTGAGTTACCTATAAAAACGATAAAGGCGGAATAAAATGCAATAAATAAAACAAGGGGAAATACTAATGGTGGATAGTAAGAGAAACCAACAAAATATATGCTGCTTTTATTTTGATGATACTTCTGGTCACTCAGTTTATGCATTAAATTGAGTTCTTTAGTATAACTCTATTCTCTCTTTCTTTAAAAAAAAATTCCCAATCATAATTTGGAAAAAGTCCACTGTATCTCTACTGCTGCATATTTCTGTACACAAAATTGGTAGCTGCTTTGCTTTACCAATTCGTCCCTTTGAACATCTGCTAATTTTGTGTGCCAAGTCAGAGCTAAAATATTTGTTGGGTGCAATTAACATTGTTGATGCCATGGATCAATGACATCCATGCCATTGGATTGGTATAAATTTTCTGGCCATGACCGAGAAGGTTGGATTCCCACAAGGACAGCTGTACAACCCTAGAATAGAAAACTAATTGGTTGAATGTTAGATGCTCCTAACATTATTAGGTATACATAGTTTTTTGCGATTGTTATTTCTAGGTATATAAAATATTTAGATTCTTTACTATGTAAATTAAATGCTGTACATTTTGAAGTTGATTCTGAGGGCCTAATTGCAATGAAAGGAAAAGCATACTAATTTCAATGGGATTTCCTAGTTTAGAATCGTGAAATGGTAGAGTTTGAAGGAACTAGAATCTAAATCAAAATATGCTGTCTAGTCTCTTCTTGAACATGGCCAGTGAAAAGGACTTGACTGTCTTTCTGGTTAGTTGGTTCCATTGTTAAACTAATGTTCACAGAATGTTCATTCAGAATTTACCTTCCTGAAACTTAAATCCATTACTCCATATAGTCCATTCTGAAATATGAGAGAACTGATCATCTATGTGACATATTATTAAGTAACTGAAGAATACAGTCATATTCTCCCTTAGCCATTTCTTCTCAAAGCATAATGTTTCAAATTATTGAGTTCCTCCAAGTTTTGGTTTCTGGTTCCTTGATCATCCTGATTACCCTTTTCTGAATTGTCCCTGTTTGTGTGAATTCTTTTTCATGTGTGATGGCAATAACTAGATACAGTATTCAAAGTTTGAACAATACATCTAGAACTTGGAACTGCCAAGGTTAGAAACAAAAAACAAGAAGCCAAGGCAGTAATGTCTGCTGTTTGTGTGTGTGTGTGTGTGTGTGTGTGTGTGTGTGTGTGTGTGAAAAGCCAAAATGTTGGAAGTGGAATTAACAGTGCAAATGCCCTTTGTATGTGTGTGATAGCTTCCAGCAGCTATTTATAAAACAAAAATATACTTGAGGAAATACGTATCTCTCTTCATCCAGTTAGAGCCAGCTAGGTGTAGTGGTTAAGACACAGGTTAAAAACCAGGAGACTGTGAGCCTATTTCTGTCTTAGGTACAAGGTCAGATTGATGACCTTAGATCAGTCACACTCTCTCAGCCCTAAGAAACAGATAATGGTAAACCACTTCTGAAATCTTGCCAAGAAACTGCAAGGACTGCAAGGAGTATGCAGGTAGTCACCAGATGTCAACAGTGACTAGGAGGAGAGAAAAAATCATCCCCTAAATATGTCTATCTATCATCTATCTATCTTATTTTTAGCACAATCAGCGCTAAATCCAATCTTTATCTATTTCTGGGGCAATAGATGTCTTCTACAAATAATTTCAAAGCACCAAGAATAGTTAGAAGGATTTCTTCCCTGAAAAATCAGTGTTTAAAGGAACTCTTGGATTCTGCCATTTCATAATTTATTCAAGAGTTTGAAACTTCAGAGAAATAAATATCTGAACATTAGATTAATTCTTCTGGAGTAAGCTAGGGCCCAACTTCATCCATGCTTTTTTACAATAGCCAACTGAGTGCCTTTGGATGTTTAACTTTAGTTCCATAACTGGTATTTGAAGGTATGATTCAGAACTAATAGTCCTCGCTAGAACTGTATTCTATGAATTTATATAACCTTGTAAAGCCATCTCATATAACCCCTGATTCTAGTGCTTTGAAAGAGGGATAGAAATTTCTCCCTCACTTTCTGTCAGTCCTAGGTGTAGTCCAGGCAAGAAGCATTCCAAGATGAACTATTTTTACTTTAACAGAATCTTGTCAGTCCGAAAGTATATTTCTTCCCCATCGTCTTCACAAGCTAAGAAGCCTGGAAGCGTGTCTCCTGAGATGTTTGCCATGCCCACATTCTTGCTCTGGGTTAAGCTGCCTCTTATTTGACCATTGCCTGACTGTGGTTCATCCCCCATCTCTCAAGGTCATTCCCATATACCTGTGATGGCGAACCTATGGCATGCGTGCCGAGGTGGCACATGGAGCCATATTTGCTAGCATGCCAGCCAACAGCTCCGGCACATATGTGCGTACCGGTCCGCTGATTTTTGGGCTTCCAGAGGGCCAGGGGAGGCCATTTTTGCCCTCTTCAGGCTTCTGGAAAGCCTCCAGAGGCTGGGGAGGTGAAAAACAGGCACAGCAAGTCAACTGGAAGTTCATTCCCAAACTTCCGGTTGACCCATTGGGGCTGTTTTTCACTCTCCCCAGGCTTCAGGAAAGCCTTCGGAGCCTAGGGCGAGATCATGCGTGCATACGTGGAGTGGTGGTGGTTTTGCACGCAGATGCGCAGGTGGGCAGGAAGGATTGAATTGGTATGTGGCACGCCATAATAAAAAGGGTTGCTTTCACTGCCATATACCATAACACTTTCTCCCTGTCATGATGATGTCCCTTGTGACTTGCCTTTTTTTAAAGCTAAAGTTTGCCAAACATTTTCCCATAAGGAAAGCAGAACCACACTATTGGGTTCTTTGTTTGGAGTACTGGTAGAGTAGAAATTACCATCAATTATGGCTTTTGAGCAAAGGGGAAAGATGCATCGGTATGCTGAATGAAGCTTGGAGGTATTCCTTCTTGTTGTAAGAAATGTGAATCGGATATGCACTAATTGGCAAATTATGTAGCTTATATATAAATGTCTTAACACAGCACTTAATATATTGTAGCTTCATTGTCACTACTGCATAGATAATTGTGACAAAGTTGAATTTCTCTAAGTAGGACTGCAACTCCTCAATCTAAGTTACTGAAAACTTTCCTGGCCACTGCCACTCTCTGAGTTGGCAGTATTCTTTTTTTCAACAGTTGTTGGCCTGGGATAAAATTTTGAGTAACCATCTTTCCCCCACCTTATACTTATACTTAGGTTTGCTTGTAGTTAGTTCTTGTGCCCAGAATCTTAAGATTGGGGCTAAAAGTGCACCAATGATGAATGTTGGTGACTCAGACCGTAAGGATTCTAACATTGTTTTAAGTGCTGGCATAAGGGAAACTTCTTTTGAAAACTATTATTGAAAGGTAGCAGCATGAAATGCATGTAAAATGGATTTATATGTGCCCAGCCAGCAGTAACTAAAACATCTTTTTTTACTTGTGCGAAGAAAAGATGTTGTGACAAATGACATCTATCTCAATGGGTCCCATTGTGTCTTTCCCCATTGATCCTTCTCCTTGGCTGAGGAGTCCTGAAGTTTAGCCTCAGGAAGGATCCAGCTAAACTGTACTGTTGATTTTAGTTTCCTTTCTTTATTGTCATTGCACGTCATACATTGAAATTGAAGGCCATCTTCAGTGTACATTATTACGATAAAAATAAAACACAAACACACATCCTTCACATTCTATACAACTGAATTGATTTTTTTAGCATAATTGAGATTCCATAATCCTTCATTGATCAAAAGAGCTTATTAGTTACTGCGATACAAAAAAAAATGTGATTGTGACTTAAATTTATTTATTTATTTATTTATTTGGATTTATAAACCGCCCCCTCTCCCAAAAAGGGACTCGGGGCGGTGTACAGTCAATGAAACACAGATAAAATACATAAATAACAATATAAATAATATATAAACAATTAAATACTTGAGCATTTGAGTGGAGGAGGTGAGACTGTACAAAGAAATAAATATAGTATGAAAGCCCTAAAACATCCCAATTAAAATACCCAAACCCAATTAAAATATATCCCCGGGAGGTAAGACTAAGAGTGTGCCCGGCCAGCTAATTGAAACAGGTGAGTCTTTAGTTTTTGACGGAAGGAACGGAGGTCAGTGGTGGTTCTGATGTCGGGGGGGAGGTCATTCCAGAGGGTTGGGCCCATCACAGAGAAGGACCTACTCCTAGGTGTCCCTGTGAGAGCGGATTGGTCGTAGGGACGTGTGTGGTAGGATGCGATCCTGCAGATAACTAGGTCCTATGCCATGGAGCGCTTTAAAGATGGTAATCAATACCTTGAAACGCACCCGAAAGGCCACAGGCAGCCAGTGCAGCTCGCGCAGGAGGGGTGTTACGCGGGAGTATCGTGCACTCCCCATGATGGCCCGCGCGGCTGCGTTCTGGACTAGCTGTAGTCTCCGGATGCGTCCCAAAGGGAGCCCCATGTAGAGGGCATTGCAGTAGTCCAGGCGAGACGTCACCAGCGCGTGAGTGACTGTGCGTAGGGCACTCCGGTCCAGTAGGGGGCGCAATTGGCGCACCAGGCAAACCTGGTGGAACGCCCCCCTTGCCACGGCTGCCACATGGTCATCCATTGACAGCCGGGCATCAAGGAGGACGCCCAAATTGCGCGCCCGTTCCACAGGGGACAGTTGTTCGCCCCCTATGGCCAGCGATGGTATCAGCTGGCTGAACCGAGGTGCCGGTAGCCACAGCCACTCAGTCTTGGAGGGGTTGAGTTTGAGTCTGTTGTCCCCCATCCAGACCCCGACGGCTTCCAAACACCGGGACATCACTTCGACAGCCTCGTTGGGGTGGTTTGGGGTTGAAATGTACAGCTGAGTATCATCAGTGTACAGATGGTACTCAACCCCAAAACCACGGATGATCTCACTTAGCGGCTTCACATATGCATTGAACAGGAGAGGCGAGAGGACCGACCCCTGTGGCACCCCACAAGTGAGTGGCCTCAGGGTCGACCTCTACCCCCCTGTCAACACACATTGCTTCCGGTCGGAGAGGTAGGAGCCGAACCACCGCAAGACGGTACCTCCGACTCCCATCCCCTCCAACCGGCGCAATAGGATACCATGGTCGATGGTATCAAAAGCCGCCGAGAGGTCTAATAGGACCAGGATAGAGGAACAACCTCTATCTCTGGCCCTCCAGAGATCATCGACCAACGCGACCAAGGCTTTCTCTGTGCTGTGCCCGGGTCGGAAGCCGGACTGGCGTGAGTCTAGATAATCGGATTCATCCAGGTGTCGCGGAAACTGCTGCGCCACCACATTCTCAACAACCTTCGCCAAAAAGGGAAGGTTGGAGACTGGACGATAATTAGCTAGCTCCGTTGGGTCGAGCGAAGGCCTCTTGAGCAAGGGTCTCACCACCGCCTCTTTCAAGGCAGTTGGTAAGTATCCCTCACCCAATGAGGCGTTCACCAGGCCCAGAAGCCAGCCTCGTGTCACCTCCCAGGCTGCCAGTACCAGCCAGGAGGGACACGGGTCCATTGAACATGTAGTGGGTCGCAGCCTTCCACGCAACCTGTCCAAATCCTCGGGGGCAACAGAGTCAAACTCCTCCCAGAATGGTCTCTCAAGATTCGCTGCTGACGGCTCGTCCGGTCCACTGACGGAGGTCCATCCACTCCGGATCTGAGCGATTTTGTCCTGCAGATATTCCCCAAACTCCTCTGCTCTTCCCTGTAATGGTGCCCCCCCGCGTCCCCTGCAATAAAAGGGAGCGGGTCACCCGAAACAAGGCGGCAGGGCGGTTATCCGCGGACGCAATAAGGGCGGCACAATATCTACGCTTGGCCGCTCTCATTGCCACAAGGTAAATAATTTCCTTTGAATATTTCATTTTATTCCTGTGTAATCATAAATACTGCAAAAGTCTAAAAGTCTAATTTAAAAAAATGTCAACAAATGTCTCAATTATTGGTGTAGTGACTTTTTTTTCTTTTTCTTAGATGGAGAGTGCAAATTTGTAGTGGTGCTGTAATGTAATTGATGCAACAATTACCTCCCCTTTATGTGCTCATTTGAACATATGATTTTAAAATGCATGTGTGTGCATGTGTGTAATGGGTGACCCTGCTTTTTATTTTACAGTCACCCTGCAGATATTCCTGAGACAGCTGCATACACAAGCTATGCCAACTGAATTTATTTTCATAATGAAAATTCATTTTTAATTAGAGTGCCCTGCAAGTTGCTCTGATTCACTGCAGGGGCTAACAATAAACCATAAAACCATTTGTACTGACTCAAAACCAAATTAACCATATTATGGCTGATTGTGACATGTGAAGCAGGCTCCTGAGATTTACCACTGAGATGCCAGTTATGCAGTTTCCAAAGTTATTTCCTTTTGCTGTCTACATTCCTCTTTACACCTGTCCTTTCTGCTAAATAGTTTTTGTACCAGCTGTTGTTTGAGTAGCAACAATTTCTGCAAATGTAAAACCCTTGCTGATTGCATTGATTAACTTGCTTCCTTTATAGTATGGAAAGGAGACAGCTGGTTAAAAAGTACTTATTTCCACATTGGCTGTTTAGTGTAACTAGTTATAGTAGATAGAATCCAAGAATTCAAGAATTGATCAATGATTCAAGAATCATTAGCACTTTCTAATTTTGCAGAACAAATAAAAGTAATAGTATGATAAAGCCTGAAATTTTCTTGTAGTCAGAACTTTTAAATCTGTATATTTGTAAGATACATACAACATAACCCCAGCCTGGACTGGAACCAACAGGGATAAACAAATATCTCTTAAATTCCCTACCCTAAGATGCTGATCCAAATTGGGTCCCTTGCCGTTATGTTTCAGTATAAGCACACCATCAAAGGGAGATCAGTCTCCCTTTCCTGCAATAGCCATAGGAGACAGAGCTGTTTATTTCTGTTTGTAATGTGTGTTTACCTGTGTTTTCCATATATTGCATCTGCATGTAGATTCCATTTTGTGTATGCATACGTGTGTTTTCTGTGCACATTTCTACTCTCACAAGCTGTTTCTGCATGTGTTTGACAACAGGTCTGTTCTTTTTCTTCAGGATCTAATTAAGGTGTTGGTATACATATTTTTTCTCTGTATGCATTTCCTCTATATGTGCATTTCTGCTCTCCATCATGTTGTGCTTTGGGTAGATAAATATAAATGTGCATTGAGAAGTACAGAATGGGCTATATATGCAAAGCATGTGAAGTGCAGCTTCTAACATTCCTGGGAAAATTGTTGTAGGCTCCCCATATTTACCAGGTCCGGGGTACTGAGGCACAGGTATCTGTACTCTGTGGTTTTGCCATGGAATAGTCTCTCTCCAAAAATATGCTGCAATCTGATCTTCTTTCTGTCAGTTTTTAGAAACTCAATTATTTTGAACACCTTTTGGAAGATGAAATTATGTTGTTGATTTTTAGAGGAGATCTAGTTATAGTCTTTATTACATCTATAATGTTGGATGTTTGATTGTGAACTGCCAAGATTGTATGATTGTGGCACAAACCAAACCGAACCAAACCATCAGTACGTCTATTTTTCTATTATTAGCAGCTGCGTCTAATGATTGTGATCAAATAGAGCAGTCAGCTGGCATAAAGAAAAGAAAATACATAAACCAAAAGGCATAAGAACTGTGGTTTGTCTTTACGTCTTTTAACAACTAAAATATTTCTTAGTTTCATGTTCAAAATCTCTCATCTTTAAATGAAAGTGACTTTTATTCTGTACTATTCTGTTTTGACTACATTATGCCAGACAAAAATTAATCTTGGAGCAAGATAATTGTCAACTACTATGAAGCCTTCTCTTGTCCTAAACTAGATGAGAAATATTTTCTGGAAGAAGTGAGTGGGAAGAACACCTGCCATTGGTGAAGGCAATTGGTTCCCACTGTCAGACTGACAACGAGGCAGTGTGGGAAGGATGGGGTAGAAGTTTCTATTTATAAACTAGTGATAAATGCTGGTCTTGACAGTCTAAGAAAATTCACTGTTGCAAGCCAGTGAGCTGCAGGTCCTCTTTTTCTGCCCTTCTGATGAATTGATAGCAAGTAGTAGAAAGTGACCATGAAATGTGATTGTCAGTTCCATGTCTCAGAGGAGAGACAGTTATAATAAAATGATAATATATTAGCACTGTAAGCTTCTTCATAGTTTCATATGCTTATAACCAGGGGTGAGTTTCTGCCAGCATTACTGCCGGTTCGGTGCGCTTGCTCCGCGCTCATACCTATAAATAGGTGTGTGCATGCGCAGAACATTTAAAAATGTCAAAAAAAGATGTTGCGGCGAGCGGTGAATTGATTCGGGGGTGTGGTGCGCATGCCATCCCTACCCGTTCAGAGACCCAGTCGCCATTTCCTCTACCAGTTCCACCGAACCAGTGCAAACCGGTAGGAACCCACCTTTGCTAGTAACATACCATTGATTTATGTATTGCAAGTGACAAGGAATTCCTAATGTCAAGGAAATGATGTGTAACATATTTTATCATTACCCTTGCATAATCTAGTTCTTTTTTTGCTCATTTATGCCCCCGCCCAGCCCCCAGGAGCACTCTACAAGCCTCCCAAAGTATATGCATGCCCTGTTTTTCACAAAGAATGAGGCAAGCAGAGGGTTTGGGAGGCCTGCAGAGTGCAAAAACCTTTTTTTAAAATTACCTCTTCAAAATCTTAGTGTGTTTTACACTCCGGTTCATCTTATAGTCCGAAAAATACGGTAATCTAAATTTAAACAGGCCCTTTCAATTACTGAAATTTATTTATTTTGGCAACATCCAATATAGCAGATTTGCTTTTTTCTTCAAAAATATCCCATTTCATATTCTGATTGTGTGTCCTTGTAAACTAAGGACTTACTTTTTCAATTTGGAAATCTCAGTGAGAAGATTTATTTGTGGATTCATCATTTTCATAATTTGTAGATAAAATTTCTTCTCCTATCCTAAACCTTCACACAATCCACTCATCTGTCACAACAGCAGGTAAATTACGCTCTTTTGGCTGTCTCGTTTCATGGATCGAACCTCATGCCGATCAGTCTGCTTGGCATTCTAGTGTTGTATCAGTTGTTACCCATCATCAACTCAATTATGTTAAGCCTGTAAATTTGCCTTTCTTGCAATCAAGAGAGCACCAGTATTCAGCATTTGTCAGAATATAGCTAATTATTTTTGGCTGCAGTGCAAAATACACTCATGAATGGGTTCTTAATTTTAAATGTTGCTCAGTGTCTTTGAATGAGCTCTAATAACAGAAACCCACAAAATTCAAAGACCTGTCAAAGTGATGTTCTGGCAATCTGGCTTTGCATTAGTGAAAGAGCTGACAAAAATGTGTGATAGGAGGCATTCTGCTGTTATGAGTCCCTTGGTGAACAGTATTCTGCAAGGATTTTGCTGAGTGCTATCAGCCACACTTCGTTGACTTTTCCCCACTCTGTGCACTTAACTGCAGTTGGATCTTCCATTTAATGATGGAGGGAGAAAATGGCAATCTATGAAAATCCTCACTGCTGACATTCTGCTTGCAGCATCAATATTCTATTGCATTTCCTGTGAAATAGATTCTAAACATCAATAGCAATGTTCCCTTTTCCCCATAGTGAAAATTAATTGGTAATGGTACATATCTTCTGTTTCTTCTTTGAACCTCTCAAAGTTTTCAGTTGTTCACTCTGGCAAAACAAGATGCTTTTTATATGCTTTCCCACCAGAACCACCTTCTTTTAAGAAAGTTTTTATATACTATTTTTAAACTGTAAATTCAATGACATTGTGACATTCCGAATAAAAAGCTAAGGATTAATTTTCTTGGTAAAATACAGCAATAATTTGCCTCTTTTCAGAGAATTTTCTCAACTTTATCCTACAACCACATGATTTCACATGGTGGTTTCTTACCTGAATACTAACCTGCACTAATCTGGTTTTGTTTTGTTGTTTTGTTTTGTGACCAAGTCAGTAAGTGCCACCGTATGTATGTAATTAAATTGAAATATTTTGACCTCTTTTTTTCTGAAGCTATGGATCTGACCTAGTCCATTTTCAAACTTGAGCTTTCTTTTCCCACATTATTCCTCACATTAAATTTGGTTTGACATTCTCTTTTTCAAGAATTACTGTCGTTATGTCTACTGTTTGATGGGTTTGGAAGAAAAACAATGCCCAAGAGGGAATTAAGTTCCAATAGAAGGGAATATATGTAATTCAGGGTTAAACTGTGGCATTCTTGGTGATCTTGACTTGGTTATGTTTGCAGATATTTTGTTACACTACTAGGTAATCTCAACAGTGGGAGTGAGTGTGGGGTTTGTCCCCTCTTTATGTATAATACCTTGCACTGCCTGTTTTGGTGAGTGAGTGGTTTTCTCCTTGTTAATTCCTTGATTAAGGTATGGTTTTCTGCTTGATTGTTTGCCTTGTGTTCATCCCTGCTTATCTAGGTTGCTGGAGAGGATATATTCAGTCTGGAATTTGATCATGACAGGCCCAAGGTTGACTTAGCCTTCCATCCTTCCGAGGTCGGTAAAATGAGGACATAGATTGTTGGGGGCAATATGCTGACATTGTAAATCACCCAGAGAATGCTGGAAGGCAGAGTCTAAGTGTTATTGCTGTTCCTTCTTAGCTTTTTATTGTTTCTTTGGAATGTTGTTTATATGTGTATATGTGGTTTATTTCTATGTTCTATTGATGGCTATGTCTGAATGCCAAGCTTCCAGGAATTCCCTAGCATTTTTGGATTTAGCTTGGTCTAGTCTTCTGCCTATTCTACATATTGTCCTTCAAAGACTCCTTAATATATAAACCAAACTGAAATATGTCACCCATTAATGAAGATTTCTATACATTCTACTGCTTTTCTAATACACATTACTAATGTTATAGAACAGGGGTGTCAAATTCATGGCTCGTGGCCCAGATGTATCACGTATGGCCATGCCCACTTCCCGTTTTAGCAATAGGGGAAAAAAAGTCACGATATGTCATGTGACCACAACCTGACACCCTGAGTACGACACCCCTGTTTTAGAATGTGATCTAGAATGTGATCTACAGAATCAGCTACAAAACATTTATTACATATTGAAAACTGATTAATTGGTGGAAAATACCAAAATAATATCACACAAACAGGTGAACAACTGTACTATCACCAGTAATTGTTCAGAAATAATTCAACTTTTTTTATTTAATAGACTTTATTTACTTATTAATTTTTTAACAAGCTTGCCAGTTTTGTTACAAATTTGTCCTGCTGTGGAATCAGCAAGTGAAGGGCTGTTAATTTTTTTCTACCCTCCTGAGCTGTGAAATACATTCCTTTAGGTTTTATGTATATATTTTATGTTTGTGTCTTACTTTCAGTAATTGATTCATCAATGGTTATATAATATTTCTTGTTTTTAACATTTGTTTGCAGTTAGGCTTATAAAGTGTGTTATAAAGCTACTATAAGGCAGTTGCTTAAAACATTTTTTGCCTCACTATATGATTGGCAACATGCACCAAGATTACCATTAAGCCATTAAGCTGCTACTAAACTCATTAGATTTGTTAAAAAGTGATAACATGTTAGGTCAGACTAATCTTCAAGAAATAAAATGTGGTCACTGCCTTCTTAAGAGCCAAAGCTGAAAAGGAAATCAGTGCTGTATTCAAAGGAATATCTGCTTACGTGTGTGTGCGCGTGTGTGTGTATGCGCGCGCACTTTGCATTTCATTAAACCAACTATGTATAAAATAGATTAGCTTTCATTCAGCAATTTTTAGAAGACATATGGATAATCTTGCTTAAACTGAATGTTGGTGATGATATTTGAATGGCCTATCAAGGACCAAAGAATGATTGCAGATTTCTTCCAAATAATCCATATCTTATTCTTGTAAAGGAATCTTTGGAGAACATTTTGAATTCCTGATATTTTTCTTGGTAACATCAAGGCTTTTTGAGGAACAGTAGCTCTTAGAAGAAGCTATAGTTTAAATCAGGGGTGTCAAACTCACGGTGTCATGTTATTCCAACTCCCCCCCCCCTTTGCTAAACTGAGAGTGGGCATGGCCAGATTGTGATGCATCTGGCCGACCGGCACAAGTTTCACACCCCTCCTCATCCAATTACTGCCAGTCAGCATGGCCCAAGTTACACTAAAAAACATCTGGATGGGTAGCAATTTAGGGAAACTATTATATTCTTGTAAATATGCAGACATGTGAAAAATTTCTTCCCTAGAGATGAGCCTAAATGAGAATCTGTCATTCAAAACTGTAACGTTTCTTGTGGCATACATAAATTATAATCATGGATTGAGATGCTTTGCTCAGACAATTCCTAGATTGAAAAATGATAGCAGTAAGTCTGAAATATTCCCTTAGCACAGGAGTGCATGTAACAATGACGTGCAGTCAGGGGAGGCAGGGGAGGCAGAGCCTTACTGCTCTCATCATGAAAATAAAAAAAATTACTCCGGGAAGCCGTGAAAGTGGCTGGGAGAGGCGCGCGGCTTGGTTTAGCCTCCCTGGACATCTCAGCAGCAGCCCCAAGTGTGCCGATCTTGCCATTTTTTGCATCAGCTGAGCCCAGGATCCTTGCAAGGGGAATGGGACCACGTGTGCAGTCGGCTCCTCAATGCCAGCCTCAGATCAGCGCAGCCGCGGTCCCCTTCATGTTGGCTTAGGAAGGAGGAGAATGGGACCACGTGTGCAGGGGAAGGGGATCGTAGCTGTGCTAATCTGAGGCTGTGTGCTGCTGAGGAGTCGCCTGCACACGTGGTCCCATTCCCCTTGAAAGGATCCCGGGCTCGCCCGATGCAAAAAATGCCTAGGTAACATCATCAGTGCTAGAAGGGGGGGGGTGGAGGAGGAGAAAGGAGAAGTTTCTCTTCTCAGAAATGTCTTCTTAGTGGAGCTGCGGCAGCCTGTCTGTCCCTTTCTGACATTTCTGAGAAGAGAAACTTCTCCGTTTGGGCTGCGCCCGTGCGATCGGAGCAACCACGCGGTTTGATGAAGTCACCAGCCTCACCAGTCATACACCTCACCGCACGTCACTGGCATGTAATATTATGAAAGTCACTTGGGTTGTTCATATGTTTTTTTTTAAGTCAGGAACTTGAATCTACTGATAACATAAGCGACTTTCACTAGTATTAATATTTTGTATATTAAATTTGAATACCGAATCTGAAAAGCGCAATATAATGAAACTTCATAGGGAGATTCAGTCTGTTCTGAATCAGAAATGGAAGCTAAGCACTCAAACTAAAAAAACAGCTCAGAAATGTATTTCTATATTATATCAGCTCCTGATAGGCATTTAAAATGAATCTGATATTAAGTGATCTTTAAAACGCTTTTTTGGGGGGCATTGTTCAGCATGTATTACGTGTATTAGTCTTGCCTGAAAAAAACATAAGATTTTAAAAATTAAATAAAAAGTGATTACTTGCATCTAATGAATTTCGTTTTCTCCACATGTGAAGAGATTTTAATCTGCTGTGGTGTTCAGGGTTTTACCCATTTCCTTCCTGCAAATGAATAATAAATGAGTTATGGCTTGATGGTTAATGGTTCAAGATGAAATCAGAAGCTCACTGTAACATGGATTAATATTCATTTGCCATCTCCATGGAAACAACTACTTGTGAAGATACTCTGGGTTAATGTTTTAGCAAAAAAATAACCAGTTGCTGAGTCTTACATATCCGTAAAAAGAAGAAACTTAGTTATGGATTAATCTGTAAGACAGATGACAAATATACCCTGTCAATGTGATATTGACTGGAAAGGATCGGAAAAAAAACTTTCAGGCTGAGAATTTACTTTTAAGGCAAGTCTGAAATTTGATTGCAAAAGGCAAGCTCCATTTCTCAAACCCAATTTTGCTAAATTAACTTTTTTTAAAAAAAGTGTATAAAATAGAGACGAGTAATCCTGTAGCTAAAATATATTTGTACTTTAGCCATGTTGAAATAAACATTCTGTATGACTGATGATGATCAAATGGAATTTGCACATAGCTAATATCCGGTGGATTGGTAGCTGGTTCATATACATGTATTCCAATCTGTCAAGGGCTTCTAATCAACCCCAGAAAGCAATAAGTGAGGCTAATAGAGCAGAATCTGGCTTTCTGTATTTAACAACTTTACAAATTATTCAGATAAACCCATAGAAAGAATACTAACTACAAATTTGCAGATTACACCAAAATCCATACCTGATTCACTTTGGATGTTGTAGTTGGTACAAATCCAGTTGATGTTGGCTTCAATAACATGTTTACACTACCCAAGGATATATGTGGTGGCCCGCCAGCAGCCAGCAGAGCTGGCAGCACAATCGGTCAGTGAGGAGGTTGGGAAGGAACACGGGACAGTCCTGGAATAATAATAATAATAATAATAATAATAATAATAATAATAATAATAATAATAATAATAATAATAATAATAATAATAATAATCAGCTTTTATTTCTAGACCGCGCCCTTTCCTAAACAGGACTTGGGGCGGTGTACAGTCATTGTTAAAACCATAAAACATAGACATAAACATAGACATAGACGTAGACGGAGGAGGTAAAAAATATACTGTACAATATTTAGCTAAAATACAAATAAAATTAAAATTCCCTTAAAAAAAATTCCACAATAAAATATTTGCCAGGAGGTGGAAGATGGAGCTATAAATCGGCTAAGCCAGCTAATTGGAACAGGTGGGTCTTAAGCTTCTGTCGGAAGGAGCGGAGGTCGTTAGTAGTTCTAATATCGGGGGGAGGTCATTCCAGAGGGTTGGGCCCATCACAGAGAAGGCTCTACTCCTAGGCGTCACCCGCTGGCACTGCTTGGTGGATGGCACCTAGAGGAGTCCCTCTCTGTGAGAGCGGATAGGTCGTAGAGATGTGTGAGGTGAGATGCGATCCCGCAGGTAACTAGGTCCCATGCCATGGAGCGCTTTGAAGATAGTAACCAATACCTTGAAACGCACCCGAAAAACCACAGGCAGCCAGTGCAGCTCGCGCAGGAATGGTGTTATATGGGAGTATCTTGTTCCTCCCATGATAACCCGCGCGGCCGCATTCTGAACTAGCTGTAGTCTCCGGGTGCATCTCAAGGGGAGCCCCATGTAGAGAGCATTGCAGTAGTCCAGGCGAGAATCTGATGAGGGCTCTCTGTTGGAGGCAGAGACGGGCCAGGGCCGTATGCCAGTTATTAGCTGCCTTCAGAGTCAGACATCAGTGAGACAGATGAACAGCTGGAGCCTGTTCCCAGTGTGTGCATGCGCAGAGTTGCCAGATGAAGGGAACAGCTAAAGAACAGGAACTGACTTGGGAGTAAGGTCACTGATGGATGATGAATGGCTCCTCCCAGAGGAAATAAAAGAGGAGCGAAAGGGGAGTGGAGTTTGTGGGAAACAATTAGTTTGTGACTCTCCAAGACTTCTCACCAATTTTTCAGATATCATTAGCTCTCCAAGCCAGATAAGGTCTCCCTTGAAAGACTTTGTTGGAAGTGAATGAGAAGAATTCACAGTAAATTAATAAAATAAGTTTTTGCAGGGACAAGGAGTTTGCTTCATGGGAAGTCTAGGTCAGAACAATATGGATTGGATTTTTGGAGAAAAGATGTTATTATACCACACACACTTGCTCTTCTTTATTTATATATGTGGTGAGTAAATACTCTGCTGAAATCTGTTTTGCAAAAGACTCTAAAACATATGACAAAGATAATGGGACCTTTCAAACAAAGAATTCTCTAATTCTCACTAAGGCTTCTTTTAAATAAATTTTATCAAGAGGTGTTTCTGGCAGAGATTAATTATTTTAGTTTGGTTCAACAGTTCAAATTTAGAACTCTTTTTGGTTGTCATAATGGACAGTCCACCCTGGTGGTAAGGCAAGAGATAATAGTTGATCCCTTGTTTGTCCTGAAAATCTCTCTAATGTTCAGGACTGTTGAACATGATATCATTCGGGATGCCTGGCTAGAATGGCAGTTGAGAGAGGAGAAGCGAAGGGAGATTGAATTAAATAAGAAAACTAAATCCATAGTGTATTAGCCTACAATTCTATACTTTTCATAAGATTGTGCTTATTTATTCCCCCGATGTTAAAAATGTACTATCTGCTTTGCATTAACTAAAATGCAAGCTCTTCATGTTTGATATATATAAAGTTGGAGTATACCATTATTAAATGGCATTGGAAAAAAAGTTTGAAGTAATATGTCTAAAAGCACAAGAGCAGTCATTGTTTTCTATACTGGCCTGCGGTTTCTACTTCCCTTTTAACGGCTTGTTAAACTAGTTAAAAGGCAAGTAGAAAAACTGAAGTGTGCATGTGTGTGCGCACCAGGAATTAAATCCTCTCACTTTTGCTACCGGTTTGGAACGGAGAGTTCGTGCGGGGCACTTCTGCGCATGCACAGAGCATCCGTGATGACATCTGGGCAGATGGGCAGAGCCCTCCGCCACCACTACAAGTTCATCTGAATCGGGGCGAACTGGCAGAATACCACCTCTGGTGTCCACGCTTGAATATACACCGTACAAATAAAATCTGTCTTGAAATCATTAAAAGCAATTGCTTAATTTTTGGCTACCTGCATAGGGATACATGCACCACTACCCATTGAATTCTATGCACTGAAAGCAAAATCAAAGTAACTGAAATGGTTTGCAGTGGTCAATATTTGCTGATATTCCACAATAAATTACTTTTAAAGACATGCTATTGAAAGATTCTTCCCCCTCCTTTCTTTTTTCGCTACACAATGTAGTATATTGAACTATTAACATTCTTGGAATTTGTTTTATTTTTATATATGTGAATATTTAAACAAATATTTTAATGAAAGGGCTTCTTATGTATCAGACGCTCACTATATATATAGTCTGCTAATAATTGGTGACGTTTTTTAGTTTGCAGTGCCACCTTGTGGGAAAGTAGAATATTACAAAGGACAAAATAACCTTTAATAGCTAAAAATAATATCTAAGAAGGAAAATAACGCAGTCAAATAGTATAGTAATAGAAGAACTTAAGTATTAGAAATATAGTTTTGTATATTTGAAAATAAAGTTATGGCTATGATGAAGTAGAGTATAAGAAAATATATTGACAGAGCTTGAAGAGTGAAATACACCGAAACCTGTAAAGCTAATGAAGTATTTATTTACAGAAAGCAAGTTGGTGAAGTTGCTCATGTCATAGCATAGCATAGCATAGCATAGCATAGCATAGCATAGCATAGCATAGCATAGATTAATTTATTGGCCAAATGTGATTGGACACACAAGGAATTTGTCTTGGTGCATATGCTCTCAGTGTACATAAAAGAAAGGATACATTCATCACAAATCATCAGGTACAAGACTTAATGATAGTCATAAGGTACAAATAAGCAATCAAATCATACTAGGAAACAATATAAATCATAAGGCTACAAGCAACACAGTTACAGTCATAGAGTCATAAGTGGGAGGAGATGCGTGATAGGAACTATAAGATTAATAGTAATAGTAATGCTGACTTAATAAATAGTTTGACTGTTGCAGGAGTTACATGGAATTATAACTATCATGCAAAAACATTAATTTCTAATTTTTTCACTGAAAAAAATCTGTTCTTTTCATACAGAGCTCCTTCTTTTGGATTTTCTGAAGTGTTTAATAATAAGGGATGTGTGAAAGATCTTGTTTTGCTTGTAAAAAATGTTACCCTGGCATATTGAGAGATTAAATTGTTCCATTTTAATGCTTTGGTTTAATGTTTCTGCTACCAGGTTAACAAACATATGAGTATCCCTTGGTACCTGAAGTGAAACTTTCCCCAAAAGTAACATATTAAAGCATAGGTTTTCCTTATATATTTATTGGATACTTTCAAGTCATTATTGAGTAATAGTGCAATTATAACCTTGTACAATTTAGGCAGTAAAATTAAAGACACCAAGAGTCAGTGGTGGGTTCCTACCGGTTCAGCCCAGTTCGGCTGAACCGGCAGTAGTAGCTTGGAAGCCTGGGTCGCTGGAATCAGCAGCGACCCAAGCTTGCCACGCCCCTGAACCAGTTCTTCAGGCAACGTCATAGGCACAGCCATCTTGGTTTTTGCCTCTCCGCATGCGCAGAGCAATTTTAGTTGTATTGCGCATCAAGTGCATGCCCCCGGGCGAACTGGCAGTAGTCCCTGTCAGAACCCACCACTGCCAAGAGTGATATGCAGCTCTTAATAACTTTAAAGAAATATGAATCTTGGAAGAAGTCCTCAGTACAAGATTTCATTTTTAAAGCATATTACAAACAAATTGCAAAGTTTCTGGAGTAATCTGAACCTGGGGAAAAAACTACTTAAAAGGGTAATATAGCAGTTAAATTTCTGTTTTTAAACTGAAGGAGCTAAGAATACTGTTTGCAAGCACAGTCTTAAAGAGTGTAGATTATTATTGTTTGTTTGTTGTTTGTTTGTTTGTTTGTTTGTTTGTTTGGATTTATATGCTGCCCTTCTCCAAAAGGATTCAGGGCGGCGTACAACATTAAAAAAAAAACACATCCTAAAAGTTTTTTAAAAAATCCATATCCAAAAAAGCAAACCGAATTTAAAAGACAATACATTTAAAATAAGTTAAAAATTAACAGGCCAGGCCGGCTTGCTGGAAAAGCCAACTTTTTAGGGCGCGTCGGAAGGACCGGAGGTCAGGGATTATGCGAAGCTCCGGGGGCAGCTCATTCCAGAGGGAAGGCGCTCCCACAGAGAAGGCTCTCCCCCTGGGGGTCACCAGCTGACACTGTCTGGCCGACGGCACCCTGAGGAGGCCAACTCTGTGGGATCGTACTGGACGGTGGGAGGCTACTGGTGGCAGTAGGTGGTCTCGCAGGTACCCTGGGCCTAAGCCATGGAGCGCTTTAAAGGTCATAATTAATACCTTGAATCGCACCTGAAAAACAACCGGCAACCAGTACAGGCCGCCTAAAAGGGGTGTAACATGGGAGCACCTAGGTACCCCCATGACAACCCACGTGGCCGCATTCTGGACCAGCTGAAGCCTCCGGGTGCTCTTCAAGGGCAGCCCCATGTAGAGAGCATTGCAGTAGTCCAGGCGAGAAAGGACAAGGGCATGAGTGACTGTGCACGGAGCATCCCGATCCAGGAAGGGGCGCAACTGACGTACCAGGCGAACCTGGTAAAAGGCCCCCCTTGTAGACGTATTTATATTTTTGTATTTTGTATTTGTATTTTGAGTAGATGTATTCTCTTCTAATATTCATAAATCTCTTGGAAATATAAGATCAATGCATATTTAAAACTAGTCAGTTTTAGGTGATAAACAGATGGTCCCCACGTAAACTGAATATTAATGTTCTAACTTTATTACGTGTGATTATATGAATGAAAGTAATTTTATTAACACTTATTGTGGAGAAATATGATTTGAATAGTTTTAGTTTTTTTAATCAGTTTATGGGTCTGGCCACCAAATGGCAGTCTTGTTCTGCTCTTAAAAGCAGAACCGAGTGTAAATCTGGCAGAGGATAAAACATGGAAACGGAAGAAAATGTTAATGCCTCCAATTCAGAAACATTAGGAGCGCACCGTCTATAGTGCTCTGTGCTGTTATAACGAATGTATTCTAGAACAGATTGTGTTGAAATATCATCTCCTAGCAATGTGGTACTTTTTTTTCTTCCTTCCATTTTTATTGTTTAGGTGTGTGAAATCTCAGCCACACAGCCATATGTTGATGAATTGCCACGTTGCCTATTAAATTTCAATAAAGTGAGCATTCTTTAGAGCACCAGGCCTGTTTTCAGTTTTTTTTATAATGCAGAGGAACTTTGGGATGGACATGACCAATGACTCACTATTGGGAAGAAGTGTTGGTGACCTATTTGTTAAAGTTTTGCGACAACGATTTGCTGTTTCTGTAACAACAGTACGAAGAACATAAGATAAAAACCCATAATCTGTTACTTTTATTGATCTCATTCCGATTGCAAACACTTTGGGGAGCATTATTGAAAGCAGATGGCAGGTGTGTAGTGGAAGGTTTTACTAGATTTGACATCTATTAGAATTACAAACATCTACCAGAATTATAAAAATATTAAGTGGAGTGGAGTTCCAATAGAGAAACTATTGAAGTCTGAGATTTTCTTAAAGGTCAACTGAAGCCAACTTAGAATCGTAGGATTGAGAGGGACCTGGAATTCTTCAAATCCAACCATTGCCCATGCAAGAATCTCCAGACAGACAAATGACTGTCTAATCTTGCCTGAGAACCTCTAATGATGAAGCACCTGCAACTACAGGAGGCAATATGTTCCACCATCGTGAATCATAGCACATATTGCTATTATTCTTTGATAAATGACATCAAAATGCCTTAATGCCCAGTATTATTATATATTATATCTATTAAATATTTTCTGTTGTTAAGTCAGGATTTTTTTTTATTTCATTCATTATCTAACTTTCAGAGAGAAAAGCAAGATAAACTCTTAATGTTCACAATTTTGCGGTGAAGGCTAGACTTGTCATGCCAAGGAGCATACTCCAACAGGTATCTGGGGCCAGACTGCATTAATTCATTACAAGTTACATCATTCATATCAAGAATCCTTCAATTTAAACTTGGTTCCTGGTAATTTCATGGATTTATTCATTTGTTTTACTTTGCAACAATCTACCAGTAGTAATGGTTTGCCATTGTTTTCTTCTGGAATCTTTTTCTAGTCTAGACTGGCCAATAATCCAGGAATTCCTTGAAAATCTCCTATCCAATTTATGTTCGCAGCCCACATAAGGTTGACCAGGTGCTATTGTTGTTCTCCTGATGCTTTGTTAGAGCATGTACATGGAGCATGCAAGCTCTTGTACAGTTTCATGTTTTGCCTGTGATTGTTTTAGCCATGAATCTAGTTTAAACTGAGGTTATTGTATAGACTAAGCAACAATATCAATGTGATTTCTAGTATCCAATCCGATTTAATTGATATCTACTATAGTTGCTGTAAAAGGGACGCAGTGGCTTAGTGGCTAAAATGTAGAGCTTGTCGATCAGAAAGTTTGGCAGTTCGGCGGTTCAAATCCCTAGTGCCGTATAATGGAGTGAACTTCCGTTAGTTGTCCCGGCTTCTGCCAATTTAGCAGTCCGAAAGCATATAAAAAAATGCAAGTAGAAAAATAGAAACCACCTTTGATGGGAAGGTAACAGTGTCCCATGAGCCTTTGGTGTTTAGTCACGCCAGCCACATGACCACGGGGACGTCTTCGGACAATGCTGGCTCTTTGGCTTTGAAACAGAGATGAGCACTGCCCCTTAGAGTCGGGAACAACTAGCAGATATGCGCGAGGGGAAGCTTTACCTTTTACTTTATAGTTGCTGTATGGTTTCTCGGCTAAGATGGAGCTTCTTACTCGTTTACAGAGGATGCCCTTGAAAAACAATCTCAGTTGTTCCAACCTTTAAAAACAGGAAGACTTTTGCTTAACTGAAAAAAACTCTTGCAGCTTAATGATGTGACTATCACCATGGAGATTTCTTCTCCCCCCCCCCAATTCTTTTTTCTGCAGTTGTTTCTTTTATATGTACTTTCCCTAGGTTTTTCCTAAATCCTTGTCTTGCGATTTGGACCATAAATTAAGAAGGGGAAGTACGATTTATCTGTGGCAAATGTATTTTATAGCTTTTTGTAGCAACACACTTGTGTAATGACTAAATGAAGTGGGTTGTGTGAATAAAAGACTTTGAGTCAAACACAATAGGGAGGAAATATGTGATCTAGTTAATTTGAGAAAATGAGTCAGTCAGCTGCCTTGGTAATTTTGAGAGATAATGTACAAGTGATCTCTTTCTGGACATATGGTGCAACTTTAGAAGAATTGTTATGATTACAAGTGCTTTCGGTTTTAAAAAAATATTTTAATTGTTTAGATTTAAGCTGTTTCACATGAATTCCTTTTGTGAAAAAAAAATCTGGTTTTCTTTGGTGAAATACATCAAACACTGCAGAGAACGAATTCTCGATATAGAAAACATCCAGTGGATGCTATGGTCTCTCTGCAGGATGATTTCCAGAACAAAATTATGGCTGAATTGAACACCATGTCAGCAAATAAATAGCAAAGATATATTAATACGGCTAATGATTCCTGTCTGTTTCTTTTCCATGTGCAGAGATTTTAAAACATAATTGGCAGTCTGCAGAGTATGGATGTATGTATTCCAGCTTTGAGGTGAAAATTAATATGGCTAACACACAACCACAAAAAAACCCAGAATAAATAATATTTTTAATTCTGCGATGATATATCTAACACCATCAAACTTCCACATCTGCCTACACCCAGGTCCTTGGGAAGGATTTGATATGTGGATAAAAATGCCACATTCAGTCTGAACATCTGGCTGACTGTATGATGAAACAACTAGAAATACCGTGTTTCCCCGAAAATAAGACAGGGTCTTATTTTCTTTCGATCCCCGAAATAAGCACTTGGTTTTATTTTTGGGGAGATCTTGTTATTTTTGAGGTACAGGAGGCAGAGAACGTGGTCACCTCATGGCTGCTGCTGTGTTGCAATATTTTCCGGGAGGGCTTATTTTTTGGGATGGCTTATTTTAGTGTATTCACTCAAAAGCCCGATTGGGCTTATTATCCAGGGAGGTCTTATTTTCAGGGAAAAGGGGTAGTGGTGTCATATTCTTCTCCATCTGCTGAGGGAAGGTGTTCAGTTCTAACATAGATGGATTCTTTTATCTTTCTTTCAAACCAATGGTTGTATCTTTTTGTAAAAGTCCAATTTACAATGTAGCCCCTGATTCCACAACTAATTGCACCCTGCTTTAGGTGAACCTGAGGGCATAGATAACACCCCCCCCCAAGTGTCCTCAACAGCTCTCAGAGACTGCTAATGGCCAGATGACCGTGAAGAAATACAATCCTTCCATTCTCCCCCCATCCCACCAGAATCTATCCTTCCATCCCCCCACCATCAGAACCGATGAAGCTTCTTCTTTTCTTCTTCCTCAAGAAAAATCAATCCAGCTACCTTTTGAAGAAAAAAAAAACACCTTTGAGATTGTTGACTCACATTCTCTTTGCATTTCTTTTAATATTCCAAATAGTATTATCAAGTCAGGTGTCCACCAACCTTTACCAGAGCGTTTGACATTTATTTCACAACTAAAGAATTTTGCACTCTTCAATTTCATTGTGTTACTTTTAGCTCATTTTCCTAATCTTTTCTTTCTTCACAGCAACTCTACAGTTCCATTTCTTTGTCTCACTGTGATGAGACAACATTTTCATTTCTTGTACATTTCCTGTATGTTCAACTTTTGTTTCTTTTTATTGTTTTCACTTTTTCTAGAGATACATTGACTTATTTTGCTGTTCACATTTTCCTCCTCATGAGTTGATGTTATAATAATCATAATAATGCTGGATGGGGAATTCTGGGTTTTGAAGTCCACACATCTTAAAGTTGCCAAGGCTATGAAAACCCATTCCACTTTCTTATCTTTATGTACTTAAGAAGATGTGAAGTTGTCTGAAAGAGTTCCAAGCTCGGAAGTCCCACACTCTCTCTTATACATCTCCTTCTACTCATAAGTAGAAGTCATAAGTCACAAGTCTAAAAGGAAACACTGGATACAAGGAAATTGTTCCTTCAATTACTTGGATGCTATAATACAATGGCCCCCCAACAAGGAATGAAATCAACTTACCTTCGCTACAGTTTGCAAATGTGAGCCCACCTCCGCACATACGTAGGACCTTCCGCACATGCGCAGAGCATCAAAAACAGAACATGATGACATTTGGGCGGGTGGGCAGAGCCTTCCGCCCCTGCCACTATTGGTTCACTCGAACTGGCTGAATTGCACCACTGCCCCCAACCTTTTGGGCACCAAGGACCAGTTCCGTGGAGAAAGGTTTTTCTGTAGACCGGAGGGGGGCATGATTTTGTGCTGTGCCTGCATCCTGCAGATGGGGCTTCACTTGTTTGCGTGGACTGGTTGCCAGAATGCTGTGGACCGGTGCCAGTCCATGGACTGGGCGTTGGGGACTCCTGCTATAATACAACTGTTGGTAGAGTCCACAGGCCTTGTAGTTAAGGGTTGGTAATAACCACCCACTAGACTTTGATTTCAGTTAGTGGATGATTGACTTGGCAGGCGCTTAGCAACTCTCATTTTGTTAATTTTACTTTAAAAATATATTCCTTATGAAACAACATGGTAATTATTAGCACTTTGCTGCACTTTGCCTTTTGCTCCAAAAACATTTTTGCAAAACCAATCTGCCTTAAAGCATCTTTTTTATTGCTTGGAAGCCTGCCACTTTCCTCATGAAGGGATGAAACTTCCAGCTTCAGATTTTTGTAATGTAAACAAGGGGAAAGGTGACAGAGAAGTGTTTGGAGGTCTTATGCAATAAAATATTTTAATGCAACATTTTGTGTATAGCATGTCTTGAAATAATTACATAATGTTCCTATTGCAGGTGGTGTGCCTTCAGGATTTTTTTGGTGAGGATGACATATTTATTGCATGTGGCCCTGAAAAATTTCGTTACCAGGATGACTTCTTGCTAGATGAAAGTGGTAAGGAAATATTATTGTTCATTATAATATAAGATGGTGATTTTATGATACAAATTTTGAATTTTCCAGTTATTTCCTCATTGTAAAGTTCTTGGTGTTTTCTGCACTTAGTTGCTTGCTTGGAGATGTTTCATTATCCAAGTAGGTAATAGCATCAATGTGCGTGAGTGAATGAGTGGATTTGCTTCTCTTTATATACAGCAGCTTGCTTTACCAGTTATGATGAGGGTGTGGTTTTCTCCTTGGTGGGTCCTTGATTAGAGTATTGTTTTCTACATGATTGTTTATCCACTGTTGATGCCTGTTTATGTGAGGATTGACTGCTGAAAGGGATGTGTTGTAGTCTAGCAAGCTACTATATATAAACAGGCAGCAGACCCTACATTCTCTGGCGTTAATTTATGTATTTACTAGCTGATAACCCAGTGTTGTCCGGGTATGTATTTGTCCCAATCCTGTATTAGGTGGAGCTTCCTTGTGGAGTACTGTGTAGCCATTACCATGGCAACTCCACTGTGCTGTACAGTAGACACCATTTTAAGGTAAAACAGGCTGTATTTTAACAGAACTTGAATCCAAAATGCACGCTATCACTGTCAAAAGTACTGTGACTTGACACTATAGATATAATTCAGTCTTTTTCATTTTAGCGGCCCAGGCATTCCAGAGTTATGCTCTGGAACACACATGGACACCCCCCTAAGGGGTGTTAGGGGTGTCTTACCCCCACAGTATTTTTTTTCCAGAGAGTAAGTCATCTGTGTAGAGTTGAAATTGTTTGAGGCGTTCTGGAGGTTATGCTGGAGCACCCATCCATCCCCCACCCACCCCCACCCAATATATGTATGTGTGTGTGTATGTATGTAATGTGTATGTAATGTGTGTGTGTGTGTGTATACATACATACACACACACACATATATAAACACACATACATGCACACACATTTATTTTTGCTACAATTTATATAGCCACTCATCTCCCTTTCATGATTCTGCAAGCAAGCAGCTAAACTCAGAGAGTGCCAAGAACTCCACGATTAAACCCTGAGCTACACATATTCTTTTCTTTTGGAATGACAATAGTTTTGGATAGGAGAATTAAATTAAGCCCTATTAAGAGTACCATTGTCATGCCATGTTACCTTCAAAGTCCCTACAAATAGAAATTAATTAAGTGAAGGCAGAAACATTGTGTCAAAGACAATCATAGGACCGATCCCAAGATTTTTGGTTCAAAAGTACAAACCAGTCTTTGCCAGACTAAACATGATCCAGATATGTGGATTTTAATTTCTACCTATTAAGGTAGCTACTGAAATTACTTTGTTGGGGGAAGAGTTTGGTTCAGAGACTTGAAATTTCAGCAAATCAAAAAAGGTACGAGGTTCTTTATGATAGCTAAAAAATGAAGACAAAACTATTTAATAAAACTGTTTAATAATGCCAGTTAGGATGACTGCTCTATTGTGGTTTCTATGCTCACAGAGCCAGTATAAGCCATTATATGCTGGCTGGTGGGTAGAATCCATAACAGGAATATCAGCCATTGTGGAAGTAGGAAGTTGGACAATATTGTTTGATCAAGCGTTGCCAATATTACATCCATAAGTGTGCATTTGTTTATATTGTTAAAGGCAGATTAGGAAGCAAATCCATAATTGTCACATTTGTATAACATACACATAACTTCAGGGGTGGGATTCAGCCGGTTCACACCGGTTCAGGTGAAACAGATGTTAATTTTGCATCCGGTTTGCTGAACTGGTTGTTGCAAGGACACGCTGGCCCTGCCCATCCCGCCTTGCCCCTCCCAGGAGTCTCCACACAGCTCCCTAATTACCTCAGGTAAGTGCAGGGTCCGTCCAGAGGTTCTGGGAGGGTGAAAAATGGGCCTCCCGGAAATCTGGAAATGAGCCCAGAGCCCGGGAGAAACCTTTTTCTTCCTGGAGGCTTGAGGAAAGCGTCCAGAGCCTGGGGAGGGCAAAAATGCCCCCTGCTGCCATGGTACAGGAGGCTGAGTAAACCACACCCACCATGGCCACAACCAGGCGGAGAACTAGTTGCTAACATTTTTCAATCCCACATAACTTTTACACTAAATTACTGTACAACCCCCCTCACTGGTTATTAAAAGAGATGGATAGTACCTGATTATTCTGAGACAGAAATATTTGAATATCTCATGTCATCTTAATTTGTTATCTTGAGCCTAGTTTCCCTAGTGCCAACATTTCTTGGTGTACTCTGATTGGCAGCTGACACGTTGCCAGAAAAACCTTATTTCTTTTTCTAACTGTAATACCTCAGTAGTGTCATGTTTAACCATCAGGCGTTTCTAACCTTGATTACTGAGGCAGAGAGGAAGAAGGAATAAGATCCATCTGTTCTGATTTAGGGAACACTGGTTAAATAGTTTTTTGGGTTGTGCTCTGGAGCTGGTTTGTCCACCACCCTGCATCAGGGGAAGGCACCTTCCTGGTACAAAACCATCCTTAGGCATATGGAAAATCTCCTACATTATTGCTGATTTTAACAAGGAAGTCAGTTCTCAGATGTCACAAACTTGCAATCTGTACCAAATACAACATGATTAATTAATGCATTATCTTGCAGTAACAAGGTCTGGCAAATGAGTCACTGTATGGGACTCTGAAATGTTTTTCCCTCCCCTTTCAATGTAAAGGCATGCCAAGGAGGGTGACTTGTAGAGAATAAGAAGATTGAGATCTACTTGGGTAGCTTTTAATTGTTTTAATGATTATATAGCGAGAAAAGAATTTTCCCAGGTTGCCCATGAAGGTCATGCTTTAACATAGTTTCACCCTTTGATTCAAGAATGCATTCTGCTTAGAAGAGAGCAGTGAACTCAGAACCTTGACTAATTTCATTTTATATTTGCCAAAGATGGTATCCAGATATAACTCAGCTCTAAGATGGGACTGTAGTGCAAGGAGTTGTTCCAGTGTAACAATGCTTTTATTTTGTAACTAAACGACTTACAGGCTTTCAGCCAATTAGCTTGAATTATCATCACATGCTATTTTTACTAGTCCAGGATATCTCAAACTGGGAATATTATTTTCTTGGGGAATTGCAAGTACATTTGAGGGGGTTGTAGTCAAGTGACCTCTGCCTGGATACCGGCAGACTTCATTAGCCAGCTTGCACTGGATTAAGCCCCATTCCCAGAGCTTTTCATTAATGGCTTGCCTTTGCATTCCCACCAGAAGCTCTTGCCTTAGCCCTAACCCTGTTTCAGTTTACCACCCAAAGCAATTCAACCAGGATCAAGAAGCTTTACGTCTCCCAAGATGTTGCTTCTCCTGGACATGTGCTGCCATTCATGCCCAGACATCCTGACTGGGCAGTTCTCTCGTCATAAGTATCACCCCAACAAAGCAGCCCGGTGGGATGGGACCATTTCAGCCCTTGATGGACAAGAAACAACCTTACAGAAGTTTAAAGCTACTTTTATTAAGATGGACTATAGCAGTGAGGGAGAACCTTTTAGACACCGAGTGCCCAAACTGCGCATGCACATGCCCAAACTGAAAGGTGTGTACGAGAGAGAGAATGCACACATATGCAGACATGCATGAATTTGAGCATGCACACTCACCTGCGTGTATGCGCACCAGACACCCAAAGACCAGCTGGCATCCGAACACCGCAGTGCGGCAAGAGGTAAGATATTTTTCTTTCATGAGCTTCTGTTTTGGCATTTGCAGGGAAACAGAAGCTCACGAAATAAACGCCATGGAGATATGACCTGGGCCAATGGTGTGTGTGCCAGCTATGGCAGGCGTGCCATAGGTTCGCCATCACGGGACTGTAGTAACAGAACATTGCAAGTTTGGTTATACTTTACCTCCTTTTTATGTGATTTAGGAGGTTGTTTGAGACTTTTATGTATATCTTCTTGTTTTGGGCTTAGGTTATGTTTTGCGTATTATTGCGTTGGCTATTGCTGCTGTGTTGATGTGACCAAAGCCCTTTTCCAGAGTGGTTTGATAGGGCTTAATAAACACAAATTAATACCCAACAAGAGAAGGAACCTTTGCCCCTTGGTGAAGCAACCCCTAACTATATACCCAGTTTCATGTGACATGTCATTTCATTTATTTAATTCTCTTCTAATACTGTAACCTTTGAGTTTTGAAGTATGAGTTTGCTTGGTTAGTGAGATAAACCCTTTGTCAATCTGGCGTCAGAAGAAAGAGGCTGGCGCACCCTTTCCCTCTTATTAGTTCAATTCAGATATTTCTGAATTTCACTTTGTGGATGCATTGAAGAGGTACAATGCATGCCATTTAATAAATTTACAGACATTTCTAAAATTCTGCTTTCATCACTATGGAGTACAGAGTGCAGATTAATGAGGAAAAAATGAATTTCAACAACTGTAGAATCAGCATAACGAAATTGACAAAAGTAAAAGGGGGGGGGGTCTGAATACTTCTGAATGCACTGCATATGTACTCTTGCAACAACAACAACATCATTTACATTCAAATTTCTGGGGATTTGTTGCCAGCCCTTTAATTACATGGCCCAGTGAAGCTAGGTAAAATCAATTTTGTAGTGTATTGTCTGACAATGTTTTTTTTTCAGAGTCTCAGATGAGGACTTTTTCCAGTCCTTTCTAGAGAACTTGGCAATTGGAGTATTTTTTGCATGGAAAGTAGGTGCTCTAACAGAATTAAGATTGTCCCATGACTCGATGCTGAATCATTCATATTTGTTATCTTATTGCCTATGACTAAAATCTTCCCAATTTCTCTGGAGAAATCAGAACCCAAACAAACCACATACGGGGATATTATTCTATGATTGCGTTTACTGAACTTCCATTCTATTCTTCCCCCGAATCTGAAGTCTCAGATCTGTCTCTATTCTTTAGTTTGAAAAGAAGACAATAGAAGTCTTATCATTAAATGAATTAAAATTAAGCCTGAATGAGTTTTTGTGTTAACTTAAACAACAATTGATGCCCTATCTTTCTTGCTTAGGCTTACAATATATGTTCTAAAGCTCTGGATGTGACAGCTTTTTCTTCAGAAATGTCCACACATTTTTCTATAATGGCAATATCTTTTTGACAGTAACTTTAATTATTCAAAATCCATTTTTTCTTTAATGACGGTATCTTTTTGACAGAAAACTTTAATTATTCAAAATCCATAATTCATTAGCTTTTAGAAAGTGCAAAACTTTCCTGGGGGCATTTGAGGATAATATATTCCTTCTTAATATTCATTAACTGCTTTTTAAATGGTAGAAGATCTTTTGAAAAAAACAAAAAACAAAACTACAATACAGCAAATGAGAAGACTTACAAAAGCCTTATTTGAAAACTGTTTCAAAACCGATTAATACTGAAATTGATGAATAACCTAAAATAAAATGAATAAAAATAGGAGTTACTTGGAGACTAGGATAGAAATATAGAATTGGGAGAATTAAAGGTTTATTTTCCCCGAGCGATACTCTAATATACCCAAAGTGCTGGCTTATGAAACTTGGCTCTGCTTTCTGGATAGCCTGAAGGGCATTTAAATAATAAATTGGGAAGTGCTGTTGTCAACTCTTCCCCAAACTGATGCCCTTCAGATGGGATGGACTCATGGAATGCTTAGCCAGCTTGATTCTGCATTCCTATTTCAAAAGAATGATTATAGTACATGGTGCTAACAGCAACACTCAGCCCAGCAAAATTTCAAAATATGCTTTTACCTCCTATTCAAAATGATAAATAAAAACATAGATTTCCAGCACTGCAAGGTTGGAAATCAAACTGGTTGTAAATACTGTGTTTCCCCCAAAATAAGACAGGGTCTTATTTTATTTTGCCCCCCGAAATAAGGACTTGGCCTTATTTTCAGGGAGGTCTTATTATTTTTGAGGTGTAGGAGGCAGCAAGTGTGGTCACCTCATGGCTGCGCTGTGTTGCAATATTTTTGGAGAGGGCTTATTTTCAGGGGAGGGCTTATTTTAGCACATGCACTCAAAAGCCCAATTGGGCTTATTATCCAGGGAGTTCTTATTTTTGGGGAAACAGAGTATGGGGTGGTACAGTGGGTAGAATACAGTATTGCAGTGTAATTCTGCTGATTGCCAGCAATTCGATCTAAAATTAACTCAGCCTTCCATCCTTCCGAGGTCGGTAAAATGAGAACCCAGATTGTTGGGGGGGGGGCAATATGTTGATTCTGTAAACTGCTTAGAGAGAGCTGTAAAGCAGTATGAAGCATATATAAATGTAAGTGCTATTGCTATTGCTATAAACTTTCCTCTTCTGGGATGGATGTGATACGAGCCATACAGTAGAAACTTCTGTAGATTTTTTCTTAGGGATTGCACCTACTTTTTTCTCAGTAAATAAAATGCCCAATGGCATAAAGCTTAGATTCTTGATGTTTGTTACCACAAGGAATTGGTTGAAGAGTCTTTTGCCTAAATGTTGATCATGCAGGAGTACATTAATAACTGATAGCCACAATAAGAAAGAGTAAAGGAATCCTAAAAGTCTTCCATTGCTGCTGTTTTATTCTCCTTCCTTATCCTGCCATGACTATCCTGTTTTTTTCCCAATTGGTAGGGAAGAAAGATCCATCCAGTTCTATATTAAAACAGCTGTACTGCCATCTAAAACATAAGTGTGCTAAAACTTGGACAAGCAACAGGAGCTCACTCCATTACGCGGGGCTAGGGATTCGAACTGCCAAACTGCTGACCTTTCTGATCAACAAGCTCAGCATCTTAGCCCCTGAGCCGCCATGTCCCTAACCATAAACATGTAACCATAAACATTCATAATTAGCAAACCTCAAATTACTTCCATGCCCATCAAAGATAAGAGCCATTTCATAAACTTTCCTTAATATTCCTTACCCTTTTTCTACCTTAAGCAAGGTTGAAAAACAGAATTGACAGTAGCAGCAACACTGGCATTGCTAGCAAATGCTACTGCTGCTATAGACATGAGTAAAGACATGAGTAAAGTATAGACATGAGTAAAGGGATGCGGTGGCTCAGTGGCTAAGACACTGAGCTTGTTGATCAGAAAGGTCAGCAGTTCGGCAGTTTGAATCCATAGCACCACATAACGGAGTGACTCCCGTTACTTGTTCCAGATTCTGCCAACCTAGCAGTTCAAAAGCACATAAAAATGCAAGTAGAAAAATAGAGACCACCTTTGGTGGGAAGGTAACAGCATTCCATGCACCTTCGGCATTTAGTCATGCCAGCCACATGACCATGCAGACGTCTTTGGATAGCGCTGGCTCTTCGACTTTGAAACAGAGATGAGCACCGCCCCCTAGAGTCGGGAACGAGTAGTACATATGTGCGAGGGTACTCTTTACCTTTTAAAGACATACAGCAAGTAGAAAGGAAATCCCATGAAGGTAAATCTTCTTCCTAGGTGTCATAGTCAGACTTCATCCCATAGGTAGGAATATACCACATAGTCATACTCACAAAACACAAAGAATCACAAATGAATACAATTTTAAAGAAGTAGGGAGCCATAACCAAAGAATTTCAGCAACTGCTGTGGCCAAAAATGAGCCCATATATAGAAACAATGTTCAAGTCCAGTTGTGTTCCATTTTCCTTCCCACCTTATGTAACAGACCACTGGCCCCTTCCTTTGAGCAAGCTGGATCTCCACTTGCTTCTTGTTAGTCAAATTGTCAAATTTACTATCATGTTGGTTTTCATTATCTGTGTGAGAAGGCAATGAAATCCTCACCGCTAGGCAATGGGGTCAGGGACAGCAGCAACTGGAAATACTCAAACGTCCCAAGATGTAAGACATAGATAAATAACAAAACTTCAAAGAAATCCCCCCCCCCCCCAATTACCCTGGACTTGAGCTATCAAGCAAAAATGACCAAACTGGTGGTTAGGGCAGCCAATTTGTTTCAATCACATGGGGGGAATAAATACAATGCTGTAGGAGGGAGAAAATGTAAGTTGATAAACCCCCCAGTCTTGCAGAGCCTTTGCTAGGAAGCAGTCCTACTATGTTATTTAGCTCTCATCAGCTAGCCTTACCCTTCTGAGATTCGAACAGAAGATTATGGCTAGCTGATGAGAGCTAACTAGCTTGAAATAGATCTGTACTAGTCTTCTTTTATTGCTTTGTCAGTAAACATAGATTCAACACAAAAATAGTTTGTCACAAAAGCAACTGCCTGCAACAGCTCCTGGATTGGGGCTGAAAGGTGAAAGCAGAAGCAGCATGCTCCATGCCATAATTGGATAAACCAGGTTGCCCTGATAGACCGATCCCACCTGAAAAAACACTCAGTCCTACCATGCCCAAATTTCCAAAAATGACATAGCATCAAGGTCTTCAACAATGCTTGATTGAAACACTTGAAAACCAGACTAGCAGATATACTAGTACTGCTTGCCAATACAAAAATTGTTGGGTTTTTTTTTGGGGGGGGAGTTAGTAGTGAATTGTTTCAGATAAGAGGGATGTGACAATTGACAAATCTAGTAGGCTCTGATTTTTATCAACCGTTTAGTAGTTCTGATCTTTTGTACTAGCTTGCTAATTAGTCTTGATGAATGTGCCTCTATCTGTTGCTGGCATATCCTATTTTGTTGGTTACTACTCTTGAGTTCCCTTTCCAAATTACTGTCCTGAAAGCTTCCCATGGCAGCTAACTAAATGACATTAAACCAAGTCTGAAATTTCAGTTGAAAGATATGTTACATGTATTTCTTCAGTCTTTCTACCCAACAGTAACTCCATGAGATACACTATGGTGAGAGACAATGACTGGCCCACAGTCATCTAAGAGTTCATGTGGGAAGATGGACTTGAAACTCTGTTTCCCCAGCTAGTTCAACATCTCAAGCAATACATTCTGCTGGCTTTGAGAAAGGAGTAGGTCAAGTCTACTGTTCTGTGCTTGGTATTTCACATCAGCTGGTCCACATTCTAATGTGTATTGCTTATCAACTCTGCCTTTCTTCTGGCAATGATTGATCAGGCAGAGTTACTCCTTATTCTTTGCTGATATACATTAGAGTAAGCCAACTCTACAATCATATGTCAGTGCAAGGGAATGCAAGAAAAAGACTAGATACATTAAATTCATTATATATGTGTGTGTGTGTGTGTGTGTGTTTGTGTTACAACCCCTGGTGTGCCCAAATATGGAAGGGAGCTCACTACTCCCCCTTTCTGTCCTTCGGCTCATTACAGAAGACCATCCAGGCAGAAAACCATATTTTTATTTTTAATGTTGCCTTCGCTATTTTTGTGTTGTATTTGTGCTGATAAATAAATAAAGGGAGACTAGTATAGATCTATTTCAAGCTGTTTAGCTCTCATCAGCTAGCCATACCCTTCATAAGAATCCCAGTAAGGGTATGGCTAGCTGATGAGAGCTAAATAGCTTGAAACAGATCTATACTAGTCTCCCTTTATTTATTTATCAGCACAAATACAACACACACACACACACACACACACACACACACACATACACAGCACTGTATATATAAGTCATACCTCATGCTATTCCAACCACATAATGTGGTTGGTTTGCTTCTTTGGCTTAATTAAATGTGTCAACATTCTGATTTTTAAATTGTGATTGTGGAAAACATGTACCAAATCATTGACCAAAAGATGGCAGCAACCAGACTTTTGTCCAAAGAAGACATCAAGGCAAAGCATTACTCATTGTGCAAACACAGCTTTTAATTGAAAAATAATATATTTACTAAAATAGAATAAACTATTGTCCTTAATGGGTTCATGCATAGAACATGTTGTGCTTACCTTCTTTCACTATTTCACAATATTTTTTTTACTGAAATTCTATAGAAAAGGTCATCTTGAAGGTATTTTCTTTCTAATGCCTCAAAAGTTTTGTCAAGGACTACACTGTTACCCACTTCACATTTTGACATTTTCTTAGAAGCAGGTAGTTGTGAGATTGATGCTTTCCATAAAACAAAGTGAATTGGAAAGATTGCTACATAAGAGGCCATTGGCCCTTGGACAATTGGCACTTCCTTTGTACTTTTGTTATTTGGATGGTTAACCTCATATGACCTCATCTTCTTCCTGAGAGAACTGTGTCTGCTATATCTCTCTCTGTGTAATAGTATAAAACAATTGAACATATTTATGGTGTATAAGAGCTGATTGAAACAATATAATTCTGAGGATAACTTTCAAGGCATGGCTGCATTCAAACCTCATATTATAAACCTAATTCCATATTATAATGAAGTAGATTCTTTGTTTTGTTGCATTCAATTTAGATTTGAAATGGCATTTGAGATGTCAGATCTGTTTTTCTGCTGACCTTTTGCCAAGATGAGTCATACCTAGCTACCCAGTTATTATCTAATAAGGAAAGCACTTAATTTCATGAACTGAGAAGCATATCAGGAAAACATGATATTCAGAAAGCAGCCTGAATTTCTGAGAGGACCACAATAAGAAAATAAGAAAAAAGTCAAATTCAACAATAAAAACCACACACCACTTTATAGAGCATGTCAAGTAGTACAGCTTTCTTGAATATCCCATGGCATCTTGCCCGTTAGTGTTTATCACACTGTGCCATAATTTTATGGCATAGTGTGGTTGCCATATTGTTGTTATTGTTGGCACAATATTAGCTTTATGTAATTTTATGATAGATTATTTAATATACTTTATTGAATAAACCACACCACTGATTTTCCACGGTGTGTTATGGGATTCCAAAATGCGTATTATTGAACAGTTGTCTAAAGTCAAAAAATACTAGTTTCAGCACAGTTTCAGCACAGAAAAGTGTATTGAAAAGTGTATTGATGAAATGAAGGATGCTTGAAGAAATTTAGAAAAGAGCAGCAGCAGAAATAGTTTGAATCTATTATCTAAAGAGCTAGTGTGTTCTTCTTTGCTCCATGCCTTCAAGCAAAGGCTCTGGGCAGCTGTTGGTCAGGAAGTTTATATTTAATCCAGCAATAGGCAGCGGATTAGAATTGACAGTTTAAAATGATTTCTTATAAATCCTAAACCGGAGTATATTTTATTTCACCAGCATGAAATTTTATTTTACCAAATAAAAGATGGGGTAGAAAGGAGCAGAATGTAGAGAAGAGGTGGGATCAGTGATGGGTTCCTACCGGTTTGGACAGGTTTGGCTGAACTGGTAGTGGTTTGGCACCTGGGTCACTGGAACCGGCACCTAAGGCACTGCCTGGAGAACTGGTTCAGGGGCATGGCAGGCCTGGGTCACTGCCGGTTCTAGCGACCCAGGTGCCAAACCAGGTGTGATCTTGTTTTTCGGTTCTGTGCATGTGCAGAACAATTTTAATTGTACTGCGCATGCGCGTGCTTGATGCGCACACGAGCAAACCATCAGTAGCACCTGCCAGAACCCACCCCTGGGTGGGATCTGGTAATGGTTCATCAACTCCAATGGTGGGTTCTGGATCCTGTTGCAACTGGAACGGGGCCCGGCGTCCACCACATGAACGTGTGCAGTGTGCATGCGTGGGCGCGCAGCATTTGCATGCATTGTTACCTGCTACGATGCTCCGCGATGCCTCTGCAATGCTCCAGCTGCTCTGTGGAGCATCGCGCAGGGGCCATACGGTCCATGTGCATGCACAGAAGTGCAGAAGAGCTCAAATACAGGTAAGGAGGGCAGGCAGGTGGGTGGGCCCTCTGGAGTACCGTGCCAGAATGCTACCCGGTGCTCCTGGCAGGCACCGGTATGCCCGCACCGGGGCGTACCACCTGCAACCCACCTCTCCCTCCATGTGATAGTACCCCATTGGGCCCCCAAGTCAATCTCACCTCAGAGGGCAAGATACTCCAATGGGATGGGGCCATGACAGAGAAGGCTCTCCTTCTGGACTCTACCAGTCAGAATCCCCTGATTCAGCATTCCTTCACTGCTGGCACATGCGGTGCAGGACAGTAGGACAGTTCTTCAAGTAACTTGGATTCATGTCATGTAGCGCTTTAAAGGTGATAGTCAACACCTTTGCCACCTGGAAGCAAATTGGCAGCCAGTGCAGCTCATGGAAGACCAGTGTAATATAGGTCATTCTAAAGGCCCCAAAGTCACTGCACTCTGCACCAGTTGTAGCTTTTCAATACTCTTCAAGGTAGCTCTGAGCGTATTAGAACCGATGTGGCGCAGTGGTTAGAATGCTGTACTGCAGGCTACTTCAGCTGACCTCTAGCTGCAGTTTGGCAGTTCAAATCTCACCAGGCTCAAGATTGACTCAGCCTTCCATCCTTCCGAGGTGGATAAAATGAGGACCCAGATTGTTGGGGGACAATATGCTGACTCTGTAAACTACTTAGAGAGGGCTGAAAAAGCACTGTGAAGTGGTATATAAGTCTAAGTGCTATTGCTATTAGTTCAGACATGAGACGACCAGGGCTTCAATATTGGGATTGAAAGGGAATGTCCCATTAATAAAACTCTGAATTTCCCAAATACTGGCTTCAAAAGAGAGCTTTTCCTCGGGACTCTGTTCTTATTATCACTCCATACCCTATTTCATGCAATTTGGATACTTAAAATGCCAAAATAACTATAGATCCTTGAAAACCGTATTTTACATTGGTTTTTAATGGGAAAAGTACCAAGGGCTGTGGAAACTTTCAGTAGGTCAGCAGTTCAAGTTGTGAGTAGAAATTGCTCCTTTTATTTTGGAATTCAAGAGAACTTGAATTCAGGGTAGACAAGTGACTTTGCATGTAAAACAGGCCTCTATTTACTTTAAATTATTTTTGACATGCCGGCACATTAATTAAGAGAAAAATGAAATAAATGAACAACCCCTTGCAGGCACATGGGTTAACAGTTAAGAATGCCACAGTTCTAATTATCATCTCAGCCTTAACAAACCAGTGTTTGGAGGTGAGGGTTGAAATCTGTGAACAATTTAGATAAAGGTCAATTAAAAGGCAATACAAGGACAGAATAGATTATTTTTAAAAATGCTTTTGGCCTCGCTGTGCAAAATTATGCTAAGAAGCCAAACTGATTTAACAGTGTTATTGAACTTAATATATGGCATAAATGATTAAAAATCTATTCTGATTTTGGCTCTACAGTTATCAGAATCCAGTATATTTTTGTATTAAGTCAACTTGCGTAGCACTATGAATCTCACAACTAGAAAAGGCAGCTCCATGGAATTATTTATTTTATTCACATTCATGCACCCTTCTGATCCATTCTAACTTTTCATCGAGGTGTTGTGATGCTTTCTAAACAAATGTTACCAAAATAATGCAAATGCTAATTAAATTAAAGAGAAATTGCAAACACAGGCATGCTGATTTCAGGGCGCAGCATTGCTAAGCGGTTTAGCCTCCATTTGCTTCCTCTGTTCCAAATAAAAACAGAAATATTTTAAAAACAGCAATTTAAGAGGAAATGCCTAAAAAAAGCCTCTTCAAAATATTGTCTATATTGTAAGCAAGTAATAATGGAGCCATGCTTTCTTCATCCAACTATTCAATACAATACAATACAATACAATAGTAGGGTTGGAAGGGACCTTGGAGGTCTTCTAGTCCAACCCCCTGCCTAGGCAGGAAACCCTATACCGTTTCAGACAAATGGCTATCCAACATCTTCTTAAAGACTTCCAGTGTTGGGGCATTCACAACTTTTGGAGGCAAGCTGTTCCACTGATTAATTGTTCTAACTGTCAGGAAATTTCTCCTCAGTTCTAAGTTGCTTCTCTCCTTGATCAGTTTCCACCCATTGCTTCTTGTTCTACCCTCAGGTGCCTTGGAGAATAATTTGACTCCCTCTTTTTTGTGGCAACCCCTGAGATATTGGAACAATGCTATCATGTCTCCCCTAGTCCTTCTTTCTCTTAAGCTAGACATACCCAGTTCCTGCAACCGTTCTTTCATATTCATTCATATTTTCTCTATTGATGCCATTATAGGATCTTATACCAACAATATTCATGACATCATAATCATGAACGTGACATAGTACAAAAATATAAGGAAGATTCGCTAATGCTACAGATTCCCTTTAAGCCAGGGTTGTCAAATCCACATCATCACGGCATAGTCACGTGATATATCGTGCCTTCTCCCCACTTTGCTAAACCGGGCATAGGTGTACCTAGCACCTGATGCGTCTGACCCATGGGACGCAACTTTGACAGCCCTGATTTAAGCTGGGCCCTAAATTCACCCAGTTTCATGTTCAGCCCTTCCCCCCTACAAAATATCTTTTTCATCACATTCTGGAATTTGAACAGGACATCTTTATTTGCAAAGTCCTGGTTCAAATCTTAGCCAATTCTAATGCTTCTGCGCATGCACAGAAGCAAAAAACAAGATGGTGGCGACTATGGTGGCAACTGGTGGCAACTATGGCGGCGCCAAGAGAACCAGTTCGGGGATGTGGCAGGCCGAGTTACTACCTACTCTACCGAACCAGTCTGATAACTATGGAACTCTTTTGTTCATGATTCAGATTAACATGCATTTTCCTTTTCCTCTTTCTTATATTTTATTTATTTCTTATATTTCCAAAATCATTTTTTAAAAAAGGAATACATTGAATATGTGCAAATGGCTGCAGTCATCCTATTTACATTCTTTGCATTTTAGTACTTTGCAGAAATAATATTTTTAAAAAAGAAATATCCCTTATCATGTCCCTGACAACCAACCCCTTACTATCAAATTTTTTAGAAAAAGGAAAGGAAGAGGCTAGCTTTGGGAGTTTGTGAAAATTAAAGGATTACTGTTGAGTATTTAAAGTGAAACAAAGCTCTGATCATTATATATGACTTTTGAATTTTTAGAAAAATCTGCAAAGCTAGGAATAAGTGACAATTTGATATGATGAAGCTGCAACATATTTCTAGTTGCACTCCAAGATCCTCTATTAAGTATGCAATTATTTTTGTCTTATTGCAAAGCTGATGGCAAAGGGAAAGCTTTTCGTTAAAATGAAGACATGGACTTTCACCACAAAAGGAAATCAAAAGCTTAGCAACCTGCTCCATTTTTTCCGCTGCTGTGGCTGTTCTGATTGATTGTAAGCTGGTAGTATCGTTGTAAGATTGCAGCCTTCTGAAATTAGAAGGTTAATTTACTCTTTGGCTGCATATTTTCATCCAACAGAGGGTGTTGGGTGTTGAAGTGGGAGGTTTAAATTCTGTTTATTTGGCAGGTTTCCTCTCCCCCCTGCATCATTGCCTATGCAATTCATTTACTGTGTGCATTTTGGATTTGAAAACTCTCAGTATAATGAATATACATCAAATTATTTGCATTCATAATACAGATATTTTTGTAGGATTGATGTTTATTTCAGCTAGCCTTTATCGCTGGGATTTTTTAAAATCATTTGCAGGAAAGGCCTTTCTCTACTTTTAATTATGTGGTGAATTGAATGACTTCCATCTGGAAACAGATGTATTACAGCAGCACAACCTGTTTTATAGCTTTGTTTCTTTCCTCAATTTTCTCCTGCATTGCAGCAAATTTTGAGATAGTTATGGTGTGAAGTAATTAAAATGAGTATCTGAAATAGCATCTGACATAGCACTCTTCTGTCTTGTTACTCATTGATTAGATAGAGCTATGTAACATAGCAATGCCTCTCACTGGTTTTGGAAAGTTTTTGGCTAGAATTTCTTTGACACCAAGAATAATCATCCAGACAAAGAAACGGTTCAAAAGAATTATGTCTTTTGAAACTATTCAGCAAAAGCTTTCTTTCATTAAGATTAAAAACAAATTATCATTGCTTTTCAAACTTTTCAAAAATATTTTACATAGTAGGGATTACTTTCCTTTCCTTTCCTCTTATTAAAAGACTTAATGACTGATGTAAAGAAAAATTAGTGGGTCAGTAATTTTATGTCTAATCACAAATTGTAAACATTTGTCAGTACAAACTACTTACCTGTAGCAGATTTTGAATTTCCACCCATTTATAGTTGGCTAACACATCACCAAACCACTCTCCCTGTTAGGGAAGAATATGAGCTTTTGAATAAGCAACCACAGATTTTAAATTGCCCAATTTATTGAGTGTAAATTAAAGCCTTTTATATTCTATAAAACTAAAAAAATACATTGTATAGAATTAAAAGTCTGTGAAGAAAGAAAGGAACTTTTACTTTCAGAGACCAATTTTTCTATAGGATGAAGGAAATAAAAATAAACTTGGCTGACATAAATTTGGAAAAATCAATCATGAAGAAAAACTACTAAAGGTGTGTATGTTAAATTAATACAAAAGGAAACACAGACGAAAGCTAAAATCACAGGAAAAAATATTGTTCTAAATGGGATGAACTTAAAATACATTCCAATAATTTCCCTGAACTCAAATATTTGTCTCTAAAAAGCAGATATATTTTAAAAATCTTGCTATTGCTTTTATTCTAAAATATCTCAGCAGCATCTGGATGTTTTAAAAAAATCACACCAGTAATTAAAAGCAGATCAAAAATGTATGTGCTCAAATGTAGAGGCTGGGTCTGTTTCATACATCCTTTTAAAATGCCCACAGTACAGGTATTGCTGATCAGAGCTTTACTAAAAAATATTCTACTTCTCAGCCTTCTGTGGAGGTTTTTCATAAACGCAGATTACCTCTGTACTTTTCATATAATGCCTTAATAAATGCAGAACATGGCTTTCCACTTTAAATTTTATAAAACTGAGAACAAGGGGACTGGATTTTTAACTAAATGATCACACAGCAAGTGACTTTTAAGCCAATAGAATAGCTGCCATGAAAGAATCTCACATATAAATGCTGCTTTTGCTCAACATTTTAAGTCATTTGCAGGAATTGTAAATAATTGCTGAGTTGGAGATGCTTTAAATAGGTAATTTCAATTGCAGAGTTCAGTTAACTTTCAATGGTATTTTCAAGCTGAATTATTCTGGTTTCCTCTAAACCAATTACTATTTTTCATGTCTGCTTTTTCAATATAAATCATCAGATTTCTGCTTTAACCCCTGAAAATGTTGATTCAAGTTATGCACTAGATTTTATCTGTATTAATCTCCTCATTCTAAATTTGCATATTATGCAAAAGAATTTGAACTTTCTTAGGTCCAGATTAGAACCAGCTAAAATTGTCACAGTTCTGCAAGCTGCTTCCCTTCAAGAAGCAGAGATATTTGTTTTCTCTCTCTTCAGTTTGGGACCTATAGTAAATCAAATGAAACACATTGCAAAGCAGTAATTTAAATAAAAAAAGAATTTCCTGCATATAAAACAAGCTGTGAAGCGATTAAAAGATAAGCAAATTAACATTTATTTGGAACTGATACATTTTATAAATCTGGTACATCTTTCTATTGACCAGAGGTCATGGTTTATACACCCTTTTTTTTTTACTCCCTGGAAATAATTGTATTCGGTACAGTATAGTCCAGTGATGGCTAATCTTTTTGTTCTCGCAGGCTGAAAGCGCACGGGCATGTGCCTATACCCATAAAGCAATGCATGTGCGACACCCCCCTGTGCTCCACCCCGCCTCCCTGCGCATGTCCCTGAAGTCTCCTGGGACCAGAACCATCTGCGGGGGGATGACCACACCCCCTCCAGGGCCCGTTTTGGGCCTAGCAGGCCTCTCTGAAGCCTCCTGAAACAAAAACAGGGGGGCATGTGCCATAGGTTCACCATCATGGGTATAGTCCAATTCAATTAGAATATAATCTTCATTAATAAGATCAATTCAAATACTTACTTAAATCAGGTAATTTCTCTGAGGATGAATCCTAAATTTGGGTGGCAATTTTGATGTAACCCCACCTAAAATTAATTAATTCATACATTTTGCATTTTTTTTATTGTTCAAATTTTTATTAGTTTTTAAAATTTTACAAGGAAAAGGGGTTATAGGGTTATAAAACATATTGACAGCTACATCGTGCGGGGGGGGAGAGGCCCCCCCAGGTCTTGCAACTTCTACAAACAAAGACAGAAAAATATCAACATTTACATAAGTATTAGCAGTTTTAAGTTAACACAAAATCATCAGTATGTTTCAACCATTTGTTTTGTATCACTTCCATAAAAGTACATTGTAGCAACAATTGCAATAGTATTCCAAGTCACTTTTGTGATCTGAGTCTTATAGTTGTTGCATCCCCCCTCCTGTCCACCGGCTGGGCCTCAACCCCTCCCTCCTTTGTTTCTTGTGTAGCATCCCCCATTTCACCTAGGAGGGCACTATGTTTTTTAGTGAAAGCCTCTGCTTCCGCTACTGTGTTGATTCTAATTCTACTGCCCTCCCAAAAAATCAACATGCCTTCTGGAAACAACCACCTGAACCAAACCCCGTTATTATATAATTTTTTTGCCAAGAAAGAATATTTCCTTCTGTTATCTCTTACTCTCTTTGGGATCTGTTTAAGAATGGTTATTTCTTTATCTTTATATTTTAATGGTCCTCCCCTTTGAGCTCCTAGAACGTCATCTCTTGTCGTTTTTCTAAGAAATTTGACATGAACTTCCCTTGGAACATTGTGTGTTCTTGCATAGGCTGAGTTAACCCTATAAATCAGATCAATGTTCCACCAAAGCTGTTGTTTATCTCTATTAATATATTCTGCTAGTATTGTGGTCATAATCTCTTTAAGATCTTTGTTCTCAACTTCTGGCAAGTTTTGGAACCTAAGAAAAAAAGACATCCTTTCAAATTCCATTTTTAACATCTGATTTCCAAATTCTGCATTCCCCCTTTGGATCATCTTCATCTCATCTCTCATCCCAACCGCCCCCTCCTCCAGCACACCTATCCTCTGTTCATTCCATTTGGTTTGCTGGTTCGTTTCTCTGAGCTGTTCATTTAAGTCCTGCAATTGTTTTCTAATTTCATCCTGTCCTTTTAAGGGGGTTTGAAGCATCTGTTGAGTAGACAAGTCCTTTGCACTCTCTTCAGAGGCTTTAGGTTGTAGAAAAGATCCCAGTTGTGATTGGTGAGTGGGGCTGGACGTGGAAGATGTTGGGGCCGATGAGGCTTTACCAGGCGGTAATTTCTTTGGACCCATCATGAAGCTCAGAGATAGTTTTCTATATTTCCCTTTCAGATTTAAAACATTCTCTTTGTAGCACATAATTTTATATATGCTCCAAAATTAAAATTTTACTTCAGTTTTTTGATGCAAATTTAAAAATTTGAGAAACGGTGGTCATTGGTTAACAAGATACCTAAATTAAATGCCTGACCAAAAAGAAAAAGAAAAATGAATACATAACCAGCGTTTTGAGAGGACTGTGTCATTTTAAACTTTTGAGGCTGGGGTAATTTATTTTTCAGTATTTATTTATTTAAAACATTAACATAGCCACTCATTTTTCAGACAACTGTGGGAAGCTCCCAAATTTTAAGTATTTTAAGTATAACATTACCAATCTTTTAAAAATTGCACTTTCAAAACCTAAAGAATCTGAAAATTCAGAAGATCAGATTTACTATATATGGTTGTCAACTGACCAAAAAATATAATTTGCATCTTTACACATATCCTGGCTGACTGACTGGTTGATTTACTTTGGCTGCTTCCTCCTCCTCCTCCTCCTCCTTCTCCTTTGTCATTTTTAGATTTGTAATGAATTAATGTAGTTTCTCTTTCTTTCTTTTGATGCACTTTATACTTTTGAAGCTGTAAATGTGATTCTTGAACCTTAATGTTGGGTTCTAGTTTCAACTTGCTCTGAACTCCAACTTTTAAATAAGAAATCTCCATATTTTAAAAGACTCAAAAACTTTTATTTAGAAAGAATTAGTCATAACTGAAGTCATGGAGATAAGCTGATCACCCAAAGCAGTTCCCACTGATTCTGTAGCTGAAACATTTTCTAGGTCAAAATGAAGAACTCATTAATTGAAATTTGGGGTGAATTCCAGGCTCCTCTGACATCTACACACACACAAAATATTCACTATAACAACTGTAGATCAGTGACGTGCGGTGAGGGTTATGGCTGGGGAGGCTGGTGACGTCATCAGGAAGGCGGGGAATGGGACCACGTGTGCAGACCACGTGTGCAGACCACGTGGTCTCGTTCTCCGCCTTCCTGAGTGAACATTAAGGGGACCGCGGCGTAGCATTACTTCCTCTACCGGCACCAGTCCCTTTCACCCCGCTCAAGCCTTGCCGCCTGCAGCCACCGCCCGCCCTCACTGCTCCTTTCGTTGCTTGCCCGCCCGCCTCTAAGGCACGCCAAAGCCTCCTTCGTCCCCCCCCAGCGCGCGCCCTTTTTATTTCCCGCGACACCCTCCCCCATTTCGGGAAAGCTTTCCCCATTGCCTGGGGGTTGAGGGGGGCAGCTCCTCTCCCCCCACTCCCTCCGTCCCTGCCTCTCTCCTCAGCCCCAAAGCTCCGTCCGCGCGACTCACTTCCAAGGCGATGGCTGCTCCATCCCGCTCCGGCTCTGGAAGCAAAGATCAGGCTGCGTCGGTCGCTCGCTCGCCGGACTGCTTCGGCGCCATTCTGGCTACCTTCGTCCATCCGCACCCGGGAGATGCGGAAGCAGTCCGGTGGACGAGTGACCGAAGATCTCGCTGCCTCGCTCGCTGCCTCACTCGCTCGCTCGCCGGACTGCTTCGGCGCCATTCTGGCTCCCTTCGTCCATCCGCGCCCGGGAGACGCGGAGGGAGAAATGTTGTCGGCGCCTCCAGATGACGAACCAGTCGCTTGCTTTCGTCATCGGGAGGCCGATAACATTTCGGCCTCCATGTCTCCCGGGCGCGGATGGACGAAGGGAGACAGAATGGCGCCGAAGCAGTCCGGCGAGCGAGCGAGCAAGGCAGCGAGATCTTCGGTCACTCGTCCACCGGACTGCTTCCGCATCTCCCGGGCGCGGATGGACGAAGGGAGCCAGAATGGCGCCGAAGCAGTCCGGCGAGCGAGCGAGCGAGGCAGCGAGATCTTCGGTCACTCGTCCACCGGACTGCTTCCGCATCTCCCGGGCGCGGATGGACGAAGGGAGCCAGAATGGCGCCGAAGCAGTCCGGCGAGCGAGCGAGCGAGGCAGCGAGATCTTCGGTCACTCGTCCACCGGACTGCTTCCGCATCTCCCGGGCGCGGATGGACGAAGGGAGCCAGAATGGCGCCGAAGCAGTCCGGCGAGCGAGCGAGCGAGGCAGCGAGATCTTCGGTCACTCGTCCACCGGACTGCTTCCGCATCTCCCGGGCGCGGATGGACGAAGGGAGCCAGAATGGCGCCGAAGCAGTCCGGCGAGCGAGCGAGCGAGGCAGCGAGATCTTCGGTCACTCGTCCACCGGACTGCTTCCGCATCTCCCGGGCGCGGATGGACGAAGGTAGCCAGAATGGCGCCAAGACAGTCCGGTGGACGAGTGACCGAAGATCTCGCTGCCTCACTCGCCGGACTGCTTCGGCGCCATTCTGGCTCCCTTCGTCCATCCGCGCCCGGGAGATGCGGAAGCAGTCCGGTGGACGAGTGACCGAAGATCTCGCTGCCTCGCTCGCTCGCTCGCTCGCCGGACTGCTTCGGCGCCCGGGAGACGTGGAGGCAGAAATGTTGTCGGCCTCTCGATGACGAAAGCAAGCGACTGGTTCGTCATCCGGAGGCGCCGACAACATTGCTCCCTCCGCGTCTCCCGGGCGCGGCCGGACGGATGTATATAATATTATATATAGTATATAATATTATATACTATTATTCCATGAAGAGAGGTGAGGCCCTGCCTCCCCTGCCTCTAGTGACCGCACGTCACTGCTGTAGATACTAGCTTGAATATGCTTTCAAACCCAATGATTTTATGAAGTGATTTTAAGTAAGTGCCCATTTGTACATTGTAAATATTACTGGTTTTTCTTAAAGCCAAAAGGATATAATTTACTAGCCTATAATGCTTCAATAAGTAGAACATTTATATAAACATAAATATAAACTTCAACAACTCAAAATTGCATGATTCAAGTCTCAAACAATTGTACTTGGATGACTTAGAATTTTCTTTCACAGCAGCCCTGAAGCTGATGCAGAAATACCCTAAGAATGTTAGGAGTGGTGCATTCCAATACCTCTCTGTCTACTCAGATTCCCCTAACCAACTTGTTCAGACTGAAGTTGTTCAGATGGGCACTGAAACAGATCAAACCAACAAGAAAATAAGTCCATTTGTCACGATTCAATTTCCAGACAATTCTACCTGAACGACTAAGAATCTTTGACATTTGTGTGAACAGTTTTTTTAACCTATGAACCTGGGTTGGATCCATTGTTATCAGTGAGACAAATCAAGTCCTGTTGCTTGAAATTCACCTAATTCACATACAGTAGAGAGCTCATTTGGTATAGTGCTTAAGGCATCAGGCTAGAAATCGTGAGAGGGCAAGTTCCAGTGCACTTTGTGTGGAAGACCAATTGTGTGACCTTGGGCCAGTCACTTTTTCTCAGTCCTAAAAAGGAAGCAATGGCAAACCAGTTCTGGAACTCTTGCCAAGAAAACTACAGGGACTTATCCAGGCAGTCTCTGAGAATTGGGCACAAATGAATGGAAGAAAAAAAATTAAATATTCTTAAGTCTGGAATCATTCCTATAACAAGTGTTACAAATCCAGATAACTGTTATGTGGTTCCAAAGGAAAAACTTTATCTACTGATTGTCTTGAGTTTTTGCAACTCAGTTTTGTTAGTCCTATCCATAATCTAATATTCATAAAAGTAGCATTAGTTTTAAGAATATTTCTATTGGCACAAGACAACGATAGTGTGTCCAGAAACATAAAAATGCAATGGTAATATATTTTAATCGAAATTCCTCTTTTAAAAATGCTTAAATAGGGGCGAAATATTCCATATTTCATAGCAACTGAAAACCAAGTTGTGCATTGCCTAAGCAATCTATTTCTTATTGCCCTTCAGACACTGAAAAATTATTGCTCTATTATAGATGACATCCCAACAGTAGCAGAAATGGCATCCTAACACTTACAATTAAATGATTTTTCAATAACAAAGAACAGTTTTGATCTTCTCAGTGGTTTATCTTTATAGCTCATATGTCTCCAGTGCCAGGAAACTGTCTCCATCTCTGAGAAATCAGTTTTCAATATCCTTGAGGCAATTCCAGAAATTAATCCCTGTCACAGAAAAAAAAGGAGGAGATGGTTGAGGATTAGGTTTAGGTTTTCATTTAGCAGATGTTCAGTGACAGGTTTTGATCCATGTTTACAAATAAGTTTTTTGTTCTCCTGGAAAACCATCTAAGGCGGTTGGTGATGGAGGAAATCAAAACTTCATCCAGTTTCCCTATCAAGATTTCATTCCATTTATTTACATTAGATGGTTTATTTAAAAAGGATTATAATATTAATTGTGAAAAGAACAATTCAGAGAAAACTTCAGGACTGTGACACTCTATGTGTGCGCATTCTAAGGAATTATAAAGTCTTCCTCTCTAATGTTGCTGTTTCCATTATTTTTATGTTACTGGTGAACCCTATTTTAATCTTTGTGTGTTGTCTATCTGTGTCTGTACTAAATATTTCATATTTTAATAGGTAATAATTTACAGTGATTTCACATAAATTTGTATTTCTTATAGAGTCAGCAGTACACGAACAATTTAGAAAGTTGCATATTTCGCAGTAGCCCATTTTATATAAATTCTAAACTTCTGTGCGAGAAATACTTATTATTTGCAGCTGCTTCCATAAATACAACTGCATGCATCTCTAAAATAACTCTTGATCTCTCTCTGGTAAGAAAGATTGGAAGAAGTTTTACAGAAGTAAAAGACCGACAAGAGCCAAGTAGGAACTGACAGCTGGTTCCAGGATAAACGAGATTAATTAAATGTCGACATAAGGGCATATTAAAGTTACAGTCAAAGCCAAATTAATTTTAAAAGTCCAATTTAAGAAAGAATTTAGGTTTTGGTAAGCCAAAGAGGGTTTAAACATGACATAATCAAGAAAATAATCAAGAGAACAGTGGAAGTTTGGAACAACAAAGCAAAGCAAGATTTTTACAGGTCATTAAAGAGATAAGTTGCCTAGATATCTAGAAAATCAGTAATGCCAAGTAGTCACCTGTTCATTATTCATTGGTAATGGCAGAGAGTATGTAAAATTGATTTACAGGTAGTCTCCAAAATGCTTTTTTTCCCTTAAAAGGCAACTGGACTTTCTTGTTTTTTTCCTTTGAAAGCATTTTACCTATCATTCAAGAAGCTTCCTCTGTTCTAACTAACTGGGGTAGAATGGAGAGATTGATATTCTTTGAATTCATCTGGTCATTAGCACTATATATATTGGGGTCCTCATTTTACCGACCTTGGAAGGATGGAAGGCTGAATCAACCTTGAGCTGGTGAGAATCCAACCTCCAAAATGCTGGCAACAAGAAGTCAGCAGAAGTAGCCTGCAGTACTACATTCTAACCACCAGGCACCACTAATGCAAGGATTAGTCCCAAAGTTATTTTTTCATAACCATCACAATTGTGAATGGTTCTTAAATGAGCCATTTTTCGGGAGCTTTAGCACTGGGACAAAAAACTGGCAACTTCTGACTAGGAAAGGTTATTCATGGAAGGTGATGATGGAAAGTCTCCGTGCTGGTCCAACCAACTCAAATTAAACCTGATCTTATGAGAATCTCTTCATTTTCTGGTTTTCCAGAAAGGCATCTAATAACAGTAAAAGAAAAGAAACAGAAGTAAAATATGTAAAGATAAAAATAATACTAAGGGCTGGTGAAAGAAGGAGCTCTGACTCTTTTCCACTGGCAAGAGAGAAGGAACCAAATACATTTTCAGAGGGAACAAATTCTGAGACTTGATAAGTTGATAAATGTTCTTAGTGACAAAGAAATCACTGAAGTCTTTTCTGCAGACTATCAAATTAATTTAAGCTGAAGTTCACACTAGGGTTCATTGGGGTATATATAGCAGGAAAAGCCAAGAACCCAACCTTTGAAAAGAGAGTGTAAAAGAATCCATGAATGGTACAATTAAGGGCAAGGTACAAAGTTTTCCATCTGTAAGGACACAAGAAAATGTCTCTAATCTTATCTGTAGTTCCAAAATACAGTAACCATTTTACTTCGTACTTCCCTGTACTTCCCTCTTATTATATAAATACAAAAATAGTTACTGATTTTTTCTAAAAAAAGACACACACTGTATACATGTTCAAGGGACACAGTGGCTCAATACCTAAGACGCTGAACTTGTCAATCAGAAAGGTCGGCAGTTCAGCGGTTCAAATCCCTAGTGTCGTGTAATGGACTATGCTCCCGTTACTTGTCCCAGCTTCTGCCAACCTAGAAGTTCAAAAACATGTAAAAATGCAAGTAGAAAAATAGGGACCACCTTTGGTGGGAAGGTAACAGTTCCATGCGCCTTCGGCCTTTAGTCATGCTGGCCACATGACCACGGAGACATCTTCGGACAGCGCTGGCTCTTCGGTTTTGAAATGGAGATGAGCCACCCCTCCTAGAGTCGGGAACAACTAGCATATATGTCCGAGGGGAACTTTTCCCTTTCCCTTTATATATATGTATGTATATGTATGTTTTACATAAGGCCATCAAAATGTTGGAATTAAAGGCAAGGGCTAAGGCAGTGTCATCCCTACAAGATAGACCAAACTATGAAAGCAATGCCACATAGACAAAACATTAGTTTTATTATAGTAAATTGGAATATGCTTGCCCTCATCCCTCTCTTATTTTCTTTAGAATTAGGGTGGTGCTTGTCTGAGACATTTTCTTAAATTTCTCTTTATATGACTTAAGTCATGTTGAACTGTTTCCTAGATTGATAACAGTTCTTCTTTCTCTCAACCAAAGACCTCCTCTATACTTTGTAGAGCCAGGATGGTAGAAGATTAGATGTCTTCCTTATCCTGTTCCCAAAATCATCAGAGTTTTATATAGCCTGCCCAGTTTGCTTTGTAGTCCTTTTATTACCACTTTCCTCTTTCAGGACTGCTTAACCTTTCCTTGTGAATGGGTAGAAATCCCACAAACTACCCTTAAAATGCATAGAATTTTTAGTGCCACCTCCTGGAACTAATAGCATGGGATGTGTGTTAGGGAGAAAACCTATTTCCCACCTGAGTGAGAACACTTAAACATACATTAATCATATTAAAATACGAAAGAATAATATCTAAAATATCTTCCACTTTAAATAGGCTTTTGTGACAACAATATTGGCTAAATTAAATTATCTATAGCACTTCTAATATTGGCTAAATTAAATTCGTTGCATCATTTCTAAAATAATATTCAGTGTATTCAGAATTATTCACAGAATGGGACAAAGGAAAGTAAGATTCCATTTGATGGCTTACTGGCTTGCTCTGATTTGAAAATGTGTCTCCTTTGTCCTGTACTGGCCCACATGGTTGAAATTGCCTCAGAGAACATATTTGAAGGGGGATAGGTAAGGGGGCAATTGCCAGCATCTGTGGGGGCAGAAGTCTCCATGCAAGCATGATTCATTATTTGAAATGATCAGATTATTATTATTTTTGAATTGAGGTTGTCGGATAACAAATTAGAATAAAAGGATCAAATATTATTTCAGTATTTTAGGTCATCCTCTCACCCACCCAATTTATTGAGCCTTGGTGTTCTTCTTTGACCTGAATATTTAACTAATATATAGCTTATTTAGTTAGTTTCCAATCATATTAGAGGGTCTGGGAGATGAACTAAATGTCTACCAACTAGAATTCCTGTTACATTGAAGTTGAAAAATTTATATGTGGGATTGATCCTATAATTTCAAGATGGAAATGTATAATATTATATAAAGGGCTGACAGTTGAACTGAAGAAACACCATTTTATTTCTATGTATCTTTCTTATTAGATTGGACAGACCATTCCAAATATGGATTGATTGGAGATGAATATTGTTGACTTTGTAAAATACCCAAACTTCTCTTCCCTTAAAACTAAAGTATTTTACATTTATCTTATATAGTAAGCAAATGGAAGAATGCTTTTAAAGTACCTATAATTTTAAAATATACATTGGAAATTAGTTGACATTTTTCTAAATATTATCATAGCATTTCACCTTTGTATGTTTCCATTTCAAATTTTGAAGGGCAGAGAACTTTCTCCAAATTGTAATTGATTAAAAATGAATTACTTTTCCCACTGCTGCAATCAAGACTATCATTATCTATTCACTCTGTAGAATAGAGTCTTGGAAGGAGAATGTCATTAATGATCTCATATCTGAATTTGCTGCCAAGAAAAATAAGAAAAGGAACATTTAACTTTTCAGCTTGAATAAAATAAAATCAGGACAATGTTATTTACCAGGACCTGCTAAAAAGTGGCAGAATAATATGCAAATTCTCCAATTTTAGAATGCCTCAGTATTCTACCTTAGGCAATATAAAAGAAAAATAGAAAAAAACAATTAAATTTAGGTTCAGTACCCAAAACATAGTCCACATTGGGCTTCTGATTATAAAGTTTGTTTATATTAGATTAGCAAACAGGGAAAGGATTGACTATTGGCAGGTCTCCTACACTTTGCTTGTGAAACAGTATCTTTATGTCTTTTAATTTTAATGTGCTCAGTTTTAATATACTCTTTTATATATTGTGATATCAATTTAGATATTTTAAAGATTATATATATCATTTACATTTTTGCCCAATGGAGAAAAAATTTGTCGGCACAAAATGTGGTGATAAGAAATTTTCAGGAATGGGCCTGAAATGAACACACATTATATTTTTTTAAAAAGGTCAGTGCAGAAGGAGGACATTCTGGCCATTTTAGATATCCCAAGAGTGAAACTTCATGCCTTTTTTCAGATCCCAGTTTTAGTTGTTCTTTCCTTCTCATATTGCATGCAGCGAGTTGCTTCATTTTGTTATATGCCACTGAATGTATAATTAAAAATGAAGAACATTTCTTATAGCATATAGAACATGATATACATATCTAGCCTAAGCAATTACTTGTTTTTAATGCTTAGAAAATGACAATAAGCAACCTGGTTTCTGAATTCTTGAACGGTATGTTTCAGTTTCTCTATAATTTTGTGACCCAATTTTTCTTTGTTTAACATACAATTCTGGACGTTTTCTTGAGGATTTTCCCTTCAGGTGTTTCCTCCAAACAGCATGCCTTCTTGTTAGCTGGTTGAACGTCTTCTACATAAATCTTGATTTCTGATGTATTCTGTCCAAGTTAAGATTGGCTCCCAGTCTCTGCTTTTAAGAGAGACTTGAAAGCATACCTTTTAACTTAGTCTTTTAAATCGCTTTTACAGGCTTAACTGATACTGTAATGTTCTTAGGTTTTTCTTTATTTCATTCTGCCTTTCTGGATTCTGCAAAAGGAAATATACAATTCTCAGTTTTGACAACTTTAAGATATGTGTACTTTAATTCCCGTCAACTTCATGCTAGCTAGAGGAATTCTAGGAGTTGAAGTCCACATATCTTAAAGTTGTAACAGTTGAGAAACATTGATCTAAACCCAGAGTGTCAAACTCACATTGTCACGGTGGTGTTATGTGACGTATCAGAAATTCCCCCCTTTGCTAAACTGGGTGTGTAGGCGTGGTCAGCATGTGACACATTTGGCAGGGAGCCCCGGAGTTTGACAGCCCTGGTCTAAACAGACTCAGCAGCTGTCTGATTTTGGATTAGATTGGATTTATTAGATTTATATGCTGCCCTTCTCCCAAGGACTCAGGGCGGCGTACAGCATTAAAAAACACATAGTACAAAAGTTAAAAGGAAATTAGAAACAGTCTAAAAAACAAACCCAATTTATATAACACTCACATTTTAAAAATTAAATAAAATTAACAGGCCAGGCCGGCTTGCTGGAAAAGCCAACTTTTTAGGGCGCGTCGGAAGGACCGGAGGTCAGGGCAGGAAACAGGTGTAGCAGAAATTCCAGCAATGTTTTTTTATTGTTGTAGTATAGAGGGATGCGGTGGCTCAGTGGCTAAGATGCTGGGCTTGTCGATTAGAAATGTCAGCAGTTTGGCGGTTCGAATCCCTAGCGCCCCGTAACAGAGTGAGCTTCCAATACTTGTTCCAGCTTCTGCCAACCTAGCAGTTCGAAAGCATGTAAAAATGCAAGTAGAAAAATAGGGACAACCTTTGGTGGGAAGGTAACAGCGTTCCGTGTGCCTTCAGCATTTAGTCATGCCAGCCACATGACCACGGAGATGTTTTTGGACAGTGCTGGCTCTTCAGCTTTGAAACAGAGGTTAGCACTGCCCCCTAAAATCAGGAACAACTAGCACATATGTGCGAGGGGAACCTTTACCTTTTTATAGAGTAACAGAATCTGGAAAAATTGTCAGAGTTTCTCTTCACTTGCTATTATACCAAACAAAAAAATCAAGGTGGGATTATTTTGAGTGTCTTTCTTACATTGTAGTTGTACGTATTTGTTAGCTGTGTATCCCACTGATGTTGATGTTTTAATAATGCCTTGATAACTTGTTCTGTAGATAGCAGGACATTCAAAGATGAGTCATCATGTTCTAGGATTAGGATTACCAATATCTGGCAAAAGGAGGGCATGTCCTTTGTTTTGTTCTCAAGTCTTCTCTCTAGCCTAGGCATAACCTTAACATCAAATCTCTTCTGGCTTTTTGAGTAAAGATAGCCCTCGACCTATGACCATAAATTGACCAAAAACCTGGTTGTAAGTCATTACGGTTATAATTGTAAACACTCGTGGAGACTGGAAGTAGTATTGTGGCTTTTTTTTTGTAGTGATTGTTAAGCAAACGCTGCAGACCCATTCATTTGAGTGGATGGTTTTTGACAGAAACTGGCAAAAAACTCCAGAAACCAATGAGGAACAACACAAACAATGGTCATGTGAATGCAGAGCACCCAAGGGGTCATAAAACTGACCTGCCCAACATGTGGCAATGCAGGGTAAAGATGCAACTATTTACAGTGTGTGTATGTGTGTACATAAAATAACCAGTCGTAACTCATGGACCACCTATATCTACAAAGAATCTCTTCCTGAGCAGCTTTCCTCTGTAGCCCAGTCAGGGGTAGACTTCAAAAATTTTAGCAAGGGGTTCTCTGCCCGGTTGTTGGGTGGGCGTGGCCATGGTGGGTGTAGCCTAGTCGGCCTCCTGCACAATGGCAGGGTGTGTGTGATGCTTTTACCCTCTCCGGGCTCCGGAGGTTTTCCTTGAGCTTCCGGGAGGGTGAAAACGGCCACCCCAGGCTCTAGAGACCCTCTAGAGGCCAGGAACAGGCCCATTTCTGGCCTTCCTGAACTTCCAGTAGGCTCATTTTTCCCTGTCCCAAGCCTTCCCGCACTCCTTTTACTTATCTGCATCCAAAACGGGCTGCGTGGGGACTCCTGGGAGGGGCGGGGTGGGATGGGCGGGCCAGTCAGGAGTGGGATTTGGATGTTCTCCGAACTGCACAGAATCTTAGCTAGAGGTTCTCCCAAACACCTGCGAACTCCCAGCAATCCACTCCTGAGCCCAGCCATTTACTAATAAATGCTAACCACAAGTTAACAAGCTCTGCTCCATGACCTTAATTCAGGGGTGTCCAAACTTGGGAACTTTAAGACTTGTGGACTTCAACTCCCAGAATTCCCCAGCTGGCTGGGGAATTCTGGAAGTTGAAGTCCACAAGTCTTAAAGTTCCCAAGTTTGGACATCCCTGCCTTAATTAGTATCCTCAAATTTGCTTTTGCTATTGCTTGAAATTAACAAGCCACAAACTGAAGTCATTTGCCTCCTAATCTCTAGCATATTCCTGCATTTGAAAAATGAGTCTTTCTGTTGCTGGAAAAAGTAATTTAATATACAGATCGGCATAAATACTTAGTTTTTCTATTTTTATCACCAATGCCAAGAAAGCTCAACAAGTTAGAGTGTCTTTCTTTCCAATTGTTCATGTTCTCCTTTGCCTGTTCAGCTATCTGGAAAACCTAGGCCTGATGTCTCTCCAAAAGAGAGGGGCCTTTGAGACTTAAGTCAACCTTTTGAGATATACAAGGTTGTGAAACAGATACAGCAGGAATTCTAAGAATAACAAAATCTTGATAACACGTTAAGAGCTTCTCTCTGTTCCATCTTATGACAAACAAAATAAAGAAAGGGTTATTTTGAGTTTCTTTGTTATTCCTTCCTCTTTCTTCAGACTAAATATTTTTTTTCTGAAAGTCCTCAGTAATTGTTGGCTTATTCTTTTCCCATTCCCAAGGCCAGGTCTACATTCCTTCATAACAGCTTGCCACAAAAAGCAAAACACAAAACAATTCAAAAATTAAATACCTGCAATGACACAAATTTGGTGGTATCGTACCCCAAATACCTTCCGGAAAAGTTATCCAAAAATAAAGGAGATACTTATGATCAGCTGGCAAAGAGAGACTGCTTAAAAGCAACTTCATCAATAGGTCCAAGTGCCACTTCTTCTCAATGATGAACCAGGACCTTCGCACACTAGATCAGGGGTGTCAGACTCGGGTCGTCATGGCAGCATCACACGACGTATCGGACTTTTTCTCCTTCGCTAAACTGGCCGTGGGTGTGGCCAGTGTGTGATGCATCCAGCCTGGGGGAACGGGTTTGACAGCCCTGCACTAGTTTACTGGAGAAATCTCCAAGCACCCACTTGAAACTAGTTGGGTTCATAAAGGCAGACCGTCTGAATGAATTTGGAGGAATTCATGGAGGAAATGGATGGTAATCGATTGCATTTGGAACCAGAAAGTGATCTGACCCTAGTAAAGGAAAAATGATAATAACCTCCAAAGTTAACAATTAAGATCACTTTAACTATATAATTATTTGTTTACTTACTTATTTATTTAAATGATTTATATAGCCACCCACAACTGTGTCTCTGGATGCCATACAACTTTAACTATTTAACTATTTAAATCTTGATGCTACAAACCAAAACAATACACCCAACTAGGTATTACCAGCAGAGTTTTCCTAACTATCCAGCCCAGTTACCTAAGGCAAGGTATTAAGGATCAATCACTACCAGAGCCCTCTGTTAAATGTATTGCAAGATTGCCCACAACATACATGGTTGTCTAGAACAGGGGTCTTCAACCTTGGCAACTTTCCGACTTGTGGACTCCCATGATTCCTCATCCATCCAGCCAGTGACGTGCAGTCAGGTGAGGCAGGTGAGGCACAGCCTCACCACTCTCATCATGAAAAAAAAAAGTAAAAGTAAAAAGCTGAGCTAGTTGCTGCCTCACCGTGGATGACTCTGCTTAACCTCACTGGTGCTCTCCCTCCCCAAGTGTAGTGACTTCCTCCCCAGGCCGCCATTCATTTCTCTCTCTCTCACACACAGCTGGATAAAACTATATAAAAATCTAGCCCAGCTTCACTGATTACAAGTTTGAAAAGGCAACGTGGCTCCACCTGCAATCAACTCTGCTTAACCTCACTGGTGCTCTCCCTCCCCAAGTGTAGTGACTTCCTCCCCAGGCCCCCATTCATTTCTCTCTCTCACACACACAGCTGGATAAAACTATATAAAAATCTAGCCCAGCTTCACTGATTGATTACAAGTTTGAAAAGGCAACGTGGCTCCATCTGCAATCAAACTACACTTGGGGAGGGAGAGCACAAGCGAGCACTGAGGAGACCACAGGAGGAGGCAGGAAGCCAGGCAGAGCCATGCTGTAGTACACACACTTCCCCCCAGCCTCTTTCTTTTGGAAGGCTCGGCTCGGCTCCCCTCCGGCTTCTCTGCCTCTCCTCTCACCCCAGCCTGCCAGCAGAAGGTGGTGGGTGGGCTTTATTGTGTTCCAGGCATTTCCCACCCAGACAGCAGGCTGCATTTGCAATGGTGGAGGTGTTTGGGAAAGGCAGCAGAGGAATGGGAGGGATGGCAGAGGAGCTGCTTTCAAGCCACTGGAAAAGATATCCAATCCAACTTTTGTGTGTGGGGGGGGTTTGTTTGAGAGTGAGTGAGAGAGGGAAGGGGTAGGAGAGATAGTCCAATCCAACTTCTGTGTGTGTGTGTGTGTGTGTGTGTGTGTGTGTGTGTGTGTGTGTGTTTGAGAGAGGGGGAGGAAGGGAGAGAGGGAGGAAGGAGGGGAAGGAGAAGAAAAAGAAAAAGAAAGAAGGAGCAAAGGAGAAAAACAAATGCTGTCGCTTTAAATTGGAACTGAGCATGCCTGGCTGTGGAATTCTGGGAGTTGAAGTCAACAAGTCTAAAAATATTTGAAACTCAGCACTGTGTCAGTGCCTCACCAGTCATAAACCTCACCGCACGTCACTGCATCCAGCATGCACTGGCTGTGGAATTCTGGGAGTTAAAGTCCAAAGTCATAAAGTTGCCAAGGTTGGAGATTCCTGGTCTAGAAGATCTGCATGAAGCAATGCCAGAGGCGATCGCCTGGACAGCTGAATTGAACCTCCAGTTATGAGGCCACTACCAAAGAAGTTTAAATTATGTGGACTGTGTAGATACGTTTACTTCTCTTCTGCCACGTTCTCCTCATGTGCTAAATAATAATAAATAAATAATAAACTGTCACAGCCCTTAGATGGTGTAGATGTGGAATCTACTCTGATGATTCAAAATGGAATCTAAACCACCTGAACCAGAGAACTTACAAGAACCGGACAAAAGGATCTCTGATTAACCTGCCCAAAAGTAAAATTTATATTTTATGATTTTTTCCCCCAAGTGACTTAACTTGGACCCATTCCCCCAAATGCATATTTTTTTCCTTCAGTGCTCTGTTTGATAAGTATTTTATAACTACATTCTACCAGCTTTTTAGGAAAACTTGATTTCTTCAAGTTTTAGTCAAACATACATTTTGCAGGTGTGGCTTTCAACACATATATAGACACAGAGTTGTTCCCAACTGGGAGGGCAATTTTATTTCCTCATTGATTTTCATCATCTGTTATGAAAATCTAAAACAGTCTAATTGTCAGGCCTGCAGACATCTTTTCTTTTGGATCTTTGGCCTTCCACAGTTTTTATTATTCTGCTATGCATTTTCTAATGTGGGAAAATGGAAGGGGGGATTGTAAGGAGTTGCATACTATGTAGCCATAACACAATTCTTTCTAGAAAGCCAAGGACATCTTTTTTCTCTGCACCTCTGCACCTGACCGGAACTGGATGGGTGGAACTGCCAGCATGGCAGTAGACGATTGGACCATGTGATGGACTTGTGGGTGTGGGGGCAAGAACTTTCAACTGGGTGGGGAAAACCAGGAAGCTTTCAGATTCGGGTTTTTCCAGATGTGCCAACATGGCTAAATTGGAACTTTGGGCAATACTTTGCCTTGGACTCTGATTTGGAACGCTGACAATGCACATTGTGTGTTTTATTGTGAGCTGCCATTCACCAAATTATGTAGGAAAAATAAACATATTGCATTTTTCTTAAAATATTGTGCGACAGACAAAAGGACTTATAGGTCCTTCTTGATATACGGAAATAAATTTCAGATACATCCTTTCAGATATACTCGGCTGTACTTCACACAGAGAAACCGAATGACGGACTGGAGGAAAACTGGAAAACACAGTTATTCAGATTTATGGGCATGTGTCCATTTATCTGCCGCCGAGTTTCTTCAAATGCTTTCATTTTTAAGTTGTTTCTTCTAGGACCCTTTAAAGAAAGTTTGAATTTGGGTAATTAGGCCACTAGTGTTATCCGGATTGCACAACAGAAGCTGGGGAAGTCCTGGGCTTTGATTTCCACCCTTTTATAAAGGACAGCCAGGGTTACTTTCAAGATCTTTCTATAAATCATATTGAGACAGAAGTAAGAATGCTGTTCTGGATACTAACGGAATGCTATTTGTCTGACTTTCAGAATGTCGTGTAGTGAAATCTACTTCCTATACCAAAATAGCTTCAACACCACGTCGGAGCATCACCAAGAGCCCAGGTCCATCCCGACGCAGCAAATCTCCAGCATCCACCAGCTCAGGTAACACACTGCAAACAAATTTGATTAAGTAGCAGGTAATTCTTTGACTATCATAATTATTTAAACGTGGTTGAATATACTATGTAATTAGTAGTGTGGCTCAAATATACTTTGTTTTCAAAATGGAGAATAATAAATATTTCTTGCTTACTGAGAATTGGATTGTCAAATAATTGAAAGTATCTTATCTCCCCAATGAATTGAAGTGTATGTACTGTACAAATATTGTAACTGAAATAAAATTTAGGAAAGAAAATGGACTTTGTCTCGGATTTTTAAAGTCCTTATTCAGCAAACTCCTTGTGTAATTGAATTCTTTGAAGGTAAACTTATTGCAGGAGATAGAATAGGTAACACTTTTTTTCTTATTTTAAAAATCTAGATGTTTTAATAGTGGAATGCTTTGTGGTTGTATATTTTTATGGAAAAGTGCTACAGGATGTTCCTCTGATCCTTTATCCCTTTGAGTGTTTTAGGTGATGGGAAACAAAAGGAATTTCATGTTATATTGTGTACTTTATTTCTGAATTGGTTAGGAGGTCTCAGAGATGGTACAGGAGGATTTCAAATTTTATATTGTGAGTGATCAGATTTGCTCATTGCAGTTTATACATAGCATCTGTTTATCATTAAAACATGCGGGTAATCCTCGACTTATGACCACAACAGAGCCCAAAATTTATGTTGCTAAGTGAGAAATTTATTAGGTGAGTTTTGCCCCATTTTATGACTTTTCTTGCTGCATTTGTTAGGTGAATTGCTGCAGCAGTTAAATTAGTAACAGCGTTGTTAAGTGAAACTGGCTTTTTCATGGACTTTGCTTGCCAGAAGGTAACAAAAGATGACCACATGGCCCTGGGACACTGCAACCGTCATAAATGTGAACCAGTTGTCAAGCATCCAAATGTAAATCACATGACCGTGGGGATGCTGCAACAGTCATAAGTGTGAAAAATGGTCATAAGTCAGTTTTTTTCAGTGCTGTTGTAATTTCAAACTGCCTGTATTTTGCATCTGGTTTTCTGTGTAGGGTAGAGTGATGGTGGTGTGAATGTGAGCAACTTTCTAATTATAAATCAGGGAGGTCAAACTGGTGGCCCACGGGCCGGATGTATAGCCTGCAGGCCATGCCCACCCCAGCTCCGCAAAAGCAAAAAAAGTTGTGATATGTCACATGATGGAGTTTGACACCTGTGTTATAAACTCTCATGAAGACTTCAGTAGTTAAAGGGATTTGATCCATGATACAGCCCCCAAGACATCTCGTGTGATCTTATTTTATTATTATTTTATTATTATTAACACAGCACAGCAAAGGAAATCTTATTTGTCTGGAAGGATTTCATGATAGAAGCTTAGCTAGGCAAGCACATGCCTTTCTCCCTGCTTTCCCATTTTTATGACTGAAATAGCAATAAAACCAAAAAGTAAAGTTCATGGCCACAAATTCTTCCTTGAGCTTAAGAATTTCTGTTGTGTATTCCAAATCAAGTACCAGAATCTTCAGTCTAAATTGGGGCTACTTTTTCGAACTAGACCTCTGCCACTGAATCCTGACAACAACCTATCTACAAGTTATAGAGTATATTATTAGTATATTTCTATCAGTACACTATTAGAAAGTGAAGAGGAACTAAAGAGCCTTTTGATACGGGTGACGAAGGAGAGTGCAAAAGTTGGCTTGAAACTCAAAATTAAGAAAACTAAGATCATGGCATCCGGCCCTCTCAATTCCTGGCAAATAGATGGGGAAGAAATGGAGGTCATGACAGATTTTGTTTTCCTGGGCTCCAAGATCACTGCAGATGGGGACTGCAGCCAAGAAATTAAAAGATGCCTGCTCCTGAGGAGGAAAGCTATGACAAACCTAGACAGCATACTAAAAAGCAGAGACATCACCCTGCCAACAAAAGTGTGTATAGTCAAGTTTTCCCAGTTGCAATGTATGGCTGTGAAAGTTGGACAATAAGAAAGGCTGAGCGCCAAAGAATTGAGGCCTTTGAACTATGGTACTGGAGAAGACTCCTGTGAGTCCCTTGGACTGCAAGGCGATCAAACCGGTCAGTCCTAGAGGAGATCAATCCTGACTGCTCTTTAGAAGGCCAGATCCTGAAGATGAAACTCAAATATTTTGGCCACCTAATGAGAAGGAAGGACTCACTGGAGAAGAGCCTAATGCTGGGAAAGATTGGGGGCAAAAGAAGAAGGGGACCACGGAGAATGGGGTGGCTGTATGGAGTCAATGAAGCAGTAGGTGTGAGTTTAAATGGACTCCGGGGGATGATAGGGGACAGGAAGGCCTGGAGGAACGTTGTCCATGGGGTTGTGGTGGTCAGACATGACTCCTCAACTAACAACAACATTAGTAAATGTCATTAATTTCAAACTACCCTGTTTTCCTGTATTTGTTTTTATTTATATTAGACCTGCTGTGCCAATATGCTAGAATTAATTATACCAAATACAACAAGACAAAAAAAATCTCATATTTTCTGGATCAAATATCAGAAATACCTAGAACTATTTCACCCTAGCCCAGCAATGGCGAACCTTTTTTGGCTCGCGTGCCATAAGTGGGGGAAGCACAGGGGGGTCGTGTACGGGCGTGCCGCACCCATAATGCAATGCATGCCCCCCAGTACGTATGCACGCACTACAGGCGCAATCCCCCCATTCTTTCATGCTTTTTTCGCTCTCCCCAGGCTCCAGAGGCTTTATAGGAGCATGGGGAGGGCGAAAACAGCCTCTCCTGCCCCCCCGGAAACCCTCTGGAGGCTTCAGAGACCTTTAGGATGCTTCCCTGAAGCCTCCGAAGCAGTCAAAACGACCCTCCGAGCAAACCGGAAGTGACTTCTGGTTTGCTTGGAAGGTCGTTTTAAGCACTCCGAAGGCTTCAGGGACCTTCCCCGAAGTCTTCGGAGCACTCAAAACGACCCTCCGAGCAAACTGGAAGTCACTTCCAGTTTACTCGGAGGGTCGTTTTAAGCATTCCAAAGGCTTCAGTGACTTTCAAGAGGGCAGTCAAAACAACACTCCGAGCAAACAGGAAGTCTGTTCCTGAATTTCCGGTTTGCCCGTAGAGCCGTTTCTTTGCGCACCGGAGGCTTCAGGGAAGCTCATGAAGCCTATGGAGGGCCTCGGGGGGGGGGGGCGGGGAGGCTCTTTTTGCCTTCTCCAAGCCCCTATAAAGCCTCTGGAGCCTGGGGAGGGTGAAAAATGGCTTTAAAAAAGGGTGAACTTGCGTGCCCTGACAAATGGCTCCACGTGCCACCTGTGGCACGCGTGTCATAGGTTCGCCATCACTGCCGTAGCCTCTGAAGATCTAACAAAAAAACGTAAGAACCTAAGAACTCACATGATATTTTCAACTAATTGTATTGTGGAAAATGATCAGAAAGAGAAAGAAGAATATAGCATGTGACTGATAGAGCTTGCAAATGGTGGTGACAAGAAAGAATTGGTTTTATCAATTGTCTGTTGATAAATTTCTAATATGAGAAAGATTACACTTCATAAGATAATAATAATAATAATAATTTTATTTGATTAGCCGCAACCCTCTCCCGAAGGACTCGGGGCGGCGTACAATCAAAGCAAGTAAAATACAGATAAAGACAAACATACAAACATAAGAAACAAAGACATATACATGTGCATGGAGGAGGTAGACTAATGAGTGAAAACAATTAAAAACACAAATTAAAAACACAATTTAAAATCCCATTAAATAAAATTACTGAATTAAAAACCCGTCAGGAGCGTTATGAAGTTATGGTTGAGCCAGGCCAGCTATTTGGAATAGGTAGGTCTTGAGCTTTACACGGAAGGAGCGGAGGTCAGTGGTGGTCCTAATATCCGGAGGGAGGTCATTCCACAGGGCTGGGCCCGCCACATAGAAGGCTCTGCTCCTAGGCGCCGCCCCTCGGCACTGTCTGGTGGATGGCACCTGGAGAAGTCCCTCTCTGTGCGAGCGGATGGGTCGTAGGGATGTATGTGGCAGAATACGATCCCGCAAGTAACTAGGTCCTGAGCCATGGAGCGCTTTAAAGATCGTAATCAAGACCTTGAAACGCACCCGATAGACCACAGGAAGCCAGTGCAGCTCGCGCAGGAGAGGTGTCACATGGGAGTACCTAGTACCTAGATAGAATTGTCTCTAGCTCAAGTATCACGAGCTGTATCAGGAAGGCTTTAAATTTTGTCCTGTTGAACAAAAATCCCGAAATAAAAATTATACACTGACACTGTGAAAATAGCAATAGCACTTAGACTTATATATCACTTCATAGTGCTTTTACACCTCCTCTCTAAGCTCTTTATAGAGTCAGCATATCCCCCGCCCCCAATAAACTAGCTCCTCATTTTATCAACCTCAGAAGGATGGAAGGCTGAATCAATTTTGAGACGATAGAACTCCTGGCAGTAAACAGTGAGTTTTCTTGTAGTAGTGCATTTTTACCACTGTGCTATGATAGCTCCTGTATATGGAAATGTGGTAGTAATGAAGCCTAATGTATAATTCATTGAATAATCAGGGAAAAAATGGTTCAGAATATACATGGCCTTCATATCATTGCCTGAGTAACCAAGAGAAAAATGTAGACAACACTTTCAAAATGTCAATGGCAGATCTTTCAAAGAGCCATTACAATAAAATAAATAGGATATAATAATAGAATAAAACTGTCATCATTTGGGAAAGAAATTCTGGAAAATATTCTTCTTCTAGAAACATTTCTTTTTTTTTTTTTAAATACTTTTTCCTTCAAAGAGATAATGTTCTCTTTGAAGCCTTCCCAATTTGTATCCTAACCATCTAACTAATTTATTTGTAAGTTTGAAATTTCTTTCTTTTGCATAGTTCATCTTTATACCCATCTCTCTTGGTCTTAAAAGTTGCCTCAGTAAAAGCGTAAATTGATGAGTTATACTGTAATTATTATGCCTGGAAATTTTTTAAAATTCTTCTTATTTTATTTGAAGATAAGTTTGATACTGAAATCTTCCAGAGAGGTGATGGACTTTCATTTACTGAATGAGTGCACACAGGGGTTGAAGAGGCATATACTTTAATTTCTGTATGGACTATGGTAGAGATAGAGATTCCAGCTTTAGTTCTAAATGTGTGTGATCCATTATTCCCTTCCAACTCTTTAATGCTAAAATTTCAAGATCCAGACAAGACCATTATGCTAGCAAACCAATATAAGTTTGTAGAGTAATAAATTACCCTTTTCTATAATTATTAATCCTACTGTTTTTACCATTATTGTTCTACCAGTGCTTTATATAAGAGAAAAATTGCCCAACGGGTTTTCAAAAATAGAACAAAAGACAAAACTTCAAGTTCTGCTACATTGTCTGCATAGTCAATTAAACCCTGATCTTTGAGTGCTAGAAAAGTTACTTTTGTAGAATGTAGAAAAACACAGCAGGCCAATATCCAGTATTTCCCTTCCCCGGTTTTCTTGTACCTCATCAGTAATTTTCAGGGTCTGGTGTGATGGTGTGATGGTGACACTTAATATCAATATTAGCAACATGGCATCTTCTGCATCTTATGGAGTTTATCATTTTGGAAAGGGGGGTGTTCCTTTCCCTCATTAGCTTCACAAATAAAATGCAAACATTATATAGTCTTTTTGAATATATAAGGATCAGACCTGCAGAAGTGAGATGATGTCTATTTGCTTGGCTTGCTAATGTAACTGCATAAAAGATATCATTTCCAAAACTTTCATTTTGTGTTCCAAGAAATGTAAGGGTCAGATGGCTGGAGTAGGCAATGGAAAATAGAAAGTGAATCAGACTTTCATTTGAATTAGTTTATTATTGTTTACACTTGTAGAACTTTCCTTCTGCTACAAGTTGAAAATATTTCAATTTTTTGAACTAGAGATATCAGAAAGAGACTTTAGCATTTAAAATGTACTTTCCATCTCGAAGCGTTGGCGTTTGCTTGAAAGTTAAATAAGCGTTTAGGGAAACAGCAATCAAATAAAAGTCTTTCAATGAAATGAAAATTTGTGCTATAGCCTTAATTCTAAGCAAAAATTATGTAGAAGCAAGCAATTAATCATGCTAGCAGTAATGTGTTGTTGGCAACATTGGTGTCAGTCTTCCTCCATTAGAATGCCCTGTTATCTCTTATAAATTATCCATGTCTAAGCATTACCAACCAATAATATTATTGATGAATGAGTGGTGGTTCACAAGCAAATGTCTTTGGAATTAATTCACCAAAAATTCTCCAAAAGCTCATATGATTTAAACAGCAGATTTCCTGCATTGAATGGTAATCCTTTCGGCTGTAATAGTAATTGAATTCAAGGACTAATTCAAAGTTTACTATCGTTTTGGCTTCCAGATGTTCCTGAGCTCTTGGCCAGGGCTGCTAGGGATGATTTTAAGCAACATTTGGAAGGCTACAGGTTTCCCATTTTTGTTTTAATGCTGTAACTTTCCTATCCTAACCCAATGTGCAAAAAAACAGGCTTCCAAAGACAAATTTAACATAGCAGTATTGTAATAGTTAATTATTATTCTACAAAGTGCTTTTTATGTCTGAGCTGAATAAAGAACACATCATCTAGGTAACCGGGCAGAATATTTATTACTGTGCATAGTTGGCAGATGGGAAAGAAAAGTATTCTTCCCATCTGACAATGTTTTAAAATCTAGTTCTCTCTCTTTACTGGGCGTAGCGGTTTGGAGGCTACCAGTCAGCTAAGCTATGATAAAAATTATTATTATTATTGTGATCTTCAGATGAGTAATTTGGTATATTGTTCCCAAAGGCACTTCATTATGATTCAGTGTGCAGCAGCATATAAGATTGCTAAGGCTATGGGGGCTTGGCAGATCAGAGTGAGGGCTGCAGTTGCTCAACATCCTGAAGTCGCGGCGTTGTGTATTGACACTTTTGATGTAGTCCCTAAGACGGCACCTACACCTCCTACTGCTGTTCGGAAGACGTCAGCCTTACGCAGAAAAAGCTTTGGCTTATGAATCTGGCATTTTATTCAGCTCTCTTTGTGAGCTGCTTTGGCAACCTTTAACTAATCCTAACGCTTCCTGTTTCTGCCAGAGTGTAGTACAAAAGGCAAATATTTTCCTGCTTGGCTTTATCAGGTTAAAATAAGTCTGTTTCCATGTTAGAACTCATAGAAGGTAAGTTCAATGCCTTATTAGTATCATGGCTGGAAATATCAGGGCAAAATAGAGAAATTGGATGTCTGCTAGTTACTGCTTTTTTATGGCTGATGTATATGTAATTGTGACCTAACCATAGCATGTTTGAGAAGACATTTTATTATATAGCATCTCTCTCTCTCTCCCTCCCTCCTCCCTCTCTCCTCCCCTCCCTCCCTCCTATCTTTTCAGTGCAATGTTAGCATTATTTGCCCATGTTTTCTATTCTACAGCTTTCAGAGCTGTGAAGTTTTTGTATTAAATGATAAGGCAAATGTTATGTAAGTAGGGAAAAATTGTAAAGAATATAGCAACAGTTTAGAAGTCTCTCATTTTTATGAAGGCAGCTATGAAAGGCTGAGGTTGAGATCTTATAAATCAAAGAGTCCCAGATGAGTTAATGCTTAGGTCAAATGTATCGCATGTAAATCTTTCCAACAGTTCCATGTTAGTATCAGTAGTAATAAATGCCCTTTTAATATAACACAATAATTTGGAATTTCTAATAGATAACATTAACACATCCCCTCATCTCTAAAAAGGAGGGGAAAAGACCAATACTTAAAGGCTTTTTTTAACAGCAAGTATAATCTTGGTCCCCACCCCCACCCCATGGATAAGCAGTCCCTTTTAATTTCATTGTGGCTACATATTGAATACAAATTGGTCAATCACTTGTTAAGTAAAATGTATACCAACTGAATACAGAGGAACCCACGTTATAGTGATTAATTCCTTCAGAATTGTATCTTTACTTAATTCTTATTAGCAGTACACAGACTACAAAAGAGCAAAGCAGAAAGAATTGGCTAATGTGAGCAATATGTTGTTCAGTGTTTAATTATAGTGGTTCCAGATCCAAAGCTATGTTTTCTTGTCTGTTCTTATTTGTCTAGTTAATGGAACGCCTGGAAGTCAGCTTTCTACTCCCCGTTCTGGGAAGTCTCCAAGCCCTTCTCCTACTAGCCCAGGAAGCTTGCGGAAACAGAGGGTAAGAAAACGCAAGGTTTGAAGGTGGCCAAGTGAATCGCTTGATACCAAGTTTCTTAATCTAGCAAGTGTTCTGATATCCCCATAAAATGGCAATGCAAGGAATTCTTTGCTAATGAATATAAATAAATAAAATTGATGGTTGGTTGACTGGTAATGGAATTTTGATAAATAGCTAGCCCTAGGGTTACCCAAAACTGTAGCAAATTTTGGAAAATGCGTCCATTTTGCATCCACCTTCTGTTTGAAAAATAGGAACATTGTCAAAATGAACTCCTCTCCCCCCTCTTCCCGCCCTTCTCTTTGTTTGGCCATGAGGAGGAGCTTCCTACGAATGGCGGTTGTCCTCTGAGCTCCAGGAACACCATGGAGCTCCCGACCGGGTAGGGACTGCTGCCGGCCCCCATACCATCGAAGGGGGTCGAGAGTTGGACAGCCCGACCACCCAGGCATGTTTCAGGCTGATATTAGCCCGACAGGGTGGTCGGTGAAGAGCGGAGAGGAAAGAGGCTCGGAGGGCTGTAAACAGCAAGGAGAGAGCAATGGCGATGGCGTGGTGCGATTGCGCAGACGGCGCTGGCGCCGAAAACGCCGAAAGGAGAAGCCGAAAAGCCAGAAATGCCAGAAGAGGAGTAAGGAAGAGGGGGTGAGAGGCTCCGGAGGCCCCCAGAGACCCAGAGACATCAAAGGGCTTAAGGGGGAGTAACGGGATGCAACAGGACATTGGAATAATCAGCTGATAGGTGAGAAGGGCTGGGAAGCAGCCAGAGGCAGAGGCAGTCGGAGGATCAAAGGGAGATGCCTGCAGCGGCAGACGAAGGGAGGGAGCCGCAGCCAGGGACTCCTGGGTTATTTTATCATTCCTGGCTGCTCCCATACCCCTCCAGGCCCCCCCATCCATCGGGGGGGGGCTGTATCCACCTGGAAACAGCTAAGCTGAACTTTCATTTACCCTCCACTATTTTTGCTACCTTTGCCTTCCCCCTACCACCTGGGATATTTAATCATTTCTTGCCCTCCCCCCCCCCCCCCGCCTCCAAGTACCAAGTACCACCTGGACACTGGAATATCCCCTACCCTCCATTGAGACTCTTCTATTTATTAACTTTCTACCCTCCATTCCACCGAGACTCTATTAATTACTAACTTTGCATCATCTGCACCCCTACCCTACTGGGACTATTACAACGTTTTAATTTATTCGAGGTCTGATCTGCTCCGCCTGCGGGAGGCCCCTCTTTCACAGGTATGGCCCTTGGCTCTCTCAGGGGCCAGCCTTGATGACGGGTTTGTGAACCCCGAGAGGTGGAAGAAGAGGAAGCTGAGGGGCTTTTTAGCTAAATGTTTTATATTGTTTTTAGGGGGTTCTGGGAAGGGAGGGGGGGATAACCAGGCCAGGAGGGAAGCCAGTGCCAGACGAACAGGTGAGTCCAGGAGGGAAGTGAGCGGAGTGGGGGGGGGAGGGAACAAGTTATTCCAATAGAGGGTTGTTTGATTACAACGGTCGCGGGGAGGGGGGATGCGAGGACAAAAGAAGATTACAAGGTCGGTTGGGAGACCGTGGCTGTTGGCTACGCCCGGTCGTTTGTACCAACCCCCGCAACCTAGGTGGCCAGGAACTACAGAGCCCGGGCCTACGGCTGATGCTTTGCAATGCAAGGTCCGTAACCAACAAGGCCCCCCTCATTAATGAGCTGATCTCTGAGGGGGAGCTGGACCTTGCAGGGATAACGGAGACCTGGTTGGGCCACGAGGGTGGTTTACCCCTCGTGGAAATGTGCCCACCAGGTTTCCGCGCATTCCATCAGCCTCAGGCCCTGGGTAAGGGTGGTGGGGTGGCGGTAGTTATACGGGAAGGTCTAGAGCCGAGGGAGTTCACTGTTCCTCAGATATCCGGGTGTGAGTCCCTTGGTGTGAAATGGGGCCCAGGGAGGCAGTTGGGTTTGCTGATTGTATACTTGGCTCCTCGCTATACATCAGCGGCCCTGCCCGAGCTCCTCGAGCTGATCTCGGAGACGGCGGTTGAGATCCCCAGGCTTGTGGTTATGGGGGATTTCAACCTGCCGTCGACAGGTGCAGCGTCTGAGGTGGCTCGGGAGTTCATGGCTTCCATGACAGCCATGGGCCTGACCCAGTTAATTCAGGGCCCCACACACGAAGGTGGCCACACATTGGACCTTGTTTTTGTATCTGAGCAGTGGACGAGTGATCTGGGTATAGGGGACTTTGTTGTTACACCCCTGTCATGGTCAGATCACTCATGTCTCCGGCTGGACTTCCCTGGCGCTACCCCCCACCGCGAGGAGGCGGGACCAGATGGTCCAAGCTGGTACCGCCCCAAGCACCTGATGGAGCCGGATAGGTTCCAGATGGAGCTTGGGCCATTACCTGTAGCCCTGACCCGCGCTCGGTCGGAGGACCTAGCGGCCGCCTGGAATAGGGCGGCGGCTGGGGCCTTGGACCGGGTTGCGCCTTTGCGACCTCTCCTGCGGCAGCGACCCACCCGGGCTCCTTGGTATACCGAGGAGCTGAGGGTGATGAAGCGCCATAGGAGACGTCTAGAGAGCAGGTGGAGGTCCTCACGCTCCGAATCTGATCGAACACAGGTAAGAGCCTATTTACGGACCTACCTTGTGGCATTAAGGGCAGCCAAACGTAGATATTGCGCTGCTCTTATTGCATCCGTGGATAACCGCCCTGCCGCCCTGTTTAGGGTGACCTGCTCCCTCTTGTCACAGAGGACGCAAGGGGCACCCTTGCAGGGCAGAGCAGAGGAGTTTGGGGAATATCTGCAGGATAAAGTCGCTCAGATCCGGAGCGGATGGGCCCCCCTCAGTGGACCGGACGGGCCGCCAACAGCGAGTCTTGTGAGACCATCATGGGAGGAGTTTGATTCTGTTGCCCCCGAGGATTTGGATAGGTTGCGTGGACGGCTGCGACCCACCACATGTTTAATGGACCCGTGTCCCTCCTGGTTGGTACTGGCATCTTGGGAGGTGACCCGAGGCTGGCTTCTGGGCCTGGTGAATGCCTCATTGGGTGAGGGATCCTTACCAGCCGCCTTGAAGGAGGCGGTGGTGAGACCCTTACTTAAGAGGCCTGCACTCGACCCAATGGAGCTAGCTAACTATCGTCCAGTCTCCAACCTTCCGTTTTTAGCGAAGGTTGTCGAGAATGTGGTGGCGCAGCAGTTTCCACAACACCTTGACGAATCCGAGTATCTAGACTCACGCCAGTCCGGCTTCCGACCCGGGCACAGCACAGAGACAGCCTTGGTCGCGTTGGTCGATGATCTCTGGAGGGCCAGAGATAGAGGTTGTTCCTCTATCCTGGTCCTATTAGACCTCTCGGCGGCTTTTGATACCATCGACCATGGTATCCTATTGCGCCGGTTGGAGGGGATAGGAGTCGGAGGTACCGTTTTGCAGTGGTTCGGCTCCTACCTCTCCGACCGGAGGCAATGTGTGTTGACAAGGGGACAGAGGTCGACCCCGAGGCCACTCACTTGTGGAGTGCCACAGGGGTCGGTCCTCTCGCCTCTCCTGTTCAACACATATGTGAAGCCGCTGGGTGAGATCATCCGTGGTTTTGGGGTTGAGTATCACCTCTACGCTGATGATACTCAGCTGTATATTTCAACCCCAAACCACCCCAACGAGGCTGTTGAAGTGATGTCCCGGTACTTGGAAGCCGTCGGGGTCTGGATGGGGGACAACAGACTTAAACTCAACCCCTCCAAGACCGAGTGGCTGTGGCTACCGGCACCTCGGTTCAGCCAGCTGATTCCATCGCTGGCCATAGGGGGCGAACAATTGCCCCCTGTGGAACGGGCGCGCAATTTGGGCGTCCTCCTTGATGCCCGGCTGTCAATGGATGACCATGTGGCAGCCGTGGCGAGAGGGGCGTTCCACCAGGTTCGCTTGGTGCGCCAATTGCGCCCCCTACTGGACCGGGATGCCCTACGCATGGTCACTCATGCGCTGGTGACGTCCCGCCTGGATTACTGCAACGCTCTCTACATGGGGCTGCCCTTGGGACGCGCCCGGAGACTGCAGTTGGTTCAGAACGCAGCCGCGTGGGCTGTGATGGGGAGTACGAGGTACTCCCACGTAACACCTCTCCTGCGCGAGCTGCACTGGCTACCTGTGGTTTTTCGGGTGCGTTTCAAGGTGCTGATTACCATCTTTAAAGTGCTCCATGGCACGGGACCTAGTTACTTGCGGGATCGCATCCTCCCACATACATCCCTGCGGCCAATTCGCTCACACAGGGAGGGACTTCTCCTGGTGCCGTCCACTAGGCAATGCCAACGGGCGACACCAAGGAGTAGGGCCTTCTCTGTGATGGGCCCAACCCTCTGGAATGACCTCCCCCCCGACATTAGAACCACTTCTGACCTCCGCTCCTTCCGGCAAAAATTGAAGACTCACCTGTTCCGATTAGCAGGCCTGGCATAATTACAACTGTCCCTCCTGGCAAATGTATTATTATCTGGTTATTTTAGGGTTTTTTAATCTGTTGTGTCTGTTTTAGGGATTTTAAAAAATTATATTTATTCAGCTTTGTACAGTTCTTTTAATTGCATTTTAACCTCCTCCAAACTGTACATATTTAATTTTTTATTGTATTTTTGTGATATTCTCTATGGACTGTACACTGCCCCGAGTCCCTTCTGGGAGAGGGGGCGGTCTAGAAGCACAAATAAATTGAATTGAATTGAAATTGAATTGAGTTTGGCAATCCAAAGATGCTGGATCTTTGTTCCTTTCACTTTGCTTGCTAAGTTAGCTACTGGCTTTACCAGGCAAAGTAGGAATGGAGTGAGCTCAACTTAGAATCACAATTAGGACTGGAACTTCATCATTAAGCAATGCCTACGTTAAGCAAGTTGCACTTGATTTTATGATTGTTAAGCAAATCATGTGGCCATTAAGCAAATCCAGCTTCCCCCACTGACTTTGCTTGTTGAAAGCTATCTGGAAAGATTACAAATGGCGATCATGTGACCATTGGATACCATTGTAAATCTATGCTGGTTGCCAATTGCCCAAATTGCAATCACATGACCGTGGGATGCTTTGCTGGTCATAAGTGCAAATATTGGTTGTAGGTCGCTTTTTTCTGCACTGTTGTAAATTTGAATGGACGCTCAACGAAGGGTTGAAATCAACGACTACCTGTACAGCCTTGCTACTGAATCCAGTCAACCTTTCATATGCCGAAACCTGACTTAAGCAGTGGTAGAAATGTTCCTGAGGTTCTTAATCGCAGCAGCATCTCTACACATGCTTATACTCAAAACCCAAGTTGTTGTTTCATTGGTTCCTCTGATGGCTTGTTTGTGGGGGTAATACACTGATCTCTTCCTGGGCCTGGAGTATTGTAACAAGTGATCATGGGCTTTTCTGTCTATGCTTCCTGCACAAAACATTTTTTTCTTGAGGATGCTAGAACAAATTTTGACAGTTCTCTCCAGTTTGGTTGTATCTCACATGCCCCCAAAATTTAAGCCTCAAGAGTTACTGGTGACATCCTCCAGTTTGATAATTCTATTAATGGTGCTCAAACCTTGTGTATTCAAAATGGAGAATTCTGCTGTTATTTTTTGCAAATTATATTATTGTTATTATTTTTTTTGTCTTCTGCTGTGCCTAATTTCTTTTTCCTCCTAAAAATTTTCAGAAGTAGTCCATACACAAACTAGCCAAATTCTAAATTTGTGTCCATGTTAGTTATTCTCTCCACTAGGCACAAGCAATTCTATACATAGAAATAGTCCTACACATTTTACCACATATTTGAATACATATTTAAAAATACACTGTAAAATATTAAAATATGTAGAGTTGGTCAAATATATTGCCTATTAGGAACAGCATACCTTAAACCAGTGGTTCTCAACCTGTGGTCCATAGACCCCTGGAAACCACAATGTCCTCACAGAGGGTCTGTGAAGACTTGAAGTAATGTTATGATTTAAATCTTGAGTTAAGTCTTGGGGGCATGGCCAAAAAAATTATTTAAAGGGTGTGTGTGGTGAAAAAACCCTAAAGCAGTATTTTCCAACTTTGACATTTCAACTACCTGAATTTTATAACCATTGTTAAGAATTCTACAAATTGAAGAATGCACATATTTGGAAGTTGCCACAGATGGGAAATACTGCTGCAAATTAAGAAAGTGGTATCAAAAGTATTCTTCACATGTAGTAGTCATTTCAATATACATCAATTAAGTTTAGTTAGTGATAGATAATTAATATTGTACTGCCTCAGTACTACCACAATCTTGTGGTATGGATTCTCAGGAAGACATTTAGTAAAATGGATATTGTACGTATCCTACATTTCAAGGACCCAAAATCTATCACAAAATCATGCCACAGAAAAATTTATTTGGGCAGTTGCCAAAATTACTGGGCTGCAATAGTTCCTGGGGTTGGATTTAACAGAGTTTTGAAGGGCAAACTGGCTTTCAAGAGTATTGATAGTTATTCTCATTCTATTGATTGATGAACTTCTGAGAATTTTCTAAGGGACTAAAGAAAAATTTAAAAAAACTTATTTTCTAAGTTTTTAGAATATTGTCTGAACACCACTGTTTTTAAACACACAACATTCTCAGTCAAAGAAGCGTTTTCATATCTTTTGTCAGAAAATTTTATATGAAGAGATTTACACTACAGTCATATAATCTAACAATTTAGAATTTCAGAAACATCTGTTTCATACTTTAGATTATTTCACTTTTTTAATCACATGATACTTTAACATGTTTATTTGCAAAGTATTTTTTTGCTGTTGAAAACCAATATGATCTCCTCTTGGGTTTTTAAAAACATTTTATTTAATATAATTCACTAAAGTACTATATATTATTTCTAAATCCAAACTATTAATTGAAGAGGGGGGGAAAACCCAGGAAAATGAATTGCTTATCAGTGCATGAAAATAATTTAATACAAAGTCACTGTTGTTAGAAGGATCCATATTATTTTCCTTGAGAAAGCAGTATCACAGTGCACACAAATTACTAATCAATCTTCCCAAAGTGAAGAGGTATTTATACAAGGGAACTCTCAGGTATCTTTACCCCTGCATGGCTGCTGTTTTTCAGATTTCCTTATGTAGGGTCAGAGAACAATACTGAGTTGTGGCACAAAAGTCCTAGAGAGTCCCAAAGCAGAGACAACATCTATTCTGCTCTTACTAGCATTGGATTACAATTCAAATCTAGACAAAAGAAATCCATATGGAAAAAAACATATTTGCACACTTTCTGAGAGAGTTATAGAAAGTTCATAATGCTTTCTAGGAAGGAAGACCTGTTTTGGGTAGAGTTTCCCATTCATTGGCAAGTTTTTAGCAAAGTTCCTTGTCACTAAAACAAAACAAAAAATTCCAATTATTTACAGTAGAATAGTATAAACTGAATGGGGTGTGAATGGTGGGGTTGTATGATGGGACTTCAGGATTAGAAGTTTATAGCAACATTTAAAAGAACTAATTTACAATGTAATTTTCACTTTTTAAACTAAGAAAATATTTTTCCTTTTTTCTTTTTAAAAAGAACCATATAAACGAGAATACATCTTCAACCCAGATTTCTCCAATATATGCTATTAAAAACAGTATTTTTATATAGCAAGTAAAATATTTCATTTTAATATACAGATGTATGTTAACTTACTTGAATTTATTTTCTCTTTATAACTTTAGTATAAAATATCCTTAATTTAACTTAAATTAAAAATATGCACGATTCAATTAAAGACCTAAATTAAATCATGATACAGTAGATACAATAAGATCTCTGGATAGCATAATATATAATATAATATGATATTTTGGTGTAACAAGCAATAGAACATAACTCTTGCGCTGTTAAACATCTGTTTAAATGTTTATATAAAATACTTTATGTGGTTTCTTTGTGCCACTTGAACCATTTAAAAAAATCTGCTGAAGTCTCTACAGTTGTTTTTTTACTGTTCTACATATAAAGATTTTGGTAATAGAAATTATTATAGATTTATAAAAGATTATTATACATAAAATAGAAAAAAAGTTACAAATGATCTGCGAAAAAATTTATTTTTATATACGTAGATTCTAGTACCCGAAATAGAATTTGAAAATTAGCATTGAGAGCCTCTTTTTTTGGCATTATCTCTACTCCATACAAGAAAAAATTAATAAAACAATTATTTTACTTCTTAATTCAAATAGGAATTAATTTAGAAGTTTTTTTTAAAAAGTAATAGAGTGTTCATCTTTTGATAATCACCACAGCCACATGATATGTAAAATCTGGAAGATTACATGTGCTTCTGCAGCACTTTAATTAAACAATCACATTATTTAGTTGTTAAGCTACAATCTTCAATGCCAAAACACGATTATCCAAAAGGTAAGCTATTTTTATAATTCTTAAGCTCTTTTATTCAAAACGTATTTTTAGTTTCTCAAGAACTACCAGCATTATCATATCTGACATCAATAAACAGAAAGTTTACAGATTAAATCACATGATTTTAAAGCCTTTATTTTTAATCAGAATATTTTAAAATGAAAATGGTAAAATAAAAACAATTTGATATTTTTCATGGACAAAATATAGGTAAAAAAACAGAAGTTCCACTGAAAACACTTTTTAGATGTAGCTATTTAAGCAAAAATGAGTGAGCCTCATATTGATTATATTGTGGGTGCTACCAAATATGAGTTAAGGACTTCATATTAGCTTGGAGCCTGGAACTATATTTTAAAAAGTTATTTCTGTTTGGTCAAGGAATAACTGGATTGGAGTTTTGAGGGGGGGGGGAATAGAACCAGAGAGCACTTGTATTCGTACATTACTGTATGAAAAAGTGCAAAAAGAAGGCTTGACCTGTAGAATATAATTTAATCAAGATCACTTTCACTCTCCTTATTCATAGGAAACTGGCTGTAAATATAAATACAGGCAATTTGTTTTTATAATATAAAGTGTGAATGCTGAGGGAGGAAACCTTGAAGTTGGAGAATACCCGATAGATTTTTTTTTCTAGATGGTAGGTTTATGGCAATGTTTCTCAATCTTGGCAAGTTTAAGATGCATGGCTTCAATTCCCAGAATTCTCCAACTAACATGTTTCTAAAATTTAAGTAGTTTTTCTTCCCTCCTCAATTATTGTATTTTGCTCCCAAAAAACTTGTAATGTTAGCATAATTCATGCTATAATTCATCCTTAAAATGTTCAGAGAAGCCTGGCTATTGCTGCTGGGGATGAAAATCTCATTAATCACATACATATATTTTAAGCATTAAACACAATTTTAAAAGTTAATAAAATAAAAAGTAAAAAAGTAAACTCAAACAAATGCTACATGGAAATTCAGTATCTCAGCATTCTGATTATAGTAATTATAGTATTCAGACAGATTCAAGATTTTCTAGTAGTTGGCTATGATAGATGAAACATCCCTCCCCCTCCCGGATTTTCACTTGAAATTGACATTTCATGAATCTGCAAATATTGAAATAGTAGCTATCTGAATATAGTGTGGCTGACAGAGACAGTACCGCGTATAAGAATTCTAGGAATTAAAAAAGCTTAGGTAAAGACAAGCAGAACAAAAACATATGAAATAAATTACTATTGGCTTTGAAATGAAAATTTAAAAAACACGTTAAGTATGAATGAATAAAATGCTGGCGTGACTTATTTTTTGGTACCTTGAAAGCAGAGTGATCAGAATGCAGATTTTTTTTTCATTTTAAATAACAATGATATTAAGCAAATAAACAAATCCCAATTTTCCTCTTCCCAGACAGCAAAAACAACACATATGTGTACCCTAGTTTGGAAGTGTAGCCTTTTTTTTTTTTTTTTTGTAAGTTATATAAATCCCATTATGAATTCTGGTTGTATTTAAAAATATTTCCTATGTTTCCTTCACAAACTGCTGGCTGATTCTTTTTTAAAATTCTTTTTTTATTAGTTTATAATACAAAATACAAAATCACAAAAGAAAATAGTGGTAAAATAAGGGAGGGCTAGATAACTTCAAGGACTCCAGAAACACCAGTGAATCATGAGACAAAACTTAGTTTCCTTTTCTATTGTTACATTATAGCCTGAAGAAATTTAAGCAACTAAAAGTAGAAAATCAAAGATTAAAAATTATCTTGATTGTTTTCATCTATCTATCAACTGCAAAACTATGTCTCCCCTTTCCTGGTAATAAATATAAAATAATAGCATATTAAAGAATACATTATTTGCATTCTGGTCATGATACCAACATCTTCTGCCTTAGCAACTGCTTTGCTCTACCGGATGATAGCCCGGAAATATATTGAAGCTTTCTGAATAAAACTATGTTACAAACAAAATTATGTTCCTTCGTTGTCATCTCTGCATTAACCTACTGTCCTGATTGTCACTTTATGTGAATGTGACATCTGCTTTTTACAAAAGGAAGAGAACTGGAAGCAAAGTTCTTTGCTTGTTATCTGAAAACTGCCAAAATATCCTCTTGCTCACCATAGACAACACTGTTTCACTGCCCTTTAAAATATATTTTAAAGGGTATTTTCATATAGCTTGTTTATTGAATCCCCTGGCTTCAACTATGTGTATGTTAGGGATCGACATTTCTAAATGATGAGAGATTCAATTCTATATGATTAGTTTGCTAGTTTTTCTTTCCCCAAAACACTCTTAAATTGCTCGAATATTCAGTCTGAATATGAAATAGCGTTAAACTTATGTTCCTGGCTCCAATGTTTCTTCACAATAATGAAACGTAAATGTTATAATACATTTGCAGTGTTTGGAAATCACAAAACCTTGGTAAAGTTAATCTGACCATCATTTTTATTTCCATAATAAATATTATTGAGAGGAAAAATATTGAGCAGAATCATAGGTATTCTGATTTGCGGCCTTTTGTTCTGGGATACATCAGGCACAAACAGCTCCCTTTAAGCTGCAAAGAGAAAAGAAGAAAGATCTTTAGCATATATTAATTTCTCTGCTTAAAGCACTAGTATGCACTGATGTACTTTCAGCCTGAGGACTATTACTGAAATTACCCATTTAAAATATTTACCAATGAATTGCAGAACAAAACTCTGAGTAAAATGTGGTTGAAACTCTATAGTGCTGATCTTTCTTTTTCCATCCTAGAGTAATGTTGGTATGTTGGCCATCTGTTAAATTAAGCTGATCTGGAAGTGAAGTACTTACAGATCAAATCCTGCTTTCATGCAGCTACTTTCTTTAATGTAGGTGTGCCATAAAAGCAGCCAGGTGGCCAGAAACTAAAGCAAGAACTTCCTCTTAAAGTTTGTTTAATGGTGATGACATTTCAAATGGTGCACCCTAAATTAAAATTTAGATTTGCCATTTACATTGAGTGCTTCAGGTTCCATGAAGGCTTTTTGGTCTGGAATTATGTTGAAGTACAGTGTGCATAACTTCACAACTGCCCAGGAGGTTTGCCCAGTTGTAGTCATGCAACATGAATATGGAATAATAATTAAGAGAAAGAAGTTCAAACTTTGAGATATATAAGGACCAACTTTGACTCCCATCTAATAAATATAAATGAAATAAACAAAAGTAAGAGTGACAGAAATAGGAATAACATGTACAGTTTGTGTAAACTCAAAGAGCAAAAATAAACTAAAAAAGTGAATGAAATGGCAATATCTTCCTAACATCAATGAAACAAAGTAAGGAAATTCAGAACAACTTCTCTAAGGCCTGGGACCGTTTTATTTGAGCTCTTACAAGAATACTTTTAATGGAAGTTCATGTTCAGGAAAACTCATAAAATTTCACATATGTTTTTCCCATGCAAGTACTTGTTATTACTTGATATTTAAGAAATAATTCTTTCATTCTTTTGAATCAAGCAGAAATGGGTAGACTCAAGTATAATAATCCCCTGAGTGGATCAACTGATTTTGGTGATTATAATCTTAACCAGTATAAATTCAGTTTATAATGGATTACCAGATAATGTCTATAAAATATGTGTTTGAGTTCTATAGAGAAGCATTAAATTATACCAACATGGATCAAGATAGTTTTCTCCAAGATGGGAATTAAATATTTAAGAACCATACTTATTTAATATAGGTAAATATTCATATAAACAGTTTTGTTTCTTTTGCTTTTACTGATGCAAGAAAATATTTATAACTTAAAATGGAAAATATGTTTCAGAAATGGTTAGATAATGGTTTAGATTAGGAACAGAGTTGATTAAGAGACTAATAAACTATGCACAATTACTCAAAATTTGCAAATAATTGGAGGTATTCCAAAATAACATATGCATATAGGTTTAATCAAAATATTTTCAGATAGCATTTCTTTGTGTCAGATAAAAATATAGTTTGATATCAAATCCTGATATTAATTATCATTGGAGTTTAAGATGAAACTATTCCATTCACTAAATAGGTTTGTGCACTATTCTAAATCAAATGGCCTGTGTAGCTTTCTCTAGGCATTCCCCTGAATGCGCTAAGTTCTCCAACTAAGCGAGAAGAGAATAATGTGTTATTTCTCAAACCTCTCTGTTTCAGTTGAAGTTGAAGATCTGGAATGGAATGGAATGGAATGGAATGGGATTGAATGAATTGAATTAAATGCTTTATTGTCATTTTGAATGTACACTAATCGGCATATATTACAATGAAATTGCATTACATACAGCTCTCAAAGGGTCTCCAGCTCTAATATAAACATAAACATGACAAATTAAATAAATACATAAATAAATACAAAATTATACATGTACCCACATATATTAAATGACATGGAGAAACAACACCGTCTGGTTTGGATGTATACATGTACATGGCAAGAGAAACAAATCTTCCAAGTTTACCAGACAAATGGCATAGGCAACAAAGCTGTTAGACAATCTTGTAGTCCTGCTAGAAATACTTTCAAACCTCCTCTCAGGGGGAGCAACAGGAGCAGACCGTGAAGTGGGTGAGTCTCTAACAATGTTTCGAGCTCTAAGCACATAGCACTTATAAGCAGTATCTTGAATGACAGGAAGTGAGTTTCCTATCATCTTCTGTCCTTACCACTTTCTGAATGGACTTTCTATCTGAGGCAATGCTGCCACCAAACTAATCAGTGATGCAGTTTGTTAAAACCCACTCAATCATGCCTCTGTAAAAAGTGACCAGGATAGAAGGACAAAGATGTGCTCTCCTCATCCAATGCAGGAAATGCAGGTGCTAGTTTGCATGCTTCACTAAGGATGATGTTTGGAGAGATCAGTTCCGATTGTTAGTTACCTTGTTAGTTATCTGCACCCACAGATCTAAAGGGAAAGCATCATTTGAGTTCTGCTTTTGATCCAGGAGCAGAGATTAAGTATCACTGAGATAAACATGAATTTTATTGAACTCTAAAGTAATGGGTGCATTAAGATTTTCAAACTATTAGGAAGGAAAAACAAAACACCACAATTATAATGTGTGTGTTTTAAGCAAAATATATGTTTACTTGAAAATGTTAGTGTTTACTTAAAGTAGTGAGTCAGTTTGGTATACATTAAAACAACAAGCTAGAGATTGTGATCTCTAGTCTTTTCTTGGTCACAAAGTGACCTTGGGCCAGTCACTCTCTCTCAGCCCTATAGAGGAAGCAATGGTAAATAACTTCTGAAAAACCTTGCCAACAAAGCTACAGGGATTAGTCCAAGCAGTCACCAGGAATCAAAAACTTTTGACACCAAGTTTTGGATAACAAACTATGGCTTGCTAATGTTTATGCCTTGGTTGCCAATTATTCCTTTTGTAATATGTTCAGTCCAAATCTTAATAAATCATTGCTGGGGGGCATTAAAAGTTAAGCAGAGCATTAAGTGACTAGATATTGTTTTCTCCTATCTCTGATATGATTCAAATAGGTTCCAGAAAAGTTCCCAGCTATAAAGATGCATTGGGTGATAATTTATGAATCTGTCTAGAAGAATAATGAAACATTAAATTAAAGTTGGCCTTGCCATGCTAAAGCTGCCATCACATGTAAATGTAATTGTGTATCCTACCAAACTCGGTGGAATTCACAGTGTAAATATTATTGAATATATTAATAATCCACAATCATTTATCTTTGGTTTATCCTTCATCACACTATTATTGAGCAGGGACATTATGAAATTCCATTATCTGCTTTAAACTAGTGAGAAAATGATCTACTAATCTATTTTACATTAATCTTATTTTATGCTATTTTCCCTCGGTTTAATATTATAAATCAATACAGATTTTGTTATTTAGGGACAAAAGCATTTTTCTTGAATCCTTGGATGAGAATGGTTTTCAGTTGCTCTTTGGGATAAATGAATATCTTTTGCATTACAACTTTTTTATAATTATCTGAAAAAAATGAAAATCATAAACTATTCTCTAAGTTAAATTTCAATACAAATCAGATAAAATTCACCCAACTAAATAATGGTATAATTTTGGTAAGAGACCATAATTTGGTAAGAACATTTTTGAAATTCTGCTGCAGTCACCATACCACCTGCTGGAAATGTAATGAAATGAGTTTTTTTTTCCTTTATGCTTTCTGGGTAAAATATAACTTATTGACAAGCAATACTCTTTATATCTTGGCAGAAACAATTAAATAATCATCATGAGCTACACTAAATCCTATTGTAAAGGGTTCGGACTTATTCTTACTTGCTGCAGATGATAACATAAGAACAAATGGAATGATACTTCAAGGATTAGGATGTAGATTCGATATTAGAATGAATTTGTTGACAGTAAGAGATGTTAATCAATAAATAAATTCCCATAAGAAGTAGTTTGTTCCCCTTCACTGGAGAATTTCAGAATCTACATTGTTGTACATCAGGAATGGTGCAGTGAATCCTGGAGTATACCGGGGTTGGATTTGATGACCATTTTAGGTCCTTTCTAATTCAATGATTGTATATAAAAACAATCATATTTTTATAGATTATGTTTTTTGGATGTTAGGCATGCATGTGCCTAAGTTAATAAGCGTCAATGATCAGTGTCAATATTTAAATAACCCCATTAAAAAATCAAAAGTTTTATATGAAAGTGTGTATTTCAGTTTTATTATTATTAATGGAACAGTATTATTAACATTGTTGAAAAGTAACTATACACTGAAATCAAAGATCGCAGAATAATTTGATTTTTAAATGGTATTCAATTTTTTTCCTTAAGATTAAAAATCTGTGAAGTCCATTTTGTAAAGTGATCTAAAGTGATAGAGCTACATCACCCTTATAAATGACTACAGATTGTTTAATTACATTATGATATGTATTATTTTAAAATGATGTATTGAAACAAACACAGAAATAAATATGTGCAAACTTGAAATTTATGTCTTTTTACTGTGAAACTGTATGGTAATTAATATCAGATATCTTTCCTTTCTGGGATTTTACCATAGACTTCCCATACAAATGCTCAATTTATTTGGTACATTCCCACCCTGTCCCTATCAAGCAGCAAATATCTGTTTTCTTTGTGCAAAACCAGGAAAGGTTCATTGCTATCATGAGAGTTTGATGGTCAGATATCTTTAATAGTTTTTGAATGTCTTTCCACTGTCTTGTTTTATATCTTACTAATATTATAAAAGAAGTATCAGAGCAGTAGAGAATTCTTCAACCTGATATTCTTTGGATGTTTTGGACTTCAACTTTCTGGATCTCTCAGTCTTTGGGCCACTAGGTTTGGAAATAATGAATTGGAGAATATGTTGCGTTTGAGCAAAATTGCAGGCCTTTATATACCCAATTCATCTATGAATCTTATCATACTAGTTGAAGCAAATCTTTAGACTAACTCTTTGTCTCCACTTATTTGGCCACTGGGGAGCATTCTGCAGTTCGTCGACTGTTCCAAGAAACTGTTGGCAGCCATCTGTTAATATTGTATGTTGAATAGATGAAGTTAGTTCAGAGTTGTCATTGAAAAGTAGAAACGAGAAGGCAGTGATAAATAAATTTTTCCTTTCACAAGAAGAAATTAGTCATATCAGTTATAGAGATTAAGGCATAATGAGTATAACTCTAAGAGTTCTTAGAAGAAAGAGGTCAAAAGATTGCAGTAAGTATACATCGAACAGATTTTACCTTCTTTTGTACTATAATTGCCTCTGATCTTTAAGTAGTTGAAAACATCTATAATTTGATTCCCTATAGCTAGGAATCTATTGATAATATCCTTATGTAGTAAAACAATTTGATATAAGAAGCATTATTATTAGGACTACAATTTCTGAACCTTCGAAATACCACTAGAGAGTAGCAATCAAATACTGAAAACTTTACAATTTTAAAACTCTGATGTTTGGGGCACTTTGCAGTCCAGGCTCAAATATTATGTTGCCTCTTGAAAGAGTATACAGTTAGGTGAGCTAGCTATAAAAACAATAAGGAAAATATGTTAATCTAATATACAAATGAAAAACTTTGAAAAGGGGAGGGGCATGAAGCTGCTATTAAACCCAAGATTTGAAGAAAAAGTCTGCAAAAAGTCCTATTTAGCTAATGTATTTAGTAGATAAATATACTTTTATGTGGTTTGAAATGTCTCTGAATATTAGTAGCTCAGGTTGGCAGTTATGTTGTTGGTTTGAGCTCTGAGCTTGGAGATTTGGTTGCAAAGATTTTACCCTATTCGAGGAGATATCTTCAGTGAGTTTTGGATTGTGCTTGTCTGAGGCAGCACTGGCCTTTAAGTACTGTCTGTGTGATGTGCTGGTGTTGTTGTTATGTCTTCTGATGATGTCATGGTCTGGCTTCAGATTGATTTAGTTGACTGACCACATCATACGCAGCCAAACAAATCAATCCGAAACCAGACCATGACATCATCAGAAGACATCTGAACAACAACACCAGCATTAATTTACATCGCAGAAACAGTACTTCAAACCAAGGACTATGACTCAGCAACTACAGCCAGCCAGTCACATAACCTGAAATCAGACCAGGACTCAGAAAGATATTTAAAGGCCATTACCCCCCCAGACAAGCACAATCCAAACCACATTGAAGATTAAAGTGTGTGTGTGTATTATACAGAGATTTGGGTTAATGTCAGAATTCCAAGTAACACCCCCAACAAAAGAAAACTCCAAGGCTTGAGATTCCTCAAAGTTTCATTTTATTAGAGATGTCATATTGACCCATCTGGGAAAACCCAAATCTGAAATCTTCCAGGTTTTCCTACCCAGTTGAAAGTTCAAGACCCTGCCTCAACACCACAAAACCATCACATGGTACAATCATTCATTGACACGAAAAAGATTCCTCCCATCCACATCCGTCCAGGTGCAGGAACAAAGCGACCTTGACTTTCTGAGAAAGAATGTTATTATGGCTACACATCGCCCATACTCTGTATAATCCCCCCTCTCATTTCCCCACAGTAGAAAGTGGCAAGCCTGAAATCCAAAAGGGTAAAAGATGCCTTCCAGGTCTGACAGATGTCTTCTCGAATGGGCATAAAACATTTGCAACCAAATTGCCAAGCACGGAACAACAACATATATATAGTTTACTTCACCCTTTGTAATACATAACACATATACAGACACACATATACTATATGTATACATATATAGAGTGCAAATAAATGTATAAAACCATTTACATATGAGTCATTGTTTGAACATTAGATACAGAGAAATAGATAATGGTAAATCCCTGATATTTATATTAAAATACATGTACACATTGGTAGCCAATTAAATATATAATAGATAAGTACAGACAGAGTATTAATTCCTAATCAACCTAACATAAATGCAAACTAAATAATAACTTGCTTGGCCTGGTGTTGGCTTCCTGACCACCAGCTTCTTTAGTGCATATCCAGGTTTTATGCTAAAATTTGTTGCATTGTTCAAGGACTGGGAAGATACCATAATGATATTAGAAGGCTATATACAAATAAGGTGAGGAGACAAAATCTCTTTTTTTACTTTGAATTTGTTAATGGCTCTTGGCACATCTCTGGCTTATGAAGAAGGCATGGGAAACATTAACATTTTCCTCCAGACCTTTTGAATAAGCATCTTTTCTGCTATGGCGAGTCATTCATGTAGCAAACTTTACAGGTAAGAAAGCAAATGAACATGTACTGGTGACTCAAATCCTAAATGGTGGATTACTCAGAGAAACAGAGCAATGCATTTTCAATGATAGAGCATTTTAACAGAGATGCTCTGAATTGTTAAAAAAATGGTGAGGCTAACAAGGAAAGAACATGTTGCATGTTTTTACATAATAAGCAGTAAATTGAAAATGGTTTCTGAAGGTATTCAGGAATAGACTGTTACAGAAGCATTGTTTTTTTTAAAAAAATCATTTCAGATGATCAAGCTGTCCCTCTAGATGCTTTTTGTTATAATCTAGCTTTCTTGAAACCATATTTAATTATCTTTATCCAACCCAATTCTATATTTTCAGAGCTCTCAGCACAGTGGTTCCTCTACCTCACTAGCCTCTACCAAAGTCTGCAGCTCGATGGACGAAACCGATGGGCCTGGTGAAGGTAATATAAGCAGATAAAACGCATCTGTTTGAAAAGTGATAATACAAAGGTCACTATGATTTAAGGCCTCTAAAAGTTAAAGAAAGATTGTTGATTTTAGGGCAGAATTGATATTTTGTATTAAACTGTCTTTGGCATCTATGTGTTATTGAATAATCAGGTACTTCCATAGCCGTTTCCCATTTTTTCCAATAGTCAAAATATTCTACTGTATATCATATACCCGTGATGGTGAACAAGTGGCACATGGAGCCCTCTCTGTAGGGCACGCGAGCCATCGCCCAGTTCAGCTCCACCGCACATGCGTGCGCGCCTCTCACCGCCCAGCTGATTTTTGGGTCTCTGCTGTGCATGTGGGAGACAAGTGTGCATGTATGGTGGAGGGCAAGGGCTCATACACACATGCACGGGGGTTCGTGGGGGTCACATGCATGCATGGGAGGGCGGGGGGAGTACAGGGGATCATGCACACATGTGCAGGGTGTGGGGTGTATTGTGGGTGTGGGCACATGAGGGCACGCTGAAACGTGTGCACAAACAATTTCGGCACACGAGAACATCACTGTCATATACTAAGTATGAGAGTACATGTCCTTGACAAAGCAAAGTTTGGTTAACTTTCTAGTTCAGATTGTTTATAGAAGTTTTAATTACTATGGTTTGAAAGTTAATTAGTTATTGCCTAAACCTTTTGTATACAGGCCACAAATATGAGGGATTATATAATAATTTCATGTGAACTGAACTGAACTATTGTGAATGTTAGTTTGCATCCTAGTTTGGATCTTTCATTAACTGCACACATTAACAGTCCTCATTCATAGCCTTGGTTCTTGTTCATCCACAAATCAATAGCCCAGAAAGGGAGAAAAATTTTCTAGGGAGGGAAAAATTGACTCCTTTGAAAAGGTAGAAGCAGAACTAGAAATGGGAACTAAGGCAGAAACTATGGGTTGAAACTGGGAAAATTGGGTTCCTGTATTTTGCAGTGATTCAGATTAAGGCTGGAATTTCTAGCAAAAAGGGATTTCCAATTACATGAAAGGAGGTTCAGTTTTTTAAAAATATGTCTGTTTCTTTAGAAATAATTAAATATATTCTCTCCAGGACTTGCATTTAACCTTTCCTTTTTGTGTGTGTGCTGCTAAGTCATTTTTATTTGCTAGTGAATTCTATATAATTTTAGGCTTCTTCCAGTGTTTAAGGTGAGCATGAGTATGTTATTGCTATTTATAATTTTCTTATGATGTATAAGTTGAACTCCATGAAACATCTATTTTGAGATGCTGCCAGAGAAATTCTAATTTGTAGCAGACAAGTCTATACAGAAATCTAAGTAGTTCTTTTTCTTCTTTTTTTTTTGCTGAGTTTATCAAACTTGTAGAGCATGACATTAATCTTTCAATCCTACTAAGTAACTTTCCTGTACAACTTTTGTCTAGTATAATTAAGGCTAAATTATTCTTTAATTTGTTTCTCATTCTTCTCCATTTCCCTAGATATAGGAATGTCTCCTGTAACATCCCTTGTACCTCCCTTAACTACATTCACAAAGTTTGTTAGGCATCTCACCTGAAGCTTGCATAAATAGTCATTTGAAATTCATCACGTTGATTTGTCAAAAAAAAATGGGTGGGTTATTTCACTAAATTTTTCAGAATAAGAAGAAATTATCCACCAATTTCTCAAAGACAGGGTTCTTTCTTGGCTATCCAATGAGAAGATTTGCCTTGTTGTGTCTTCTTTTGAAAGTGAATTGACATATGAGAACTCATAAATTGACTGGTTGGTTTTATGCCATTAAGCTACTGTTGTCTCAATGACCACACAGATAGACCTTCTTCAAAATCATTGGTCTCCAAACTGGCCTTTCAGATCTTCCAATTATACACCGATAGCCTTTGTAATCAAAGCCATCCAGCTTGCTGCTGCAAACTGTAAACTGTTGGAAGAACAATGTACTATGAAACTGATTGTAAGATGATCAGGATCTACTGAAATAGGTGGCTATAACAAATTTAAATAATCAAACAGGACATATATGCAAATATCTTAGCCATCTTGCATTTTTTAAAAAGTATAGGGAATCACATTTTCCTTGTGGGTGAGTTTAATGTCAAGTATCATTAGTCTTTTGATGAATATTTCAATCCCAGGCTAACCAGCCTATTCTGACTCCCTGTGTCTGGAATCTGTAGGAGTCAGTGGAAAAAGCTAAGCTCTGCCCTGACAAAACCAAGTGGCTATGGGTTTTTGGACCACCCATATCTTGATGTGCTCCATCCTTAGTCCTGAATGGGGTTGCACTTGGTCTCATAGTTTCTACTGAATAAACAAGTGACAACTTTCTGGGAAAGACTTTGTACAGATTCATCTAACAAATCAGTTGCACGCATATGTGCAGCCCTAAGAAACTTTGATCACCTTGTGTTTGGATCATTGCAATGGACTGTATATGAAACTACACTTGAAGACCACTCAGAAAGTGCAGATGGTCCAGAACACAGCAACATACTGTAGGCAACTTTGGGTATGCCTTGTTATGTTCATGCAACACCTTTACTGTGGAAGCTGCATTCAGTACATTTCAATGTGCTGATTGTCTCTTATAAAGTTCTTCATGGCACAGAGCTTGGTTATTTGAGGAACCACCTGTGTTTCACAGTTGCTGTCTATCTTATATGATTCAGCAGCATGCTCTGGATGCCATTGATAAGCAATACATTCCATGGGACCCAAGAAACAGGTCTTCTCTGGTGTAGCATTTGGCCTCTGGACTGCTATTCTTCCAAAAGTTTGCACAGTCCCCAGTCTAACCTTATTTAAATGTGCCCCCAGGATTTGGTTCTTTTCCCAATGTTAAGTTATAATGGGCATTGGACTCCTTTTTGGGTTGACTGATTTGTGAAATGGTAGTTGTTTCTTTCTAGATACATTTTTATTGCATGGATTGTTTTATTTTAAATTTTGCACATTGAATGCTGCACAAAATCACAGTAAAGTTAATAAATAAAATAGCTCTATGGTTACTGAAAACAAATAGCACAATTTCTAGGCGAGGTGGGAAATAGTGTGTAAGTGTAAGCCTTATTATAGGTGTGCTAAACAGATAAACGTAGAGAAACCCCAAATGCAGCCTTGTCTAGCTAACAACTGTGCTGTGGCCCCATCTTTTTTGCAGCCCTCAGATTCTCCCCAGAAGCTGAGTTGTGGCCCTTATAGCTCAATTTATTAAAGAAAAAGTCTCTTTAATCAAATTGAGAAAGCTTAACAAAAACAAAACAAGAATTTATCTGGCTAGGACAGTTCAATTATTCCACTAAGTGTAGAGCAGAATTTTAAAGGATTAAAAGAAAATAGAGAGTTATTATGATTAGAAAAAGCTAAACATGGTTCATTTAAGAGAAGGTCAATGGCTTGAGCTTTTAAAAAATATTTGAAGAAGAAGAATTCTTTAATGGCTGCTAAAGTACAATAAATATAACCTCTTTCCCCCCTCTTTTGATTTAATTGTGAAGGTTTTTTAAGCATCTGGTGTCCAGGTTGAATTTCTAAGTGACATTATTCAGAACACTTGTTTAAAAACCAAATATTTTATACAAAAGGAGGAAAATAGGAGTTATCACATGAGCAAGTTTGTGTTGCTGTCAGCCTACAGGATGTAATAAAATAAGTGCTTGAGTGTTAGACTTCCTTTGTAGATACTTAATTATGGTGTGTTGAAGTAATCCTGCATTGAGATGAAAGTTATGTCTGTGGATTGATCATCAATGTGTATGAGATACAAGCAATGGGTCCAGAATCTAAGCTTGATATTTAATATTGTGAAACTTTTTGACAGTATCAGCAACATGGTTCTTCTGTTTTGCAAAATACCATTCCTAGATGGTTTCAATTGTCTTAAGCTGTATAGGTATAGGTAAAATATGTATTATATGTCACATATGTGTTGCTTCTCCCACAAATAAAGCTTATTAACAATTCTTTTCAGAAGTGTTGGATGAAGGCTTCCAGGTTCCAGCCTCAATAGCAGAGAGGTATAAAGTTGGTCGGACTATAGGAGATGGAAATTTTGCCATTGTAAAAGAGTGTATAGAAAGGTGAGCAAGCTTTTTCCCTTACTACTGTTAAAGCATTTCCTAACATTAGACCAGGGGTGTCAAACTCGATTTCATTGAGGGCCACATCAAGGTTGTGTTTGACCTTGGGGGCCTGGTGGGCGTGGCCAGGGTGGGTATGTCCAGCTTGATACCACTCGTGTCAGGGGCGCCTGTGGTGGCCTGAGCACTCTGCCAACACAAACCGAGCTCAGGAGGCTGTGACGGCCTCCTGCAACCCTCTGCCAGTGAAAACGGAGCTTGGGAGGGCCACGTACACCCTCCCCAGCTCCGTTTTCCCTGGCAGAAGGTTGCAGGAAGCTGTTGCAGCCATCTGAAGTCTGTTTTTGCTGGTAGAGGCACTGCAGGTCAGTCCTTTGCTCTTTCCAGGGAAACCCTTAGGGCCAGATCTAAGCACCTCGCAGGCCGGGGATTTGGCCTGTGTGCCTTGACCGTACTCCACAAGGGGGGCTTCCTTTGGTAAGGGAGAAAATCTAACATTAGAAATTACATTTGGTCCAGACATTCCCTCCCTATAAATAAATATCCAGGCAACGCTGGGATATCAACTAGTAATATATAAAATATGGCATGCTGAGGGTCAACTCAACATGAAATAGCTGTTTTTCCATCAACTGTTTGGTAAAAAGGGGATTTCGGGGAGAAATCCCATTTCTTCCCTTTAGGAGCATTTTGGTCATGTTAGAAAAATGTCCTGTGTAGCAACTGTTGGCATGCACAGGGCCCTCTGTAAGCAGGAATATATTTGTAGAAACCAGTGACTGCAGTGAGGTTTATGACTGGTGAGGCTGGTGACGTCATCAAACCGCGTGGTTGCTCCGATCGCACAGGCGCAGCCCAAACGGAGAAGTTTCTCTTCTCAGAAATGTCAGAAAGGGACAGACAGGCTGCCGCAGCTCCACTGAAAAGACATTTCTGAGAAGAGAAACTTCTCCTTTCTCCTCTTCCCCCCCCCTTCTAGCACTGATGATGTTACCTAGGCATTTTTTGCATCGGGCGAGCCCGGGATCCTTGCAAGGGGAATGGGACCACGTGTGCAGGCGGCTCCTCAGCAGCGCACAGCCTCAGATTAGCACAGCCGCGATCCCCTTCCCCTGCACACGTGGTCCCATTCCCCTTGCAAGGGTCCTGGGCTCGCCCGATGCAAAAAGTGCCTAGGTAACATCATCAGTGCTAGAAGGGAATGGGCAGGGAGAAGGAGGAGAAAGGAAAGGAAAGTTTCTCTTCTCAGAAATGTCAGAAAGGGACAGACAGGCTGCCGCAGCTCCACTGAGAAGACATTTCTGAGAAGAGAAACTTCTCCTTTCTCCTCCTTCCCCCCCCCCTTCTAGCACTGATGATGTTACCTAGGCATTTTTTGCATCGGGCGAGCCCGGGATCCTTGCAAGGGGAATGGGACCACGTGTGCAGGCGGCTCCTCAGTGCACAGCCTCAGATTAGCACAGCCGTGATCCCCTTCCCCTGCACACGTGGTCCCATTCCCCTCCTTCCTAAGCCAACATGAAGGGGACCGCGGCTGCGCTGATCTGAGGCTGGCTTTGAGGAACCACCTGCACACGTGGTCCCATTCCCCTTGCAAGGACCCTGGGCTTGCCCGATGCAAAAAATGGCGAGATCGGCACACTTGGGGCTGCTGCTGAGATGTCCAGGGAGGCTAAACCAAGCCGCGCGCCTCTCCCAGCCACTTTCACGGCTTCCCGGAGTATTTTTTTTTTATTTTCATGATGAGAGCGGTGAGGCTCTGCCTCCCCTGACTGCACGTCACTGGTAGAAATTAGCTGCTATATGACAAAGATTCCTGGCCTGATGGGATAAGCTGTGTTTATCACAAGCAACCAAGACAATCACAGGCAAATGAAACTTGTGTTCTTTTCCAGAATTATCTAAACAGTATAGATTAGTGTATAATTAAATAAAGAAGTTATACTGTTCCAGTTCAGGGATTGGGTAGAATTGATTTATTGCATTTCATTCTTCCTTTCCTTGAGGAAGTTCAAGGCAGCTTTCATATTCTTCCTTTCTACTGACGCCTGTCAATCTGTGGGGAAGGATCTGTCCCACAGAATAACCTGAGTCAGGGATGAAGTTGTGTCCCCAGAGATTTAAGACCATTACTCTAAGCTTCATGTCGCAGTTTAAGAAATGGTTTAACAAAGCAAAAAAGAAAAAGAAAATATGTCGTTCTTGAGCACTCAATGAAATTGTGTAAACTCAGGCTATCCTACCAAAGTTTTGTCATATATTTGAGCACATCTGAAGTGTAATATTTTAAGGTGAGGGAAAGTAAAGAGAAAGGAGGTTGAGTGGAGAATTTATTATCACTTAATGAGGCAAAGAATAAAATAGCATCTGCATATGTTTTGATATCACTAGAACTGATAATATTATGAAATTTGAATTTTTAAAAAAATAAACGTTGAACATGCAAGCCTAGGATGAAAGATAGGGCCGGGGGGAGAAGGAGGAGGAGGATTCCAAATGGTAATCTATATAAAAATAGCTTTTTGATGATGAAGTGTCTTATTTCTGAGTAACTATACTATGCTAAGACGCCCTCTAGTGGGGAAATGATGCCTTGCTCAGGGAATTATGCTGCCTTTTTTTTTTTTTAAAGCAATGGTGCAATATGATAAAACGTGTGTGGACTTCTTATTCTTCCTAAGCCTTTGCTTTAAGTAGTGAATTTAAACTTCATTTTATTCTTTAATATTTTCATTTCTATTCGCCATTATATTATTTAAATCAATATCCTATATCTCTTCATATTTCACAGCAGCTTGCCACAGTAACGAAATAGAAACTTTCTAAAAACGCTCCTTATTTTCTTCTGTAGATTTTCTAGTCATTTCTATTAAGGTATACATTTAAGCTGCTCTGCAAAATAATCTGAGGTTGTGTGTTAAATTGTACAATGTTGTCACTATTGAGTAAATGTATTTAATATGTTTCTTCTTTCTTCTGGATTTTGTTAGGTCAACTGGTAGAGAATATGCCCTGAAAATCATTAAGAAAAGTAAATGCAGAGGAAAGGTATGTATTGAGATCCTCAGTGGAGTATCATATGTTTCAGAGGAATCTTATGTTCGGTTTTTGAATTAGATCAAATCTGCAGCCATTCCAATTTAGTGGTTAATTTTTTAAAAAACAAAAAGTTGTCCAACATTTGCTGAACAACAGATGGAGCAAGGATCTGGCAGGGCAGCATGACATATTCACAAGGTTCTTTATAGAAGAAATAGCTTACATTGACTCAGAATTACGCATCAATTGGAATCTAATTTGATGACGTGAATAATCTCTTGTGATGTTATCTTCGAGTTATTTGGCCATGTGGAAACTGATGAAATGGATGGGAGTCCCTGTAATATGAGCTTGGCTACATGCGAACTTCTTTGAACACTTCATCAGCCGATATAGTTAGATTATTATAATATGGTCTGCATAGGGCTGCCTTTGAAAATGACCCAGAATGTATAACTATAATATTCAGCAGCCAAGATATTAGCAGGTATGAATTATTCTTGTAATATAATATCCAAACTCTGGTTACCTCACAGACTTTTTTTTAAATAAATATCCAACTGCATTTACATTAAATTCAAATTAAATTAGTGTTTGTTTTAATGTATAAAGCCTTATAGATCACGTCTTCAAGATGTATCCGGAATTCTTTCTTTCAAATGTAATCTCCCTGGCCTGTGTGTGTATAAATGAGGATAAGCTTTTGATACCTGATTTGGTAACAAATCAGGGAAATTTGGAGCTGAAAAATTTGATAGTGCCTTTCCTATTTGGTACACACATCTCATGGTAGCTACAGGAGGCCCCCTACCCTGCTGATATTTCTGAAAATAGTGAAGACTGGGCATTTTATTTAATTGTGCACTTTGGTGTATATTTTAATGGTTTCCGTTATTTATCCATTTATTTAAATAATAGATATAGCTTCTTGTATGTGGGAAAGATTTTGGGAGGCTGGGTGAAGAGAAATTGCCAAGGGAACAATCAGGTAAGAGACAGCATAGCCTGAAGTTGGATAGTGGGTAGGGCAAGAGGCTCAGAATACACCCCCCCCCCCTAGTTTTTTGGGCTGTGAAGGAGAAGGGAAGAGGATTGTACTTTCAGGTTTGTAAGATTATATTATTGTAGCTTTACAATAAAACAGAATTCGCTTACCTGGCCAAGCCTGGTCTACCTAATAAGACTGACACTTCCCATCTCACAACAGTGACTTTGGTTGGCGTAGAAATATTAAAATCCAACAATAGAAGCAATGATCCATGTTGCCCAAGGTATATGGGACCTTCCAGTGATGAAGCTGCATTGCCTACCCTCCTAACCCAAATGCATGGAAGAAACAGCCAAGTCTTCATAGTTTTATATAAAGACAATTTGGCTTATGATGGATGGGCTGCCATATTATACTTATTGTTGACTCTTAATTTGATGTGATAGGTGTGTTATTCTTTTTTCTTCTAAACCACTCACAGATGTTTTAACTGGACAGGATATAAGTATTAATGAAAATCTGGATTCATGGTCTCTAAAATATTCTGGAGTGCTCACATAACTCTGATTTTTTAAAAAGGCTACCATATTGTAAAATAAGTAATGGAGAAGCAATGTAGATCTGATAGATATTAGATAGCTAGATAGCTAGATAGCTAGATAGCTAGATAGCTAGATAGCTAGATAGCTAGATAGATAGATAGATAGATAGATAGATAGATGATAGATAGATAATGCAGATGCATGAGATGTGAGAAGCTGCCACAGAAAAGGCCCTTTTACATATTGCCATTATGTAAGAATCTGGAGGGACCCTGAGATAGATCTTGATTCTCAAGCAAAATTATATGCAAATTATTTTGGTTATTTGACCAGTTTGGTCCCACACCACTTAGATTTTTCATTAGGGGTTAAAAGCAAATTACTACAAAACTATGTGAATTGAGAAACCTGACGTGAAAACAACAAGATGTTCAGTTTAGGAAGGATGAGAGGTCAAGGCATAATATGTTGGCTTGGAGAAGTCTGGGAAAGAAAAATATTAATAGCTAAAATGTCTAAAGAAATGCAGCTGTTATCTTCTTTTCCTTTCTTTTTTGCTTGGGAAAACATGATTTGTTATATATAATTTTTGAGTTAAAAGGTTGGAAGTGTAATTCTTTACAGGCATACTAAAAGACAAATATTCAGAATATATTAAATATAGGCAAGCTTAAATCTAAATGAAATACTTGCAAGTTTAAATCTTCTACCTCTGTTTTATTTTTGATATTTGTTTTCTCAGCCGCAGCATAGTCGTTGACTCATGCAATGACTGAGGGTTTTAAAACTCTTAATGAATACTGAGTTTCATGTCCATTATGTGCCTGGATGCCCCATTAAAGGAGATCAGTTTAGTGTAGTGATGAAGTCAATGAATTAGAACAGCGGCCTTCAAACTTGGTAACTTTAAGACTCATGGACCTTAACTCCTACAATTCTCCAGCCAGCTATGGGTTCTAGTCCTGCCCTAGGCAGAGAGGCTAGTGAGGGGATTTGGGTTCAATCAGTATCTCTTTCAGCCTCAGAAACAAGGTACTGGCAAGCCACCATTGCCAAGAAAACCATAAGTTGAATATATTGATTTTATTTAGCATATAGCAGGGGTGTCCAAACTTGGGAACTTTAAGACTTGTGGACTTCAACTCCCAGAATTCCCCAGCCAGCCATGCTGGCTGGGGAATTCTGGGAGTTGAAGTCCACAAGTCTTAAAGTTCCCAAGTTTGGACACCCCTGGCATATAGCATTTACAGTCATGACCTCTGACTTGATAAATTATAAGAACAACTTATTCCATTAAATAAGGCAAAGGTTCTGGAGCAACTATATGGTTTTGTTCCATTCTTTTTTCATATATATATATTTTCCTGTCCTTTAATGCAGGAACATATGATTCAGAATGAAGTTTCTATTTTAAGACGGGTCAAACATCCCAACATTGTTCTCCTGATTGAGGAAATGGATATGCCCACTGAGTTATACCTTGTCATGGAGCTTGTAAAAGTAAGTACAGGTGAACATTTATCTGCTGCTGCTTAGTTTGTTAGCCTTTTATCAGAATTCTAATCTTCAGTGTAGACAAATATGTGTTTGAACATGGAACAAAGAAGATCTACTATTCCTCAATAGAAAGTTTATTAAAGATGGGAAATGGATGAAGTAACTTGTAAATATTCATCCAATTGTAGGGATACTATGTCAATTATTGTAAGATGTGAATGTTTGTTGAAAGAGGCTAAAATGTATACTGTATGTGTAAGAGCATTTTTCTCCCCATGTTATATGAAAATGGAAGCTGGGTGTAATAGGAGAAAGTACAAAAGTACTTGGATGGGAAAGTGGATTTTAAAAAAGTGTATGTGGTAAAATAAGAATAGATGTGACCAAGAGTGAATAGATGGTAAATTATATTGATTTCAAAATAAGTGAACAGCAATAACACCACTATTAGTAAATACATTGGTTGCCCGTGTGTTACCAGGTGCAATTTAAGGTCCTGGTTATGATCTTTAAAGCTCTTCATGATTTGGGGCCAGGTTATCCAAAGGATTATCCCGTCCTAGTTGTCTACCTGTCTAGTTGTCTACAATTTAGTTAGGCAAGTTGGGCATACTGTGGGTTCCATCAGCCAAAGAATGTTGGTGGGAACCAGGAAATGTGTCCCTGCCCTCTGGAATATTCTCCCTTCAGATATCAGGATGACCCCAACTCTGTCGATCCTTCATCAAACCGTAAAAACTTGGTTATGTGCCTGGACCTGGAGCCACAAGTGTGTTAAAGACCCTGTTTCCTGATTGCATTAATATCCACAGTGACAGCTTTATTTGGTGCCATATACCATCTTTCCCTGAAAATAAGACCGGATCTTATTTTTTTTTGTCTCCAAAATAAGCACCAGTGTCTTACCCACTTACCTTAGGACCACTGCAGCTATGCCTCCGATGTCCTGACACCTGTCATGCCACTGCCCAACTTCTTCGTTGGCCACTTGTGGCAGGAAGCCGTGAGCATCATCGTCCTGGTGATGCACGACTCAGGGCAGAACGCCACAAGGCTTGTCACGCCTATGCCACTGACATGACTTCTGCAGCCACTTGGGGCCACTTGAGGCTGGACACCACATGGTGCATTGCGCCAGTGTCATTGCTTGCATCAGAATACCTCCAGCCTCGTTGCGCCAATGCTGCCGCTCGCAGCAGAATGGTATGAGGTTCATCACACTGGGTACTCACACACATGGCAGGAGGTTGCATGGTGTGGTGTGTTGTTATCTGCATGAGTGGCGGCACCGGCATGATGAGGCTGGCGATGTTCTACTGTGAACAGTAGCACTGGTATGATGAGCCATGTGGTATCCTGCCATGAGCAGCTGCACCGGCACAATGCGCCACGTGGCATCCAGCTACAAGTGGCCACAAGCAACTGCAGTAGAAGTTGGGCAACTCCACCCCTCCACCCCTATCCTAGCTTGATTTTTATGCCTGAACCTTGCACCACCTCATACAACTAGATGGTGGGCAGGACTTAACTAGGACTTATTTGGTATAGGGCTTATATTAGGCCCAGCCATGAAACGGACTAGGATTTGTTTTCAGAATAGGTCATATTTTCAGGGAAACACTGTACTTTATACTATTTTAATTGTTTTAATGTCTTATGATGTACACCACCCAGAGTCACTAGTTGAGATGGCTGTAGAAATAAAATAAATAAGTAAACCAGTTTTTGAGGATACCAACATAGGCTTGAAACAGACTTTGCTTGTGAAAAGATTGCCATGTACACTAGAAAATTAACCAGGAAAATTATTTTCCTTATGATTGTACAGATGTGAACTTTCAAAGAGTGAACTGGAATTAAACTTGGCCTGCTTTAAACTCACTCTCTCATCTATATCCTGATGAGGAGAGACACTGTCCAGCTGTAGTGGCAAATCTGCTAGTCAGTGGTGGGTTTCAATTAATTTTACTACCAGTTTACTCATGCGCGCTTACTCGTGCAATGCTTCTGCACATGCACAGAAGCGTCTGGGCGAGTGAGCGGAGCCTCCCACCGCTGCCACTACTGGTTCGCCTGATCCGGGACAAACCGGCAGAAACCCACGTCTGCTGCTAGTAATATAAAGGTTCTGTGAAAATGGAGTTAGTTGTTCTTGATAGTTAGTTCTTGATTGTCACATGTTTCTTTTATCCTGAGAGTATTCCCTGGCATGGAAGTAAGAATTGATCTACCCAGCACTAGTATTGAATTTGAATTTGAATTTATTAGATTTGTTAGCCGCTCCCTCTCCATGAAGGGACTCGGGGCGGCGTACAATAAATAAAAACACATATTATACAATTAAAACATTTCACGGAGGAGGTGTCAAAATCGCATAGTACAATACATAGGATAGTCACAATAGAATTAAAAATTAAAATGCCCCAATATAAAATTACAAATTTAAAAGATTGCCAGGAGGATAACGATGGAACTATAATTGAGCCAGGCCGGCTAGTTGAAAAAGGTGGGTCTTGAGTTTTGAACGGAAGGAGCGGAGGTCGGTAGTAATCCTAATGTCGGGGGGCAGGTCATTCCAGAGGACTGGGCCCATCACAGAGAAGGCCCTGCTCCTGGGCGCCGCCCTCTGGCACTGCTTAGTAGACGGCACCCGGAGAAGTCCCTCTCTGTGAGAGCGAATTGGTCGTAGGGATGTAGGGATGTATGGGGCAGGATGCAATCCCGCTAGTAACCAAGTTGATTTTCTAATCTATATTCCTGCCGAACCTTTGCAGGAATCTGATGTTATGTATGTAGCTAATGACGCGATTACTATCACTTAGGAACGTTAAGATCCCCTGTTTTCAATGTCACCAAGGAATACTTGGTGACATTGTCCCACCTGGAAGGTAACTGATTTTGATGCCATCCGGAGTGATAAGTGGCAAAAAAAAAAAAAACCCAAACAAAATCAGAAGGAAATTTGTAGAGCTGAAAAAGATTTAGTGTTATATGCTAGTAAAAGTTTTGATAGGTATTCAAAGCAGTTTCCTTTAATCATTTGGTGGGTAGTTCTGCAGGGAAGGCTTCAGATGGCAGAGTTGTTGGAAGGCAGCAGGTGACTGAAGCTGTGTCACCAGATGGGATTGTTGTTTTGTGCACATAGTAATAAAAAAGGACAGAAATGGAAGGAGATAGCTAGGGGACAAAAAAGATCTGTCTGCTTGAAACTGGATTAGATCATTCTCGTGGTCCTTTTCAACTCTAAACCATGAAGTGAAGGCTGCTATGTGATCTAAAGCATATACATTCCCCTATAATATTTCACAGAACAAATTGGATTCTTAAATGAAGACGTGCATGTTTGGGATGCTTTATTGGAATTAAGATTTTTTCCCCCTAATAAATAAGTTCCTGGTTTTCCTCTCCGCAGGAATGAAAAAATATGGAGAGGTATAGTGGATGCCATTGGTCTAAACTAGATATAGCTATATTTTATTTTCTTAACTTATGCATTTAACTTCTATGCCTTACTATTTTGTATTCCCTTTCTGTGCTTTGCTTACTTGTGCCAGCCTGCCCCAAAAGGGAATGCCACAATGGGGCTGTCTGTTTAAATTGAATAAATCTTGTTATATGTTTCTTTTTCAAATAGTAAAACAAGTATTCTTGGAAGCTTGCTGAATAATCCATCCACTATTCCCATTTACAGCTGAGTAACCATCTGCTAAGGGCTGCTTTTTGAAGGCTTAACATGTAAATTAAATTCTCCAATGGCAAAGGTTTTCAAGAGGAGAAGACTGCTGGCATGTCAAACTTTAGTTAATAATATTATGCTTTCATTGTTCACAATAAACTTAATGTACATTGAGTGGGGCCCATTGCTGCACATACATTCTATTTTCATCCAAGGCACGTCTTTCTGTCCTTAAATGTAAAAAATACATTTCAGAAACCTAAATAAAAACAAATTTCAAGTAGTAATTATGAAAGGTGAGAGAGGATTTGGTTGCTGGCAAGCTGCCATTGTATGTACCGGGACTAAATTATTATGCAAGCCTTGCATTGCCCTAGTTATTTTAACAAGCATGATTTATGATAGGTTTTCTTCCTGCTGTTCAAAGGAACTAACTTCAATTTCCCATGAGAAAGGGAATATTATAGCATTTCTTTTGGAAAGTAGTAAATAAGTAATTGGTTATTGTTCTTCTGGATGTCAGTGCCTTATGGTGAAAGGTGATGAGGTCTTATCCCATCCCTTTTTAATTAAAGGCTGTTTCCAGTTTGTTATGCTTCCAGAAAAGTGCAATGTTAGTGAAGAACTCAAACAGTATCATTGACTAGCTAATAGTGAGTGATCTATTAAAACATTATGACTAAATATGACTGAAATTAGGAAGTTGAAGAGTTGCTCAATGAAAGTAAAATGTTGAATTATATCCAATTAGATTACTTGCAAAATTAGCACATTAGGGCAGGGTTCAGCAAAGCGATCAATATTGACCCCCTAGGCCAGGAGTATCAAACTCAAAACCCACGGGCCGGATCCAGCTCATGGGGTGCTTAGATCCAGCTGGCAGGGCCGCCCTGGAAACAGCGAAGGACTGGCCCGCGGTGCCTCTGCCCGTGAAAATGGAGCTCCCGAAGCTCTGTTTTTACTTGCAGAGGACTGCAGGAGGCTGTTGCTGCTGAAAACAGAGCCAGGGCAGGCCACCATTTTTGCTAGCAGAGGGATGCAGGAGGCTGTCATGACTGAAAACAAAGCCAGGGTGGGCCATGCCTGGCCATCCCGAGCTCTGTTTTCATTGGCAGAGGGCTGCATGAGGTCATCCCTGCCCAAAAAAAGATCCTGGGCGGGCCACGAGATCTCCCCGAGCTCTGTTTTGCTGGTAGAGGGCTGCAGGACACCATCCAGCTGAAAACAGACCATCTATGAATGAAGTTAAGTTGGTCACAACCACCCCAGCATCCTGAGGTGAAACACAACCCTGAGTTTGACACCTCTACTCTAGGCTTTATGGAACTGTTGGGGTTCATCTTATCATTATGGTTTGTCATATATTTAGATTGAATTTGGCTTTTTTAATCCACCTATTGAGTCCTTCTGAAGAAACTGAGATAGATGATGTTTGATGGTATTAAAGGCATTGTCAGAGGAAGTAAGCTGTTCCAAGTAAAGCTGTCTTTTGCAGTTGACTGATGGTGATTTGGTCATTGCCATTGGGTGTTCAAATGGTGCTCCAGTTGTTGTGGAGTTGTAAATCACATACTTAGTGTTTGGTAATAGACATCTCTTACTATTGGTACAATTAGTAGTAATTGTACTATTCAGTGATATTTATTAAATTATTTTCATTATTATTTGGGGGTTAGCAAACAATCGAGATGCCTTGTGATGAGATTGGCAGCAAACAAATGTAATAAATAAAGATAAAACAATCAGAAGCTTCATGAGGAGTCAATAAGTTGAAGAGTTGGGGAGCCCTGCATTAGAGTCTTAACAGAACATCAGCCTTCCCTGTTTACTTTAAATATTTTACCTTTACCTTTTTACATCCTAATTTCCTTTCCTCTTTCTAACTGTTGGCAAAAGTTTTACAATATGTATTATATTGGAATGATTGTTTAAAGTAATGTGAACTTGTAGTATAAGAATTTTACTGAATGGCTATCACCAATGGCAAACTGAAATGACAGAATCCGTGAAGAGTTGAAGTACATATTTTTCTAGGATAGACTGAATTCTTTGAGTTAATCTCGTCATTTATAGATATATAGAATGTCCACTGCAGATTTAATTCTTTTCTTTAAGAATGGGAATTCTAAGATGTCCTGAAAAAAAATGCTATCGATCATTATGAACCTTCTCCTGAATCATAGTGGAATATACTAATATGTTACATTCATTTTACTTCAGGGAGGAGATCTTTTTGATGCTATTACCTCCACAAATAAGTATACAGAGAGGGATGCCAGTGGGATGCTGTACAATCTGGCCAGTGCCATCAAATACCTTCATACCTTGAACATTGTTCACAGGGATATCAAACCTGAAAATCTGCTGGTAAGTAAAACATTAAGTGGTGATAGAGATTTTGATACATATAATTCATAGCAATCATCTATCAATCACCTATCTCAAATTTCAGTCAATTTAGGGACCCTTTCAGCTTAAAATAGTTTTCAGAATTAGAACAAAAAATGGCCTTACTGGATTGAGCCAAGGCCCACCTTAGTCCATAATTTTATTTCACGCAAAGGATTCTGGTACACCTACATGTTTATTTATTTAGCGTATGGCAAATACATGGACTTACAGTAGTTCAAATGTTAATATCCAGTCCACCCAGCCATTCAAGGACAGGATTGTCTATGTTGGGCAGGTGTAAGCTCTTGATGGACATTTGGACACAATTTGATGTATGTTTTGTCAAGGAGCACCACAGTCACACTGAGGGGTAGAGACACTGATTTAAGCCTGCCAATTGATAGACGAGGAAGATCAGAGTGCACAGGAAGGACAATAGGAAAGATATGTGTGTTACAATAGGTCTGTGCTGTAGCTGCACATTTTGTATAATTAAATTCTATGCTGTGGTGTGTCCTGTTCTTAAAAACAAAGAACCATCACAGTATAAAGAGATTACTAAATTATATTTCAAAATATGCATTAATCAATAAGCTTTTAGTTGATGTAGAAAATTGGAATGTCTGTTGTTTATGGAAGACTGTAATAATAGTCTGTGCTCACTTCATTTGGAAAGCTGAGTTTTCCTATTTTAATTGGAACATTTTTCCATAATTGCTACTATTTAGTGTGATTATTTTGTCAATTCATGGGATAGCTTTATAGCCATATAATAAGCCCAGGAGAACAACTTCTCTGACTGTTGCCATCTGCAGTGATCACAGAGCAGCTTAGAAAATATGGATAGCCTTTAGAATAATAGGATGCATATGGGAGCACACAATTATATGTAGCTGGATTCAATTAGTGTTGTACAATTACACTGCTTTATTGCTTAGCTAAAACAGTGAAAGCACTACATAGTGAGTAATTTACACTAATCCACCTTTCTTTAATTGGCCTTCAGGGCTCAAAGGAAAATAGAATTTGTAAAGACCTTACTTTCTGACTAAGATGAACTTTAAATGATCATTTACATTCTTTGATCTTGACAGGGCAGATAGTGAATCTATTACTGTTTTTTATTTCAGCCTTAATTATATATTTTAATCTTTCTTGCTGAGGTTACAGTATTCAATCTGATATCCATCAGATAGTAAATTCCTACATTCTCCAGTAAGTCATTTCCATTCCAGCAGGGATTTTGGGATGTTGTAGTCCCAGCATATCTGGCAAATCCTGGATTGTGCGCCTGTCAAAGATTTAGAACATGCAATATTGTCTCCCTCATTATATTTGCTATATATATTTATAGGAAAAAAGATTAATGCCTACATTTCTTCATTCAAAGTTTTCTTTTTTAAAATCTTTAGGAAAAAATATCAACTATGGAAAATATAAATTCTTTTAGTTGGTACTTCATGAACTTATGCAATTGTGATTCGGATTTGCAAATATTTTCCTCTATAGTTTCCATTAATCTTAGCTACACAAAAATTTTAACGAAAATAACTAAAACTATTTATTAAAAAGTAATGGCCAAGAAAAACAGTTTGTAAGATTCATTAGATGTTTCCTGACATAGGCATTGCTAAATATCTGAAATGTTATTTAAAATGTTGCGAAATAATTAATAGTATAGTAGTAGATCTGCTACATCAGTAAACATGTTCCTCAGAGGTGGGTTTCACATAATTTTACCACCGGTTCTCCGTGCACCAAAAATGTGAGCATGCGCGAACATTCACTTAACTTGTGCACACACCTTCCGTGTCTGCGTATGGACTTCTGTGCATGCGCTTTGCTTGCACACGCGGCTTGCACGCTTACACACAGCTTAGAAAACATGGCTAAATTGGACAGCATAGTGCCAGGTTGGGTCAGCAGGTCCACCAGCAGATCGCCACTACCAGCTTGCCCGAACCAGTCCAAACTGGCTGAATACCACCACTAATGTTCTTAATAGTTAACAATCAGAAATACACATAGGTTTTTACTACAGTTATATTTCGCTTTTCTTATATATTTTGGTGTTGCCATTGCTTTGTGTTGACAATTGCATAGCATGTTTTCTAAAGACAAATTCTGGTGGCATGAATTTGTTATGAGTTAACTGGAAGGAATAATAAATTTCTATATTTAAAAATCTTACTATTTCAGAATATATGCTTGATGATATAGTGGCCTCTAATAAGAGCCTTTACATTATTTTTATTGCAAGCAAATTAGGAGACATTATTTCTCTTTGCCTCTGATCTTAGAATGGTTGTGGCTGTTTCCTTGCTCACAGTTTAAAAGAAAAAATGTCCTACCTAGGAAAATAAAAAGAGACACAAGGGAGGGTTGTTAGAAAAACAGCTTACAACAGCTTACAACTTCCTGCACATCCAAGAAATTTGCTCAAGAAATGTAGAATAATTGAGATGGGAGGTGCCCAATGGCATCTTTTCACCAATAAGATTCCATTCTTAAAGGATACGTTAGTATGAAAAAGAAGCTCTGTCTGTCCCTTATTCTCAACAACTAACAATATTTGATGGACAAATTATGACTAAGCAAATAGAAAGCTTAAAATAACCTTCTGCTCATCTAAGTTAAATACTTGGCCAAGAATTATACTAAATTAAAGATAAGCTGTTATTTGTCTGTTTGTTTTTTATATTGTTTATATTCATCATTTAAAAAAAAAAACTCAATGTTGTGAACATATCCAAAATCTTCATCCTCCTCTTTTTATTATGGCTCTTGTGTAAGTTCCTCTGGTGTTTTCAAAACAAAAGCATAGGGCATATATTCTTTCAAAGGGGACACTTGAAAAATAAGTTTAGCTTCTCACAATTGTAGATTGAAATGTGTTGCATTCCATAATTTATATTCATCTCATTTTGTATGATGGTTCAATAATAGAAATAGAAATACATAACCTACTACTAGATAAAGTAGAAAAATGTGGGTTAGACAGCATCACCACCAGATGGATTCGTAACTGACTGACAAACCGCACTCAACGTATAGTCCTCAATGGAACTGCATCTACATGGAAGGAAGTATGCAGTGGAGTACCCCAAGGCTCTGTTTTGGGCCCAGTACTCATCCACATCTTCATCAATGATTTGGACAAGTGGATAAATGGGCAACTCATCAAATGTGCAGAAGTTTGTCATAATTGTGATGATTATGGCATACAGCTCATGAAAACCCCAAATCCACCATCTCAGAAAATTAAAATATTACATGCAATCAATAAAACAAGGATTGTACATAGAACAATATCGGACCTTTGAAAAGTATATGTATATGTACTCAGAGCTTGGTTTGGGCCCCTTTTGCAGCGGCGTGGCATGGAAGCTATCAGCCTGTGGCATTGCTGAGGTGTTATGGAAGACCAGGATGCTTCAATAGCGGCCCTCAGCTCTTCTGCATTGTTCGGTCTCATGTCTCTCATCTTTCTCTTGGCAATGCCCCATAAATTCTCTATGTGGTTCAGGTCAGACGAGTTTGCTGGCCAATCAAGCACAGTAATCCTACAGTCATTGAACCAGGGTTTGGTGCTTTTGGCAGTGTGGGCAGCTGGAAAATGAAGTCAGGATCCCCATAAAGCTCGTCTGCAGAAGGAAGCATGAAGTGCTCCAAAATCTCCTGGTAGACAGCTACGTTGACCCTGGTCTTAATGAAGCACAGTGGTCCAGTCCTCTTTTCTGATGAGAGCAACTTTTGCCAAAAGACCAAAAACTGGTTCAATGACCATGGGATTACTGTGCTTGATTGGCCTCTCCATTCTTCCTCCATACTCTGGGTCCTTGGTTTCCAAATGAGATGAAAAAGAAGCATTGCGTGTGTGTACCTGTGAACTGGTAGTAAAATGATTAGCAACCCACCACTGACTAGGGGAGACATGATAGCAGTGTTCCAATATTTCAGGGGTTGCCACAAAGAAGAGGGAGTCAAACTATTCTCCAAAGCACCTGAGGATAGGACAAGAAGCAATGGGTGGAAATCAAGGAGAAAAGCAACTTGGAACTGAGGAGAAATTTCCTGACAGTTAGAACAATTAATCAGTGGAACAACTTGCCTCCAAACGTTGTGAATGCCCCAACACTGGAAGTTTTTAAGAAGATGTTGGATAGCCATTTGTCTGAAATGTTGTAGTGTTTCCTGACTAGGCAGGGGGTTGGACTAGAAGATCTCCAAGGTCCCTTCCAACTCTGTTATTCTATTCTATTCTAATATTCTAAATATTACATAGAAATAGAAATGTGATAGAAATGTTACATTTCTAGAAAATAAAATTTATAGCTTCCTGTGTCCTTTGTGTGACAGTGGAAATGAAAAGATATATTAGTCCTAACTGTAGGTAATCGGCTGGCTGCCCATATTTTCCCCACAGGTTATCCTTACTTTCATGAAATGTTTCATGGTAACATTTTATAGCAGTGGACAGAAATGGTTTTCCTTATAAGCACATGGCAGCTGCCTTTTTTCTGTGTGATTTACCCAACCTCGACCCTTTTATGGGGAAGTTTCAAATATGTTATCAAGACTTCCATGACCTGTGGCAGAAAAAAGAGTGAAAGTAAAAAATAAAATCCTATGCCGTTACATAAATGATTTGGAGTTTTCTTAAATATTAAACTTAATATTTTTAAATCTGTAGATTTTAATATTGTTAAAATTGTAGATTTTAAGTATAATTTTAAAAAAATCTGTAGATTATAAAAGAGAGAAAAAATCTGTAGAATTTAAAAGAATATTACTTTTAAAAAGTCACATAGAAAAGAGACAAAACCGACTTTCTGAAAACCAAAGATTCCCTCCATTTCTACTGTCACATTTTAAACACACGGGGAATTAAACTGAATATCTTTCCCTAGTCCAAAAATGTTTTTAAGGATTGGTTTGGATTAATTAAATTCTATGTTACCAAGAATAAAACAGTCTCTAAAGAACTGAACACGATGCCAAAATTGTGATCATATATAGATGGAACTGTGTACATAAAAGTTGTATTGCCTTTGGAGCCCTATATTTTAGTTATAATATTTTGTTTCATGGTTGACATTCATTAAACTGAAAACTGATTAGCTTCCAAACCCTTTCCACTGTCTCCACGCTACTTTGTCTTTGTCTTTCTTCCTCACTCCAGATTCACACATGAGTACGTTGGAGAATGGTAGGATCTGCGTCCTTGAAGTATGTAAGCTTGGCTATTTAGAGAAGATCATATTTCTGTCATAATTTAATTGCATTTTTGTTTTCAGGTCTATGAGCACCAAGATGGAAGCAAGTCGCTGAAACTGGGAGATTTTGGTCTGGCCACTATAGTAGATGGACCTCTTTACACAGTTTGTGGAACTCCTACCTATGTGGCTCCAGAAATCATTGCAGAAACTGGGTAAACTAACTTCCCCTGGTAGAAGAGATTCAATGGACAGCTGCTTTTTCCCCATATGATTAAGCAATGTCCTTTTAAATAGAAACCATACCAAAGTTGAATTTTGATATCTTATATTTATAAGTTTGTCGTTACATTATACAACTGTGATATAAACTACAGCTTTTATTCAGATGAGATCATTTAATTTAATGAAGATCCTTGCCAACGTATCGTTTTCTGTTGCCTTTATTTCCCTTAGATCATACATTCTTGGTTTCCTAACCATAATCCTTTATCAATTTTAGATATGGCCTGAAGGTGGACATCTGGGCAGCTGGTGTGATTACTTACATCCTGCTGTGTGGTTTTCCTCCATTCCGTGGGTATGGACTATGATTTTTTATTCATCTCTTAACAATGCATCTCTTAACTATTCTATCCCATATGGTTTTTTTCCCCCTGTCTGGGTGTAATATTGGCTGCTAGCCTCCTTCCATTTGTAAAACATAAAATAGCAGTGGAGGAACATATTATTACTAAGACTTAAATACTAGGGGAAATCTCTTTTTTCACAGAAACTTGAGTACTATGTTAACAGAATTGTCTACAGTGTAAACTGTATTTAATGGAAACAAGAAATATGCAGGGCTTATAAATGTCAGAACCATTCCAATGTAAAACTGGCTGCTTTATGAGGCTTTTCTTATTCTTGTCTTCTTTTCTTTGTTTTTTCCTTAAATTTCAAATTTGGTATACATGTTTATGCTGGTCTCTGACTCTAATAAATATTTGCTTTGGTATTTAGATTGCTCAAGTAACTTCACTTATGGCAGTGCATAACAAAAATAGTTTTGCAGCATTTTAAAAAGCTTTTTGTCTTTTTGCTTGTCTTTAGTTTATTAGGAGCAGAGAGATAATGACAGTTTTATTTCTTTGTTATGCAGAAGTGGAGAAGACCAGGAAGTTCTTTTTGATCAGATTTTGATGGGACAAGTAGAGTTTCCATCTCCATATTGGGATAATGTATCTGACTCTGCAAAGGTATATTCAAAATGTTTTTTCTTTCCTTTAGAACATTTCTTTATGCACCCATATCTTTGTTGTTCTAATGCAACATACTGTAAAGTTTTCACACATACACACACACACACTGTGTGTGTGTGTGTGTGTGTGTGTGTGTTTGTCTGTGTGTCTGTGTGTCTGTGTTGTATTTGTGCTGATAAATAAATAAAGGGAGACTAGTATAGTATAGATCCATTTCAAACTATTTAGGTCTCATCAGCTAGCCATATCCTTACTGGGATTTGAACCTGAACTAGTAAGGGTATGTCTATCTGATGAGAGCTAAATAGCTTGAAATAGATCTATACTAGTCTCTCTTTATTTATTTATCAGCACAACTACAACACAAATATAAAAAGGCAACATTAAAAATAAAAATATGGTTTTCTGCCTGGATGGTTTTCTGTAATGAGCTGAAGGACAGAAAGAGAGATTAGTGAGCTTACTCCCAGATTTGGGCATACCAGGGGTTGTAACACAAATACATATATTTGGGCATACCAGGAGTTGTAACATAAATCACGTATATATTAAGATCGTGCTTCATATCACAAACATAGCATTAATTATAGCATTTCTTTATATCTCTGTACTAAACATGTTTAAGATGATTCTAAATTGGTAACACTCCTATGCGTTTGATCGTTTACTAAATCTACATACATCTGATACTTCTTCATAACAAGTACTCTGCATTGTTCATTTTACTAGATTATACATTTGCAGAATTATTAAATAAATGCTACACTCAATGCTATGTTGGTGATATGAAGCACGATTCTATTACATAGGTGATTGATATAAACAATGCTTTAAATACCATTCCAATTTACGATAATTTGGGACAATAGTTCTACTATAATGGTTTGCTTTAGTTTTCTGGAAAGCTGTAGACAATTTACAGTTCTTAGTGCATGCAGAGATGTATAAGCCCTTAAAGCTTATTACAGTATCTGGAAAACATTTTAACTTTGAAGGGCTCGTATCAAGGGCAGGTAACAAAGATTCTATCCAAGTCTGCTCGGTTGTGCCCAGGAATAGAACCTGGATTTTAGAAAAATTGTATAAATTAGATGAAAAATTAAAAAAAATTGCAGTGTTATACTGGAATTGATACTTTTCTACAGGAGACTGAAGAACTGAGTATAAGGACTTGAGAAATTAATGAGCATGTTTTCTGGATATTTAGGAAAACATTTTACAAATTATTTAGTAGATATTAATCATAAAATGTTGTTACAAATATATTTTACCATGCTTAGATCCAACACTATTTTGAATTTTTCAAATGATTTCCCAACTTTTAGGTTTTTCATAAACTTTTCTGTTATCAGCTTTATACATTAAAATGCAAGGTTGGAATGTATTTCATCCTTGTATCTTACCATTTCAAATGTATTTAGTGTTGTATTTGCTATTATCCTCTTTGCAAAATTCTTTATGAAATGTATAATATTTTCATTTTACAGGAACTAATTACTATGATGCTTCAGGTAGATATAGAACAGCGATTTTCAGCTTTGCAAGTGCTTGAGCATCCATGGGTTAATGTAAGTAAAGGTTGCTCCTGGTTTTTCTTTAGCCACACTGTGTTTTATTGCATTATTTGTCAAATCAGCTGGAATGCTGTTTTGGAAATATGAAATTTTTAAACATTATAGCAAAAGATTAGGCTTATTTCCAATAATAACTTTCTCTGCATATATTCTGAAAATGAGTTTAAGAATATGCCAGACCCAGGATGGTGTTGTGTCTTCAGAAAGTGTAACTAACTTTCTGAGGTTTTGCCAATTCCAGTTCACAGATTGGTTATAAAAAACCTGCCATATCAGGATACATTTTTTTCATTAAATTTAAAACTGAATAGGGCTGTAAAATTTGTCTTTAAAAAAAAAACAGTGCATCAAACTAACCAGAAGAGGAGAAAGAACCCTGCATAAATAAAGGGGGGGGGGAAGGAATATCCAATGGCACTCCAGATAATTTGATTACATTGCTCAGAAATTATTTTCCTTGCCTATACAAAAAAGAAAGTCTAATTCAGATTGTGATAGATCAAACTTATCCATTGCTACAATTCATGCACAAATTTGCCCTTATAGTGTAATATAATTATTTTACCCATCCCTCTTACATGAAAGATTTAACATGAAGGGTTTTTATTATATTCTAATCAGAATTTATATACTGGATGGTTTGATGCACTACATATACATATACCCATCTTTACTCAGCAGTGATCAATCTAAAGTTATTTCAGCCTGAAATATTACGAATCTACTTTAGTTCCCATTTCTAAATAGAAAGGTGGTTATATTGAATAATTTTTATCAGTATCTACAAAATAAAACATTCTATTCTACTAGCCTCATTTTTATGAGAGTACATTTATATGTGTTAAGCTCAGCTTCTACTCTTCCACAAAATCAGAATATTGACACTCATTTATTATTCCAAAATTCACATGAATGTACATTTTATAAACTTGTTTCCAATTTCTCAGAATATTTATTAATTAAATTAATTTATTAAATTTATATACTGCCCATCTCACTATCTTGAATACTGATTTAGCAGCTTGCAAATTAGGTCTATGTCTGAATATTTTCAGCATTATGTGCAAGTATTCCACATAAATTATTCCAGTTGGAATTCAATACCTCCCAGATTTCAGAAAATCACGTACATTTTTTTCAAGTTGAGTCAAAGATGAAATGATTCTGAACGTCTTTATTCTAACTAAAACATAAAACTTAAGTAAACTTGAAAATGTAGAAAAATTAGATCCATCTTTGCCAATGTTTAATTTGAAAAAGCTTCATAGGGTTCCATTCTGTGAGATAACCAAAAGAAACGAAGCACAGTCTAGCATTCCAGTGTTGAAACTGTTAGTGAGATCAGTGATACAAGTCTGATTTTTCTCCTCAATTTATTCCATAACTGGGAAGGAACATTGTGCACCTTTTATTTATGAAACCTTTAATATTTTCAAAATGTAGTGTGATTCAAGAGCAAGACATCTTAAAATCACTATATTGGATTCCTGGTGTCATTACAAATACAAATCATTAATATTATTATGCAAAAATGATAATACAAAATATTGTGGCTGGACTTGGTAGGCACAGCTTATGTATACTGCAGAAATCAACTAAGATTTGTCAAAATTACTGTGGTGTTATATTGATGCATAAGGCAACTGCATAGGCAAAGGGCCAAATGGTTCCATTTTAGTTTCCGTGAAAGAAGCCTGACTGTGCTGTTAGTTGTTAGAAAACAGACATGTTCAATTCTACTTTACTCAAAAACTATCCATTTGCTTCTGACGCTTCTTAAGTCAGTTTCTGACTTAAATATGTCTGATTTTGGATGAAGGGATATAAACAAACCTGAGGTTTCTCTTAATCATTTTGTTATAATTTACTGCTTACGTTACAATCAAGGATATACCTATATACCTGTACTTTTTGGTACAGCACAGTATCTTTTTATGAAGTATAATAATTGTTTTAATTCTGAATTCAGCATTTCAAAGGTCTTTAAATGGCTGAAAAGAATAAAAACATTATGTCTAAAATAGCTCAGAAAATATTGCCTTTAAAAGAACTTTGGCTATAAGTACAAGAGTCTGGAAGTTCCTAATCAAGATTTTTTAACTGTTAATTGTATTAACAGTAGCTAGAATTGTATTTGCACAATATTGGAAAAGTGAAGACATTCCTACTGAAGAGAAAGTGATTAGGAAAATATTAGAATGTGCAGAAATGAATAGACTAACACTAGCAATTAAGAAGAAGGAACAAACTCATTATTATATGATATGGGAAACATTTTACCAATGGTTAGAAAATAAAAAGGAAATTGGAAATAAAGGAAGAAGACAACAAGAAGAATAGAAAATACATTAAGATAGAGATAAGAATAAAATGTCAACTGATAACATGAGTATGATGAGAATAATCATGTTTAATGTTATTATTGTATTTTTATTAGAAGATATGTTATGAAGGAAATGAAGAGTTACACAAGGTATAATTGTTCAATGTATATAATTTGTGGAAGGATGTTGCACATAAATATTTGTACCCAGACAACACACTGCTTAAGGAGAGATGAAATGTTTATATTTTTTAAAATGGAAAATAAATAAAAAACTTTTTAAAAAGATAGTTTAATTTTTATTTACAGTTGAATGAAATTATAATGACTGGTCTTCGAAATACATTTTAAAAAGGATTTTAAAAGGGTCTCACAGAAAATGTGAAGTCATTCTAGAAATCTATATGGTTCATGAAATAATAATGTTATTGAAATTCCTCAGGTTATCTTTTGATGTATGAAAGTGCCTCAAACTATTGAAACTAGTATGCCTTGTTTTTCGGGTACCTTAAGGCATATTATTAAAGTTAAGGAGTAAATCATAGTAGAAAACATGATTATAACTAGGAGTTTTAATACTTCGTCATCTTCGGATAGGATTCAGGAGTTCTTAGTTCATGATAAAAGGTTAGCAAACTGTTTGTAAAGTTTAGATTCACGAAATTAATTATATTTCTGCGAATTAAAAATCCTTGGGACACAATAATTTTGGAAAAATGACCACAAAATTGTTAAAAGTCCTCAAATGAATTACTTGTTTTTCTTTTGTAGGATGATGGGCTTCTGGAAACTGAGCATCAGTTGTCAGTAGCTGGGAAGATAAAAAAACATTTCAACACAGGCCCTAAGCCCAACAGCACAGCTGCTGGAGTTTCCGTTATAGCAGTAAGTATCTACAATGCATTTTTTTCTCCACATTTAGAAAATGATTGTTTTTTTAGGACCCCCCTCCCCCATGTTCAATTAATGTATTCAGTTTTAATTGCAGTAAAAAAAACAGATATTCCGTTACCCCATCATTGGGAAATCACACTTTTTAATTGCTTCATCATCCTAAGCTGCTAGGCAGCATACATATTTCTTATTGAAAATCAGTTCTTATGAGGAGAAAAATTCAATACACATTCACTGTGATGAACATTTAAAGAACATTTCATGGCAAGAAAAAAATCACATCCCAATTATAAGCAAGAGACACTTCATAATGAACAAAATAAGCATGTAAAGTATAAAGAAATGCAGCCATTTTGGACATAGATATGGCTACCTACTTAATTTGATTTGGCCATATTATGTGAATTGGCTCAATGTTAGGTCACTACAAAGGCTTCCAGTTTCACTATGTCACACAAGGCTAATCCATGCAGTGTTCTGTGTTTGAGAGATTGGTACCTGCACTGTCAACTCAGCTGAAGATCAAGGTATTGGTTTATCTAAAATTTCCTTACCGGAGAAATTTTAGGATTTTCCCTAACTGTAGTGAAACTGTAATATCCATAATGAATTCCATTTTTAATGACACCAAAAAAGTTTATGATGACTTATGACACAGACCAGGGGTGTCAAACTGGTGTTGTCACGTGATGTATGGTGACTTTCCCCCCTTCGATAAAACGGTGGGCGTAGCCATGTGACTCATGTGGGCTGCAAGTTTGACAACCCTGACATAGACTGACACTCAGATAGATATATAGATGACAGACAGACAGATACATAGAAGACAGAGTCATCATAAAATCATATCCTAGAGTGGAAATAGATAGATATTAATCTATTGGTGTATTGTCTTTTATATTCTGAGATACATTTAGATATATGCTCATGAATCTTTATTCCATTTTAAGTAGCTTTATTTTGCATGCAATTTGACTAAATGCTTCCTTCCAGGCAGAAGTTAAAGTGGTTTGAGATTTAAATAGACATAAGTCTTTCAACATGCTGCAGTTGTATAGCAGGACATAGTATGGGAGATTATGAGACCTGTTTAATATATCATCTGCATATCATAGTGCAAATGGAAATGAGCCAGGTTCACTTTGACCTTTTTGCAAAGAATATATATTTAAACCATACATTTAATAGTAATGAAATGATTAGTATTTGTTGATCACTCGAACTCATGCAGGATATACGATTCTACTAATAAATATAATGGAGTAGTCAATTTTTTTAAATGTTCCCATCTTTTTTTCTTTAAGTCTGCCTACATTTTAAGCTTCCTTCCATAATTATGCCTCCCTGAACCATGCTCCAGAATGAAACATCATAATGATTCATTGAACATGCTCATTTACTGCATTAGACTGATCAGAGTTTCTTCCCTAGCTTCACTAAATTGTAGGTGGTACAACCAGCAATTGTAGGTGGTACACTTTGGGTAGCTGTTGTATTAGTCAGAGGCTGATTTTAAGTCAGCAGAAGTAAAAAAAAACAACCCAACTCATTTGGCAGAATTGGCAAATTCACCCTCCTTAGCATGGAAAATAATTGGTCATCTTTTTCTTAGATTTGGACCTTGTTGTTCCTATTACATTAACGGCATCATCTAACATACTGTCAAAAAAAAATTTAATTGGGAAACCACCATAGCTTTCCCACAACTAAAACATCCCATTGTATGCATTTTTCATATGAATTGCCAGGGATATGCTTAACGGTCCAGCTGAAACTCTTTTCAATTGGACTGCCAGCACGCTTGCCCGTGAAATGTACCGCTCAGTTCTTCTATTCTGCACTGTTTTTCATAGTTCTTACAACTCTTCAGAATGCTTTGCTAGTCCCTTTTGCACCCATTTTTGCCTTCTTTATTGTGTTTACTTTTCTTTTTTAAATTTAATTTGCAAGATTTGCAGTAAAATTTATTCTTTTCACTAGCTCAAATATTTTAAATAAGAAAAGGTATTGCGTTGCAGCTTCAAACTGAGAATAAAAAAATGCTATGAGAATAAAGAAATACACAGATCTTTGCATTGTGTTTAGCATTGTGTTGTTTTGGCACCTTATCAATTTGCTATTGGGCTTACATTATTCTATAGTTCCCCCATCGCTTTGGTTCATTATAAATTTGAACGAAAACCCTGCAGTTCCATTTAACTTTTTTAAAAGGTTGCTGATATGCTTTTGCTAGATGACACTCACAAACCACTCTAACTTTCATCAACTTTACAATACAATGTTAATAAATAAAATAATATTTATTAGTGCCTCTAATCCAGTTCAAATGTACTGTTCTATGTGTACCCATATATTGTAATGTTTAAAATGTTTCTATGTGGGCTGGAGTCCATTATGTATGTTCCCTCGTACCCAGTGGTGGGTTTCAAATTTTTTTAGAACCTCTACTGTAGGTGGGGCCTGCTTTGTGAGAGTGGCTTGCTGGCCATGTGACTGGGTGGGCATGGCCAACTTGTAAAATGTGGTGAAACTCACTTAACAACGCTCTTGCTTAGCAACCAAAATGTTGGCTCAGGAACTCTGGCATTTGAAGCACGCAAGTCTTAAAGCTGTCCAGTTACAAAACCCTTTAGAAAAAACCCAGGCGTGTTCAAATTTGACAGCTTTAAGACTTGTGGACTTCAACTCCCATAATCCCTCCTCTCGCTCTTCATCTTGATGATGTGCGGACGGGCGGGGGGAGGGAGCTGGAACCGGTTCTAAACGGCACTGTAGATTTGTGGAACCTCTTCTATAGAAGAGGTTAGAACTGGCAGGAACCCACCCCTGCTCGTACCTCAATAAAAATGTCAGATAGCAATAGCAAAAGCAATAGCAACAGCAGTAGCGTGTGCGCGGGCACGCGCGCGGGCACACACACACACACACACACACACAATCCATAGTGCTTTAGAGCAGGGGTCTCCAACCTTGGCAACTTTAAGACTTGTGGACTTAAACTCCCAGAATTCCTCAGCCAGCAAAGCTCCACAAGTCTTAAAGTTACCAAGGTTAGAGACCTCCTGCTTTAGAGCACTCATTGAGCAATTTACAATGTCAGCATATTGGCGTCAACAATCTAGGTCCTCATTTTACCCACCTCGGAAGAATGGACGGCTGAATAAACCTTCAGCTGGTCAGGCTATGGGCAGAGTTCACTTGCAATACTGCATTCTAGCCACTGTGCCACCACAGCTCCTAAAATGGATGTAAACGCAGTACAAGTAGTCCTTCAATTAATACCTTAATGGAACCATTATGATTATAAGTCATGATGACCTTAAAGCAGATCACCCACATGACCAAGACCAACCTTTTTTTGGGGTGGTCATTAAGTGAACACCACAGCCATTGAGCAAACCAATTTTTTGCTGTGGGCAGGGCCGGATTTAGATGAAAAGAGGCCCTAGGCTATTCCACATATGGGGCCCTTTCACCTCCCATTTTTAAGTTTGTAAATTACATGAGGGATAATAAAATACATCATTACTGTGATATATATCAATATATTAAATGAAACATGTTGTAATTGGTACTAACCTTTATAAAAAATGTGGCACGGATAATAAATAAAAATAAAAGGCTCCTCTTGATCTTGAGGCCCTAGGCTGAAGCCTAGTTAGCCTATAGGAAAATCCGGCCCTGGCTGTGGGCCAGTTTTACCAAAACTCAAAAAGAATTGCCAGGTTTTGGGCAAAAATGTGGTAAAATGTGGTCATGTGATTTTGGGACACTTTAAATGACTTTAAATGTGGGCCAGTTGCCAAACAATTAACATGAGATCCTGTGACCACAACGGGTGACTGAGGGAAATTCAGAACTAGGGAAGTGATTTCAAATGGTTTTACTTATAATTAAGCACAACCTAATATAGGAAGGAAACTAAATGTAGAATGCTTGAAGCCTGGATTTAGGCTTAGAAAGGGCATGCTGAATATATAAAATCTAAATATTGGCTTCTGTATTCACAAGGCTTCCCCATTTGCTTTAAATGTGATGGAGTGTTATTTCTTCTTACATTCCACAGAATGGTTTGCCATTCTAATTTTTTCCACAAAAGAATGGCACTCATAAAATAATACAAAAATAAAGGACAAAATTATTTAGCATACAACATAACATAAGAGAATATTTGTAGCTCAGGGTTGAATCCTTGGTGCTCTCTAACGTGGCCGTTATTTTTGCCGAAGTTTCATTCATGATGATGTTATCTAGTTTGGTAACCAAACGTCTGCAAGAAAACCACCAAGTTCAGAGAGTACCAAGGACCCTGTAACATCATCCATTACAATATGAGATCTGGAACACTACAGGGATATTTAAGGATTTAATAATATAATCATTATTAAAGCAGTTCAGAAGTTTACACCACAATCGTTTAATTGTATTTACTGATCAAAAGTGTCTAAAGCTTTCTCTTCTCCTGAAGTTCACTGGAAGTGGTATTCTGGATTGGGTAAGAAGGTCAATTCCTACTGCAATCTTCCATCTTCTTCATATCGGCTTAATGAAAGGGTCTCTTTCATTAAAATGTCTTACACAGAAGTATAGGTAGCCTTATATTTAGATTCTTATATTTAAAGATTGCCCTGTATCTACATTACTGCATGTCTACACATTAAGAAGCCAAAGCTGCTTATGGAGTTCCAAATCACATACACTACATATTAATATGCAGCACCATTCTCAACATTGGTTAGATAACAAACTGCCCACCTTTTTCAATCAACCCAGCCTTTAAATGTGGCATTTTTTAAAATCAGCTCCCCTTCCTGAAACTCCAAAATAAAAGTGAGCATACTTCTGACATTTTTAACATTGACTATGAAATTGTATAGCAGCTGTTTAGAGTCGCTTTTCTTTTACAGATTTTGTAGAAGTTCATTTTACCCAATTCCTCTTGACACTGGAAGATTGAAAGATTTTCAAAGAAAATTATCTTTTAAAAATGAAAGGCAGTTGACATTTTCGTGAGTCTGATGGCATATTCGCATCTCTCTTCCATTCCCTCTGTCATCTGTAGACATTTAAATGGAAAATACAATGACAAACTTTGTTGAGTACTGTTGATGTCGATATTTAGGCACTTATCACTTCATCTGCCGTTTAAGCAAATGCATATTAAATATTAATAGTTTTTTTCCAAATTTTATTGAACAAATATGTTTTTAAACATCCACTTTTGAGATTCTTAAATGAAATTTCTCTCTCTTTGCCATGCCGTGTAACCAAAGTTAATATAATCTTTTCTCTGAGGTTATATTTTCAATAAATAGATAAAGACAGAAGCATCAGTAAACTATTTTCTTTACACTCTTTGATTAGACTGAAAAAGTGCTTTAAAATAAGAAGTAATTGCTTCAATACTGCGAGGGCTTTTTAGCAATTTGTCACTGTTTTCTCTGAGTATTTCAAACTAGTGACTTAACTGCTGCCTTGTGGTGTCTGTAGTTAGTAAGGAGTAGAGCTAGTAATTAGGGTTTAACAGATGCTTTGAAAGACTCATAGTGAAGTGGTATTGCCCTACAGAGTTGATTAATAACATTTTCCTGTTTTGAAATTAATGAAAACAAATGAGATTTTCTTTTTAAAAAAAATAACAGGGAGGTAGAGTTGCAGTCCAATTTAATTTTCCTAATTGTGATTGGTTGCAGCATTATATTGAGTGAGCTAAGATCCAATTATCTACGTTGCTTTCAAGCAGACACAACAAAATCAAGGTTTGCTTTGATTTTATGAGTGTCCTTTTTTATGTATGAAAATAAATTATTGTTTGGGGCATGAAAGTACCATGTGTTGATAGAAGAAGGAAAAACAAGTATAATGAAAATATATTGACCTGCAATTCTCAGAATGGTAAATATAATCCAATGTATGGGATTTTGCATGCCTTCTGCTTCTCTCTATTTTTATACAATGTTATATCCTTCCTGTGGCATTTTTTTAGTTACATTTACTACTAAGAGGTAAATAGGATTTGACCAGGGTTCATCAGGCATGGGTAGATGGATGGAGGCAGGATATAATATGACCCTGATGCCTTTCAACTCACAGAGTTTAAGACCAGCTGGGTTGCATATACCATTCTGAGACCCTCTCTATATCCCCTTCTGCAGCCACCTAATACCAGGACCTAGATTGCTGCTAAAGCTACTGCACTGTATGTAGTCTTTTAAAATGTGAAGGTCCATGAGTTCAATTCCCAGTAGAGGATTTGAATGCCATGGAATAACATCTGGCTCCTGCACCACAAAAATTCCAAAGATGATAAAGCTACCCTGTTTCCCTGAAAATAAGCCCTCACCAGATAATAAGCCCAATAAGCGCATGCACTAAAATAATCCCTTCCCTGCAAATAAGCCCTCCCCAAAAAGCAGCAGCCATGAGATGACCACGCTCACCGCCTCCTGCACCTCAAAAATAATAAGACTTCCCCGAAAATAAGGCCAAGTGCTTTTTTCGGGGTTCAAAAGAATGGGAATGCCCTAATTCATGAAAGATCTACCCATCAGTAGATTAATCTTGATGACTGAGTATTTTATCCAGAATCATAGAACTATAAAATCAAGACTCTTCTGAACAGAGCAAAATTCAATTCATGAATACATCTATGAACATTCTTTAGAAACAAAAATGTATGCACGTATACAGACACATCAACATTTGCCTACATATTTTCTAAGATCTGAATTTTTTTGGTGGCCTTGCAGTGAAACACTGTGAGAAAATGGATTCCCAAGAGGGAAGGAGTTCCTTCCAGAGGAACAAGAATCAGCAAAGTTAATAGTTCCCAGAATATATGTTTTGTGGTGCAAGTAGTCTGCTGTAGTTTAGCAGGATTTCTTTTTATAGGTGAGGGACAATAAAGGAAACTGCTTAAAAGAATCTCAATATGTTTGCCTTGAGTTTTGGAGCCTGGCATCAATCTTGCCAAACTAAAGCAGGCAACTCTTAATTGTGCTGTCTTTTGCTTCTACGGAATGCACTGCCTCCTGGAAATTTGGGGCACATTTCTTCACAAATATTAAGCTCAGGCTTGGGGACTGTAATTGTCCATGTTTCTGAGCTTCCTGAACTGGTCACTATGACACACAGAGTTTGGGATTTAGATGGACCTTTACCTGATTCACCATTTGTCTTTTCATGCGTTCTTTCCATATGCATGCACATCAATAAGTACAATTAAAAACAAAGGCTATATTTATTATGGATGTCAATTAATCAGTGAATTGAATTGGTCCTAATAACACCCTTTAGCTAATTAATTATATATTCAACTATGTGATCCTTTCTATCAGTAAAAGTAGGGAGCTTAAAAGTTCTGCATTTGCAGAATAATTGCTTTTCATTCTTGAACCAGTGCATCTTTGAAGGCTAGGAGCCTCTGTTCACATAATTCCAAAAGAATCCAAGAAAGTTTGAAGAAGTTGAGGTTCATCTTAATACTCAGTGAACATCTTTCCTATCACAAGTCCCTTTAGATAAATCTTATGACTACTTGGAAAGTGTCCATCTGTTCCCCTGCTCCTTCTATCACAAAGGAAAATGCCTTTACCTTAAGTAGATTAAAAATAGATACATTATGTTGTCACCACTTGGGCCCATTAAACTTATGCAATTGCCAGCAACAAAACATACTGCTGGAGTAGTTGGAGAAGGCATTTCCCCTTCCTCTTATTTTGTAGGCGGCAATAAAAAGTCAGTAGAAAATACACAGAATCTATGTTGTAAGCTGAATGAAAGTAGAAGACTGGTTGTGTCTGTCTCTTTCTCTCTGTCTGTCTATCTGTCTGTCTGTCTCTCTCTCTGTCTCTCTCTCTTTCTCCTCTCTGTCTCTTCCTTTCTTTCTTCCTTCCTTCCTTCCTTCCTTCCTTCCTTCCTTTCTTTCTTTCTTTCTTTCTTTCTTTCTTTCTTTCTCTGTTTCTATCTCATACACAGAAACAAATGTTTTGTTGGGGTTACCATGATCTCAGATGATCCATTGTCCAAAAGGACTCTACAGTTGTGCTGGAACAAATGTATCTTACTCTTCTTCTTTTTTGCAAGATACCTTACACTGGATTCAACTCAAGTGCAAAGAGCTTATATATGTGAGCTATCCCAATTCTGCAGCCTTAAGTGGCTTGTGAATTGAACTTTTCATTGGCACCTGAATCTGATTCGAGCAAAGAATTTATTTGGTTTTATTTACTTTCCACTATGTGTTATTTGTAATTTAATTAGTGCTATGATTTTGAGTACCTAAAATGCTGAATTAAAAAAGGGATGCAAAATATCTAAGCTAATCTTTTTTTCTCCACTCAAGTAATGACAGTTTAATAAAACATTTTGTTTTGAAATTCCTAGACATTGGCTGTTCAATGTTATTAGTGCATTGCCCTCATACAACAATAGATGGCAGCAGTAGATCTTGGATATAGTACTAGATACAATATAAGGCCTTCATCATTTTAGCTGGAAGTCTTCAATAATTTGGGGTGTTTTAAAGTATCCTACATAAGAAAAAAGTTGATGAAAGAAAATAAACATTTTTTTTTAATTTTCTGGATTCAAAATCAGATGCATATTGCAACAACTAAATAACTGATTTCTTGGAGCTGTTTCAAGCAGGCTCTTGTAATTTAAATTGTAAACTTCTGGCCTTATGTCACTCTAACAAAGCACACATAAACACAAAAGAGATATATCTTTGTTCTCTTTTCTGCATTTGTATGTGCTAAAGCATTTTCAAATACTAAACCGTATAGTACGCCTTGTTTCCCTTTCTGTCCCTGAAGAACTACCTGCACTAAAATAGCTTTTAATTACTTATGTGGTGCCCTGCTACACACAATGGAAAGTACTGTTTAATAAAGAATAAAACCACCCTTTTATTACTATATCAGAAGTGAAATTAAATGGAATCGTTTCTTTTTCCTTCAATTTCAAAAAAGCATACTTCCCAAATTAATAAATTAAGACTATACTTTGAATTCTGATACAAGGCTTTAGTAACGCAAACTTATACATTTTTAAGATTAAATTGTAGGCTATAATAATACACAGTTATCTAGGATTATCCTTTGAATCCCAGATCAAAGTTTCCTTTTGAAACCAGGAACAGAGATTGGTGGGAATGTCAAAATGTTATCTTTTCATATTTCATCAATATGAAACAGCGTGGTTTTGATCTGTGAAAATCTAATCTATTTTGGTTATAAAGATGGCTATTACGATTTATAAAAAACCGACATACTGAAAACAAAACTGTTCACCAAATTTTTTTATTATAAAATGGGGAAAGCTTATGTGATGCCTTCTACAGCCCTATTTTGTTTATCTTCAAACCGATGACTGTTACAAGTGGAAATAAGGGCACTGTGTAGTAATTAATAAACAAGATATTAATTTAGCCAGATAAATTATTTGGTATAGGATCTTATTCATTATTTATTTATTTTTATTTTTCCCCATGTATGTACATTTTATTTTGATTTTATTTTTAAAATGTTAGAGTGCTACCTTGTGAAACTGAAAAATAAATATGCGCTAATAAACAAGGAACAGTTTTGGTCTGGAGGTCTTAATTCTCTAGCACAATATCGATCCACTGAGTTGCCCATTTCTCTCTGCTCAGCTGGACCACGAGTTTACCATCAAGAGATCAGGGTCTTTGGACTACTACCAGCAACCAGGAATGTATTGGATAAGGTATGAGATGGTACAGCTCCAATAGTCAGTGTTTCCATGGCAACGTGCTGGCAGTCTCCATTAACCAGTTACTTCAGTGAATAAACATGTTTTTTTTTAATTTGTTACCCAGTCCATATGCTGCTTTATCAGTTTCATTTGAATCTTGATTGAGATGCCACACCCCTCATTCTCTTTCTTCACCCATTATTCACACTGACATTGCAAGCTTTTTCTTCATTGCACATGCTCAGTATCCAGTGCTCCCTCTAGTTAAAAGGACAGTGTATACAGAAAAATGAAATGTTCGCGCAATATTTTGTTTTACGTTAACAGTTTTTAAGGCATGTAATATCCTGTGCGCTTTCTTTTTCTACCTGTGAAATGGCAACAGGATACCAATACATCTAGAACTACATTTATATTTGTTTTTTTTTCTCTCTGAGATACAAAATTATATACTGTCATTTTAAATTTCCCCTTCCCAACCACGATCCTTATCTTAGAATGAACAATGCATTGACATAACATAGTTTTAGAAGCTGTTCAATGAGAATATAATGCATTGTATGTGCTCTGGTTAGCTTGTGATTCCAAAGTATGCACATTTTCGTTACTCTGTTTTTAAAAGAACTGGATAAAAATGATATTGCATGAATCTACCTCTCTTTTTAGTATATCACCTTTTATTACGTGTTAGGATTGTGACTAAGAATTCCCGTTCAAATGAAAGTAGGTGTTATCTGCAATGATGCATAATTTTTGCTATAAAAATGAATACGGTATCTAAAATTCCCAATTTAAATGTGTATGGTATTTGTTGATGCTCAGTTTTTACACATTTTGATAAGTGTATAAAGATCGTTTTTTGTAACTTTTAAAAAGATTCAGTAGGATGAACTACATATTGACAAATATTTTTATGTTCAAGGAATTGCTTTCAATGCTGTGGATTGTGCAGATCTAATCTTTATTAATATAATTGTGGCAGTAGTCAATGCAAGCATTTACAGTAAATTAAATATTCCCTCTACATATTTTACTTAAAATATCTGGATTAGGTTGCAATGAATTACCTTTGGAAAAATTACATTTTCTGTTCCAGAAGTTGATCTTTATAGGAAGAAAATTTTTGGATGGATGCCTTCTTGAAGTATATATTCAATTTCTATTCTGTCAGTGTTCAAGGTCATATCTATAGATCAGGGTATTTTAAATCTTTAATCAAATTTTTTCTAATTGGATGTATTAAAAATTGATAATACACACTTGCTTGGAAAAATTGCTGTATTTGTGGTAACTTTGATTTCAACTTTTGCTTTACTACTTCATTCACACATATAGATTGATCATGAGTTTCATACTACTAAGTATACCACATTTTTATGTAAAGAATAAATTGGGATAACAGTTTTATAGCAGAAATAATATTTAGGTGTGAGTTCACACAGACCTGAACACAATATGTTGGTTGCAAATGTTTCTATCCCATCTACTAACTGTGTATTTAAAATGCAAAAAAATACATAATCATAATGTTAGAAAACATTATTTGGAGAAGTTTCCTGATGGTGATGTCTCTTGTAATTCCTACCTTTCGGGAGCAGGTACAAAAATCATCGAGTTATATCAGTTTTTAAATACCTTCATCTCAAATTTTCCAACTTTCACTAACTAGCTCAGTCTCTGTCCACAGGTATATATTAATTCCAGCATAACAATGCGTTCAAAAGTGTATGAGATATGAATAGATGTATTAATATAAATATATATGTTGTTTATTGTTTTAGAGGAATTATGAAACCCATCTTATCAGGTAAGTTAAAACACAAAAGGGATAACATTCAAGGATTAGCATATATCTAGACAATATACTGTATGTAGATCAAAATACTATAAAATTATAAATAAAAAGAACTATTAAAAGAATTAATATGAAGACTGTACATGGCATGGTGTCCTTGTGGTAATTGTATATGCTGACTTTTAACTCTATTTATAGATTTTATGTTTGGTCTTGACTAATGGCTTTTTAATATGTATATACTGGAAAACTGGCCATTAAGGGGCTACATTGTACATACTCAGTAGATCACAATAATTGGTACCAGTCTAAGAGAAATGTTATTCTCGTGCATGCTTCATATTAATAGAAGATTATTTATCATGTAGGATCATATGACATCAGTGCCAGCTGGAATTCCTGCCTGTAGTTAGTTAGTAAATGTATAAAAATTTCCAAGCTTTGTGAATCTACTATATCCTTTATTTCTAACCTCACATACTGGTCATAAATAGTGATTCATGCTCAGTCAAATTTTTAAACCATCTAATCCAACACTGTACTGCATTTTAACTGAGGGTCACTTTATTTGTTCTCATGTAGAAGTTTCCATGATCCTGCTATCTGGAATCTATCTTGTCTTTAGTATGTTAAGTAAATAATATGTACATTTGAAGACTACAGCTAAATGTTTACCACCAAATAGTTAGCTTTCTCCAGTATATAAAGCAACAAGATAATTGAATCTTAACTTAAAATTTAAAGTATATTAACAGTTTCTTTGTAAATGTTATAATATTCTGTATTTAAAGGGTTTTCTTTAGTCCCAAAACTGATTAATGATATTGTTATTTGTATTTGTGATTGCCACCTGTAGTTTGTTGATGGGATTTCCATTAAAATATAAAGCTTTCTTGAAATTTTTACTCATGCTTTGGTCCAATGATCTGTTTAGAGACAAGATTTCCTTCCTAAAAGAACTTCAATTCAATTCAACAGATTCTTACTCTCTATTGAAATTATTATTCTCATGGATTATACCATTTGATAGGTACATGCAAATTCCTAATGGAAACATCAAAATCAAACTGTTTAGAAATGCTGTAGTGTGTTTTTGTTCTGGTGCCCCCACCCCTTCCTTTTCTTCTTCTTTTAGGCAATATGTTTATTCATGTGTGTCTGTATTTATGAGTGCAAATGCATTTATGCATTTGCCTCTGTGTTCATATATGATATGTGTTTGTGTCTGTTGTAGGCTTTGCTTTTTTGCTATGCTAGCAAAGATTTCTATCAGAAACTAAAAATAGTAATATAGTTTATATAATTTATAGTATTGCTGATATGCTAGGTAAAAACCCTAACTGAAATAAAGCAGGGAATTTGAGAACTGACGGAACCAAAGTCTCCTGTTCCTTCTATAGTGCAATTGTTCCTCCTCCTTGGACTATCACTAGATATTTTGTTAACATTACCAAGGAGATTATTTATTTTGGCCAAATTGGGGCATTATTAGGACAACAGCTAATATAACATAGGATATGTTATAGAGCCAGTTTTTTTCTATTGAGACTCAGAGGTAGAATCTGTCTCACATGTGCTATTAAAATGCCCATTATAGATTGTCATCAAGTTTAATACTTCCAATTGTTAACAATTCTAATTGCCATGGTGAATAGGACACTATTATCCTACTCCTGGTTGACCATCCTTCAGAAATCTCTAAGATTGCAAACTTCTTATCGATAGCTGTAGAAGCTATCTGATTCCTTCCTATGTTAGTAACTATTAGCTGTTAATTGTTTTAGGATTTTCTTGCTATTTTTAAATTTCTTTTGTATAGTTATTGAATTGCATGCTGGTCTTTTTACTGGATTCTGTCTCAGACCATAATTAAATTTGGATTAATTTATAATAGATAAACTATATACAATATAGTTTATATTATTACTTTTGAATGATATATTGTAAATTGTTTTTAACATCAGTAATGGGAACTGGTGTGCAAATTATAATACACAACAGCAGAAATAAGATCTATGGAGATTCTCAGTCATGTAGGCCATGGTGTCCCAAAAGTGCATTTTCAAGAGGCAACTGGACTTTCTGATTTTTCTTTGAAGCCATTTCGCTCCTCATCCCAAAAAGCTTCTTCAGCTTTGTTTTTCCCACCATCCAGTCCGAGCTGAAGAAGCTTCTTGGATGAGAAGCAAAACATCTTCAAAGAAAAACAAGAAAGTCCAGTTGCCTCCTGAAAAAGCACCTTTGGGACAGCAGAAATAATGTTACACTGGGAGTTAACCTTTTTATGAAGCATAAAGATAGATGAAGAAGCTTTTAAAAAGAGGAAATGAGAGGCATTTAAGAAAGAAAAAGTAAGGTCCTCTAGAGAAAACTAGCCTAAGGTATTGTTACAATCAGTCTTGTATTTCCTGCAGCTCACTATTGATACAGATCAGATCTCAATTTCTACAGCTGTCAGATGAGTGGACTCCCAGAATTCCCCGGCCCGCATGATCCTTTTGAACATATTTAATTTTTAAATGATAATTTAACTTGGACATTCTAGTATTTTCATTTTAGAGGGGAAACATATTAGAAATGAGTGCATACTTTAAAAATAATCCGGTTCTTGCAAGTGTATTTTATTCATTGATATCATCAAATGTCTAATAAAAATAATATTGTAAGGGAATCTATAGAGAAGCACAATATTTTGTCCATTATATAACAGCATTTGGCTTTATTAATTTATAATGAAAGAATTATCATATGTCTAGTAGATGGTATAATCATAATAAGATTATGAAGATATGTTGAGCTTCAACCTTTGAAGCTAAAGTGTTTTTGTCAAATCACTGTCCTTAAGTTCCCCATTTGAAAGATATGAATATGGTGAAATGAAATGGAAGAAAATCTTAGCTTTATATCCTGCCAGAATTTAAATAGGAACATTTCTTCTTTCAAAAGAAAAAAAGAAAAAAACCATAGTGAGAAAACTGTCATTCAGTTCTATGCTGATAGAGACAATGGTTAAATATGTTTGGAACCTAACATTAGTAGAATGACATTATATATATTTGAGTGTGGAAGTTTTATGAACCCATATTTATGGTATTATATACAGTATCTTCTATTCTAATGAATTAATTGATCAATTAATTATTGATTATGTCAATTATTGAAGTAATTAATTGACATAAGCAAGATCTATTACCTTGCTTATGTGAATGTGATATCACATATTGATGGAATTTGGAAGAGTGTGGTACCTCGGCACTTCTCATTAATTGATTCCAGGAGGCATGATGAGTACTAAAAACAACAAGTACTAAACAAACCACATAGCTTACCACACGACCCTTTGTTTCAGCCAGCAAGGACTTCCTGTCTGTCCCTTTTCCTATGTCAGCAACCTTCCCATCATGGCTGACTTCCTGTCCGCTCTCTGTGGCAGGGGTCAGTTGCTGCTGGCGTTACTGCCAGATCGGTGCACGAATGCTTTGTGCTCCACAGATGTGAGTAGTTGCCTGTAAATAGTCTGTCCATACACAGAACATTAAAAAATGCCAAAAAAACATGCCGCGGCGACCAGGTAACTGGTTCGGAGGCATGGCCAGCCTGGGTTGCTGCTGGTTCTGTGACCCAGGCCAACATTCCACTACCGGTTTACCTGAACCGGTGCAAACCGGTAGCAACCCACTTCTGTCTTGTGGCCATCCCCCACTTCCTTTTGCAATGATCTTCCTGGCATGGCTGACTTTCTGTCTGTTCTCCACAGGCATCTCCCTCTTCCTTTTGCAGCACATCAAGTACCAAACAAACAAGTACTGGGACAATATTTTTGTGTCAAAATGTATCAAGAGCCAAATTCAATGAGTTTTAAAGCAGTCAATTATTGAGGTACCACTACAGGTCATTTAGTATTAATTGGCATGGAAACATACGTGGAATAAAAAAAAGGTATTTATTTATTTATTAGATGTATTATAGCCTCCCCACTCCAAAAGACTCTAGGAGGCTATTATTCATTTGTTAGTTAGATTTATTTCCTGCCTTTTACTGAGGAGTTCAATTATTCTTACGCTTGAAGACATGGATTTATAATTTATTAACAATGTAACAAATTGTGCTTGATACTAATTACCAGTGCAAATCTTTTTAAAATAATATATTCTGTTTATTCTGGAAGTCTTACCTCAAGCAAGTGAAAAAAAATCAAATGCAGTTTATGGTGTCTATAGGAATATTTTCACAATAATGGAACAGCTTTTCTACTATCTTATTCGAGACCTGGGATTTATTGGTGGTCCTATCTAGTAATGATCAGATTTGACCCTGCTTATTATTTTCAAGAATAGTCGAAGTCAATTAGATGCTGGAGAACATCAATAGAAGGTTCTTAGTTGTCTTTGTAAACATTTTCCACATGAATTGTTACTTGGAATTGTTAGTTCTCTATTTTTTCTTGAAACACACAGCAATTATGTGGAAAGATAAATAAATTTGTTTAGCATGTTGGGTCTTTTAGTCCATGTTTACTGTATGATTGACTCATAGGAAAATATGCCTAGATTCATTTAGGGTTTAATTTAAACTAGTGCTACAAATGGCATTCATAGCCTAGTTCTGATCATACCAGTGGTGGGTTTCAAAATCTTTTAGACCCTCTTCTGTAGGTGGGAGTGGCTTGCCGGCCATTTGACCAGGTGGGAGTGGCTTGCCGGCCATGTGACTGGGTGGGAATGGTTGCCAGCCATGTGATTGAGTGGGAGTGGCTTGGCAGTCATGTAACTGGGTGGGCATGGCCAACTTGCAAAATGTGGTGAAACTCACTTAACAACACTCTTGCTTAGCAACCAAAATGTTGGCTCAGAAACTCTGGCATTTGAAGCATGCAAGTCTTAAAGCTGTCAAGTTACAAGACCCTTGCATCCCTAACCCTTTAGAAAAAAAAACCCAGGGGTGTTCAAACTTGACAGCTTTAAGACTTGTGGACTTCAACTCCCAGAATTCCTCCTCCAATCATGTTGGCTGAGGAACTCCGGCACTGAAGTGTGCAAGTCTTAAAGCTGTCACGTTACAAGACCCTTGCACCCCTAACCCTTTATAAAAAAAACCAGGGGTGTTCAAACTTGACAACTTTAAGACTTGTGCAGTTCAACTCCTCCTCTTGCTCTTCATCTTGATGATATGCGGACGGGCTGGGGGAGGGAGCTGGAACCGGTTCTAAACAGCACTATAGATTTGTGGAACCACTTCATTAGAAGAGGTTAGAACTGGCAGGAACCCACCCCTGGATCATACCCATTAGGTCACCTGACAGGAGAAGTAATTAAATCTAGTCCTCCTTGCCTCAGTTTCTATTGATATTAGTAATTAGTTTTTTTACGATCTTGACAAGGATATATGAGGCCATTTAAGTTGTTAAATATATTCATGGATAATCATATAGGGATTCTTGATGACATTGAAGGTACATTCACTGAAGAATAAGAAAGGGCTGTACTTTTATATGTATTTATATGATACTGTGTTGGTGACTGAGAACCTGAATACTGTATTTTACAGAAAATGCCAACTTGTATAGTTCAACGAAGACGGCATTAATGAATCAAAGACCAACAAGATTGTACTTAACAGGAAAATGGAGTAATTTATTCATAAATTATAAAAAAACTAGAGCAAGTAAATGAATTTGTATTGTAGAATGATATGTATTTTGGTAGAATATAGAAAAAAATAGAAAAATGTTGAAACATCCAGATGCTTGCAGAAAAAAACACATATTTCAATTATATGATTTGTTCAGAGGTGGCTTGCTCCTGGTTCAGCCTGGATCAGGCAAACCTGTAGTGGTGGTGGCGGGAGGCTCTGCCCACCTGCCCTGCTTCTGCACACGCACACACAAGCAAACCAGTAGTAAAAAAAATGGAAGCCCACCACTGGAATTGTTGCATGGACCAAATGCTGGGTGATAGAAGCAAAAATGACTATAAATAAGATGCTGTGTTATTGTGCAGAAGTGAAAGTTGGCTACATCAGGATAAACATTGGATATCACCAGAATGGGGTACCTAATCTGTCAGTTGAAAAATGCAAAAAATAAGGTTAAACCTGCTAAATGAATGCAGATCGAAAACAAATATGAATTATGAGTATACAGTAAGAATGTTGAAGTATATTTGTTAAGTAAGAAAGAATGAATGAAACTAAAGTTGCAAAACAAATATATGAAGAAAGACTGAATAGGTCTCAGGGAAGAGAAAAAGTAAAAAAGAAATCCATCCTCAAACTAGATGAGAAATTTCAAGATAAATGGCGGCATATGAAATGTCTTGGAAAGAAGTATGATTTGCAAAGATAGAAAGATAGCAGGCGGATCTGAAGTTTAAATATCTACTTTAATAGCTGTCACTTTCATGAAAGCCTACCACTTATGTGATTGGTCAATACAGGATCAACTTTCAACTTATAATAATAATAATAATAATATATTTATTTCTTAGCCGCACCCTCTCCCGAAGGACTCGGGGCGGCGTACAACGAAACATTCGAAATAAATATGTAAACAAAACAAACATATAACAAAGATACACTAAAACATACATACATACAAAAGGAGGAGATCAATTGATAAAAACAATTAAAATACTGTATTTAAAACCCCTAGAAATTAAATGAATTAAAATACCCAGTTAAAAACCCGTCAGGAGCGATATGGTTAAATCAAAGTTGAGCCAGGCCAGCTGCTTGGAATAGGTGGGTCTTAAGCTTGATACGGAAGGAGCGGAATAAACTTAGTTTATTAAGATTTATACAGGAATAAACAACCTTTTAAGCTAATAGTGCCAAAGGAAATTTGTAATTGCTCCATATCATTTCTTCTAACATCTCCCAACACATCATACATAACTTCATATTCTCTACCATCCCAACCTTTGTTTTAGAAAGTAGAAAACTTCTTGTTATAAGTCAAAAGAATGCTAAATAGGGACCTTTATAGTTTTTTGCTAATGTATTACTACTAATATACTAATTAAACTACTCCTGCATTATGAATGTGTCACAGACCATGATTTTGCTATAGTTCTCATGTGTAGGTTCCTTGTTGATCTGTTTAGCTAGAAGAGCAAATGGTTGAATTAGACATAAGGCAAAAGATTTTGATTTAAATAATATGAACCCCAATCACATAGAAATATGAGGATTAATTCATCCTTAAAATCAAAACAAAAGTTGCTTATCCTTGCACCAGAAGAGTGTTGTTCTGGATTGTACTGGATATTTTAATTTAGACTTTCCTGCCGAAAGAAAGAATTTTTCATGAATCTGGGATTAATATAAAAATGATGTGATGTGAGTCAATCTTTAAATGAACTCCTTTTGTGTTCAGAAATATTTTAAATGCAAATCTGTATGTCATAGAATAGTAATGTATGCCATTCTCTCCCATTTGTTACAGAGAATTATATACTGTAAATTCTATCTCTGTAATGTGAATATGATTCCAAATGTCTTCTGCTTTCTATTAAAATATAATCATAAAGTTGGTTTTCAAGCACAACTTTGAAAACCGTTTAGGCCTTTTCCAAGGACCAACTGTAAACAAAGAACTTTTGGCAAACAATAGCAGTTGGAGTTTAGTATTGTCTTTTCTTCCCAAGATCCAAAGATGAACTTTTATTGCCACTTTCTATCAGTCCTTTAAATATTCTAACTATAAAACTATTAGTGGAACAATTTAGCTTAACTGAATCCATTTGCTTTATAAACTTTGCCCATCTTCTGCTTTTATTACATTTTGGGACCTTGATTGCATTATTTTAAAACATAGACTGCTGTAATAATAACCTGCATTAATCAGATAAATTTAGTTTTAATCTTATCAAAAATGCTCTGGGTATAACTGTGTTTCTGGGTCACTATATAACTGGTAGATTTTTAACAAAAAAAAAACAATTGTAAATGTCTCAAGAAGAACTGATGATATCTTTTGAAGTATAATAAAATCTTATTCATATCAGCTCATCATAATAGTATTTCCAACATCTCTGACAACACTTAGCTTTATTGGGTTTTCCAGTAGTTTGAATCTGGTTTACTATAGTGAGTATTTATAGTTTAGAGGCTAACTTTCAGGCCTATTTCCAGGAACTGCAGGGAATTTACATAATGTTTAAAGAGATCCCAAACTATTAAAACTTGGACTGACTCTGAAAATTAAAAACATGCTTATTAGGTCCAATGTTACATCAGGTTATTAAATAATTACTTGAATTTATGTACATAAAGTTTAAGTCTTTCTAAAAGTCTCTCTGTATCTAAATAGGAACTAGGTTGTGGTGAGGAGAATCTAGCTGGAATGGTCTAGAAAATGAGTACTAAACCTGTCGTCCAAGAAATTCCAGCTCACTCTGGAATTTGGTGGCAATTTAATTCACACTGAGAAACGGCCAATATATACTGAAGAGAATGGGAAGAATAGTTTGGCTGGAAAAGGTATAAAAAGAGCAACAGGAAATCTTAGTGCAAACTTATGGGAAGGAGAAATGGTCTGTGTGCTTTTGTAGTGTGTGAGCAAGTGCCTGAGTTAAAGGGAAAAGAGGAATAGTAGAGGAGTAGGGAGGGCATGAAGTGAGAGAAAGAGTAAGCATGTTGAGAATATTTCTCTCTTGTCTGATTGTTCTATCAAAATGCAATATTTGTAGTGGTGTGTATTGATGGATACTTTCACTATTTTGAACATTGGCAAACATTTATTTCTCTCATTTGATTAAATTGCATTGAATTTCTATGCAGAACCAAGACCTCATTTGAAAAAGCAGGTTAGGCTGCATTTTGTCTGAAACCTGAACCCATTATTCAAAAAAAAAAAAAAAATTAATAGCTTCCAGAAGTCTAACATATGGCATCCATACAGAGACATGCACTCATACTGTACATGCTTGATGAGATCACACTGCCTCTTTATAGGTTGGATTATGCACTTTGATATGAATTGAGTCATGTAATGGATTAAAGCTTGCAAAACTAGCCAAACCTGGTGGTTGCGGAGGGTGGGGTGGGGTTAATTTGACCTGGGTTGAGGTTTGCTTTGAAAAAGAGGAAAAATGAGAGTCAGATTTGCTATTTCATGCACAGCCTAATCTCATCTATTCTCATTTTATGCCCCTGCCAGACCACCGCTCTTGATAAGGAGAGGCAGGTTTTCCGACGAAGACGCAACCCGGATGTGAGGGAACGTTTTAAGCCACAGCCACCACCTCCTGAACTCAACTCTGAATCAGAAGACTATTCACCAAGTTCATCTGAGACTGTTCGCTCACCCAATTCACCCTTTTAATACATCTCTTCTGTTGAAAGTCTTGACTTAACCCTTTGAGATTTTGACAACAATTCTTGAAACCATGTACAATTTTTCCATTTGATTTTTGTCTGTATCAGTTCCTTGACAAAGATGCCAAAAAGGAGTTTTATGGTATCTTTATTACAATTGTTTCCTATATGATTGAGATGGTATTTGTTTTCTGTCTAGACTAGCCTTCTGCAGCCTGACACCCACAAATGTGATGGGACTGTCCTTCCAGAATTTCCAAGCATTCCTATTTCACATTTGAAGAGTACCAGATTGGGGAAGCCTAGTCTAGATTGTGATTTGCTGCTAATATGATCCTCAAAGGGTTAAGGCTATTTTGAGATATACAGTACATATAAATATAAATATATATATATAATTTTCAAATGGGGATAACAGCAATGAATGTTTTCATCAATTGAGGTAGGAGCTATTATGCGTAATTTAAGCATAAGTTAACCCTCTGAGTGCTTAATTTTAATTTTGTCAAGGCAAAATGAGGGCTTTATCGACACTTATTTTTCCCTACAGGTACTTAGTAATCTGATTTAAGTGCTCCATAATCATAAAATACACACTATGACCTTTATAGAACTTGTTTTATGTTCTTATGCAAAGGGACAAAAAAAACCCCCACTTAATAGATATGGACATTGGTTAGAATCTTGTGGATTGTTTTAAAGGTCAAGAAGAAGATGTATCCTATCTGGATTCCAAAAAATATCGATGGCTCCTAAATTTTGCTAAGAAATATGCATCCCATTCTTTACCGTTTCTTATTCGAAATTCTAACAGTCTTAACATGTGTTCTACTTCTTTAAATCATTTGATAGACAGTAGAACTGTCTATAATCAAACCTGTGGGTGATATGGCAATAATCTCAAAATTATTGCCTTCAGTCCCCCATTTGTACATTGAAATGCAGTTTCTGGAGGTGTAGTTGAAAGAATGTGCTATGCTCACATGTGCAGGTGCAGACAAAAGACATGTTTAGGAGGCAGCAATAAACACAATCAATTTTTACATACTATGAATTCTTCTGTGAATATTATTGAGATGTTAACTATATACTTATTCTCTCTTCACAATGCTTTGAAAGAAGAACAATTCATTCTACTGAAACTGTAAATCAAGGAAAGGTCTTGAAATTCCAAACATAAATAACTGTTGTTTTGAAAATTACATGATTAGCAATTACTCACCTAATGTGTTTGTAAAAATATATTTACCAGAATTTAGTGAGACTGTGTGTGTATGAGACTGGGATTAAAAAAAAATCTGCAAAGAAATGTTCCATCAGTGTTTCAAAAACACATTTAAATTACATTAAGCATCTTTTTATAGTTTTGGTTTAAATTGTAATATTATTGTAAAATGTTCCATTCACCCATAACATGAGTTGAATAATAAAAAAAAAGTTTCATTTTTAAATTATGCTTTTCAAACTATTATTAACAAATCTTCAGCACAAATGTAGAGTATTAAATGTTCACATGTAGAGTTTATTTCCCATTTCAGATACAAAAAATAATTGGAAAAGAAATTTCTGTTGTACTTTTACTAATGTATTGCTTTATTATGGAAAATATTTTATTTTAAGATAGATCAATTCCTACTCATTTAAAAAAATACTTTATCCTTCCTTGTCATATGCAACTCAAGATGACAAACATACCAGTTCTATTTTTCCACAATAACAATCATGTGAGGAGAGTTGCCTGAGAGAGATAGTAACCAACCCAAAGTTACCCAACCAGTTTTCAAGACAAAGGCAAAACTAGAACTAAAATATTCTGCTTTCTAGACCAGCGGTCAACAACTGGTGGTCCATGGACCACTGGTTGTCTGAGAGAAAACTTGGGTGGTCTGCAGAAAAATTATTTGCATTTTTTATATTGCACTAAATCAGGGATCCTCAAACTACAGCCCTAGGATGAATACATGTAATGAACATTTGTGTTGGGGTCTTTTTGTGCAGGTCAGAGGGAGGCAGAAATTCTGACTTGGGGTCTGCTTCGTCCTCCTGGTGTGGGGCTTTGGGCGAAGGCTGGAGAGAAGGGCCACTGGTGGCGAAAAGCCAAAGGACCCTGTTCCAGTGGGACTGCATCATGGCTTGGAACTGGCTGACCATCTCAGCCCACTGAGCCTCTAGGCACCGGTACTTGGCCTTGCACTCCCACAGATCTTTCCTCTGTTTGGAAAGCCTATGCACATAGTCCTCAAAGAGGTGCTTCTACTGAGCCGCCTCCTTGGTCAGGTCTAATTTGAACTGAGCCAGCTATTTTGCCAACTCTTTTTCTGGGGGATGCTTAGCTCCAACAATTGCTTCCTGTTGGGGCCCTAAGGAGCGCATGCGGGGAGGCGAGGAGTGGCTGGGAGGAGCAAATAGAGACTGACAGGGCACCCCTCGATGTAAATGACATTGAGTTGGCTATGCCCACCCAGTCACGTGACCACCTAGCCACAACCCACCCATCCAGTTATTAGTGGTCCACAGGATTTAAATTTATAGATTTTTTGGTCTCCGAGGTCTGAAAGGTTTGTGACCGCTGTTCTAGACCACCACATTAACCACTACACCATTGCATTTTTCATTGCTTAACTTTGAGGAGATTTTTAAAAAACTATAAATGAACAAGTTGCATAAATATAAATCAGTGAGATAGGCATGCGCAAGCTGTGATGTTAGTAATTTTTCAATTTATAGCAGCAGAAGCTGTGAAAATTTGCAATTGACTCATGGATAATCTCTTTTTTTTAAAACAAAGTTTTATTGGTTTTTTAATATTTTACAAAGGGAAAAGGTATGGGAAAGATTACAAATTTTGGCAGCCGCGAAATGCGGTAGGTGCACCCCCCCTCCAAACTCATAATATACATTTGCATAGAATTCAAATATTACATAATAGCATATAGTCAGTGTGGTAAATTCAATTGATAATTTCGGTCAGTTTATATCACATGGATTTTCTTACTTATTTGTGTGATCTGAGCTTTCTTGATGTCGCCCCATCTCCCCCAGTTGGCAGTGCTCCGGCCCCTCCCGTGTCTTGTACATCTACTGAAGTGTCTTCTGGTTTTTCTAGGACTAGTTTATTTTTTTCCATAAAGGCCTGCGCCTCTATGGGTGTATTAATTCTAACTCTTGTCTCCTCCCAGAATATTAGCATACCTTCAGGCAGTAACCATCGAAACCACACCCCCTTCTGGTATAGTTTATTCGCCAATTGCGAATAAAATTTTCTTTTCTCCCTCACTTTCTTGGGGATCTGTTTCAGAATGGTTATCTCCTTATCTTTGTATGTCAAGGCTTGCCCCCTTTGTGTATTCAGGATTTCATCTCTTGTACTTTTCCTAAGAAATTTAATGTGTACCTCCCTGGGGACATTGTGTGTTCTAGCATACGCTGAGTTCACTCTATAGGCCAGGTCTATTTCCCACCCCATCTGTTGTTTTTCCTTCTGAATATACTCAGCCAGAATGGTTGTCATGATGTCCCTTATGTTTTCATCATCTGTCTCCATCACGTTCTGAAATCTAAGATAAAAAGACATTCTCTCAAACTCTATTTTCATTTGTTGGGTGTCAAGTTCTTTGTTTCCCCTCTGCACACCCTCTATCCCCCCCTTCATCTCAGCCGCCTCATCTTCCAAAAGATCCAGTCTCTGTGAGTTCTTATTAATTTTATCCTGGTTCTCTTTAATTTCTTCTTTCATCTCCTTCAATTGTCTCTTTATTTCCTCTTGTCCCTGTAGAAGTTGTTGAAGCATTTGATGAAGCTCCAGGTCCGTAGATTTAGGTTGCTTGAAGGCTGTTAACGTTGATTGTGTGCTAGGACTGGAGGTTGCAGATGTTGGGGCAGAGGCAGCAAAGCCTGACTTTCCAGGAGGTGGTCTTTTAGATGCCATTGTTTATAAAGTAAAGAGACCAGTCAGTATAAAGAAGGATCAATCAGAGAGATAGAACAGCCAAGAGAGTCCAGGAGACAGAGAGTCCAGGCGCAGGGGAGTTTTCTAATCACCCTGGCAAAAGAGCAGTCGTTTTTCACTCCAGTGGGTTCAGAAGCAAACAATCCACAAGAGAATTATCCAGGTAGCACGGAGACAAAGACCGGAAGCCTGAAGCTAAAAGGTGGAGTCACATGAAGACAACGGAAGTGTGCCATCTTGCCCTGCCAGCTTCGGATATTGAGGCAACAAATAAAGTTTTCAAAGTTCAAAGTTCCCAGGGCTTCCAGATCTCATTGTCTTAAACCTTAAAAGTTTAAATCTGAAACTCCATTTAGTAGGGGTGTGACATCTTTGGTTTGGCTCTCCCCCTCCTCCTTCCCTTGGGGCTGAGAGCTCACTTGTTTCCAGCCGCTTGTCCAAGGGGGGGGGAAATCCCCCTCCCGTCCAGCCGCACCTCTCCAAATCAAGCCAAAAGTTCAAGTTTGCACAGCTGACAGATTTTAAAGTTGGTAATAGGAATGAAGGGAGTCTACACCTCACCACTCCGCCGCCGCATCCTTCAGCTTTCTTTTTTCACTCCGAACAGCCTGTCAGCGAAGACGTGCCCACGCGCCTTCCGATCTGCTCCCTGGTGCCTTGAGCGCACAGGGGATCTCCTGCCGGCCACCGCCGATGCAGGGATCCCCCGTGATGCCGCCCCTCCGGCAGGACACCTCTACGGGGCGTCCTGTGCCCCCCAAGAAGTGGGGAAGCCCACCGGGGAGCTGGAGCAAGCAACAAGTTGCCCGTTGCCATCAGCTGCCGGAACCGGAAGTCCGACTCATGGATAATCTCTGTGCTTAAACTACAGTATGTGTAAATCTACATGGATAGATATCCAAGAGTTATTTATTTTGGTTTATTGCACTGAACAGGGTTATGACTTGTTGGTCTAATAACCTCCTTTGCAGGCATTCGAGGAATCTAAGAATGATTTTTTTAAAAAAAATAGTATTGAAATAGGTTAAAAACTATATTGAAACCAGTAGAAATTTTAGGGCGCAACCATAATTATTATGCTGAATACAAAAGGAATGCAAATGCTAACAGAATATATTCTGTTGTTGGTTTCAACATAGGAGAAAATTATGTACTAATGAGACCAAACTTGGAGTCCTATATACAATACTGAGTATCACATATTTCAGAACGATATTGACAAATTAGAACAGGTTCAGAAATGGTCAGCAAAAATGATACAGGAACTTAGGACATGTACTATTAGAACAGGAGGAGAATCTGAAATATTCAATCTGAGAAAACATGTCTGAAGAAAGACATGATATCAGTATTCATGTACATAAAATGGACAGAAATTATTTTCCTTTGCCACAGAAAAAACATGTTAACTACCTAATTTTCTTTAATCATCATGAAAAATTTCCTGATAGATCTGTTTAATAGTGAGAAAGTTTATCTATAGAGTTATGAATTTTCCATCTCTGAAAGATTTGTTTAAAAGGGCTATATGTCTAGCTCTTAAGCATAGTGTAATTGGTTTTCCTGCATATTGCAGAAGACTAGAGTAGTTGTACATATAGTTCCTTCCTATTCCACAATTCAGTAATTCTATAAAATGGTTCTCAGAAAGTAAATGTATCTTTTCGGCAGGTCTCAAATAGTGATGACATAATTAAGAGGACCTCTCCTGCTGACTCTTGCTGGACTTCAAGCTGTTTAAATAGTACCTTCCAATTCTTGCTGTAAAACAATTGGCAACCACTGTTTTTCAGTGGCTAATAATAATCATCATCATCATCATCATCATCATCATCATCATCATCATCATCATCACCATCATCATCATCATCATCCAATGCTGCAAAGGATTTTTGTGCAATATTTTTATACAGTGATAAGTAAGAAATGAGCTATGAAATGGTTGAAGAATTTCCTAGCATTGGCAAAGAACTGTTCTACTAAAATAATTAGTTATAGAACAAAGATCACTTAATTTTCTTTTTCCTTTGGATTCCCTTCTAAAAGCATGCTGGCTTCAAACACAAATGGTTTTAAGATAAAAGAATCTGTTCTATCTTTTTCTTTTTTTTGTGTGTTTCACATTGAGACTTCAGCATACAGCTGTTAAACTTCCGGCTCGCGGGCCAGATGCATCATGCGCTGGCCACACCCACACCCGGTTTAGTAAAAAAGTCCCGATATATCACATGATGCTGCTGTGACGATGTGAGTTTGATACCCCTGGCATACAGTATCCATTTATTCCAAATCTTGACGTACAAAGGATAAGAAAGCTGAGAACATCACATTCTCAATAATCAAAGCAAGGCTTATTCTTGAAAGCAAAATAAAAGAGTCCCAAAGGTGATTTTTTTCAAGAGGCAACTGGAATGCAGTTCTTGAAAAATACCTTTGGAACAACCATGACCTGGATGAGTGACAATCTCCATAGACACAAAATAAAATAGGATAAAAATTTATCCTTGGGTAATAAAAGGCCACAATCAACTGATGGCTATTACAAGGTTAGCATGAAAAGGAAATGTTTCACAATTACTTGTCAAACTTGAAGCTCTAAACTGTTTTTATTTCTAGTAAATGATTGAAAGGGATTGAATGGATGGGTTGAAAGGGGGAAAAACTTGGGACTGTGATTAGTTAACAAATGCTCCATGGTAGAACCAATACAGATGACCCTATAAATCAATCAAATCAAACCTATAATACAACCTTTGAACCAGAAACCACAACAATAACATTCATATATCTGTAATTACTAATACAACTTTTAAAATGCAATAAACGTACTTAAGATTCTTTATAGAATCTTAATCTATTTTTTTAATTTTTTTTAGTTCTGTATTACTTTCTTAAAACAATGCTGAATATTTTATTCTTATATACCACCTAATTTGTAATACTTTCTAAGGGTAGAAGTCAACTAATTCTTTACTAGTAAATGTGGGTTCTAGTCAATAGTCAAAGAAGTGAATGGAAATTGGTTATGTTAGAATTACTTTTGCCTCCTGGTGTTCTTGTGTTCAATCTTTTGTTCAGGTGTAAGAAATCTTACATTTCCTTCAGAATTTCAGGAATATGTTCTGGGATTATGAAAATATTTTTAAACTAGAATATGTTACAAATTATCTGTAATTAATTGAGTTATCCTATCCTATTCATGTTTGTGTTTTGTTATTTGATTTTAGCCAAAAAGCAGCATTTTTATCACATTTTCCTATTGAATGGTTAGTAAGAGTGAGAAAATAGCCAGAACATATCTGAACCTATGAAACAATATAGCCTTTGGATATACTGAAAACAAAGATACTCTTCTTGGTTATAAATCAGTGTAACACACCAGACTGCATAAATATTCTTATGACAAGTCACATGGTATTCCTTCACAATAATAAATGCAATCCCGTGTTGTAAAATGTCCATTAATAATACAGATTTCTTGATTCCTGGTAGAAAAGTAGCACTTAAAAGCAAAGTGATTCCTTTGTCTTGATTAGAGGAAGTAAAGAAAAAAGGCCTAACATGCTTTATATTATGGTTATGCTGCATCAGTTATACAGCTTTATATTACCTCTATTTCCCCCTTACTATCCAGGAATATCATTAAAAAAAGATGTCTAAATCTCTTTCATCATCGTGCCATATTATACCAATTACAGCCGTCCCCCCTCCTGTTCACTGCCAACCAAGTGCTTGATTATTGATTTATGTTTTGCTGGCATTAACATTGTAAAAACTTTCAGAAGTCTTTTTTGGACTATGATAGGATGGGATTTTTATTTTTAGATCCCATGTTCTCAAAGTGAATAGCTGAAATGCCTATTGAAAAAGTGTTTTAAAATACAGCTTGTTTCTTTCACTATGAAATTTATAATGAAGTCAATTATTTTATTTTCCTTATAACCAACTTTTGTAACACAGAAGAGCAAAAGGAAAAATAGCTTTAGTTACATTCTTAAAGTTAAATAGAATTCAGACACTTGTAGATCAGAACGATCGCTAATTATTATTCCTAAAGGACTGAACAGATGAGCAAAACACAAGTCACTACTTAAGTGGTACGTTAAAAAATATCACACCTTTATGTTTGCTATTTGATGACAGAAATGAAATGAAATGAACCTGTCCTGTGAAGAACAGTAAAGGATGTGGATAAATTTAGCCTAAAAGGAAAAGCTCAGAGGGACAAGATAAAACAAGCCTTCCAATAGTTGAAGAGCTGTTACAGGAAAGAGAACGTGGCTTTATTCTCCAGAGTAGGACAAGAACCAATGAGTGAAAGCTTTACACAGGAAAAGTCAAACTTGAAAAAGGAAGACGTCCTGCCCATGAGACCTATTAAACAGTAGAACAGCTTAAACCTAGAGAAATGGATGTTCCATCACTGGGAGTTTTCAAGCAAAGATTATTCAGCTATTTGTCTGGGATGGCCTAAGATTTCTGCTCTGTGTAGGGGTTTGAACTAGAAGATTCTAGACTAGAAGACTAGAAGGGCCCAACTCTATGGTTCTATGCTTCTATATCTAAAAGACTTATAACAAAACAAACCTAGATATTCATATAGCATGAAACTCAAATTAGTTAGAATTTTACCAGCTGAATATATTGACTATTGTTTTCTTAACAATGTAGCCCAATATATGTAAAATCTCGAGTGATCAATTGATACAGTATATATGATGATTAAAGCAACAGTAAGCAGCACATTATATTGTTGCCAAGTAAATATTATTTTAAAATAATCTGAAACTGTATTCCACATCAACTTTGCCCCAGTATTTCATTTCACAATATCATAATTTCAAAATAAGTCAACATTGAGGGCCATATATTCCAAGTTAATTTAACAATGAAGATGTTCATCAGCATATATTAGTGACCAGTTTATGAATTATGAATTATTTAGTTCTTTGTTAACTTGGAAGCTTAATAAAAAAGCACAGGAATCACAATTAAATGCAGAGCATTTAAATTGCTTTGGTGTTATAAACAATGGCATATTCCTTTTGTTCCTTTTCATTTTCTTCTTGGAAATATTTAAATTGAAGACAAATTATATTTGAATATTTCTATAGCTCAAATAAATTATATTTTACTTTTAATTTTTCAAAAATAATATACAGCTTTAATGCCATGTCAATTATACATTGGACTGATATTGGAAGTATTTTAAAAGTTTTTAAAAACAAAGATTGTGGTGGTATGGATTACTGGCTAGCTTATCTTCTGCATATTTACTTAAAGGTAATTTTCAGTGCATTTTGTGGAACTTCTCATATATAAAAAGATTGCAGCCTGAGACTATTTCTTCATACTGACAAGTGAACAATGATCGAGAGTTTTGAGATAAAATTTCTAAGAATCAGCTTTTTGATTTGGTAAAGTATTAATCATTAGCAACAGCTATATCATAGCATGCATTCTGTAAATCATCCTTACAAATTAGAATTACTCAAATTTCCTATTTAATTTGATATCATATTTCTATTTCCTTGACACTGAAGTGGAAACTAATAATATGCAAGCTATTAAAGAAGAAAACAGACACAAATCATTGTTAATTTTACCACACTGAAAGAAGCTGTCATCTAATTTCATTGCAGGACATAAAGCACATGCAAAACTGAGCCCATCAATAAATAAACAGGAGGGAGGGGAAACTGGTGGTTCCATATTCATTGAAACATTGGAATAGCAGGAAGGCATTCCAACAAATAAAAAATAGATGGGAAAGCCATTAAAAAGAAATCAAAATGCTTTTGTGGTTAAAGAAAAAATGGCTTTGAAGACTAATAATGGTCCCCTATGATCGCAGGTCAAGTACATTAAAAGTACTATTATCTGAGGAACCTTTCATATGCTTGTCTCTTTTATTTGGTTTGGACAGTCTATAGAACTTTCTTCATATTAATTGCTGCCAAAATGGCTTTTGTCTGTTGGTATTTCAGTTTTAAATTCTTCTTCTCAAACTGTTGTTTTTCCCAAGCCCTCTCCCCACTTTAAACAGTGTTAAAATGAGTCACAGGCAAATGTCTGACATATACTCTCTATCCAGTGATATTTTTATGAAATTTAAGGCAAATTGGAGAGAGAGAGAGAGAGAGAGAGAGAGAGAGAGAGAGAGAGAGAGAGAGAGAGAGAGAGAGAGAGAGAGAGAGAGAGAACGAACATTGTAAGGTCAATGTAAAATAGATCTCCCAAATAAGTAATTTATGAATTTTAGCAGGATTAAATAAACTGACCGCTGAAACCATTATAAAACAATATATTGATGGGTCACTAATAATTCTGAAGCATTCCTGCAAAAAATAATAATAACAACAACAACAACTTGAGAATGAAGAAATGATAAAGGTATTAAAACCAGAAGAAGGCTACAAGTACTTGAGGATTTTAGAGGCCTACGACTTAATGCATAATAAAGTCAAGGAATTAACCTCAGCCAAGTACATTTGACGAATTCGCAAGATATTAAAGTCCAAACTGAGTGGAGGAAACATCATAAAAGCCATAAATACCTGGGCTATACCTGTAATCTGATACTCTGCAGGAATAATTGACTGGACCCAGATGGAGTTGGACAATTTGGACAGAAAAACAAGGAAGCTTATGACAATGAATCATGCTTTGCACCCTAAAATTGATGTTGACCGATTGTATCTACCAAGAGCAGAGGGTGGTCGAGGACTCCTACAAGTAAAGCAGACTGTGGAAGAAGAAAGACCCAGCTTGAATGATTACATCCAGAAAAGTGAAGAACCAATGATTAAGGAAGTAAATAAAGGAGGCCTTTTGAAGACAACTAAGTTAAAAGCTGAATATAAGAAAGAAGTAATTGAGAAGTGAGCTGAAAATTGGAAAAGCAAAGCTATGCATGGCGAATATTTGAAAAGTATTGAAGGCAAAGCTGACCAAAAACTAACTTGAAACTGGTTAAGATCAGGGATACTGAAAAAAGAAACAGAAGGCTTTATTTTGGCAGCTCAAGAACAAGGCTTAGCCACAAACTGCATGAAGGCAAAAATTCAACATGTTACCACCAACAGCAAATGTCGTCTCTGTAATGAGAAAGATGAGACAGTCGATCACTTGATCAGCAGGTGCAGCAAAATTTCACAAACTGACTATCTACAACGCCATGACCACATTGCTAAGATTATTCACTGGAAATTGTGCCAAAAGTTTGGATTTGAGTACAGCAAAAACCACTGGGACCACCAGGTTGAGAAGATTTTAGAGAATGAGAAAGGCAAGATCTTGTGAGACTTCAGAATCCAGACTGTCAGGCATTTATCCTACAATACACCTGACATAACAATAATTGAAAAGAAAAAGGTATGGTTCATTGACATTGCAATACCTGGTGATGCACGAATTAAAGATAAACAGCAAGAAAAAATCACAAAATACTGAGACTTGCAAATTGAGGTTGAGCGACTGTGGAAAAAGAAATCATGTGTTGTCCCAATTGTAATTGGAGCCCTTGGAGCAATACCTAAAGGACTACCTCACTATTTGTAAATTTTAAATTTACCTGACTTGAACATCCTGATTCTACAAAAAACCACCCTACTTGGACCAGCTTATATCCTTCAATGTTACCTTAACAGTTCCTAGGTCCTTGGTTAGGACTTGAGCTGTTGAGCTACCAACCAGCCCCAAAGGCTGTGAATCTCACCAATTATCATCATCATCATCATCATCATCATCATCATCATCATCATCATCATCATCACAATAGTAATAATGCATTCATCCTCTTGATTATAGTTCATCCTATAGTCCATATATGTGAAAAAGGTATTTGAAAGAGATTATTTCATACACATGGAAGCAAAATGCAGCACTCTTTAAAAAGGAAATGTTACTTTGAAGACTATATGGCCCACATACACATGCCATGTATCTGAAAGGCCAGCTTGTAAAAAATAATGGAAACATGCACATCAATCAAATAAAATATTTGGTTGGGTTTTTTTAATGTATTTTAAGGCATTAAGTGAAGTTGGACAATAATATTCACACAATTGTTGAACAGACTTGTTCATGTGCTTACTGGAGAAAGTAATGTCTCTGTTTGTTTGCTATACATATATCCATTCAAATGCCAATTGCTAAATTATACATGTGTTAAAAGTGTGTTTGCAAGTTCATTTCTTGCCAGAAACCCAATATTATTTGGTTGCAGATGTAAAGAACAAACAACTGTATGTCTTCTTTTAAATTTTGGCACAAATATACACTATAATGCTGAAAAAACATCCTGGGCTAAGATTATTTATCTGAATACTTGGAAAGATTTTGTTTAATTTATACAATTTAATGATCAATTCAAACTTCATCAAGTTGTAAATATTTTTTTCTAATGGACACAAACGTTTCTATGTTACATTCAGAAATATGGTGAATATTAATAAGAGTTCTCTTGATTATGTTGTTTTCTCAGATAGGAAAAATCAATATGAATTGACCCATCATACTGAAAAAAATATGCACATGAGTTTCACATGTTCTGTTACAGCAAACAACAGCATAACCTTATAACTCAGTCAGCAAATAAAAGTATCATAAAAACCAGCAACCCTTCCATATTTAAATTCCACAGTGACTAAAATAGTTTAAGAATTTATCTTAATCTTCAGAATCGGAGATCTATTTTTCACAAGACCCTAGCAAACATCCCCATAGTTTCTGAATTTAGCTTACTTCTCTATAAATTCAAATGTCATGAATAAGGAAAACAGATAGATCAGCTATTGGGAAGAAAGCACAAAAAGAGCATTCTAAAACAATAAAAACAAAACCATTTCTGAGAGAGAAGTGGAGGAAAAGTTATATTTCTCTCTAAGCTATCAATTAAGTCAGATATTGAATGTCTTGGAAAGTAGGTACCGGATCCTTTGCAGATGTTCTTTCCACATAATAATTATATATTTAAAATGCCTAGATCTTGTGAAAGGTTATTGAGACCCTGAGGAATTTCAACCAATCACATTTTCCCACCTCTATATTTTCCGAACATGTTGGATTATGATCCCAGAAAATCTCTTACATGGGGAAAACATTTCCCTAGAAAAGAGGAATACAAAAGATTGGATTACTTAAACACATATTATTCTGAACCTTACCTACTTCCTGCTCCCATAAAAATAAAGTACCCCACCCTAACTCTTTATATTTTCTGGAACAAAGTTGGGGGAAAAATTCCTCCAGATGATGCTGAATTACAACTTCCAACTTCTTGCCAAAGGAATAACAGCAGAGACAAAATTGGTTGCTGCTCTGATGACTGACTATATATTGAGCTCCGTGATCTACAAAGACAAAGGTTTCATATCTTAAACTAATATTTGTGTACACAAGAGGGTTTCACCAATATCTTCTTTTAATAAATGAACTCAGGAAGCATAAAGTTAAATTTCCACTCTTCCACTCTTCTCTATAATATGTGGCTAATTTCTATGGCCTCAGCATCGTACAACATCACTTATATTGAGGCCTTTGTTTAGTTTTCTGTCAAATAAATGTTGCTTCTTTATTCTAACTCTTAAGTGAAAACTACTTAATACCTTTATACCCCAAAGCCCATTTATTAGAAGCTGGAAAAAAAATATGTTGATGAGTGAAAAAGTATACCCAGTCCTGCTGATTCATTTCCACTACAAGTGATACAATAATGGAAGAATAACCCCAAGGGATAATTTATCACTAACCATCAACACTGATATCTGATTATGTTCCCAGTTGGGGCTGGGAGCTGAGACTATGGGGAAGAGAAAAAAGGAGGTAGTCCAAAGTTCAAAATAACAATCTAACTTTTTAATTTTTATTTTATTATGGAACTGATAGACTTTTCTATTCTGGGTGAAAGAAAATAATTAAAGGATTAGCTGAGTGTGAAATTAAATAGAATTTTTCTGCTGCATGTTGAAGAATCTGCAGAGGAAGTGCTTGAATTGAAACAAGGTTCTTAGTGGTTTTGCTTTTGTACAAGAAAATGAATCCAATTTTTTAAAACAACAACACAACATACTGGGGAAAAAATCAGCCTTCCTTCAACTGTCCTCGCATCGCCAATACAACTTGAATAATAGAGGGTTAAAGTAAGTTTTCAAAATGATATGTGTAACAATACAGAACACTAAACATGAATCGTTTTTAAAAGTCTTCCCCATCACAGAACTTTATTCATTTTTTGTATTAGAGCAGGGGTCCCAAACTTGATTTCATTGAACACCGCATCAGGGTTGTATTTGATCTTGGGGGGTTGGGGTGGGCTTCGCCAGCTTGATGTCACTTGTTGGGGGGTGTCTGTGCTGGCCTGAGTGCTCTGCCAGCAAAAACAGGCTCCTGAGCTCCATTTTCGGCTGCAACAGCTTCCTGCAGCCCTCCATTTTCACTGACAGAGGATGCAGGAGGCCATCACGGCCAAAAGCGAGCCTGGGAGGTTCACACATGGCCCTCCTGAGCTCCATTTTCACTGGCAGAGGCACTGTGGGCCGGTCTTTCACAGGCCAGATCTAAGCATGCCATGGGCCGGATCTGGTCCCCGGGCCTTGAGGTTGACACCCCTGTATTAGAGTGTTTAAACAGTTATTTTCCTTTAAATTTTTTTTAATAACCACCTTCAGTTAAGCTATCAATTATGAAAACACTTTGGGAAAGGATGTTTTTAGAATGTGAAACATGAAATGTAATTATTGCATATCCTGGGTGAGGAAATGGCTATTTGAGAAAAAAGAAGATTGGGAGCCCCATCTGCTGGCATTTTTGACTTATAATAGTGGAGAATATACTTTGATAATGAAATATCTGCAAGATGTAAGCTTAGAAACCTCATTTTTCAACTTGTCTTGTGTTCTATCCATGACAGTGTGGCTTTCGTCTTCCTAGTAATTCAGTCTTCCTTTTATCAGCATGTCACCTGCCTCACTATGTGCACAGAAAAACTCAAAGCTTTTATATTTGTTTGCCAAAGAAGAAACAGCAGAAGCAAAATTGGCTTCCATTTTTACAGTCTACTGAAGATGAAATTGAGTTTTTGACTGAGTTCAGGATAGCATTTATGGCAAAGGATCCCCTCATATTACAATTCTCATGTACCTCACAGGAAATTAGATTTGTAAGCATGTTTAATATTTCAACTTGACCATCTGGATATATACAAGATGTAATCCCAGTAGATGAGTGAGCTGGGCCATAGTACCTTGCCTCTTTGCAAATACACATAAGGGATCTATGCTTCCTTACTTGAGGGGGGGGGGAAGCTTTCTTACCTCAGGGGGAAAATATTCAAACTAATTTTTAAGGATCCCCTCCCCCCCCCGCTTTAAAAACATTGTGTCTACAGATCAGCATCAGTCTGTTCAATTTTGCTGCCTGTTTTAAGTAGTAGGACAATTATGTGCTTTACTATTACTGGCCTTTTAAAATGCCATTTAAAACGGCCGTACATGTTTGCGTATAACTGCCTCTATCATATAGTTTTTGTTTACATCTTTTTCTAATAATGTAATTATTAAATTCCCCAAGAAACATTATTTTAAAAGGCAGAATTATTCTTTGTCATTTTTGTTATGGAAATTTTGTTTGTTTATTGTTTGTTTGTTTGTTTGGATTTATATGCCGCCCTTCTCCAAAAGGACTCAGGGCGGCGTACAACATTAAAAAACGTACAACATTAAAAAACACACATCCCAAAAGTTAAAAAAAAATTAAATCCATATCCAAAAAAACAAACCGAATTTAAAAGACAATACATTTAAAATAAGTTAAAAATTAACAGGCCAGGCCGGCTTGGTTTATTTGGATTTATATGCCGCCCTTCTCCAAAAGGACTCAGGGTGGCGTACAACATTAAAAAACACACATCCCAAAAGTTAAAAAAGATTAAATCCATATCCCCCCCCAAAAAAACTGAATTAAAAAAAAAAACAATACATTTAAAATAAGTTAAAATTAACAGGCCAGGCCGGCTTGCTGGAAAAGCCAACTTTTTAGGGCACGTCGGAAGGACCGGAGGTCAGGGATTATGCGAAGCTCTTCCCATTCTAAGCTCTTATATACATGCACTCTAGCACCCTTATCTCTTTTATATAAAGCTGTCAAATACATGTTTTTCCCCTAGTTATATCACTCAAAAGCAAATGTTTTTTGTTAGATACTTGTACTAAACTGCAGTGGTTTCCACCAAGGTCCTCTGTTCCGGCGGGAAGGGTCTGACAGGTCCCTATAAAAGGGCTGCTGTCAGTCTCAACCTTCTCTGGATTGTTCTCACTTGTTGTACTCAATAAAGAGCTGTTGTTACCGTTAAGCCTGTGTGTGCCTTTCCATTACCCAATCTAACATTTTTCATATGATAATTTTTGACATGGGGAAAATGACTATCGAATTTCACAGTATCACCACCTACGCTACAATAAAATGGATATGGAATCCATCTTGGAGAATCTTGTAAATTTAAACCTGTGATACATTTATTTTATATTTTACAGGTAATAATTATGGCCTTTAACTAAAATATTATCTGCCCCAAATAGTGTATCAAATATTTTCACTATGCAGTGGAATTTCAGAACTTTGAGCTCACAAAATGTAGGCTATTCTACTTATTTGTTCTGACACACTGACATTTTTTTTAAAATTGTGCTTTTGCAAACCATTAATTTAAACCAATGTCTGGCTGCAGCAGAGCAGGAATAGGAAATTTAATGTGCTCTAGACATTTTATGCATTTTGGTTGGGCTTGATAGATTATGAAACTTCACGTATCCAAGGATAATGAATTGGATGAAGGCTAATTACCTGAAATAGATTTGTGAAAAGTTGGAATCACTATGGGAGATCAATCTTTGATCTAGAAATTGCTCAGCTTTCTAGTGTAAGACACCCTTGTATTCTGAAACAAAACTTACAATTTTTAAATAATACAATTTATATTACTAGGGCTGCTACTGAAATGTCTGTAAGGATTTGTAACCAACTGATCACAAATAAGATTTTTGTTTGTTCATGTAGCTTTTAAAAAGAAAAAGAGAGAAAGATGTTGTGTAATTACAATGCTTGCTCATTTTATACATATAGTTCATACAGAGTGCTCTAGAAATTCTCTGTGTTAATTTGTAACTAATTTAATAAATGGAGAGTAGTGGACATAAAGTTATATACAGCCATGGCATTTAACATGTTCTGTGATCCCCATGCATTCTACCCTAAAAAGTTAAATTGTTCTTTTATATTATAGAATGAATTGATTTATCTATAAGCCAATAGATCCATTAAATCCATCAAGAATTAGGGAACTATTACTAAATGTGATGTAGTAAAAATAAAATAGATCTTTGCTTTTGGTATTTTCTTGGTTTGCATTTGGGTTTTATCTTTGTATGTAATAAAATTATTATAGAGATTTCAATTTGCAAAAGAATAACACATTTGGAATTGAGATTTGCTTTAGAAAATCAGATTTTATTTTATCTTATGACTTTCAGCAGCAAACTTCAATTGAGAAATCTTTTTTACGTATGAATGTCCTAATGGTGTCTGACGTGTTTTCCATCAGTAACGTTCATAGTTGGTTGGTTGGTTGGTTGAGTGTTTCCTTGATTGATTGAGGGCTATCAAATCACTGTCATATTTTACAACAGTAAAATAAACAGCATACTATATTGTGGAACTAAATTATATTGAATATACAGCTAACGAATCTTCTAGACCAATGTTTCTCAACTTTGACAACTTTAAGATGTATATGGACTTCAACTTTTAGAATTCTCCAAACAGCTGAAGATTGAGGTTGAAAAATACTAATCCAGTGGTAAATCCAAAGCTGCAACTTTTACATCTGCTGGTGTAATAGCTCGAGCTTTTTACCATCATACTGCTTTGGAACAACTGTAAAATATGCATCTTTAGTGAGTAAATGTCCTAACATCTGATGTGTTTTCCATGATCTCTTTGCAGGAAGTTTACATATCAGTAACTTCCATGGTTGGTTGGTTGGTTGGTTGGTTGGGTTGAGTAATTGATTGATTAAGAGCTAACAAGTCATTGTCGAGTTTTAGAAACAGATTTTTTCCTAGAAACGTCTATAGCATTGCATCTTAAATTCTAACAAATTCTCATTTTTGCCAATGAATAATCCCTCGGTATGCCTATAGAAATATAAGATCCCCCCCCTACATATCAACTATTTATAACTTCCCCCACTACCACTACTTTAGAATGATAATAATTTCATCTAATTTTACTTGCATTGACTGGTAGGATGTCTCCAGGATCTTAAACTGGGCCTTTCCTAGCTACATGAGGAGACCCCCGGAATAAAACCACACTTTTAAAAAGAAAAGGTTCAGAAAAACTGGAACAGAGTCTATGAATTGCAATGAGATGATCAGAGAACAAGAAACTAAGCCTTATAAATAAAGATTTTTCTTTTGGAAAAATAGACACCGCAAAAAGGAAAATAATTTCACACTATGGAAGAAGTGCCAAAAGACCTGTCAATTCAGTTACAATGGGAGGTTCTCACACATGGTGGGAACCATGATGTGGTGGTATGCCACCACATTGCAATGTGTCTCTGGCATGTCAACCTTGTTTTCCACCATTAGTATCCAGCCAACAATTGTAGGAAAAATACAGTCATGGATATATTATCTTGTAAGTCCTTTATTCCCTTTACAACTTTGAAATGAAAGAAAATGTAATTTCTTGATCAGCTTCTGAAGGATAAACCATTATGCGGAACTAGAACTAGAATAGAATAGAGCTGGAAGGGACCTTGAAGGTCTTCTAGTCCAGCCCATGTTCAAGGAGAAGATCCTATACTATTTCATACAAGTGGTGATCCAGTCTCTTATTAAAAGTCTCCAGTAATGAAGCACCCGTGATTTCTGAAGGCAAGCTGTTCTACTGGTTAATTGCTCTCACTGTTAGGAAGTTTCTCTTCAATTCCAGGTTGCTTCTCTCCTTGATTAGTTTCCATCCATTGTTTCTTGTCCTGTCTTCTGGTGCTTTGGAGAATAATTTGACCCCTTCTTTTTTTGTGGCAGCTCCTCAAATATTGGAATACTGCTATCATGTCACCCCTAGTTCTTCTTTTCTCTAGACTAGACAAACCCAAATCCTGCAACCGTTCATCATATGTTTTAGTCTCCAGGCCTTTGATCATCTTATTTGCTCTTCTCTGAACTTTTTCCAAAGTCTCAACATATTTTTTTTTGTAGTGTGGTGACAAAAATTGATTGCAGTGTACCAGGTGGGGTCTTACTGAAGTTTTATAAAGTGGTATTAATACTTCATATGGTTTTGATTCTATGCCTCTGTTTATACAACCAAGGATTGTGTATTAGCTTTTTTGGCTGTGGCTGCATACTGCCAGCTCATATTAGTGATCATCCATTAGGACTCCCTCTCACAATTATTGTTTTTAGCCAGGTCTTACCTAATCTGTACTTATACCTTTGGTTTTTCCTGCCAAAATGTAAAACTTTGCTTTTCTCAACATTAAACTTCATTTTGTTGAATAGGGACTATTATTCAAGTCTGTCAATTTTTTTTTATTTTTTTTTTTGTATCTTGGGCTTGCCTTCTCCAGTGTTGGCTATTCTGACCAGCTTAGTGTCATCTGCAAATTTGATGAGTTCCCCTTCTATGTAGTTGATGCAGGTCCATAACAGGGCACACCTTTGTCCTTTTCTAGGGCTCTTTTCATTCTCTGCCTGCAGGAATGTTTGCAGGAAAAGCCCAACGTGGCTCTTTTTCCAAAATAGCTGAATATTTTCAGACTTCTGAAGTAGAAAGTACTTTAGATATGCAAACTAAACTAAAAGACATTATTCTCATTTGTAGATAGATAAACCCATTGACCCTGAAAATACATCTCTTATTTCTGGTCAGATTCATAATCCAATTATTCTTGATCAGTGAAATGTAAGCTGATAATTAATGTGCCACCTGAGAGGTTTTGTTATTCTCTTTAAATTACATACTAATTTATTAAATTGTCCTGATTAAGTAATGTACTTGACAATATAGGTTTCTTGTTAAGAATATTAAATATCTTGCACCTATCTTATTACATAAAGGTCTAAAGAAGATACCTTTGTACATGGTATCTTTCTAAGTGGAAGGAAAGATCAATATTTCCTTTGCATCTGGCTGTGTTCCTGAGGAACAATACATGCAACATTCATAGTGAAATTTTCCTTATAATCATACTTGTCTGGAAAAAGTAAGAAGCAATAAATAAATGAATGGATGGATGATTTAAAAATAAATAAATTTGAGATGAGGTACAACCTGTTTTAGGATGCAAAAAATACTTATGCCATATAGCACTTTTTCCATTGTCTGAATGCACCAATGTCAGCAGGAAAAGGTCAATTTGGATATCGCATATCTTGTCTTTAGCTCCCTCCAACCCAGCCAGCCAAAACAATGACAAGGATTTATAAATTGCTGGAAATGGTGGGGTGGGAGACTTCTAAAAGTATAACTTGGCCACATTCTTTTTAGCTTTAAACAAAGCTGACTCTGGCAAGTGGTATCTTGAATCTTGTGCCAGGATAACTGCTGGCCTTAGGGTGAAAAAAATTCCAATCTGTCCTATTCCGCCTCAACAACTGTTTTCCAGATTTTCTCCCACCCCCAACCGCCCCAAAATCTAAACTCTTAGTATGTACCATAGAGACATTCTTCTATACAGGATTCACAGTGTTAATAATATGCTTCCTGGCTTCCTGTGTTGTCAGAGATGTTCTTCTCCTTCAAAAATGTGTCAGGAAGATATTCTGCTGTTTCCACTTTTATCTTTAGATGATTGCAGTGTGGTTCTTTTTCTTTACAATGTGTTTTTTAATTGAAAACACTGCAAAACATCTGTGGGGTGCTCGACTATAATAAACGCATCCAAGATTGCATCTCTGCAGATTAGACAGTATCATCCCGTTTTTATTACGAACCAGGGAAATCATAAGCTTTGCTTGTACTTGCTGGGATCTCATTCAGATTGTTAAAGAAAAGGAATTTTTGATCCTTTCAGACCTTCAGTCTACTGAAAATTGGAGGAGGCAGCTATAAGATCACACATGCTGTCAGCATGTCCAACTTCCAAGTGTTCATTTGAAGGATAGATAGAGCCAATACGGTTGTTGGTGCCTAGAAATTTAAAATTCAGTCTTTTTCAGATGTCTGAATATAGAACAGCAGGCACATCATGGTATACACATATATTCAAATTATATGATTCAAGAACCATTCTTCTCCTTTTTTAAATGCAGAGATGTGCAACCTGCAGCCTCGCAAGTGTCAGGCCTGCAGTCATATTCCTTTTTAGGATCTTTGGCCTGCCACACTCTCTATTATTTCATTATGCTGTTTCATTAGTGTAGTAATTGGGAGGGGGAATAGAAAGGAGTAGAATTGTGGGATGTGTTGTTGTCATTCCTTTCTAGAAGCACAAGGTCATCTTTTGTCTCCACACCTCTGCACCTGACCGGAACCAGCTGGGTGGAGATGCCAGCGTGGATGAAGAAGATCGGACCATGTGATGGATTTATGAGTGTGGGGATAAGATCATGAACTTTCAACTGGGTGGAATGCCAGGAAGCTTTTAGATTTGGGATTCCACAGTTTGTGCCAACATGTCGGTCTTATTAAATTGGAACTTTAAGGATAGCTCTGCCTTGGACTCTGATTTAATTCTGCATGATATTTGGAACGCTGACACCAAGCACATTTGAAAACAAACCATGAAGCTACCTCTGACTGCAATGCCGAATTTCATGGCATGCATGGCTTCTTGTCACTTTAAGAAACAAACCGAAAAATAAAAAAGTTCTAAACAGAATTCCTTCCATGAAATTGTGTTGCTCCTGGCCATCAAAACATTGCTGCTTTAGTAGCATATCCATCTGGGGTTTCTGGAGAATCCAAAGCTCATTTTGAACTTTCGTTTGCATATCATAGCCCTGTGGTGGCGAACCTATGGCACATGTGCCGGAAGCAGCAAGCAGAGCCATCCCGCGTGGGGTGTGTGGCCTCACTGGCTCCTTTTCCGCATTCCTGTATACGCACACATGCTGCCCAGCTGGCCTTCGTGCGTGTGGGAACGTCGAAACCCAGAAGAGCAGCATTTCGCCGTGCATGTGCGTGCTGGCATCCAAACTTCCAGGTTTCCATTGCACACGTGCAATGGCCAACTATGCATCAGGGACCCACCTGCACCAAAAACCAGAAGTTTGGGTGCCGGCATGCGCATGCACACCAGAATGCTGCTCTTCCAGGTTCCGGCACTCTTGTGCGTGCGAAGGCCAGCGAGGCCGTGCGGCCCAGGCAGGATGGTTTTGCGTGCCATTTCCAGCACGCAGGTCGGCACACAGTGATGTAAAAGGTCAGCCATCACTGTCATAGCAGAGACATCCCTCCTTTTTTTTAATGGACAGTCACATCAGGTGAACAGTGTCTTGGTTTCTCAAGTATCACCAGAAGAAATCCAGTGAACCGAAGCTTTGATTTGTTAAATTACGAGAGAAGAACATCAATATATAAAACTGCAACGAAAGGAAACCAAGCCACCAAGAATCAGGTGATAGATTCATTTAATCACACGAATCAAAGGGAAGTATTCCGCAAACTCAGAAAGCCCAGGAGGGAAAGCAAGTCAAAACAAAGTGCAAACTGAAGATGAAATCCCAGGCTTCCATACTATCTCCCCTGCTTTGCATGGCAGTTTCTATTACTTATTACTCATATAAACCCTCTTTGACACACATTTATTTATTTATTTATTTATTAGATTTTTAAACCGCCCCCTCTCCCAAAAAGGGACTCGGGGCGGTGTACAGTCAGTGCATAAAATACAGACATAACAATAAAATACATTTAAAATACATTAGAGGGGGAGATAGACTGTACAAGAAATAAATACCTAAAAACATCCCAATTAAAACCCCAAACCCAATTAAAATAAATCCCCGGGAGGTAAAACTAAGAAAGTGCCAAGCCAGCTGATTGAAATAGGTGAGTCTTTAACTTTTGACGGAAGGAACGGAGGTCAGTGGTAGTTCGAATATCAGGGGGGAGGTCGTTCCAGAGGGTTGGGCCCATCACAGAGAAGGACCTACTCCTAGGTGTCGCCCGCTGGCATTGCCTAGCGGACGGCACCAGGAGGAGCCCCTCCCTGTGTGAGCGGATAGGTCGCAGGGACGAGTGTGGTAGGATGCGATCCTGCAGATAACTAGGTCCTGTGCCATGGAGCGCTTTAAAGATGGTGATCAATACCTTGAAACGCACCCGGAAGGCCACAGGTAGCCAGTGCAGCTCGCGCAGGAGAGGTGTTACGTGGGAGTAACGTGTACTCCCCATAATAACCCGCGCGGCTGCGTTCTGAACTAGCTGCAGTCTCCGGATGCGTCCCAAGGGAAGCCCCATGTAGAGAGCATTGCAGTAGTCCAGGCGAGACGTCACCAGCGCATGAGTGACCGTGTGCAGGGCACTCCGGTCCAGTAGGGGGCGCAATTGGCGCACCAGGCGAACCTGGTGGAACGCCCCCCTTGCCACGGCTGCCACATGATCCTCCATTGACAGCCGGGCATCAAGGAGGACGCCCAAATTGCGCGCCCGCTCCACAGGGGACAGTTGTTCGCCCCCTATGGCCAGCGATGGAGTCAGCTGGCTGAACCGAGGTGCCGGTACCCACAGCCACTCTGTCTTGGAGGGGTTGAGTTTGAGTCTGTTGTCCCCCATCCAGACCCCGACGGCTTCCAAACACCGGGACATCACTTCGACAGCCTCGTTGGGGTGGTTTGGGGTTGAAATGTACAGCTGAGTATCATCAGCGTACAGGTGGTACTCAACCCCAAAACCACGGATGATCTCACCCAGCGGCTTCACATATGCGTTGAACAGGAGGGGCAAGAGGACCGACCCCTGCGGCACCCCACAAGTGAGTGGCCTCAGGGACGACCTCTGCCCCCCTGTCAACACACATTGCTTCCGGTCGGAGAGGTAGGAGCCGAACCACCGCAAAACGGTGCCTCCGACTCCCATCCCCTCCAACCGGCGCAATAGGATACCATGGTCGATGGTATCAAAAGCCGCCGAGAGGTCTAATAGGACCAGGATAGAGGAACAACCCCTATCTCTGGCCCTCCAGAGATCATCAACCAACGCGACCAAGGCCGTCTCAGTGCTGTGCCCGGGTCGGAAGCCGGACTGGCGTGGGTCTAGATAGTCGGATTCGTCCAGGTGTCGTGGAAATTGCTGCGCCAGCACATTCTCAACAACCTTCGCCAAGAAGGGGAGGTTGGAGACTGGACGATAATTAGCTAGCTCCATTGGGTCGAGCGAAGGCCTCTTGAGCAAGGGTCTCACCACCGCCTCTTTCAAGGTGGTTGGTAAGTATCCCTCACCCAGTGAGGCGTTCACCAGGCCCAGGAGCCAGCCTCGTGTCACCTCCCAGGCTGCCAGCACCAGCCAGGAGGGGCACGGGTCCATTAAACATGTGGAGGGTCGCAGCCGTCCACGCAACCTGTCCAAATCCTCGGGGGCAACAGAGTCAAACTCCTCCCAGAATGGTCTCTCAAGACTCGCTGTTGGCGGCTCGTCTGGTCCACTGACGGAGGTCCACCCGCTCCGGATCTGATCGATTTTGTCCTGAAGATATTCCCCAAACTCCTCTGCTCTACCCTGTAAGGGTGTCTCCCGCGCCCCCTGTGACAAAAGGGAGCGGGTCACCCGAAACAGGGCGGCAGGGCGGTTATCCGCGGACGCAATAAGGGCAGCACAATATCTACGTTTGGCCGCTCTTATTGCCACAAGGTAAGTCCGCAAATAGGCTCTTACCTGTGTACTATTTAATTAGTTTAATTTGATTTACTATATCAGTTGTTATGGTGTACTAGCCTACTTATATTTGGGGGGGATCATATTTAAATATAATGCACAGGTACAGTATAGGTGGTACCTTGCTCAACAGTAGTAACCGTGAAAGGGATCCTGGACTCCTAGTGGACAACCATTCAAATATGAGCTAGCAGCGTGCAGCAGCTGCCAAAAAAGCCAACACAGTTCTAGGCTGCATCAACAGAGGGATAGAATCAAGATCACGTGAAGTGTTAATACCACTTTATAATGCTTTGGTAAGGCCACACTTGGAATACTGCATTCAGTTTTGGTCGCCACGATGTAGAAAAGATTGTGGGGACAATAGAAAGAGTGCAGAGAAGAGCAACAAAGATGATTAGGGGACCGGAAACTAAAACATATGAAGAACGATTGCAGGAACTGGGTATGTCTAGTTTAATAGAAAGAAGGACTAGGGAAGACATGATAGCAGTGTTCCAATATCTCAGGGGTTGCCACAAAGAAGAGGGAGTCAAACTATTTTCCAAGGCACCTGAGGGTAGAACAAGAAGCAATGGGTGGAAACTAATCAAGGAGAGAAGCAAGTTAGAACTGAGGAGAAACTTCCTGATAGTTAGAACAATTAATCAGTGGAACAGCTTGCCTCCAGAAGTTGTGAATGGCCCAACACTGGAAGTCTTTAAGAAGATGTTGGATAGCCATTTGTCTGAAACGGTATAGGGTTTCCTGCCTAGGCAGGGGGTTGGACTAGAAGACCTCCAAGGTCCCTTCCAACTCTGCTATTGTATTGTATTGAACACATATGGTTTCCTTTTTAAATGCTTTATTTGTTTGATTATATATTGTTAACGATTATAAGACTTTGCCACATACACCTGTCCATTGACTATCATCCAGCACTCATTACAATATGTATTGTTATTATTTAATAGATGTGTCCCACTTTTTGAAGAATTTGCCCTCTCAAGACAGCTGATAAAAGCTGGTAAATTAATTCTCATATAGAACAATATAATTTAAATTATTTGTTACTAATCAAATAAGCTATATTTATTTCCATAAATCCTCTAGCTGGAAAAGGTTTCCATGCATATTGGCCACTGGTCTTTGTCAGAAGAATAATTTGAGGTTCCAACTTGAGCCAGGGTTGTGCAAGAATAAATAAAAAAGAGATCCAGACAGCTGTGAGACAATGGTGGGTTGCTCCTTGTTCGGCCCAGTTCTGCTGAACCGGTAGTGGAATTCACATCTGGGTGGCACAACCGGCAGCAACTGAGGCCTGCCACATCCTTAAACTGGTTCCCTTGCCGCTGCTGGGCCGCCACCATTTTGATTTTTAGTGACTGTGCGTGCGTAGTTCACTGTAAATTGTTCTGTACATGTGCGAAGAACAATTTACATTGAACAGCGCACACGAGCACACCGCATGTCTGGAAAGTGCGCGGGTTGCAAACCGGTAATAAAACTGACAGCAACCCTCCCCTGCTGTGAGGAAAGAAGAAATATTTATTCCTAAAAGCCAAAAGTTTGCCTTTGTGGGCAGCTGCAGACAAATGGGATATAGTGACCTACTTTTATAGGGAAGCTTGTCCTAGTGTGGAAGTGTCTAAGTGCTGATTCTAGCTTGACCCTTGAGAGGCATATATATGTCATCTATGATGTTTATTCTTGTGAATATGCAGTTGTGCTGTGAGACCTAATTTAATCAACTCTATTTGTGTTTACAGACCTTCTCCTTTGACATGTGGATTAGGAGTGCGTAACTTATTGGAGGGTTTAAGGAAGTTTGAATAAAAAATTGCCCTCTCCCCATTTGCTATTTTTAGTTGATTCACTTAGTTTTAGCTTGACTGTCAATTCTCTAGTGGAGACATTGATTCTCAATCTATTCTGGATTATGTTAATGTTTTAAGGGAAGTTGAATTATTATAAAGAATTAAATATATTTTGACATAAAACCTATCACACCTGCCATATCCAGACCACTTTTAACATTTCTTCTGGAGTCCCCCTAAAAATACGCATAATTTTAATGAGATCCAGTGGGAAGATAAACATTAAAATGGGATTAACTGTCTAATTAAATTAAATAAATGGAAGCATTTAACACACAGTGGCAAAATTTAATTTTTACTGCATTTTAGAGTATTTTTATATTAATGATATTAAGCATATTTCAGAGCTTTTATTTTCCGCTTCCCATATGCATCACATCTTAGAATGACAGAAAAGTGTGCTATTGTAAGGTGACCAACTGTCCTCCTTTAGGGAGGACAGTCCTTCTTTTGTAAGTTCTGTCCTCCCTCGAAAAGTGTCCTCCTACATGTCCTCCTTTTTGATATTTGAAGGCTAATCTGTTGCACGTTATGTGACGTATTTTATTAAACAGTTTTTAATGGTGTTTTTTTTACTTCATCGCAAGTATATTGAACAGATATTGAATCTTGTGTTGAATTTTTATCTAAAGAAATGCTAGATATTAAAATAGATGACAATTGTCTCTTTGAAGAAATTAGAAGACTGAATGTATATTTAAATTCTGAAAAATTAATACAATGGGAAAATCAACATGTTGAAATTGATAAAAGATGGGTGGATATTTTCAGCCATTTCAAAAATGAACATATTCCATGTGAAAATTTATTTATACTTGTTCAATTTACGTTGTGCTGCCCTGGAACTAATGCAGCAGTTGAAAGAGTTTTTTTCAATTGCCAATGATTTTTCGACAAGTGAGAAATCGAGATTGAATGTTGATACTCTAGCTGCAGCACTTGCCGTAAAATTCTATATGAAGGATATTTCTTGTTCAGATATTTCCAATATATTGTTAGATGATGATACATTGACAAAAAATATTAATTCAATGGAAAAGTACTCATTTAAATAATAATTAACAGGCATGTAAGCATAATTACAATATAAAATGTTGCAAATGTTTTTATTATGCATATATCATATTTTAGTGTATTATTGTTGCAATGAATAAAATATTTCTTTTATTTACGATATATTTTTTCCAATTTATTTGTCCTCCTTTTCATTGTAAAAAAGTTGGTCACCTTAGCATTTTGGACAATAGAACGTGTTTTGTCCTCCTTTTCATTGTAAAAAAGTTGGTCACCTTAGCTATTGATTCCTATCAAATATAGAAATCTGTTCAAAAGGTGATAGTTGGGAATAGCTTTCTACCATTAGATAATGACTTACGCATAACCTTTTGAATATAAGGATTACATTGAATATATTATATATCATTTTAGAGGAGTAGAAATTGAATAAATATCGGTCAGGGCCATCTTGATCTCTCTTAATATTGCAGCTACCTTACTTTTGCGTCTTCATTATTATTGTTTTTTTCCCCTGGTTATTGAGGTTTTCTTTTTCTTGTTTTTGTGCTTAGTTTTGTGCTTAGTTCACACCTGAAAGCTAGTGCAAAAAAAAAGAGAGAGAGAGAGAGAGAGAGAGAACCATTTTTAAGATGAACTTGACCCCATAAGATTTACTAACATCATATTTAATTATGCCTAAGACATCTAAATAAGTGGTTAAAGGGATCTCTAGAGGACTCAGAGGGCAGTCATGTGACTTGCATTTCATGGTATGTTACAGGTTTAAACAAAACCATATTCCATTGCACACTGTGCTGATATCTTTCTTCAGATTGGACTCAGAGGCCTGGGAGCCATTAGTTCCAGTTTTGCCACTGAATGATATTTATATTCTTCTGCGTTTTCTTTACTCAACAGGATCTCATATTTTTCATTTTTCTTCCTTGTGGAATCAAAGAGTTGAAGTAGACAAACTGTTTTGGGGATAAGAAAACATTGATTAGAAAAGCATATTTTTTAAAAAAAAAATGGCAATCACACCGTGGAGAAATATAATATCTTATGATACTTTAGACCGTTTTTCTTCACCTTTGCTGAAAATTAGATTTTAAGATAGCACATGTTTTGCACTATCTCTGAAAAATTATTGTTAAGATTTATTAGTGAAGAAAATACTAGTTAAGTGAAGAAGAATCTCCAAGACCAACCATGGGTATAAATCATCTTTTATTTTCGGAAAGTAAAGCATAACATATTTTTTCAGTTTCAGAACATTTTCAGATTCAGTTCAGAAAATTCCTGCATCCCTCTGTCTCCCAGCCTTCCTCAGTCTCTGTCAATGGAAAGAAACAATGACTGCTGATCTGTCCCCTGGCACATGTAACTAACACTTCAGCTATACTGTCTCTTCAGCATCTCACCACCGATTGACCATAAGAAGCAGTGGGGTGTAAAGTACCGCAGGTATATTTTTTGTGTTTCCTCTTTATCTCTCTTTCTGCCTGCTTTTTATCTGTGAGGCTGTTATTATTTATTATTTATTTCTTTGCACTTCTAGACCGCCCCCTCTCCCAAAAGGGACTCGGGGCGGTGTACAGTCCACACAGCAAATACATCATCCACAATAAAATTCATTAAATAGATAAACAGATGAATAAGTAAATAAATAAATATGGAGGAGGTTAAAAGAATTAAAAGAACTGTACAGCAAGAATATAAATATGGCTTTAAAACCCCTAAAATCAATTAAATTTAAAACAATACCCTTAAAATACCAGTTAAAAATATATTTCCAGAAGGTAACAGTTATAACAGTTATAATTATGCCAGGCCAGCTAATCTGAACAGGTGAGTCTTCAATTTTTGTCGGAAGGAGCGGAAGTCCGTGGTGGTTCTAATATCGGGGGGGAGGTCATTCCAGAGGGTTGGGCCCATCACAGAGAAGGCCCTACTCCTTGGCGCCGCCCGCTGGCATTGCCTAGTGGACGGCACCTGGAGAAGCCCCTCCCTGTGAGAGCGAATTGGCCGCAGGGATGTATGTGGGAGGATGCGATCCCGCAAGTAACTAGGTCCTGTGCCATGGAGCGCTTTAAAGATGGTGATCAGAACCTTGAAACGCACCCGAAAAGCCACAGGCAGCCAGTGCAGCTCGCGCAGGAGTGGTGTTACGTGGGAGTATCTGGTACTCCCCATGACAACCCGCGCGGCCGCGTTCTGGACTAGCTGCAGTCTCCGGGCGCGTCCCAAGGGAAGCCCCATGTAGAGAGCATTACAGTAGTCTAGGCGAGACGTCACCAGCGCATGAGTGACCGTGCGTAGGGCATCCCGGTCCAGTAGGGGGCACAATTGGCGCACCAGGCAAACCTGGTGGAACGCCCCCCTTGCCACGGCTGCCACATGGTCATCCATTGACTGCCGGGCATCTAGGAGGACACCCAAATTGCGCGCCCGTTCCACAGGGGGCAATTGCTCGTCCCCTATGGCCAGCGATGGAGTCATCTGGCTGAACCGAGGTGCCGGTAGCCATAGCCACTCAGTCTTGGAAGGGTTGAGCTTGAGTCTGTTGTCCCCCATCCAGACCCCGACGGCTTCCAAACACCGGGACATGTTAAGTTTGAAGTGCTTCTTTTCTACTTTTTAAATTAAATCTTTATTAAATTTCAAGCTCAAACATTAAAATACAAACCAACATAAAAGAGAAAGGGAATAACAATACAAATTAAAAGTGGCAGGTAAAAGAACACATTTATAACAAAGATGACCTCCAATTTTCTTTTACTCCAGAGAAAATAACCCATAAAATAACCTTTCTCTAAAGTTTGTTGGAATTTAAAACCCACCCCTCTCCTAGAGAAATGAAATATTTTAGGAAATATTAAAAAGGCAGAATATTTCCCCTAAAAAGAGAAGTAGAAACTCAAGAGAGGCAGAAACTTAGCCGCCCCCACCTTTCTGAATGAGCCATTAAGGCCTGAGTCGGTCTACTCTACATAACAAAGGTAGGATTAATCCTTTACCGATCTCACCACATGGCACCTGGGAAGAAGCAATACTCAACCAAACTTGGACTCAAAACACAGCCTACAGACTTGCTCTGCATGGCCCCATGGGAGTCTGACAACCAATCAGAATACAAGCTCAAATTCAAAGCCCAGAGTGGGCATAAAACCAGGGACTTTCAGCATCTCTGCCCTTTTTCGTCTTCACCCAACATCTTGGAGCACAGGTGATCTCCCTTTTCTGTTCAGGAGCTAAAGCCATGTGGTCCTGTCCACCATTAATACCATCTTTCGAAGCGGCCTCCATATTTTCAGTGTCTCCTTTCCCCCATTTGGAACTGAACTCAGAAGGACATTTCTTCCAACAAGTTAAACAGATAATAAAAATATTTTAAAATTCAAATAATCAACATTTTTAAATGCCAATATTCATAAAATATTATTCTCAAATTTAATCCAATGTATTTAGTCTTATATTTAAAATGTTACATTTTAATCTAATCCAATTCAATCCAACCTAATCCTCAAATTCCAAAGTCAGAAATATATATATATATATATATATATATATATATATATATATATATATATATATATATTCTCTCTGCCTGTTGGATGTAGCTAGTTAGAAACTGAACTTTTCCTGTTGGTTTTGTGTAATTCTTGTATTGAATCTCTTTTGGAAAGAGCTGCTCACTAATTCTTTCTCAGGTTATAATTTATATTCCTACTCTTCAAAAACACACTCAAACCACTTCATCAAATACCCACACCTCTTAAGGTTACTCAACAACAACTAGCATTCATATATCAAACTTAGCAGGCATGGAATCACATAATCTCCACTAATTGAGATTATTTATTTTTAATTATTTAAAATTAGTGATTATTATTATCTAATTGTTTAAATTACAGGAATGACTTCAGCTTGTTAAATTCATTTTTGAATTGTTAGAGAAGTTTATGTCCTGTTTCGTGGACAAGGTATTTCATAGTTTTCCAGTTTCACTTTATTTCACACTAAATCTTTACATGACTTCTCTTAAAGGTTACATTCAGATGTAAAAGAGTACATGACAGCATTACACCTAAAATAATTAAGATGCTATGTAAAGTATGGTTTAAAGTTTTAAAGTACTAAACCATTGACAACTTAAAGGGGTGTTTACTTTGCTATGATATAAATCAGCTCTCTTAAATATGAACTCAGTTTCCAAATTCTTAAACAAGTCCTAATTTTGGAGGCTCATTTGCTGTGTCCCTAAAAGAGCCTCCCCTTTTTTTCTTTAAGCTACAGATCCGTGATGGCGAACCTATGGCATGAGTGCCACAGGTGGCATGCAGAGCCCTCTCTGCGGGCACGCGATTGGTTGCCCCAGCTCAGCTCCACCACACATGCCCATGTGCATTACACCAGCTAGCTGGTTTTGGGGTCTCTGCCATGCATGCGCAGGGGTGGGGCACACACAGGGGGTTGCATGAGTATGTGCAGGGGCGTATTCAGGCGGGTCATGCAGGCATGTACAGGGGGGTCATATGGGGGGAACGTGTATTGCATTATGGGTGTGCGACGCACACACATGCTTTTGGCACACAATGACAAAATGGTTAGCCATCACTGCTATAGATTATAAACCTTTTTACATGAACCCCAATTCTTTCCATGTTTAGGAAAAGAATACTGGCCTTGCGTTTCATTTATAGTTTTTTAAGTTGAATTGATTTTAATGATTTCAATCTTTTGTGTGCTTTGATTCTTAGAATAGTTCTTATCCAGCCTCATTTACCTTTTCTCAGTGTTAAACACACAATTTCCTCATTAAGACTTAATATCCTAACTGTATTTCTCTATCCCCTTATCAGACTCTCTGAATATCTCAAATGTGATACACGAAACTTGTGTAGCACAAGTTTGATATACATCGAAACAAAACAGAATATAGTCAAATTATAATTTTTCATGACTCTTTATTAATATTTATTTACTATTCTTTTGCAGAATATAATTTGCCTTTTTAGCAACTTCAGATTGCTCAGTCATAACCAGCTTGTGATTAACCACAGTTCAAAATATTCAAAGTATTATTTCAATCTAAGTCAGGGGTGTCAAACTCACATCGTCATGGTGGTGTCACATGACGTATTGGGACTTCCCTCCCCCTTCGCTAAACTGGGCATGGGTGTGTCCAGCACATAACACATCTGGCCCACTGGCTGAGGGTTTGACAGCTCTGATCTAGGTATTCCCCATCAGTTCAAGGTTTTCCATGACATGCTAAAGGCCACACAAAAGTAAGCATGACTACTTTTATTTTTCTCCCATTTAAATATTCTCTTTAATATATTTCATGTATTTATTTGACAGCATTTCCATGCCACTCCAGTTATACAACTCTGGCAATTTAGAAAAACATAAACAGTAAACAATAAATGCTTATCCCAGGTCCTCGATCGTATCAGCAGACAACAATGCCAAATCCAGCCTGAATATCTGGCTGGCTTTGTGATGAACAAATATAATAATGCTATAATAAAAGCTATGGATGAAAGTATAATAATTTAAGAGTGACACCACAAATTATGATACAAAACAAAAGCAAAACTATACTGTTTTATAACTTGGGGAGGTTGATACTAAAAATATGACACCTCCCATAAACTAATTTTTTTCTTTATCATCAGTCATTATTTTTTTAGCATTATAGCTCTCTCTACTGATAAGAAGACAACACTGCAGCCTCTCTTTTTCATTTTTTTTAAAACAAGCAGAAGAGCAAGTAGAAAAGGAAACTGGTCAAGTAGATAAGAGAAAAAGTCCTTTTTCTGGAGCTTTGGAAGTTGGCTAAAGGAAAAATGGTTAAAAATAATAATATTATCTTTCAAGCTAGGAGAGATATAAGCAGATAAAGTCAATGTCCTACGATATGTGAAGGTTAAATGTCCATTTTGCCCTTAATCTTCCCTAATCTCCAAAACGTACAAATATATCCAAATGTTTCACTTATACTTTAGGAGGGTTTGAACCCTATTCAGCTCTCCACATGGGGGCATGCAGACTTGAAGTATTTTCAGTATTCCTGACGTAAATGAACAGCTTTTCATTTTATGCCTAATTAACTAACCTTAAGTTGGTTTTGAATTTTGATTCTACAAGTTATTTCAGTTTGATATAATCAATAAATCTGATAAGCATAAGCTATATTTCTTCATTATCTTCATGAAAACCTACAGGGGCTAAACCCTTTGAAATCTATTTTATATCTCACTCCATTTTTGGGGTGGGGTGGGAATGGCGATTTTGCAGTTCCCTCCCCCTGGAGTGGGGTGGGAATGGAAATTTTGCAGTTCCCTTCCCCTGGAGTGGGGTGGGAATGGAGATTTTGCAGTTTCTTTCCCCTGGAGTAGGGTGGGAATGGAGATTTTGCAGGTTCCTTCCCCTGGAGTGGGATGGGAATGGAGATTTTGCAGTTCCCTTCCCCTGGAGTGGGGTGGGAATGGAGATTTTGCAGTTCCCTTCCCCTGGAGTGGGGTGGGAATGGAGATTTTGCAGTTTCTTCCCCCTGGAGTGGGAATGGAGATTTTGCAGTTTCTTTCCCCTGGAGTGGGGTGGGAATGGAGATTTTGCAGTTCCCTTCCCCTGGAGTGGGGTGGGAATGGAGATTTTGCAGTTTCTTCCCCCTGGAGTGGGAATGGAGATTTTGCAGTTTCTTTCCCCTGGAGTGGGGTGGGAATGGAGATTTTGCAGGTTCCTTCCCCTGGAGTGGGGTGGGAATGGAGATTTTGCAGTTCCCTTCCCCTGGAGTGGGGTGGGAATGGAGATTTTGCAGTTCCCTTCCCCTGGAGTGGGGTGGGAATGGAGATTTTGCAGTTTCCTTCCCCTGAAGTGGGGTGGGAATGGAGATTTTGCAGGTTCCTTCCCTGCCACGCACACCAAGCCATGCCCACAGAACCAATAGTAAAAAATATTGAATTTCACCACTCCAATATTTGGGCTAGATAGAGCTGGTTTGGTTTACAGCCATATTTCATAATTTAACATAATGTGCAACATAGTCATTATTATGGTTCTTAAAAGTGAGCAGAATGAAAGACATCATGACATACTTCATCTCAAAAATGGTTTTACCATTTTCTTCTTTGAAAATATGCTCTCCAGATTATTTCAAAAACTACGTTGTATCAGACTGCATGTACTGCATATTCTTTACATATCCGCTTATTTAAGCTATAAAAAAAAAAAATTAAAGCAGTGGCTAACTTTGAGAACTTAAGAGCTGTGACAATCTGCATTGAATGAACTTTACAATGTAAAAAGAAATTTTGCCAAGCCATGCTTCAAACTTACTTGCCAGGAAAAATGCTTCTAATAATTGTTTCTTAAAGAGAATACTTAAGGCAGATTTAAAAATAATACACACATACTTAGGAAGAAAAACAAATCGGTTTCCAAATCTTCATGAAGGCATGAAGTCATTTGGAAAAAGAGTTACTCCATCTAATAAATGACACCACACAGCCAAGCTGCTTTTCCCTCTAAGTCAGATGGCAAGAGAAAGTAATATCTAATTTTGCCTTTCAGATCAAGAAAGCAATTCAGACGTGCTCATTAAGCTTGGCTGGAACAATTTTGCATGTAAGATTTTTGATGATGCCCAATAAATAACCGTGACATACCTATTTCTATAAATTTTGCTTGTTATAGGAATACATTCATCTTGTAGCACTTTCATAGAAAAATGTTCTTCTTTATGGGAAATTAGTGAAAGTAAGGCATTTTGACATGGAGGGGGAAAGAATAGGGAAAGAGAAAGGTGCCATGTTACAAACTTGTCAGCCTCCTCCTACCCTATGGAACATTTTCTGAATAAGCAAATGTATTAGGCATCCTCAAAGGATTGTATGAAAATATTATGTTATTTGGATAATTTCTTTGGCTGAACTTCCTTTGGCAGCCAACTAAATAGGAGCTCTAGTATGAGTCTCTGGTTCTTTTTATACGTTCTCTTCCAAACGTTGGTCAATTTCATTGGTGAAAAGAGTAAGGTTCTTCATTTAGGCTAGAAAAACGGAATGCACAGGTACAGTATAGGTGGTGCCTTGATCAGTAGTAGCAACTGTGAAAGGGATCTTTGAGTCCTAGTGGACAACCATTTAAATATGAGCCAGCAGTGTGCAGCAGCTGCCAAAAAAGCCAACACAGTCCTAGGCTGCATCAACAGAGGGATAGAATCAAGATCACGTGAAGTGTTAATACCACTTTATAATGCCTTGGTAAGGCCACACTTGGAATATTGCATTCAGTTCTGGTCGCCACGATGTTAAAAAGATGTGGAGACTCTAGAAAGAGTGCAGAGAAGAGCAACAAAGATGATTAGGGGACTGGAGATTAAAACATATGAAGAACGGTTGCAGGAACTGGGTATGTTTAGTTTAAGAGAAAGAAGGACTAGGGGAGACATGATAGCATTGTTCCAATATCTCAGGGGTTGCCACAAAGAAGAGGGAGTCAAACTATTCTCCAAGGCATCTGAGGGTAGAACAAGAAGCAATGGGTGGAAACTAATCAAGGAGAGAAGCAACTTAGAACTGAGAAGAAATTTCCTGACAGTGAGAAAAATTAATCAGTGGAACAGCTTGCCTCCAGGAGTAGCGAATGCCCCAACACTGGAAGTCTTTAAGAAAATGTGGGATAGCCATCTGTCTGAAACGGTATAAAGTTTCCTGCGTAGGCAGGGGGTTGGACTAGAAGACCTCCAAGGTTGCTTCCAACTCTACTATTGTATTGTATTGTATTGTATTGTATTGTATTGTATTGTATTGTATTGTATTGTATTTCTCAATAGCCACACCCTGCCATTCTGAGGCATCCCAAATATTTAAACCTTACTCTTACTTAAGTAGATAGGTCTAGTGCTATTGAATTAAATGAATTATCGATCTAGGACAGTGACCTAGAGCTAACCTTTTTGTCCTCGTGTGCCCCACGCCCCCCCGTACATGCCCCCCCTGCACTCTCTTTACCCCACGCATGTGTGCAACCCCCGCCCTCTCCTGCGCATGTGCACGACCCTCCTCATGCCACGTTTTGGGTCTAGCAGGCCTCCCTGAAGCTTCCTGAGACACAAAACAGGGCACGGGGGGAACTACCCCCTGTGTTCCCCCCACCCCTGTGCATGTGCATGCGACCCCCCCATCCCCATGCACATGCACGCGCATCTCCCACATGTGCAACAGAGGCCCCAAAATCAGCTGGCTGGAGGGAGGCATGCGTGCATGCACAGTGGAGCTGAGCTGGATAACGGCTCACGTGCCCACAGAGAGGGCTCCGTGTGCCACCCGTGGCACACATACCATAGGTTCGCCATCATGGATCTAGGATCTGGGTTGAAGTTAGCAAGATAGAATGGGGAAATATAGAAAAGGGTAAGAAATAAAGATGTCCATTGTTGGGATCTTTTGATTAATGTTGAACCCTTTGATTGGTTTGGCGCCGTCTCATGTCCAGGCTCACACTTCAGCTGAAGGACATGAAGGGAGTTTTCCAGAGATAACATTCCATTTATGGCCGCAATAAAAGGGGTTCAAAGATAACATTCCATCCCTCACTGCAATATCTCTGACTGTCTAACCAATGATATATTTACGTGTAAAGTTTTGCCATACATGAAATTGTATCTTTCCTTACGTAGTTCCCTTGTTTATCTTTTGTATCCACCCATCTTTTGTAACCAATAAAAGGGACGTTCGGAGTTAGATCTGGGCGCTCCCATCCCGAGAAAACTCCTGTGTGTGTCTTCTCTGATTCGGCCGGTTTCATGGGAGGCCCGCCAGCGGTAATCCTTACAGTCCATTACAGAAACATTCCATAGCTGGCCATAAATAGACAAACCTGAGAAAAGAGCAGCTAGTAATCAATTGTGATGTAAAGGTGGGAGAAAGAAGTCCATGTTTTAATCCATCAGTTTGCCTTATATTTGACTGGAGTATTTAACTTGGTAAAAGCTGTTCTTCATCTCATTTAGGTTGATGTGCCTGAAATAAAGTAATTCTAGATCTATTGAGTTTGAGTGTTAGATTTCTCATGAGTTCCAAACAACATTATTTGCAAGGCAAATTGACATTTGAAGAAATGCATCTTTGGGAAAGTCTATGTCTATCAGTTTCACAAGACACTCTTATTCTAATGAGCGTTGAGAAAATAATCTGTCTCTTGTAACAATCACGTTTTTAAAAAAACCAACATGTTGACAGTCACATTGATATGTTAAACAAAAATAAAACATTGTCTGTCTTTCCTACCCATTTCTAAAATACAGCAAAAACTTTGCCCAATGTTCCTACAATGCATTTTGATTGGTCCTAATAATAATTGTATGCATCCTACAGCTTCATACATTAAAAGCTTAACATACTTTTCTGCCAATATTAGAAACATCTCACTAATGGAAGAAAGGTTTCAGACCAGCATGCTAATTCAATCCACCTAATCTCTTCACTGTTCTTTCTTTTTTCTTTTTTAGTGTATCAAGACAAGAACAGTTTGGCAGCCCAATCCTCAAAAAGAGTGTTTGCCAGGAGAACTTGGCTCATATACAACAACAGGGGAAGTGAATAGCATGATCTGGAATGAGTTAAGAGTAACAATGGACTTTTCAACGTCTGAATTCCCTTGATTTGAATCTATAATAGCAAACCGGTATTATTATCGTTCATTACACAACCAGCCCGATGTTAAGACTGGATTTGGCATTTTTATTCACCTATCAAGTCCTTCCCTTAATTGTTATTGTTATTGCTTATATATACTGTTTGTATATACATATACACACACTTGGCTCATACAATAGTCAGGGAAGACAAATGCAAACACACAAACACACACACACACAAACTAAAATCAGAATAAAATATAAAATATTTTATATTTTAGGAGCAGGGAGGAATAGAACATACAGGGAGGGAGGTGGGATCTATTGTCCATCAATCACCTCCAGCAAGAGATTCCCTTTTGGGGGGCTCAAGCCAACTGGCAGAGCCAGGCCTCCAGTCAGCAGGTCAGGAGGGTGGAAGCCAATCTCACCTTAGAGGGATAAGATATTCCAAAGGGCTGGATTAAAAAATGATTTAAAAATTGTATAGTTATCTGTTGTAGCCCAGCAGGATCCGTTGGAGCTGCTGAGAGACTCAGATAGTGATGAACCCTATGAGTCAGCTATGGAAGAGATGGAGGACCCTGGGCAGGGTTCAGACTCAGAGCAGGGACCAGAGAGGCTAGTTGGCCACCAGGAGGCGCCTGAGGCATGGAGCAGTGGGGAAGATCAAAGGGAGTTTGTCCCTGACACCCGGCAGAGAAGGGCGGAGAAATGAAGGCAACAGCTGCTCCGGAGACAAGCTGCTAAGAGATAATCAAGCCCAGGTGGTTGTGGCTTGGCCCCTCCCAAGAGAGTATATAAGAAGAGACTTTGGGAGGAGTCTGTTTGCAGGACACAACCGTTTGTGACAATCTGGAGAAGCTCTTGTCTGTATCTGTTGGAGTCTGGGTTGCTGCCAACGTCTTGCCTGTGAGCCGTGTTTGGGCTTTCAGCCAACAGGATTATAATTATTGTAAATAAAGAGTGGCAAACAGCTAAGCCTGTGTCGGCGTTCATTACTGGATGGAGGGGGCCCAGAACAGTTATCTACTCAGAATAAATTTAGAAGAAGAAGAGGTTAAAGAAACAATGATAAGATGGGCAAAAAACTTTAGATATACAATAGAACTAGAAAAATGGCAACAACTACGGGAAAGGAACTATAAATTGGCAATGGTGACAGCATACAAAGAGAATTTGTATCAAATGTTTTATATATGGCACATGCCATCTGAAAGATTAGCAAAAATGTTTAAGGATAAATCAGCTAAATGTTGGAAATGTCACCATTTGCCAGGATCATATTATCATATGTGGTGGACGTGCAGGGATGCAAAAAGCTATTGGGTTAAAATACAAACATGGTTAGAGAAAATGATACATCAACCCATAGAGTTTAAGCCAGAGGTATTTTTATTGGGTATTATACCAGAGAAATATAGTAAAGAAGATTCATACCGTGTTTCCCCAAAATTATGACATGTCCTGATAATAAGACCATGCCATATTTTTCCTGTGGGCAAAAATATACGCCCTCCCCCAATAATAAGCCTCCTGAACAACCCCACCCTCCAGCCAAGCAGTGTGCCACTCACCAACCTAGCGAAATCCCGAAGGCGCAAAGCTGCAGGAGCCGGGGGAGGGGGCAAAGGCATTCACATTGCTTGACGCCTTTGAGATACCGCTAGGTTGGTTGGGGGCACTGTGCCCAGCAGGAGCGGGGGGTTGAAGGGCAGCTGCTCTCATGAGCAGCTGCCCAGCAACAGCCCATTCCAGCCGGGCAGAGCGCCACTCACTGACCCAGTAATATCCCAAAGGCGCTAAGCCATGTGGTGCTCTGCCCGGCTGGAAAGAGAGGTTGTGCGAGCACTTGTTCTGCCTTGAACTTGCGTGCCTCCCTGTCTCACCATGCCCAACTGTCCCTGCAGGGCTGGGCCAGGGCGCTGGTGAGGCAGGGAGGCATGCAAGCTGGAGGCAGAACAAGTGCTCGCGCAACCTCTTTCCAGCTGGGGAGAGTGCCACATGGCTTAGCGCCTTTAGGATATTACTGGGTCGGTGAGTGGCTGCAAAGGGGGTTTGCCAGGTGGCTGCTCATGAGCGTGGTCACTTTGTGGCTGTTGTGTTGCGCTGCTGTGACAGCGCAACACAACCATTCACCCATGAGGCTGTGCCTGGCTCTTTGGGAGTTCGCTCGTAAGAGAGCAGCTGTCCGGCAATCCCAAAACAATAAACCCTCCCCCCATAATAAAGCCCAAGCCATATTTTGTAGGTAAAAAGAAAATAAGACCCTGTCATATTTTCGGGGAAACACGGCATTTGATTGTACAGATAATAAAAGCAGCTAGAATTGTATTTGCACAAAATTGGAAAGCAGATAAATTCCCATTGGAATGGGAGGTAATAAAGAAAATATTAGACTGTGCAGAAATGAACAGATTGGCATTGAGAATAAAGGACAAAGAGGAATCAGTGTACTACAGGACATGGGGGCGATTTTACAATTGGCTTGAAAAAAGATAAAAATAGAAAGAGAAAGGAACAAAACATGAAATAAATATCTCAGATGACCCATTATTAAATTAGGGGGAGGGGAAGTAAGAAAATATTAAAATGCAAATATACAAGTGGAAAAATGATATAAGTGGAATTAATATTAGAAAACTAATATTAGAAAAAAATGTAAACACAGAAAATTATTTGTATGAAAGTTGGGAAATGCCACCCTGAGAACCCATCAGAAAAAGTAAATAAGCAAGGGCAACAATGGAAAGGAGAGGAGATGAAGAGGGAAAAGAAGAAAGGGTAAAGCAGAGAAAGTAAGGGTGGGGAATTAAGAGTAGGAGAGAGGGTAAGATAGAGGAGAAGGGAGGACGTGAGGGTAAGATAGAGGAGAAGGGAGGACGTGAGGGTAAGATAGAGGAGAAGGGAGGAC